>NC_133581.1:69120203-70415703 GCF_964106895.1 Numenius arquata | reverse complement strand
CCCGACGCTTCAGGTCCCTATTCAGACTGACCCGTGCCACTTGCAACACCTTCTCAGCCTAACAGCGTAACAAACCCTCCGCCCGCTGGGGGGAAGCGCCTCCTCCCTTCCCTTTCCCTGCCGCTGGAAAGCTCTGCGCGCGTTTAGATATGGCCAAGAAAAATACTCACGCTAGAAAAGCCTCGGACTTTTTCTTCGGCGCTAATTCAACTGGCACAGCTCCGAACCCCCACCGTTGCGCTCTCCGTCTCCAGAACGCGCAGTTGTCATTTGACCGGGGGCTGCTTTCTCTCCTACCCAAGGAGGAGGGACATCTGGCCGGCGGCACTGCCCGAGAGAGATGCTACCGCACTGCCGGGGAAACGCGACGCTGAAAGCCAGGCAGAAATCTCTGTATGGATTCCAGAGTCAAACTCTGCTGCTGTCACTGTTTGTGGTGCCTAAGAGACGCAGAGACACCAAAAGGCCATTGACCATGCAAGATATGATCAGCCCATTGTGCCTGCTCTCCACTACCCTGCTCACCTCAAACCCTCACCCATTCCAAAGGCAGCCCACACAGCTCCTGCCCAACCCAAGAGAAACGCTTCACTGAGCTGCCATGCAGTACTCAGAGCCCCAGGCCTATCTTGCTTCTAATCCCACACAACTTCAAAACCCCTCCTATAATTGCCAACCTTGTCCCTTCCTCCCAACCCCTCCCCAGCCCCGGTCCCTCCTCTTAGCTTTCACAGGGCCAGGGGTCTGCATCCATCCTCAACACAAAACCGCTGACCCGCATCAGCTCGCCAGGATGTTCCTGTAGTCACCGGGGTCCTCTTCACCATCTGCAATAAAAACACACAATGCACAAAACAGTGTCGTCAGCCAGCATCGCACCCGCCAACGCCCATCTCTTCCACAAAACCCCCTCCTCAAAAGCACCGTGGGCTCTCCGCTCACCTGCTCCGCACAGATTCCAAAACAGGATGCTGCGGTGGTCATCGCTTTTATTGCCTAAGATGCCAAGAGAAATAAAATTACTGTTGTGCTGGAGAACACAGACCTGAGCAGATCAGTGTGTTAACCACAAACTCTTATTGCTGTTCCACCTACCCCTGACTCTACACCCCAGCTCCACGCCAAACACACCCCTGTGCTGCCCAACACCACACAGCACTGTAGACAGTGTGACTCAAAGATCGGACAGCATTCTCCGCAAGAAGAATGACTTCCAGACCAGAGATGCCCTCGGGCAAGAAGACCTGCAGGGCCACAGCCCTGACGTCAGGAGGCTCTATGACCACGCCATAAGAGAATCAAATGTAATGGCCCACTACAAGAAGTTCCTGTCAAAACAGGCTTGTGCACCCTCTGTAGAACAGGACCAAAGAACACTTAGAACATCACCAACAACACAACACCTAGAAAGAAGGGCTACTAGTCGTTGCTCACTTTGTCCAAGTCACCTCTGGTGCCAATACCCTGCTTTACTCATCACTTTGCATCTTCAAAATTAAAAAACCCACCACCAAACTCTAATACAGTCCCAGAGCCACCAGCTGAAACTTCCCCCCAACACCATGTGCCGACCCACCACCTAACGGTGCCCTGCTCGCTTCCTCCATCGCTCTTTGGTGTGCATCTGGGCCCTCTGCATCTGAAAGAAAAAAAGTAAACAAGTCACCCAGATACTTACCAGCAGCTGAACAATTCCGGGGGTCTTCTTCCCCTCCAGGAACACCATCTAGACTCCAGCTGCAGCCTGCCATTAAAAAAAATTGGGTCAAACATTAAGCCCCGCACATAAAAGCCTTAACACCTTCAATCTGCTTCACCACCGCCAAACAGCCCCTACCAGAAGGCTCCGATCATTTCCAGTAAACATGACGGAAATGACTGGCCCTGCCCATGCCTACTTGATCTACAACAGCCTTACAGCTTTTGCCTCCACAGTCTGGGCAGATCAACGTGTTAACCGTAGACCCTTATTGCTGTTCCACCTACCCCTGACTCTACACCCCTGGGCAGGGCAGCTCCACACCAAACACACCCCTGTGCTGCCCAACACCACACAGCACTGTAGACAGTGTGACTCAAAGATCAGACAGCATTCTCCGCAAGAAGAATGACTTCCAGACCAGAGACGCCCTTGGGCGAGAAGACCTGCAGGGCTGCAGCCCTGACGTCAGGAGGCTCTATGGACACGCCATAAGAGAATCAAATGTAATGGCCTGCTACAAGAAGTTCCTGTCAAAACGGAGAGGATGTACACGCAAGAGGCCTGGCTTCAAGACCTGGGAACGTAAGGATGAAGGGAAGAAATCCCAGTCCCTGAAAACAGATGGTTAGAGAACAGAGCTGCTCACGCAGCCGGGAATGATGCTGCAAAGAGAGAACCGTCCAGAAACATCCAAGATGCAAGTCCGATCCACGGTTCAAGACTGTTATGCAAGAAAAGAAGCACCCATTGGGCATGATGCAGATGAGGGCAGGCATTTCAGACCCTATGGGTGGTGCCTGAGGTGCCTGCCGTGCCCCTTGAGCTCAAAGAACAACGAGGACATCCAAGACCTGAGGAGAATCTAAGACACAGGAGACAGACCACACAAAACACACAACAGACACCAGCCGGAACTGCCCTGCCCGGCACACACTGACTTTGTGCTGAAGTCATTCCCTTTACCTGCCCAGAGGGGACTGCTCCAGGACAGCCCCCTGCCCCGCTCCGACTTTAAAACCCCTCCCTGCAGCTCCCAGCCTTGTCCCTTCCCTCCCCTGAACAATCACCAGCACCAAACCCTCAACTTAGCTTTCAGAGGGCCAGGGGTCTGAAGCCGTCCTCCACAAGACAAACCACAGCCAGCCAACGGGATCAATCCTGCAGCCCCTAGGCTCCTCTTCATCACCTGAGGAAAAAAAAAAAAATAAAGGGAAAGAAGGAAAAGCCCATTGCACACACAGCAGTGCTGTCAGTGAGCACCACAAAGGTCAACATGGACCTTTCACACAACATCCCCCTTCCTCAGATGTGCCGCGACATTCTGCTCACCTGCTCCGCACGGATTCCAGAGTTGGGCTCATCAGCAGTCACTGCTTGTGGTGCCTAAGAAACCAAGGGACACAAAAATACCATTGAACGTGCAAGAAATCTCCAGCCCCAGGCGCCTCCTCTCTACTACCCGGCTCACCTCGGATGCTCATCCGCTTCCAAAGGCAGCCCGCACAGCGCCTGCAAAACCAGAGAAAAACACTTCACTGAGCTGCCACCTAATACTTTGCTATTAGACGCCAACCCCGCCCACAACAGCCTCACCAGCTCGAACCGCTCGGCAGCGTGCGGCGTCACCCCTCCGAGCCCGTCTGCGGCACCTGCAAAAACACAAGCAAAATGACACGTGCTGAGATACTGCCCGAAACCGCAGCCTGTGCGTACCAGTTCCCATCTCCTGCCCCTTTACCTTGACAGCTAAAGGGCCCATCCTCCGTGCAAGTTTGGGTTGCCAGCCTCAGGCTTGCACACCACCCGTCAAACCCAAATAACAGGGGTCGCTTGGAACTCCACCAGCAAAACACCACCTGGAAAAGAAAGAATACTTCAGCCCAGCAATCGCTGCTCACCTTGCTCGAGTCAGCCCTGGTGCCCGTATCCCACGTTGCACATTGATTCAAAGCTGCAACTTGAAAAATCAAAACCCATAAAGCAGTCATGGAGCCACCAGTCACATCTTCCTTCTAACACCACACACTGACCCACCTATTTACAGTGCTCCGCTCAGCTCTGCTACATCGCTCTGCACAGCTTGTCCCTCTGCATCTGAAAAAACAATTCAAACAAATCACATGGATGCAGAGCAATAGCTTCATCATTCCAAAGGTTTCGTTCCCATTTACAAGTATCATCTAGAGTCCAACTAGAGTCTGCCACTAAAAAAAGCCCCAAAAATCAGAGCCCCACACAAAGCAGCCATAACATCTGGAGATGCACTCTGCTTCACTACCACCGAACAGCTCCTCCCACATTGCTCAGATCTTCCCCAATCGAACACTAATGAAAAAACTGTCCCCACAACCCAGTGACGGCTACTCGATCCGAGATGAACACACCATCTTTGCCTAAACAGTCTGGGCAGATCCACATATTAACCACAGACTCTTACCGCTGTTCCACCGACCCCTGACTCTACACCCCTGGGCAGGGCAGCTCCAAGCCAAACACACACA
Source organism: Numenius arquata (assembly GCF_964106895.1). Taxonomy (NCBI): domain Eukaryota; kingdom Metazoa; phylum Chordata; class Aves; order Charadriiformes; family Scolopacidae; genus Numenius; species Numenius arquata. Next base: position 70,411,500 of record NC_133581.1, on the reverse strand, counting down.
AGGACAGACCGACACTACACACAACACGACAAACAACACGCCTCAGAGGTGAGAGAAAACTCTCAGCAAGAAGAATGACACCTGGTTGGAAGACGCCATTAGGCAAGAAGACCTGCTGGACCATGAGTATGACATGAGGATGTTCTAGGGAAACCCCAGAAAGTGAGTAGAATGTAATGGGTCAGGACAAGAAATGACTCTCAAATCTGAGATGATGTCTGCACGGGAAGCCTGGCTTCAAGACCTAAGAACGTAAGGATGCAGGGAAGAAGTTCCACTCCCTAGAAATGGATTGCTGGAGAGCAGAGCCGCTCAGGCAGCCTGGAACAATGCTGCAAATGAGGACCATCCAGAAGCTTCTGTGATATGAGACCGATCCACACATTAAGTTTGGAACACAAGAAAAGCAGCATCCAACTGGGGCTATGCCAATGAGTCCAGGCATTTGAGACTCTAGGGATAGCACCCGAGGTATGTGCTGTGGTCCTCAAGTGTAAAGATGACACCAAGACCTGAGAAAGGTCTAAGACACAGAAGACAGACCACACAAACAACATGACAGACACAGGCTGGAACTGCCCTGCCCGGCACACGCTAGCATTGTGCTGAAGAGTAACCTGCTTCCTTTACCTGCCCAAAGGGGACTGTTCCTGAACAGCCCTCTGCATTTCTTTAACTTAAAAAACCCTCCCTGAAACTGTCTACCTTGGCCCCTCTGCAGTGCCAGTCCCTCAACTTAGCTTTTGGACAGCTGGGGGTCTGAATTCATCCTTGACAAAAACCACACCAAACAGCTAACTCATAATTCCTGCAGTCACCGGCTTCCTCTTCATCTGCAAAAAAAAGAAGAAACCATAGCCCCAGCAGTGAGCATCACGACTGTAAATGCCAACCTCTTCCACAGCACCCTCAATCGCAGAAGCTCCGGGGCATTCCGCTCACCTGCTCCACGCTGACATTTAATTACGGCACCTAAGAGACCAAGAAAAACAAAGTTACCATTGTGCTTGTGAACGATCTCCAGTCTCGTGCTCCTCCTCGATACTACCTGGCTCACCTCAAAGGCAAGAGACTCGAACACACCAGACCTCATCAACACCCAAACTGAAACGCAGCACCGACATACGAAAGAGTAATGAACCTGCCTCCCTTTCCTAGCCATCCCCCAGTCCCAAAGATTTAGAAACCCCTTCTTGACTCCTGAATTGTCAAGGAAGGAACCCCACTTCTTCCTGACACTTCCAATCCTGTGTTTGAACCCTGAAGCTCCTGCATCAGCTGCTCCTTGGGAGCTGCTCTTCCGAGCCGTGTCCTGCACCCTGTGAGCACCTCCCATCTTCTGCCTTACCACGGACTCTGGGCTCTGGTGCAGTCCCACAAAACAAGTGATGCCCGGACACAATCTACGAGGGGCTGCCGCAACCTGCAAAAGCTCTAGGGACACCATAGTTCTCTGTGGGCAATCGGGAAAGGCAATGAGTCATCCTATACCCTGAAAGACACTACACCTTACATCCCTGCTGCTTTCTTCAGAAATGCTAGAACTCCATATACCGGTGCATACAAGATGCTCACCCCAACCCCTGCCAGATAATCTCACCATCAGCCTTTTTAAGAGAAACGGTATCAGCAACTTACAGAGGATACAGCAAAACTGGGGAAAAAAACCAAAATTCCATCCTCAATAAGGTCAGGAATTCCAGGAAAATACAGTGCACCTGGAATAAGTAAAAGCATACTAATTAACCCTCTTGCCACACCTGAACACTCATTAGAAAAATTATTAACCTGCCAAAAAAAAAAAAAAGGCAGCATAAAAGTCTACTTTCTGCTGTGTATCCCGCTGAACCTCACCTGGTCCTGAAGGTCTTACCTCAGACTTCCCACCTCTGCTCCTCTCAGTGCCCAAACACCCCTGCCCCCACAGCCCAGCCACCCCGAAGCTGCAGTTCCCTGAGGGCTCAGCAGAGCTCCCACACCACAGAAGACCCAGAGCTGAATGAGCTCCCTCAGCAGGGGCTCTGGCCTGTATACACACAGCCCTGCCCATCGCAGGGCCATAAAGATTTGTTTTCAGAGAACTGAGAAGCACATCTGCTGTTCTGGTGCCTCAAATGCCATCGACATGGATTCCGGAGGACTGAGGGGGAACTTAGGATGTCCTGGCGGACCAAGGCACCATAGAGACGTACGCCGGAGGACTGAGGGGAGCCCTGGAGGACCAAAGCACCATAGAGACGCGCGCCGGAGGACTGAGGGGAGCCCTGGAGGACCAAAGCACCATAGAGACGCGCGCCGGAGGACTGAGGGGAGCCCTGGAGGACCAAAGCACCATAGAGACGCGCGCCGGAGGACTGAGGGGAGCCCTGGAGGACCAAAACACCATAGAGACGCGCGCCGGAGGACTGAGGGGAGCCCTGGAGGACCAAAGCACCATAGAGACGCGCGCCGGAGGACTGAGGGGAGCCCTGGAGGACCAAAGCACCATAGAGACGCGCGCCGGAGGACTGAGGGGAGCCCTGGAGGACCAAAGCACCATAGAGACGCGCGCCGGAGGACTGAGGGGAGCCCTGGAGGACCAAAGCACCATAGAGACGCGCGCCGGAGGACTGAGGGGAGCCCTGGCGGACCAAAGCACCATAGAGACGCGCGCCGGAGGACTGAGGGGAGCCCTGGCGGACCAAAGCACCATAGAGACGCGCGCCGGAGGACTGAGGGGAGCCCTGGCGGACCAAAGCACCATAGAGACGCGCGCCGGAGGACTGAGGGGAGCCCTGGCGGACCAAAGCACCATAGAGACGCGCGCCGGAGGACTGAGGGGAGCCCTGGCGGACCAAAGCACCATAGAGACGCGCGCCGGAGGACTGAGGGGAGCCCTGGAGGACCAAAGCACCATAGAGACGCGCGCCGGAGGACTGAGGGGAGCCCTGGAGGACCAAAGCACCATAGAGACGCGCGCCGGAGGACTGAGGGGAGCCCTGGAGGACCAAAGCACCATAGAGACGCGCGCCGGAGGACTGAGGGGAGCCCTGGAGGACCAAAGCACCATAGAGACGCGCGCCGGAGGACTGAGGGGAGCCCTGGAGGACCAAAGCACCATAGAGACGCGCGCCGGAGGACTGAGGGGAGCCCTGGAGGACCAAAGCACCATAGAGACGCGCGCCGGAGGACTGAGGGGAGCTCTGGAGGACCAAAGCACCATAGAGACGCGCGCCGGAGGACTGAGGGGAGCCCTGGAGGACCAAAGCACCACGCACGCCATGGTGGACGCACGCCGGAGGACCGAGGGGGAACTTCCGTTATCCTGGATGACTGAAAGGCCATAGAGATTTCCCCACGGAGCACCGACCGGTCCTTCCGGGTTCCACGGAGCACGGTGTGAGATGCTACCGCAGCGCTAACGGCAGGTCCCGGGGCTGGGCAGCACAGAACCCGAAAGCATCACCCTTTCCACTGCGCATGCGCGCCCCCCACCTGCAGTACCGATATTTGTCCACAAGGCGGCAGTAGCGAGCACGGCGCCGCCCTTACTACTGCACATGCGCGACCGGGAGGGGCTTCCTCACCATGGCAACCGCCCCCTGGCAGATTGACAGGAGGACGAGCCAATCACAGCGCGACCGCCGCGCTCCGATTGGCCGGTCTGGGAGGCGCTGGAGATTGACGGCGCGATCGACCAATGGGACGGGGGCTCCTAGAGGACGGACGCCGCTTACGGCACCGCGACCAATGGGCGCGCGGTATGGGCGGGCCGAGCCGCTCCGGAACCGGAGGGGGCCGGGGGAAAACGGCGGCCAGCCCAGAAATCGCTGCGGACCGGTCCGCAGCGGGCGGAAAGCACCGGGCAGCGCCCACGCCCACGCCCCCTTCCTTGTCCCCCTCTGAGACCTCACCGGGGCCATGAGCGGTGACCGCTCTCAGCCCGCTTCCCTCCACCCAGGGACCGTGACCACTTACCGGCGGGCAGGCCTTCCCGCTCTCTGCCCTGTCCCCGCTCGCAGTCCGGGCAGCCGCAGCCGTCGCCTCGGCGCCAAAAACCTCCGGTGTTCGCCCCGCAACCAGCCCCAGGGACGCCGCGGCGCTCTGCGCGTGGCCCCGGGGGCCGTGGGGGCGACAGCAGCCAGTCCGCCGGCGTCCAGGAAGGCAGGCGGGGGTGCCGCCTTATCCACCACAGAGACATCGGGGAGCTTTGCGTCCCTGCAGGAAAACGGGGCTGGGTTTTTTTCCTCCTGTCCCGCTGCACCGATCCAGCTCCCCAGGGCGGGAGGGGAAACGGGGGAAGGGGCTGCTTTTGAAAGCGCTTGGACGCCGGCAAGAGAGAGCAGAGGGGAGGGCCAGTTTGGAAATCCCTTCTAGCGATAGGCTCTCTTTGCAGTCTGGAACCATCTACAGCACAGGCGTTTACGCCTCCACACTGACCGACCCGTGGGTAAGACTTAGGGAAAACGGATGCTCTTGATACACTTCGACAGAACCTCTGCTAAGAGTCACATCTGTTTAGACTTACAGATTAACACGCACGATAGACAACATCCAATTGGACTAGCGACCTGTCCAGACATCCGCTTTGACGCTTCAATCTCTCTTTATAAATAAATCTTTTAAAAAAAATCTTTCCGTCGTCTAAACTCCCATTAAATAATACAGAATCCTTAGAGATACGGGTTGGTATTTTGAACTCCTTTTATATACGTAAGGGAATATTATTTTTCAACACACAGAAAAATGAGAGATTGTTCTCTACTCCAGTGCCTCACCCCCGCATATACAGCTTTTAACATTTTTTAAACACCACCGCCCAAAACCCCAACCACCTGCCCCGCACCAAATTTTCAGGCATTAGGGGGCCGTGACCCACCCTCTTCTGGGGGGAACCCCACTTAACCCCCACTCACCTGCTCCTCCGCCGCACCGTCGCTCCCCCGCTGACATCCGGCTGCCCCAAATGACATCATCACACCACCACCCCCCCCCCACACGCACCGTTTTTTTTAATTCGCCCCACAAAATGCACCGAACGACCAGACCCAGGGCTGGCCCCTTCCCCTCAGGCGGCTCCACCACCGGCTGCAAACCCGGGCCGGGGCATCTGTCGAGCAGCACGAGACGCGGACAACGAGGCACCTGCAAAACAAACAGCAAACCCCAACCGGAGATCAGCATCATCAAACGAAAGAGCACCGAAGAGAGTAGAGGAATTCCCTCCGGCCGAGGGACAGGACAGGAGCTGAGCTACAGGAGGATTGCGGGGAAACAGCTCCGCTCCAAAGACGGCACGGCCTGCCAAAGCCGGAGCCATCCCGACGCTTCAGGTCCCTATTCAGACTGACCCGTGCCACTTGCAACACCTTCTCAGCCTAACAGCGGAACAAACCCTCCGCCCGCTGGGGGGAAGCGCCTCCTCCCTTCCCTTTCCCTGCCGCTGGAAAGCTCTGCGCGCGTTTAGATACGGCCAAGAAAAATACTCACGCTAGAAAAGCCTCGGACTTTTTCTTCGGCGCTAATTCAACTGGCACAGCTCCGAACCCCCACCGTTGCGCTCTCCGTCTCCAGAACGCGCAGTTGTCATTTGACCGGGGGCTGCTTTCTCTCCTACCCAAGGAGGAGGGACATCTGGCCGGCGGCACTGCCCGAGAGAGATGCTACCGCACTGCCGGGGAAACGCGCCGCTGAAAGCCAGGCAGAAATCAGGTTCTTCAGAGCGCTCCGCCTAAAGAGCGGGGGAAACCTCTGTAACGTTCTGTCACCTCTTTTTTTAAACACGTACAACAAATACCTAACTGCTTAAGTACACCTAATAAATAGCATGCTAGAGCTATTTGGCAGTTGCAGTTCAAACAATGCAAGTCAGGTTGTAAATTCTAAAAGGCAGCTGCTCTGAATGAGAAACTTCCATTTCTGAGAATCTCCTTCTGACTGATGTCAAAATAACACGCTGTAGGTTATGAAAAAAAGGACATTCTTGGAAGCCACAACTCACCAAAACCACGCCAGGACTGGCTGTCACTCGTGACGAGGCTGCTGATGCTTCATGGCAAGGCCTGGAAAACACGCAGAAGTGTCACCATTTTGTCCCATTTATTCCACATCTCCTGTTTGACCTTGATTGCTTTTAGGACACATGCCAGTATCTCAGTAAGGTTTTTGAGTACTTCTATAAGATATTCTAAAAAGCTTACATCATGAAAATAGTCTGTTTCTTCTGAATATCTGCATTCTAACAAACAGTTTCTTCCCTCTTTTAGTACAAAATTATTTTCACGGTATCATTTAACTAGTAAGCGCCCATAAAGAGAAGATTATGCTTTCAGGAAGAGAAAACAAGCAGAGGGAAGAAGCTTTGCATGGGCATAACATGCTCCAGAACAGACCTTATTTATGTTAACTTCAAAGTCCACACTACAAGAACCTTAGGAAAAAGGCAGATGCACATCGCAGACGTACCTTGTACTCACAGAGCACTCTGGATCCTCTCCATCTGTCCTGTGCTGTCACAGCAGAAGAAAGGGCGACCCCAGAGAAATGGTGGCAGTCGACCTTCTGCTGAGAAAGGAAAAAACCCTACAGCATAAAGCTGGGTAGGAGTCTAAAGCTTCCTTCTTTCATGGAGGTTTGCAAAGACTACAGCTGAGCGCAGGAAAAAGCATTTCACAGAATCATAGAATCTTCTTGGCTGGAAGCGACCTTTGAGATCATCGAGTCCAACCACAAAAAAAAACAAACCAAAAACAAACACCAAAACCAAAACCACACAAAACAAACGCCCACAACCACACACCACACCCACCCACAAACAGACACAAACCAACAATCTCGGGCACTAGAGCACGCCCTGAAGTGCCATGTCTACACGTTCCTTAAATACCTCCAGGGATGGCAACTCCACCAGCTCCCTGGGCAGGCTGTTCCAGTGCCTGACCACTCTCTCAGTAAAGTAATTCTTCCTAAATTTGGCATCATCTGTGGAACAGCTATTGATATAGGCCACTAGAGCTTTGCATTTTTTTGACTCACTGGCAGCTTTAGTTGCACCAGAGCCACTTTTCAGGATACCCTGGGGCTCCGGGCTTCCCTGGCAACTTAATCCTCAAAAAGCACCTTATTTCATTCTCCCAGGGCTGGGTCAAAAACATCAAACGTCCACCGATTGCTCCCACACCCAAGGTGCCAGAACACAAAGCTGTGGCTTGTCTTTGCTGTCCCTTGACAGAGCTTTCATCGCCCCACAAATCTTGGGGCTCCGCACCTTCCTTACAACTTCATCCTCAAAACAAACAATTTTTCCCCCAAATGCTGGGGAAGCCCCCGACACTCCCACCCACTCCAGCCGCTCAACACCCCCCAAGACTCCCCCTCAGCCCATTCCCATCTCCTCTTCACACCCTCCTCCAACTCAGGGCCCACTTCGGGCCACCCTGACCCCCAAAACAGGGGTCCCCCAGGCCCCCGGATCCCCTCCCCCCACCTCCCAGCTCAGGGCTCCCCTCAGGCCAACCCCCACTACAACACCTGCAGGGCCTCCCCTCAACTTCCCATGTTCCTCCTCACCCCCTACAATCCCCCCCTCAGGTCCTCCGTTGCCCCGTCCCCCCTCAGCCCGCCCATAACCTCTCAGCCCCCCCAGCCGCCTTCAAGGTCCCCTCAGTCCCCCCCCGTTCCCTCTTTCAGCTCCCCCCAGGCTCCTCCCTCCCTTCTGTCCCCCCCCCCAGGGCTCCCTCAGCCCCCTTGTTCCCCCTCAGAGGGACTACTCCTCAAACCCCACCCCAGGCCCCTCCATTATCCCTCGAGGGACCCCAAGACCACCCCGTCCACCCTCACGGCGCCCTCAAGCACACCGCCACACCTCGCTCACCTTGACGCGGTCCAGCTGCCTCACGACGTGTTCGTGGTGGCTCTGAGGGCCGGGCCAGGCCCGGCCCGGCTGAAGACTCGCCCGTTGGGTCCCCTTTCCCGCCCGCGCCGCCGCCCTCCCACTTCGCGCTGGCCGCCATTTTCCCCCGGCCCCCTCCGCTTCCGGAGCGCCCCGGCCCGCCCACGCCCCGCGCCCATTGGCCGTGGCTCCGCCGCGCGCCCCCGTTCTCGGGAGGCCCCGCTCCATTGGTTTGTCGACGACGTCAATCCCCACCGCGTCCCACCCCGGCGAGGCGATCTGACCAATAGAAGCGCGGCGATCCGCGCTGTGATTGGCCCACCCTCCCGCCCATCCTCCCGGTAGCGGTGCCATGGTGAAGACGCCACGGCGGGGGCGCGGGGCCGTCGCCGTGGCAACGGGGCCGTGCGGCCGGGCCTGCCGGCGGGGAGTTCACCCAAACCTGCCTTTTTTCTCCTTAAAAACTTTATAGCTTTGTGTGCGACAGCACAAAATAAACCCGTTGCGCGGCCCGGCCCTCCGCAGCGCTCTCTGGAGTCCGGTACTTGAAAGGCGGGCGGGGCTCCTGCAGCTCGGGGTCAGCGGCCCCTGCGGCTGCGTGTGGGCCAGCTCCCCCGGGGCCGGGACACGGCCGAGGGAGTGACCGGAGAGACTCACGGGGAGCTCTAGCGAGTTGGGGAGGCTCCCAGCGTTTGCGCCCGGGGGTTGTCTGCCTTCTTCCCCCTTCCCAGGAGACACTCCCACTCCCACCGAAGGGGCTCGCTTGCCTCCGCAGTGGTCCCAGCCCTCCTGCCGGGGATGGCGCCCAGCAACTGCCCGTGCGGGTTTTTAGTTTTAATAATCATAACTCATTTTGATTGACTGGCACATTTGGGAGGAAACTAAGTAACTTTTAAATGTTCAAGGCCAAATGCAAGGCCCTGCACCCGGGTTGGGGCAATCCCAAACGTGGATACAGGCTGAGCAATGAGTGGATGGAGAGCAGCCCTGAGGAGAAGGACTCGGAGGTGTTGTGGATGAGAAGCTCCACATGAGCCGGCAACATGTGCTGGCAGCCCAGAGAGCGCCCTCAATCCTGAGCTGCAACCCCAGCAGCATGGCCAGCGGGGCGAGGGGGGTGGATTCTGCCCCTCTGCTCCGCTCTGGGGAGAGCCCCCTGCAGTGCTGCCTCCAGCTCTGGGGACACCAACAGCAGAAGGACACGGAGCTGTTGGAGCGGGGCCAGAGGAGGCCCCGGAGATGCTGGGAGGGCTGGAGCCCCTCTGCTGTGAGGACAGGCTGAGAGAGTTGGGGTTCAGCTTGGATAAGAGAAGGCTCCGGGGAGACCTTAGAGCCCCTTCCAGTCCCTAAAGGGGCTCCAGGAAAGCTGAGGAGGGACTCTTGATCAGGGAGGGGAGCCATAGGATGAGGGGGAAGGGTTTGACACTGAAAGAGGGGAGATTGAGATGAGATCTGGGGAAGAAATTCTTTGCTGTGAGGGTGGTGAGAGCCTGGCCCAGGTTGCCCAGAGAAGCTGTGGCTGACCCATCCCTGGAGGGGTTCAAGGCCAGGTTGGAGGGGGCTTGGAGCAACCTGGTGTGGTTGAAGATGGGAGGTGGGGTCGGAACTAGATGATCTTTAAGGACCCCTCCAACCCAAACCATTCTATGATTCTATCTTGTCACTGCTGTATTCTCTTGCAGCTCCAGGGCAGTGGGAGACCAAAAGCATTTTTATAGGGACAGCACAGACACAAAGACTGGGAATCTAGTGCACAGGCACTTCCCCACCTACAAATGCACCTGAAAGGAAGGCAGATTGTGCACACTACTGAGGTACAGAGCCTGCCTTCAAAGGGAGGGAGTGATTTGACCTCTCTCATGGACAGGGGAGGTTAGCTTTCCTGCAGGTGACATCCCGGGCTTGTTCATCTCCCTCCTGCATGTCTAGCAACATCTGCATAAAGTATGCAAGGTACTGGAGGGTGTAGAACCATGTTTAGGAAACAGATAATAGTAATTCCTGCGTCAAGCTGGCTGCAAATTCTGTGACTCTGTAGAGCAACAGGACTTCTCTTAATGCAGGTGCAGTTCAGACACATGCATCCTGGCTGTGGCAGTGCTCTCCTTTCATACATCTCGGAAGGATGTACACAGGGACCAGGAGCCTGTCAGGCTCCAGGGCAGCCCAGTGGCAGGCTGCCCTGCAGATGGCAATCCTGCGCTGTGGCAGCCTGGCAAAGCAGTGCTCCAGAGCTCTGGCTTTGTGGCATAAGGGATATTTGGCTTTTACCTTAGGTTTGCTGTGAAGCAGACTGTGTCACAGCATTTTATGGCTTCAGTAAAACATGCTCCAGAGAAGGAGATTCATAGCTGTTATTTACTTTTGTAAAACAAATGCACAGATTTACTGTGCTGCAGCGTTGCTCGTTTGAAAGGCAAGTTGAGTACATCACAAAGTTTGCACCGCTGCAGTGGCCCAGGTCACATTTCAGCCTTTGCTGACTAAAGGCTTTCTCTGGTGGACATTGCACCCCATGCTTTCACTTTGGTCCAGGTAGTAAAGAGCAAGCAAATCAGTGTTACAAAAAAATACATACAGCTTTCCCTCCAAAATATTTGTCAAAATATTTTCAACAACTTGCTCCCCAAAAATGTCCTATTGAGGCAGAGGAAATGGACTAAGAAGGGGGGAGATGGATGGGAAGGAAGAAAGGAAGTTTCACACCAGTCTATCTGTCATACTATAACCGGGTAGCCCAGTAACACGGCATTGCCATTACTAGCAACAGGCCATGAGCTCTGCACTGAGTTTGCCAGGCCTCAGTGCCAAGGCTTGTCACGCCTGCTCTGTCCGAACTTGGTGTGACCTGCCTGCAGCTCCCTCTTACTCAGTTGAGTAATTTTTCTAATTCATTAGGTGTCTGTACCAAATCTGCTTTGATTTTGCTAATCTTTGTGTGGTACAACCGCAGTTTTATGTAGCCCTGGAACTCTTGGTGGACAGCAAGTTGAAAAGCAACCACATTCTGGGCTGCGGCAGCAAGAGCGTGGTTAGTGGGTCCAGGGCACCTCCTTGTATTCAGTACCACATCTGGGGTGCTGCCTACAGTTTTGTGGCCCCCAGTATAAGAGAGCCATCAAGAAACTGGGGAGAGTGTAATAAAGGTGTTCTAAGGTGGGGCTGAGCATACGGCATGTGAAGAGAGGCAGGGGGAGCTGGGCTTGATTGCTTTGGTGACAAGACTGCTAATGAATAACCTGGCAGCTGCCTACAGGTACTTGCACGGGAGTTCAGATTCTGTGATCTAGGTGGCTGGTCAGCATAATACAGAAAAGATATAAACTCCCCCTTTTCTTGCCCCATTGTTTCCTAGTTTTCACCTGCCTGTATGCTCCATTTGTCTTATTCTCCTACTCAGCATCTTTGCTGATGTTTTTGAGCAGAATCCTTTCTGGTCTGTACTTGTACAGCAAGTAGCAGAACAGGGCTGCCGTTCGTGCCTGAATTTCCTGGATATCACACTATTAGAGCTGGCAGTGATAATAATAGACTGTTCTGCATGCAGTATAGGTAACTGCATATAAATAACCACAAAGATGTAAAAAGAACGGAAAGGATGGGAATTTTCACATTACCTAGAGACAAGACAAGAGCTGCTCTCTCATGTATTCAGCTTATTAACTGCAGCTGTCTGAGAGGGAAAATGTGCATGAATAGCCATGATGTGTAAGCCCTGTCCTAGCTGATGCTAGGCCTGGGAACTTCTGCAGTGATTTCTTCTTCCATTTCAATTAACAGGACAATTTCTCTCTTTCACACAAATTTACAGAGACAGCAAATTATCTTCTGGAACTGATGTGCATAAGCACTCTATTCAGCCTCGATAAGAGGTTTTGAGAGTAAGCACACGAAAATGAATGAATCCTAGTTGATACTTTCATTCACCCCTTGAATACACCTGGTTCCAGGAACATGGACACTACTCAGCCCATAAACGCAATCGTGCCTGGAAATGGGATTCTTGCATTTTCACGGATCAAGGCACCAACAGATTAGGGGAGGAATTGCTACTAGAATATCAGGATGGGGCTAAGCCCCTAATGAGTCACTGACAAAAGAGCTTAAACAATTTTAAAAATGGAGCCTTTGCTTGCATTTGTTAGGAGGAGAAAATGGTGAAGTGGTGCTGTGTGTTTCTCTGCCGCCTAGGTATTACAGAACTACAGAACAGGCAGCCCTGAAAAGCTTGGGCCCTGGCTCCAAATGCTGGCAAACAGGTAAGAGTACTGTTAGAAAATTATATAGCAAAATGAAGGAAAATGTTAATTTCTTTCCTTCAAATTAATTAAAGAAAAAAAAATCACTCTTTTCTGACCAATATCTTATTCCAAGTCCCAAAGAGAATTTTCAAAGATGGTCTTAACATTTCAAGTCAGTTTGAGTTTGTCATAGCAAAGTGCCCTTTGCTATGACCATGAGGGTGAGTAAAAGCAGGAGTTATCCTGAATGTAGGGGAATTCTGAAATAAATCACATTGAAAAAAGTCTTCTTTCTCTGAAAAATCTCCTGGATTTAAAAAAAAAAAAATTTGCAAGTTACAAAGACAAATTCAAATACACACCAAAAACCCCACAGCCATGAGTCCCTTGGAATGCTTTGGACCCCAAAATAAACATGGGTCTCTAGGTTTTTGATCCTAGCAGGAGGATTGATGGCAATAGAGGCTTTTCTCTGTCCAGTGTCTTTTCTTACATAAAAATTATACTCCCTGCAGAATTAGTATCTTCATAGCATTTTAGGTAGTTCACTTGGGATTAACAGTGAAAGCTGAGATGATTAAAGTTAAGGCAAACTGAAACTGCTGCTCTATGAACAGTGCTTTCCACTGTGGCACACAGACAAAAATAATGGTTTTCATTCTCTCATGCATCCTCTGATTCCAACGTGTTCAGCTGTCTCTCCTGAGATTTCAGACCTGTCTCTCTTGAAAGAGAGAGGAAGGATGAACATTTGGTCTCTGTACAGAGGAAGAAAACAGGATTAAAGTAGGGTTTAGGTCTGGAAACTTGAACTTACTGGCATCTGCTTCCATGAGAAATCTGTTGGCGGCACCATGACCTATGCCAACTTTGATCATGGGCACTATTACTACGAGAAGGAGAGAAATAGGAGAAGAAATGTCAGGTATATACAAAATAGTCATCTGGAGGAGATAATTAGGAAATATATATTCTCCCCATCTCCTAAGAGAAAGATGAATGACAGTTAATGAACACAGACAAGAGTTTAAAATTAATACAAGGAACTGTATTAGGCAATATATGATTAGACTGAGAAAATTATTGCCTTAGGAAGTTCTCGAGGTCAAGAAGCTAACAGGATTCAAAATATGATTAGCTAGTATAAAGAATATTTAAAGATATGACCAAACATCAATAAGAATGTTGGAAAATATATTTATTTTTCTGTGTCAGGCCATAACCTTTATGAGAGACAAAGATGAGTTAAAGCAGTCAACATAGTTCATAAATAAAGGGCAGATGAGAATATCAGATTATTTTCTTTGTCCTCATCCATTATGGCATACGAAATTCTCAAGTAAGTACCTTGTATCAGAATCCCAGAAGCCTTTACTGGGCTAAAGCATTTCAGAATTTGGACACTAGAGTGTAAGCCACTGAAATCAGGTTTCAGTTCTAGCAATGTCTGAAGTCTCTGAAAATGCTGGAGAGTTAATTAAGTGAAGCTGGATTCAGTATTCCCAGCTGCTGAACCTGACAAATGAGCAAGAGGTAATCCCAAAGGTGCCAGTCAAACTGACCTGGGTCGGGGTGAGGTTTTGTGGGGGCTTCCTTTCTTTCCAGCTCCAAGCGAGCAGCATAGAGATAAAGAAGAAAGTGGGATCTTCACATCACTCAGGACAATTACTCATGTCATTAGCACCTCATCACCCGCTGCAGCCAAATGCTGACAGAAGAAATAAATTTTTCTCCTCTTCCTCCCTTAGTGTGCCTGGTTAATTGTATACTGAAGGAAAATGGCTACCTGAACATTATAGTTGTCCAGCTGAAGTGAAAAATGTGACATAAGGCTGCAGCCATTGGCTCACTGTAGAGCTTATGCTTATGTCAAGGGTAGGCGCTTCTGTGCTCTGCAAGACCCAGAAGCTGGTGAAAAGGGGACTTGGATGCACAGAGTCCAAGACCAGGGTCACCACTGTGACCGTCTGGTCAGGTAGTGCGTAGAGGCTGATGGTTGCATTGTCTAAGAAGCATTCAGGTCCAGCTACAGAGATGGGGCACTGGGGAAGCAGACCACCAGTCTGTTTCTAATAGGTGGTTGTTTTGTTGTTACCAGGTAGAGCAGAATAGAGGGTCTCTTCCATTTCTGTGAAATGCTCTCCTGAAACACAGGGCCCTGAGTTTAACTCTCTGGGTGCGTTCAGGCACACTGGGAATCGTCTACGTCAAGTGACTAAACTGAAAAGTTCACTGTCTTGCCATTAGGTCTACTCTGGGCAGTGATCAGCATCTGGGGAAGATGAGATGTGCTTCTACAATGTTCTGGAGTCAGTTGTTTAACATCTCTAGAGAAGCAATGTGTCTCATAAAGATAAGCTCCAGGCTCTATGCTCCCAAAAACTGGCTGGAAAGCCTTCCGTGTGCAGGCAAAAAAGCCATTCAGCTTCCCACTGGCCTGGCAGCTGCTTCGTACTTAAATCTGACATTCAGATATCTGTACCATTTTGTAATTAATGGATACCAATTGGTCTACAGATGACGTAAGTAAAAGAGAATTCACTAATTTGTTGGTATCAAAAGAAATCACATTGTAATGAACCAGTAAGAGGCTTTCTTGTGCTAATTATTCCCTTCTGATGAAATAGAAGGAAGAATCTTGTGAATACAGAAGAATGGCTACATAGGCTGTGGTCCCTGCTTCCTGATTCTGCTTGTGCAAACTGTCTCAGCAAACAGGGGAGCTTTGCAAAAGCGCAGGTTGGGTTTCTGTGTGATTCAAGTGCCTAAAGAGAGTGCTTGATTTCAGCTCAGCCCTCAGCATCAGGACCTGTCTGAACTAGGCTGGAGCAGTCTCCAGCTTAATTAATTAGCACTTTGGTATGTTCACACTGGAGTTCTGTTAGTTTCTGGGTAGATAGCAGCTGATCTTTGTGATTTACTAATATTCAACTTATCTGTTTCAGCACATTCTACTGATATTTCTTTCTGAAGCAGTTCCTCCTCTTCCTCCGTGGAGAAATGCTCTGCGCTGGGAGCCGCTACATGAGGAACACTGCTGCAGAGAATTCATTTTATATTTCTGCTACAGCCTTACCTTCTCTGAGTGCTCCAGGAACATCTTGGTCATCCGTCAGTGTAAGTTTCTTACTCACAAAGTGTTTAGGAGAATATTTACTATTACTTTGTAATTCTTTAACAAAGATTACTGAGGAATAACTGTTTGACCTTATTATGTTTTTCCAGTTAACTTGACAGAGCTTAAGTTGTCTTCTGTTCTCTTTGTCTGGACAGACCTTCCGCTTCTTCAAATATTTTCTTCTCTTCTTAGTCTCCTTTACTCCACTCTTAAATTATTTCACCTTTTTCATTGTTGTAGTTTTTTACAGTAAGATGAGTTTTAAAAATATACTTACTCTAGTCTGCTTCTATGGTATTTTTAAGCTCTCTACATTATACCCCCCAGTACTTTATCCTTTTGGCTGCCCTTTTTAACAAACAACTTCATCTCTATGTTCCCTGCTTTGAAGAACATGTGCCTGTTGTGGATCTATGAAGGGTTTTGAAGCTGGATATATTGTGGTTGTTACTGGAGAGCGGCACTTTGAAAACTGCATTGTAAATCAGAATATAGTGGTTTAAGTCCTAGCATTGTCAGAGACACCTGAAGATTTGCAGTAAGAGAGTTAGTTTTATCAGATTTTAACAAATTTGTGTCTCTTTTGGAACAGTTACAGAAGCAGTCTTGGCCAAAATCCTCACAAAAACACCCTACCCAATGCCTTTGTCTGTAATGTGCATTAGCATAAAATCATGAGAACTACTACCTTTAAATCACAGTAGAAAAGGTCCTGAAAAAACACACTGTAAATTAAACAAGATTTCAAGAACCCTAAGGGAGATTTGAGCAATACAAATGTGTTTAACTTTTGTACACCCCTGTTCACTTTGTATCAGACCTGAATGATGGTGGATTGGAAAAGTGGTAGCTAATATATTTTAAAAGTTAATACAAACCAATCAATCTTCAGTGCATAAAAACTTCTGTGATTATTTGATGCATTAACCCAACACACATGGGACCAGAAATGTGTTACAAAGGGTAACTCAAATTTCTAGTGATAACTATCTCCCTCTTCCCCTTCTTTTTTTCTTTTTTTTGTCTTTCATGTTTGAAAGATGCTGGATCTGGCAGGCTTTACAGGATTGTTGTGGTTTCACCCTGGTGGGCAGCTCAGCCTACCCAGCTGATCACTCACCCTCCCCTGGTGGAATGGATGGAGAGAATTGGATGGGTGAAAGTGTGAAAACTCCTGTGTTGAGATAAAGACAGCTTCACAGGTTAAGCAAAAGCTGCACACACAAGCAAAGCAAAATCAGGAATTCATCCACTGCTGCTCATCACAGGCAGGTGTTCATGTCGAGCAGTGATTTTAACTTGGTATTAACCCTAAAAATGATTCCTGACCGCATCAAGCTTTCTTTAAAAGTGTGTTTTAGCAATATTTAAAGATTGCTGGTAAAGGAGTTGTTCAGCTGTTTAGAAATCCTGGTGTCTATTTCCTGTGTGTTATCTTATTAACATTTGTTTGCATAATACCTTGTCTCCTCAGTGTGTTGCTCTGCTTGAGTATAACGCTACTGATTATTGCAGACGTTTGCCCTCTAGTGTGTGTTCTTTTCTGTCAGTCTTTGCAGAATGCAAAAAGCTATTTCTGAAACAATTCACTAAAAAGTCTTGACCAAGATAACAACAACAACAACAAAAAAAAAAACCAACGGACACCCGTTTGGTCCTAGAATGAGACAGTTTTCAGCTGTGCAGATCATCTCTGGGCAGGAACTCAAAGCTGGGAAATGGAGAATAAGCATAGTCCTCAATTTCTTTTTGGTGGACGTCTGCTAGCTGTTATACTGAAAACATCATACCCTAAGTCTGAGGTAAGAAACAAAATGAAGCATCAACCCAAACACCAAACCAAAACTTAGAGCAAATTCTTTGCTTTGTTGAGCATCCCTCCCCTCCAGAATCAGCTGAGTCTTTCTGTTGCTTCTCTTCCTCAGGGGAAGTAATATGTATGTCCACCTTGGATGACAGACATCATTCCACACTTTCAGTGCAAGTTCACAGATGAACCCCAACTCTCTTTCTCTATGCATTGTTAACTTGTCCATATGCTGATCTTTAACAACTACTGTCATAGTAAGGGGATATAACAGTCAAGCAATAAAGTTTTAACACATAAAGTAATCCACAGTTCAGTGGTAGTGCTCAGACTGCACAGCTATCCTGATTGCATCTTTAGTAATTGAGACAGAACCAATAGACCTTTGAAATGATCTAATCAGTAAAAGAAATAAAAAGAAGGAAAGGTGACCTCTCATCTGACTGTTGATGCAGAGCTGAGGAGAGGTTGATGCCTCACAAGGAACGAGAGAGAAGCTGCGTGGTACAGGAATGAGCACAGCAAAAAGGAGAGGGATGCTGCCACAGGCCAGCCCAGGAGCAGTTGATAACAGAGGAGTAAATTTCCCTCTGCTCCTGTAGAGAGGGAACCAGACAGGGAACTTGTTACAGCTGCATTATGAAAACGCCCTCATTTGGGTTTTTTTGGCCCTTCAAGACTTTCCTGACTGAAACAGAATTTTATCACATATATGTCACACAGTGTGTAGGGGTATGTGGCTAGTCTTCTGGAATCTTTCTTATCCCTGACATCTGATCTGTTTACCTTGTGGAAACTCATTGTGCTCAATTCAGGAGTAATAGAGCTTTACCATATTTTCCTAGGCAGGACTGGAGAAGGCATGGTGAATTACAAGTTACACTTACGATGATGGGTTGGTTTCTTGTTTTGTTAAGATTTATTTGAACCTCAGAGCTAAAGTTGTTCTCTGAACCCAACAAACATGCTTCAAAATTAAAAAGATTTTAGTATTGGTCCCTGATGAAACATTTAATTGTATCTGATGCTACAATTAATAACACTATTTAAATGAGATGAATAGGAACATTTGTACCCTAAAGAAAACTGCATTGTGAGAATCAGAACATGCTTTCTATTTTCTAAGGAAAGCCAATAAAGAGAAAGGGAAGAGACTGGGATAACAAACCACTAGAGAGAGAAACATTACTGTGAGAAAGATACCACGGTATAAGACATACAACAGCATGTTGTGTTAAGCTTTAACCAATGAAAGCTACACGTTTGAATACACTGCAAAACTCTCTGGACATTGATTGATTGAGGCTTCACTAACTCACAGCAACTCCTCACAGTCAAAAGTGCAGGGTTATTTTTCATCACGTTTCTCCAGTATTTGGTAATTAGTCCAAGCCACTGCACTGCATCGCAGCTGCTTCCCTCTCCCACAACTGTCACTGGATGGCTCAGATGCTGAACATCCACCTGACGTGTGAGACTGCTGCAGGCTCTCCTTGGAGCCCAGCACTCCCCAGTACGATGGTAAGGAGAAATACTCACTGATTCAGTGTTTGAACTTGACCTGAATCTAAGCTTGGACCTCGTGTGAGTTGAACAGTGCAGAGCGCCGTGCCTGGGATGCAATGACCCCATGGATGAGGGTAGGTAGCGCTGGCTGCGGAGAAGGTGGCTTTGCAGGAAAGGATCTGGGAGTCATGGTGGACAAGTCAAATGGGAGACATCAGCGAGCCTTGTAGAAAAAGCCAGCTGTGCCCTGGGCTGTGCAAGTGAGAGCACAGCCGGACAGGTGAGGGGAGAGGCTTCCTGCTGTCAGCACTGGTGAGGCCCCGTATGGACACTGGGTCCAGTTTGGGGTTCCCCAGTACAATACAGAGCTATATGCACTGGAGTGAGCCCAGTGGATGCCATTGAGCTGGCTGTGGCTGGAGCCCAGGATGGGAGAGAAGAGGCTGATGAGGGGGTTGTGCCATGGCACTTTAATGTCACAGTGTCAGATTCTCATCCCTGCCTTCGTCTTATTCTCTTCTGTGATACAATACCATGGTGGATAATTTCCCAATCACATGGTAGTAAGTGCACTGTAGTGGTTCCTGAATGTTGGACCATGCCTAAATTTAAGCTGAAGGCTGTGAATCAGTTCTTTCTGCTTACAGTCCTCTTGTTTTGCAATTAAGGAAGGACATTGCTACTAAGCACTCTTGAACTGAGGACCCTACTGACCAGGCCAGTCAGCCCAAGGACCACAATAGCGCACAAGACAGAGAAAGAACAAATTGAAGAAGCAAAGAGACTATTGACTGATTTAGTCGGCCAAAGGATGAAACAGCCTTTGCACTGAGCCTAGCTGTTTTTGTGTCTGAGTTAGATTTCCCACTGGTGCCATGAATAACTGTGACATTTGTTCACTGACAAGTACCAGAGTAATCCCAGCCTTACAGTTGTCTAAGAGAGACAGGTATAGGGATAGACTGCAGAGAGATAGACAGGTATTTTCTGGGTATTTAGCACGCCAAACTTCATGAAAATAAACATACTGAAGACTTTATCTTTGAGACAGCAGAGCTGAGATGTCAGCAAGCTGGAATTTCCTATTCCTGAGTTTTAGGTTTAAATGCTTTATCATTTTTGGTGTAAATTAACAACAAAAAGTCAAACCTGTGATCAAAAAACACCTATGAACATTATGTGAGGAAAGAGGAAAGTAGCTTTGCTTGACTGAGGTGGTTTAGAAGTAATCTGGTAGTCTACACTGCAACTGTATTCAGGAATGTTAAAAGACAAGGCAAAGCATGGAAAAAATGCCACACAATTGTACAGCAAAGTTCAGAAAAGAATGCCCCCATTAAATCTTAATTTATCTCAAGGCAACGCCATTTTCAATAACTGTTTTTGCTTTAAAAGCCACTGTGAAAATGAAAGCTTTTGTTCCTGCTGCTTGTATTGAGAAAAGCAATAGCTAAAGAAAGGTGGGGGGGGGACACACAACAACCCTGTCTGTGAGTTTTCTACTAGCATGCAGTCTGCTTAGTCTTTTTGTTCGCAACAGTGGCAAGCCTCCTGTGCCAAGGCAAAAATCTCAGTCCCTGCCTAAAAGGGTATGTCCCCTTCTCTGAGCCGTCCTTGGCGCAGGCGGAGGAGCTGCCGTTACCTGCTGTGCTGCAGTTTGCCCTAGAAATCCAGCCCAAAAGCAGAATGAATGTGCTGGGGAAGAGGGACCAAGACTAAGGACTGCTTAATAGTTATGAAATGTATAGGAAGGAAATGAAATGTAAAGGAAAAGCAAGGCTTTATGCTGAACTTTGAGCTTCTGCTCAGGAGCCGTGAAGGAGAACTGCCCTGTCCCAGCACCCACAGGCTCGCTCCCGCTGCCCACGTGGAACTTCAGCTGACCCTGCGATACTAAATTAAACATGACTGGCACTGTCCTCAGGTACTGAGGCACAAAACTTCTGTAATATAAATTCACCCTTCTCCAAGGTGGCTGCTGCAGGTGAGGCTCCCTGGTCCATGCTGACTCCTGAACCCTGCCCAGGAATTATTTGGGAGAGAGGCAGATCTCCCAGGTGGCAATTGTGGCATTATGGCAGTGGAGATGACTGAATTCCATTATGACAGTAGAGATGACTGAGTTCCTGGGAATGTTCCCCGGAAATCTTTAATTGACTTATACAGATGTAGTCTTTGTGGTTTTAGTCCAGCCTTCTATTGTGGACACATAAGAGCATCATAGCCTGGCTGCTGTGGAGCAAAGGTCCTGAAAACTGTACACCTTTACATGAACATATAACTTGATAATATGGGGACAGGCAGAAATAATAAAATATCAGTTTATTGCTGCTTTGTCCCTCACTTGTTCTGAGAATATACTTCTTAAGCATATCTGTGAACAAAACGTGAAGATTTTTTTAAACTCTTGTCCCTGGTACCTTTTTTGCTGAGAAATACTTCACAGAGAAGCATTGCAACCTAATTCTGCAATCTGAACCGCAGAAGCGGCATTCCAGTGCTTAGTCATCCAAATGAATTACAGGATCACTGCCATTTATATTTTATTCTTTATGTTTTAGTTGAAAGGATTCCTTAATAGAACAACTAGCTTCTTTTGGAGCAATAAAATTTACAGTATAGTGCTCTCTGCACGGGCACTTCAAATTTCCTTAAATATAGTCTATGGCTTTATAGACACAGGGTAATTACTTTCATAATGATTAATATAGTTTGCAATATAATCATTATCAAACCTTCTTGAAAACTGATCTTGTTAGCTCCATTTCATATAACAGACTTTTATAATAGCTTGAAAAATGTAAAAGCTTGAATTTTCTTTTAAAAAAGAAAATAAATTTAAAAAAAAAATAAATGAATCCCACTACTATTGTTGTGGAAATTTACTATTCATTTTGTGGTAATCAAAATCTTTGTAATTATCAAAGTCATAGCTTCATTAAAGAAAATTCAAACACATAAAGCAGGGGTATTACAAGTTCTTAAGTGACAGCCATTTAGTCATAAAACTATTCTGAATTTATTTTTAAATTAAGAAAATACAAGTTATGAGCGACAACAAGGAGTTACAAAAGCAAAACCTAGAAAATATATAACCAGAAAGATGAGTTTGTACACTTTGCTTCTTTGTTGCATGATGAGATCACTTGTAATTAAACCCGTACCAAATTTACAGGCTCATTCTTTAAAACTTCATGTCATTAAGCAGATGATTCATTTTGTGGTATATTTTTCTTGGTGATCTATTCATTGCATCCCTACCAGTGCTGAAAATGTTGTCATTGTATTAAAGCAATGGAAGTATGTCAAACTAAAACCAGCTATACCAGCCCTATTTCTCTCACAGAAAATTACTTCTCACTGAATTTCTACAGTCTCACTATGTAATTTTCTAGAGTAGCAATTTTGACACGGTGCTTCATGTGCTACTTCAGCGTGTTCTTTGGAAGCAGCTATGACAAGCGAGCATTTTGTCCTCACGTTAAATGGGCTCACCCCTTCACTGGAAAACGCATTCTGTTGGTCCATAAATCTAAAATGATGACAAAGAGCCCGAATAGGGCTCTTGTCCTCCCTGTTCCTCAGTCCTCTGTGTGCCACCCCTGCTTGCTTTGTCGGAGTCTCTCCAAAGTAGCTCCAAATTGTACCCTCTTCTGTGCTCCAGTGACATTTCCAATAAGTGGTGTTTCTACTGCAGGACTCTGACAAAGAGCCCACCAAGCAGCGCAAATCTCACAGCCCTTTCTAAAATAGCCTTACAGGAAGACTGATAATTTACGATTAAGCATGCCAGTTTAGGATTCAACGTGGTTGAAGTTCAAAGCATGCAAACCATTCAGTTTGCCCATCAACAACTGTAAAATTGCTTCAAATAACAGCAAACAATATGATTTTCTGTGAGCAGATCTTCCCTCTTCATACCAGTCACCTGTGGCAGAGGGAGCTGCTGAAGGCTGAGCCGGGCAACAATCAGAAAACTTGGCTTAAAGAGAGGAGGAGGAGAGGATGTGTAATATTCCACCTGAAGAAAGATAGGCAGGAAGAGGAAGTACCCCAGAACCTGGGTACATTCCGTTTGCATTTTGTTATATATGCACAGAGAAACCATTCCCGGCACAGAACAGGCCACAGCCTTTGCCGCTGCCCTCCCTCCTCTGTGGACGCTGAAATGAGCAATTTACCCTTCAAAGCAGAGGCTGCTCTGAGACACCGGCGCTCACCCGCATGGCCCTTGGCAGGCAGGTGCTGCCTAACGACAAGCAGAGCTCGTTAGTTCAAGCACATCACACCCTATTCACAGCTCACCCACGTGTGAGCAGCTTCCTGCACGGACGGAGAAAACTCCTTGCCAAAGGATGTGCAATCCAACTCTAAGGGAGAGGAAAAACTTTTTGCAGTTGGCACTGTACCCGGCAACTCATCGGAATGAGCTACAGTGCTGATTTTTTCCATGCTAAGTGAGACAACTTGACAGACAGCAGCAGAGCCATAGCGCCTGGAACACAACAGTTCACTGTTTGTGTATCGTGCATCTCTACTCCCACTGATCTTTCTGTGATCCTTTACTGAAAATACATATTAAAATATCAAGGTCTAAATACATTCTGTTAAATACGGAAACACTGCTCTAGGAAGAGAATTTTCTTGGATTGTCATAAAAGCTACCTATTGTTTTGAAAAGAAGGAAAAAAATTGGGAAAAAAAGTAATTGGAATTCCGTAGAGCGATGCCGTCATACCAGTGACAGGGGAGGATGATGAAATGTGTTTTAAACCTCTGAGGAAGCCATGTTCCTACCGGATGAGGGGTGAACTTTGCTCAGAATTTGAAACAGGTCACTTTCTGACCTGCAGCTCTGATAGTATTGCTGGTTAAAGGGGAGAAAGGCACTTTCCATGTTTTTTTTTCGTTTGGCTGTCCCGTCCCCCGCCCCGTCCCCTCCCCCCCGGAGAAATTGCCTCTTCTCTCTGCCGGCTGCATTGTCCCCCATACTGACTTAAAAGTTTAGCGAATTAATCTTGTCTTTCATTTTAAAGCTTCATTAGCACTATCATTGTTAAGAGACTGCAAATGACCTTGCTATTTTTACTTCTTTTTATTTTCCCTCAGATTAATTAGTCTGGACCTCATTAAGGGTTGAATGCATTTCTCAGGTGACAACCCAATTGTGCAGACTGAAGGATACAATCAATATTCACTAAGCAATGTACATGGAACAAAGCAATACACGGCTCTTCATTGAGCACTGGAACACTGCTTAAATGCCCTTATGGGGCATCTATCAGTAGTAGAAGGATGGGGAACACTCAGGTATGGTGGGCTTGGGAGGACCTAGGCAGTGTCGCCACTTATCTAGAAGGTAACTGGCTCTGTCTTTGTGAGGGCATTTGCCCTTAGCTGGTGCACGCGTTCAGTCCAACATGCTGTGGGACAGCCTACGTCAGCTTCACATTCTGAAGGACAGTTTCTTCAGAGGGAGGTGGCCAAGTGCGGAATAAGGTCCATGGCTGAGAACAAAGCCTGCAGGAGCCTGGAACTCCCTGTAGCTGTCTGAGAAGGGAGAGGCAATGCAGTCAGGAGCTGTCTTGGAGATGACTGGCACATCTCCAGGAACCTGGCAGCTCTTAGGGCACCTGAGGGGATGCTCTGTGCCCTTTGGGAAATGCCAGCAGCATGCCCTGGGCTCACCTGGCCACCCAAGGTACAGCTGCCAGCGACTCTGGCATTCCCTTGGTGGTTGCAGAGTCAGGCCAAAGGATGAGTTCCTTATGTTGCCTTCCAATTTTGATCCCTGCTTTAGCAGTCCATGATCACAATTTGTGTGCGCTGCCCCAGGACTGTGCCAGGCATGGCTTGTGTGGTTGCCTCTGATAGTCTGTGGGAGCTCAGAGCAAGAGGTGTGTGACAAAGTCCGTCCCTAGGATCCTTCATGCCATTTCAGTGTATTCCACACAAGTACTGCTCTCCGGTCTACATTTTGGCAGTAAATATAACTCGTAAACTCCAGATCATTGCAGGGTCTGTAGACGCATGGTCATCATTACTGCTGAAAGTAACTTCCTTCTTCCACACTTCACCCTTCACTGCTCCTCACCCTGGCACTGTGCTGAGCATGGTGTACGTCTGCCATGAGGCCCTGCCATCTGAAGTAAAGCTGAGTGAAAACACAAACTGTACTTTTGGAGGGTGTCAGATTCAGTATCTGCTAACTTTGTTCATACTGAGATACTTTTATGGTTCATTAAGTGTTAGAAAAGAAAGTGTTACCTCATTTCTGTGTTTAAATTGGGAAAAAAAATCTATAAAAGGGCAAATATTTTCTCCTGAATGTCACTAGCCTCACTTAGAATTTTATTTGTACTGAATAACAACTGTAAATTCTATTTAGCCACACTACAGGGAAACTAAAAATGCATTATAAAACACATTTTCAAAAGGTCAAAAGTTTTAGGAGAAAAATTTAACTTTGAAACAGTGAGTAAGACAGTGAAACAAGAAATCACAGAGAACACGGGAACAAGAAAGGTAAAACAGATAAAGCTGAATATTTAATCTACCTTGCAGTATAATCCACTACAGGGAAGAAGTGAGAAATCACTGATGCTGCCTTCCAACATACTTTCTGGTATGAACCCAGATGGAGATTCTCCTTAGGCCCTCCTTTTGTTCCTAATGTGTTTATAGAAACATTTTTGATTGTCGTTAAGAACAGAAGCCAGTTTAAGCTCTAGTTGGGTTTTGGCACTTCTAATTTTCTCCCTGCATAACCTCATGACATCTTTGTAGTCCTCCTGAGTAATCTGCATCTTCTTCCAAAGGTCATAAACTCTTTTTTTTTCTTGAGTTCCAGACAAAGCCCTCTATTCAGCCAGGCCAGTCTTCTTCTCTGAGGGCACATCTTTCGGCACATGGAGATGGCTTGATGGCCTGCTCTCATGCCTTTAAGATTTATTTTTTGAATGATGTTCAGCCTTCCTGGACACCTTTGCCCTTCAAGACTGCCTCCCATGGGACTTTGTCAACCAGGCACCTGAAAAAAACAAAGTCCACCCTCCAGCAGCCCCAGGTGGCAGTTCTGCTGACCTCCCTCCTTGCTTCTCCAGGAATCGAAAACTCTATCATTTCATGATCGCTGTGCCCAAGACAGCCTCCAACCAGGCCCACAAGTCCTTCTCTGTTCACAAAAAACAGGTCCAGTGGGACACCTTCCCAAGCTGGCTCCTTCCCCAGCTGTGTCAGGAAGTTATCCCCAACATACTGCAGGAACCTCCTGGACTGTTCCCTCTCAGCTGTATTGTATTTCCAGCAGACATCTGGTAAGTTGAAGTCCCCCAGAGAACAAGGGCTAGGGATTGTGAGACTTTTCCCAGCTGCTTATAGAATATTTTGTCTTCCCCTTCATCCTGGTTGGGCAGTCTATAACAGACTCCCACCATGATATCTGCCTTGTTGGCCCTCCCCCTGATTCTTACCCATAAACACTCAACCCTGTTGTCACCATCATTAAGTTCTAGACAACCAAAATACTCCCTAACATACAGGTCTGCCCCTGTATGGCCTATCCCTTTTGAAGAAGCATTCCAATGCAGCGCTCCAGTTGTGCGTCATCCCACCACGTTCCTGTCATGGCGACTACATCATAGTTTTCCTGCTGCACGATGGCTTCCAGCTCCTCTTGCTTGTTTTCTACTGGTTATACCGTTGTTCTTTACTTACAGTGGTGTAAAGCTGATGAGACACTGAAGGATCTTCTGGTAAAAGAACTGTGTAAGAAAGAATGGCTCCGCCTATGGTGACAAGTGGCTTTGCTTTTAAGCCTCAAGGACTTACTAGTTCTTTGATTTGTGCTTGGTGAAATAGTGAAGGGTGATTTACACAGTTTAAATTTTTCTGGGGTTCTGTTCTATTTCTTTGTGCTTCTTGACAGTATATCTCAGTGTTAATCTTCAGTTGAGAATTTATTATCATTGAAAGCAGTATTGTTATATGACAAACCCTGGGAAGTGATCCTGTTAAAATAGATAAAAAGAAATTCTAAGGTTCCACGCTCCTGCTACAACCAGGATTTTTTTTTTTTTTTTGTGAGATTCTTCCATAACATAGATTTATCTACATAAAACTCACATATAATTACAAGGTGATTGTGCTTGAGTGGAGGGGAGGGGCAAGATGGACAACCTGTCCAGAATTCATTATTTTATCATGTGCTGACCTTTTGGACAAAGACAAATTCATGTCTTATCATTCTCAAATTCTTTATCTTCCAGACCTGTTTTCTGTGCTTGTGAATATTGCTCTCTAAAACATGACATTAATAAGACATGAAGCCACATTTAGCTATTGCTTTACTTGCAATAATCAAAACAAGAATAGCAAACTCTAGTCATAACACAGTGCCATGAGACTTCTCTGTACAGATTAGTCTTGCAAAGTTGCAAAAGTAAATTTGTGGTTGTACCTGGAGCAGTATATTCCGTAACATAAAATGGATATCACAGTAAGAGTTTGGCTTCCACAATGTCAGGGACACTCCTACCTTACTCCTTGCAGATGTGTTGATAGGTATCTGGCATAGTCCTGGGATGCTGCTGCTTAAGGACTGCCCAGCAGTGGAACAGATGTCCAGAGGGGTTGTGGGAAAACTATCCT
Organism: Numenius arquata; assembly: GCF_964106895.1. NCBI lineage: Eukaryota > Metazoa > Chordata > Aves > Charadriiformes > Scolopacidae > Numenius > Numenius arquata. Next base: position 70,384,309 of record NC_133581.1, on the reverse strand, counting down.
CAGAAGTTTTCAAGAGCCATCAAAGCAAAGCCGTGAATGACCTGATCAGGAGCCAACACCGACTTCAGCAGGGGGTTAGAGCAGAGACACTCCTACCCCCAAGATCCCGTCCTGCTAGATGATTCTGCAATTCTCTGATAATGCTCTACTTCTCATATTTTGTTGTGGAGGCACCTACCCTTCTCACAAAGAGGAGCTGTCTCGTCTTGGGACCTTCAAGAAGCTCCAGTCCCTATATGTCTTTCCACAAAATACTCCCTGCTTCTTGTGAACATTTGTCAGAGCTGACTCCTCTGAATTTGGTAAAATAGTTCACCTCCCAGAGCACCCAGAGATGGACACTTGGGGCACTGTGTGCAATGCAGAAGGTTGGGTATTTAGCTACAACTGGGTGTCTGCTGAGTTCGCATTGCCATTGTGCTGTTTAATTAATGCCTTAGCTCTAAGTCTACATACACAGTCTGTCACAACACTACGTAATTCATATGATAAAAAGTATTCACTCTACATACATACTGTAATGCAATCTCTAACTTGCCTTCAAGTCTCCATAGCAACCCTGTACATCATATTAATGATATACAACACTGTTAGATGTTTTTTTCTAGATCACCTTCTCATTTACACCTTTCCCGTTTGCTAGTTTCAGAGGCTCATGCCATTACAATTTCATAATATGAGCGTGTTAAATGATAGTCAGCTAAAGTGCTTCCTTCAGTGCACTTCTTCCCTCATCCTGCACGTCCATCACTACGTTAGTGCTGGTACTACAGATATGTCTTACATTCCCATAATGCTGAACACCCTGGAACAACATGAATTCTCCAACGCTATGAACTGCTGAACAAATTCAACTCTGATTTTTACCCTTGCTCTCACACTGCCTTTTAGATTACAGATTACATTAATGCCTTTTTGATTATGGAGCTGTGACAAATGTTTTCTTGCACTTCAACTTTACCTAGGGTTTAAATTGCTTAGGGTAGCATGGTGAGTGTTGCCCCGGGGATGCTTCTAATCTCACATTCGCTTGTACTCTTGTTCCCAGGTAAGTCAATGGTCTTTCTGAGTCCTTGAGCTGCACGGAGGGTTTTTTTTTATCTTGTCCATGGAAAGCTACATAGTATTGTAATCTTCTCTCCTTTTCTCTTTCTGCATTCAGCATCAAACAAGGAAATATTGTTAACTTGTGACTTTCAGAATCCTTGGGAGATATGTACAAGGAAAAAGCTTCTGACCATAGGAGTTCAGCACTATGTGCCTCAAGAATACGTTCTAACCCCCTTGGAAATGCAGACATGGACACTCACTTCTGAAAATGTTGAGGCTGATCTGGGAGTTCCTTGGGAAGTTTTATGGTAGCTCAGCCTCAGGAGACCTCTGCTTCCACATGTTCTCAAACTGTTGTATAAAATTGGGAACTTTGCCAGCTTGGAGTGATTCTCACTGCGTTTTTAAAAGCTCGGATTTCAAAGCTCTTTGGGCTGGGAGTCCCTGTTGATTTACTTAGTACGCTCCAGTGATTCATAATTATTCTGTAGAAAAACTGCTTAAAGCTGGCAAAGTCCATACAGGTTTTCTTTGGGGGGCTTCATTATTCATGAAAAATGTCAACTATTTAGTTCAAGTGTCTAGTACTAGATCAGCAACAAAAAGGCATAAGGATATAAATTGAAGCACAAAAAGAACAGGCTAGAGATTGACTTAAACACCGATTGATTGTTTTAAACTTCTGGGCCAGAAACTGTTTTCCTGTAGCATTCTCCTTCAGGACCCCTAGCTGCCTACCTGACACAAAGATCAGCATCCATTTAGAAATAATGACAGTTACGTGACTGTGATCACGTGAATGCTGAGACCATGTGCCCTGCAAAGGTGAATAAAGGTTGTTTTTCTTTTACAACTCTGTTGAGGTTTACACCACAGAGGTGTAATTAGCTATTAACATATGTACTCCTTTAAAGTAAAACTCTCTCATGATATTGCCATTCTCATTAAATTCTGCAAGACTTTTCTATAAGAAACATCCCCCCCTCTTTTTTTTCTCTCTCTTTTTTTTTTTTCCCTTCCATGCTGATGCTGCCCAGTTTTTTTGGCAAAAGAATTTTGGTAAATACTTACATTTGAAAGCTACAATAGTTGGGGTGACGAAAACGGTAAGGAATGTCTCCTCCCAAAAGATAAATTTTCTTCTTTTTAAGAAATTTCCAGCATAACGGTGGTGAGGCAACTACTGGTTTTTTTCCCCAGGAGTTCACTTACGGTTTGTTAAAGGCAATTAAGTAGCTGCTTTTGTAGCAGTTACCTGAGAAGTACTTGAGAAAAATGAGCAAACTCTTTATGCTCACAACACAGTAAAGGGTTTGAGGAAAGAGAATCCTGACAGCAGGTCTTTCAGTCCCTCTAAAATGTCCTCGGAGGCCATTCACATAAAGTGTCAGTCAAGGAAACAAGTACAGGCTGATTTACTGCTGTGGGCAAAATATTCAGCAGCTTTGAAGCTGTCACACATTTCATCCAGCTGCAGTAGTGCTGAGAAAGGGAGGGAAAATACAGGAGTGAAAAGATCATTCTGCCAGGAGCTGTGAGTGCTTTGGGAGGTGGGTTTTGATCCGGCTCCAGGCAGCCCCACGTGGAGGTGCCATGCTCCGTGCTGCAGGTGCTGGATGTGTCTCTGGGATGGAGACTCTGCTGATCTCGCACGGCAAAATCCTCTTTGTTGTTGGTATCATGAAAATGACCCACTGTTGAGCCTCTGTGCATAGGGGGAGTTTTTCACAGATAAGGTATTCTTAATTAGCAATTAGCTTTGGACTCCACCATCTAATTAGATAAGAAGTTATCTTATTACATTTCAGGAGACTAATTCAGAGTATTTGTGTTGTGCCTGACTTTTTGTTTAAATGTGTTTTGGAGAATCCTGTCCCAGATTTCTGCACTGGATTATAAATCCTTTAGTTCCAGTGTCCTCTGCCAAGCAAAATTTTTGTACTGACTTTCACGCCCCTCTTTTATTTGTTTGTGTTTTAAACTAAACTCAGAGAACTGACCTTATTAAGTCACCTAGCTCAAGGCATTTTCTGTAGATCTTAAATATTTATTTGTGGCCTTTTTCAAATATCATTTTAATAAGTATAGAGGTCACATTTGAACCAAGTAATTCAATTCCAGTCTTACTCAACATATTCACCAACGACCTGGATGAGGGGACAGAGTGTACCCTCAGCACGTTTGCTGGTGACACAAAACTGGGAGGAGTGGGTGACACACCAGAAGCCTGTGCCACCATCCAGAGGGACGTGGACAGGCTGGAGAGCTGGGCAGAGAAGAACCTGCCTGTCCCCTCTTTGTGGCCCAGAGAATTAAAACGCTGACTGCACACAAGCTTGGGTTCCTGCTAGTAGCTGGGATGTTGCTGGAGGCAGCCATCACCTGGTTCTACTTTCAGAGAGCTCCAAAGAAGCAGATCTGTTTTCATTCCCACAACAGCATTAGTGTGCTGATGTAGTGAGAAAGAGCCATGCTAACAGAGTGCTTCATCCCATCCCAGAGTCTGTCTCGGGCAATAGCTGATGCTCCAGTTATCCCATGGACTTGAGAAGCTTCTGAGTGAAAGAGCACACAGGGGATCAGGGTGCTGATACCACATCCCAGAGCTTCATACAAGTGGATGAAGTTGCCCATAGAACTGCGAACAGCATGAGCTGTCAAGGCGTTGCAATGGGACCCTCTCCCCCGCTAGCACTGCAGTTTTGCAATACCTGGGTCATTTTTACATTTATCCCAGTGTTTTGAGCCAGGTTAACAGTGATGGCAAATTCAGGGGAGGTCACTAATGAATCATAGAATCTTCTAGGTTGGAAGGGACCTTCAAGATCATCTAGTCCAACCATCAATTTAACTCTGACTAAAAAAGAAAAAAAAAACCCAACCAAAAAAACCCCCCATCACTAAACCATGTCCCCCAGCACCATGTCAACTCGTCTTTTGAATACCTCCAGGGATGGTGCCTCAGCCACTTCCCTGGGCAGCCTATTCCAATGCTTGATAACCCTTTCAGTGAGAAAATTCTTCCTAATATCCAACCTGAATCTCCCCTGGTGCAACTTGAGGCCATTTCCTCTTGTCCTGTCGCCTGTGACTTGGGAGAAGAGACCGACCCCCCCTGGCTACAGCCTCCTTTCAGGGAGTTGTAGAGAGCGAGAAGGTCTCCCCTCAGCCTCCTTTTCTCCAGGCTGAACACCCCCAGCTCCCTCAGCTGCTCCTCACAAGACTTGTGCTCCAGACCCCTCACCAGCTCTGTTGCCCTTCTCTGGACCCGCTCCAGCCCATCAATCTTTTTTGTGGTAGGGGGCCCAAAACTGGACACAGCTCTCGAGGTGGGGCCTCACCAGTGCCCAGTACAGGGGGACGATCACCTCTCGAGTCCTACTCACCACACTGTTCTTGATACAGGCCAAGATGCTGTTGGCCTTCTTGGCCACCCGGGCACACTGCTGGCTCATGTTCAGCCGGCTGTCCACCAACACCCCCAGGTCCTTTTCTGCCAGGCAGCTCCAGCCACTCTGCCCCAAGCCTGGAGCGCTGCATGGGGTTGTTGTGACCCAAGTGCAGGACCCGGCACTTGGCCTTGTTGACCTCATCCCGTTGGTCTCAGCCCATGGATCCAGCCTGTCCAGATCAAAGGCAATGAAGGCAAGCCCTAAATTCTTAAATCCCACTGGTGCGGTGTAAGGACATGATTGCCAAGTGAGTATACTCAGTTTCTCTGGGCATGGTCTCAGGCCATGAGCTGACTGGGCTGCCAGCTTAATGCTGCCGGACTGCAGCTTCTTCACCCCAACACCTTTTCACAAACCTCCTGAAGAAAGATGCTCCCAGCCAAGGAGCCTGCCCTCTAGCCATCCCTCCTCTGCACCATGCCAGGCTGCCCATCCCAGCATGGTACCAATTCCCTGCTGTTTACTGGGGGTGGTGGTGCTCCAAAACCAATTAATTGTTGGAATATGTAGCCAAAATAATGGGAAGACTACTGTACTGTCCTGCAAAGGCAACTTTGACTTAGCCTTGTGCAAAGACATACTGTCTTCTCTCTCCTGCGGCTGAAAGTATTTCTCCACACTTGGTCAATACGCAGTGGATGGCAGTATGAGCCTTCTGTCTTGAGGCAGATTTAGATTAACTGAGCCTCATTGCTCTCATTTAACTGGGGAAGCAGTATAAAAATTTCCAGCTACTGTAGTGCTCGGTGAACTCTGCTTGTTTTACGTCTTTGGATTTTATCCTTCCTGCAAGTCTCCTTCACTCCTTTATCTCCATCTTTCGAGAGTGACTCATCCATTGTTTCATTTTAAGTCAATTCAGTGTCTAATCATTCTACTTTTCCTTTGTTCAACATTTAGGTTTTGAAAGTCAAACAGCACAGGACAGGCTTGCAATCACTGCACTGTCAGATTATCCATATTCTTACATAAAACAGCTGACTGCTGCTGCTACAAAAACGAGCACAGGAGCAGGGAAAGATCAGGGAGGTGAAGAAGATGAAAGAATTTGAACAATTAGCATACAAGTCTTTAATATAATCTCTTGTCTGTCACAGTACCTCCTCCATGCTCATGTAGTACTTCTCTAAAATATGGAAAAATTCTGAAATCTGCTACAGTATCTCAACAGAAATCAAGAGAAATAGCACTCAGCAGAAACTTTAACCATATTGCAAAAAAGCTGGTAATACCATAAATATTATTAGCCATCTTTTTCCAGAAAGATCTACTATATTCTAGATACCAGGCAAACAAAAAAATATCATGGTGCTATCCCTGAAGAGACCATAGATTGAATTCCATGGAAAGGCACACCAGTCCATACCAAAATGCAGCTGTTCACACAATGCTCACTTTGAATTTCAAAATCCAGTTGCTTGTCTGAATATTTCTCTAGCCAGATAGGTAAATATTTCAGGCTCTCAGATAAATGCATTCACTCATTTTTTTTATCAGTGCTTCTGCCTAGCATCAGATTTCTATATTCTGTATTTATTTATTGTACTCATTATTACAGTAACCATTGGCCTTTTGCTTGAAAATCAAGTGTAACCTTAAACAAGACCTAAAAACAGAGCGGTGACAGATCTATAACTCTACAAACATGCCAGTGCAGTGATCTGCCGTTGCTGCTGCTCAGGGGCAAAACCCGAGCTCGCCGCGCAGAGGCCTTCTAAGGCAAGAGCTTCCTCGGTGCCACGCATCAAATCCCTGCTAAATCCCACCGCCTCTGGCAACCACAGTGCAAATTGGGAATTTTAGTGGCAGGAAATGGCACAGATGAGAAACAGCAGCAAGGGAATGCAGAACCGTTGGACTCCTCATTGCCACAGACTTCAAAGTGAATTCTTTGAGCACACCTGATATTAGGGGAGTCTTAGCGAAAGTAATGCAGAAGAAACAGTGAAGACTCAGAACTCAAAAGGGAACAAGGACCTGGCAACAACAAGGACCTAAACCACAATAACTTTCAAAAGGAAATCCAAACCAAACCAAACAAACAACCCAGGAGCCCACAACAAAACACAAACCAGAGTTTATGCTGAACATACGACCTAAATCCTGTCTGGTGTGTATATATCATCCCAGGGAATCCTTTTATTTCAGCAAATACAGATGGGATGTTCTTAATGAATAAGAATAAATATTTCTGGTCTAAATTTCTGGTCTAAATTTCAGTTGTTATTGAAACTTTCACTCTCTGTTTTCTATCCCAATGATTGGTTCTCATTTTTCCTTCTAACTTTTGAGAGCTGAAGGAAGGGTGACATCAAATACACTTTACACCTAACAAAAAGAATCATTCTGGACTTATTTTGAGAAACCGTGAAGTGGTTGGAAAATTTTAAATGTAACCAGCCTTCTGTGTGTAACAGTCCCCTGCTTCATTCCTGGGAGAGATGACTCTTGTTTCCCTGAGCCAGAGGTCCTTTACTGCAACCCTGGTCTCAGAGGAGGCAGTCGGATAAGGAAGCATCTTATCTCTGTTTACACAGCTACTGCTGAGGAGCAATAGCGAAAATGTGGCATTGAGGTTTCAAAAGACCCAGTCCATCTGATACCTTTAACAAAGGCTTTGTTCTCATGTTATTCTTTGCAGAATGTTGGCAAGGCACAGTCTTGTCCTAATGCTTTAGAAATATGGTCTCAGCTTTGAGCTAGTATTACATATAAACTTCCTTACACCTAAATGGGATGTCTCTGGCAGCGTCCTGAATAATGTCCAGACTAAAAAAAATCAGAATATTCCATGACAAAATTTGTTATTGTTATTGCTATTGCTATTGTTATTGTTATTAATCAGGTTAGAAAGGAGATCATACAACTCAGTTCCTGCAAATCGTCCCAGTGAGGTCAGCTATGAAAACCATATTGAATCAGGGTGGCTTCTTGAAGGACTAATTACACAAACAAGTTAACATTACAATCATGAATGCTTAATACAGAGACAAAATATGGGAAACGTCACTTGGTCTGCTAAGTTTTGAAACACTACCTGACTCAGACTGCTTTTCAGCCTCTTTGTACATTTCAAGCACTTGTTTTTTAGTAAGTTAAAACAACCTGTTTGGTTCCTCATAAAAGAGAAAAAAATCTGTTTGTTAAAAACAAACCTTCAGTTTTATTAATTGGGAAAATTATAATTAATGACAAATTTTTTGAATAATTTCTTCTTGCATTGCAAACATGGTAATGCAACTAGAGGAAAGTCAAAAGGGGTATATTCAGGCATGATGGTTCCTCATTGTTTTTTATGTGCCTTCAAGGCTTCATGTTGTCTGTGTAGTAAGAGTCACTCAGATGTAAACCTTAGTCAGGGAATCAAAGCAAACAATTGTATCAGGAACAATTTACAAAATTACATCCTTAGGAAGGATTGCCTGGTTCAGAAATCTTTACACTCTATTGACCGTGCACAAGTACACCCCAGCTTTTCTCTTAAGGGCTTAGTGACAGAAGTGTTCAACAGTTATTGAAAAACCAGAGAGACACAGGTAAATAAACCTGAAGTGTCAAATAGATGTAACAGAGCTCATTCTTACCTTGTTGCTCTTGACTGAAGCACAGGGAAGCCTGGCCGTGCAGCTCTGAAGCCTCATAAAGAAGCTGCTCATTGGAGCACAAAGGCAGCAGAGCTCGAAGGGAGCAGGAAACACCTCCTTAAATAAGGGCACACACTGAGACTTCCAGTCCAAACTATTTACAGCCCACCTCTATGGTGTGATTTTATTTTTACTGTCTTGTTTTCCTGCATCCCGAAGCAGATGACAGAGCTGTACTTTGCTACCTGTATCGTGTGGGCTGGCAGGGAAGGCAGAGCAATGCTCATTCCCGTGTGGTCACCCAAAGAACGTGGGTGCCTGGCACCCAACCCGGGACGCTCATCCAGCAGGGGCATCCCCCAGAATAACCCCACCACTGCACGAGATCCTCGCTGCTGGGCTGAGGGCACCGGCCCAGGAGAGAGCCGTCACTCCGGGAGTAACTGTGGTGCATCACTGCTTTGGAGAGGAGTTTTACCTTAGGTTTTGAACATGAGACTTCAGGGTTTGTATTGTTTTGCACAGGGGATTGTGCTGTCCAGTGAAACTGCAGATTTTCACCAAGAGGACATCCCTTCAAACACCACACTCCTATTTTACTGCCTGTTTGATGGGGATGGACGTTCCTGTTCCTCGGAAATAACTAAGGTTGGAACTGATTGCTAAATTGGATTGGTTTTTTGACAAAGGAGGCTTTAATTTCTAGGCTGTTGATAATTACAGAGTTTTTAAGAGCACACATTCATTTTTTACGAGTGTTTCATAGTGTTAGATCCGTGATTCTCCAGACAAAGGTAGCTTTCTGCAGCTGGGAAATGTATCCTTAGCTATAGGCTGAAAAAGTGAATACTATCTAAGGAAACTTGGGCTGCCAAAATGAAATCACATGTAATGTAAAGACAAGCTGCTTGGAGCCTGTCAAAACCCAAGGGAGTTGGGCAAGGGAGAGGTTAAATAATCTTAGTATTTTATCCATAGTCTATAGGGTTTAACTAAGCTGCATGGCCTGACCCCTTCCTACCAGGATTTCTAAATGTCTCTGCTGTAGCCACAGTGCTGAGAACTGCCCAAAAGCTGAGCTCAGGGTGGGAACGGTGGGAGCAGGGTGGGCGCCAGGCTCAGCCACAGCAGAAATTGGCCCTTCCTCCGCAGCGGTGGGGAGGCGCTGGGGATCGTGACTTCAGCTAGAGAAATTTCTGCCAGTGCATTAGCATACCCTTCTCTGCCTGGAGAGATGCCAGGGTCTCTTTAAAGGATGCCTTGAGCATGAAATGAAACTTCTATCAGCTCTTGGCCAGGTGATGGCCAGTGACACAAAGGGAACCTGAAAGAGAGGGGCAGCAGGAGGCACTAGAAATCAGCTGCAATTCACATGAATTTGCTGCAGCAGCTGGTCCTCAGGTCACCGGAATTTTGGTCTCTCTCATAATCTCCTCCCCTTCACAGACAGTTCTTCCCTAGGAAGAATAAGATCAGTGGATTATTATTTTGAACACAATATGAAGGTGAATTTCCCCAGAGTCTCTTGTGCTGCTGCAAACACAACCACGTGCCTTAGAATGACTGTTGTCCTGCTGCAGGATGGTTCTTATGTTGGCCAAGCCTTGGTCATGAAATACACAGCATCAGCTTTGGCTGGCACTCGGGGATCCATTTTCTGTGACATAAAAAGGGCAATAGCAAAGGAATTAAAAATGAAAGCTCCATCTGTGCAAGTCAAGTGAACCACTTTGTACATTGAGCTTTGCTGAGCTAAAGAGGATGCTGTCTTCATTGTTATTGCTGCATGGCTGTCTTCAGCAACTGATTCAGCTAGAAGAGCCTTCCTTTCATGACAGTTCTTTCAAATAGTGGAAGATGAGGAAAGTGCAATAAAAATAACCCACCTGCTTTGAGAGTTCACAGGAGAAGATTGTGCATTTCCATAGGTAACTCCTCCTGTGCAGGCCATGAACTGTACGATTGTCTGTCCCAGGGTCACTCGCCTACTGCAGTGAGCTTCAACTGCTCTAGTCACAGCAAAATATAAAATTGATTATAAATAACTGAAATAATTTGAGATGGAAAGGTAATTGACATGAGAAGATGAAGAAATGGATATTGACTCTAATGAGGTAACTTAAAATACTTCAAATTAAGATTACTTTGATTCCTTATACTAATTGCCAAAGTTTACATATGCAGCAGAACTGGAATTTAGAAAGACAACGTGGGCATCCTTGAGACATCCTTTAATGGTAGCAGCAGACAGTAACACTCCATTCAAGACTTCTGAGCCTCCACAGCCCCGTTCAAGTGGAAACTTGAGTTTTGAAAAGATCGGTACCAAAATATCCCCTGAATTCCATTGGTCCAGATGTCACTATTCATATTTTAGTAACAACAGAGAAACTTGTTCTAACTGCATGCAGAAATATTTTCTTCTAAGCTAAAACCAAACCAATAAGAACAAGAAAACTATTTGCTGTATACCCCTGTTTCCATAACCCCATAGGCTAGCTATGGGCAGTCTCTGCTACCAAGGAATGGATGCAAGCACGCCTACATAGCAATGGCTCTGCAACCTGCCACAATGGGGCTGCAATCTGCTGTCCTTTGCATTCCTCAGCTCAGAATACAAATCAGCAATAACTTCATTCCTGTTTTCCCCATGGAGCACCTCTGCCTCGCTCCTGGGTGACACAGGGCTGCTGCTGCTGCTGCTCCTGGGCTGGTGCTTCTGCATGGGGGTCGTGTCCAGCCCAGCAGTGCCATGGAAACATTCCCTTGGAGCTTGCAGAGCTGGCAGGGACTATGCAGTGGGAGCTTCTATTGTTGTTTGATTATTTTTTAAACTGAATTACAGCCAAAAGAAGGGGTGCCTTGGGGATTTTCTGAGAAAATAGAAAATGTATATGCTTTGGCTGACGTTGTGAGCTCCTGCTTAAGAAAGATGCGATAGACTTCTTGTGGGAGAAGAGATCCCTTGCACCATAATTTTTCAATTCAATGTGATTTTTTGTTTGCATCACTCACGGTTTTGACTCAGAGAGGCATGCTGTGGTTTTACAAACCTTATTGCTTAACCTTTTACCCTTCTGTCCTACCTTGTCAGGAGGAAAGAAATTCCTTTGTGTATTTAACTACTGTAAAGTTTTTAGTTCACTGTGTTTCTATTTTCCTTTCCTAACAATACTCAAATGCCTTTTTAAAAAAATTAACTTTATCAATTAACAAATTACTTTGGTAGATTTGATGTAGTAGTAAATATCCACAGTCTAAAATCCTTCTGAAGAAAATGACGGAAAATCACAGCCACCAGCCCAAACTGGCAGCTATTTCTTTACAAATGGGAATCTTTCCATGGTACCTTAAGGACTTTTCTAGCTGCCTGAAGAGTTTGGATTACAATAGCTGATATTTTTTTGTCATATCTTTCCCAGAGCTACAATGCACTCTGCCTCTGGGAAGCAGAGGCAAACAAGCGTGTGGTGGAAATCAATAGCTGCTAACCAAATGTGATAAAAGGCAGCTATCGAGCCCTTCTCCTGGTACTTTATTACAATGAAATGTTTATCTTCAGTTCTTATGTGCAAAGCCTCACAGCCGCCCTAGGACAGTGCCTGGACCCGAGCACTGCTGCCGCAACTGGGCAGCGCGGTGCCGCGGGAGCTGCTGTCCATCCGCACCAGGAATAACCCCAGGGAACTTGGAGGAGTTCAGGAACACTCTCCTAAGGTGGGGAAGAGGTCTCATAGGTGTAATGTCACAATAAAACCAGTATATTGCAGGTGAGACAGGTAGGTTCTGCATGACTGAGATGAGTGAACGAGTGCCCTGGTTTCAGCTGGGATAGAGTTAATTTTCTTTCTAGTAGCTGCTGTGTTTTAGATTTAGTATGAGAATAATGTTGATAATACATATTGTTTGAGTTGTTGCTAAGCAATGTTCACATTAATCAAGGACTTTTTCAGCTTCCCTTAGAAGATGAGAGGGAGCACAGACAGGACAAGCTGGCCAAGTGCGTGAAGGGCTGCATGGTCCTGGTTGCTGGCTGTGGTTAAACCACAGCAGTGAGAAAGATAATCTACCTTATTTTCTCCTTTGACAGCTTATCACTGAAAATGACTGAGCCAGGGAAAGAGACAAGACAAAGTGTTAGGTTTGCCAAAAGCCTAAGTGATTCTAGGTTTCCCGGTGTCCTGTTGGCAGAATTCTCTGCTCGTACATTCTTGTGTCATACAAGCGGAGGCAGTGAGTTGACGGTGCTCCTGATGCACAGCACTGACAGACCCACGCTGGGCGCCACCAGCTGCTGTGGCGCAGAAGAACAAGGTTTAGTTGGAGCTGCACAGCCTCTGTCCTGCTGTCCTGGGAGTGCTGCTGGTCCCCGGGGGTGCCAGGGTGGGGAGGGTTGGCTCTGTAGCGGTGGCAGGGACGTCAGTGGCCCAGATGCGCCTGGTGAGATGAAGGGAGTGTCTCCACCGCTGCCCGTTCTGGTAAAAGCAGCTGAAATGACACACCTGTCATCAGAGAAACCTTGCTCTCAGCCTGAGCTAAAAGCAGTTATCAGGTTCACCTCTTCTGAATTACCTCCCCATGGGAAATCCTGTGTTGAGGACCACAGGCGCTGTGATGCCATTGATGTGTGTGGGACAGAGCAGGGCAGGGATGCTGATGGCCCCATGGTGAGCGGGCACTTTCCAGCAGCACTGGTTCACAGCTAGCTTCGAGCCGTGCTGCTAATAATAACAAAAACAAAACAAAATTTTTTTTAAAGAAGTGTTTAATTCCTATATAGGTGGTAATGTACATCTAAACGTGCATCTCCTTTACATTTTAAATGTTACAATCATTCACAAATGCAACAGCCTGTAGGTGGACCCCACTCTTGAGTTTAACTCAGATTTTTAAAAAATCCTGCATGATAGAAAGAATACAAAAGACTTTAATTTGAAGTAAAAAAAAGCAATTAATCTTTTACTAAACCATATGATGCTTCTAAAGCTTAAAATATGCATTTAAAATTTTGTTCATTGCCATGTTTAATCCTAAATTTCAAAGGTGGGAATATGACTCACACCTGCTTGTAACATCTAGCATTATTCCCAGACAGATTAATCAACAGATTTGATGTAAAAGATTAATTACCGTCCTCTCAGGAGACAGTTTGTTTACTAAACAATCAGCCATATGCAAATTATTGACTTAACATGGCATGTTTAATGGCTTCTTGAGGGAGTGTAAGTGTTTGCTTATGTTTTCATACAATTACCTCAGCTAGGCAGTTTGCTTTTTAGGGAAGAGTTGGAAGTTGGAAGCGGTTAAACTTTCTCTTTTCGTCCAATGCACTGTAGGAGGAAAGTTGCAAACGGAGCTGCCTTGTGTCTTGACTTTTAGGATGAAAAGCCACCACAGACATTTTTTGCCCTGTTTTCAATGAGCTTTTTGCTGCGCAGACGTTGTGTGAAAGCCTGTGAATGGGACGGCAGCCGGGGGAGTCGTGCTGGGTTCGCACAAGGTGTTTGCCAGCGTGAGAGGTCCTGGGGCACGGATTTTCTATGCAAACCAAATACGCGTAAGCCAATAAAAGCAAAGGAATACAAACCGGCGTGCACAGGCAGAGGGGTGCTTCTTTTTCTTCAACACCCAGCCCAAGCGGGTGACTGAATGATTACCAACTGATGAAGAACAGAGGGGTTTAAGCCGTGGGTACCTGGCAGTGGTGGTACTGCCGACCGTGGTGACCCGCCGAGATCCAGCAGCCTGTAGGTGCTGCGGCCGCGCTGCCGGGGCAGAGAGCAGGGACCATGGCGCGGGATGCGAGCTGCCAGCGTGCGGGGGGGGCCGATGCCCTCCCGAGCACAGGGGGGACCTGCGGGAGCTCTGCAGGAGTCCGTGCATCCGTCAGGGTCCGTGCTGGGGTGAGGACCCAGCGCCATCCTTCCGCCCCGTCACAAAGGAAGGTTCCCTGGGCCTTGCCAGGGTGCCAGTGCCCTGGAGGTATTTCCCAGAACACTAGATTTAATAAATATTAATAAAGCTTTCCTTCATGGCTACTCCCTTTCTGAACCCATTTGGTTTTTACTTCCCCGTGTCACATTGGTCTGGTTTGCCCCAGTTTGCTCACCTTTCTCCTGGCTGGGTTTCCTCCTACTTGTCTTTTCCCTCCAGCTGAGAGAGGCAGCGCCAAGTCCCTTCTCCCTGCTGCCTGCAGGGGCCACAGCTCGTGTCCCACGCCTGAGTATCTGTGTCTTGCAGAAACTCACATAAATAACCCTAAGCCCGTCACGCACTCACCTCAGTGAATTTCAATAGCTCTAGAGAAATCAGTAGCCAGGTTTTCAAGGAGGTGTTTGTGGAAGGCGGTTTTCACGTGTAAAGGCCAAATTATTTTGATTCTAAAACACAATTCATAATGGGTGGAACAACATACATTCCATAAAGTTTCCAAGGGGAAAACAAAACCAGTGCTATATTTCTTAGGGTGACTAATTGTACACTGGCAGTGCGACCGTCTCACAACACAAGGATTAGACACAGCAAACATTTTTGAGGGCAATATGCAAGAAATCTTTATTAAGTCGCAAAGTGGCTTAATAAAAACAATTTATGAACAAAGTCCAGGAAATCCAGCCTGTCAGCAGACAACCATGCAGAGAAGAGAAGTATAAAGTCAACAGAGACTTTTTATAAATATTTGCCTCCCTCCCAATTTTAGCCTTCTGTACAATTAATTTAAAATTTAATTTCACATGAAAAGATAGCTCATGAGATGAAGATGGCCAAGAACTAATTCCCTGTAGCAGTGTGGGACTATATAGCAGAATAACAGCTCATTTAAAAGTAACAGATCCATAATTTGATGCATTATTCACTTGTCTTTATCTGTAGTTTGTTGTGCTACAAATCATCGTATCATTCTGTTTTAGGTCATTACACAAATATTTGATTGTACTTTCCAGGCTCCCAGGGGGGAGAAAACCACAAACTAAACACATTGTTTGCATGGTAATGTCAGTTTTTCTCCTGTGAAAGATTCTATATAGGAATTCATTAAAAATTAATTGTGAGTGTCTGTGTGCCAATGCTGGCAAAGGCTGTTGGAGGAGATGGGAGCAGAAGCACAGGTTCTTGGCCAGGTAACAGCATGGGTAGCGCTGATGGGCTCACGTACCCTGAGGCGTTCTCTGGCAAGGGTCTGGGGGTCCGAGCCCTGGATTTGGGCACCGTGAACTCTGAGTATCATGTCCTGTGACCCCAAAAAGCTGTGTGAAAGGCATGATGCACGGGGGAGTGAAAAGGAGGAGCAGATCAGAGGAGAGAGCTTGGGTGACAGCCACGGCCTGTGAGAGCTTGGGTTGTTCATGTTCTGGACACCAAGACGCTGCTGGGCTTCCCCCGAGCTCGGGGGTTTGATTTGAGGATGTCACAGCAGGAGGGTTCCTGACTGGGAGCAGTTTTCCTGCTAAGGCCAGTTAGGGTGCCAAAAGAAGGCACAAAATTGTTAGACCACTGTGTACCAAACTAGGAACGTCTCCACTGAACTATCCAGCTGCTTCTCCGCTGCCCACACTAGTAAGGCAGCGTATGAAATCCAGTGCCACTTACTTGGAATTTGCACTGATTATCTGTAATGGAACTCCAACTCATTTCACTCCAACTCATGTAAGAAAGACCAATGCACATCTCTTTCCATTGCTCAGTTTTTAGCTAATCTGCTAGCAGCTCCTTATTTCATTTCCTCTTTCAGTCTGAGCTGTGACGCTGAATGCTGATGAGATAATATTTGCACTAAATGCCGGTGTTCATTTTTGATAATTAATTTGGGTTGCTAACCTCGCTTAAAGCAAGTGTTACAGCTGCCTTGTTTAGGAAACGTGACTGGAATGGGCTTTTTAAAAAACCTCCATGTCCTTGCATAGTATGTCTTTACTCGAATTAACTCCTAGAATCTTTAAGCTCCAAAAACCAGTCTGTGATTGTATCAATGCAGAAGCATCCCTTCCACTGCTTTGCATGATAGTAATCATTATTAAAGATGGGTAGTTTTGATTCTCTCCTCTAATTAACTTTTAATTGCTTCCCAGCTGCTAGTTATTAATATTTCAAATATGTTTATTCTCCCAATATGACCCACCTTTTGGGGGCATCTTGGTTCTTAGTAAATGATTAGTGACAGCTCTATGCAGTCAAAACACCCTGAAGCAGAGAGCACACCTGAAGAGCCATGCACAAGCCTCAGCAGCCCTCTGGGATGGTGATCGTGCCAACGCTGCTGCGGTGTCTCCAGCTTGGAGGGGACAGCCACATCTCTGCTTCTCACCGTTGTGAGGAGATGCTGCTTGAGCAGCTGGCACTGTGCGAGCTCAGGCCTCTGGGAGAGGACGGCTCCCGGAGGCATGCTCCGGAACAGCGCCGGTGCCGCTCTGGGGCCATGGCCTCGGGAGCTCTTTGGGGCCACCAACTCGCAGGGATCGGGGCGTCAGAGCCAGGCAGACACCTTGCTCTCCTGTAGAGACCGAGGCTGTCGTCCTTTCCCTGTTCCCTGTAGCGACCACCCCAGGAGCACCCTCGGTCACCTGCGCGGTGCTGGTGTCTCAGGAGCTGTGTTATGGTTCTCATCCATGGAAAAGGATCATCAACTGTCAGGCTAGCAAACACTGCACAAAGTCATTAAATAAAATGCGTCTGACCCAGTTAAGGAAATACGTTGATTCATTTCTGAGTTCACGTGCAGGGATGGATTATATCCCTCTAAAACCAGGGACTGGGTTATGAAGACGAAGCCAGCCACGCTGCCACCACGCCACGGTCCCGCACACCCCGACGGTCCCTGGCTCCGTGGGCACTACACCACCATGGGAAAGTGTCCCACCGGAAGGGTCAGAATGCTGTCCTGCCAAATAAATCAAGTGGTCAACATGGACGAGAGTCGTACTGCATTGTGTAATAAAAGCTGGTTCCTGAAATGAATGTAGGGAATTAATCTGGGATTGACCAGGTGGCTGTTTCAGCCAAGTAAAATTGCAGCCAGCCGTTGTCCTCACGTCCTTACGTAACATACATTAACTTGGTATTCATTTCATCAAAAAGTAAGTTTAGCCCTCAAAAAACAGAAAGCCACAAAACTTTTGTAAAAGTAACTGAGTAAACCAGGACAGTAGCTCCTCCTTGGACAAATAATAGCAGAAATCAAGTTACAGAAAACCCTGTGATGAAATTTCTATAGCTTCAATTTTTAAAAATTGTCACAGCCACTATGCTCCCACTTTTTACTCTGCTCCAATGAGCAAGGCCTTATTTCCTGTTCATTATTACACTGCAGAGATTTAGCACCGATTTGTCTTTAGTAGCCTGTGATGCTTCCGATATGTATTGGCAAAGCAAAAGGCCTGGTAAGTGTAGGTTTTTCATATACTTTCTAGTCTATAATGTATAACGTATTTACGTCCCGTTAAGAAAAAAAATCAAGTATCTTCCTCACACCCTCTTCTATTTCTGTATCTCTGATTTTTTGTATACCATACATAATTTAAAATGAGAAAGTTAGAGGAAGAGACAGATCTTGAGACAGATATTGAGGCAGAGAGAGAAAGAGAGTAACAGAAGGGAACATGAGGAGTTTTCTGATTTTTTCTTTCTGTACAAAAAGCAAAACATGAATTATATATATTTACATGCATATACCATGAACACTACAAGTATATATTACATATTTATGTAATATTCTGTTACAAATTTTCCTTACATATACATAAAATACATACTCTGTGTACAATATGTGTGTATGCATTTTTGGATTAAAAACCATCTCTAAGAACCTTGTACAGTCAGAGGTATTTTAACTGTAAAGGAAAGATAAAGGCAATCCCACTGCATAATCTAGTTAGCAATGGCCTAGTAAAATAGTCTTTATTCCCAGCCTTCTTTCTTTGCATGCCTGGAAAACACACTTTACTTAACATTTAAAAGGCAGGACATTTATGACAAATGGCATTAATCTCAAGCTGCTTAAAACGCAATTTCAGTGGCACAGCTTAACATCTGCAGCATCACAAGTGACAAACTTTCATATGCTGTTAATTCCTTAACATTCTCTACCCCACAGATGATGGCAATATTGATTTATGGAAATTATTCAGAAGACTTTTAAGTTTAATGGTGGAAAGGGGATTCAGCGGGTCTGGGAAACAACTTTAAAAATTCCAAATCGTGCAATAAATTAGAAAAATATACACTGTAAAAAGGGTATAACTCTCTCCTTCTTTATTGGCTCAGAAAGTTTTTAACTTTTCTGGATGAAAATCACTAAAGTTTACTGTAATTTACTGTATGACATGATAGCAACAGCTTTCAACCTCTCTAGAGACAGGACGTGTATAGAGAAAATCTCTATAGATAGAGTCTGAGAACCTCCACAGGACGTATTTTCAACTAATGCTAATGGTTTCCCACATCCACCCCTAATATTCAGGATGATTGACATATACCCAGAAGCAAAACAATGGCAGATGAAACATTTAAACTTGTGTGATCCAATAGCAAAGGTCTGGCTGTCCTCAACTGTGTAGACTAAAACCAGCGCTATTAGTGGGAAAATGCGAGAACTACGTTAAAAGATTCCACAGGTCTTTTTCAGAGGCCCTTTTTGTCCACAGAAGCCTATTTGGGGTAAGATCCATACCTGTACAGAGACAGCGGAACAATGAGCAGGGAGAACTGACAATAACCAAAGAAATGTTACCAAAACTCTTTTCAGCTCTTACCAAAAAGTTCCTGCATGTTCATAGACTTTTTTCTCTCTGGCTGGTTAACGTTTTTCCAAACTGACTTACTGTTCTGTATTTTAGCGTTGGAGCCTTATTCTGATCTCAGAGGAATTGTTCCCCTATAAAGGAATAAAAACCCCCTCTCATCTTGATGTGCAAGTAAATCTGTACTTTGGTATCTTTTTTTACCTTTTCTTTTTAA
This sequence comes from Numenius arquata, assembly GCF_964106895.1. Classification (NCBI taxonomy): domain Eukaryota; kingdom Metazoa; phylum Chordata; class Aves; order Charadriiformes; family Scolopacidae; genus Numenius; species Numenius arquata. The sequence continues at coordinate 70,365,270 of NC_133581.1, read as the reverse complement.
ACTGTTTGGTTGCAGGGGACTATCAGATATGCTGTAGTTGTGTTTTTCACAAAAGCAACGTGAAACAACTTTTTAAAAGCATATATGGGTGAAGGAAATTAACTCTAAAACAACTGCAGGTATCTCCTGGCAGGATCTGTGGTGTCTGAAACTGCCAGACATTGTAGTGAATGTACAAAGATGCTCTTAAAAACTGAGCCAAGGGCAAAGGAACTCCCCTGTGTCAGTGGGGACAAAAAGACTCTCATGAAAACTGATGGCAAAGCGTCCTCCGGACCTGGGTGCCAGACGCTTTCCTGCCTCAGAAACTGAGAAACTGAGAAAGACGGGAGTTACTGTTGGAGGGGGGAGAGGCTGAGTCAGCAACGAGGAATGACCTAGACTCCTGTATTTCAAGCTTCTCCTGCCTGCCTTGAAAATAAGGTTCCTGCATTTGAGTATGAACTACAAGTGTGTGGAAAGGAGCTAGAATTCACAAACCATCTCAAAGCATCAAACGTGCCATTCCTCAGAGGTGTCTGAAACAGAACAATAATTTTCGCCCTCACTGATTTTATTCAATGCCTATGGTTTTTTTCTGAAATCACCATGAAGTATCTGAAATAGTTATGGATCATACTTCAAACAACCAGTGCCCTTCCCATCGCTCTGCCCAGACAATCCCTGGTCTGCAGCACCTTCCTGAGGACACTCAGGGTGCAGCATCCTGCCAGGGCAGGTGTTGGGGTTCGGCGTCTCCTCCGATAACTCCCCTGCTGCTACAAACCTGCTGCTCTGTGCTGCGGGCAGACTCCATCCTCTGCCCTGCTCCTCTTGTGGCCCTTGGGTCTCTGATCATTCACTCCAGAGGATTCACACAACTTGCAGCCTGCGGAGCTGGCACAGTGTCTTCCTCTTTCAATAAAATATGGATAAGGATGGACGTTTTTTAAAAAGCTAAATATATTATTTGGCTTATTGGAACAGTTACATTGGCACTTTTACGTGACAGTTTGACTGCCATCTCTGTAAGTGTCATTTTAACATAATATAATTGCTACTCAAGTAATATATGGATGGTTGCAAATACATATTATGGAATCACAGAAAGCATTAATAAAGTGGCTTTATCCAGCCTTTTCAGGGATTTCTTTTTCAGGCAGTGCAGGCTCACCAGAGCTAAGCTAATTAAATGTCAACTTTCATAGGGAAAGTATTTTTTAATCAGTTGCTTTGATACCAGTAAATGCTATGAAGGATTTTCTTTTTTACCCTGAAGAAAAATTAGTTAGCAAACCAATTAGCTGGTCAGAGGTATGAAGCTCTTGTACAAGTATTTGTGTTTTGGCTAATATTTTATGAACCTGCATGTGTATAGATAGCTTTTAGACCCTTTACTTGTTTTTACTTGGATTCCTTTACGTGCCAATGAGCCGTTCTCTTCCACATGCTTTATTAACGAATTTCACCATCCCACCTAACCTGGGACTGATTAAGGAGCAGCTGCCATTTGAGTGAAACCAAGTGTTTGGATAAGGTACGTTTATTTGGGTTTATGGATGCTGGGAGTGTATCAATAAACCCAGTCCCGAATAACATGGAATGGGCTCTGCAGCGCAATCCAGGTGCCAGGGAATGACATTACTGAGTGAAAGATAATAGCCTAGGTGAGGTTTGGGAATGAGCAAACACAAATTACTTCTGCAAAGTTTGCTATTTTCGTCAGCTTTATTCTACTCTTTCAGCACCTCACATAAATCTCATTGAAATGTGACAGACAGCTGGGGGATCAGATGACATTACATGAAGATGATACAAACCACCGAGAGAATAGATGTTTTTCTAGCTATCTTTCTGTCAATGGCCTTGGGAAAGATCAAGTGCAGATAAATAACATTCAGCTCAGCCGGGCCACTGACTGTATCATCGTTTCTACCAGAGGAGTATGAATTCCAGGAGATAATGCCGTTTGGGATAAGCTCATTTGATGCACTGTGATATTGAGGTGGACGGGTTATTAACCGGAGCAGGAGCCAGCCTGCTCCTCTGCCATTGACCATGCTGTGTTCCACCTGTGGGGGAACTGCTGCTGGCCATCATGCTTTTGAAGCTACCAGTCCTTGGAGAAAAATGCTCTGCTGTTGAGCCTGGAGGTGCCTGTGGCTGCTGGCTGATGTGTTCTGGATGGGGACTGGGGTCTAGGTGGCTCAGAGATAACTCCACATTTCCATCCAGTGTCTCATAGATGGACCTTTCCTACTGTCACTGTTTGGGATGTGGTGATCAGAGAGTTGGTGTTCTCTCCACCAGCATGCCAGGTAAACGTCACCATTATTAATATATTGTTTGTCGATATGGTTCTGTCCTCCAGAAATTTTATTATTTTATAGCCTTGTATGGCCAGGGGGAGGGGGCAGTCAACCAGGTAATGGCCACTGTACCAGGATAGGAAGCTACTGAGAAAGGGATGTAGGGTTGCATCTTAGCTTTGGTATGTGACATCAGAGTGGGGTCTCACATTGCGAAAATCTACTTTCTTTCTTTCCCAGGAAAAAAAAAAGAAATCATATTAAGGACAGGCATTATTAAAGCCTATTTTGGGTGCATATTTTTTAAAGAAGGACATTCGGGATTTAATTAAATTAAAATAGCTCCAAGAGTGTAGAGAAATGCTGGCATAATGACTTAATAGCAGAACAAAGATATGAATAGGGTAAATTTCCAGAGGACAGAAAAAAAATAAATAAAAGGCAGTGGTAGTGGTACTCCTGATCTTTCCTTTAAAATGTGAGTTTAAATGACTTTTAGCACAATTTCTTAAGGAGTCATTTGAAAATCAGTTTCTATGTGCTGCTCCCCTCTCCGTAACCCCCTGCTCCTCAGTGCCAAGGGAGTAGAGGGGGTGGCACAAGCACTGCCAGGAACCCGGACAGGGAGGTGTTTCTAGCATGACCAGCAGCACGTGCCCTGTTAATCCCTGTCACCCCATGGTGCTGCGCTGGCTGTGAGCCACATGAGGTGTCCTTGCTGAGTACCTGTCCCTGGGCAGGCCCCAGAGAAGCGCAGCCCTGCCTTCAGCAGCAGGAGAAGCTACAGAAGAGCGGTGACTCCATGGAGCGCTGCCCTGGCCAGTGCTCTCACTGCAGAGACACCTCCGCCTCCGAGAGTCATGTGTGGAGATCAACCGCCATCCAGCCACGGGCGAGCTCTATACAACGTCGCCTATGTTGTCACTTTAATTTGGAGGCAATTAAAATCAGTCGATGCGCACCTTTCTGCTAGTACAGGGCTCCCGGAGCCTTGATTTCTGCACTTGCACTTTCCAGGCAGGTGAGCCCCAGGGAACCTGTACAATGCTAAATATTCATCTGGCTGTTCTCTTAGGAATTTGCAATTGTCAAAGGAAGGATTTAGATGTAAAATACTTATGTAACAAAAAAGCCTATTTAAAGGTCAAGAATGTATGTCACATGCAAAACAAAAACATAAGTTAAAAGTGAATGCACTTTCACTTTTGGATACTCCATTCATATTTATAACACATTTTTCAGGAAACCATTCACTACTCACAAGTTTTCTGAATAAGACTTTAATACAAATTTATTCTAACATATGGCTTATTTTTACAAGTTAATACAGTAATGCAATCTAATGGAGTAGACTACAGTTCTAAGACTTCAAAAATTAAAAAAACCCAAACCAGCAAACAAACCAACAACAACAAAAAAACACCACCAAGTGCTCAAAGACATGCTTTGAATTTTAACTTGCACTACTCACCTTTTTGTTGAAGATATTTGTTTTCTGGTGACACTATCTTCTTGTTTCCAAGTCTCTAGCACTGATCTGCTGCTTGCAAGAGGAAAAAAAAAATCGATTGTGAAAATCAATAAAGGATGGTCCTGATTGTCAAAGGGTTTGAGCAAAATGTAAAGTTAAACCAAAGAGCTAGGATTGCTTTCAAAGGCTCCAGATTTTCACATATATCTTTTGAACCCTGAATTCTAAGAGCTTGCTATTTGCTCTCATCTCATATCCCTCTAAATTTATATTCTGCTTCTCAGGATAAACAAAAATTTATATAGTTTGCCTACTGTCAAAATGAAAATGAAAGTAAGACGGTGTGAGAGTTGGGGGTCCTTGCCGTGGGCAGACTCTGCAGCACCAGAGCACTGACGGGCACAAAAGGGTTGGTGGCACATGGTGCTGCTCTGGTCACCAAAGCCTCGCTGAGACCCACTTTGTCAAAGACACTTGCCCGGGCTGATTACAAGAGCTCAGGAGGCTTCCACCCCCCCATCCAAATTCAAACCAGAAGTAGTTGATTTGGAGCGGGGTCCTGGGATCATCTTTCTGCCCATGTTCAGCCACATAAAAAATCATTAAAAGTAGGTTTTAACTGACACACTGAATATTTACTTAACAAAATTTTTTAACTGTGTGATTTCTTTAAGAACAGTGCTCCTTGAGTGAAAAAGAATGTGTAAAGTATAATTCAGGCTGGTTTAGCTTCTTACCAAAGTTTGTAACTTAATTACACAGCAAGCATATTTACCTGACTTGTGAAAATTGTCAGTATGTAGACAGCTGGAAAGTTGTGTCCTAATTTACATGAACATGAGTTTAGGCCATGTATGAAGTCCAATAAATTAGATGACTGTTCAATCCATAGCATGGGTTAATTACACAAACTACAAGCAGTCATTACTTTGTTAACAAAAAATCACTCCAGAGATACATCACAAATTCAGTTGCAGAATTTGCAGTTTGAATAGCATCTAATGAGGAATCAGCTACAGGAAAAAGTCAAAAGAAAATTCTGAGTAAAAACCAGACTTTTCTCAACTGTTAAACCAGCTCAGATAAAGAACAAACGGATTGTTTTGTGGATGAAGTAGTGCTTGGGGCTGTCCCGGTCTCACCACTTGGTTTGTAGATGTCCTCATCTGAAACGGTGGGTGTGCTCTGCTGCGTTATGCAGCGTAACATCTGCTCGTTCGTCTCCTCCTCTGAACCCGGGGCAGTCACCGATAACTAAGTGGTGCACATGGAAGGGCATTGGTTTGCTCCTGTGCCTGTTGCTAATCCTTATTTCCAGTCCTGCTGTCCATCCTCCGTGGATCTGTAACAGCACACACAGTCCTTGAGGTACTTGCCCCAGCACTCACTTGGTAGCCAGCTCCTGGTCCGCTGGCCATCCCGGGCGGGGGGATGCTCCAGCCGCTCTGGACTGGCCCCTGACCACCCCTGATGGCCCTGCGGGGGGCTGAGCCCCCGCAGCCCCGGGCACGGTGCTCGGGCGCTGAGCCTGCCGGCAGGTCACAGCCGTGTGTGCAGCGCCTGGCACGGCTCTCATGGAACTCGGCTGCGGTTTGTAACGCCTGTCTCGGAAAAGAGTGATCTGGGTATGGACAGAAATAAATTGAGGAACTCCTTGGGTAGTTTTGGAGTTGCCCAGGTTTGAAAAATATGGCTGTAAAAGACAAAGTCAGAATCTCTCTCAATACGTGAGACAAAGTCGATTTTAAATCCTCTCTGCCAGTCAGATCTGGTCCCTAAATCTCTCTTGATCCCGCTGCCGTGATTAACCTAGTGTGTTTCCTATTTTGATTCCATTGGCATTTGCAGTAAACAGGCTTCAGGCTTTCTCTTTTAAAGCCGTTTTCCTTAGCCTCCAGGAGGAGGAGGAAGAGGAAAAGGAGGAGGAGGAGAAAGGCTTCTCCTACATGCCAGAGCCTTTTGCAGGGCTTTCAGAAGGCGACTTCCCCATGACCCAGGTGAGCATCTAAAGCTGCAGCGCCTCGACACACGCGGACACCTCTCTGGGCACAGGTCAGGCTCACAGAGGGAGTTCAGGAAATTCAGGCATTTCTGCAGAAATTTTTGGAACCTCGTGCATTCCTAAGAGTGTGTGAGCTGAATTCCTACTCGGCCAAACCTCCACTGTAAAGCTTCGTCATGGGCTCCAGAGAAATTTATAATAGCACAATTGTCTGCAGGACTGTTTTCAGCGACGTTTTGCTGGGGAAAGGACAGTGCCAGAGGACATCTCACTGTAGTGGAGTAAGTGCTTTCAGACCAGGACAAGTAAAATTCCTTATGATTAGACAGCAAAAAAGGTATTGAAAATTCATTGTCAAATATCTGCTGTCCCTAGAAGGCAAAAAGCACATATTTGTATGGCCATATGGAGCAAAGGCCTTAAATGCGAAGAGAGCAACCCATTACAAGAAGTCCAATGAAGATTATTTAATGGTCTGTATTTTACATTACCGCTAACGAATGACTGAATGACCCCGGCCAGAAGTCAGACATGTAACTATGCTAATTTTTGTTAAGCTGCTGACCCAGAGATGTATGCACATCACATGGAGATTTTTGATTCTCATGGGCTAATAATAAGATTTCAGTCGTATGCTGAAAGCTTATTAACCAGAAACAACTGAGGAAAATGTAGTAGTTGATCACAAGTCAGTTACGAGAGAGTAGTCTGATGGAGCCACAAAGCCACATATGATGTTACACTATGTCAGGAAAAGCTTTTTCCAGAAATAGACAGGGAAACTAATGGCATTGCATAAAGTCTGAGGAGTGATGTATGTAAATTCCCCAAAAGGGTGAAGGTGCTTAATGTACGTACACATAAAGGCACACACGTATTTTGCAAGAGAATATTAATAGAGGAGAGGCAAGAAATGCAAACTGCACAGAGATTATTTAGGCCAATCAAGACCAGAGGTGTCTGTGATGATCTTCAAAGGGTACAAAAAGATGCTGGAGTGAATCAGTAACAAGATGACAGGCAAAATTCAATTTTGACAAATGCAAAGTAATGTGCACAGAGGAATTAATCTGAAAAATTTACACTCCTGGCTAGGTTCTAAATTAACTGTAATAACCCAGAAAAAAAGATCTCTGCATCACTGGTAAAGCTCAAAGGCTCAACATGTAGCTGCTTTCTAAAGAGCAAGCATCATTAGAATGCAGAGGGAACAGGGTAAAATAACACTTGAAGTATTGGAAAGCTGTCATATAAATCAGTGTTACATCCTCACCTGAAATAATGTATTCAGTTCAGGCCACTGTATCTCAAAAAGGACATAGATGAAATAGCTGGGTTCAGAGGCGAGTTCTGGAGATGACTAAACACTTGGAGAGAATTCTATGGGGTCTGCAGGGCTGAGATGGCCTGGATTTATTTTTAGATGAGATGATTAAATTGGAGACCTGATAAATATAAGAAGTAATGAACAGTGTTGTGAAATCAAATTGTAGGTTTCTGCACATCTTTTATCATGCAACAGAAAACAGGGGGTCAGTTACTGAACAAATGCAGGAGTAGTTTTAAGAAAACATACCAAGTGAAATACTTTTTCACGCAATTATCTTGTGAGACTCGTTGCTGAGAGTTATCAATAAGGTCAAAACCTTCGCATCAGCGACAGGAGCTCAGACATTTATGGGGATAATAGGAGCTTCCAGACCTAGTCCAGTGAAGATTAAAAACCAAGCAAAAGAAGTTCCAGCGGATAAAGGTCTTCATGCACCACGGCTCGAGCTGGGGTCCAGTCACTGTTTTGAGGCACCTGAAGCATCCGCCGTGTCTGAAGGGGCAGGGGGGTGGTCCATGGAGGTGTCCCCCTCTGCTCCAAGGTGACAGGACCCACCTCAGGAAAGCCTAAAGGTCAAAAGTCTCCTAGGGGCAAGCTCCTTACATGGGAAATGTCTTGTTAGGGGACTTTGTGGACGATTTCAGTGATCAAAACTATGCAGGAAATGTGGCTTTCTTTCTCTCTTTCTTTTCTTTCTTTCTGTCTTTCTTTCTTTCTAGCAAAGAGTTGCAGCAAGGGGAGACATCGGGAACTGCGTCCCTGAGCTAGCAGGGTACAGGGGCTAAAGGGGAAAGAGCAAAATGGACCAGAAAAGGTGTGGATTTGTTTTGGAAGTGGCTGCTAGAAAATATGGGAGAAGCAAATTGGAGGAATGAAGCCAGTAGGTGAGAGCTGTTGTAAGGAAGGAGTTTAAGCTAGTGTTTCAAACGACGTGTTCAGTGGTGTTAGAGGCAGGGGGAGAAGGGAAATGCCTGAAGGATCTCAGCTGAAGCTGACAGCCATGAAAAACTCCTAAGGAATCTGGAAGAATAAAATAATAGGCTCCTGTGGAGATACAGCTTGTGATATTATTGCCTTGAAGTTCCTTGCAGGCTTTTGTAGTAGAGAGATTGAAATGCTAAAGGACAGATCAAAACATTTTAAAATATTCCTATTTTTTTTGCAAAATTACACAGGCCATTACTGTTATATGTAAATTAAATATTTTGTATTGTGGTAATGCCTAAATCTCCTGCCTGTTTTATGAAAGAATGAGTAAATACAGACATTGGGTTTCAAAAAGGCCGACTGAAAAATGCCCTCTGTTTTGTCCTTGACAGATTGTATATGTAGGAAATTGGTCTCCTGCGCAGTGTATTAATTAAAAAATGAAGACCAAAGTCCCTCCCCAGGTTCAGATTTCTCTCCTACTACATTTCAGACAGATTTGTTGGACTGTTTTTTCTGAATGGGGTTTGGCCCTGTTGCTCCAGCTGATGTGCTCTCCTAGCTGCTTACCAAATGGATGCTTTAGGGGAGCCAAATGCATTTCCTTTCTTGGACCCTTCACGATCCCTTTTCACTGCATTACAATCCTAAATATTTCATTTGCATGTCTGTTTGGAAGACAGGAGATGGTACAGCTCTGAACTTTTAACCCTACTCCTCACATCTCTCCAACACAGGAACATTACAGTATTTTAACTTGAAAGATTGATGGAAATTCATGCAGGCAAAGAGAGAGGAATAACCTTTGTGGTTTTTTCCCCCCCATTGCTGCAGAACACGACATTTTAAACCAAAGGTTAAGTCTCTGCCAGACTGTGGAAACGGCAGAGTTTTCTCGGGAGCTGCCGGAAGGGGAGGCCCATGTGGCTGCTGTGGCCCCAAAGCCCCCCCAGCCTGTGTGAGATGTGGCCGGTGCCCCCCGGAGCAGAGACCAAGGCACGGGGGGGGCGATGCCAGGGACAGAGCCCCCTCACAGACCCTGGGCCCTTGGCCGGGGTGCACGGTGAGGGACAGGGGACGCCCGGGAAGCTGTGGGCCCAGACTAGTGCTCTGGTGCAGGATGGGGGTCCAGAGACACCGCCCTTGAGCAGAGGGTCTCCTCCGGGCATGGGTGTCCCTGTGGGCAGCCCTGAGCTCTGCGCCCACACCCCAGCTCACCCCGGGGGTCTCTCCCTGGGTGGAAGCAGCTGGTGAAAGGGTGAGGCTGGGCTGGGGGTGACACAGAGCCTGCTGCCACCCCCGGGCTGGGGGTGCTTCCCAAGCTCCCTCCTGGAGATGCTGCCAGCTCTGCTGCCCCCAGGCACTGTCACCCACCCTCCTGCCCGCCGGAGAAGGGCAGCCTCGGTCACTCGCCTCCTCAGTCCAGCCGACCAGTGCCCGCTGGGATCACGGTGCTGTTCCCAGGGCACCATCACCCCCAGATTTACCTGGAGCAGCAGCCACCAGGCAGAGACGGGGGCTCAGAGCCACTTCAGCATCCACGCTTCAGGAAGCTGCTGGTGATAAGCAGTCACAACAGGCATTTCTGTTATAAATAAATATTTTTCACATTTATCATCAGAAAGTCATTTGGTTTTTATTTTGCAGAATGATAAGAAGAGCATTCGTTTCTCAGCTGTCTTCAGTCTGATGGCACCAGGAAGGATCCGTATCACATTCCCCTGAGTCAGGCTTTCCCGAGGGCGCGACTCAAGCATGTCAGCATCAGAGTATGTCTACTCTGAGTGGAAAACTGGCGTATTAGCGTTTTAAAACTTAACTTGAATATCCTGACAATAATACAACATTGCTTGAATTTTAGCATTTTACAAAACATTGTTAAGTAGAATATCTTTTGTGTCTATATTCTCTTTTTAAACTCTGTTGTTACTAGAAGAAAATAATGATTTGTTATCATTCTCGCTTTTCCTCTATTTGAATAAGTAAGCACTGTATCTTCTTATTTTTCAGTTTACTTGTATTACTTACATGTTAGTGGTGCCTCTTGACTGAGACTGAAGTTATATGGATACAAGGAAACCAGACAGTGAAGTGGAAAAATATTTTGTATTTGTGCATTTTGCCTTCAAACCAAGCGGATGATATTTCTCTGCCTTCCCAGTTCCTGACCATCCTGGCTAAGGTAATAAGCTTCAAAGATGGTATCCTGAAAAAACAATTATGCTGGCTAGATGCATTAACCACTAATACCGCAGCAAAGGCCCAGCTCCAGTTCCAGGTTTTCTACTTCATACGCTAGAAAAATAGAGAACAGAATGAGTGAGATAAATCCACAGGTTTGTGCTTCTTAAAATGGTCTTTTAAAATTTAGCTAAAAATTAGGAAATCACATCTAAACACACGACTGTCCTTTTCCTCAGGGCTTACTGGAGAAGAGAAATGGAGATGCCCTCCTGATTACAGTAGATGCTTCTGCTGTTAATATTTATTGTAGCAAAGATCTGCTATTCCCTCAGCCTTCCAAGGATGTATGAGAAAGAAAGGGAAGTTCCTCATCTCAGATGAGTACAGAAATTATGCAAATTAAGGCACATATGTGGTACCAAAGGGATTTGACAGTGGACAGCAATTTACTGCTTTACAAGACTGAAAACTGTTTCTAGTAAATCAGACTTATTGGCTTGTGGGTTCCCATTTCTCCACACAATTCATTGGATTGCCCTGCCGGTTGCCTTTCTCTCCATTTTATTCCAGCCCCTGGTGCCCAGCTTTTTCTTCTCCAGGCTGTGTGATGCCAAATACTCTGTGAGTGCTGGGCTCTGATACCACATGGAAATTACTCCACATAACACACTTCTAGAGGAACAAGTGTGCCATTAATGATGCATATGTGAATTTATCTTCTAAAAGACTTGCAAGATTCATTCCTTCATTTATTTGCACACATAAAAAGCATGTCAATTACACTTTGAGCAGCGGGAGAGAGGGGGAAGCTGGTCTGAATGTTTTCCTTTTCCCCCTCTTTTTACAGCGTTACTGTTACCTTTACAACATGATTATGTGAGCAAGCAATTGGATTACTGGGAGCATCCAGCTCACATTTCCTCTGTTGAAGTGAGCTGTGAAAATCTTTATATCTATGGCAGGAAAGAAATAGAGATACCATAAAGTAAGCATCTAGCCTGATATCTCTTCAGTCTGATCATCCATGTGATTGCACTTATGCTCAAAAGCAGCATATTTCCTGTTTATTTATTTAGCAATTTGTGAGGAAGGTCTTTCTATTTTATGTATTTGAAATACCTGATGATGAGAGATTTCCTTCCTGGCAGGTAATCTGCTGTGTTTGTGAAATTCTCTGCCTCACCTTTCTCAGTGCTCTGTTCCTGCAGTTGCCCCTGAAGATGGAACCCCTCAGATCCCTCCTCCATACGCCAGAGACGTGGGAGCTCCTGAAAGCAGGAGTCACCTCATGGACCCACTGCTTTCAGCATCTGTGGTGAATGTCCGTGTGTGCATGTGTGGTTATGTGTGTCTGGATGTGGATTTTTCCCCGAAAGGCAGCAGAACAACAACTCTGGTATATATGTTAGAAATAAACTGTTTTGTGTGACACTACTTGGATGCTGGAGGGAGACAGACTCCTACCAAGATCCCTAGTCACATACCATTATTCTTTGATAAAATGATAGTTTTCTGTGTTTATGTTCCCTTGACATAAACTGAAGATTTTTTGTATTATTACTGTTTTTTATTGTACAGTCAGTTCTGCCCCTATTGTAGTGGCCTCTCTATTCAGGAGAGAGCAGCAGACAGCAGTAGCCAGGGAGGACACTTCTGACTGGGAGTATAAGCAAATCAGTTATATGCTAGGGCTTAAAAGAACTACAGGGGTTGCTGCTGCGAGACAGCCAGATCAAACAAAAGGGGAGGGCTGGAGAAGTAGAATAATGATAATAATGGAGTTGCACAAAAAAGTCCAAATCTTGTGTAGTGATACTGCAGAAGACGACAGGAGCTAAAGTTATTGGCACAGTCAATAAAACAGAAGATATGTATGCTAACAAAAATATTGCCGAGAAAAAATGCTTCTTCAGAAAGCCTACTGAAAATTTTTAGATAGCTGGAACAGAGAGCTGAGGAGAACATAATCACAAATGAACACATTTTTAACGTTTTTAAACCACATGATTCTTTGGCAAAGTGAAATGAGAAATCAAATATTTTGATGAAGCTGTGTAGTTAACCAAAGGGAAGTATTGACCAAAGCTGAGCAGAAACAATGAGAAATGGAAGAAAATGTTTTTTTCTAATGGGCAAAATACCAGAAGGGAATAAAATCTATAACTTTTGCCCAGAGAGCTAAGTAAACCTACATCCAAGACTTAGAATAAATCTGGAGCCACTGCTGGGAAAGGTGTACCCAACTAGATGGTGGAATGAAGCACTGTGAACAGTAAAAATACCATAGGAAAAAAGGACCTGATGTCTTGTGGGTTCAGCACTGGGACCCACAGGAGCAGCGGAGAGGAAGCCCTGAGTATCCTGTCGACAAAGCAGTTAAAATGTGAGAATACTGCAAGACATCACAGCTTTAAACAGTTGGTGATAACTATTGGTTTGCTTCATTTAATGTTTTAACTGATAAATAGTTTCATTTATTTTTCCTTTATTTATCTATACCTAGTTGAAAAGGATGAATTAACAGTACAGATAATAAAGGTTACCGGTCTGTGTTATTGTGATAACTATGGACCTCATACTATATAACCATGGGTTTAGATTCATTGGCTTCCTCCACTAGAGCAAAGCCAAAATACATTTCCTGCATGTGAATTGACTCAAAATGAAGTCAAAGTTGTATTTCAAATTCCTTGACTTTCATATACAGAAGGGAAATAAAATAATTTGAATATTTTCCTTAAGTGTTTGTTATAATTCGGGTTTTTATCAGTCTCATGAATGAATTCCTTTCTGCTTTAGATGTGCATAGTTTGTAATTTGTTTCAGTTTCATCACATTGGCCCCAGCTGGAATGAAACCAGAAGAACTTTTCTCACACTAAACTGAACTGAAAACCAATAATGATCACTCACTTAATCGTGACTGATCTTGTCCTTGCTTCTGCACCATTGCTCTGAGGAGTGATGCTTTCCTTGCTGTCAGTGAGCGGTGCAGGACAGGAGATTCAAGGTACCAAAGGATGTAGGAACATGTCAAACGCACTCGGAGTGCCCTCATGCCCGTCCCCACAAAGTGCAGCTGAAGGTCCCTTCCTGGGCAGTGCTGAGTGGTGCAGAGGGAGGGCGAGGGGCAGGAATGCCGAGATGTGGCTGCTGTTCGGCAGAGCCTCTGGTGGGACCAGGTGCTTCATTCAGCACCAGACCCCACTGGCATGGGTGCAGGACAAGCCTGTGGGACCAAGCCTCGTCCCAGCCAGCCCGTGGGCTGGGTCTCATTCCCAGCAGGAGTAGTGGTCACTCCTTTGGGGCACGTCAGAGAAGTGGTCTGGTTCTGGAGGGCAGACCTGGGAAGGACACGGCTGCCCAGGCACCTCCGGGGCAATCTGGTGGCAGCAGGTTCAGACGGGAGCTGAGAGGGCTCCGAGCTCACCCTGTGCCTCCAGCACATGGGGGATCCTGGGACAGCGGCATTAATGCCTTCCTTAAACGTGCCCTGTCCCCAGGTCCCAGGTATGGTACTCAGATATTTAGACCACATGCCTTTAAACATTCTGCTACCCCAAACTAGTGGAAAGTAATCCTGTTTACAGTTTACTTTAAACAGGCATTATAAGAGAGTGTCGATAGCTTTAGGGATCCCTGCTTTTGTTTGTGAAAAAATAATGGTGTTTTTCTCCAGGATGCATTTTGGCTTGTCAGTAAACGTTACCGCAGCACCAGCCTGCTCTCCTCCCCAGCCGCCAGCAGCGTTGCACAGCTTGTGACAAGCGATGCTCAAGCAGGTCATTTGGTATGCTTTGAGAAACCGTTAAAATGCAGTTCAAGAGATACTAGCAAAGCAAGAGGCAGAGAATAATTTTTTTAGAGATTATTTTAATGAAACTATATAATATTTCTACTCCTCATTGTGTTGTGGGATGATTATTAGGGCAATAGTGTGGAATTCAGCAAAGAGGTGTCCGGGGGAAGGGACCAGACTGTCCCATTCCTATCTGAAAAACCATCAGCGCAACTGGCCTTCCTTGGGATTTAGTCACCGAGCAAAAGAACTCTGACAAGAGAACAGCTGATATCCCTCAGCAAATTAAAATACAGCTACAAGCAGAAGTTTTATGCTTTGGGAAACTCCAGCAAAAGTGCTTTTTAAATACAGATGATCGGGGCTACAGCTCGGCCCATGGCTCTGCCCGAGGGCAGGCGGGCAGAGAGGCCGGGACCTCATTGCTCTCAGAGGTGTTACAGAGGACGCGGCTCTGCAGCCAGGCAGGATTATTCCCTTATTATAGGGCAGTTTGAAGACTTTGCTTCATTTTCATTCCCTCAAAAACTTCTGGCTCAACTCAGTAACCTTTCAGGGGCTCTGGACCAAAGCTCCCTGCTACAAAAGTTAGCCCCACAACCCTAACATCCCTTCAGCTTTCTCTTTTTGCCCAAAGAAAGAAGTTAATGAGAGGTGTTATGGGACACCAGACATGGCACACTCTCAGGATTGCTGAAGGGAGTGAGGGCTCAGCGCCAGCTCATGGAGCCTGGCCTTTGGTGACATGGCAAATGATGTTTCATCAGCCAGATGGAACTGAAGTGAGCAGTGCTGGAGCCCTGCTCCCCCACAAACCTGCCATTAGTGACAGGAGAAGAGTCAACAGGAGAGAGAACGGCCTCAAATTGTGCCAGGGGAAGTTTAGGATGGATATTAGGTTAAAATTTCTTCACGGAAAGGGTTAACGAGCCTTGGAAGGGGCTGCCCAGGGCAGTGGTGGAGTCGCCATCCCTGGAGGTATTTAAAGGCCAGGCAGACGTGGTGCTGAGGGACGTGGGTCAGTGGTGGTCTTTGGCAGTGGTTGGACTCGATTATCTTAAAGGTCCCTTCCAACCCAAATAAGTAATAAATCGGGAAAACTTTCTGGGCTGGCTTTTGGAAGCAGAGCTTACTCTGCAGGTATCACCAGACCTCACCAGCCAGAAGCTCTGCAAACCCATTAGCTTCCTCTTCCAGGGAAGGTTCTTCCACAGATGTTGAGGTGTCCTAAACACAAACTAATTTAAAACCTGAAAGGGAGGAATATTTCTCGTCTGTGGGGTACAAAGCTACATAGAGATCCCAGACAAGCCTGGAATTATTTTTAGTGCTAAGAGCTATTTGGGCTTCGGGTTGTTTGTTACCAACTTGCAAATCTGAATTTTTTGATTAGTGCTTGAAGCCTTATTACTTGGTTTGCAACATTAATGCCTACAGGAACAATGACTGTGCTTTGGAAAACTCATGTTTATAGAGCTTTTAAAATATACAGTCTGCCTCAGAGAAAATTAAAGTGTTGCTCCATTCCTTATCCAGGAATTGCCAAAAAAAGTAACAGAATGTATTGCAGTAGAAGGAGTAGCAGAAGCAGATATTATTATCAATTTCAGAGCCAAATATTATGATTTTTTGTTCTCAGGTACTCATGAGTTTTGCAGACAGATGTGTGCGCCAGGCTTCCCCGTGACACTATCAGTTTGAATGACTCATTTGTTACTGTTTTAAAAGACTTCTAAAGTTAATTTTTTGTCTGTCCTCCTTGTGGATGAGTCGCAAAAGTGGCTGTGGAAGTTGCAGAGGCAGAACACCACTTTGTGGGAAGAGAAAATAATTTGGAGTGGTTATGTTGATGAAAAGGACTGGAAACAGCGGCTGAGGATGTCCCAGGGGAAACAAGAAGCACTTACTGAATCCGGGCAAGGCAGCCCCTTTGCTGCACAGGTTATGACTTCACCCTGCTGGTATCATGGATAGTGCTAGAAAAGGAAGCTACAAAGCACACTTGGCCAAATGTCTTGACTTTCAGTTGCAAAATGCTAATAAGGTGCACTGGGCTTTGCTTCAGTCACAGGCTTATTCAAGTGAGACCTTAAATTATAATTAAATGCAGGATGCACTTGTCTTGTGTAAATATGATAATTGGTTCATAAATGTATAATGCTGTTAATTAGCATGTGATCTCTTGTAACATAGGAATGTGTGTTGCTGTCTCCTGAGCCCCTGAAGATAGAATAATAAATCACAATTCAGTGCTCTTGTAGCACTTGGAAAGAGCATCGTTCACTCTGATCAGGCTGTTCGGAAACTTTGGCAGCAAAGAAGGAAGAAAAGAGAAGTCTTTGCATGACCACATCTTTCTTGCTGAAAAGCTAATAATCTTCTGGTAATACGACAGAAACATTTTTCTGTTCAAAAGAGGGGAAAAAAAATCTTTTTTACTCTTTGCATTACTCTCTGTCACATCCAGTGCTCTATGGTCACACGAATATGACCGAGGAACATTCCTGTTTTGTATCCTAGCATGAAAGCTGTCATATAAACGAAGTAATTAAAAGAAGCTGGGAGGGAAATGTACTAGCACACACACACGTGCAGAAACACATTTAATATCAGCTCTAGTTGCAAGAATACGGAGTAAGTCACACTGGAAGCACAAAATCACGGGCTCTGAGAACAAACAACTCCATCCAGAGACCTGTAACGCTCAGTGTGGTTTCATTATTTATTAATTCAGCTGTTCACTTGTTTCTCCTCAAGGTTTGTTTGAACAGTTGTTTTCACTTGAAAGATTTGCTCAGAAGCAACTGTAAACAATTGGAGACTACTCAACATTTTCAGTATAACAACATCTTGCTGGACATATAAGGGCTTTTGCTCTGCTTGGCTTTGAGATACCAGTTTAAAGTGGATTTCATCCACGGTTCCCTGGTCTGAACCAATATAAAAAGGTGGTTTATCTCTTTCTCAGCCAGTCAAATTCTTCTTTCCTTTTAACAGTTTTTGATGCAATCAAACGTATTGGTGGAAAAAATAGATAACTGAGCCTGATTTCAAAGGAAATGCAGCTTTACACAAACCCAGGGTACATCCCCTCTCTGTCTGCTTTGAATTGCAGCAAAACATTCTTGGTTTAGAAAGGTGCTTGCGTTGCAGAGCTGCTGTCAGCCCACTCTCCCACCGGCTCCCTGTAGTCTTGGGCTGTCCAGGTTCATAGAGGAATGATTCCTGGAACCCATTCACAGCCAAGACAGCTAAAATACCTATTGTTCTCATGAGGTAACAAGCCATGGCAAACCAACCCAAACCTCATTAGAAGAAAGGAAGACATGGATGTTGCAGCGGAAAAAAGCATTGAGCTGTCTTTCCAAAACCCAAGGAGACTGCAGGCACTGGTGATGATTTCCAGGGGTGCAGAATGCCCCTCCTTGATGTCCCCATGGCACAGCAGGGACAATAGTCAGGGGGACACATGGAGTGGTGGCAAGTGGAGGTTACGAGGTTACGTGACAGTGGTCAGTATCTGAACTTTGCATCCGAATCACCTGCAGACCGAGGACCCCAGACAAGTACTTGTGGTTTTTCTTTAGTGAAAGGAGCGTGGGCATGGCCCATGGTTGCTTCTCTGACAACGGGTTCAGGTCAGAAAAGAGAAGATACAGATCGCTTTTCCCGCTAGTTGGTTTAAATTTACTCTTTATCGCCTCTGCACTCGTAAAAAATAAGTTGTTGTGACGCTCTTAATCTGCGCTGCGATAGCTGGTATTTGTCAGCTTCACAGTTTTCATTTCATTTGTTGCTTCCATTTGTATAAAGAGAACAAATGGATGAGAATGGATAATAAAATAGCTAGCTGAAAAAAATAGTTGGTTTAATGAAAGATTTTCTATTTCAGGAGAACTAGATTTCTGAGAAGACATAAAAATGAGACTCCTGGAAAGTATCATATAAGATGAAAGTAAAAGCAAGAGAAGTTGCTGAGACAATTCCAGACAGACAATGGCTGAATGTCTCCTCCTGAAAGTTACTGCGCCAAGGACAGAAAATACGATATTTCTCTGAGTCCAAGGGCATGGAAAGAAACCAGATAAAAATAGAGTGTGGGTTTTTTGTTTGTTTTCTTGATTACAATGCATGTATGCACCCCCAACCAATCTGCCACATATGACATCCCATGACATTATATTGCCTCAGAAGTAAACACCATTCGTTTTTAAGTGAAAATTGCAGGAAAACATTTGCAAAAATCTGTCTTGGGCTCTGTTGGCAGGGAAAACAGAAGCAGAGGCAAAAAAAAAAAAAAAAAAAGAAAACTAAACAGAAGCCTGCTTTCTCCTGTGCATTCCCCAAGTATTAATTTAATAGCATCCTTCTGGTGTTATTCATAGCCTGACTGGGTTCATTTATCTCACTGACCAGTGTGCTCACAGTCCTACTTGCAACAGTTTTCAGTGCCTTCAGGATTTTCAGATAAATCCTTTTTTATCTGGGAGACAGGTCAAAATGATTATACACAAAAGTGTGTAGTTTTAAGAAAGAATCAAACTTGTTTTTCTTAAGACAATGAGTCTTTTTTATTGCTCTGGAAATTACTGCCCTGAAAAAATCCTGAACTCAAAGCTGAGACCCAGTGGCAGATTCAGGCTTTTTGCTTTTTCCCACTGCAGGACTGAGATAGAGGCATTATCCGTTGCTTTAATTCACTCCCTTATGATTCCTTGTATGTGTACACACAAACACACACACACACACAGAGTGCCCAAGTTTTTTAGACCTGCAGTCATAGAATAAAAAATATCCAGTTGTGGTAGATCCAGTGAAAATTTTAACAAGAACATAAAAGCCATTTCAATACCTAACATTCCCAGTATGTTCCTTATTACTAGGGTTTTTATGGTTGTCTGGTTAGAATTAGGAAGCTTATTTTTCTTTAGTAACCTACAGAACTGGCACCAGTGGAATTAAGTGCTAGTGTCACAAAATGTTTGAAATATATACCTTCTTACCAAATTTCAACTACTGAAAAGAAGGTTAAAAAATATTTAAAAATATTAAGTAAAAACCTTCAAAGTTATTTTTTTTCTTCTCTTTTGTGCCAGTCTTGAGGTGTTTAACAGCAGTTCTGAAAGCCACAAGAACCCTGAAAATCAGCTCTGTCTTTAAATGGTTATTAACAGTTCATTTGACTATAACCTTCCTGCAAATCCATCTAGGTCTCTATGTTTATACATTTCCTCTAAAGCCAGTTTCTGCCATGTCTTCATCTAGATATACGCTATTTCATTTATTATTTTACAACAGTGTCCTTACTATGTACAACTTTATCATTTTAGAACATCCTTACTTTTGCAACTGCCTCCGTATGTAGCTCCATGCAGAAGTATTACAGTAACCACTCAAACAACACAACTTTATTCTGCCTGTAAATATTCAGCTCCTTATCCATGCTATCAAACTCAGCTGCCGCTCGTTATGTCAGTCTTCAATTAAGTAATTTGCTTTCTGCAGCTTTGCAATGTAAAGGAACCCTCTTCCCTTAAAGATGAAGGGTTTAGGGAAATTTTGGTGCAGAGAAATAGAATAGAGACAAGAAAACTCTGTGGGAGATGTAGTGAGTTCTGAGCCTCTGAGACACGCTTCTGAGAAACCTTTAGTATTGTTGTTTTGCTCTTCTTTTAAGGACTTCTATTTACAAAGAGGGAAAATATTATGAGAGGTTGGAAGAGCAGAGAATTAATTTTAAAATGTGTTATGGTGTCTGATCTAGTAATCAGTGTTCTAGAAAGCATGGAGTATACTATAATTAACACAACAGAGGTCAAGGTCTCTCCAGGCACGCAGGTTCTCACACAGACATGTGGTCTTGAGTAGAGGAGCAGTTATGGATGGTGGTCACCCCTCTCAGGCTGGACCTTCCTCTTCCCTGTGGGGCCAAAGTGTCACTGGGTAAGTGCACTGCAGGGTGGGCTGAGTGTTGTGGATACTGTCCCAGGCATGGATTGTGTGCGTCTGTAGAAGTCTTCTCAGTGAGCAGCTGTGTGGTGATGATGTGCAATGACTATGATTTGACATCCTGGTTTTTAATCCAATAGTCCTGGAGTCTTGTTTTTTTAATGGCTTTTCAGAAATTCCTAAAAAGGCTTTTTTCAAAATTCTGTCAAATTAAAGGAACGGGAAAGGCAAGTGTGGAGTTATTGGCAGAGAACCATGCACTTGTTCAAAGGGCGATGAGGCCGGTGACCGAGATTTGGCTGGCTGTGCTGCTGCTTAAATGAGAAAAATGGGTAAAAACCGCTCTCATTAAATAGCAGGCAGTTGTTAAAAGGCTTTAAATTATCATCTCAATTTTTTTTTTTTTTTGGTATTTTTTTAGTCTGGCTTCAGCTCGCTTCCTGTGTGAGATGTTTTTCACTCATTATATTCTGGCAAGCAGAACTAACTCCTGAATCCTGACAGCCCCAAGTACTCCCCTTCTTGCCCACGTACTGGGAGCACAGTTAACAGACTTCAGGATGGGGCGGTGAAGAAATTGTGCTGGTCAGCAAAAAAAATTTCACTGCATTATTCATGTCTTAACTGGAGATAAATGGCCATACGGGACACAGGCAGTGATACATCATCCTCTGAATTCTGGCTTTTCTCTCCATTCTGCAGCACCAAGGTCTCTGTCGTGCAGTCAGTAATTGGTTGTGGCCTAATTTAGATCCTGAATAATTCTGGAGAATATGGGTAGTGTGGCCTCCAGACAGCCTCGCCGAAGTGCTGTTCTCTCCTGGCGCTGGGATGATTCCTGGCCTCTTCCTGCTCAAGGTTATAAGAATTTCTGCCTGCCAAAGCCGACAGTAGAGCAGGGGACGCTGACGCAGTGTTTGGCCACCAAACCCATGTCCAAGCTTGTAGGACTTGAGAGGGCACAGGGGCTGAGAGGCCTCCTACCCACTTTGCGATCGCCCAGTCCATCCCAGTTCAGGGGCTGGGGCTGTGGTGGGGAGAAGTGGGTGCTCTGGCATGGTGGCCCTATGGTGGCCCCATGGTTGTCACAGTGCCTGACCTTGGCCATCATGGGGCTGGCGAGGGAAGAGGCCCTCGGGCAAGCACGTCCAACTCCACACGTCCCGTCCCTGCCTGCGTCCCCTCCCTGGCTGCCCCTTCCTGCTCTGCCAGGCAGCTCCCACTCCCCATCGCCGCTCCTGCGGCCCCCGGGAGAGACCAGTGCTGCCCAGGGCCCCGAGGGACAGTGACCAGGGATCGGTGGCGGTGCCAGCCCTGGTGGCACAGCCCCTGTGCCCAGCGGCTCTGCAGGCCTGCTCTGGCTGTGCTCCGGCCACGCTCGCCGTCCTGCCCCGGGCTGTGGGTGATGGCTGTGCTCTGGTGGGACAACGTGCCCAGCACTGGGGAGGTCCCTGGGGAAGGGGCAGCCTGTGACTGCAGCAGCCGGAGGAAACATGCCATCCATGAGCCCAGAGTGGTGGGACAGATTCCCAGTGGACCTGTCCGCTCTTTCCTGTGGCTCTGAAGGTGCCACCAGCTGCAGACAGCTGAGTGTAACAGGGGAGCCTTCTCCCAGGACAGCACCGTCCCCTCCAGGTGTGGTTACTGGCTGTTGCCCACGCTGGCACCATGGTCAACGTGCAGCAGGCACCAGCAGGGAAACTTGCCTTTAGAAGGAAAGAGGCTGGACTTTTGCCTGGAGCTTGCCCTCCCTGTAAATTTGAATTTACCACAAGCTTTTAAGAATCGTTTTTGTTTGAGTTCAGGTCTCCGTTCCCTGACGGTGACCAGGGGTTTGGTGCCAGGACACCGATGTGGAAACTGCTCAGGGCACGTGTCCATCCCAGGGAGAAGCAGTGCTCATGGACGAGTCTCGGCAGAGAAGCGTTTGGCGATTGCCAGGTTGGAGCGAATGGAAATAAGAAATGAAAACAGAGCAAGAGCTGGCCCTGGCAGAAATCATGGCATCCACTAAGACGACTCTGCCATTTAAGGACAAAATGTGCCAGGTGTTTAATAATGCATGACAGATTGGACAGAAGTGATAATCTCCAGACACAGGAAAAGCTTGGATGCCAAGAGAAAAAATATGATAACAGCACATATTTTTCTAGGCATAGCTAACCCTGTTCCTCTCTGACAGTTTCCACCCTCTTCACCCCTATAATTTGGGCTCAAGGGTGTTTTCAGGTCTCCTACTTGAACCTTTGAAAACAAGACACCTCCATATAAGCAAGATTCTGTGTGACTCAGGAGTTTTGTGCAGTCCCAGAATTAGTGAGATTAGGCAATGCTTTATCTAAGGGAAGAAAATTGTAAGTATTATAAATCATGCATACTCCAGTCTGAAGTGTTTAAAGGGACCTAATTTTATTGTTGGACAGTTTTACTACACAGTTGCTACTGAGTAGCTTATCTTCAGTTGTCCTTGGGCTACACATTTTCTAATTTCAAGATAAAACATTTTCATAGAAAGTAATGAAACTATCTTTAAAAAGAGTGAAATCTATAACAGAACATATTTGAAACTGTCAGAAAGCTGAAGAAATTGTTTTTTGAAAGCACACTGCAAAGGAAAAATAAAACAAGCCCACCTGTATTTGCTACAAAAGATATGGCACTTTAAAAAAGAAATTATATGTTTTCACATACCCCAAGATTTTTAGTTAATTAACAGTATTTGAGATACTGAATGTTGTTTGTGGATATTCTCATTCCATAAATGTTCTGATGCATGGCATGCCTTGTCTCAGGAGCCAGTATGACTTTTATGTATCTGTTTGTTGAGTGGACTCGGAACTACTGCAGAATCAGTGCATTCACTTAATTTTTTATTTCTGCACAGAGAATTGGACCTGCCCTGCGCTGTGGGTGTAAAGCTGCAGATGTGTGAGAAGACACAGGTATTTTCTCATGTAAAAGATTCCACATGATCATGAGCTCTGTGGAGTTCAAAGTGATTCCTTTTCCTACCTAATCCTGGGAAACCTAAACAGAAGAACTTTCACAAGAGACATGGAAGTGTATTCTTGCATTTAATATAAAAACACGTCACTGCTGTGAAATTCTACATGCCAAGGAAGATATGTTTTATTTCTCACCACCCTCATAATGAAAAACCCACTGCTGCCCCACTGGAGGGAAGGACTCCCTGACCGTCCCCACCGCATGTGGAGGGGTCAGGCTGCTGGGGGGGCCCCTTTCAGGCCCCTGTGCTGCTGCTGGCCTGTGAGCCGCCTGCCGTGACCACCGGTGTGGCTGCCCGGGTACCCCGCAGTGTCCCCTGGACCCGCGCGGTGACTGCATGGTGTCCGCAGGGATGCTGTTTTGTGCCGCAGCGGGGGCTCTTTGCCCTGTGCCAGTCTGTTTCTACTGGGATGGTTTGGTTTTGCCACAGGAGCAGTTTGGAGCCACGCACACCCCTAACTGTTGTGCAAAGTGATTTTTGTCATATTCGAGCTCCTCAAACTTCCAGCTTCAGAGACATGTGTTGGACTATGGTATGTGCATGCTATTTAGGAAAAAAGAGTCCTAAATCCACAGAAACATATGCACAGCAATCTGAATGTGCATACATGTAGATAATGTTGGGAGCACAGGCTTGTTCAAGGTTAAAGTGAGGGACAGTAGTGACTCTGTCCTCGCCTCTCCACAGGTTCACCCCGTTCATGGAAATAAAAGTCCCTGGGGGGATTTATCTCCATGGCAGTTGCTGGTGAGTGAGAAATCTGCCCTCTTCCAGCATGACCCAGTCTCACCCTGTTGTTTCTGCTTCCATCCTCCCAAAGGACTGGATGCCAAGGGCGAGCTGCAGCCGAGGCTGCTGATCCCCACCTCTGTCAGAACTGGGGAACACAGGAGCAAGGGAAAGCTCTGGGAACAATTTGACCTGGGTTTGTGTCAGAGTTTTTAAGAGAAGTGACCATAAGCAAGTGCAGAACAACCCATGTGTTTATTGGCATGAAATGTGTTCTAGACACCGGCTTGGCAGCCAAAGTTTCTGCTTACTTTCCTTTCACAGAAAAAAAAAAAAAGGAAAAAAACCTTTTTTGATCATTAAAAACCTATTTAAGAGGCTATTTACTCTGAGGATGAGGAAAAAAAAATAGTACCTAAGTTTTGATTCGTGTAGACTTTGAAAAATTCTTTGGAAACTGATTCACAATTTATGTTAAAGTCTATAAATTTCTTTACACCTTTAAATATAAAAAAACCTGTTACTGCTTTTTCATTGTTACTGATGTTTTATAACCATTTAAAAGACATTTTGCTAAGAAGCTTACAATTATCTTTAATACATATCATGTAGTGAACATTTTAATATTGCTTATTGAACAAGTTCCTGATAAGGAACTTCTATTCTTTATCAGTCCTCCATCAACCACTCTGAGTAGAACTTTAACATGAAGGATGAGGTATATAAAGTTTTAAAACACTTTTAGGGCTATGTTTCATGATCTTGGAAAATAAATCAGTAATTTTTGCCTCCAGTCCTATCTAGAAGCTCTAACGAAGTAATAAAAGGGAAAGAAAACAATGAACACACATAAAACTAGAACAAAAAATTGATTCCAGATATTTTGCCTTCCTTAGATTTTGCTTTGGTGGACCAGAGTGGATATTTATGAACATAAAATGTAACTTTAATACCCAATTCTCATTCAGAAACAAATTTCAAATAGTATATTTGATTTCATAATTTGTAACACGTACTTCATTGTTCAATTGCATCATCAGTCAGCCAAGCAAGGAACAGGAACAGTGGCACACACAGTGTAAAATTATGTTGTTTTCCTTTTTGTATAAAAACACACATTATTACAAAGCTAAAGAGACCTAGATTTTCTTATTGCGTGACTTTTGCTTATGTTGCCTCTGGAAAAAATGTCTCAGTGCAAAAAAACTTATGAAATTGTTTTAATTAAGAGCCTTGGTAGTTACTAAGGAAGATAAAAATTTAATGTTTACTGAGTTACATACTGTAAAAGAACTTGGCATTAAAAAAAAACCCAACCTGAAAAGCGAATAAGCTTATTTTCTTGCCATTGCTGAAGCCTTTGATGATTTTTACAGGGAAAATCGCAATGGTTATTTTGGCAAAAGAATGAACTTTCGGTTTTGGTGATGGTTCTGTTCCTCTCTTTCCTTTGTAACAGGAGAGGAGCCCGTATCCCGTTTTTGTCCAGAAAGCAGCAGTTTCACTTCAGGACAGCTGCAGTTGCCGTGGTTGCAGGTGGGTGGGCAGCTCGCCCACCAGCCGCTCCTCACTCAGCCTGTGGGGCGGGAGGGGGTCGGGGGCCGAACGCCTGAGAACTCCTGGGTTGAGATAAAGGCAGTTTAACAGGAAAAGCAAAAGCTGTGTGCAACCAGAGCAAAACCAGGAATTCATCTGCTGCTTCCCATGGGCAGGGGGGTGTTCAGCTGTCCCCAGGATAGCAGGGCCCACGCACCATCCCGCGCCTGCCGTGCCCATGCACCAGCCTGTGGCCCCCATGCCCACACACCATCCTGTGCCCACACACCAGCTCCGTGTCCCCTGTGCCCACGCACTATCCTGTGCCCACGCACCAGCCCATGGCCCCCATGCCCACACACCAGCCCCATGTCTGCCGTGCCCACACACCTTCCCGTGCCAGGCAACACAGCAGGGCCGGGCGAGCCTACGTGGGCAGGATGCTGGTGCTGAAGCAGGATTCCCGGGGGTCCCCACCGACCCTGCCCCAGCCAACAGCCACCGCCAGCCACCTGCTGGCTCTTCTCCACGCTTGCCTCTCACCCAGTTTGTTCATTGCATTGTAGCTGCTATTTAACTGTAGTTCTTTCTTTGCGGATGCTAGAGCAGCCAGGATAGATACTGCTTTGAGACTGGCTCTTCATATGAAGATGAAGAAATAAATATCCTTGAAAAGCTTGAAGTGAAGACTTGCAAAGAAAGATACATGTAACTTTATCATTAAAGTACACAGCATATTGTGATACGGGGCATATGAATCCCATGGGGTCGGATGGGATTCACCCAAGGGTACTCAGGGAGCTGGCGGGAGAGCTCACCAAGCCTCTCTCCATTATCTATCAACAATCCTGGTCAACAGGAGAGGTATCAGATGACTGGAGGGTGGCCAATGTGACGCCCATCTACAAGAAGGGCCAGAAGGATGATCCGGGAAACTATAGGCCTGTCAGTCTGACCTTGGTACCGGGAAAGATCATGGAGAGGATCATCTTGAGTGAGCTCTCACGGCAAGTGCAGGGCAGCCGAGGGATCCGAACCAGCCAGCATGGCTTTATGAAAGGGAGGTCCTGCTTAACTAACATGATCTCTTTCTATGACCATGTGACCCTCCTTCTCGATGCGGGGAATGCTGTGGACGTTGTCTACCTGGACTTTGGTAAGGCCTTTGACACCGTCCCCCACAGTGTTCTCCTGGAGAAGCTGGCGAATCATGGCATAGACAAGTGTACTCTTCACTGGGTAAAAAACTGGCTGGATGGCCATGCCCAGAGAGTTGTAATTAATGGGGTGAAATCCAGTTGGCGGCCGGTCACCAGTGGTGTCCCTCAGGGCTCAGTTTTGGGGCCGGTCTTGTTTAATATCTTTATTGATGATCTGGATAAGGGGATTGAGTGCACCCTCAGTAAGTTTGCAGATGACACCAAACTAGGTGGGAGTGTTGATCTGCTTGAGGGTCGGAAGGCTCTACAGAGGGACCTGGACAGGTTGGATCGATGGGCCAAGGCCAATGAGATGAGGTTTAATAAGGCCAAGTGCCAGGTCCTGCATTTCAGTCACAACAACCCCAGGCAACGCTACAGGCTTGGGGAAGAGTGGCTGGAAAGCTGCCCAGCAGAAAAGGACCTGGGGGTATTGGTGGACAGCTGGCTTAACATGAGCCAGCAGTGTGCCCAGGTGGCCAAGAAGGCCAACGGCATCCTGGCCTGTATCGGGAATAGCGTGGCCAGCAGGAGTAGGGAAGTGATCCTGCCTCTGTACTCGGCCCTGGTGAGACCTCACCTTGAGTACTGTGGTCAGTTCTGGGCCCCTCACTCCAGGAAGGACATTGAGCTGCTGAAGCGTGTCCAGAGGAGAGCCACCAAGCTGGTGAGGGGTCTAGAGAACAAGTCATATGAGGAGAGGCTGAGGGAACTGGGCATGTTTAGTTTGGAGAAGAGGAGGCTGAGGGGAGACCTCATTGCCCTCTACAACTCCCTGAAAGGAGGGTGTAGAGAGGTGGGTGTTGGCCTCTTCTCCCAAGTGAATAATGACAGGACCAGAGGAAATGGTTTAAAGTTGCGGCAGAGGAGGTTTAGATTAGATATTGGTAAGAATTACTTTACTGAGAGACTGACTGGTCAGGCACTGGAACAGTCTGCCCAGGGAGGTGGTGGAGTCACCATCCCTGGAGGTATTTAAGAAACATGTAGACGTGGCACTTCAGGGCATGCTCTAGTGCCCGAGATTGTTGGTTTGTGTCTGTTTGTGGGTGGGGTGTGGTGTGGTTGTGGGTGTTTGTTTTGGTTTGGTTTTGGTGTTTGGTGTTCTGGGATTTTTTTGGTTTTGTTTTTGTTTTTTGGTGGGTTTTTTTTTTGTTGTTGTTTGGTTTTTTTATGTTGGTTGGACTTGATGATCTCATCAAACCAAAAATATTCTGTGATTCTGTGATTATAAATAATTTTATTTGAATTCAGCCATAAGGATTAACAAAAAACTGTGGGTTTTATATATTGCTCAGAGTGACTAATATACATAAAAAAATTGAGTTTTAAATTGTAAGTACTGTCTTGTTTATAAACAAAAAACGCATGTTATGTCTAGACAGAGTAAGCATGGTATCAATGACCATGTTTTGCATTTACCATTGATTTTTTCTACATGGACCATTAATCCATATCTCTTCACTAATTTATTTCAGCATCCCATTTTGCTTTAAAGGCATTTGAATCAGGCTTAAAGAGAAAGGGAATAAAATAGAGCCTTCTGCTTTCTTCTCAACGTGAAACTTTCTTCATCCCCCAGACAGGAAAGTTAATGTTTCCAAACTCCTGAACACAACTTATATCACAGTTGTTTTGTAGAGATGTTTTAAATGTCATAAACTCTTTTCTGTTGAGGCCTGTATTATTTTGCTCATTGTGTGAAGTTATTAGGTGTTACAGGTAGACAGTAATTGCAATAACATAAACGAGTAGCATTCCCCAAGTGGGAACCAGTGTGCTGTGGAGGAGCCGTCGGTGCCAGGGGAGGATGGTGCCGCTGCCTGTGTCGCCCTGACATGGCCTGGCCACAACTGCCTGGTGGCTCTTCAGACTTTGCATAACCCGGGGTTCATGCCACCAAACCCAGACACATGTCCCTGGCAGAATGCAGAGTAGGAAAACGGCTGCACATGCCAGCATTGCTCTGCAGCTTGGATGTGGGGTTCTGAATCTTTTCCTAAAGGCATTTAGAACTGACTGGCGTTACCAGAAGACGTGCTGTGGAGAAGAGTTGGGTTTGAGGGACAATGGCACTGCTGGAGAGGGGCACCTCATCCTAGGAGCAGGCGTAGGCCTTGATGACTTGCCCTGGGACCATCCCTGTTCAGGACCACGCCAATGACGTCACCTAGGGAAAAGCTGGGATGTAAAGCCAAAACCGGGGAGGAGGGAATTGTCATTTTGGAGGTATTGGCTGACTTTGGGAGCAGCAATAACAGAGATTGTATACAACACAGGGTTAAAGCTGCAAGAGCACACCCTGAGCAATGAATTGTAGGAATTTCTCCCAATAAGCTGGATCTCGTTTGCTGGAATCAGCTGTGCTGAATCAGGGTGTGCTCTCATCACAAGGGATGGTAGATACAGCGCAGGCAGCATGGCCCTAAAACGAATGCAGAGATTGTTCCCTGGAAAAAAAGGGTTTGTCCTGATGCGCAAGTCAATCTATAAGACTGAATAATTTTGTTCATCTATGTCCAAAAAGATTCATTTGAAAAGGAAGAGATGTCAAGGAGGATGACAAGGTGATACTGACTATGAAAAGCTACCCTTGTTGGAGGAAACTGCGGATGTAATAAATAATGTGCTCTCTTTGGTAGAAAGTCAGAGGTCTGTCCCTGGCTGCTTCTCACTTCTACCACCTCCTCACGGCAGGCTCCATCCTCCCTTCTCCCTGCCTTGGGGCGGGAATCAGAGAAACAGCCCGGATTGTACCAGGCAGAACTTTGTTAATTGGGATGGTGGCAGTGAAGCTGCTCGCAGCAGGGCCCACAAGTGCTCGTGGTGGCTCCCAGGGGAGCAGTGAACTTCCCGGCAGAGTGGGAAAGGTGTTTCAGTGTGGAGCAGGGCTTTTTATGTTGGTTTCTGTGCAGGAAGATCTGCATCGTGCTGCGTCACCCAGGAAGACACTGGCCCCAAGGAACAGACAGTTGGGCTGCTGCTCGTGAATAGTTGTGGAGGTGGGCATAAGGGAGGGAAAAGGATTCTGTAATAGCCAGTGTCTGCCCATGAGCACGTGGATATGTGGGTATATTTAGGCTGTAATTCAGATGGCTTTTAACCAGGACCATGCCAAGATTTGGAAAGGGTCTCCTAACAAACATGGGGCCAAACCACACACTCGCTCTGGAACTGCAGAGAGGGCTGTGCAGAGGGAGTGTGTGACAGCGAGCGCTGGAGTTGACAGCCCACTCCTCCTCTGCACCCCCGGGCTCTGGCAGGTGGAGAAATACACGAGTGGGGAAGGAGCAGTGCTGGTTGGTTCAGATGTGCCTTCTGTAACATTGCCATTGTACACACACAAATATGCATGTAGGTACCTATATGTCTTTTATACAAACATCTAGTTTTTAAAGGCAGAAACTCGCAGAGTGGGCGCAGAGACGGTGAAAGCGGGCATACAGCTGAGTGATCGCTCCACGGCCGATTGACAGCAGAACCCATTTCCGTGGTTCATGAGCTTATGTACTTGGCTTCATTAAAAAGAGTGGTTGTGCCATTGCTCATAGGAGCCACAGGGTAAGCTGTGGGATTCAAGAATTCCGACTCAGAAAATATTTGAGCAAAAGACAAAAAAGCAAACATACAAGAGCAAACTCACTCTAAATCAATACTGCAAGAATAATATATGAGTCTACAAGCTTTAGACATACACAGCAACTCTCTGTTCATTGGGCTGCCTCATTCAAATGTCTGGAATAACTTGGAACGTTTACAAAATTGTGGCATTTTAAAAACATATGTGAGTTTTCCTTTTTTTTTTTTTCAAATTTTGCTCTCAGAAAGCTTATTGTTTCCAGTTCCAGTTTGAAAAAGATGCCTAAAATGCCTGTCTGGAGAAGAGTGCTTCCTTTGGTGTTTGACACCATGTGCCCAGCAGCTGACGATGCAGCCCTGCAGCATCCTGCCAGCCCAGCACGGGGCCAGGACCAGCCCAGCAGTGCCCGGGAGCTGACCACTGCGGCTGGACTCAGTGGGAGCGCTCAGCCGTGATACCGCTGTGAGGACAGGCTGTTGAAGCTGCTGTGTAGTGCTGACCTAGTGAGCCAGGTTAAAGTTGTGCTAGCGAAGGCTTTCGAACCAGCTGGCAACACAGGCTGGCATTTCAGACGTCTAAGCTTCAGTGGCAAGGTACCTGTTTGTGCCTCCTGTGGCTCAGATATGGCACAAAGAGAGGCAGGTTGGCTTAAAGATGTTTTTTCAAATGTTTCACCCTGATGTTCCTTTGCTGAGACACATTACTTGAGCTGTGTTTTCATGCTTGAGCCTCTGACTCTTTGGTCAAAGAGCACACCAAGGAGGGGAAGAGGCTATGATACGATTGGCGGCAGCTGAGGTGGAGCGGAAGTTTTACATCACACACAAAACCAGGTGAAAAGGAAATTCAGAGGCCTTAGTATGAGACCCATACATCCTCCTGTCCTTTCAGGAAAACCTTGCTAGGGATTGCTGATGCTAGGGCTAGCATGGCATCTTGTCACATAACACCCTGGCCTTTCCTACGAACATATACATTACATTTTGTGCAGGGTTTTTTGCTGGAGTAGTTTGGAAAGTTGTCCTGGAGCCTACTTAGATCACCTAGCTAGAAAACCTGATGAACTATCACTTGTGGGCAGAGCTTGGTTTTCAGGTATTCCAGCTCTCTGTCTTTACAGACTACATGGGTGTGCACGCCTGCGGGACATGTGCATACATGAACCGTATGTATTTTTGCCAACACAGCCTGTGCCCTGCCTGGATCTTCACTCTTTCAGCTGGTAAGCATAATAAATGGGACACCAGATATGTTAAAGAAGTCTCAGAGTCACTTTGCTGTCTTGATAGACGTGAGCTTCTTAAATGTTTTAGATCTCTTGTTCAAACTGAGACAATAGTCATAAAAACGGATGCATATTACTGGATGGAGACAAATGAAGAACTACATATCCAGGCAATGTTCTCAAGGCAAATCCTGTCCTGGGTCTGTAAAGCCATAATTGTAGTGTTGGTTCTGCTCTGCCCTGTCTCAGAGCAGACACTGAACCCTTTGCTGAGGACCAGCCTCCCCCCGAGACTTGTCCTGGCCCTGGGGCAGGCGGTGGGACAGCCATGGCCCCCGGCTCAGTGGGGACACTGCCCAGCATGTAGATCCTGCTGCCTCGGGCGTTTACCTTTGGAGATGTGCAGGAACGGTGCTGGAGAACACTTGGGAATCGCTGCTTTGCTTCATGGACCCCTCGGTTCTGAACCAATGTTTCCTGACTCTGGGATGCTGCCGGTGGCTGGAGATGGCGAGCAGTTGGGGCGCAGGGAGCCGGGGCTGGGAGCTCCGCTCACAGGTGGTGCCAGCCTCTGCGCTGCCGAACACTCCTCTTCGCTGAGCTCAAAGACAAAAGGAATGAGAAAGAGAGAAGCTTGTAAAATACATGAGCAGGTTGAGTCACAAATTCCCAGAAGGGTGCACTCCATCACAGATCGCTCCTCAGCATCAGCACCGCAGATCACCGAGATTCAGCCATCTGCTGAGAACCCTGTACCCTGATAGAAAGGTCTCGTGATTGAACAAATGTCTCAGTCAGAATCAGCTCAACCCGAGCATCACTTTGGTGCCAGCTGGAATTAATGTGTGCCTGTGCCGCAGCGACAGGCGCTCGCTTCTGTCACGGGTGTGTGTGCCACCTCTCCCGCCTCCCTGGCTGTGCGGGTGAGCACTGATAACCCCACCAGGCTTCTTTAATTGCCTTTTCACATCCCCGGCTGTTGAGCGGATTCGTAACCTTGCTGGCAGTTTGAAAAGTGATTTTCTGTGTGTAAACTGAGCTAAGGAAGGTCTGTTACCCTTTACGGGAGGTGACCGAGGGTGAGCCGAGCGACGTGAATCCCCCCACAGGCTGCAGCAGCACCGGCCGCCGGAGCCAGGGCCCCACTCCCTCACTTTTGCAAAGTGCAGGAGAGGCAGCAGGCTGAGGAGGGATGTTCCCACAACTCCCCTCACACTGGGGCAGACACCAGGAAAACCGGGGTGTCTGCGTGCTCCTTCTGGTTCTGTCCAGCTCAGGGATACTGCCCACCTGAATGCACAGCGCTGGAGGAGGAGAGGCCAGGTGAAGGTCGCTAATGAAGCTGCAAAAGCAAAGTAAATCAGCACACAGGTGAATCACAGAATCATATAGATTGGAAAAGACCCTTGAGATGGTTGAGTTCAACCCTTAACCCAGCACTGCCAAGTTGACCACTAACCCGTAGTGTTGGCGACCACCACTGTCCTGGGCAGCCTGTTCCAAGGCTTGACAGCCCTTTCGGGGAAGGAATTTTTCCTAATATCCATCCTAAACATCCCCTGGTGCTACTTGAGGCTGTTTCCTCTTGGATCATCCCTTCTAGCAGTAACAAGAATTTGCACTCCAAACTAGCACTCTGGCTGTTTGCCAGAGAGGAGATGAAAAACTGAGATGGCGCCTGTGAGAACAAGAGGCTGAGAGGGCTTTCCTCGGGAAAACTTAAATATCTGTGAGCACAGAGGGCTTGCAGAGAGGGTGGCTGGAGATGAGCTGAATCCGTCCTCCAGCCAGCGATACAGGAACAAAACCAGAGCCTCCCGAGTACTGCTGGCCAAGGGAAGGTGCCAGGGAATACAGGAGACTGGGCACACACTCATCCTCATGCTTATTTAACAAAAAGCAGCAAAGTGAAGAAAGGGTGATGCTCTTCTTGGGAGCTGGTGTAGGACCCTGTGTAAACTACAGGTTTTGCATAACAGAAGTGCAATGATTTTTTTATTATTTATTTTTTAAAATATGGAACGTTAATACACAGTGGCACTCCAGGGCTGCTGGCTCCAGTCACACAGAACAACATGCTAGTTTACAAAGCACAGAGAAAGAACAGGAGATAAAAAAGGAAATCTTTGCAGTGAAAGCTGTCACCGCTGTAAGAACAGGGAATTTTCTTCACAGAGCTCTAACAAGGTGGATCAGTTTTCTATAAAGCAATCTGCATTGTTTCTGTCAATAAAGGTGTCTTTTTTCCAGCAGACTGAATTCCAATAATTCATCTCACTGAACACTTCTTGGCAGGCAAGAAAGCCATTTCCAAGTCTGAAACAGTAATTTCTTTAACATCTCTGGTGCTCATAACACTGATTTTTAAAAAATTTATAGAGATGTGCATTTATAGAAGACAAGTGGCATTTTCAAGGGACTGGGTCTGATTCGTATGTGTGTATTTCAAGAGGCAGCAGGAGAGCTCAGGTGTGTGTGCACACCTGGGGATTAGAGGTTAAGGGAGGGCTCCTACAGGTCTGTAATAACCTGGTGGCATAAAACTTCCTACATCCAGAATGTTCCTGGCCACCTGCTGCCTATTACAATTTGCTGTCTGCCTCAGATAAGCGGTCCCTGTCTTAGCGTCACCAACCAGTCTCAGCTGTGGCTGCCACCTTATGAATAATAACTAGTTGAATGCCACAAGTCTGGTTTGGTGTTTGTTTTTTTCACTGTCAGGGTAGTCAGAGAGGTTGTGGAGTCTCTGTCTTTGGCAATATTCAATACCCGACTGCACGCAGTCCTGAACAGCGCTCTGGGTGACCCTCCTGTAGCAGTGGGGTTGGATCAGACGACCTCCAGAGGTCTCTTCCAACCTCCACCATTCTGTGATTTTGATGTTTCATGGAAGAGAGGGAAGCAGATCTTGGTGGTGTTAGTGAATACAGTTCTCACAAACAAGTTCTGGAAAAAGGCCAGCGTGGGCAGTTCAGTCCGCAGTGCAGGCTGCACCAGGGATGACCCAGCTGGTTGGGATAAAGGGGGGACTGTGGGAGCACTGTAGTGAGCTGGGGTCGGTGCCAGCCAGTTAATTGAGCTGTGTGTGCAAATTACAAAGTTTACACCTGCATCTTCCTAGATGGATGTGTGGAACCTGGTACTTTTGAGCATAGGAAACATCATGGCTAGATAGAGGAAAGATAAACCCACAGCTGCCACAAACATGAACGTTTACTCAAAAAAATGGAAGGCATCACTACTGTGGTGGCAGGAGAGCAGCAGGAAATAAAGAATCTGAAATGAAAGCAGAGATCACACTAAGATTGCTAACGACATTCAAAAGTGAAAAAAGGCACTGTCTTTTAACACTGATCAATATTAACCTTTGGCGGTGACTGACGGAAACAATAGATTTGCACCTCTTGAAGGTTCCAGAGCAAGACCAGATACCCTTCTGAGAGCAACGCTTCAGTCAAACAAGCTACTGGGATGACACACTTATCAGAAGTTAAATTCTCTGGCTGAAGTTACTCAGTCCATCAGATAAAGTTACTTAAGTTACACTTAAGTTACTCAGTCCATCAGATAAAATGATTTCATGGTCCTCTTTGGTCCTGAAATCCACATTCTTAAGAACAAAATGCAAAGGCAAAAAGAGAGACATCTCTGGGGGATCTCACATTAGGTGTCCTCCTCTGATGGTGGAACTCTGCAGACAATGTGTAGATGATGGTTCATTGAGTGAGACTGTCTTTTACAGGTAATAATGCAAAGAAAATGAATTGACAAGGTACAGACTACACATTTCACACCCTTTCAAACATCTTTGTCAGATTTCAAACTCCTGTTTTCTTTCCTGAACTATAGAACTGCTTGGTTGTATTTCTCCCTTATTTCTGGTTTTCCTTCCTTACCGATGCAGGTGTGGAAGAAAAGATTACTACTGTATACTCAACCAGAGTGAAGGAAAATCTACTGAGGCATCCAGCCTGGACTTGCAGGTCAGAGGAAGTCTGACACCCGTGTGCAAACATCTCCTTCCCAGAGCTGGTGCCAGTTTTGCTCATCATTAATCTTTATGCCCTTCATAGCTCTGGAGAAATAGCTTTGGACAGAGTCCGTTACAGCAAATGGGTTATTAATTTCAATATGTAACAGCTGTCATAACAGTCTGCTGAAATGGATGCAATGGGTTCCAGCATTTGCCAGTATTTTTATCATACAGTTATTTTTCTTTGCCACAGTTTTCCCCATTCTCTCTAGTACCCATCAAGCACGTTTTGAACAGTGTGCTTGTAACTGGAGTATATGTTTTCAGGACACTGTTTTCCTTTCATATTGTGTAAGAAAAGAAAAAACTGTAAGCATAAACCTTATGATAATACACTGAACTTTCATAAACTTGAAAGTGCTGATGGAAGAGAAATCCATAAACATGTCTCTGCTCACTCTTCTAGCATGTGTGAGGAACTGTGAAAAATTGTTCTTTCAATATATCTCAGAGAGAAATTTTGTCACAAAGAGAGAACGGCTGCAGAGCTGGTGAATTTGAGAACGGAGATCCCTGTGTACACTTTGCCAAAAAAAATCACTCTGTTCTTTCTTTTTGCTCTGAGAAGACCCCTGACTGCTAATTCAGCCATAGAACTATTGTCACATTAAAGCAGAAAAAAAGTAAGAGCTAATGCAGGCAGGAGTAGCCGGCTGAGGAGAGACCTGCTTTCAAACTGCACAGACACACACACGGCACTGAAGTAATTTGGATCAAAAGATTGTTCGTTTAAGTAAAAAATATGCAGTTGCATGTTTCTTCCGCTAGTAGAAGAATTCAAATAGAAGATATTAGTGTAGATTTTAGATTTTTTTCTAGCTATAGTTTATCTTTTTCATTCAGCTTTCCTACTATTATTGTATGTATTCTCTGGACCCAAGGACTTCATATACGCTTTGTTGCCAGGTTCTCAACTTGCAGGAAGCCTGTAGTACTCCTCACTGCATGACATGATGCTTCTCCTAAGGAATTCTGAATTCAAGAAAAGCCCATGAAGTGATGAAGTGCCATGTAAAATACTCAATTCTGATTCCAGCCTTTGTGTTTTAGGAATATGAGTTAGGGCAACTGGTCTCATTTCAGGGAGTTTATTTTAGAAATACCGTCTCCCTATGTTCCCACGTGGAAGAAAAGCTGTGAGGAACTTGCATGGGAGGGTGAGGGGAAGGTCTCTGCTCCTGCTGCTGGCTCCCGCCTGTCACAGGGTGCCGGGTCAGTAGGGGCTTCGTCCAGAGAGTTTAGGTACCGAGACACAGAACTGTGCCTGGTTATTTCAAGAATGAGACAAAAACCAATGTTTTAAAAGAAAGGGGAATAACAAATACATGTGTAATCATCTCTAACTGTCAACTGTTAAGCACATTATTTACAAACGCATTGCTGACTCTCAGTCGTGGTCCTAGTCTGTCAAGTAAGAAACCAAGAAAGCAAAATTCATTGCTGAAGAGAGGAATTCACAAACAGGGAAATGCAGCTGGGATGGGTTTGACCCTGGTACCTGTCAGCAAAAATTTCCGGGAAAGTATCTCTTAATGTCAGCAGAAAATTGAAATGTCTTTTTTTTTCTTGGAAGTGCATTTATTTTGAAGTAGTTAGTGTCAAGTGGTGATAAATGTCCTCTGAAAGTAGAGGAGGCGCCTTGATTTGGGCTTTTACTAGGAAATTTCTTTTTATGCTTGAACAGCTTCCTCGCAGAGGCTAATGTGATATCAGTGTGGTTTTGTTGGCATAACTTTGGGACTAATTCAAAGGAAATCCTGGAGTACTTGCTGGAATTTGAGGTCACTACAGAAATACTTTTTTATGTAGTAGTAATAGGACAACATTTTCATTTACTTCCTAAACACGAATTTAATATTATTGAAGAGTTCAGTCACCACAGGTACACTGCTTCATTTTCTAATTTGTTTTGCTGCCGACTCTCCCATGACCCCACAGCTAAATAGCGTATGTTTTGCATTGCTGTGTAAATCATTGTTATTCCTGACGCCATCCTTTATCACTGGCAACTGGCATTTACAATTTAAAACACTTCAGCCCACTGCTGATGCCGAAGCGGGACGCAGCCTCGCACACTTGCAGTGTGTCCTGCACCTTCCCTGCCTTCAGCTGCTCGGAGAAACACAGGAATATTATGAAGGCTGACAGCCTGGCAGCTTCTCAGGGAAGTTCCTGACTTCTTCTAAAAATATTCCGTTTTTTGGAGAGGTCCCAGAATATAAAATATGTAAATAAGCTATCCCACAGTGTTCTCTCTAAAAAGATATGTTCTCTGCACTTGCCTGCCCTTAATGTTGAGGTGGGAGTACGGGCCCTTTTCTGAATCCAGCACGAAAATGAGTGCACTTTGGAAAGCACTTCAGAGTCCAGTCTTTAATTTTTCATATCCAGCTCTGTTTTATCTTGTCAGGAATGTGCTTTGTTCCTCCTAGCGGAACACACAATATCCTGCACTGGGGCTGTCAGGCGTTGAAGGCAGCTGGTGGGTTCACGCCTGGGAGGGCAGGGGAGGGAGGCTGAGCTGGTGCCCTGTCCTGGTGGTGCAGGGACGTGGCCGACGTGGGGCGGTGGCAGCAGAGCCCAGGAGGGGCTGTACCTCCACCGTCCATCCTCTGCCGGCCGCTCCGATGGGGCTCTGGCCTGGGACAAAACCCTCCCATCGGTCTCTTCTCCCAAGGAACAAGTGATAGGATGAGAGAAAACATCCTGAAGTGGCACCAGCGGAGGTTTAGGATGGATATTAGGAAAAATTTTTTCCCCAAAAGGGCTGTCAAGCCTTGGCAGAGGCTGCCCAGGGCGGTGGTGGAGTCCCCATCCCTGGAGAGATTTAAAAGCCGGGCAGACGTGGTGCTGAGGGACATGGGTCTGTGGTGGGTTTGTCAGTGTTGGGTTGATGGTTGGACTCAATGATCTTAAAGGTCTTTTCCAACCTAAACAATTCTGTCATTCTATGATTCTATGAAATATCGTGATTCCCAGACTTGCGGGATTCGCTTAAAATGACTAAGAAAGATTTTTCCCTGTTGGTTTTTTTTTTTTTTCTAAGGGCAAATGTCAGTGTCAGTTAGAGTCATCATAAATACAAGTATTAATCGCAGATGCTTGTATGCCAAGGGCAGATGAATAAAAATGGATTTGCTGAGTGCTGGAAGCAGAAATAACAGATGTGTAAATTACTTCTGAAATTTTCATTGCACTTTAAAACAGAAATATTTATTCTAATGCTTTCTGCTTCGGCTGGATCACGTTTGGCGCAGAGCAGTTGTCTGTTCAGGTGCTGGAGGCAAGGACCCCCTCAGCCGCACGCAGCCCCAGGGCTTGGGGCTGGCGAGAACCCTCTGAGCACGCAGCAGAGTCCTCAGCCCCCAAAAAACCACTGCACAGGACCTGTCTTCCCACCGCCTCCTGCCCAAACAACGACCATTCATGGAGAGAGGACACCTTCCCAGGGTGACTGTGGGGTCTGCGTGGGTGCATGGCTTCAGTGAGCACCGGCTGAGGACCCCGGGCTGTGTCCCCTGAGGGGACCGGTGTCTCCCAGCGCTGCCTTAGCCTTAGCCATGGGACGAGTTGCGTGGCCAGAGAGAGGGGAGAGAGGAGCTGTGTGGTGGCTGGGGACACAAGGCAAAGAGGGACAGAAGCTGTGGTGGGTGGGTGAGTGCCCTATTCTTGCCCACGCTCTCCCACGCTGCCATCAGCGATGCTCGGGGCTCTGTGTCAGGCAGGGAGGTAGTCAGCAATGGGGGGCACACATCAGCACCTGCAAGGGCAGGGATACTGCATTTCTTAGTGGGGAAATCCCAGTGATTGTGAACTCCATGCTCTACTTAGCTTCACTGGATTAAGGACAGCATTTTCCCCCTAAGAGCCCTGATGAAGGACACTGCCACCTCAAGCAGAAGTGTCAGAAGAAAGCTGGAAGGGAACATCCTCAAAAATCAGATTTGTCAAAGACTGAATGCTTCTCCAGTGCAATTTAACCCCTGGTAGAGAGCGCAGAGAGGCAAATCTCAAAATTGCCCATCTGGAGAGACAAAGCTCGAGTCTCTGGAATATATCACTCTGAAGAAAGATCAAAAAAGGAGCTGTAAGAAAGGCTGGGAGTTTCTTTCACCTGACTGAGTTTCCTAATAACAATGGAGAGGAGAAAAACCACAACAGTTCAGGTAGAAAGAGAAGATTTTATTAATCTTTTCCTGAGCTTGCCTGGCAGACGTACTCAGAGCATCAGTAATAGAACAGGAAGAAATGCAATTGAGTCAGCTATCATGCAGGATATACCGGGGTGAGTAGCTGCAATGTCCCAGCATCACGCAAGACGCCTGAACCTTCTCTGTGCTTCACTCTAAGAGAAGTTTGGGGCAGAACAGGCAGAACAGCCAGCCCTGGGGAGGGCCAGAGGAAACTCCAGTGCTACGCTCTGTCCCGGCTGCACCAGTGCTGCTGGCGGTGGGCAGAGCAAGGAGCGGGTTTCTGGTTGTGCCATGGACCTTTGCAGACCGTGGTCAGGAGGAGCAGTGGTTGTGCATTTTGCTGCAGCAGGAGGAGCTCCTGGAGATGGGGACCCCCTTGGGTGTGCAGGGTCTCCTCCCCGAGAGGCATTCAGAGCACAGTGAGGAGAGTCAGACTGAACTCCCTTTCCACAGGTCCTCTCCCAGAGACAGCATGGTGCAGGTGACAGGACCTGTGCCAAGATGAATCCTTGGGCTCTGCGTGTTGGCCAGACCCATTCCAGGTGTCTATGCACTGGAAGGATAACGTGACGCAGCAGGAAAGGAGGGTAGGCAGTGGGAACCATCACAATGCACTTCTGCAGTCAGCCCTGTTCACTCATCCTTCTGTTCCTGTCTGGCATGTTCAGCTGGAAAATATGATCATCCATTATTTAGTTAGTAGATGGAGATTAGCACATAATCTAATTTTATTATTTTCATCATTTCTTTATCTTTCATGTTTTAATCATTGTAGCCTAAAGCATGAGGTTATTATTAATAATTCTATATCCAATTTATATTCCCATTTTATATGCTAAATGTAAATGGCAGAGAGGAAAATACATAGACAAGCCTTTCTATGAGGCAAAGGTCCTGGAAAAGGTATAACCAACTATCCCAGAACATTTCTACCAGTTGTATCTGCTGCATCATGCAGAACAGACACCTTCTCAGCGTGCGACGGCACCGTGACAGAGCACTGGTCTGGGGCACAGCACAGCTCCTGTGTGCATCCCAGTCATGCTCTGGTGGCCACTGGCCACAGGGCATCACCAGGGGATCAGACACGTGGGAGCACACGGCTGTGGAAGCCCACAAGCTCCTAATCACTGTTCACTGCTTCGGTTTCCAAATATTATTTGCTTGAGTCTCACAATGAGTTGGTGATTTGATGATTACCCCTTCACTTGCTTAGAAAATTCAAGGCAAATTAGAAACGTGTGTTGAAACACTAGTTAAAAAAAACATATTAGTAACAAAAGTTCAGTATTCAGGAAAGAACCAGGAGGGTCTGGGAAGTGTGGTGTGCTGACTGTTAAACCGGCTGAGTGTGATGTAGCACATCATCTTTATGGCTATGCTGTAACAGCTATGGTACAACACACATCTTAGCAAATATTTTATTTGCAATTGTGTTACCCTTCAGTGTATTTTAGTGTGGTCGAAGCCAACATGAAGTTTTCATACCCGCCTTGCAAAAATGCCAG
Source organism: Numenius arquata (assembly GCF_964106895.1). Classification (NCBI taxonomy): domain Eukaryota; kingdom Metazoa; phylum Chordata; class Aves; order Charadriiformes; family Scolopacidae; genus Numenius; species Numenius arquata. The sequence goes on along the minus strand of NC_133581.1, from coordinate 70,324,311 downwards.
TGTTCCCATGCTAATGCCACTGCATTTTAGCTTTAGTTAAATGGTTTTACCTTGTGGTTTGCTTATCTCATGCTCTGTCCCCAGCCGATTTGCACTAACCAAAACACATACTGCCCTGGGTGCTCTCCTGTAAGAAGCCCCTCAGAAGCCACAGCTCCCCCCTCCATGACAGCCCTGCCCTGTCTGTGACGGGGGACCCCTCGCTGCTCCGAACATCACCCCGGCTCAGCCACAGAGGCTCTGTCTGGTGTTCAAAGGAAAGAAAGGAATCACACAAACGTGCGAAACGAATGTTGCATCCTCTTGCAAGGAGGGAAGGGAGCGTGGTGAGGGGCGGATGGGAGAGTTTGCCCGGGCTCATGCCGTGGGTGTTTTCTGGCACCAGCCCCGTGGGCTGCTGCCCTGGCATGTCCCCTGCGCTACCTGAGAGGAAAACTTAAACCCGACTGCGAAGTACACTCCTGCCCAGTTTTTTGCTGTCATAAAAGGGCCTGAAGTCACTGCTGACATCTACCTGCTGTGGCCTGTAAATATTTAATGTAGAGAAAAATTCAGCTGTGAACACTAGTAAACAGGAAAAAATGACTTTGGTTTCTATCACTGGTATTTACTCTGAGGCAAAATGCACCAGAACACGCATGTTCTGTGTTCAGTGGTTGATAGTTAACACATGCTTGAAAATAAATTTTATAGACAGCCAAAAAAGGAAAAACTAGTTTCTTTCTAGGCACACTAACAGGATGATTAATTGTGTCTTAACTGGATTCAAAAGTGGAAGAACAGCCAGCAAAATGTAAGCAACTCTTACTGTGCTTTCAGTTAATATTTTTCAATTGTTTTCCTATAGACGAAGGAAAACATATTAATATTACTAATTTATAATCGCCTCAATTGGGCCTTGCCATGTTAGCGGCTACAGGTGGTCAACATTTGTAATAATAATTAAAAAAACTGAAGAGGTGTTTTCTCCATCCCTCCAAAAGCTTCTGATCTTTTGAAACTTCTCAGTTAGCTGCTGAGCTGATTTAATATAATGCTTTTCAGCTCCAGTGTCAGGCAGAAAGTGGTTTGGAAGGCCACAAGCAGTCTAGGAAGCTGTGGGACCATGCAGGGACACCTCTGGTTCCACGAGGGGAGGATGCTGTGGGAGCTCTTCTCGGTCATTAGCAAGAGGCGGTTTTCAGGCTTACATTTTCTAACTTGGGCTTTGAGTAAGAGAAAATTCAGGTGAAATTTGATGAGTAATCTCACCTGGGGGGAAAATATGGACACAGTGATAGAGCACCTTGGCAATTGCAAACTATTTTGTTTTTCTGGGATAAATCCAGAGGGGACTTGGCTGCCATAACACAAACCAGGGGCAGGTACTTTCCATTCACCTCCAGCCCGGTGTGGAGAGCAGATGTCAGCTGGCAGGGACAGCCAGATGGACCAAGTCCTGGGCTCAGAAAGGAAGTTTTCCCCGGATGCTGCAGCGCCAGCTCAGTGTGTGCTGGTGCTTGGGAAATGTCTGTGCTCCCTCCCGTGCCAGCCAGGGCGCAGTGTCCCAGCTGCAGCACACAGCTCCGGTCCACGTGTCCTCCCCAGCACAGATGGGGATCCTTAGAGGATAGTGTCCTTCAAGACCTGCTGGTTTCCTCAGCTCCTTGCCCTTCAGAGCTGCCTCCTGCGGGACCACCCGCCTGTGCTCTCCCGAGTTATGGGGCTGCACTCTGTGTCTTCCCCTCCGCAGGAGTCCAGCTTGGTCTGGCTGTGGCCACCCCAGCTGCGGTGGATGGTCCAGCCACGCTTCGCCTCTCTGGACACGCCGTCGGAGAGTGGGCAGTGGCCCCGGATCCCTGCAGGGTGCGGGTGTGCGGATGCCTCTGTGCTCAGACCCAGTGGGAGGATTCCAGGTCCGGAGCTGCCCCTGCGATCGCCAGCTGTGGAGGCTTCTCTCTGTTCTCCTGTCTCTCAAAAGCCAGACTAGCTTGCTTTGATGGACTGCTTGATCCAGAGGAGGCTTTGGCATCATTTGATGTGAATGATTAAATGCTCGTCACTGATTACTTTTAATTATTTAATAGAAGATATAGTCTGAGCTGATGACACTGCTTCTGCCTCTGGAAGTCGCAGATGCTATGGTTCATAACAGTGAGCATTAATGAATGTTCTGGCACGCACAAAAAAATTCCGAGCTGTGGGTAAAGCCAAAGCAAGAGCTGAGAGATATTGAAAGTAACTATTAATGAAAATCTTTGTTGAAAGAAATCAGTGCCTTGAGTCATAAGGAAACACAGCCAGGCTGATGTGGAGGTGGGCACAGGACGAAGGGACCAGAGTCCACTCTCTCCATTTGCTCTGGGAAGTAGCAAAGTGCTCAAGTAATTAAAGTACTTAATCTACCAAAGATCTGACCTGTTGTGAAACCTTCACCAGCTGTGCAGGATTCAGTGACACCACAGAAGCATCCTGCAAGACACTTAGTCTTCTGAAAGGTGGCTGAAATGAGAAAGTGTGTTTGTAAGTCAGTTAGAGGAGACTGTGGTTGGCCAGGTAAGTTATACATAGTGAACGAACCGTGCAACAGCTTCCAGCACACCAGAGTTCCTTCCGAGATTGCAAAGCAGAAGACTGTCCCGGCATGATACACTGCTTAACGGGGTCATTAACCACCTTGGGACGGGCAGATTCCACTCTGAGCACATCCAGAGCAAAAGTGGACGGAGCGGGAACGATGCTGCCTCAGTTTCCTCTTTGCAGCATGTAGAAAAGTGTCAGATGTGATTCCTAACATAGTCAGAATGATTTCTTGTTACTGCTATTTTAAAAAAATAATAATCTGAAATTTGAAGTATTTATTTCAAAGGTAAAATTTGTTGGGAAAATAATCACGCAAGTGACTTGTCACAATTCAAGTGAGTGCTTTGGTAGAAAGTGGCCACCACTGGAGGCTGTAGGCAGGAGCCCCTGCCTGCCCTCGGGCACGAGTCTGGGCACACTTGCCATCAGAGGATGATGGCTGCTGTTGTGCTCGGTGTGAGGTTAAACCGTTTGCGCTCTGCTGTGGCAACAGACTGGCCTCTACTGACTCCACACAGGGATTCACCGTTTCCATCAAGCTTTCCTGTTGCTATGCACAACGCATCCCTCCCTGCCACCACTGTGAAGTTAGTCTTATAGTTTATCAGAATATAGAGTCACTAGGGCCTCCAGCATTTCAATTAGACATTTCGATGGAAATTGGTATTTCATACAATGAGCTCTGTCATGGAAAAGCTGCGAGAAGATTTCTTATTCTCTCTGGGAGGAGGCGAGCGCAGCGCCCGGGGCTCTGCTCCAGGTGTCTCTCCCGGTCAAATGGCTTGGCAGCAGCCGTAGCCGACCCTGCGGGCAGGCTGGGGCCAAGCGCTTCACGGCTGGACTTGGTAGGGTGCCAACAAGTTGTGAAGGGAAATCTGGCAGCGACACTCTGTGTGACCCACCGTCCCCAGGGTCCTGCTCTCCAGGGCCAGCAAATGCAAGGCTCAGTCCCCTCCTTGCTCTGCTGCCAAATGGCCTCAGAACCTTCCTCCTCTCCTCTCCTCTCCTCTCCTCTCCTCTCCTCTCCTCTCCTCTCCTCTCCTCTCCTCTCCTCTCCTCTCCTCTCCTCTCCTCTCCTCTCCTCTCCTCTCCTCTCCTCTCCTCTCCTCTCCTCTCCTCTCCTCTCCTCCCCTCCCCATGGTCTGTGTTTCCCTCCCTTGGCACTGGGCTTCTAGGACCAAACCCCCAGTTTTCAGCCGGACGACTGAGTCCCAGAGGAGCTTCTGAGAGGGCCAGTGAGCCCGGTGTAGCCCACAGCCGGGCAGTCTGGGCCATCAGCACACGGGGCAGGGAGACACCAGTCAGGGCACAGCTGCGGTGCCGGGGCTGGCTGTTTCCAGCTCTGGTGAGTCAAACTGCAGGGGTGATGCGGCCTCTGCAGGGGCAGCCCTGCCTCTCTCATCCTCACCCCAGTTCTGTGTGCTTTGACACCTCCACAGCCACCTTCCCTGGCCATCCCCCTCTTCCATCACGGTTGGCTCCCAGCTGAGTGCCCCCGCTGCCCTGTGACTGTGAAGACATGAACCTTCAGCGCAGAGCAGGGAACAGATAATGAGAGCGGGTGCAAATGCAATTTCAGAGTGATGTTGTTGCCTGCCTTGGGGTGGAAAATTGGCACCCATCTGCCTAGTCAGAGCATTGCGGTTCATTCTGCTACTGCACAACACCATTTCCAGCATGGTAGGTCATTTCAGATGGTAATTCTCCACCCAAGGCATCTGCCTAAGGCTTCCGCAGACGCAAAGCCTTCTCCCAAGCACCCGGTTGGTGTTGCGGTGGGTGTGGGGGTAATTTGTTACACCAGAGTATTCCCAGCTCCTTTGATTTTCTGTGAAATACCCCTCTCCTGACGCAGCCGTACAGGGAATGCCAACAGTGACTGGGCTGGGGAGGGAAGAGCTGCGCTGTCGTGTCTCTCCTCACTGGAGTGATAATAATGCAGCAAAATAATCCTGGATCTCTGGGATGCAGCCCACACTCTGGGCTGGTGGAAGCGGTGCCCTCCCCTCGCTGCTCCTGCAGAGCCCGGGCCAAAGGCTGCGAGCGACAGCCCGACGGAGACAGGCACGCAACAACGAATGAATTATTCATTATGGCTTGCTCATTCAGCTCTGTTCATCACTGAAGACCTGCTTGAGGAGCAAATACTGTACAACATTGCTTTACGGAGGTAGCAGAGAATATTTTTTCTGCAGTACATTGTAAATCTACGCACGTTCCCACCTCTGGCACTCGCTTGCTTTCTGTCTCCCTTTCTCCCCCTGCCTTTCACTCTCTCTCCCCCTGCCTTCTTTTCCTATTGCAATACATTTCCTAAGCTAGATTTTTCTGTGAATTAGTTTTTAATGCCTCCTTATGAGAGGCAGTTTTTCATATTTTATATCTCCATCAATAAAGATTTCTTCCTTATCACCAGTAAAATTGGAATTTTGATTAAATATGATCCAGCAGCACTAAGCACATAGTCTGTATTAATTTCAGTGCCTCATTATATGCCAGTGGTATTTATATGGGTTTATATATCAAATATACTATGTGTATATAAGCAGAGACTTTCAGAACAAATACCAGATATGTGAGCCATAAAAAATAGAATGGAAGAAAGCCTTTCACTTGGTCCAGCCACAGACCATTTGCTGCCCCCCTCCATGAAGGTCACGGAGACAGTGGTGGGGAAGGGACGTTCTCAGGGACCAGGAGAGCCCCGGGAACAGCAGCAGCATCAAGCCTGATGCTCCTGCAGCAGAAGAGCCAGAAGGCACAGAACCTCATGGCACCGTGCTAACTGCAGCCAGTCCTCCGCTCTTCTGGAGAAGTCATGGGTAAAAGCACTCATGGACAAACATCTTCTCGAGAAGCCATCTGTTCATTTAAGAAAAATGGTGTGGTATTCTGGTGCTCAAATGTTTCTATTCACTCTTCATTCCGCACACGGTCTGCGGTTTGAGGGAGTCCTGCCTGTGTGAGCACTACACATCAGGGGGCAATGCCCAGGGCTGAGGTCACAGCCCTTAGTGCACTGGTACTTCCAGCCCAGGGGCTCTGCATCACAGACTTTCCTGTGGGTTTGATTGAAAGTGCCTTCTACTGGGAAAGCATAACTTGTTTATAACCAAAGCCCCAATTAAACAAAGATTACAAAAATGTGTATTAGTGGCCTTGACAAAGCAGGCAGCTCCCTGGCTTGGAGAAATACTGCTCTGGACCCAGCACCGGCCACCAGGGTACTGGCTGCCCACAGGGACAAAGCCTTGGGCTGGAGAAAGGGATGCACCCGGGTGAAGCTCAGACATATGGATGATAGCATTAGGTTGATTCATGTGCAGCAAAAGCTGTCCCATCAAACTCCAGGGAGCTAACTGTGGACCTGCTTTATCAGGTTAAAGTTGTGCTTTTTTATATGAGCTTTTCTGTCACCGCAGCCTAGGGAGCGCTTCACACTGGTACTTCTGCCCTCCCTCCTCAACAGTTAACTTTCACTGGTAGTTAAGATTGAGCAGAAAAATCCAGAGGATTAGAGAAGAAGGAAAAAACCTCTAAATCCTGCTCTGCTTCCTGGCACAGTTTCCTATCATCTCACCAAAACTTTTCTCAGTCTTGTTTGGGTCCCTGCTGGGAGCCAGGCAGTGACACCCACCCCAGCAGAGCCCCCCCAGCCCTGCCTGCGGGATGTGATGGGGTCACCTCTGACAGCTTGTCCCGCAGGGCCTGCAGCAGCGCCGTGGCTCGTCGGTGCCTTTCTCTGGCTCAGGGCTTGTAACGATGATCTCTTTCATTTGATTTTGTTTCTTGCTAAAAAACATCTCTGGGGAACGTGCCTCCGTTGCGCCATCTGACAGCAGCTGTGAGATACCATCATCGGAGGACCAGCGGAGAGACACATTTGCTGCTATTTCCTACTCTCATTAATAACGGTGTCGCTGAATCAGATAAATCTCACAACTGTTCTAAAAAATGTGCAGTCTGTGGCTCCCTGAAAACAGATTGAGATTTACTGCTCTCCATTTAGATAACAGCTGATGAGGATAATGGGTTATCTCTGCAGGGCACTGTACAATTTTTACTCTCTCAAACTCCATGGAGCACCTTATTTTTATTCTCACATATATAACCAAATATGTCAGAAGAACAGAAAGGGAAACAGATAAATCATCCATATTTGAAACACGCTTATGACTCAAGTAAAGAAAAGTGTACAAATTCCAGATTGTTCTCAAGGAAAATTATGGGTATGTGCACAATAATGGGAGCTTTTCTTATCTCAGGTTTTATGTTGAATATCTTTTTTTTCCCCCATTTGCCATTATCAGACAAGAACAGAAAACAATTAACTTCTAACAGTCCTTGAACCTCCTGAGATTCTCGAGGTTTCTTCCTTAAAGTTAAAGGCAGGATTTCACTTCTGTGTAACTGATGTCATACCTGTGGTTTGGTGCTGCAAAGGTGAAAACAATTCCAGCGAGTGAAGAGTCTCATCTCATCCCTGTTTGGAGCCTTTCAAGTACTTTGAGAAGCATCTGGGATGGAAGTCAGAACTTGTCACACATCCATGCATTGCCCTTGCTCAGAAACGTCTGTGTGTTCACAGGGTGTGTGCCCGGAAACCTCCAGTGGAGCTTCATTCGCCTACACCCGCTGGAGACCGGCAGGAGAGCCTGACCCGCACATCCTGCCTGTGCAGGGTTTGTTGGGAGACGGGCAAGCACCAGAGACCTGTTTCTGAAGGGCTGGGGCTGGGTGTCCCGTGCCAAGGAGTGGCAGGAAGGGCAGGACTGGCCTCCTGAGCAGGTCCCTCTGGGAGGTCGGTCCTGGCCATGCCGCCCGGGCTGCCTGCGCCTCGCTGGCCCCAGGACTCACCGGCTCTGGGCAGAGCTGCTGCAAGTCCCTTTGGACAATGGGATTTGCTACTGCAGCCTCTGCTCAGGGCTTGTCCCCGTCACCATTCCAAAGTGGAACAGGCAAGGACTAAATACCACCCCTTCTCTGCTCTGACTTGCGAGGTTTGTGAAGACGTGCCCTCAGATGCCCATCACACTGGTGTGTCAGCCGCCGAGGAGAAGGAGGGAAGACAGGTCCCTGCTGTCCCCATGGGTTTCTTGCCTGGAAGGTGCAGCATGGTGGCAGTGACGCCTCCCCAGAAACCTCCAGGAACACAGCACAAAAACAACCTGATGCCTGTAACATGGAGCTGGAGGGAAGCACCTGTTTAGTGTGGTAAACTGTCAGTGAAACCTGTCCCCGAAATAACAGGTCAATGTGGCTATGGAGTTGCTTGGACTACAATTTCCACAGATTTTTTTTCCTGCTTTTTGGCAGGGGCAGTTGTGATTTGATGGGTTTAGCACAAGGCTGTGCACGTCAGGCAGGACAGAAGATGCTGCCTGCCAGGTGTGCCACATGCCATGCAGGGTACCCCCAAAGCACCGGCACCGATTTGGGGTACTGGAACAGGGACAGCAAGTTCTGCAGCTGGACAGTCCGGCTGTGTACACACAGCCAGAGGTTGCACCAGTAAGCTATTAAGCTAGACTTTCTGTGCAATTCCTTTTATTAGGAACCCTGATCCAACAACAGAAAGAAAAAGGTAGAGATAAGATATTAAAATGACACTTTATATTAGGCTGTTGCAAAAGAAACCAATATAAAAACGTGATTTCAAGACTGTTAAGCAATACGTTCACACTGCGGTGGGTGTAATTTTACCTCCTCGATGCTGGTGACTCTGGTAGCCATCCTTCATAACAAGTGCTGGTTTTGTCTGGAGCTCACGCAAGTCTTGGAACTTAATTATAGTTCTAATATTCTTGCTAATGAATTTGAGCATAATTATGGAGCGGAGTGATTTCAGAGGTACTCTATGTGAATGCTGATCACTCTCTTTAAATGCCTGTGTTGGTTAACTGCAAATACAGCTTTCTCCTGGAGGCACAGTGGTGCCCCCAGAGGCACGGGGAGCAGGGCGGGGGCCATGGGGTGGCAGGGAGAGGGGTGGTGGCTGGGGGACCTGCCTCGGGGTGCCAGGCTGGTGCCCAGCTGAGGGGCAGCCAGCCCAGCAGGGACCACCCAGCCTCCCCTGACAGGCTGGGGTGCACAACACCCCAAGGACCCTGCAGGGGGATGTCCCAGGACCCGCCTGGCCCCCAGCCTGGACCTTCCTCAGACACGTCCAGTGTCAGGACAGGAGTATTTTAGTCAGGGGAAGAGGCAGCAGTGTATGGAGAAACTTACTGCTCAGCACGACAGGGCAATGGTGGGACACCTTTGTCCTTCCCACCCTAGTGCAGCCCCAGCTGGGACCTGGCAAGGCCTGGGAGCTCCTTCTCAGGGAATGCCATAGACTCACAGAATTGTTTGGGTTGGAAGGGACCTTTAAGATCATTGAGTCCAACCGTTAACCCAACATTGCCAAACCCACCACTGACCCATGTCGCTCAGCACCGTGTCTGCCCGGCTTTTAAATAACTCCAGAGATGGCGACTCCACCACTGCCCTGGGCAGCCTCTTTCAGTGCCTGACAACCCTTCACACCACCAGAGATCTGCCTTCCAGCTGGGGAGCAGAGGGGGGGCTGGTCCTCGTGGGGAATGGCTGCAGGTCTCCCCTCTGCAGCTGTGGTGGGGTCGGCGTCCCACTGCTGCCTGGCCGTGGTGGTGTAGGAGACAGCGTGCGTGGGAATGCACATAAAGGAGAGGCGATGGATGGGAGGATGCTCTTCTGAATGACGTCTGATGGGGAGGAAATAGGTGTTCCAGTGGAACAGGGGGCAGAAGGAAGAGGAGGCTCCAGCTGTCAAATGGGCCAGGCTAACTGGAACAGAGAGCCTGAATTTTACAGTATCTGCACAGCTAATAAAATCAACAGAATTCTGTTCCTCCAGGCAAAAATAACATTGCTGCTTCTCTGCCTCTTTTTCATCTTATTTTATGCTTGCAAGATATTCCAGGAATCTGAGACATGACATTTCTCTTCTTATGGTCTCTGTCTTAAGGCAAAATTTAACCTCTGTGAAATATTATTGATTTGAGAAGATTTGCAAATATCAATACAAATGACAACCATTATTGAAATGGAAGCTTATGGGTTGCATTGAATTAATGCAATATCCATATTGAGATGTGTTTTCTTTCTTTCGAATAGTTTAATAAAGTTCAGGTCTCCTCTGAGAGAAATAATTAATTGAGTAAAATGTTAATTAAGGAAAATTATTTTTTCACAGCACAGTTCTTCTAATGAAATAATACTGAGTGAAATGACTGAAGTTTAATTTGATTAAAACTGGCGCCAATGTTTGCACAGTCCCGCAGTGTGTGCACTCCCTGTGCCCAGCAGAGCTGGAACTTCGCTTAGTGATGAAGCCCTTACAGAGGGGCTGCAATCGCCTCTGCAGCCCTTCTGCATGGCGACAAGTGGGAGATACATACTTACACCATTATGTTTACTTCATGGTTATTTAAATTTATATTATATTATATTATATTATATTATATTATATTATATTATATTATATTATATTATATTATATTATATTATATATTATTTAAATTTAAACTATTTCCTTGCCCTCATTTGCATCATCACACTTGCTGTTATGCAAATGGTATCAAATGCAGGGTGTGTTTCCCTCTGTGATTTATTGGGGTTTCTGTAACTTGGCACAGAGTGGGAAAATGTACATGCATACACAAACATATACCCACGCATACATGTGTGTATTTATACCTATGTGTACCTACAGAGAGAGTAGGATTGCTGCTGAGGCTGGCTCTTTGCTCGGTGGCAAAGGGCAGTCCTGTGTGCGGCCATCCATCCATCCATCTGTCCATCCATCCATCCATCCGTCCGTCCGTCTGTCTGTCCATCCATCCCTCCATCCATACCTCCATCCCTGTGGGTCTCTCTGGCCCACGAGTGCAGAAGGGCTGTGCCAGCGCTGTGTGCTGCCCTCGCCTGCACCCACAGGGCTGGCAGCGGTGCAGGGGACACGTCCCCGTCTCTGCCCTGAGCGGACAGACCTGGGGAGGCCATAGAAGGCTTCACCACGGAGCACTGGAGCCTGTGCTGGTGCCGGGGGTTACTTCCATCCTGCTGCAGGTCAAGACCTGTACTCCTCTGAAGTGCATCTTCCTCTTGGAGTCGTAGATGCCTCATCCTGCACAGAATAGCCACTAGTTTCTGCTATTTGTCTAAAAAGCTGCTTGTTCCTCAGAGAAAGTTAAACAAGTCAGGCACGGCCACTCGGGCACTAGACACGTTGCTGCTGCAGTTCAAGAAGGTTCAAGGAAACTTCAGACGGAGCAAGACTGACATGGCCCAGCCCCGAGGTCCCGCAGACTCAGTGCAAAGCCAGCGGCAGGGGCAGCAGCGTGCTGCTGGCTGCGGGGCTGGGAGAGAAATGCACAGTCTGGATGTGAAAACCGGTGTGTGAGCTGGGAACTGCTCATCGTTTGTGTGGTCGGAGAAATGGGACTTCAGCTGCTTGTGCACCTGAGAGCACAAAACATGCCTTCCCCTCCAAGGACCCCTCAGTGCAGTCCTCACCGTGTCCTGGTAACGCTTAGGACGGTGAATAGGGAAATAGGAATGATGGGGAAAGGCTGCACAACCATAGGCACAGAAATAGCTGAAAATGTGGAAACACTATTATTATCCATTGCCATTGACACTGAGGTCCACATGCATGGCACATGGGAATTTACACCCCTAAGAGCTACCAACCTCTCCCAGAAAAGGCTGGGGGAGCAACCTCCTGCACTCTGGACAATCCTTACTAAAGCACTGGCTGAATGACTGCATGAGAGGGTGCCTAGTTGCCAATGCTCCGTCACGGTAATGGGCAATCAGAAGTGCCAGATAATTAATGATGTAAAACTGAGACCACCTTTGTGTTGAACCCAGCCCCTGTGAACCAGCTGCCTCTGAGCAGTTCAGGTGCACACCTTGGCAGTTTAATCGGAAGGGAAACTATTTTTTGTGTGCAGAGACCAGATGGGAGGCAGCACGTGGCCCACTGCGCACGGAGCAGCCAGCGGGGACCACTGGAGCATCCCTCCGGCTGCTGGGGCAGCCCCGGGGTGACGCTGCTCACCAGGGTCTGCAGGCACCGCTGTGAGCCTGTGGCAAAAACCAGCACCCACAGCTTCACTTACCCTCAGGAAACAGGCTCTGGAGGGAGCTCTGGCTTTGTGGGTGCTGCCGGCTGCCGACAGCGTGCGCCGTCCGTTGCCGAGCCCGACCGCACTGGAGTGGGTGGCCCACCGCGCTGCCGGCCACCGCGACGCCCAACCGCACCCCCCACCTCTGCTTTAATGGGGAATAGCGACTCCCGGGAAAGGACTCAAAGGTCTGGACAGGAACTGATAATTATTATTAATCAAAGGATGTAAACAAATAAATAAATGCATACTGGCTAATGCATCCACAGAGAAGCGTGCAAGGGCACGTGCGCGCCCTCGGGCAGTGAAGACACCCTCCCTTGCTTTGGCATCATGCTTTGGTGAGTAGCTCCAGAGATAAATCCCTAATTCTCTTATTCGGTGGTGGCAGTGTCTGCACAGGGTGATGTGTAATGAAAGTGAAATGAACTCTGAGGATAAGGCACTTAGCAGACAACTAGTGGGAGAGTATTTCTTTGATTTTAGACAAATCCTCCCTTCAGTGTTCTGCTTTTGATCTTTGCATGGAAGGATAAGTTTTATGTAAGACAAACGTCTATCAAAGTTTTATTTAAAAAGCATGCTTTTAACAGAAGGTGGCACACTGATCAGATTTGACATTTGAAGCAAGGCAGTCTAAACAGCCCAGGAACGCAGAAGGATTAAAGTGAGGTCTCACATAAAAACTATCACTGTTTTATTAGGCAAGTGTATCCTTTTAGGGAATGAAGTTTGGGTGCTATTAATCTATGTTGACAGATAATGGTTAATATTTGGGAAGTTGTAATTTTTTTTCCGCTAGCTTATCTGGTTAATAGAGCATGACTCCGTGCACAGGAGATTCTTCAACGGTTCTACTTGATATAATTTTGGGAACAAATGATAGTTTTCTCTTGGAAAAACCATGTCTAGCTCTTGGGGACCATTTGAAAAGCATCATTTACGGTCACAACTGAGATGGTTCGGAGCTCCTGGGAACTAAGGATGTGGAACCAGCTTCTCGGGGGCTGTATCACCACAGCAGCAATTGCAGCTCTGCAGAGCTGGGGGGGAGCCTGGGACACCGGCAGGACCCCGCAGGCTGGGAAGAGAGGGCTGTGACCCGTGAAGGGACTCATACCTGGTTACCACGGCTGCCCTCATGAGGCCTCCATCCATCCTACATCTCCAAGCAACAAGAGTAAGGATGGAGGGGAGCAAAGTCACCACCCTCTGATGCGTGTTTAGGCCAGATGGAAAGCTCTTCTGCCTTACTCTGTGCTTTGCAAACCCATCACTGTCATTTCTGAGCTGCTGCAGCAGTTCAAGGGACCGCGAGAGTTGGTCTCAGAAATGTATCCCATTTCTTGTTGATTGCTCTTTCCTTTTGTCAAGTTCACCCCATCCTCGCTGTCAGAGCAGTCACGAGTAGTCTGTGGCTGGCTGAGGTCGGCTGGAGGGGTTTGCAGGCCCCCCCGCTCAGCACTGCCCACACGCTGTGTTGAAGTTCCTGCAGTGTTGAAGATCATGCAGAGCACCCGGATTCTTGTTAAAGAACTCAATCCTCAGCCCTTGGACCAGCATCGCTAATGGCCCTGTGCTAAATACCCAGCCATTAGAGACCAGAATGAGTTATAAGAGACCAAAAGTACATTAAATATGAGACAATGGTATCTGGGTAAAATCTTTGGTGCCTCATAATGAAATAAAGGATTCTTTGAATCAGGAATGGCAAAAGCCAAGCTTTAAGCAGGGCTGACTGTAAAGTACTAGCGAGGATGCTTTGTCTGTGCAGACTGATCAGGGATGAGTGGGGACAAGGCATTCTCAGCCCTCCCCGTCCTCTCCCGGGGGCTCACCTGCTCGCCCCGCTTCAGTAGTGTTCTCAGGTGCTGTCAGCTGGGAACAAGGAACTCCCAGAGGGAGTTTTTCTGTTTTCTCCTACGGGGGAGTGTCCGAGGCAGCCCCCCCTCTCCCGGTGTGGTCCCCCCCATCGGGAAACCTCTCCTCGCCGCTGGGCCGGGGTGGGAGGGGCAGGAGCCGAGTGAGGAGTCCTGGCTGTGCAAAGCCCTTCTCCTGGCACGGGAAAATGTGATGAGAGCTCGACGCCGGGTGTTTGCCACGAGATAGCTCTCCAGAGGCAGCAGCTGGGGAACGGCCAGTGCGTTTCCCGGGACGTGAGCAGGACGCTGGTCCCGGGGAGGGCAGCGAGGGAGCTGCCACACGCAGTCCGTGACCGGCACGGCGAACACACTGGCTTGATGCTGCTGAATCACAACCCCTAATAAAGTGCTTGAAGAGCGCTTGAATGCCAGAGTAATGATGGAGGTGGGAACATCCTTGCCAATGGCAGGCAGAGAGGGCTGCCCTGGGAAGCGGAGCGGGCAGGATTCCTCCTCCCTATTTGTGCTGTTTAAGCAAACATTCCTCTCGCTGCCCAGAAATCTCCCTGCTTCCGTATCGCCTTGCGTGGACAGAGTAACGCAGTGCAGCACAGTCATGGCTGCAATGACCAGAACTGTGCTGAAAAATAAAAAAAGACAGGGGCTGCGCTGCTGACCCAAAAGTGAGTGTCATCTCTGGGGGTGTCCCGGTGCTGGGGAGGAGGGAGGGGGCTCGTCCGAGCAGAGCTGGGGGGCGGCACGGGGGGCACCCTGCTCCCTGGCACTACAGACAGGAATGAGAACAGGGCTCCTGCTTCAGAGCCTGACGTGCACATGAAGAGTGTCTGCATATGAGCTGTGGGTGTAAGACCGGGAGGAAGGAGGAATGAAGGGAGCTCTGCTCACAGCTCCTCATCCTCATCGCTGGGGAGAGTCCCTTCGGCTGCGCTCCCCGCCCTGGAAACCCTCCAGAGACCGGGCACTGCTGACTGGCATTTTTACCAACATAAAAATATGAATAATGAGCAAAATTTGATTTAGTATTGATTTAATTAGAAAGCTTTAATACTGATTTAATAAAAGAAAGTGTCTGTGCCATATGCTGGGCTGGTGGAATTAGTCATTTGGTCAGCAGGGAGACCCCGCGGGGAATTCCTGCCCAGCCGGGGAAGCAAACCCAAACAGCTACTGGGCAGCAGCTCGCCGGGCTCCAGTCAATTGTTTCCCCCAAAAAAGAATAAAAATGCTGATGCTATTAGGGCAGCCTGCAGCTGATGCCCGCCGAGGGAACAATCCAGTGCAGGGCTAGCATAAGATACTGCTGCTAGCCCACGCGCAGCAGTAACGCCGGGGTGAGGGAGGGTTGCTGTGCAATGGATGATGTTGCCTTTGCTTCTCGTACCTCTGTGCCTGGTGCCAGGGCTCTGGTTTAGGCAGAATAGAAGATGGCTTCTGCCAACATGAAAGAAATGCTTCCTGGTTTTCATTTCAGTGAGAAAAATATTGCTTCCATCCAAATTCTTTTCCCTCCTCAGGTTTGGCAGCTAATCCCAAAACCCAGTTTTTTTCCCAGACTCCTAATTACAAAGTCTCACGCTGGGGCATATCAAAATATAAACAAGAAGAAAGACCTTTACATTGGACACGTGCCCAGGACACATAAACACTGCCATCAGAAAGAGGTTCAGTGCTGGGGCGATTCAAGAACAACACCGACTTGTTGCTTCTCCGAGTTTCTGGCACCCTCTCAGTGTCACAGAGGCAATCTCTTCCCTTTCCTTCCTCTATTTTACTGTCTTTTATCCTATTAGTTATCTTAACTTGGCAGTGGGTGCATATTCATTGCAGAGGTAATAGAAAAGGAAGAAAATTAGTCTTTCAGTGTGCATTTCCATGCTGCGCTCATAAACCGCTTCTCTGATTGTCATAACAATAAATTAATAACCAAACAGACATAGACCAGAGATGGTTTTGCCATGTTTTGGGTGTACTATTCCTATGCTGGAGAAGATGCATGACTGGAAATTAAAATAAGCCCTTCAGTGGACTACTCAGGTATTTCTTTTAATTACAAGTATTAGTTAAATATTATACTGGTTTTATTTCCAAGTGACAAAAAGTCTACATTTTTCTGCAAAATGCTTTTAGCAAATGATAAATATAGAACTCTCAGAGAAATCATGTTTCTTTGTTAACCTATGCATGCTTTTGGTTTATCTCCTATTATAATAACAAAAACAGTGATGTTCCTGCTTATCACTATGCAAATCAGTGTATTATTAATAAGTAAGGCACATTTTTGGTTGACTAAGGCTAGCAAATATCCTATTTTCCCTTCATGAGATGTGCATCCTAGGAAATGCTTATTAAGGGGAGAATACTCGCTGCATGGGCATTCTCCATTCTCTGATACTAACCAGTCTGTTGCTCGTCTAGATTTGGGAAAAATTGGTTTAACATGGAAGAGAGTGTTGGAGTTTTTATTGACCGGGTTTTTTTTCAGTTGATTTTTGTTGCTATGGAAACACCCCTTCTTATTCTTCAACCATTTGATCGTACCATTTCCTATTGAGTGGATTTCCATTTCTCTCCGTTTCAGTCACCCCTTGCCAGTACCAGTTCCTCCCAGTGGCGGCTGGCCCTGCACTGCCCCAGGGTTTCACAGTCCTTCATTGCAACAGAAAGCTAAAAATGGGACATTTCCCACAACCCACTTCTCCTTCCCAGCTGTGGTGCAACAGGAAACATAAAGCTCTGCAGGCTGGGCAGCGGGGTGCCCCATCCCCAGCGGGAAGCGGGGTGCCCCATCCCTGGGGGGCTGCAGGGTGTCCCATCCCCGAGGGGCAGTGTGGTGTCCCAGCTCCAGGGGGGCTGCAGGGTGTCCCATCCCCAGGGGGTACCCCCAGCCCCGGCACCCAGCCCGGCTGCCTGGGAGGGGAGGAGGCAGCCTGGGGCTTGTGGTGCCCAAGCAGAGATCCAGGAGAATGGCTGGAGAGCAGCCCTGAGGAGAAGGACCTGGGGGTGTTGGCGGGTGAGAGGCTCCACACGCCCCAGCAGTGTGGGCTGGCTGATGGGCTCATACCTGCCCCCATGTGCGCTGAGTGGGGGTGGCACGTCCCCGGCTCAGCAAAGACATGTCATCACAGGACCTTGCATGGTGTCGTGTTTGGGGTCTGTGCTGGACACAGTGCTGGTGACGCAGAGTGTGTCAGTCACTGCCGAGCGGCCCCAAGGGCTGCTCTGCTCCTCACCCCCTGACAGCCATGGGCTGGGATCGAGGAAAACAAGGACTTTGGGTTTTTGACCTCGTGGGCACCGGGGTCTGGATTCTGCTTCATCCAGAGTTTGTAAAACTTCTGGGTAAAAATCTGGGGTTTCTTCTCTCCTTCACCTCCTATTACTATTAATCTCAAATTAAGATCTAGCAAAGCTCTTGGACACAGACCCATGGATAGGTCTTGTGGAAAATGGAGGAAAAGGAAGAAACATAGAGTTTTGAACATCTTCTTAAAGTAGGCACATCCTCACTAGACAGGTCTAGATTTATTTATTTTGGCAAACAGTTCTGCTGTGGGCTTTGGGAAAGCATTTTTCTCTAGAACGTGATGTTCAGTCAGCGGTGCGTGCAGTGCACAACACTCCTCGTTTATTTTAATCAAACAGTAGAGAAGACAGAAGGAGTACTTGGACTAAATTGTGTAAATCTTGTTTCACTTCCCTCTGAAGACTGGCAATCTCTTTGTCAAGCTTCTGAATAAAACGGAGCATCAGTGTTTGACAACAGTTCTGATTGCTGAATAAATGCTAGTAATTATGTTATTAGTTTATTATATCATACTTTATTACATTAAAAATGCTCTCCATTATTCAAGACACACCTGTGCACGTTATTTTCGGAGACGTCTCAGGCTTGTTAAAGTTCTCTCTAGTGTTCTAACAGTAGGTGTAGACTTGCCTTTATATTTTTGTTGTTTCTACCTCACAGCTGATGATTAATGTTCTTATTTATCATCACATTCGAGTCAGAATCTGGGCTGATGAATGTTGTTCTTTGAAGTTTGCCTCCCACTTACAAATTCTCAGCTTGATCCTAATGCTGATAATCTTGGACCTGGGACTCCTCATTTACACAGGGCTCTGTTTACCAGTGCTTAATGGCTGCAGCAATTAGCTTTGTTTTCACTGACTTGTCTTGGCTACTCTCCTGCTTTTAATGCAAATTTGGCATGACAAGATACTTACGTGTTCAGAAAAATGTAAGCATATACCTTCCTGAAGAATCAGAGATGGTGCGTATCTCACAGTTTTACGTGCTGCGGTTTCGGTCAGGTTAACATCACTGAAAATCTTTAAGGAAACAGTGTCTCTGCAGGCCCATATGCATGTCCCAGAACATGGCCTTCAAAAAAAAAAAAAACCAAATACAGAAAAAAAGCAGGAGAAAACCTATTCATTGGAGAACAGGGAAACTCTTGCCGAACTTTGCATATAACATGCATTTTCTGGTGGTGACCCTGACACGTGTGTGAGAAGGGCTGGAGCTGGGCAGGGGGAGACTCAGCTTTCAGAGGGCAGAGGCTTCTCAGGGCGCTCTGGGGCCACTTATGAGCAGCGCTCACAGCCCTGGGTGCAGGGTGGGACAACAGGTTTTCTTCCAGTTATGGCAAAAGTTTGAAAGCAAGTGTCCATGGATATTTTATTGTAACTAAGGGCAACTTGTGCATAAATTTCTAATTTTTATGTGTGTTCCTTTATCTTGGCCAATACTCATACACTTATTTTGCATTAATATGCAAAACAGAACACATAGAGAGAAATGAAGAGCTTGTAGGTAACCCCTAGGCCCAAGCACTACGATGGTCTAACTTTATTTTTAATTGCTCAGAACACAGAGATTCTTGGAGTAGTATTCTTTGGTGCCCCTTGCCCTGGAAAATAGGTAATCAAATGCATAATGAAGAAGAGAATTAAAGAAGCGTAAAATCCTCTCAGTTGTGTTGAAGGTGTCCTCTCAGGTGGTGAAGAGGAAGGATAAGGGTTAAGCCAACAATTTCACGCTGATATTGGGCAGATAGAGCAATTCTCACCTTTTGCACCAAGGATAGAGGCTGCCCACATCCTGCCCATCCCAGAGTCACCCTGAGGGTGTGTGTGCTGGGCGAGGGGAGTGCTGGGGTGGCTATTCCTGGGGGAGCTGGGAACACCGGCACCAACACGGCGCTGATGGCTCTGCTCCCCCTGGCAGCCCCTCGCACCCCAACCACGCCGCATGGGTGCTGGGGAAAGGCTCGCACAGCACGTTAAATCTTTGCTATCCAGGGCCTGTCTGTAGCTTCTAGTGAACGAGATGAAACAAAGCCTCAGAAGGGAAAGAGAGGAAAATGAAATGCAAGAGACTGTTGATTCTGACATGAAGAGTGGATGTTGGTCATTTCCAGAGATGACCAACGTGGTTTTCACTAAGATTTTTGTGACACGGAACATAAGCAGCTTTCATCTGGGCCTTTGGTCCTCTTCTCTGACTAAAAAGGGAAGTTATCTTTGCTTTAAAACTTGCTTTTGGTTAACTTAAACCTAACTCTGATGAGAGCTGTGTCCCCACACCAAACTCAGTGGCGTGTCTGTGTCATAGGTGATGACAAGGCATCTCTAAAATGATGATGTGATGAAAACTGGATGGATGTGTGACATGTGCAGCACAACAGAATTGCAACAAGCCCCGTGGCCTCTGCTCCAGCAGTAATGGACCCTGGGATGTGCAGAGAGCCTGGGATACTGCCCACTTTACCTGAAAATTAATGGAATGACGAGTATAGCGAGTTTGATTTCTTCATGATCTCTTCCAATTACCTTTGAGTTCTTCACAATCTTGTCTGTTATCTGTTGGGCTCTTTGCACTTGCCTTGTGTTCTGATGTTCTGTTAGAAGGGAGAAAATAAAAAAATCACTTTCCCCAAGGAACTCATGAGCATAATTTTGCTGCATCAGCTTTGTGGTAAGTTGGCTTTGGGAAACAACTGACAGTATATTTCTCCCGCTCTATTTAGGTGAAAATCAGCTGTGTCTCTTAAATGAAATGTTTTAAACTTGTCTTTGTCAGGTAATAAAATTGTGTTGCTTTTTATAACTAAATGCCTTGTGATATCTATTTCAAAGGCTGACATTTATAATGCACTAACACCCTTGAGCAGGAAAAAAGCTATTCAATTTCAAGTGTAAATTCACCCACAGATGTTTTAAAGATCTAAGGAAAGGTCGATAAGGACACTGGCAGAATGATGTGGATGCTCCACGCTCACATTGTCCAAGACACTGTTTCAGCAGAGGAGAAAGGGGATTTGGCATCCAAGTTCATTTAGTAAAGCTAATAATCTTAACATTTCATACGTAGTGGGAGTTTACAGGTTCAAGGCAATCTCAACAGAGAAGCTTGAAAAAGCAGTTAATTATAGTAAAAGACCTCTGATACGGTCTTCAGTTTAGAGCAATTTTTTGCTTTTTCTCTTTATCCAGAGTCTGAGGTTGATGCCCTTTACTGGAATTCCTGATCACAGATTTTATTTTGTGCATTCACACAAACAGTTCCTGTTGGATCTATTTATCTATTTATTTATATTTGTGTGAAATGCCACCAATAAATTTTTAACTTTATCTTAATGTTGACTGATGTCCTCTGGCAATTTTCAGAGTCTGCTGCTGTTCTTGGTCCCTGTGAAAGGTCTGTCTGCATCCTCAATGCAGTGCTTTTCCTCTTCGGATGCTGTTCATGCACCGACTATTTTTCTGAGGCTGGTTGTCTGAAGGGCAGAGGTGGATCACGGAGGGCGCCTGCGGGTCCTTGGCATCGTAGGTGAGGGTGTCAGCTGAGGTGTCCCCTGTGGCTGGGGGCAGAGGGATGTTGGCCCCCAGCGGTCCTCCCTTGGAGGCCTTGGAGGCTCAGAAGAAATGCTGATCTTCACCTCATCATCTGAGCCTGGTGGGACTGCCACAGGAGAGCATCCTCTGCATGCCACACCAGGCCACGGCACCACCACCCCTGGGGTCTGCCGGGTGTCCAGGAGGGACAAGCAGTTCACCTGCACCCTTGGCAGGTGTATCTGTGAAGGGCCATTGGCTTTGGACCTCTGGCCTGTGGCAGGGGCAGGCAGTGACCATCAGAGCCCTGCCAGTCCTGATGGTCAGTTGCTGGGCTGAGCATGACCTGTCTTGCCACATCAAACAAGTCCCCAGAAATAGGATCAAAAAATGAGAGTGAAGTCCTTTCCTCACAGAACAGATGGTTTTGGAGCAAATCAGGCCATGTATCTTTCCCAACGGACAACTGGATGGAGCATCCCTGCTCTGGATGTGGCCCCTGTATGACAGTTTAGCACCCATATCACACCTTACAGACTCATTTAACTTCCTAAGATGCGCTTACCTGCCCCTAAAATAAAGTGACAACGGAGAGATGGGTTCAGCCTTCCCCTGCACTTTTCTGGGAAGGATGCCCATGCTTGTGGACTTCCCAGGAACCGACCTGAGCAGGCGCCCAGTCCAGACCCCCAGGAGAGCAGGACCCTGTGGAGGGCAGCTGGAGGTTGGTGAGGGGCAGCCGGTGTCAAGGTGAAGGTCCCCGTAAGGTGTCACCTAATCCTGCCATGGGGGAGAGCTGGAGGAGAGTGATGGAGCTGCCACAGGGCCCTCCCTGGCATGGCGGGGGGATGGAGAAGGCTGTCCCCATGTCCCCAGCACCTCCAGGCACTCTGGGCTGGTAACAGCCTTCCAAGTTGCTCCTGCAGGGAATTTAGTGCTGCACGTCTCAGGCTGGTAACACAGAGTGGATGGGTCAAAAATCACCAGTTAAAATTATCTTCAGACACCCTGATTTTACTTTCTGATTTCAGGACTACCTCCCTCACTTTGGGTTGTAAAGGCAGAGCCAGGCTCAGCTGCTTCGTGCCTTGATATTAAATATTTATGGCTTCTGCAGTTCTCAGTGTGTGGGAGTCACTAGAGCTTACGGAATTAGCTGAAGCAAAGTGATAGCCTGTGGCACTTCACCAATAATCTCCTTTGGTGCGTGGCGCGGTGCCTCTCTGGGGGTGTGGGGAGACCTTTCACTGCGTCTGCAAAACAAAGACGTGGTCTCTGATGCCTACACTTCCAAGGAGCTACATCTTCATTGTCTGAGGGAATTCACGCAAAAACCCACTGGTGACAATTTATACGCTGGCCAGAGAGGTGTCTGCGTCCCAGCATCATCTGGACCTACATGAGTGCTGAGGCAATAGGTAGTAGTAGATATTACAGCCTGTTTTTTTATTTCTCTCACAATTTGGGGAAGTTGGTGGACAAAGACCCTCTTCCCCCTTTGAGAAAGGTGAATCCCACCCAATGCCAGCAAGCCTGGTGCTGTGTAGACCACCCCATTATCAAAAAACTCAGAATTGTGGCAGTGGCACCAGCCATGGAGCCACATGTCAAGAGACTGGGTCCGTCTGTTTCTTCCAGTGTCGCTGCCCACAACTGGAAGGAGAGAGGAAAAAGTTACCTGTGCTCCAGATTCTCTTAACAACTGTCCCAAGGCCCTGAAGTCTCTTTTGATCGCCCTTGGACTATGTGTTGTGGCTCCATCGCCACCCAGATTGAGGAACAGTAATGGGTACGTATGAGGGCCCCACGAGGCTGGGAAGTTTCTAGTGATGTCCTCAACCCAGGATGGGACCGGACTGCCTGGAGGACACCAGGAAGGGTCCACCTGTCACCAGGAAAGGTGTCCCCAAAGGATCTGGCCTGAGGAGTGGAGGAAGGACTTCTCTGGTGGGGCAGATCACGTCAGTATGCCCAGCAGTAAACTATTGGGAGACAGCCTTCATGAAGACTTCCTTAGGCATAGGTGTAGATATCTTTGTGACTTCTTTTTATTAATTCAGATTTTAAATTTTCTTCCAAGTAGGAATGGGAGAAGAACAGATCTCCCAGTTCTGCACCCCTTGTAACAACTGTCTGTAGGGAAAGGTAATGGGGAATCCTTGGAAAGGGAAAAGCGTGGCAGTGGCAGCGATACCCCCCCAGAGGCCCTGACCCCGTGATGATGGGTGGCTGTGCCGGCACCGCATGGAGTGACACAACTATAGAACAGTGGTGTTTAAAGGACATCTCTGGAGGTAACCTGTCCCAAGCCCTGCACCGTGTGGGGGTCGGGCTTGCTGTACCTGGTAGCCATCAGAGCAGACACTCATCCACACGGGGCAT
This sequence comes from Numenius arquata, assembly GCF_964106895.1. Taxonomy (NCBI): domain Eukaryota; kingdom Metazoa; phylum Chordata; class Aves; order Charadriiformes; family Scolopacidae; genus Numenius; species Numenius arquata. The sequence continues at coordinate 70,301,498 of NC_133581.1, read as the reverse complement.
CCTGCAATATGGCAAGGAAAGGACCTTTAATGTCTCTCGTTTTCAAGTTTCTTGCATGCTTGCAGTTTAATCGCTTACATAAATGTGCCTTAATTACTGAATTCTCTGATGCTTTCCCTTATTTTATGTATCTTGAAAAGCTGCCCCGAAGTTTGATACCCATGGTGTGCAGTACACATCTGTTACCATGGCAGCACGATCACACCATCCTAAACTCCCTCAATTTTAAAAACTTTGATAGTGTCTCATAGGCATGATTAACTGCATGTGAAAATCTTGCTGGTGTTTTTTTATACAGATTTCTTCAAAGAAAGCAGAGAGACAGCAAGCAATTGTCTATTGTTCAGTTGTCAAAGCTCTGTGATTATTTTCCACATGAAACCGAAAGGAACAGAGCATTAATCTGCTGCTTTTGTAAGCTGCCAGTGGACGATCTGGATCCCCGTTACAGAAACAGAGTGAAGCAGAACATTTCTTTGGGGCAGGTAAACAGCAGCCAGTGCTTCCAGAGCGTGTGTGAAACCCTGCATGCCTTGCCTCCTGGAGAGGAGGAGGCTCCTGGGGATCTCATCCTTGTCGATAAATACCTGAAGGGAGGGTGCAAGGTGGTCATGACCAGGCTCTTCTCAGTGGTGCCCAGGGACAGGAGAGACTGAGGTTCTCAGATGCACTGGAGATGTGATTCACCATCCATCCCCAGCCCTCCAGCACAGGAGCAAAGTGCCATCTGCTGCTGGGGCACTGGGACCGGGGTCTGTGCTCCTGAGGGGCACCATAGATCAGGACAAATGGAGCACCCTGGCTGTGTGAGGGTTAAATAACAGCAGTAACAGCCCCTGACATGGGGGAGACCTCAGCACCACTTGTTTTTTGTAGAAATAAATGATTGAGGGTGTCCCTAGAATGGTGCTGTCCTGACAGGAGGGAGGGTAAGCTGAGGAAGAGCAATGGCCTTCTTCCATGGGATGGCAGGAAGCCCAGCAGCTGCTGGGACATCTGGGCACCACGGGGGCAGCCGAGGGCTCCTGCCACCCACCCCGGGTCCCAGGGGACCAGCACCCTTCGGGGGATGCAGGCGGTAGAGACACCTTCCGCAGCAGCTCAGGGGACAGGGTGACAAACGGCTCAGCCTGCTGAGCCGTCCTGAGGGAGTGGAGCCTCTTCCGTAGGATCTGCGCGGCCAAAGGCCCCGTCCAGGACCTCCCCGGGTTCACACAACAAATCCACAGCACACGGAGCTGTTTCATGGTGAGGCCAACACAGTTTGTTCCCCAGGGAGGGTGTGAAATGTGGAGGAACTAAGTGCAACAGAGAAGCATGTATAAAACATGAATTGCCTCTGTCTACAAACAATAACAAATAATTTCTCAAATCTACTTTGAGTGTTTCTCTTTATACTGCTATTGCATGTTATTTTCTAATTTTTTTTATAATGCCACCAGAAAAGGCAGAAAGCACTTTTTCAGCAGTCTGTCTACAAGCTAAAGAAAATACTTTATTTAAAGCTTTTGCAGCTCTATCTTATCTTTTCCTTTCTGAAGGATTTGATCATTAATTATACATTCCAGAACAACATGAAATATTTAACTCATGCTCTTCAATTCCAGTTCAACTTCCCAAAGAAAGAAATGAGTTTGAGCACAGAAAAGACTGGGTGCATGGACATGAATCCACTAGTGCTTATAACAGCCTTCCCCCACTTAGTGCCCAGATCAATGGGACCGAAGCCTCAGAAGGCTTCAGGTGGTCAGCGCTGCACTGCATGTCGTTCCCTTAATTACAGGAGAAACTCGGCTTCAGCAGACAGATTGTGCAAATATGAATTCAGGCTTGATGCTCTGAAAGATTGCCTGCAGGTTTCTAAAGATTGGGAGGAAAATATGTAAGAAAAATGAAGTGCAATAATTATTGCTCATGCAATGAAGGTGTCCCCTTGTTTCAGAACTTCTCCAAGCCAGCAGGAAGGTCACGGCACTGCAACGGGATGGCAAACATTATGGATCCACGTCCTGGACCGCTCGCTTACACCGTGCTGGCTTCTCCTTAGAGCTGTGCTGGAGGAGACCTGGTACAAAACAGGCACCAATCAGGGCAAGAGCTGCAAGCGAGTGCATTTGATTTAATTTTAATGTGTGTGTATAATTGGATAAAATAAAGGAATTAGAAAAGAATTCTGACTTTATTTCCAGAGGTATGAAGGCAGATCCTATCTGGTTACACACAACATGGTTTGCTCTGGTTGTCCAAAGTGTGTCATGGTTATTGATTAGTTGGCATTATCTTTAAGAAAAATAATGGAGGAAGCCATAAAGGTAACTGTGTCCGTTTTCCATCTAAAGGAATTGCATAAGTATTTGTTACACACACAAATGGAATACACAATTTTTTAATTCAGTGTGCTTGTGGAAAATATAATTTCAGATCTAGAGCAAAGTCACAGCTTATCTTAACCATAGCCCTGCATCTGCAATTACATAAGCAAACTGGTTTAGGAGCTGGTGAACACATTCCCCAGACTCGGGGCAGAGGAGTGGATGCCGTTGGTTGCTCTGTTCCTCAGCGTTGGAGCCTGTATGGTGCTTTGCAGAGCACGGCAGACACATCACTCCGGGAAGTGTGGCTCCTAGAGCTGCCTTTGGCTGGGCATGAAGTGACACAGAGCGACTGGATCCTGTGGTCCTGCCCACCGCATCACACATCGTCCCCTTCACGGCGTCACTTCATGGATGTGCCATCCCCTCAGATGCACACTGAGTTGGCGATCTTCGGGTCGGCCCGGAGCCAGGCGCCCAACCAGGCAGCCCATGCCAGAAAAAATTAAAACTTTACCCCTAATCTATGGGTGTTGGTCTCTGCAGGGGCAGGTTTAGCCACTGGCTGGTTTGTTTTGGGAGGTTTTGTATGAAGACACAAAGTAAAAAAAAACCAAAAAAAAAAAGCTAAATCTTGATGGATGCCTCCTGCCCTGTGGGTGCGCTGGCCGGGCTCGGCAAGGGCCAGAGACTCTGCTGGCTGGGCAGAGGGGTGTGAGACATGGTGGTGGTCAAAGGGGCCATGGCTTCACAGGAGTGACAGATGGCCAGGGGGTGGCTGTGCCACACCGATAGCTGGGGGTGCTGGGACCCCTGGGGGGAGGATTCCTCTTCCAGTGCTCAGAGGGGCTGGCTCTGCTACCTTGTACCTTAAAAAAACCCCACAAAACCACTTCATATAACTGCATATAAACTCCATAAAAATGCATATGAAAATCTTAATCTGATCCCTAAATCCCCTGAATTAAAATAATTTACAAGGCTTCTGAAAACGCTGCTCTCTAAACCAAAAGGCGCCTCTGGTACCTCTGCTCAGCGAGGGCGTGGAGGAGGATGGCTCATCCCAGACCCCCCTCACCTCCGGATTAGAGGGTCCTGGCAGAGCATGTTAACGTGGGGCTTTCTGGAGGACCTAATTTATTCTTTATCTACTAATAGACTTCTCAGGCAAGGCTATAGATGAGCAGACGGAGCTGAGAGAGGGCAGGCTAAGGAGAGGCAACCAATCACGATCAAAGGGCTTGTTATATAATTTACACTCATTCGGCACAAATGAATTCAGCCTTTTAGACTCCTTAATAATTAACACATCACTAGTTATGACATTAATGCATTAATTTTCTATCTTCCATAATACATAGAAGCTACCAAAAAAAGCAGAAAATAAAATCAGATGCAGATGGGAAGGTCTTTCCTAACCTTGCTGCTTTTTGTGATAGAGGGACAATTTTTAAGGTTTTTTTCCATTTTTTTTCTTTTTTTTTTCTTTTTTTTTTTCCTGCTATGTCACAGAAGTATCAATGGATCAAAGACCAATGTGAAGAAAAGTAAAGCTGAATAAAGACAAATTAAACATTTAATTCAACCTAGATTTTAAATTCCAATGATCAATGTAATGTTTTTGCAAAGGAATGATTCCTGTTCTGAAGCTCAATTCTTTGACTAATCAAATGTTATGAATTTTCTTTACTAATCGCTTTGAAAGAAATGCAGATATTTTGGAAACGACATATACTGGTCAATGGGAAAAGCCTTGTTCTTTACTAACAGAAGTTAATTTAAGACCTCTGCAGCGTCTGCGCGGAGGGTGTTGTATCAGGGCCACCCATCACACCTCACCAGAATAAGAAATGTTCTTCCCTCTGCTCTGAGGCTGAGCTCATTCTGGTTTCAGTTTATCCTGGCTGTCTGTGCCGATGTTGGCCTCTCCTCAGGCCGAGCAGCCGCGGGGAGGGACGGCCACTGCGGGGGGGGTGACGGCTGCGGGGGCTCCTCCAGGGGATGCCTCTCCAGTCGCTCATTAGCTCTTTCCTGCCGTTCACGGCATTTCACTGACTTAGTGCTTCATAAATCATGAGAAGCACCAGCAGTAATGGCAGCTTAACAGCTCAGGTGAGTCTCATTCCATCAGCTCCGTGCAGAGGGCGTACAGGACATTTCAAATCATGAATGACTTGTTATTTTGAGAATGTTTTCCGCACACCTCCTAATCGTTGCCAGTGTGATGCCATGTCAGTGAAATAGCTCTCCAAGAAGTGTCACTGCAATGCTCCCACTTGCGATGGGTACCGAGAATAAGCAAATTTGCTCCTAGAACCCTGAGATTAGTAAACACCCTTTGGGTTTCTTTCTTTCTTTCCAGCACACTCCGTCCCATCTCCCTTCAGCTGGCTCCCTGTCTCCTTGTGCTTTCTGTACCAGGTCCAGCCACCGCCTTTTCTTGTCATGTCCCCCGTGCAGCTGGTGACTGATGACCACACGGAGCTGCTGAGCCTGCAGCAATTCCCTTTACAACTATTTTACCGGGGTCACTGTGGCAGCCCCGGAGCTCTGTTGGGGATGCTGCGGCAGGGGAGAGCTGCGTTTGCTCTGGCTGCAAGAAGAGCTGAAACATGGATTTCAGATTTCAGATCTGGGGTCACCCTTCGCACAAGCGAAGAAGGAGGACTCATCCTTTGGGGGATCTATAGAGACACCATAATTGCCACCTCCTCCCGTTTGGCAATCGGCACTGCAAACCAGAGTAAGTGGCAGAAAGAGAAGACAAATTTCTTTAACACGTGTTATGCGTCTGTAAGCCGAGCCTCCGTGTGCTTTTGTGCTGTGTCCTGTATAACCTTGTACAGCACGTGTCTGTAGAGTGCCTGGTGTTGGCTGTGCTCTGTCACTGCCGTCCCTCTGACAACTCACCTCCCGGTGTTCCCTGCTCCCCGCTGTCCCTCTGTGGGGCTCTGGAGGGTGGTTCCCAGGGCTGGGCACAGCACGAAACTGGGGGTGTGTGTGTGTGTGCTTTTTCTGCCGAACCAGCCTCTGCTCCTGAGAGAAGCTCCTTCCCTTGGCCATACCTGCAATAAGTGCCTGCGGTGAGTCTCACACACACACAGAACACTGATCCTTCTGGAAACAGAGTGACTGTCCTTGAGCCTTTCTCTAAATGCAGATCTCCCCACGCCTCTGAGGAAGCCGCCTTGTCTTTCCCTTGGTGGCTATTCAAATAATGAATATTTATTGGCTTATTAAAGCACATTGCTATGTGTCAGGAGGACAGATACCACCAGAACATCATTTAAAACATGGTTTGGTTCTTGACAGCAGCTTTCGAGTCCTGCACGTTCCAAGTAAAACTAAACTGCAGCGATGGCGAACTTGGGAAACTGAAACACTGTGGTCAAGTTTTGCCAACTTTGGGAAAGTCTGTAGACTGGTTGTCTGATGGGTTGGAGGATCATGTTAAATGTTACTGACCAGCGCTCAGCAGAAAGTAGACTGAAACAAGAGAAAACCCTGTTTGTAATTGCTTTCAAGAGATGTTTTTTTCATTCCTTCAAGGATCACTGTAAATGGTAAAGCACAAGAATGTGGTATGCTGAAAAGTGTAAGAAGATGGGAAATTAGGAAAGCAATTAAATTTTTAAAATGCAAAAATTTAGATATTCTACAATGAATTATTAGTTTTTATATGAGGGTCTTTTGAGATTTCTAGCAACGCCTTTTGTTTTGTCAGCTTTCAGCAAGACCCAGTTCTCTGAGAACGGGGTGCCGCGGTGAAGGATCAGCCATCACCCTTCGAGGACGCTCCTTCTGCACTTACAGCTACTGCTGAGTTTTCGCAGAATACCCATTGTTGTGGTTTGTGCCTGAGAATCTTCGTAAAGAAGTTGAATTTGGTTTCTTTCCAGTGTCTTTGTTCACAGAAAAATGCACTTTGAGTTTCATGGTGCGAATGGGTTTCTGCTGAAATGATCCTGTCCTTGCATAATCTTTATCATATTTTTGATTAGCTTTCTGGAACCTTTCTAACTGTGAATTCACATCCCATGTATAAACCATACACTCACACAAACGGGTACTTAAGAGCATTGTTTCTGCAATTTTTTTCAGAGGCAGCTGAAAATGGCTTTCAGGGAATCAATAGTACCTGGCTGAAACGCTGGCTGCTGGCAGCACTTTGTGGGCAGCATGCTCTGCAGTGTCATTAAATACACTCACTAATTAACAAGGGTTTGTAGTTCATTCATGGATAACATGGGTACAAAAAAGGTGAGAAGGGGAACCTTTAAAATAGTAACTTCTCTTTGAAGAATTTGCATAGCCAGTTCCTAGAAAATAATCCAAGATGAACAATATTAGAAGACAACACTTTCTAAAATTCAGTCCCCAAGCAGCTCACAGCTCACTTGCTGTGTTTATAATACAAATTTATTAGATATAACTTGCTCTCGGAGAAAGCAATAATATCATAAGTTTTCTGATGAAGTTACAACTAGGTCAAACATAGAAAATATAGTCTCTTCTACTGAAAATAATGTAAAATGAAGTGTTGATGTGTTTTTGTCTACATTTCATTTAAGAGATTTAGACCTCTTTGGTTTGAAACAAGTACCCTGAGATGATCCGGCAGGGGGCTGGCGTCTTCCCTGCGGGTCTCGGGGCTGTGGGTCCTGTCTCGGGCAGGAGGGTGGATGTCAGTAGATGACCTCTTGAAGCATCTTCCAGACTTCTGCTCTCTGAACCCGGTTCCAGAGGCTCTGGTGCTCAGGGGGTGCTCCTTGCCCGCTCCCCACATGCTGCTCCTCCAGCGCCTGTCTGCCTGGGGGGTTCAACGCCAATAGCGCCCAGAAACCTGGACACAGGGCTGCAAAGTCACACTGAAATACCACAGGAATATTTTTTCCTGAGCAAAGCTGCTTCTTATGTTCTTTTCCCTTCCTTCAGCATCAGGAAGACTGAAGGAGCAAACTCTCATCTAGGCTTTTAAGGCAATTCACATAGGTCCCCAAAAGGACCAGAAAATCAAGGTTAATGAAAAAAGTGAAGGTAAGCCTTCCTCAAAACTTTTTCTGAACTAAATCCAGACTATATTTTTTTATTTTGTGCAAAAGTGAGCTTTAGCTGACCTCTTTCTTCCTGTCTTCTAATATATTAAGGATGTGTTTACGTGTGTGTCTGCTTTTATGCGCACTTGTTTGGCTGGCTGTCAATACATTGCTGTTCAGATGGCTCGAAAAGCATAATTATTTTGTGAAATTATTCAATAGGGTAATATGAGGCAAAATGGGGCTTATTACTGCCTGATGGAAATGTATACTTCATGAAAGCTACAGCAGGGATTCGATCAGTCCATTATATTCATCAGGCAAATGTTTTCATTTCCCTCACATGTACTTTTCCGAGATATGTGAAAATAATGGATTTGGAGAAAAGATTGCCAATGGAAGATGAACTTGTTCTTGATGTCCTAACGGTGCATGTGAGCTCCTGTGCTGTGACCGAGGGCCTTCCCCATGGCTTGGGCGTTGCCCCTCCGTGCCCCGGTGCTCACCCCCCCAGCGCCCCGTGCCCCATGGCCAGCGTGGGCACCGTCACGGCCCCGTGGTGCTGCCCAGTGCTATTGGGCACTGCTTTGGCACAGGGGGGCAGGAGCAGCAGCCAGTGGTCCCCCCGGTACTCCTGGTACCCCCTATCCCACCATCCAGCTGGGAAGTTGCATCCCAAGGATGATGCTTGGTGCAGGGCTCCAGGGCATCCCACAGCTCTTGGTATTTGCTGACATCCGACCTTGAACATTTCTTCTGGGGCCCAAATCTGACAGTCCTGGTTCTTCCAGATGCTGCTTGCTGCTCCACTCAGCTTCCACCTCCTTGTGTTCAAAGCTGAGTGTAACAATCCTATTTGCATGCATATAGTGCCTGGGATCTAGATTAATATTTCGGGAAAAAAGGATAAATCTCAGGATTTTTTTTTTTAAAGTAATTTTATTTAAAATTACTTCATTGGTGATAATAGGATTTTGAAATCCATTTGAATTTGTGGGGAGCAGGAAACATAAGGAATCAATTTAAACTTCTCTTTTGAATGGAAACTTTGTCAAATCTCCTTAACAAGTTTTCACTAGCTCTGTGCCACATATTGGATAATCCAATTAGGAATTTTAAATTACATATTTTGCTAGAAATAACATGTATGGAAACAGAGTAGATTTCATGCAGGTTTAGGGTACCAGCAATAAAGTCATTGGGTTTATTTTTGTCTCAGTGACACCTGAAAATGTAGAGGTGCCCATAATTTGAGAGACTTCATTAACCTGTTGTGTGGACTGGGGCGGGATTTCGTCACGCATCTTCTACATGCCACCTCTCGCTCAGAAACAGCTTGGCTGCAAAACCTGAGGAGTCTCAAACAGAGATGCTCTGAAGTAAGTGGGTAAGGATGGAGCTCCCTTTAGGAGTGAATCCCCATCACATTAATTTCAGCAGACGTTTCCTCATTTGTACATTGCTGGGGGGAGGCCGGTGGACTACAAGCTACAAACACGCTGTCTGAGCAAGGCTGGTGACCTGAGAGATGGGGAAAAGCGTCAGTAGATGGCACTCGTGATATGCAGCAGATTTGCTGAATTTTTGCAAAGAAAGGGAAAATCTATTCACTTTTGTGCATTTTGGCTGGCCTCTGCTGACATCTTTGGGTTCAGCTGCTGGCTGTACGGCTGATGGGAGGTGAGGGCAGCAGGGGTGTTGGCAGGCGCGGGACAGGCAGATCCGATGTTCCCGGTATTGGCAGCGCTCCTGCCTCTGGCTGGGAGGGTTCGGGCCACGGTGGGGGCCGCGGGTGCTGGAGAGCGGAGCTGGCTGCCCCACACATCCAGGCGTGCAGCTAATTGCCACCTGGGCGAGCTTCCAAAGGGCGTCCTCGCTCACGCTTCCTGCTTGTGGTTTACTCAGCAAGAAAATCCATCCCTCTGAGCGTCACTGGAGAGGTGACTGCGCTTTACTGTGAGGTCAGCTTGGCTTCTAAACAAGCTTCTGGCTGACTCACCAGCCTGGAGCATCCCCTGCCACCCCATCCCTGCCTGTGGTCGCTCTGCTCCCGCATGCCATGGTATTTTGGGTACTGACCCATGCTTCAGCAGAGCACAGCTCCAGGCCTAATGTCGCGTTACACCAACTTTACAAACTTTCAATAAACCACGTGTGAAAAGCCTTTTTCAACTTGTTTGGACCCAAGAGGTGTTTCTCCAGTCTTTGTAGGCAAAGTCAGTGTAGGAGCCCCTGGGAAAGGGGTGGCCCTCAGTGGCAGTGCAGCAGTCTGGGGGCTGCTTGGAAGAACAGGGCTTGTACGGGTCTGGGGGCTGGCAGGGACTCGCAGGGGATGCCAAAAGGGTTGGTGGGTGTGACTGGGAGCTGTTGTGTATCACCTGTAAAAAATCGTGGTGACTGGGGGAGGACTGTGACTGGAAAATAGTAATATGGCCCTGATCTTTAAGAAGGGAAGGAGGAAGAGCAACGGCGGGTCAGCCTCCCCTCAGCCCTGGAGAGGCCTTGGAGCATGTCCCTGGCATCTGTTTCCAAAGTGTGAAGGACAAGAACTGAATGGGGACCAGTCAGCGCCTTTCCAAGGAGGACGCTCAGCCGGACAGTCCGTGCCGGGCAGTGCTGAGACAGGCTCCGGGGAGGTGGCGGAGTCTGGCCCCGCAGGTTTCACTCTGGACAAAGCCCTGTCTCACCTGATGGAGAGATGGTGACAGCCCTGGGGTAAGCGGCAGGTTTGGCCAGTGTCCCTTCCAACCAGCCCTTTCACAGTTCTGTGCAGAAATCCTAAGGAAATGAGGAGACAATTGGTAGGTTTAATGGACTGAAAAATATATGGAATGTTTGATTTCACATATTCTGCTCTTTGATCCATATTTTTCCCTTTAAAGTTTACTTTGTGCAATAAATTATTTATAGAATTTAAGTGACAGAATATTATGATATATCAAGATTAAGGATATATGATATGTCCATAATTCAAATTTTGTTATGAGAATTTGTGTTCTATTACTCCTGGTACAGACATCGAGAAGAACATTTGTATTAAATGCAGAGTTATTGCTAAATAAGTTGCAAACACTTAAGGCTCATGGAAGATACTGAGGTAACGACCCAGAATTTAAAACATGTATATACAATTTTTCAAGTGATGCCCATTCATAAGCCAGTTGCTCCTCTACAGATGACATGAGGGTGTGTTCTCTGAGTAATTCAGGCTCTGCTGAAAGATCCATCATATTCCTGAGAACTTTCTACAAATAATGCCCATGAGAGACAATTGATAATCCTCTGGAAATAGGCTTTAGCTAAAAATTACAAGACTATTAGGAGACTAGAATCCTATGTATAAGTAGACATATCTGTCTTGCTCTTTGTAGATTAGTGCAATGCCTTTTAAGGCAACTGTTAATACCTTATTAAAATATTTACCAGTATTTTGTGCACATACTTGGAAACATTTGTGTCTTTCAGATAACCAGTGTTCTTCCTCCGGGGCTCACAGAGTGGATGGCGGTGGAGGTCTGCTGCTTTAACCCTCTTCTGTTAAAATTGGAGTCCAGAAAGGTGGTATGGCTTGTGCAAAAATCATTTGGCAGGTCAGGGGCAGAGTCGGGGGCAGAGGGCAGCTCTCTTGATGCCACAGCACTTTAATCCCTGAATCAGAGAGCACTGTAGGGGACGAAGGGACGATCAGCTCTTTAATGAGGAGATGACATTGACCAAACTGACCCCCCTACCTTGCTGGACACCGTGCAGGGATGCAGCGTCCCGGTCCCTCACAAGCCTTTTGCTGGGGCGCTGGGTGTCGAGGTGGCCCTTTGTGCCCAGCAGGACCCTGCAGCCAGGAGACACGTTGTGAGTCCACACTCTGCCCTTCCCCGACTGAAATGCCAGCAAAAGCTGAAGATGAGCCTGAAGGGCACTGTCCGACCTTCAGTAAATGTCCCAGGGTGTGTTTCTGGGACATGTCCAGTCTCCCAAAGAGGGCTGGCGTGGTGGTGCTGTGGCAAGACAAGCTGTGAGGAATGGAGTGGGTGACATTTTATTACTAGAAAGGTCTGGAGCGTGCAATGGGGGAGAACAGCTCAGCCCCTCTCACTTGATGAAGCGCAGTGTCCGGTGTCTCCCTGCCCATGAATACAAAGCAGAGCTGACTCTGATGGCAATGTCATGGCCACGTCCCAGGAATGCAGCTCTTCTGCTTGCACAAAACGCCCTTCGGTGGCGAGCTAGATTTGTGTCCCTGAATTCCTGTCTGTGTTCAGAGTTTATCCCCATTTGGGGGTTTGACATTGTCACCCATGCTTTTATTTGCAAATGGAGCAGCCAAAGCTCTGAAGAGCAAGGACCATGTGGTTATTGCATGTTTCTTGTTTGTGGGCGATGGCTGTGCTGTAGGGAAAGTCACTCTCTTCCACTAGACCCTGTCAGGGCTGAACACGTGGAAGAGCACTCTCAGTCAGGAGCCTGACCAGCAGTGCAGATGTCCCCGGCAAGGGTCCCGCTGCCCGCGTCCCCCCAGCGGGGCTGGGAAGCTCTGTATGCCTGGCCTCTGGGCACCCTGATGCCCGGCGGCGAGACCTGCCTGACCCAGACGCTGCCCAGGGCCGCGATGGGGGCAATGTAGTGCTGATCCTGGGAAACATCGCTACTACCAGCAATTGTACCCAAAGGGGGCTCTTTCCAACAGATGTTTGTTTGGGTTTTGTTCCAAACACTGATGGGTAATCAAGGTATTTCATCAGAAAACTCATTTTCCTCTCTTTTCCTGCTCTTTCTGCCAAAAAATAATCCAAAACCCAATTCAAAGAAATCAAATGAAATCCTTGCCTGGCAGCATTTATTTCTGGTGCATTTTAACGGTTTATCTGTAAGGATTCAATTTTGTTTCAATGGCATCTTAAAACTCATTTCCTTGGTATGAAATGAGCAATTTAAAATCATAGCTTATAGGTTAAAAATGGTTCTGTGTGTTGGTCTTTTGGTATCCTTCTCACAGATGCATGAAGATAATAATAAATTTTGTAGGTTCTGGTGCTCATGGAATATAGTAACCGAGCAGCAGAGGTGCTGTCCTGTAGCTGATGCCACTGAAAGGTAAATAATGGAATAATTTACTGTTGTTACAATTTGATACACATGAAATATCCATGAAACTAGAAGAGAATAAACGTGTTCACTAGCTGCTTGAGACATGCTGACCTGTGACAAGCAGTACGGGGAGGCCAGAGGCAGCTGGTTTGGATGTGGCCTGTGAGAATTGGGAGGAGGGAGCCCCCGGCAGCCTGGTCCGGCGGCAGCGGTACCTACGGGGCTGGGGAGGAGGGGGCTCGGAGCTGGGTGCCCTCCCTCCCGGGCAGGGTGCGGGGTGCCGTGGTGGGAGTCGTGTGGCACAGCAGAGCCTGAGGCTCCTTCCTGCTCGGCCTGTACCAAGGATGGTAACAATGTCAGAAATAGTTTTAGTAAGAATTTTTAATGTGCATAAAATCAAGGCTATTTTAAGAGTAGAAATAAGAGACTCTCTGTGTTCATAATTTCATTCCCATGAGCACCTCTCTGCTTATAAATACCTCCTATTTGCATTGAATTGTTTATTGTTAATAGCTTTGGTGTTTAGAAGGTACAAATAACAACTCCACTGGGAAAAAGGAAATGTCTTGCCTGACATATCTACTTTGTCTACTTTTGAACTAAGGAGAAGTATTTTAAGAACTATTAAATAGTTTTTAACATCTAACAGGAAATGATGGTTTGACTTGCAATGCCACCATCTTGCTGGTCCCTTGGTCCAGAGCTGTAGGAAGTTTATGAAGGGTGATGTCACATAGGCCACCAGCCCTGGCTGTGCAGTAGCCCAGCCGGTCCCCCCCGATCTGTGGGTCTCTGGGGAGGACTGGCTGCCCCCCGTCCCCGCTCTGTGCCCCGGGGCACTGGGCTGCAGGAGGCGGGGAGGAGGGCACAGGGCTCTCAGCCCTTGCTGAGACACTTGTGCACAAAAGCAGCAGCCTGCAAAAGCCATGTTTGTCTTCTGGGGGCGGTATTTATAAACTCTGCGGACTCCAGCCGGGAAGCATCACTTGACCTTGCTGGGTGAGGATTTACTGGTACTGGCACCATGAAACCAGCTACATGGCAATGAACACGTTTCAATAAACCAGTTTTCTGCTGTTGTCTGTTGGTTTAAACTGCAGTATTAAATGAAGAAATTGCCTAGTAAATTAATTTATTAATCCCTTCAAAATCTAATAAAGAAATATGTCAGGCATTAATCTACCTGGAAAGATAATCAGAGCGACTCTTCAGCTGGAGCAGGCAGTCTGGACAGCACCTTTGAAGTTAATGGTCTATAAAGCAAGAAGCTCAGAGTGTAGCTCCAGCCTCTGTTGGTATCTCTTTGCTGAGGGCATGCAGCAAGAGGTAACAAAAGAACATTGATTCCCTGCACAAATACTCTATGGCCCTCCCTGTCAAACAGCCGTTTTTCCCGTGTCCTCTCCTCAGGGAAGGTGTGCTCCGGGGCAGTGACGGGCCCTGCTGCTCCCAGCACTGGGGAGCCGCTCGCAGACCCCCCTTGCCGGGATCCCCCTCGCTCCGTGGGGCTTTGCCTTGGAGGAACGTGTCTTTGTTGGAGGCTGTGGAGGCTCCTGCAACTGTGGGGAGCGTTTCCCTGCGGGACTCCCCGTCTCTGCCGTGGGGTACTTGCTTCCACCACCAGTGGTGCGTGGTGACCGGGGCCCCTGGCCCAGCTCGGGCCGTGCCCGAGGGATCCCCGGGAGCCTGGAGAGCCCGGGAAGCCAGGCTGGGCCCTGAGCCAGGGACCAACCGGGGCCGGCTCTCCCACCGCCCTCCCACCCCATCACACCGCCATCACACCGCCATCACATCACCCTCCCGCCGCCCTCCCACCACCCACCATGGCCACCTGCCACCCCCAGCCCCAGCCCAGCCTGGCCCCAGGGGTCTCAGGGGGTCTCTGGCTGTGGCCCCGCTCCCCGCTGTGTGGTCCGCGGGGGTCCCAGTGCGGCTGTGGCTGCAGTACGTCCCACACAGGCTGCCATCCCTGAGGGGGTGCTTCCAGGGAACTCACCCATGGTTTCGGTGGGATTTTGGTGACAGCCTGTTTAAAGAACGAACGGATAGTCTACTAATTAGCGGTACAATGTACTTAGCTCCCACACAGCATGGTTGGCGGCTTCATCTGTCACACGCCACCTTTCCATGCTTTACATGGCTGTCACAGTACAAACAAACCATTACATTGCTACGAAATTGCTTGCAAAAAGCGAGGCTATGTAATGTATGCATCAAAAACTGAGGGTGTTTGACTGCTCTCTTGCGGAGTCCCTCCTGGTTAGTCTGGAGAAAGGAGCTGAAACGGGGCCGGAGCCTGCAGGGCGGCTGCCTTCCCTCCGGGGTGAAGAGGCTGGACGCTGCTGGGGATGTTTAACGTGTGCTGAGAAGTGAAATATCTCCTGATGTTAAATAAGCCTTGCTTTTACATGTAGAGCGGATATCCCAGTTCGAGTTCGTTCTTACTCCAAAACTGAGGGATGAAAACACGGCATCTTTAAATGGAGAATATCCTACAGAAATAGGACCAAAACAACATAGTGTAAAATGAAATAAAACACTGTATAAATCAGGAACAGTGGATGCATAACCCACGGGCAGGTGCAGCCCACCAAAGACCTCAGTCTGGCCCCTCCAGGCGTGCAGCCTGCTCCCGCTGCTCTGGGGAGCCAGCAGGGTGGTCCCTGGGAGATGTTCCCAGCTCTTCTGGGTCTGCAGGGAGACAAGGAGTGGGTGCCCTTTGGACATAGTCTGGCCATGGCGTTATAGAGGAGTCTTCATCTTGCTCTTCTGTCTACTCGGTGTGTTTGTACCCTTGAGACTGAGAAAAGCATGCTCCTGTGGCATTCTGCCCAGCTTTTTGTTGGGAGTGTTGTCTGACTGGGATGGAGTCTTTCGCCAAAAGTGTTTCTGAAAACAAATTACCTTCCCATTTTCCTCCATGTGAAAATCAACACTTAAACATTTTCTTTCTCCCTTATCTAGAGATGGTTTCCTCTCCACGCAGAAAAAAAAAAATAATTCACCAGTGGGAAATTGGTTTATAGTGATTTTATTTTGTAAGTTTATTTCTCCATAGCTATAGCACAACAGATAAGATTTAATGGAGGACAGCTTTTCATTAGCGAGGTCTGGTGGTACCGCATTAGCCGGGCTCAGCTCGGCAGCGGTGGGCGAGGGAGCAGGGCACAGCCCCCTGCCCCACGGTGTGGGGATGGAGGGCTGGTGGGCTGCTGCCGGTCACTGCTGGAGAGGCAGCGTCTGCCCGGCTTCTCCCTTTGGAGTTACGCTTCCTTGTGGACTGTATTTCACCTTTACTTAGAGGTGCACTTTCACTTAAAGTAATGCTAGTTCTGCAGGAATCAGTGGAGTTAAAACCACTGAGAAACAGCCGTTTTTTGGCTTTTTTCTTAGCTCTCAGTTTTACCTGGTCCAGCAAAAGCTGAGCTATAGTATTGAGAAGGTTATGCCACTTTCTATGCTGCCCACTGCACTTTTCTCTGATTACTGCTAAAACTACTGACTCCATCTCCCACTAGCTGACACTTTTGTTCCCTCTTAGGTGTACTTTCACCTTAGCTGAAGTTCATCAGCTTGCATGAAAAATTATGAACAGACTTCTGAACACAGGAGTCTGAAGAGATTGCAGCAGCTGTCTCTCAGAAATTGCAACGATCAAATATGTACAAGTCCTTTCCACTGAGTAAAATCCAGTGGACATTGCCTGAAATCCTATAAAATCTGTGAGGTAGAAAATTAAACTCCTGCAGGCTCTTTTCCCTCTATCATAAGCATATCAGAATGGATGTACCAGGTCTGTCTTTGCCAGTTCGGATTCTTCTCTCGCAGACTCCAGCTGCCCTGTTCCGTCTCTTCTCTTCAGATTCCTGCATTGCTCTTTAAAACTTACTGCTTCTCAAAACCCAGAAAACTCAGCACACTGCTGTGAGAAAGGCAAAAAAAAGACAGGTTTTGACAGACAAATAGTCATTTTTCCAAGCCATTTGTTCCCTTCATCCCTCTTTTGATTTTGTACACCTTGCCTTTCTGTCTTTCTCCTAATTATGGTCAATTTGGACTGCAACTCGTTGTGAGTGTTGACCTCTCACTTTGTCATATCTGTCCCCAGCCCCTCAGGCGGAGTGCCTTGGGAGTAGCGCAGGTTTTCAAGAGAGAATGAGAGCTCTCACTTAGAAAGGAAATGCCCATTTCACAACCTGAACATCATCTCTAGTATGAAGATGTCACAAACTTGGTGGCTGAAGCGGTAGTGCTGTTGTCCCTCATCACCTAACTGCAAAAGCCTGTATTTTAGCCCAATGACAGGAAGCTGGATTCCTCAGCTGGGTGGAGATAAAGGATGCTGAGCTGATCACTGGGCTGGTTTGTGAAACCAGGGGAAGCACCTGCAGAAGTGACAGCACCGACTGCTCCTCTCCATCCAGAGATGGCATCCCTGACTCTACAAGGAGAGACTTCCGCTGCAAAACTGCCTGCGCCCTGCTGAGAGAGCTGGGTTCAGATGTGTGTGGGCTACAGGGATGTGGTGGTGGGTCCCAGCCCACGCGGACAGGCCCCCTGTGGCTCTGCCTGGCCCCTTGGCAGTGACGAGCTGCTGGGGAGGGCAGCCCCAGGAGCACCGCACACCCCATAGATTCAGGTGGAGAGGAGGCCGCCTCCTGCATCATAGGTGGGGGTACCGAGCCCTCCCTCTCCAAGGACCCCTACAGTAGATGGGGAAATAGTGCTCTTATTGTGTTCCTTAGCATCTTGAAGCATGTGTGAGAGCTGCAGCAGTGCCCCACTCGATGGACAAGGAGTCAGCGCCGCCCTTGGGAGGGTTAGCAAGCCTCCACCCATGCCTTGGGACATGCAGATTTCTCTCAGTGAAAAATTAATCTGCCCTTTCATGCTGAATTTCAACTGCATTTCTGATCACCAAAATTAAAAAGGTGAAGTTCTGCTTGTTGTCTTAAAATAAGAAAGGAAAAAGTTTCTTGTTTAAAAGAAAAAAAAAAAAAGAAAAAAAATCACTTGTGGAACAACCCCTTTTGTTTATTGTCTGTAATGTAACTTTTCCCACTAGGTTTAAAAGGTTTATATAAATCTTCTTCGATGTCCACTGTTTAATTGTTTTTCTAAGGGTCACAAGCCATTTTGCATACGGAAAGAGCAAAGTACATCTTGTTCTCTAAGCCACCACTCTCCTCCTGCCTTTCTGGGAAATCTTAGGCAAGCTGTGTATTTTGGAAACAGCAGCAGGTTTCCAGGAATATTCCAGTGAGTAAGGACTCTCTCATCAAAGCGGAGTCTGAAGGCTGGGCACTCAGATGAGCGGCAGCACTGCGTCGGATGGAGCCCGGGCGCTGAAGCCCCCGTGGTCAGGGCTGCCTGCAGGGACCCGCAGCGGGGGCAGAGCCCTGCCTTGGCGCTCACTGCCATGGGCATGGCAGCGAGTCCCCTGCCACAGCCACGCTGGGAGGAGCTCAGGTTTAGGAAATCCGCTGCTGAGAAACGGCCTTTTTAGAAACTGTTAGCAGAAGCAGCGGTCCAGCTGTGTTATGGTATGAAGAACGCTGGAGCCTCTGCCCTGGAGTGGCTGTAGCTTGCTGGCTAGAGAGGAAGGGTAGGATCAGAGCCCTTCGGGAATGGGCTGTGCTGTGTGTGCAGCGGGAGCCAGGCGCTGCTGCCTCTCCCCAAGCATCTGCTGATCCAAGGGCCAGGAGAGAGTCTCGAGCCAGCCCTTCTCCTCTGATTCGGCTCTGAGCAACAGGGGCTGCTCCAGCTTTACCCTTGGAAATACTGCAGCTGCAGTCACAGACTTGGACTGGGGCTGTCTGTGGCCCCATGCCCTTACACGCTGGCCCAGTCCATCATCCCTCTCCTTGGTGCATTTTCTCTTTCACTCGGTTCTTCTCGTCCCTCATTAACAGATCAGGCTGTCTCGTTTCCAGCCTGGAGGATTACTCTTTTGAGGCCAGGCATCTCACCCCTCTGCCTTTGCAGGTGTCTCGGGCCAAGCTGCACCCCAGGTTTCCCTGGAGAAGAACCCTGGGTCCAGCCCCTCTCCCACCAAGGCTCCAGGTGACCCCTGTGTACTCGGCTGGGAGGAGGGTCTGCACTTGCAGCGACTCCCTGCTCCCTGCCGCTGCTGCACCTGGGCTCCCCCCGCCCTGCCAAGAGGGCCGGGAAGATCCCCCAACTTGGTCTGGTCTCACCAGAAGAAAGAAACCCACACAAGCTCCTGCTTTGTAAAGCACAGTGTTAAAACATTTTAGAATTGCACAATAGCTCAGTCTAATGACAACCTTTTCCTTAAAGATAGATGTTGCCATTAATCAGGTGTTCGCTTGCTTTGCTTGAATAAGCCAAGCTCATTCCAAGAACAAAAGGGCTGCCACTGGAATAGCCCATCTTTTCAATTTCAAACCATCTGCAGATTACAGAATAAATGAAATATTCAGCATACACAAATACTGTACAGAATGATATGATACAGATCATTTCACTTTCTTTCATCCTTTTCCAACTTATTGGCTTTTAAGTAATGGATAGGCCTACATCAAAAGCTCCACTCAAATAAGAATAAACAAATACTTAAAGCACACATTACGCACAGTGCTCCTAACCATCTGAAAAGGATACAGAATTATTCTCTAAAGAATAGAGTGGGAGAATCTTGAACTCCTCCAAGAGACCGGAGCATGAAACAGGGTGGGGTGACATATTTGAACCCCCGGAGTGTGTAGGCACCAGCTGTCTGTAGGGGAGCATCCGTATTTGGTGACAAATGCCAAGACAGACTTTGCTGACAGGACACCACAACCCACCATAACCTTTCAGCCCTTTCCTGTTGTTCCCCCTTTACCATTCAACCACTTTGAAGATTGTCAGGCAGTCTCTTATGTCGAACTTTTTGGTACTTCATCTTCTGTAGCTCTGCCTCCTCCTTGGTCTCCTCTAACAGGTCTGTCCCCCAAACAGGTCTGTAGGAGGCTATTTTTCCTCTCCTCGTCAGCTTTTTGGGGTACAATGTCCTCAGTCCAGCTTCTTTCCTTCCACCCTCAGCCCTGTGAAACCTCATCTGTGGCAAATTCATCCGTGCTGGCTGGTGCTCACAGATGCAGCCTCCGCTCCAGACCTTTTGCTGAACGGCTCCGTCCTCTCACCTTCCCACACCCAGACTTGGAAGGTTCCTCTGCCACATCTCTGGCAGATGGTGGCCATTCCCACAGCCAGGTTCCAGCTGAAGCTCTCCTCATCTCTCACAGGTGCCTGCAGTACCCCTTCCTCTTGCCTCGTGCAATCCTGGCCCAGCAGTCTGGTCAGGAAGCTGCTGCAAGGACCTCTGTGTTTCTCTCTGTCACCTCTCTCTTTAAATTGCTGCACTGGAATCTGTTTCTCTGTCATATGAAACATAAGCTGCTTGTCATCATGCAGAGGGCTCCTGGCATGCGGTCCCCTCCCTGTCTGTCACTCCCTCGCTGGTGAGAGGTGAGATCCCTCTGAAATGGCACATGATAGCAGTCTGCAGCACCACCTCACCAAATTTTTGAGCAATCTTTCTTGTGATTCTCTTGTGCTATCACTTAGCTTGGGACGTGTATTCAGGAACGCTCTGAGAGGCAACTTCGTCATCTATCTCTGTGTCTGCTTAAATCCGCTTTCTGCCCCACAGCATTGTGACAGTCGGCTAGAGGATTGCAGTACTGTGTCCCGTTGTTGCCTTGAACCTCCAAGTGCTTAGGCACGGGGCTTGCAGTCAGACTGTACCCCCCCATCACCCTGCTCTGCCAGCCAGCCTCTGGGAAAATTACAGCTCTTCCAGTCAGGCACTGGGAATCAGAGATATATTTGTGCAGGACCTACCGCAGGACTGGAACTGTGGTCAAAAGTGCTGCAGGAGTCAATGCAAGGTGTGTCCTGGGAGTGTGGGACATATACCCTGCTGTAGGAAAACTGTCATTCAACCAGAAGAAAGCCCCCAGGCTGTCGGCCTGACCCTGCTCCACCTGGGGAAGACGCATCACCCAGTGCTGAGTCCGGCCAGGAGCTCACCCCTGCTGCTCCTGGCAGGAGACTTGCAGGAGCCCTTTCCTTACAGACGTTCTGGCTGATTAAGTCCAGTCATTCACTCACCGCAGTCACAGCTCTTCTCCGCTGTCATTCCCGTGACAGTCTGTCACAGGAGTCTGTCTATCTCAGACAAGAAACTTGAGCATTATATACAAAATTCCAGGTGTTGATAAGACCTGTACAATGACACTCATGATTTCTTAGCGTATCTTTATGAGTCATGCCTTAGGCACACTGATTCAAGTTATTATCACTCAATCCAGTTACTTTTCATGATTTCAAGTTTTCTATGCTGCCCATGCTATTTTCCAAAATAACACGGTTCTTACTTTTTGTCCCAGTGATTACACCACATATTCTGCAACTGGCCCGCACTGTCATTGTGCCCTTTGTTCCTATCCCTGGAGTTTCCCACAATGATACAGTGTTCGGTGTTAGAAAGGTCTCCTCATACACACACCATCCCTGCTCTATGGGAAAGTCCCACCGTTACCCACCCAAAGCCTCTCTGACGGGTTTCCAGCGCTGCTCTTTATTGGAGGCAGGAGAGTGTCCGTGCCCCCTTGTCGGGATTCCTCATATCCAGGGAAATAGCATCCCTCCCTGTTCGAGCTACACGAGCAACACCTCGGCACCTCAGAGGGGTAGTGGAAGAGCACTACAGCACAGCCAGCAATACAGTGGTTTTAGCAGAAAATTTTGTAACAAATCTCACCCACTAGATGAAATAGCCTGGATTTAGACCAGATATAAGGAAGAAATTTTTTACACTGCGGGTGGTGAGACACTGGCCCAGGTTGCCCAGAGAGGTGGTTGATGCCCCATCCTTGGAAACATTCATAGTCAGGTTGGACAGGGCTCTCAGCAGCCTGGTCTGGTGGGAGGTGTCCCTGCCCAGGGCAAGGGGGTTTGAACTGGATGGGCTTTAAAGGTCCCTTCCCACCGAAACCATTCTGTGATTCTGTAATTCTACGATTCTCTGATGCGACCTTCTGCCTGGTCTGAGTCCCCTTCCTGCCAAGCCTAGGACTGTTCCCCAAGGCATGTCCCTGCCGTGGAGGCTGAGCTGATGTTTCTGCTCCCCTGGGTATTGTCCCACAGGGTTCATTGCTACCAGCATTTGACATCAGCTCCCCAGCGGGTACCAAAATGCAAATGACTCAGACAAGCTCTTTCTAGGAACTCTGCTTCCTTCTTCTTACTGCTTAACACAGTTGAATTGCAGTTTTGATTATGTTTTAGTGTCCTTGAAATTGCAATGAAACACTGTTAAGCTGTCTGAAATTGAAGGGTTATTTTTGTATTTAGAGGGTACTTTGAAAGGTTTTTCTTTATTTTATCTTTGTCCTGCTTAGTACATAGTTAAATGACAGCTTTACCTGACTCCTCTGATGCCTTGGAATGTGACGTACATATTGTGGAGTGTTTCTCTTGGAACTATTGTCCTACCTATTGTACATACTAATTACTCAGTAATTCCTATAGACTCCTGGTTTGCAATGTGCTTCTGTCTTAAGATACAATATTTTTTTTTTTTCAAATGGTCTCTCCCCAGCACCTCCTACTCACACCACTGTTTTTCATGCTAGTAGGTCAGACAGTGTCCCAGCCACCATAACTTTGCCATTGTGTTCCTTCTGCTCAAAGCACCAGCTCTCATAGGCCACTCCAGAACTTCAGGTCCCCACAACCCAATGCCCCCCAGCTCTTGGCAGAAATACACAGTCGTTCCCATCCATGTTCCTGCCCGCGGTCCCTCCCCTGCTCGTCAGGCAGCTGCCCCGTGCACTGACCCGATCCTTGGCTCAGTTGCTGTTCTTGGGAATTAATCATTCATTTCTGGCCACTTCCCATCCTTTTACCTTCTGATGTTCCAGTTCCTACAGCTAAATTCTCACTCACCCTGTTTCCGCTACCTTTGTGTAAAATTAGACAGTGTCTCTCTGCTCTCTCCCTTTCTCTCCTTAGTATTAATTTCATTTTCATTTGCTATCTTCAAGCCCTGAAGAAAAGGTCTGAAGGATGTGCCTTTCCTGGAGTGTGTCCATTATCCTCCCAAATGTGCACTGTAGCACCAATCCTGAGCCCTTTACTTCTCTCCCTTATCTTGTGGCATCTTCATGTTGCTTCCTCAGGAGGGTCCTGATGGCTCAAGTCTTCACATCACACCTTCACACTGCATCAATCTTCTCTGATCTGTGCCAGCAGGCATCTGGCATTGTCAGCCCTCGGAGTTTTATTCCTTAAAGTTAGTCCTCTTCTCTTTTGGTTATAGCTTCTAATGGGTCACTCTGTCTGCTGTGATTTATGGTGTCTCCATAAAAGGTTATGGAAATGGCATGTAACTCCCTGAGCAACCCCATCCATCATGGCAGAGTCACAGTAATCACCTATTTATCTCCTGTTCAATAGACTTGCTACAGCGCTCATTATGAATTCATTTAAACTGATGTACAGTGTCCCATTATGTACTAATGGTGATGAGAAACATGACAAAACAAATGCTGTTTTAAAATTGCAAAATGTATCTGTGCAGCAAACTGCACTGCTGTGGCTACTGATGGATTCTTACTCTTGGGGCCTGGTTGGTTGCTTATATGTTAAAACTCCACCCCCAAATTCTCTCGGCACCACGGAGACAGCGCTCATTGCTGTAGAGGCAAATGCCCCTTGTCTGTGTGCCCGGTGGCCTTCCCAGCGGTGCCTGCTGAGGGTCGCGTGTCCCTCATTTGGGGACATCGCTGCCAGGCTGGGCAGACCTTGGCTTATGCCCCGGTGTCTCGCTGTGCAGAGGGTGGCACAGCCCAGGGAAATCACGGGGTGGTGTCTCCTCTGCATGGACACTGATCTCCAGCCATGTGTGATGCACAGGGAAGGGCCAGGAGCTGCTGTTTGGGCCCCGAGATGCCTGTGTAAGCTCTTCTGGCTGCCAGACAGGAGCTGCTGAAGATGTTGTTCACACTGGTTTTATGCATGCAGGGCATTCTGCTTCATTTATGGATAATCCATATCCTTTTTAATTAGCTGTTGTTAGCGGAGTGCTGCCAGGAGATAATCATGCTGTTTGTTGACTGGGGCTGGGATCTTCATCCCTCTCCCTCCTCACTGGCCCCGGGGAATGGTCCCGGCTCGTGCCAGATGGCCTGATGGGCTCCCTGCTTGTCCCCAGCTCAGCCGGCAGGACCTGCTCCTCCAGAGAGCACGGAGGCCAGCCCCGTTTCCCGAGCAATCCCCACAGTGCACCCCTAGTATTGTCCCGAGTATTTCATATCGCAGACCTCTTCCTTGCTTTGACGTTCAGGACATGGATTTGTAGCGTTGCTAAATCATTTTCTGTGAGACTGAAAGCAACGTTCACAGCCCTGTGGTGTCTTACAGCGCGAGGGGAGGATGCCTGGTCTAAAATAAACAGAAACAAGGGCTGGACTGCTACTCTGCTGATAAACAGGAGCAATCAAAATAAACTGGTGGACCCAAGGAAGCAAACGCCATAGGTGCAGCAGAGAGGAGCTTCCACCTGGGCTCTATGGCCTGCTCTGCTCCGGGATCCTGCCCGGCTCTTGCAGAGCGTGGAGGAGTGTTGGGGAGGGCGGGCAGAGGTGAGTCTCTCTCTTCCTCGCGTCAGAGATGGATTTTTATCCTAAGCAATTCTTTAATGTCTTCATACAGAGACACACTGGAATAACAAGACAGCTCAGAAAGCTATTTCCTCCCTTTTCCAGCTACTGCTAAGAGCATCAGCCAAGCGGTTTGACTGGAGGGAGAGGCAGTTCTGAGAAGGGTTATGCCGTGCAGAGCTCCTCAGCACAGCCCAGGCACAGCGAGCCCATGCTCCGAAGACTGGCATAAGCTTTGCAGCAGGTTGTGCCAAATGTCTTATTGCATCAAATTCATCTCTGCAATTCCAAGGATACTTTTATTTTGCAGGTGTAGAGAGGCATTTCCAAAACCCGATGAGACTCCTAATCATGAACTAATGATTGTTCTTGGCACACTGCTGGATGGATGAGGGCAAACTTTGGCACGAGCAGCTGTGGTGCCAGCTCCAGTCAGCATCTCGGCAGCCTGTCCTGTCCAGAGCAAGACAAGAGATGGAGCTCCTCCAGCCTGTGCCAGCGTCTGTTGGAGAGACGCCTTGCTGCAGTGTCCTTCATCCAGCTGCAGGTGCTGAGTGCAGCAGACGTTGCCATCACATCAGTGCCTCAGAACATTACACATGGGTTTCTATGAAAAACCAGCTCGTGTGCCTTGTCACTCCAGTGATGCTTTTTACACCACACCAGGAGATTGCCTGCAGCCCAGCGTGGATCAGCCAGCACCAGCCTCTTTGCTCACGTCTGTCCTGCTCCTGCTTTGTGCTGTCGCATGGGGGGAGAGGGGTCGGCTGCCCCGTCCCTCCGCCATGGTGGGCTCTGAATGGGGCAGGTTCCCATACTCCGGTGCCACCAGGAGAAATGGTGGTTTGGGCTGACCTCTCCCAGGACCACCACTTCAGCAGTGATGGCTCCGCATGGGGGGGACACTGCCTGCCCCCCAGCTGCTGTGGGGGTCCTTCTGACTGACCCCAGCCTCCCTGCCCCACAGCTGGGAGGTCCTGTGCTCCCTGAGGGGAACTGCCTGCTCTCGGCAGGGAAAGCATCGCTGGGGTGTTTTGAGGTAGAGCACGTCAGGGTCTCCAGCCGCTTGGAAAACACCAGCCATGGTGTCCATGGCGTGTGGGGCTTCGGGCTGGTGTGGGGACAGGGAATTTCTGCAGCAGGGCTTTGTGAGGAGCAGCTGGGGGAGCAGTGTGCTTTCAGCCGCTGCTGTCAGACCTGCCACCAGCCAGCCTGTTCCTCCAGGCAGGAAGATGCTGAATTTTTCTGGAAGGTGACAGGAGAGAGATAAAGAGTGCTCTTGGCCAGAGATTTTGCCTACTGGAAACAAACAGTGATGTCCTGTTATTCTGTTTTATTTAAAATAATAATCCTGGCTGAAGAACCATGGCAGGCTTTGTGCAAAGGCAGAGGGCAGTTCCGGGTCGGTGTCAGCACCGAGGGGCTCTGGCTGCCCTTGGTGAGGCACCGTGATTTACACCAGGACTGCAGCCCCGTGTTCTCCTGGCACTCTGTGTGACACTGACCCAGTGTCGGCTGCCTCTCCCCACCTCCCACACACACTGCACCCTTTAAATTCCCTCAGCAGCAGCGCAGGGCCTAAGGGAGCCGCTCTCCCAGCCCTGGCAGGGCTTTGCCAACAGGGACCCGCAGCACTGAGGGCTGATTTTTCCTCCAGGAAAGGCAAACGTGCCTGCCCTTCACCCAGATTTTCCTCCCAAAGTGGTATCTCGGCCACGGTTCTGCAGCGGTGTCACAGTCCCCCGGGTGGAGGTACCTGTGGGAACGACCCCAGAGGTCCCAGCTGTGTCTGTGATGACCCAAGTGGCTGATGGCTGGAGTGGGAGGGATGGGTCCAGGAGGGTTCAGACCTCCTCACCTTTCCATAAAGCCCTGTGTTTGAGAACTTTGAAAAAGGGACACACTGGGAGTTTATGGCAAAAAGGCATCTCCAGCAAAGGAAGGGTGTGAAGAGCCACGTCCTCCTTCCCCCGTCAGCCTCTGCTGGTGATGCTGCGCGTGCCCCAGCCCCCCAGGGCCGTCTCCTGTCTCTACAGAGCTGCATGTCCAGCCCTTTGCAGGGGATCCCATGGCTGTGTCAGGGAGGGCAGAGCAGGGGGTGGGTGTCACAGGGACCCTCGCACTGAGGAGGGAGCCTGAGCCTCCACAGACGTGGCTGGTACCGGGCTCGTGCAGACGCGGGAGCGGGGGGATGTATGACCTCCCTTCTCCCCTTCCAGGCTTTGGAAATAGCCGTGGGGACCCTGTTGTACCGGTGAGGATGCTGTAAGCCAGAGGTGTCCGGCTCCTCTCGCTGGTGGTAGCTATTTCCTCCCCAAACTCACCTGCTTTTGTGGGGAATGTGATCCGTGCTTCAGTTCCCTTGGAAACCTTGGAGCAGAGGTCTCAGCGTGAGAACATTTGGATGCCATCCCAGAATCTTACTGCCAGGCCAAACTCGCACAACCAGCCAACCAAAAAAGTATATCCTGACATGAGACCACAGAAACGCTGCAATAAGAGGAGGGGGAAGACAAGGCCACTAATAGCTATTAATTTTTTAGAACGGAGCTGCCCTTTACCTCGGGGTTAGTGATAGAATGTCCTTGTGTGCACGTGTGGGCTTGTAAAACTCTGATGTGTCAGAGGCTTGTATGAGTTTAAAACTGCAGAAGCAAAATAAGGCACAGTGTCAGTTTTCAGCTATTTTAAAGCAGCCTTTTGGACGCCCAGTGCCAGAAAGCAGGCGCTCAGTGCCTGCCTTGGACTGATCAGCCCCTGCCTTGGGAGTGGGGACAGTTTCCATCCCTCAGCACTGAGGGAAGGATCTCCCCATTGATTCACAATATTTCATCAGCAAGTCAGGCGTCTCTTCTGAATCACCTCTAATTAAGTCACGGCTCAGCACACGCACAGTGCAGCCCGCGCTCACCATCGCTGCCCAGTGCGACTCCTCACACCATCATGAAGATTTTCTCCAGTTCCTGGGCTCAAAATGCCACTGAATAAGGGCTAAGAGTGTTCGGTATCATTAAATCCTTTGGCTGCTGGCAACAGCTGTCGCATGTGGTATAATTAAAAGAAATGTGTTGCCTGGAGTATTAATTAATAGGCAAATAATCAGCACTGTACCTGTGCACCTGAGCTCTTCAATCACACTGCAGAAGTACAAGTGCTGGCCACTTTGCTTGAAAGCCAACTGTGCACATCAGTGCATTAAAACGGTCCCTTGCTTATTGTGGTTTCATTAAAGGAAGTTTAGTGAAGAAACCTCATTTTCACAGATGCCAGTCATCTAAAAAAATCCCCGGTTTTTACTGAGTATAAATTAACTATAAAACATCCATGTAGTGAGAGGATGCAGCGAAAAAAAGAAGGAGAGTTTGCTCATTATTTAAGAACTATCCTCCCCAATTTTGTCTTGGTGTCTGTTTCCCCATCTCCATTTCAAGAAAAGGGGCTGCCTGCGGGTTCAGCACCCACGGGCAGCTCTGACTCAGGTGGGCTATTGCTCCCCAAAATGTGCGGCCTCAAGTGCCAGAAATACTGCATGTTTTTTAAAGTCAACACATCAGGTGACTCACACAAATTCACAGTTGCAGCTGTTTCAAGTGCAGTTCAAAAAAATCACATCCTTGGATATTGCAATGTCCCCTGAGGGTGCAGCATTTCCCTGGGATGAAGCTCCCACGGCGGGTCGGTCTGGCCCCACAGCCCGTCCCCCTCCCTGGGCAGGACATCCCAAGTGGCTGCTTCCCACAGGGTCACCTCCTGCTTTCTGCCACGCTGCGCTCAGGAGACATGCTCTCTTCATTTTAGATTAAAGGCTCTCAGTGGCATATTCTTCTGAGAATTTGTCTTATTGATTTCTCAGTTATCTATACTTTTGGTGTCTATAATGGTCCATCTCAGCAAAAAGCACAATTTATTTACATGTTACTTTTATTGCTTCAGAACTGTTGCCTGATATTTTTATTTGCTCTTCCCGGTTCTTGCACTAAAGAAAGAGCAAGGAGATTATCTGTTTTCCCCACGCCGGTTATTTCTTCCAGACCTCTGGCACTTCCTTGCTCTCATTTCTCTCACAATTTGAGGAGTCCTGTTCTGTTTCCTCATTATTTAGTTCTATTCTCTGTCCCCCTTTTGGAATCACAGATTAATTTAGGCTGAAAAGGACATCTGGAGGCCTCCGGTCCAGTTGCCTGCTCAAAGCAGGGATAACATCAAAGTCAGACCAGGTTGCTGGGCAGCAACCCTGCCTCGGCTTCCAGGGAGCTGTGCCGGAGGTGTTGCTGAGGTTGGGATAAAGGATGCTCACTGCTCACCCGCAGATCCAGTGTCCCACCACAGAAACATGTCAGGTGTGTAGGCTCTGCCCGTGGCAAACCCGCGCTACCATCCCCAAGCCTTGAGCTCACCCAGGACTGGCTGCGGCAGGATTTGCTCCATCCCCTCCCCGGGACCTGGGGGGGGCTGCAGTCCCTGACCATCCCTTGCCCCACTCAAGGATGGGCGATGTTTGCCTTCGCCGAGGACCACCCGGCTGCCGGGAGCTGTCGATGGAGCTGGAGGGTGGCAGTGACACGGCACCGCACCTCTGGGTGCACGATGCCATAGTGCTGCTTTTAACAATTTCGGGCAGGGAACATTCTTCTCGGCAACTTACGAGCACAGAGTTGACATTTTCTTCTATTATAACTCCAAGTTGTCATTCCTGAATGGCAGTCATCAGTTTTTGCAGCTCATCAGGGTCTCTCTACAGTTCAGGGTTTTTCCTGCATGTCCATCTTTTTACCCTCTATCCGTATGGAATTCCACCCAGCACATCTGCTGGGAGAGGTGCTGGGATGTAGTTTGCTGCGTGACTGTGTTTGCTCTGTGTTTTCCCCCGCTCCCCCTGGACGCTGGCCTGGCAGGTTGGTGACTGCTGGCCACCCGAACGCGGAGCGTGGTGCCTGTCACCCACTGGGATGGGACCGGTTGTGCCTGAGCCGGGCAGCAGCAGAAGGGATGTAGGGTGACAGCCCTGCAGGGACACATCTCCTGCTGCCAGGGGCTTGGTCAGGGGGTGCCTGGGGGTGTAGGGCAGCTTGGCCCTGGGGTGCTGACTCTGGTCCCAACATCTGCTGTCACGAGCTCTGCCCAGCTGTCGGTGGCTGCAGCATTCGCCTGGCTCATGCTGACAGAATAAGCACTGCTATTTGTTATAATAACTTTAAGCACCCAGAAGTGCTCGCTGTCCTGTAGAGTACTTGAAAATGGTTCTGTTACTCATGTCAGAGAGACCCAGCCTGACCTGGCTATCGAGCAAACCTGGATGGGACAAGCCAGGTATGGCTGGAGGAAGCCAGTGTGCTGCCCAGGGGAGAAGGCACGTGTTGTCTGGCCACAGCAGGCTTCCCGTTAATCATCTACACGAATTAACTGTAGCCATCAATGAGAAAGTCTCCCATTTTCAGACAGCAATGCTTTAAGAGGTTACCTCACTTCAGAAAGAAGTGCTGGATTTTCAGCTTGAAGCAAACATGGACTGCATTAAAAGACTGTCTCAAACAGAGCAGAGAGCATCCTCAGTGGGGGGGGGCTTAAAGACAAGAACTCAAACGTACTTTCTGCTCAAGACTTTTCCTCTCGTCTTTTTCCTTTTGACCAGTATTGCATGTCACATAACAGATTAGGATTAATAAAGACTTCATATAAAAGCCCTGTGAAGCTGCCTGCTGATTCCCTGCTGAGAGCTGGCAGGTGGGGTGTCTGGTGTGTGCAGTGGTACCCGAGGAGGAGCAGTGATGGAGGAGCAGCGATGGGGGAGCAGCGATGGGGGAGCAGCGATGGGGGAGCAGCAATGAGGGAGCTGCGATGGGGGAGCAGCGATGGGGGAGCTGTGATGGGGGAGCAGCGATGGAGGAGCAGCGATGGGGGAGCAGTGATGGGGGAGCTGTGATGGAGGAGCAGCGATGGGGGAGCTGTGATGGGGGAGCTGTGATGGAGGAGCAGCGATGGGGGAGCTGTGATGGGGGAGCAGCGATGGAGGAGCAGCGATGGGGGAGCTGTGATGGGGGAGCAGCGATGGAGGAGCAGCGATGGGGGAGCATCACCGGGAGGTTGCTGTGGTGCCGAGGGGAGCTGTGGGGTGCCGGGAGCTGCTCACACACTGGGCCGGCAGCGTGACAGGCTCTGCATGCAAAACCTGCCAGAGGTGGAGTTAAGCCCAAAGCAGAGAAGGTGCAAGCCCCGGGCTCTGCATCTTTTTGTCAGGGCTTTAACAACCCAGCGAAAGAAATGGAAACAAATGAGAGAAAGAAGAGCTAGCATTATTTCACAGTACTTGAGAGGGGTTTTTGCCAGTTTCAGACATTTCAGGGTTATATATTATATCCATATGGCAGATATATCCATATATCTGTTATATCCATATGGCAGATGGCTAATCTGTACCATAACACAAATAGTTTTTTTCCCAGATTTGTGACCATTTACTCAAAGGCAGTTTTCTGCAGATTTGTCCTGGAATCCCTTGTCACCCGTTACCCCGTGTGCTGAGAGCCCCTCAGCTGAGCACTGATGCTGGAGCACTGTGCGCCCCTGGAGCCACGCGGGCGCACCCAACGCTCCCTCCCTGCTGAAACCACAAACCAGTTCAATTTTCTTCTGCGTGTTGGGAGAGAAAAATGTCCTTGCTGCAGGGCATTTGCAGAACTGACTTTCAATTTACTGGTCACTCATTCTTCTTTGTTCTTGATTCTCTGTTTTCCTTCTTTGTCTTGGTCTCACAATGCTTTGTCTTTTCTTGCTACAGCACTGGTGAGAGGAAAATTCTTCACAGGTTGGTGCTTTTCCCTGCAGATGTGTCAATGTATGTCTTTTAACAGCTGTAACATCTGCCTTTGCCATCCTACAGCATCCAGGATGCTTTCCACCCTAGTCAAGTCACTGATGATCATAATTCTGATCATGATACAATGACGATAACAATAATAAATGATGAGGAGCTGTTTTTTAACCAAAGCTTTTGATTATTTTTTTTTCGTTATTCTATAAAAAGTAGTTTGGGAATATAATAAAAAGAACTTAATAAAAAAAATTATAAATAAAACGGTAATGTTGTTGTTCCTGCCTGGCTATAAAAAGTTTCAAAATTAAAGAAACAATTCAAACGTGAGAAAAAAAATGCATCCCGGGAAACCTGTCTCCACTGGGTTGTGACGGTGTATTTGGTATGTCATTACTTTTCAGGGATTTCTTTTATCCATTTCTTGTCTCTGAGCTTCGTAATCCCATGCGGGAACTTTCTTTATGACTGGATTCTGGGAGGCAGCGCTATGCCACGTCACAGGAAAATGAGTTACCAGAGAGGCAAAATGAGCAAAGAGGACCCAGAGCCCAGCTGGGGAAGGGCCCTGCTCCCCTGACCCCTGGGGCCATCGGGCACCCGGGGATGCACCTCCCTCTACTCTGGCCGTAAAAGGGTGTAAAGTGATTTGG
The DNA here is from genome assembly GCF_964106895.1 of Numenius arquata. Taxonomy (NCBI): domain Eukaryota; kingdom Metazoa; phylum Chordata; class Aves; order Charadriiformes; family Scolopacidae; genus Numenius; species Numenius arquata. The sequence continues at coordinate 70,269,929 of NC_133581.1, read as the reverse complement.
TGAAAAAGGAGCAAGGATTGGTCATTGACACAAGCAGCGGTTAATCTTCTCCTGCTCGCCTGTGAATAATGGACACACATTTGGGTCTAGCAAGGAAAGTAGAGAAATGCGCCCATTCTTGTTAAGCAATTATCAGATGCATTGTGAAAAAAACCCTGCCTCCCCTTTTGCACTCCTGATAAGAACTTCATCGAGGTAAGCAGCTTTGCAACAGCCTTTCTCACAAGCTTGTTCTCTGGTTTTATCTGTTTGCATCAAGGCTTTATGATCTGCCCTTTCAGTAGCATTCCTGTCTTGTTCAATGGCTTTTAGCCAAGTCGGTTAATCATTTCTGTTAACTTCCTTTTAGTCTGAACAATTTTAGCTCCCTTGAATGCCTTGTTGTTCCTTATTAAGACACTAGCTACTACTGGTGGAAGATGACTGATTGCAAAAGCTGCAGGCAGACCCCATGCTGATTAACAAGCCACTTGAAAATAATATGCTCTTTAGCCATTAGAATTATTAATAGTAGCTTTGCTTTCCATTCCCAGGGCATTTAGCACTCTGGGATTTAAAGATTTAGCCAACCGAGAGAATGAAGCTTTTAGGTCATAGTGGATTTCAAACTCAGTCTCTCTGGCTGGAAAGGGGCTCTGCGCTCCTTTGCTTTTCAGGGCCCCGTAGTGCTTGGTATTTCAGCAGAAGCTTAATTGCTAAAACTGTTCCTGATGACCTGCAGCAAGACTGACAACTAAGAGGAGGAGCTTGTGGGGTTGTGATTGAATGGACGGTCCACGTTCAAATCACCCACCTGCAAGACACTGTCCTGCCTTCCACGCGTCCTGCAGCAGCTCTCATCTGCCACGTGGAAATCCAAGGGAAGATCTTTTCCTGGCTCCTATGCTTTCCTGGGCTATTGGCATCTCTCTCTGTGTTTGGATATTAGGAAAACTTTCTTCACGGAAAGGACTGTCAAGCCTCGGAAGAGGCTGCCCAGGGCAGTGGTGGAGTCACCATCCCTGGAGGTGCTTAAAAGCCGAGCAGACGAGGGACATGGGTTGGTGGTGGCCTTGGCAGTGCTGGGTTAACGGTTGGACTTGATAATCTTAAAGGTCTCTTCCAAACAAAATGATTCTAAGATTGTATGAGTTGCCATGTGCAAATCCTCTTTCAATGTACAAACGTCACCTGGAAGAACAATGTGGATTTAAGTGCTTGGAGAGATCTTTCTCTCCCTCTCCCATGAATAAAATTTTGCTTTACATTTATGCCAGTAGCACATTGTGTCGCTGCTTATCTCCACTGAAAGCAGATAGAAATTTTGCATAGATTATGCTCAAATTACCCTACACCTCATTTAAGGCACGCGAAGCGGAGCTGATGTCGGGCGTGCGTTGCTGCCCCCCAGGACTGCGACAGAGCAGCAGGAGACGCCGAGGCGGCTGGAGCATCGCCTGCGGGAGCCGGTCAGAGAGGCAGCGGGCATTTCCAGCTGGAGTCTTCATTCTGCCTGGCTTTTAATGGTTCTCTTACCTTGTAAGATGTGGTATTAGTAATTAATATTTCCACCTTGTTTGCAGGTTAATGGGCATCCGGGGTAGGGCAAAATCTCATTGCTCTTCCTGGGCTCTCTGTCCACCCCCATGGGAGCAACAGCTACAGAGGACTGTGGTGCTGTTGAGCAAAACAAAGCTGCAGCTCATGCACAGAATGTTCTTGCCTTCCCTCTTTTTATTTATTTATTTTTTTAAATGCCCCTCTATCCATCATATCACCGGGCAAGGGGCAAGGCTGTATTTCAGCCTCCCTTGGAGAAGGTGATTCAGTTATTAGTGTTATGGAGGTTCCTTGAACGACAGCCCAGCAGCCCATGGTGTTCCTGCTGTTAAACCACTGAAGCTCCTTCACGCATGAGAAGGAAACCCGTTCCCCTGGCACAGGCACGGTCCTGCAGCGCTGAGCAATACCCGCACACGGAGTGTTTGCCCAGGACAAACGGGGCTGTTCCTCTGCTGCGGATGGGACCCAGGCACCGCCCGGCCTCAGAGTCCTGTTTGCAGCTATTCAGCCAATTCACTCCAGTCTTTAAAAATATTTCACTGTACTGTGCCACCTCCCAGGCAGTCCAGTAAGTGAAAATAATGTAATACTGGTTTATTTGACTATTTTTTTCCTCTTTCTTTTCCACCCTGAGATCCAGCTGCCCTTTGGTCACAGCGTGCTCTCTGCCCGCTCCCGCTCCAGAGCCTGACCCCCCGGGCACCGCCAAATCAGGAGTGACCGAGTTGGTTTTGTCCTCTGTGGCAAACGCAGCTGGCACATCAGCTGTACAAATCTGTGATTTGTCTTTGCCGGTTCCTTCTATTTTACGTAACACATGAGATGGGCACAAATGCTCGGTGTTAGAGATGTTAACGAGCTTCCAAATCCTGTGCTACTGTGCTGAATAAATGTGGAGTAATTACTGTAATCCTTACATGGAAAAATAGAGCAGCAGAAACGCCACCAAAACTGCGAAAGCTCAGGGTTTACAACTTTGATCTATTTACATCAAACACTCTTCGGAATGGTTTAAAGGAAATGGTGATACGCACACTCCAAATAGTCATCATAAAAGGAAATTGTACCACAAACCATTCATCAGAAATCACTGTGAGCGAGTGATGACTCCCTTCAGGAAAATCGGAAACACGCTGAGTTACAGGCACTGTCTAGAAATGACGAATAAAATGAACTGAAACAAAGACAGCCAAGAGATCACCAGTGAAAGTATTAGAATGTTAGAGTTATGGGCTGACCTCAAGTACAAGAATCTGTTCCATGAAGACTTTGTAGCTGGAGGTCTGGGAGTGAGTTTCCCCCACCAGTGTCTCAGGTAAAGGCTGGAGTTTCCTGATCATTGTGGGGAACCACCGCCCCGTGAATGTGATGAACAACATGGAAGGCGCTCAAGTAATTTGGAAGAAAAGTATAATTAAGGACATGGATTTAACATGCAGCATGTGTTTACTGAAGATAAGCCATACCCAACAGAGTCAAGAGCTGATTTTCTAGGCCAAGGACACCCCCAAAATCACATCTATCTGAGAATTCTTAGTGAACCTGATATTCATAGAATCATAGAATCAGAACGGTTTGGGTTGGAAGGGACCTTAAAGATCACCAAGATCCAACCCCCTGCCCTGGGCTGGGGAGAGCAGTGAGATGTCCTGCTAAGATATCTCTGTCACCCCGCTCCCCACACAGGGTCCATCACGATGCCTCTGTTCCCAAGTGCTTCAAAATAGCAGCTGTTTGAAAATAAGTACTTGTACACGTGTTGAAAATACGGACCATCACTGGGCTATCAGTGCTCCTGTTAAGCCTTCATCCATCTCTGTAATGCACAGATTATAGAAACTGATAAAGGACAACTAATTCAAAATTGCTCTCATAGTCCCAGCTCAAGGCTGGCATGCACCATAAAGGTCTCTGGCTGCTTCCCACACCTTTGCCAGTGTTATTTAGAGGATGGGCTGTGCTGGAAAAACATTACATCCTGTGTACATAACGTTATTCTTCAGAAAAGATTTCTTCTTGATGTTTCAATGAGTACACCAGGTCTCCAGGTAAAATAAAAAGAACTCATTGGGATATTTGTCCATGAAATTTTCTGTAGCTCTTCCCAGAAAACAGCATTCCACAGCTTTCTCCATGCCTTTCTTTCAGCCTTTCCTCCACCGGTCCCTCGGCGCTGGTGACGGGTTAGCAGTGCAGAGCGGGTTGTGACCCAGTGCAGTGACAGCCGCAGCCCGGCACAGCCCGACACGTCGGCCGAGGAGACGGCGAGGAGCCTTTCCCTGAAACAGCACTTTCGAGAACAAATCCATTCCTGCAGCAAAGTTACTCAGAAATTAAACCACCTTGATTACCCCCAAGTAAATTTCAGACGGGAGGAGCTCACGCCGGGGCTTGTTCAGAGTTAGCAGGAAGGTTTTATTGCAGGGCGGTGGTGAGAGGGGACGCAGCTGTCCCACCTGTACCAGTAAGTGTCTCTCACTTATTGTAGCCCAGACGTGACGTGGAGATCCTTAGGCAAAATGATAAAACAAATTAGTAAGTGCTCATTGTCCCCGTGTCCCACACAGATGGACTGCATGGGGAACGCTCTTCTGTTTTATCTGTTTTTTATCTGTGTTTTATCTGATAACTCAGTAACTATGAAGCCACCCAATACTCATTTTTGTTCTTTGGTAACAGCTTTTTGCACATAGGGATTTTCGCTCAGCTGGAGGCATTACCAACTAACAGAGTGTGCAGTTCATCTCCCAAACAGAAGGTTGTGTTGAGCTATGGAAGCATAAAATATATATACCTGAAAAGAGGAAAGGGGCTGTCATAAAGGAAATAATGATCCTGTCTTCAAGGTGCGCTTATAGGCTGGTACAGCTATAACATTGATCATGACAATTCTACGTACCAGTTAATTTTGCTTGTTGTTGTCCAGCATAATTTAAGGCTGAAAAAGCACTGGGAAGTGAGCCATTTAAAAAAACATTCTGTGCCAAATAAAACAGTCCTCTCCAGAGTTACAGCTGTGTTACGAGCGTGGGGTGTGCAGGACAGGAGCTGCAGCTCCCGCTCGGAGCCGCCCGCCCTGGGGCTGCCCGGTCGCTGGGCTTTGCTCAAGGTGCAGCTCGGATCTAGACCAGAACGTGTTACAAAGGGAAGAAATATTCCCTGGCTCGCCGTGCTTTTGGTGCTTTCATTATTTTATCTCATCCCCGACTACGCTCAGTGCTAGATCCAAACCACACCAGACATCAAGCCCACGGGGAAGCTGGTTTGTGCCTTTTTCTCAATCGAAGCCATGGTTCCATTTGCTTTGTTTGAACCCCGTGAACGATTTCTACCCCCCTGTTCACAGCAGCACCGAGCTCCCCCCTGCTCATCTCCCTTCACCTGCACGGCTGCCCCCGGCCACCTGACAGGACCACCGAGCCCCGGCTACCCCTCCACGGCTCCGGGGGACACGTCGCAGTCCGGGGTGTGAGCGGACATGGGGACTCTTTCTGGGCACGGGGTGCCTCTGGCTGGGTGTGAGGGGCCTCCCACCCATGGGACATGGTGCGGGGGTCCCTCCGCTGGCTTCCCGGCAGAGCACCACGTGCTCTCCTCAAGTGACGGGGATGGGGCGACCCTAAGCCCTGTGCTGCTCCCTGGCCAAAGGTTTGGGGGTTTCTGTTCAAATCCATACTTTTCCCTAAACTCGCTGTGGAGCCACACAGCTCTGTGCATCCCACCCCGATCAACTGGATGGAACATGGAAGCTGGATCTATAGATAAGGTGTAACGGGGACGGCAGATTTCTGCTGTGGTACAGAATTCAATTAGTGCGGCATAACTGATGGCATCCTAGAAATCCTATTAAGTAATACTAAAGAACCATACATAATTCCATACCTAAATTCTTTTTAAGGTTGATTATGTATTTTTAACTAGATAACTGTGCAGCTTACTGATAACGTGAGTAGCTGTTGGGCAAGGGTATGTCCATGCCTTCTTTTCTTTCCATCTTAGAGCTCTCGTAGGAAACACGTTTGGCCACAGGCTCTGTTACACACCCAGTTTGTTCAGGATACTTATAATGGCAAGGGACACAAAGGGAAAATAATTTAAGTAATATGGGAGCGGTGTAAGCAAACGTGAAGCAATAAGCACTGCAATGGGGCGAAGGCTTTACAATAAACAGTTCAAAAGGATGGGAAAACAAAGAAAATATCACCATCAGTGAAGCAAGTCAATGGCTTTAACTGTACAACTGTTTAAATGGAAGGACATGTTTAGCAATTTGGAATAAGTTGCAAGTTGCCTTGAAAGAAAGGGTTTTGCTGAGACTGTGACATACATTAAATAGCTGACAGGACTGCCTAATGTGGTGCTATATTCATAATGAGGATCCCATGTCATTCTGTAATTAATTTCATTGCAAGTGTGAGATACGCATGCCTGGCACACCAAGCGGTAACGTGCAGATATACACTGTTCATAGCACTGTCATTAATTCCGTCACTGTTGACAATCAGCTCATGGAAATAAGTTGCCAAATCCCAGCAGGATCCTGCTATGCAGAGCTTGAGCCCTTCTTGCGAGAGACGAACACCCTGTGCTGAAGTGCTGCGCTTCTGAAAAGCGGAAATCAAAACTCTTGTGAACGGAATGGCCTCATTTGCTCTACACCTAATTACACATGGTTTTGTTGTACTCTTTGTTAAGCAACATCTTTTGAAAGCTTTTATTAAAAAAAAATTAAAAATTGCCTACTCAGTAGTAGCCAGTAGTCATGGGAATAGGGCATCGGACTCATCTGAGGTTAAGACCTGGTGACTTTTATTTCATGCAAATTTTGGTGGCGTGTGGCTGTTGGTTAAGCACAGAAAATGGTATTTTGGAGGGCCAGAGTTTGCTGATATCTGTCAATACCCGCAGGGACATGCAGAGGGGACAGAGCACCACGCAGCAGCTCCCCCTCACGTGCTGAGCATCATCCCCCGGCAGCCAGAGCTTCCCAGCGGCCATCTGTCAAAGCTGATGGGCTCCGGGGCTGCCTGCTCCAGGAGCAACTGAGAAGAGCTAATACAACAGCCTTCAGACATGAAAAAATCCACAACAAAAAGAGTTGTGGAGCAGGGGGAGTCTGCTCCTCAGGCCCATGGTGAAATGGCAACAAGCAACGGTCTCCGTCATGCAGCGGAGATTCTCGTCGGGCCTTAGGAAGGCGTCTCTGAGAACAAGGGAAACTGAGACAGACCCTGAGCTTTCCCGCAGAGCTCCCGAAGGACAAACCGGACCGTTCTCAGGAGTATCACAGGCAAAGGAGCACTCACAATCTCCCCATGCTCCGTCATCAACAGTTCCACATTTCTGTCCCAATGCATCAGCGTCTTCTGAGAAAAACTGAGTTTGGGCAATAAACTTCCAACCAGCTCTACTTTGCAATTGCAAGTGAATAACTAAACCAAATACAACGTTATTAACAACCTGAGAAATAAGGTGCACAAGCGTTTGAAGTGTGCACCCACCACCGAACACGTAAAGCAGCTTGGCCTTGTGTGCCGGAGTGGGACCTGGCTGTGGCCGGTGTGGGCAGAGCGGGGCTGGCAGGGAAGCGACGGCCTTTGCCGGGGAACGGTCTCTGGAGCCGCAAACATTAGATGTACCAGGAATTAGGGCCCCCAGTGTCACACTCCTGAACTCACCAAGATTTACAACTGTAACGAAATTAGGCTGTGCTCAGCTCTGCTGCCTGAAGGAGCCCTGCTGCCGTGGGACAGTGGAGGGGACAGAGTCAGTTCATGGTGGGGGAGCTGGGTTGTCCCCCCCTCCCGGTACCACAGGAGCGCCCCAAGGCGTTCCTATGCTGGGATCTCATTTTCCCCTCCCCGGGGGTGAGAGCCTCCCACCGCCCATTTCTCACCATCCCCTGACACCAAAAGCTGTCACAGACTCAGGGCAGGAAGGTGTCGGTGCCTGGCACTGATTTCTCTATCAAACCTTCCATCTCTTAATTAGAAGATCTTGATTAGTAATCAGGGAGACCTGAATAGAAAAATCCAAGGCCTTCTTTCCTGCCTCTGGGTACTGAATCCCTGTGTCCCCTGTGTCCCCAGGCTTGCCCAGGACAGTGGATCAGGCGCGCTGGTGGGGACGGGGCTGACCTGACCTGTGCCACGGGGACCAGGGAAGGAGGATGCTCTCCCCTGGCTCTCCTGGTTCACTCCTCAGTTCTCCTCGGGTGAGACAAAGCCAAGTGAGGCAAATGGGGCAAACCCATTCTGCAGGCAGTAATCAGGAGCTGTATTAATATGCCTAATTTTCACTGATGTGAAAACAATGTTTATCTTGTCTAAGGAAGCAGTTCTTATTTCAAACCAGCCGTGTTTTCTGTGGAGACTGTTTGGTGAAACAGTCTGCAGTTCGTTGCCAGAAGCACTGTCCAAGCAAACCAATGCCGAGACATTCCCACTCGCCATCCCACGGGTTTGGGATGTGGCGTGGCCAAGCCCCCGGTGACAGGCTTCTGCTGTGACACAGGAACGCAATGAAAAATGTCACTGTGTCATTCATTACTTGGTTATGAACTGCAAGGTCTGCAGGCTTCCACAAAGAAACATTTCTGGTCAGGGATGAGACTGTGGAGGAAGGTTCTCATTTTGCAGAGCTTTTATCTAGTTACACTAGGCTCACGGTTTCTTTGATGACTAAAATATAATTGAAGGAAGTGCTCCTGTCACTAAGACTGATGCTAAAATACTGCCGAGCTTGAGAAGTATTTTATTGGTTTAAAGGGAAAAAAAAAAAGGAGAAGCAGCGCTAGGGAGATGAACAGTAATTCTTTTGGCTGAGTTTAAACTTGTGCTCAGCCATGGCCAAGGTACATTCTGTTTGAAACCCTGAATTAACAGTTCAGGTTTAGTTCTGGCAATAACGTTTTTTTTAAATAACAATAATAATTGTTCAAACCATCTGTAGTGCAAGTTCAGCTTAACTACCTGAGAAGGCTTTTGTACAAAATCCTGTATGAAGGAATACCAAAGGCTGGCTTTTCCCGGCAGAATATCCTGTACAAAGCAGTCTGGAGGCGTCCCGCACCCGAGAGCTCGTGCGAGGGGTCGCAGGCTCCTCCAGCAAGGGCAGAGAAAGGGCAGGTGCTGGGCTGACCCCTGCGCGTTTGGAAATGGGAAAGGATTCACTGAAAATTTCCTCCAGAGAAAAGGAGGCCATTGTTCCTTTCAGAGACCGATTTTATTTCTGAATTACTGTGCTGCAAGAAGTCTCCCAGTAGTTGCTTTAAGATATCAGAAATGTATTTTCTTTTCAGTGCTGTGTTCTCCTTTTCCCATTCATCTTGTGTAAAACCGGTATTAGCCACTGTCCACCAATGCTATTTTAACATGCTTCCAAGATAATAGAAGTTTCTTCCGTGGTACATTGAATTCCAGTGTTCACTGACTATTTCTGGCAGGGTATTCAAGAATATGATTTCATTTTGTTTTCTTAAGGAGCTAAGCAGGAACATATAGATTTGCTGATGGCCTAAATGGAGCTAGTCTTGACACTTTCTCTACACTTTTCAGCACCAGTTTTTTCCTGAAATGGGGTTTCTGAAGGCGGTGTGTCTGAGAAGCAGGCGTGGGTGCGAGGCAGGGGGCACCGGGATGCTGCACCATGCTGTGCCGCAGAGCTGGCCCCTCGCCCCGTGGGTCCCTCACCCGGGGGACACTCCTGACACCAGACCAGCGGGGGACCAGTGGTCCATCCCCGCACAGCCCGGTGAGCTCAGCCTTTCACCTTCTGCAGTCTCGAGGGCTGAAAGCAGTCCCCGGTATAAATAACTTATCTGAGAACCTTTTGGAGACAAATTTTCAGTTGTTTTCCTTCCTTCTCAAAACAAGAAATGATACATTGGAGAAATTAGCTTATCGTCGGAGCATTCCCGTTCCTGGGCTGGTGAGCCTGTGCCGGCGAGGCAGGACACCCCTCTCGGGGTCAGTGCAAGCCCCAGGACGGGCAGGGGCTGTGTCTCCCCGCGACACCTTCCTCTGCCGCAGCCAGAGCCCTGGGAGCGCCCGGGCCAGGGTCTGCCCCTCAGCCTGCGCTCGGTGCTCCTCTGCCCCAAGGGCTCTGGGCTGGAGAAGGGTGGGTTTGATTTCTGCATGAAATGCATCAGCCAGAGCTTGAACGCACTGACCCACTGGGCCCATTTCTCATCATTCTAATCCCTTGGCAGAAATTCTGATATCGAGGGTTGCTCATGAGCCAGAGGGGGAATGGCTTCCACACTGTGCAAATCCTAAATTACTCTTTCTGGAGGCAGGTGATGAAATAAGGCCATCAACATAAGCAACAGATGCTTAATGTTTCACAGTCATCTTTATGTCTCTCTCAGTTGTATGTGGCTTGATTTTTAGACAGACATGAAGAGCCATGTGCATGAATACCACATGAAGCATGGTAAATAGTTTGGTTTGAAACTTAGTTAAAAAGTCATGGCAACTAAGCACTTTTCTCAGCATGGCCCTAAGTCATCAAGTGCATTGAATTAAAAAAAAGTATTTCTCTTGAACTTGGAAACAGGCCCAGAACTCATAAACATTTGCCTAAGCATGAAAAGCAAAATTCCACTTACATGCTGATAGTTTGCCCAGAGTGCTACGCGAGTTTGATCCGATATATCTTAAGACAGAAACTAAAGTCTTCAATATGTCTGCTTTCTAGTAGAGAAAAATTGAAAATTTTTTATGAAGAGGAATGACCGATATGGCAAGAAATGACCAATAATAATAATAATAATAATACCAACCAGACATAAACTATTTGCAGAAACACTAACTTCTCCTCTCCCCAGGAGAGAAGAGGATTGAAGCTGAAGCACCCAAACCAAGGACAATCATCGCTGTAACCCTCAGGAGCAGGAGCTCTCCTGGAGCCAGGACAGCCCACGCTCTTGTGGGATATTGCGTTGGGTTGTTTTCCGCCGCCAGAAGCTACTTTTGGCCTCCCACATTATGTCTATTTTCTCAATGACGTGTGACAATAGTTTATTAATGGACTACCCTTTCCTAATAACAGTAAATTTCCCCTCTTCCCCTTCCCCACCCCCAATATTTGTCTAGTTCTGCTGGTTTTATTATAAGAAATCCACTTTACAGATGAAGGTTTTGTCTCTGGCTGAGGAAGTCAGCACTGGAAGCTGCTGGAGGCTCAGAAAGCATTTGAGGAATCACTACTGTATGTTCATCTCGCTCCTCTTGCCCTTGACATCGGCTCTTGCCCGCGGTTGGGGGTGGGATGGTGCCCGAGACAGAGACAGGACGGGGAGCCGAGGAGGTGACACCAGCGCTGGGGAGGCACTGCACGGTGATTGCTTTGAGATAATATTCCTCTAATTAATAGGACTAGCTCTGCATATGTCAGCTGTCTGTATCACAGTTAATGCATGTATACTGAGGGTGCTCGTAGAAGCAAGGAATCTTCAATTATTATTGCTGGGTATTGTTGAGACGGGATACTCCGAATCAATAATTTCAATATTCGTATCTGGGAACTCCTGAAAGTTCTTTGGAGCCTGATCTGAAGTGAGTTGAAGGCCAGGCACACACGGGTTTCATAGAGGCACAAAGAAAAAGAAGTAGCACTAATCTACTTCAATCAAATCGTATTTTGTAACTATAGAAGTTACTGAAAACAGAGAGATTATCTAGCAAGAAAAGAATGCTAGGAATATCTGAGGAAACTGACCTCATGACCGTAAATTTGATCGCAAGGAACGATATGGAGATAAATGGGTGCAATATAAAGGTTTCTGTCAGCCTAAGTTGTTTAAAAAGCCTCTCAGTGTTACATGAATATAGACTGAGTAATGATAGAAAAGCATCTTTAGATACATTATCCCCGTAAGCTTTTTATGCATTATCCCCGCATGGTTCTGAGAAGACTGTTGCAAGACGTGTCTGTTTATTTCCTTAACTCTTTGTCAGCTCCCAAATAGACGTAACCCTGACTGAAGCCCTGGGTCACTCTTTCCTAAGCTTCAAGCAAATGAGGAATAGAAACTCGGGTTCTGTCTGAGCTGCTGGCTCTCGCGGCGGCTCTGTGCCCAGCCTGGCAGAGCCAAGGAGGTGCTGCCTCCGACAAGCTCCTGGGAGCTGCCCTGGGCATCGTCTGCCTCCAGCCAGCTCCATCCACATCCCCCACAGCGCACGGAGCTGGCCGTGCCCCGGCGTGTCACACCTGACCCCAGTTCATCATCTACCAAAGGACAGAAGAGCAAAGACGCTTGTGGGGCTGGTGGTGCAGGTCTGAGTTAAGAGGAGTCTGGGGGCGCTGCACGTATCACTCCGGAAAATGTTTTTCCGGCAAGGTCTGCTTAGAGGGAGGATGTGAAAATTTGCTTTCCCCAGAGCTGAGAGCAAGAGGAAATATCACAATAATTTTCCTGCAGATGAAAATGGTTTTACAGTGATTTGCAAATGTGGCATAATTAATTCTGCAAATGAGTCTGGAGTTACAATATGTCCAATCTGGCAAATTATGGGATCCTCAGATCTCAGCTGAATTGCAGTCCTTGTCTCCTCACAGTGTCAGAGCACGTATTTGGGGTCATACTGATGTTCTCACCTCGTTGTGGGAAGACTTACTGAAATATAAATCTCAGGCTTTATCTCTGATCTCACTAATCAGAAGCTTTTGACAGTGGGATGGAGCTGTCTCTGCAGGCTAATCACATTGTTGTCTGATTTGGCAAGTATACAAGCAACAGATGAGATCAGAAGATTTCTGGCAGATGAACACTTTGATCCAAACCCTTCTCTCTACCATGAGCGCAGCCACCCGGGAGCCCCGGGGACACCCCGCTCCCCACACCTCCACTAGCAGCAGCCGGCGGTCACAGCGGGGATGCAGGACACCGCAGCCCTCCCAGTACATTCCTTTTGTTATCACCATTAGGGCAGCAGGGATCAATTAGGCAAAGCTCTGCCTTGGCCCTGATTCCCCTTTATTGCTGCTGGGGCTGAGGCCAGCCGTCCCGCTGCTCAGGTCCCTGTCCCCCGGCACTGAGCCGGGTCCTGTCCTGTGCCGGTGACAGAGGGGACCTCCTGGGGCCCTCCAGCCCGTCCCTCCCAGTGACACCCCGACCAGCTTCACCCGCAGCAGGGACAAGCTGAGGGGCGATCTGAGCAAGCTGCCATCGCCAGCAAGAGCCAGCGACCTGCCACCGGCCCTGGGACCAGCACAACTCTGGCTGCTGCATCCAGCAAAAGCCAGTTAATCTGGCGGCCACCTTCTCCCCGCCTCCTGGAAAAGTCTCCAAACGTAACGACAGCGTGTATTTTCTCATCTGCTGGAATCAATAGCCCAGTGAACATGATGCACATATTAATCACCTGCCACGGAAGGGGGGTGACAGGGATTGCCCTGGGAAAAGCAGCACAGTATAAGGGATCAATATATCTCTTTCGCAAAAAGTAATAAAAGTGTATGAAAGATGACAGGTTATTCACAAGAAAACAAAGAATGCAGTTTTAAAGCCAGCTGAATAATATTTGACCCCAAACTTCCAATTAATGTCAAGCCAGGGAGTTGCAGTGAGCAGTGAAGCGGGTGCCCAAGGACCCGACCCGCGGGGAGGATGCTGCAGAGGCTGCAGCAGAACTCTGGTGCTGCGGGGAGACGGGAGGGCAGAGCCTGCAATGGGGAGGCTCGGCACAGGCAGGACAAGGGCTGGTGTGGGCAGCTGTACCCCCAGAGCTGGGGTCTCCTCTGGGGATAAGGGCTGGGGGTTGCCGGCTCCGAGCGCAGCCTCCGGGCACATCCCAGTTGCATCGGGAGCTCCCCACGTGGGCCTGAGCCAGCTCCACTCTGGCTGCGGGACTCGGCACGCTCGGCTTGGGCCAGGAGATTCAAGTGAATTCTTATCTTGCCAGACACGCAAACTATTTCTGAAGCTCTGTTTAGCCACTGTTTGTGGACAGAGTCACTAAACCTTTCACTCTTAAACCAGCTGTTGTGAATAATTTCCTTGCTAAGCCATATGGTGTAGTTCCTATGTAATTTCATTTTGATATGATTGATTTTTTTTTTCCTCCAGTTATCGTAGTGATTTAACTGCCGTATTTTTGTTCCTCTCTCTGTGCACCTCTGTGGAGCAACAGCACATTCCAGGTACTGGCTCCGTGATGCAGGAGGCCCCTTCCAGCTCCACGTGCTTCGTGCCAGGAAAGTTATAACTGGAGAAAGGTGTGTGTCATCGTAGGAAGAAGGCCTGGACAAATCTTTCTCTTTTCATACCCACTCAGTAGGCTCATATCATGTCTGAAGATAGTATGTAGTGTTTAAAAAAGCAATCCCAACAGGAAGCTAAGACTGGGTTAGGGTCTTGGCGTGGGAGGTTGCACGTCCAGGGAGTCTCCTACAACAGCGCTGAAGATGTGGCAGACCCTCGCAGGCGAGGTATGGACAATGATCATCACTGAACGGGCAGGAGCAAAGGAAGAGAAGGAATACACCTGCCCTGTTACTCAGTGAGAAATAAGGAAGCTGAATTGGGGGCAGCGTGTTTTAAAGTGAAAGAAGACAGCTCAGAGAATTGCTCTGGGGAGTTCCATCCCAGCAGTCTCCAGAACAAAGCTTGAGTCCAGCCCAGCAGCTGGGCAAGGGCAGCATGTACCCCTGGTCAATGAAAAAATCATACCAACCACCTCGAAACAGAGGGGAGCACTGGTGAGCCCAACACCTGGGTAATGGAAACGAAAAACGTGACTCACCAAGGTGGGGGGGGGAACATGCCACCCAAGACCTCCTTTGGAGAGCTCAAGGGCTGGTAGTCACCCTCGGGAGGTAGCCCTCTGCGGAGGACTTTCATTCAGGAGGTAGAGACAAGGTTGCCAAAGGACAGAAAGACTCATCACAGCTTTGGGCACACCCCAACCTTCACAATGTCCCTGGGTAAAATGAATTTCCAGACTAAGGAGGTACACGCTGTTTGGCCCCCAGGACTGCGCCCCCAGGGAAGAGTCCAGCCCTTGGAAACAGAGTGGGTAATTAAAATGCTTAAACCACCATTACAGAGGTGTGAACACACTGATGTAATTACACAGCTGTTTGTTCATTAAAGGAGGCATTAATGCAATTATAATATTTACAATTCTGCATGGTAAAAACCAAAACAAAATTAGAGTTTTTAGGAGAGATACAAACAGTCCTGTCTCCTCTCTAAACTGGCCTTTAGGCATCAGAGCTCACAGAAACGTTCACGAGGGGCCACGTACTCGGGGCATCACCGGAATTGTCCCCATTCAAATTGTTGAATTCAGAACTGAAAACAGCACCAGTGACTGAACGGCCCCTCGTGACTTCTCAAATGGCAAATTCATCCCAACAGCAGAGTGCTTAATTCTTGGGATAAGAAATCAGAGGGGAAAGGACTCCTGGAGAAAGCCCTGTGCAACATACACTCGGGTCTGCGTCAGCCCGGGGGGGCAGGGGCTGTGTGGACCCGGGATTTGTGCTGCTGGAGCTCTGCTCCTCTCACCTGAGCTCCGAGCAGAATTCCACTCCCTGCTTCCCATGGCATGAGCAGAACAGCCCCCGAGACCCCCTCCCAGCAGGAGGTTGGACCAGGAGTGCAAAGTGCAGGCGCGGAGGGAGAGCCCAGACCGGAGCAGGGGGTGGGCGTCACGCCGGGGGTCCGGCTGCAAAGAGAACGGGGGCACCTCAGGGCTCACAGCCCCGGACGCAGCTGACGTTCTGCTGAAGGCTTGAGCAGTTTGGAGCAGGCTGAGCTGCCCCCACTTTGAATTCACACCAGGTCGGGCCTCAGTGCCACCCGGGGCAAGCACTTCACTGCCTGACAACAGCCCTGAGACGGAAGGGCGATAGGATCCCAAGTAAATGGGAAAAGGGCAGAGGGTGCAAGGGCTCAGCTGTGCAGAAAGGCAAGTGGAGGTGCCCTTGCCCATCCTGGTGGGACTCGCGTTGTGGGGAGTCACCAGTTGAGCACGACTGCTCAGCGCCCAGCGGTGGAGGAGCCCTCTCGAGGCCCAGAGCTGCTCACCAAGCTCCGAGAGCGGCGCTGGTGGGTCCCAGCCCTTCAGCACAGCCTCTGCCGGGGCGAATGGGAGATAAATGCACACTGAATGCTGGGAAGGTGCGGGAGCCTGCACCTCAGACAGGAGTTAGCACCAACCCCGCATCCCCACACTCCATCCCCTCGGGCAGAAATCCCAGCAAACAGCCTCCGGCCAGAGCCCAGGGTCACCACCACCCCAGGATGGAGCCATGGGACAATGCTCTTTTTTCCAGTGTGCAGGCCCAGAGTCTTCCTTCATTCAGAACGGGCACGTCTGTCTATTAAACTCACTCTCAAAGCCTTGTCTTTAAGCAAATGTTGGAAGTTTTTCTACTCCCTAAGGGAATGTTTCACCTTTTTCACTTTTTCCCTGCTTTTAGAAACAAACTCACTGCTATATTTCATCTGAATTTACATGCAATTTCATTGCACCTGAATTTGTATTTCTGTAATTAATGAATTATTTCATAAAGAATTTAGACCAGATGTTGCCAGGAGGTGTAGGAATGGCTTAAACACAATCACTTTTTTAGACTGATGTTAATTAAATCTTTGCACCCACTGCTGAGCTACAGAGTTTTGTGGAGGTGGAGTGGGGGAGTTTTCTGCACAGGACAGAGACTCTCTGCTCTTCATGCAGCTCCAGGGTTATTTGTTTGGTACCTCGGTCTGAGCGTCAGAGACGCGACCGACCCGTTAGTGCAGGTGCCAGAGGCTGCCCAGCGCTGGCAGGGCAGGGAGCTGGGCAAGCCCTGCTGACAGAGGGGAGGGTGAGGAAGACCCTGGCAGGGTCAGTGGTATTTATTAGAGGTGGTTCTGTCTAATGCCTCAAACCTCTTTTTTCCATCAGTTGGCTGAACCCCTCCATACCTGCCAAGCTGGCTATAAGGCAAGAGGGAAGAAAAGGGGTTTCCTGGACACTTCTACTCCCATGTGCTCAGCAGAGGACATCCAAAATTGCACTCCATCTCTCCCCGTGCTCTGACCTCAGAAATCATCCAGGGGATGCAAAGAATAAGCAGCAGTGCTCAGATGGTGAGCATTATTAAACATAATTGGCAAAGATGAAGGGACAGGGAAATGTGAACAAATCAAATAAATCATCAGGATTTACAACCAATCTTTTTTTTCTTTTTTTTTTTTTTTTTAAGTCTATAGCTTGGTATAAAATAAACTGTTACCGGGAGACTGCATGGTAAACTGAGGAAAAGCCGGCACTATAGCTTGCACAGTTATGGTATTTAACTGTAATAGTAGTTACTAATGAAAAAGTGAAATTAACAGCACACCAAAGGTTACATTTGACTTAGACGAAGTGGATGTAGATGAAGTGCCCCTAGTACATCACTCAGTCCCAGGTACATAGTAACAGGAAATCAATTAATCTCCACCAACATTTGTTCTTTCTAGTGTGAAACAGTTTTAATTAACTTATTGTGAGTGGTCAGGCACTTCTCACTCTGGAAACGCCTTACAGATTTAATGAAGCACCATTCCTCCTAAATTTATGTTGGAAAAGTGACAATGACAAATTTTGAAGTGGAATTACTTGGCATATGTGATCAGATAATGGAATACCTTCCTCATCTGAATTATTTAATTCCTGTCCTGTTGTTTTTTCCCCAATTAAGCAGTACTCTGGCTTAGGCTGTGAGTCCAGGAGCAAATGTGCTGCTGTCACTTAGGAATAAAACAGTTTGTACACAAGAAAATCACTTGGGTACAGGTCATAGCCATCTAATATTTGTTTGATACTTTCTACAGTCTTTAAAGTGTTTGGAATAAGCAGGAGCTGTGCACAGCCCAGGGCAGGTGACAAACTGGGGTGGCAGAGAGTGCCCGAGCTCTCCCACCGGGGCTCATGGAGAAGCCGTGGGCTGGGGTCCCCCCAGCTGCAGGGAAGGCACTCCTTCTCTTCCAGACAGCAACAAGCATGTGGAGCAAAAAACTGAAAAGATGTTTTTTGGAGTCCTAATTTAAAAAAAATAATTAATGGGCCCCTGACTGTCAATCACTATTTGAGAACTCCCTACCAGCCTGAGCGATTGCAGCAGGAGAGGAGCCGAGAGGCAGGAACCTCCCCTTGACTGCTCTCCTTTTCTCCTGTGTTAATTTTCTCAGATCCTTCCAAACATCCCCAAGTTTTGTGGTCTCAAACAGACAAGATTTTGACACAAGGAGAATGTAAGTCCAATTCCTGCTAGTGGCAGTACAGCCCACAGAGAAATAGCTGTGGGAGAGAGCCGAGGAGGAGGAGGAGCAGGGGAGCTTGTCTCCTTACCTGTGCGGGCAGGAGATCCAGCAAAGGCTCAGTGCTCCGCTCCCACGGGAGGTTCTGAGCACAACTGTGCTGGTAACGGTGACAGACCTCCCCCAGGCTGCACAGGAACAGCATCATTAGGTCATCAAGCAGAGAATTGGGGCTTGCTCTGAAACGGGTGTTTATACCTTCCCATCATACCAGCATCCACGAGTTTCACCTGCAGGAGCTGCCTTGCTCCCACCTGAGCCAAAGCCCCACCGCCCAAAGGGGTGGTAGGACTCCCAGTGGAAACACAGAAACCACTTCTCCAAAGCTGGTGTAATTAGGGGACGTTTAAAGCATGAGATGAGAGGTTTCATGATTATGGTGACAAAAGGGGGAGTACTCCCCGGCTTCTCCAGCTCCGGGGGAGCGAGGCACACCCCAAGCTCTTTTATACCTCTCTAATGGCATTGCATTTTGTTGTTATTTTGGGTTTTTTTGTTTGTTTTGGGTTTTATTTTTAGTTCCAAATCTGTCTGTATTACAAAGTCCTTCAGCTTTATCTTCCATGGGTTATCACCCTTTGGGAGGTCTGTGCTAGAAGACCAACACTGTGCTTGTGAACAGGCAAGGGACGTACAGTTTCACAGTAGATCCATTAGCCCATTTCTACATTTGTGGCAGAAATGTTAAACAAAATACTAAATAATTCCATGGCACCCAGCCATGGGCACCCAGTAGCTTCCAGTCAGTCTCTCCCAAAGGAAGCCAAGTGGTTATTTCTCAGGGTTACCAGGTACGAATCAGTGACCCGGGTTCCTCATGCGAGAGGGGGGTATCAGCAGAGACAGGAGAAGCTGCAGCAATACAGGACAAAATGCATTGACCTTTCCAAGAGGGAACTTAGCAATGGCAGAAATCACAAATGGTGAAGTATTTTTATGAAGAGTCAGCTCCATGGTTTTCAGCAACGACTTGTTCTGAAGACGGTCTCTGCAAGTGCTGCAGAGTTAAAGACTTCATACAAGTGACAGGAGAGGAAGTCAGTAGTTAAACACCTTATAAAGATGGCTCTGGATAGGGAGATGAAAGCAGGAATTAAAAAACCCAAACCTTGTGTAGAGGTTAATTAAAATATTAATAATGCAAGGTTTCAATTATTCATGCATAAATAAAAAGATGTTTAATGATAGACACACACTGAGCATTAGTACAGTGGACATGACATTGGGGTAGAGAAGGAACAAGAAGAGCTTTGATTCTCAGCACTGAAAATCACTGTGGGGGGCAGAAAAATTTGTACATGGAGTGAGAGGGGGTGGCAAGCGCTTGGGGAGAGTTGGCCAGGAGCTGGGGCCACCACCCGGGGCGGCTCCTGCTCTGTCAGCAGCAGCCCTCGTGGTCCCCATCCCTCCAGCACCCACGGGCTCAGAAGCCAGGAGGAGCGGTGGCCTGTCCTCTGAGTTTGACACTGCCCACGTACGAGGGGACGGGCAGCGCGGGACTGCACAGGCCTAGGGACCGCTTCCATGGGTGCTTCAGCATCGCTGCTGCTGCTGCGTCCTGAGGGGCTCCTGACAGGGAATGCAGCCAGACTCCAGCCTCTGCTACGCTGCGGTACTGCCATGGTGCATGCACTCCAAAAATAATGGGCTTTGTGCTCATATTTCATAGAATCATAGAATCTGATTGTCACAGTATCGTATTTGTCATGTCTCAGATGTTCTTTATTTCTTGTCATAAATGATTGTATTTACCAATGTTTATTTGCATTGCTATTTAAAAAAAAAAATCAATTCCCTAAGAAGAGCATGCTATGAGGCACCTTCAGTTGTTTTGGTAGCCACTATATTTGATCTTCAAATACAGAGTTCTTGTACAGCAGCAACTAAAAAACCCATAAAAGTCCCCAGCTATGGGGGCTCCACCATGTTCCTGGGGAGGTTGTTCCACTGAATGATTGCTCTCACTGTAAAAAATTTCTTACGTATATTGAGATGAAACCTCTCCCAGTGTAACTTGTACCCATCAGCCCTTGTCTTCTCCATGGGGCGCCTTTGGAAGAGAAAGCCTCCATCCCCTCTGGAGCCACCCTTTATATACTGGATTGCTGTGATGAAGTCCCCTTTGGGTCTTCTCCTCTCCTCCTCCAGTCATTCCTTATAGGGCAGGTTCTCCAGCCCTTTGGTCATCTTCATGGCCCTCCTTTGGACCCCTCCAGTCTGTCTGCCTCCTTCTTGAACTGTGGGCACCAGAACAGGACCAGAACTGCATCTGACCGATGGGGGTAGGGGACAGGCAAGCAATACTGCTTTCCAGCCTGAAGCCCACCGTGTCCTTAGCACAACACTTAGCACTGTGTCCTTAGCACAAACCAACTTTGTCATCCCATAGTTTGTGCTCGCTGTGGCCTCCTAGAACATCTGCTGGGAGTGTGACTTACAGCCTCCTGGCTCTGGACACACACCTGCACCCTGACACCACTTCTCTGTATGTGCCCTTACTGCAACGTGTCTGTGCAGACACTTCGTTTCTGTGCGGCCATAATTATATTCTCAGTTTCTCTCTTTAAGCTCTCTTTGACAAGTCATTTATATTTTGCCTGCTTTCATGAGCTTTTATAGTGAAAGAAAGTTGGCAGGCAATTCTCAGCTATCCTACTTGTCTCGTCTGTCTAATGATTGATTTCCAGTGGGAGTAAGTTTTGATATTTGAAAAGATCCAGACTATTATTATTGAACATCTGAGTTGTGTAATGGAAGTATCTGTCTGACAAATCTAGAAGGATATCTAAGCAAAAGACTCAAAGACATCAGGAAATTCTGGATCATGTATAAAAGATTGTCCAGTGCATTGTCTCTAACTTCAAACAGATAACGGAGAGAAGCCACAATGCCAGGAGCATACAGCCAGGTTGAGGAAAAAAGTGGTGTAAAATGGAATATTTCAAAAAAGTCATGACAAATATCAGATTCTGTGAAGACTGAAAGATATGACAGACAGCGGGATGAAAAGGACCAATCCTGACCTATATCCGGGCAAAATCCCCACTGACTGAGAGGAAAAATGATGCCTTTGATCTGCAATTGATACCAAGACTTCGGGCAGGCAGGGTTGGATGAATACTGCTGAAAGGGAAAAAAAAAATTACACAGCCCCCAGTGGAGCCCAGGAACTCGTTGCAGACACAGCTTGTGTTCAGCTGGCGCTCACGCTGTGGGCTGGGGGCGGACAAACAAAACCATCCCCCCTGGGGACGGGACATCAGTGGTCGGCGGTGGATGGAGCTCTGCCAGGGACGGCTCCAAGGGGGGAGCTGCCTCCGCGGCAGACGGAGGGGCTACCAACCCCACCACTGGGGCCCGGGGTGCGCTGCCGAGGGGCTTGGAGCTGGGCGCACACGTCTCACGTGCAGGTGTGTTTTTCCTGAAAAACAAACAAAAACTGCTGTCTTGGTCGTAGAAGCCTCCATTCATGCCTTGCAGCCTGACCCCAGCAAACGACTGGACTGATATAACCCTCGTTTTGCAGAACATACATTGTTAATGGTAAAGCACGTGCCCGGTTGTGAGTTCATGCTGTGCCCTCCCGTACGCAGAAAGGCAGCTCTAAGTTCCTGTGAGATCTCTCCGTTTTGGGGCCAGATGGGCAGATCCCGTGGGCCAAGGACACCACCCTTGTCTCGTGGCAGCAAGAGCACGGGAAGGCACCGCCACGCAGGTGAGGAGACATTGTCAGAGAGGGGCAAACTGAGCTCCTGGGTGTAACATTAACCCATGTCTGGTTGTTTTGACTCTGGTGCTCTGCGTGGTTGTATCCCCGAGCTGGCGAGCAGCAGCCGTGGGGATGTAACCGCGTGAGTGACCCAGAGAGCGGGCACTGAAGTAGACCATGGCAGTGATTCCAGAAATGACCTTGTTTCAGGGCTTTGAAGAGGAGAGGGACAGCCCCTGCTTTACCCCTGACGTGCTGCTCCCGCTCTCTCCCCTCTCCGGTTTCCCGAGCATAAAGTGTTTCTCCCGGCGTCTGTAGGGCAGCAGGGCACCCTGAGGAGCTGCCGAGCACGACCCGTCCCTCTCCACACCTCGCTGCGAAAGCAGCGCTGCCCATCACTGCCCGACCCAGCTGGTCCGCACCCCGCGCTCCCCGCGCCCGCTCCCGAGGGCTCTCACCCGGGGGTGACATCTCCTGTGCTTTCTGGGGTGTGCAGCGTGTCCCACCGCGTCCCACAGCCCGCGGGGATGGCACACGCCGGGGAATCGGTGTCTGTAGGGAGGGGGGAGCAGGGGGCAACACCCGCTGCCGAGCACAGCCCGGGCATGGCAGGTCCCGAGGGACTGGGGGGGACTCAGCTGTGCTCCCCAGGAGGGCACGGCCCCGCTGACCCCCATGGCCCCGCAGACCCCCACAGCCCCGCTGACCCCCACAGCCCCGCAGACCCCCACAGCCCCGCTGACCCCCGTGGCCCCACTCTCCTCCCGTCGTGCTCCACAGGTCGGGAACCCCACGTCCCGTGGTGGAGGGTGGTGTTTCCCAGCTCAGCACTTACAGCTGCTGGAACAGAAAAAAACCACGTTTGATGAAGCCCAAGAAAAACCATATTTTACCCATTGCTTCTAAACGGATGGTCTATAGTTTTTAATCCTTACTGCCTCTGACCACAAATTTTCCTTCCCCTCCCAGCTGTTTTAATTCACCTTTCCCAGCTGCAAGGGGGACCTCCCCATCCTTCCCCGCTGGGTTCAGCTGGCCAGGGGGGTGTTAGGGCAGGGGCTGCCGTGGGAGGTGACTGGGCAACCCCTGGCCCCCGGAGGCAGACGGTGCTCTGACCGTGGGTGCAGGGGCTGCTGCCATCCCCATCACGCATCTCCCGAGGTGTGGATCAGCCTCCTGAGATGCCGTGTACGCAGTCCTCGATCAGCATCACACGGGACAGAATCCATATGTCCAGGATTACATCCGCCTTCCCTGCATTAAACAAAGAACAACATCGGTCCATGGCAATGCCTGATATTAATGAGTGGCTGATGCTAATAGCCCTTAGCACGAGCTGGGGACCATTAACTCCTCCAAATGAGGTATTTATTCCCCGGGAAGCACACTGTGCTCAGGCTGTTGTTACTCCAGCATGGCAGTGACTGCTGGCGGCGACAGCGGTGCTGGTGCCGGGCAGGGATGCTGCCTGCGGCTGGCACATGCCTGTGCTCCCCGGCAGAGGGGATCCCTGATGAGGGGTGTCCCGGGGTCTGGGGGGTGGAGAGTGGCCATTTCTGGCCACAGGAGCTGCCCCTCGGCTGCTGGAGCACAGTGCTGCTGGAAGCTGGAGGGCTGGATGCTCTTTGCAGGCTGTGTGGGCTGTAAGGGTGTGTAGGTACCCAAACGATTTGTGAGGGCATAGAATCATAGTCTATTTTGTCATCCTTTATTTTTTTTTTTTTTTTTACGTAACACATCATTAGCATCAGACCTTTCCACTGGTCTCCAGTATCTTGCTTTTTCATTTGGAAGAGATTTCAGGAAAGCTCCTTACCACACAGCTGCTCTCTCTTTTTGCTAATAATTAGTCTTAGAGAACTGTCACTCTGTTCTTCCCTTGTGCTTGGTCATGGAATCAACTCAGCTGCCCATGGGGTTTCTCTTCATTTTCCTGCTGCTTTTCATCTTACTGCTTATGCAAGCTTTGAGTCTGCTCAGTCTGTCAGTGAATGTTGACTGTTGTTAAATGCTAACTCTCCTTTAGCAGCTGGGCTGTGACCTGGCCTGTAGCCCTGGAGAGGCTCTGCCCTCCACGGCTGTGGGTCTTCCTTCCCCGCTGCTGTTGGCAGATGCGGGTGGAGGTGGACTCTTCGCTGTCCTGTGCCACGGCAGAGGTCCCAGGGAAAGCCTGCCGGTCCACAGAGGCCCAAAGGCAGAAATGGGAGACGGTCTTTTTATTTTTTTTTTCCTCAGTTTCCCCTCTTTTTTCTCCATTGGATAGTCCTTCATTTTGGTCTTGACTTGTTTGCTGACAAGCCTGCCTGCATGCTCATCAGGTAAGCGTCTGCATGCTTCCCCGGGGCAACGTATTTGTGTATTTGCATGTTGTTAGTACCGCTGTGCCAAGCAGAGAGGTTTCAACGAGGTCTGAAGAGGGTTCAACAGGCTTGTCTCAAACACAGCCCCGGGGACCGGTCCACGGGGTCACTGGCCCTGGAGGGGTTTTCTCAGCTGCTGCTGCCCCTTTGGTCTTGTGCTCATATTACGGTTGTCATGAATTGTTATTTGTACTCTCTAGTCCTTCTACTGTGTTGACACACATCTCCTTGTTGCCCTCATTTTGCCAGGTTAAAAAAGTCAAGTTCTTCTGATCTTCTCTTGCAAAACAGGTACCGAATTCCCGTGGTTAACTTCTGGTCACCTCCGAAGTAGTCAGGCAGTTGGACTAGATGATCACTGTAGGTCCCTTCTAAGCAAACTGTCCTGTCCTATCCTGTCTTGTCCTGTCCTAGCCTAGCCTAGCCTGTCCTAGCCTGTCCTAGCCTATCCTATCCTATCCTAGCCTAGCCTAATATCACTCTGCACATATCTCAGTACTAAATTTGCCTTTTCTATGCAAGGGCCCCCCAGCGATGGCATTCACCGATGCTGAGAGGTTAATGCATCACTGCTTCAGCATCTCGCTGCCCTCTCCCACTGCTTTAGAGGTCCTTACTGCCCTGTTTGTACAAACTGCACTTGTTTGTACAAGGCAGTTTGAAATGCTTGAAAGTCTGCTTGTCCTAGAGGTGAGTAAATGTATTTCCACTTAATTTTGATGCACCATCTTCACAAACCTTGCCTGGCTTTCCCCTCCTTTGATGAGTTCAAGAACAATTATTTTAACTACTTATATTTTAAACATTTCTCAGATTTTAACATACTGTTAAATCAAAGCTACCCATCTGGTGGATTACTGTATAGATGTGCTGTCCATCTGGTAGATCATTGGTTCTTGGTTCTACTAAAGATACTAACTTTTTCTGCTTTTTAACCCCGAGCAGGATTTGTGAAATGGTCCCTGCCCCCCTGGGGGCAGAGTGCCACCCAGGGCTGGGCCACCCCCAGGTACTCCACGAGAGGATTTTTACTCTTCCTGGCAATAGTAAGTGTGGTCATAATACTTTGTTCCTTTTAAACTTGCTCTCTGTGCTGTTGTAGCCTGCACAAAATCCCCTTAGTTCAAAATCCCCTGGGATCTCCTCACACCCATTCCCATTCGGCCACCTCTGGCTCGGGTCGTGTCCAGCGCTGCCTGGTGCGTGCCCGCGGCCACTAGCGCCTGTGGGTACCTGCAGACACCAAGGAGCAGAGGTGTAATTTGCCAACATTGCTTATTTGTTGCTGTCAGTTGCCAAAAACTAAAAAGGAGCAAGGGAAACAATTATGCTGTAGTATTATAATTGCTCACCCAACTGAAGTAACAGTGTAATTGTTGGCTCTTAGTAATTGCTCATGACTCAGGAGTGGATGAGGTAAAACAGGGGCTTTGCGAAAGAGGCAGCAGAACAAGTGTAAAAGCTGAGGCAGGAGATCTGGGGAAACCATTATCACAGCAAACGAGGCGTGGAGCTGGTGGACTGTGCTGCAATTGCTCCTTTTCAGTATTACACATTGGGTCCAAAAATGCCATTTTTACTCATACCAGTACTAATGCTTTTGGAAGATTTGCATTTTCAGTTACGGTGCTGTGGTTCCATGTGGTTAACACGCTCCCAAAGCATAATCCCACTGTGGCTATAACACCGGGATTTTCCAAGAGCCCTTTTCCCGGAGCACGGCCAGTGGCCAGAGGGAGCGTGGCCGTGGGCACCCAGTGAGGGGAGCCAGGGAAGCCAGGCGGGTCCCGCCGGAGCTGGGCAGGGGCTACCAGGTGGCGTGGGACTGGTGGGGACATCAGGGACACAGGTAGGGTCTGGGGCTGGCAGGGACACGGGGCACTCCTGCTGCAGGGAGGATCCGACACGGCAGGCTCCTGTGTCCCCTCCTGAGGGAGCAGCTCGTTGAATCATGTCTCCCCTTTTTCTCCAGCAATACAGAGCGTTTCCACCTCCCCACATGGCCCTTCCTACTTATGTCTGTGTGCTAAAGAGCTAAACATGTGCCCAGGAAAATATGCATTTCCCCTTGTTTCCAGAAAAGAACAGATTAAGATCCCGACTTGGAAATTAATGCATCATCTCTAATTGCCCTCATGTCCCCAGCATCTGGGGGAGAAATGGCACCCGGGATGGGGAGCTGATGGCACAGCAGACATGCCTATTAACATGCTGCGCAATTAGTGCAGGCGAGTACCTCTGCGGCGGAGCAGACCTTGTAACCTGTGACAAGGACACCGGGGTGGGGGAAAGAAGGAAAACAAACCTGAGGAATAACTGCGTTGAACGTCTCTGAACCTGCCAGAGGTGAGGCACGTCCTGGGTCAAGTTGTCTGCAAATTATACAGCGCTTGCTGTTATTTTTGTCTTATTGTCACCCTGCATAATGCAGCACTAAAGCCACAGGGAACTCTTTACGAGTCTGTGCTGTGTTTGGGAGGCAGAAAAAGATTTTCTCTCCAGCGTGTGCTGAGCCAGACGATCCATCCACCGCTCCGTGGCAGGTGTCTGGCCGAGGCGGGTGCCCTCACTCCTCTGCTGCCTCCCCCGCTCCCCCTCCGTCCCCGTCCGGCTCCCACCTCCGCAGGGCACCAGCCCCAGTGCTGCAAGGGCACACACACAGCTCCAGGCAAACGATCTTCCTGGAAATCTCTGTGAAACACAGGGAAGAGAGCATGGCTGGGTGCTTCCATTGCCGCCAGCTCTTCTTGCTGTTGGGGGAAGCTCAAAGCAAACTCTGGGAATGGAGCTGTCAGGGACAGGACTTCCAAGGCGCAGGCTGCAGGAATCCTGAGCCACGGAAACGGCTGCCTTTGGGTTGGTTATAGATGGCAGATCAACCTCCCACCGGTGCCGGTGAGGTGCGGTCCCAAGCCTCGGCATGACTGCAGAACCTGTCTCTGTGTGGCAGGGATGCGAGGGTGGAAGAATGGCCTCATTTTTATTTTATCAAGGTAACTTCTGTCAAATACCACACCAGACAACTGGCTTTTGGCTCACCAAGATCAGCCTCCTACAAAGCCCTGGTCCCTCATGATGTGTCACTCCAGTTAGTATATAAAATATTAAGCACTGGAGAAAACTGAAGTCTCTCCTCAGTGAGACAGTTCTGTTCCCTCTCATCATTTCTCCCTCTGCAATAGGTTGCTTTGTTCTTGCTTTTAAGAGGGAGAGTGACAGATCCACTACTGTAACCAATATTAATTTGGAAATGCAGTGAAAATGAAAGTGCTTTCTTCCCTGGACTTCTGCAACCCCAGTTTCTCCTTGGTGCGTACAAAATGCCCACACAGAGCTCCACGTGCACCGGCAGCTGCAGCTCCACGGGGCCGATAGTCAACTCGGGCAAAAGCAAAGTATCAAAACATGGTATTTGCTATTTTATCTATTGGAAAATAAGGGTCTCTTGTAATATAACTCTGGAAGAGTAAAACTGGTTGTTGTAAACTCTGTGTTGTAAACTCTGCCATCGCTCACACGGTCCCCCGAGCACAAACTCACTCTTTCCCCTGCCCTTTGGTCTGGAGGGAAACTCTTTCTTGGCCGTTTTCCCCTGGCTGCAGGGCTCAGGCAGCACACCCCACTCTGCCACATCGCCACAACGCTGCGGTGGCCTTCGTGTTCCTGTCACCAGCCTCCCCTGGACCGGGATGGGGACCCGGCGAGCCCAGGAAGGGTCCTCAGCGGGGAGAGCTGCCCTGCACCCTGGGACAGACCGGCCACGGCCCTGGGGAGAAACATCCCCAAAATACAACCCTCTCGCAGAAACCAGCACATTTTGAGAGAATGGGAAGGAAGGGCTTGTTTTCCCAGAGGTGATGAATCCGTGCTCAGGAGTGTGCAGAGGTACAGTGCCATAGCCAAACACAGAGGAAGATGCTGGAGGGTATCTCATTAGCATACTCTCTTTACTAATCAAGTCAGTGTGAATAATTTTACTTATGATTGTGTTTGATTGTATTAGCGAATTACAGATTTGAAAATTCCTTTTTTTTTCAAGTCTGTAGAAAGCAGCAGCATTATTACTGAACTATTTTTAGATGATTTCATAGACAGCATGCCCTGTTCTTTCACTGTTTCATTATAACAGGATTCTGCATGCAGACCCCCAAGGGAGAGGAGGGGTGCCCTGCACAGGGGCTGTTAGACAGGTTTGGTGAAGGCTGATACTCCATTGCTTCAACTGGACGTAGGAACCCACGTGTGCCCCCCACTTCGGACACGGCTTCCATTGAAAAGTGCTGAACATTACAAAGGTTAAGGCAAAAATACTGTGTGTTAGTTTAGATGTGTAGTTAAGAGGCCTGCTGTTAATTAGGCCCTGTTAATCAGCAGCCCCCCATTTCGGCAGACGCCGTGGACAGGGTGAGGCTCTGGTGCTGTGCCCTCCAGCGAGGAAGCCACCAGTCTGGGTGGGAGAGGAGAGCTGGTCCGTCCCTGATCACCCTGAGGGTGCTGTGGATCCACCGCCCCTCTCCCAGGGATCGATGGGCTGGGTCAGTAACGCAAGGAAAAAGACAAAAGCAAAATTTCATGATTTCTGGTGTGACTTCCATTCCCAACTTTCATTAAACCCAAATGTTTCTGGACAATTTAAAAGTTAGAAGGAGGACATAAGCGTGTGCTGACATCTCCTACACCTGCGAGGCAGGTTGTGAGAAATTCCTCTTGGTCCAGCCTTGCCAGGTCCTGTCACCAGTCACTGAGAAACACGGACGGTAACTGGGTAAAAAATAACCCTGCTCTTGCTCTCAGACCACCATTAAATGCAATTGCATTTTTGGTTTGGTATTTTTGGGTCCCTAAAATAAAATTGAGGAGGGCTAAAAGGGAGGTAGCCTACATGCTTCCTGATGAAGGAAAAGGCAACTCCTACCTCCACGCTGCTCTGGCTGCAGTGCTGCTAAATAAAACCCAACGGTGCCACTACAGTTTTAAAGCTCATAGACAAAATTGCATTTTTAAATCCCACAAAACCTGCCTGCACTTACAATATACCAGAATGAACAGTAGATGTTTTCTGCTCTGGTGACAAAGCGTGATTTATCTGTCAAGCCTGAAGTTATAATTACAGGTGAAAACTGAGTGAACGCAGAAAGTAGATTTCCTTGTAACGCTAACCCTCACGACAGTCCTTTCGGGTCGCAGGGGTTTTAAGGCCGTGGCACAGCGCAGCTCCAGCCCTTACTGAGATTTACAGGGAGATGCTCTTTCCCCGTGGCGGGGATGGGGTCTGCGGGCGCTGGTGTGGTGCTGGGGCAGCGGGGGGCTGTGGGACCCGTGACCGGCCGGGGGAGCAGGGGGTGACTTTCCTCCTGTGAGGCTGATACTGGACTTCTGCACAGGGATCCACTGCCTGTGCTTTAGAGAAAAGCGGTCCAAACAAATCGCCAGGACAATTTGAGGGGTGGGGGGAAAAATCCTTATCTGGCAAGAATTAAAGAGCTCTACCTGCTTACCTTGCCTGAAATACAACGGGACGCTGACTTGTGTTTTCAGGGGGACATTATCTGGTACTAAGAAACTTTTAAATCCAGTCAAAAGCAGCAAAAGGAGAGCCTAACTGCAATTAAAATCAATTGCTTTGGCAACAAGGCATGAGTTTTGGAAGTGCTGGAGACTAACTTTGGGTCACACAACCAAGGTCCCTGAAACCTGCTCCAGCTCTGGCCACGAGTCCACTGGGACCAGTTAGAACCTTTTCTAGAAAACAGGTGAGGGAAAGCCCAGGCTGGTGTGTCTGCAGCGGGGGATGCTGCACCCGCAACCAGGACATGGAGCAGGTCCCTCCCGCAGTGCTGTGACCCACCAGCTGGGCAGGAGAAGGCTTTGTCCCCGGGGACCATGCGGAGCCTCACACCACCCACTGTGGTGGCTTACAAAACAGGAGCGATGGCTCCCCCGGCCACCACAAACCCATGGGATCCTGTGATCCCAGCTCGCATTTATCCTCCACAAAGGTTACCTGTGAATTTGCAAATACCTTCTGGACTTTTGTATCTATTCATTCCAGAAAGGGCTCTGGGGCTGTCTCCAACCTCATGCCCCAAGGTCAGACGAGCTCCCCCTGAAGTCTACCTCCTGGTTTCTGTACTGTGGTGTTGAAAAGAAGAGCACTTTTTTTTTTTTTTTTTTTTTAAATAAAAGCATGGGTGAATTTCTTCTGTCCTCCCTCTGAGACCCACAGCTCCCTTGGAAATTATGTTCCTTTTGTGCTGAAGCAGAGACTCATAAACCATGACACGCCGTATCTCTTCCTTGGTGTGCTGCTTCCGTCCCTAGTGTCACTGGGAAACATCCCTGATGGAGCGCTCCCGAGGCCTCTCCGTGCCCACACAGGCTCTGGGCAACCTGTGCCTCCAGCCCGGCAGCCCGCAGGGCTCCTGGCCAGAGGGTCACGCACCGCCCGGAGCTGAGAAACAGGCAGGGCCAGAAGGGGCTGCCTGTGTGGCTGGGGGCAAAGGTACCGCTCGGAGGGCAGGGAAGGAACAGCTCTGTCTGAGGAGCTCCTGTGCAGTAGATGTTCAGCTTTGTGGATTAAGGAGAAGCTTGTGAACAAGCAAAACATTACGCAGCTCTTCAGCTGAGTGCACATACAAATCTGCACACACGTACAGAAAACTTGTACTTTTCTCCAGTGAATCCTAAAGAAGAGATATAATAAGATTTTGAGCAAACACTGTCGCTATGTGTGTTGACATCAACACTTCCAAGGCTCACAGGAAGAGAGAAAGGAGGTAAGGTGCAGAATGGTTCTGTCATGGGTGCTGAGGATCTTCTGTGGAAGACATATTTTTTTCTTTGTTTGCCAAGTTTTCAAAAATAACACTGGCATTTATCTAAACAGGAGGGGTTTATTTTCCCTTGGAGATTAAAAGCCTGTGGTTTCCTGTAGTGAATTACGGTGTGGGCACTGCCAGCACAGGTAAAGAGATTGCTTCTAGTCATTCCATTAGCACCCAGCAAGACAAAAATATTCTGGAGTTAATTACGGATTTAATAACAAGCAAATATCAACAATTCCATCATCTTCACTCCTGTTCATGAACAGCAACTTCACTGCTGATGTATGTTTTGTACGCTGCCCAAAGGATGTGTTGGCTGACACCAGCCCAGCAGGGTCGGTAGATAATTGCCTGTGACTTGGGCCCAGAATTAGGCAAACAGATAGCGTGGGCCAGAGAAATATGCCTGCCAGCAGCTGTGACAGCATTTGCATGGCGACCAGCATCCGAAGGGAAGGGAACCAGAAGGACTGTGAGACCGAGGGTCGGTCTCCGTTTCAAGAACGGTGGCAGAGACAAGACCAGGGCATTAGAGCATCGTGTCCAGTAACGGGGCTGTCTTCATTCAGTCCTTGGTCACCTGAAACGTTGGCTCTTACACCAGTTACAGACCAAGAAATTAGCAATTTCTTTCTCATGGCCCATCAAAGAGCTAAAACAGGACAAGCAACCATTGAAATGGTGCGATGTATTAGAAAGGTGTGTAAGCATCACTAACTGCTGCTGGCAAAACTGACCCCAGACCATGTCCATGCAGTCTCCCGAATTAATGTGAATTATGTGTCAGACTAAGGCTTCCCCGGGGTTGCCCTGGGACTGGGACCCACAGCTGTGTCTAATGACAACCACTGTCAAAGGACAAACAGCCTGAGCGTTTGCCAGCCTGCCTGCAAGGCTCCAGCTGATGCTTTTGTGCTGAGCAAATTAATAAGTTTTACTCCAGTTCTCCCACAGAAGGCAGATAAGAAGCCAAAAAACAAATAAGCAGCACAGCCAGGACAGTAAACACGCTTGATTTAAGGAGTGGAAACCGTGGTTAAGTTTCTAGACCATGAAGCTACAGGCTTCCTCAAATCAAGTTAATTTAATGATGTATACGTTGCCTCCACAGAGATGTGGGTAGTGAAATGTGCATCTCCCGGGGAGCGCAGGGAGGTCTGGCAGATCCTCCTGCCACCCCGCAGTGCGGTGCAGATGTCCCGTCTGCGTCGGGGACAGCGGGGACAGGGATGGCCACTGCGGCAGCGCCCAGCGCCGGCAGTCCCCGGCTCTAGCTGCGCTGGCTCCAGCAGCCCCCGGCCCCGGTTCCAGCAGCCCCCCTCCCAGGGCCGAGCCGCCGCTGTGAGCAGGTGGGGAGCAGGGGCTGCGGAGCCTTCCCGAGGAGGGTCCCCCCCCGCTGCAGCCCCTGCCAAGCCGAGCTCCCGCCGTCACCCCGCGTCCAGCCCCGGCTCCTCCCAAGGGCTCCCTGTCGCTTCTTCGCCGAACCCTTTCTGCGTTCCCATCCTCCAAACGGCGCTTTACTCATCTGGCCAAGCCCTAATTCGTCTTCCGTCTAATATTTGTTCCTCGTGTCAGAAGCGCGGTCCCCGTTACTCTGTTCCTCGCATCCGCTTCAGCCTAACGGCGTCTGTAAATAATGAATTTGCATAATGAACAGTATTTATGAAAACCAATTGCACTCTGTGCGGGTGACCTTGTGACTTCAATCAAGCTAATAACCTCTGAGGTACCGACGAGACAGTGCCGCGACGCACCGCTGCTCGGGGGGCGCCCGGCACCCGCGGCGCAGGGCGGGCTCCGGGGCGGCGGGGGCCGGCGGGGGCGGCCGGTGGGGTCTGCGGGCACGGCCGCTTCCCCGGCCTGGCTGTCGCTCAACGCTTGAGCCCAAACCGCCGGAAACAGACGTTCTCCGGGCTCCGCAATAGCGGTTGAAATTGTCGCAGCCCCGAGGGGGTCAGCGCCCGCCCGCCCTGGGCGACCCCCGGGGACAGCCCGGCCCGGGGACAGCTCGGCAGAGCCCCGGGGGGGCCGGGCCGGTCCCCCCTCCCCGGAGACCCTCGGGTGGGAGGGGAGCCGGGCGCTGCCCCGCAGGGGGTCCCCGTCTCCGGGCGAGGCTGCACCAGCCCCCGCCACCCGGGGCCGGCCGCCGCCATCCCTCCCCGTGCGGCCCTCCTGCCGGGCGGCAGGGAGAGGAACCGCCGGAGCCACGCGCGTGCCCGCTCGGACCCAGCCTGGCCATCCCTAGGGTTTGTATCCCCTGCAAAACACAGTAAAAGGTAGAGCTAACCAGCAATTGTGCTGCCTCCCATGGAAATTTCTCATAGAAAAAACCCCATGAAAGTAATTCCATTAAAAGCTTCCATAAAACCTAAAAGTCTTTTTTTTTTTTTTTTTTTTCAGATGGGAGAAGGAGCTGCCTAAATTCCCAGATTTCCAGCTATTCTCAAATAAGCTGCCTCTAGGGGAGCGTTTTCAAACCAGAGGTCTCAATTCCATGCAGAGCCGCAATGCTTTTATGCAGAGCCACAAGACTGACAGAATTCAGCCTAATCCAATATTCATGTGAAAATCTCATGTTGCACTAAATTACCAGCATACGTGTGGCGCTGTGACCGGGAAGCATCCTGGAGCTTCTGCAGCAGGGAAAGCCCTGGCCTGGGCTGCTCCTCAGAGGATGCTTCAGGCCACGGGTTTTGGCGACTGCTCTGTTCTGACGGGTGCCCTTGTGCCCAGCTCAGCCTTGCTCAGCTCTGAGCCGTCTGACAGAGCTGCCCCTGCCTTGTAACAATAGCCCTTGGTCGGAATATGATTTTAACAGCATTTTGCAGATCTTTAAGCGAATGCAGGAGGCATTTGGGGAGCTGCAGCAGGTGGCAGGTCACTGCTAATGGAGCGGGATGGGCTGGCCGGAGCAGCCCCCGCCAGCAGCCGGCACCGTCCCTCAGGCGCAGGGAGGTGCTGCTCCTGCTGTGCTCCACAGAGCTGTGTTTGCTCTTCGTGGGCTTGGAATCAGCGTGGAGTAACTGGCCATGGGCACATCTCTTCACAGCGTGCGGTCCGTGTCCATCAGCCAGCTCTTTGCAGGAATGGAGCTTCCGCTCCTGCCTGTGACCCGCAGAGAGCACTGCCACCCTCTTCATTTCTTGTGGTAAGTGCCAGAGATCAGAATTTAACTTGGGGGGTTCCAAAGCCGGTGCTGAAGAGCTGCTGGGCTGTGAGGTGGCCGGAGCGGGTCCCATACCAAGCCCCTGTCCCTCTGCCCCCCCCTCGGGTTCAGTGGCTGCACGGTGCAGGGCTGGCTCCGGAGGACACCGTTGACTCCGGGAGAAGATGCATGGACATCAGAGCATCTCGGGCACACATGCGCGGCAAACCCCTTGAACATCCCCTACGTGTTGGGGGAGAAGGAGATCTCTACCATCCTCTCTCCAGGGGACCTGGCCTCTCCACAGAAAACTTTCTGAAGTTCACTGTCCTCAGATGCCCCAGCCAAGGGTTACCGGTACAGAAATGGCTTTGGAGACTGTGGGTTCTGTCACGCAACAACGAGGGGAAGTGCTTGAGCAAAAAGACTTAGATGTGCCCCTTCTTAACAGTCTTTCCATTTGAAATGCAATCAACAAATTGCTCTTTCCAGTGAAGCAAGATGGAAGTACTGAGGAAACAGTAAATGTGCATTACTCATGACACATAATTCACTGAACAATCCTGCAATTATTATTATTTCTGACAAGTCATAAATAATGTAGCAGAAGAAACATCCCTGATGAGAGCAAAGGGATCCGTGTCACTTGTGTTTATTGGCTCTGTCTGACATGGGAGAGGGCAGGGGTCTGTGACAGGAGCCCCCCAGGCTGCGTGTCCCCAGCGCCGCTGAGCTGATCCTGTGCCCTGCTCGGGGCTTCAGTGGGGTGGGCAGGGGGTGGCTCCGGGACCCGGACCGACATCCCCCACCCAAACACCACAGGTGGGTTCCCTGCCAGGGGCTGGCACCGGCACTGGTCCACTTCGGGACCCCCAGCTCTTCCCCTGGGAGTGTTTATGGAGAGAAATTATTTCTTACATCTCATGACTGTCAGGGTTTTACAGGAACAGTTTCCAAGAAGTGGCCTCAGCCCTGAACCAGTCTGAAAAAGGCTTTCCTGGGGCAGGAGGGCATCGGCGGGAGCAGCAGAGCCCAGGGGTCTCGCAGTTTTGCAGTGCCCAGGAATGGACTAAAATCCCCCCCTCGTGCTTGGTAGGAACCTAAAACATTAAGAAATATGAGAAGTAAACCCAAGTATCCATCACGGCGACTCATGGAAGCCCTTTTCCAGGCTGGAGGCCAAACCCGCAGACATCCCTGGTCCTTGCACCGCCAGCAGCCGGTCGCCTGCAAGGGGTGACCTCGACGGAGGGTACGGCCCCCTGGCCACGTGCTCGAAATGCCACACAAAGTCTGCTGGTGGTTCCATGGGAACAAAATGCCCCAAATTCCCTGAGCAGTGGAGCAAGCCAATAAACTCACAGCTGTTTTGATTTTTTGAAGAATTAGGATAAAAATTTGGATGAATGAGGGGAAAGGTAAATAAAATTATCTGGTAGAAAAGGTTTAGGGTTTCAAAGTGGTTGCTCATTTTGGCTTGGAATATGAGGAAAAAATTGCCTTTCTCATTCTTTTCCAGCAGATCTAGTTTAATGATTTTCCGTAGTGAGCCTGCCTCATCATAATTTTTAAATAATTCCACAAGTGCAACATTGATGTGGAGACCTGCAAACCCTGTCAGGTATAAAATGTCCTTCTCACGTCTATGACATTTCACTGAGATGATCAAAGCTCGGCTGAAGGCTTTAGCCACCGGGCAAATACAAGGTTTCTCTGAGCTTTTGTGAAAACATAGAGCGAGCAGTAAATTACAGCCCTACCCTTAGGGGTTACCTAGAACAGCTGAGAACCAGTGAGAATCTCAAACATTTTGCAAAATATCAGGCTGTCCCAAAAATACTGTAAACTTCTGCCTTCATTTCATAACATCAAATTGTGCCCTCATTTTTACCTCCTCAGTTTTCTGTTTGCTCATGAGTGCGTGGAGTCCCCTGCTGATAGCAAGCCGTGGTAAATTAAGTTTATCACTTTAAAAAATAAATGCTTAAGAGATAACTGTTAACTCCAGCTGAAATAATTCTATAGATTCCTCCTGCATGCAAAGAAACTCACTCAGGAGATTGTATCTCCATAACTATGTGATTTGTATGTGTGAATATTCAAGGCTGACCAGGAGGCGTGAGGGATGTCAGAAGCTCCCAGTGCGGCTGGGTGCCAGCATCCAGCGCTCCCCATCCGAGCGGTGGAGAGACGGGATGTCCTCCTGGGACACCGTCACCCCTGTCGGCAGCACCCACGGCATGGCCAGGAGCCACCGGGGTCCCTGGGCAGGGGGACACAGGGACACGGGAACACAGGGACACAGGGACACTGCCCTCGGCCGGGGCAGCCGCTGCGGGCGCAGACCCCTCTCGTGGGATGGACGCCGACCTACTGAAGATCTGTGTGGAGAACATGTCTCTGATTTCTCCTGGACCTGTCAGCCTCTTACTGCACGGAGAAATGTGCTGCGGGAAGCCCGTGCTGTCAGATGCACACTGGGTTTTTGCTTCTAGGTCTTTCTCATTCTCCATATTTTGCATGAATTTTGGCGCGTTTTCTGCATTTATAAACCAGGCTGCCAGAATTTCTGGCTTCAGGATTTCATCTGCAAAGTCAGCACACGTTCCCTAGACCCCAGACCTACATTCTGTTATTCCCAGCATCAGGCTTTAGTTCTTTTCATGGTATAGCGCACTGATTTGCACAGATTTTTAGGATCTGGGATTTGGAAGTACGTTGCTTTCTGACACAGCTCAGGCTGGATAAATGGTTGGATGGACTTTTGGTTGGGCCCAGTGGCTGTTTGTGTCTTCTGCTGTATCTCTCACAGTGGAAAATAGATTACCTTTACATATTGTAGAAATAATAAACTTGTAGCCGTGATAATCTAAGTACATAAGTAAGGTAAAATCTGCAGAGGGAGGTTATATTTTTTATTTGAATCACTGATGTGGTAGGTGAAATTTCAGATCTGAAGTGCTTTTGTTTCTGAAATATTGCCTGTTTTCTTCCAGCTAAATCAGGTGGTAAGATAAAAGATCCTGTCTCTGCTATAAATCTCTCTTGCTTATACCCTTAGAGCATCCTGGCTCCGGCAGCCCTGCTGCCGCACCACGTGAGACAAGCGACGTCACTTCGGTCCGCAGAGGGAAAACATGGCAGGTTTGGAATCCCAATCAATGGTTTCAAAAATAGCCTCACGAAGCAGCTTATGTAAATGTTAATTTGATAAAAAGTCCCCTATAAGACAGAGATATTTGTATTCCCTTCCTCTAGATCTACATAACGCTGCATTCAGGAAGAAGCCCCTTTTCCACTCGGTACCGCGCTGGGCTGTTGATAACGCATGTAACCCTCACACGTATTAAGGATGACTCTGGCTAACTATATGCTTCAAGCTCTTTTTAATT
The DNA here is from genome assembly GCF_964106895.1 of Numenius arquata. Classification (NCBI taxonomy): domain Eukaryota; kingdom Metazoa; phylum Chordata; class Aves; order Charadriiformes; family Scolopacidae; genus Numenius; species Numenius arquata. Next base: position 70,232,657 of record NC_133581.1, on the reverse strand, counting down.
GCAAACAAGGATAAAAAGTTGAAATTCCACAAATATAAAACGTTTCCGGGGTTTTTCTTAACACTGGCTGAAGCCATGTTTTGTTTTGCTCTAAGGCAGGGCACGCTGGATGGGAACAGTCGGTCGAATCGCCCACGTAGCTCCGCAGAGCCGCGGAGGGGACACGCAGCTCCCGCGGGTGCCGGCGCCGTGCCCTACCCCTGCCCTCGCCGCTGCCCGCCGGCCGAGGGCTCCGCTCCCGCTCAGAGGAGTCCCGGGAATGGGGAGGGCTGGGGACAGCCCGACCTGGAAACCTGCGGGGAGGCGCGGGCTGGTGCTCCAACACATCACAGAATCATAGAATCATAGAATTGTCTGGGTTGGAAGGGACCTTTAAGATCATCTAGTCCAACCATCAACCCAACTCTGATAAAAAAAACAAAAGAAAACCATACAGTCCCCTCCCCCCCATCACTAAACCATGTCCCCCAGCACCATGTCAACCCATCTTTTGAACACCCCCAGGGATGGTGCCTCAGCCACTTCCCTGGGCAGCCCACTCCAGTGCTTAGTAACCCTTTCAGTGTAAAAATTTTTCCTAAGATCAGGAAATCATCTCATCAGCTCCCGTGTGCGGAGCAGCGCTTCCACAGCTCGGGGTGAAAAGTGTGACAGCAGCAGCTTGAACCCGCTGAGGTCTGTGGGTGGGAAGGGAAATGCTGCGGGACCCACTGGTGGGTGCCTGCCTGGGCAGTCCCGGGGCCAGGTCACACTGTCAGGGCCATCGCAGGGCAAGAGCTGGCTGTGGCCAGCAGCAGGAGCAGTGCCTGTGGCACACCCCCATGAAGCATCCCCATGGAGCATCGCCGTGGCAGATCCCAGTGGCACATCCCCATGACACATCCCCATGGAGCATCCCTGTGGCACATCCCCATGGAGCATCCTGTGGCACATCCCTGTGGCACATCCCCACGGAGCATCCCTGTGGATCATCACCCTGCTGAGGCGCAGTCAGCCCTCCTGGGTGCCGGGGCAGGGCTGCGGGGGCTCTGCAGGAGTACTTGGCGCGGAATTAAATTCAGGGAAGACTGAGAATGAATGAGAGCCAGTGACCTGAGCAGTGGCAGCGACGTCGCTGTCGTCCCCCGGAGGGGTGGCAGTTGTCCTGCTGGGCCTGCCCGGGCGCTGGAGAAGGGGAACCACGTGTGGCCTTTGCAGGGCAGCCGTGCCTTCCAGAAACCAGCATTTATCATCATACAAATGTTATTTTAAGCTTTCAATTGCTGACATAATTAATGGAATACAAAGCACACCTTGGATCATGCGATACATCAAACAGGATCTGATGTATTACACACATCAAAGAAAGTATTACTTATTGCAGACTTGTCCTCTAAACCTCACCGTCCGGTTTATGAGCCGCAATGTTGTGCTGTTTTGCCTGTTCAGGTGTCCTCTTCGTGATTTATTTATTTTTACTGATTTTTATGCATTTATTCGGCTGTACTGAATAGTGGTGATTATTTATCACCGGACCACACGGCAGTGAACCCTGCTTGGCTGGTGCTCAGCTGGCTGGAGGTACCTCGTTTGTCTTGTGTTTGCCTTGAACATAAGTCATAAGCCACCTTGGCTGCTCAGAAATACACACTATTTTTCTGCAAGATAAATATATAATTCTGCAAAACAAACACACAACTAAATATACACTTCAATATTTTTTCTGCATTTTTTATTAAATAAGAATCAAGCACTTGGGAAGATTTTTCTCTCTTCCAGAAACTGTTTTCAGTTCCAAGCCCTTTCCACCTGCAGTTTCAGGTCTCTCTCCTACACCTCCCAGTTCATTTCCAGCTGTCTCTACTGGAAAAAGAACGGAGGGAATGGAAAATGAAACAAAAATATTGAAGATTTGAGCTTTCAGTAGAAGTAGAAAGTCACTGAGGAACCACTACGCCCCCCTTTTCACAAGAAGGTTCCCCCCCTTGCCCCAGACGTATTTTTTTCATCAAACACAATGGCCTGATCAGAGCTTTCACAGACTGATTCTGTCCGTCCCCCTCGCAAATAAACCCCTCTGGGTGCGGGGTCACCCCTTCCACCCCCACTGACCTCCCACGAGCTCCGGTCCCTGCCTCCGGGGAGGAACAGCTGCCCGTTTTCTCTCTCACTTATCTCAAAGAGGTTACTTTTCCTCAGGGAACGCCATCGCTCTGCCACTTCCCGCAGCTCTGCCCGCTGGGCGATGGACGTTCGGGACTGACCGGCCTCGGTTTTACTGCAGAACGGCCCCCAGTAGAACCGACACGAGGTATTTCTGCCCCCCCCGCGGGCTGCTGCGATGTACCGTGTGTGTGTCCCCAAACTGTCACACGGGACGGCTCCGGCGCGGGGGCTCGCCGTCAGAGCATCCTCTTGGAGCTGCCGTGGAGAGCGGGGGGAGACAAATCACCTGCCAGAAGTTACCACCGACCTGTCCTCCGCCACAGCACGGGGACGGGAATCGCGCTGCCTCCTCTGGAAGCAGGGTCTGAGCAGGGTCTGAGCTGAGCCGGGACCTACGGTGACAGAGAGGGACAGCCTGGCCTCGGAACCGGGGTGGGGTTATTCCAGGTAGCTCCCTGCATTAGGAACAAAGTTGTTAGTTAAACTGACTAATACTAATGAACCACGGGGATGAAGAGATTTGCACCCCAGAGAACATCCAGGGATGACATTGCCAGGTGACTAATCGTAGCCCGTAGCCAGCTGCTGACTTCTCTGGCCCAGATTCCTCTCCCTAAGGGGCCCCGGGGTGACACAAGATGCTGCAGTCGGGCGTCACACCGGGGGTCTTCTCCTGGGCACCCCGACTGATGGGCAAAGCCAGGACATTACTGTGAGGGGAGCGGGAATCTAATCATCGCTAGTCCAGACCTAACTGCTGCCGGCAAAGCTGTGTCTAAAACTGTCACAGGTGCACTCAGTGCCACAGCTCAGCCGGGGACAGGGGAGTCGCTGGCAGGGGACGGCGCGTTCAGGAGGAGCAGGCATGACATGCCTCGGTGCTGAGACCTGGCACACTCAGCGCACACACAGGGGCAGCTCCCCTCTCCTTGTCCTGGCGTCTGTCTGGAGCAGCCAAGCGACAACAACACTTTCCTTTGCTTTTGCAACCCTCAGTCCATCCAGCTTGCGAGTTCGGCCCTTTTGCTGCCCTCATTTTGGCACTAACGAATTTAATGATACCTCCTCTATTCCCGAACTCAGTACTGAGCAGTGGCAACAAGCACTTTTTTAGGGAAGAAATTAACGTCTGGTGTGAGATACAGTGAAGGGAGGAAGCAAAAAGAGAGGAGAGGAGAGTACAGCTTCATGGCTGGATTTCTTTTACTTGTTAGTACTGGGTTTGGGGAAAGTGGAAAGGGAAAAAAACATTAATTTAAGTTTTTTTCAATGTCAGCCTCCTCGCCATCAAAGAACTGCAATAATGCTGGTGGGTTATTTAAATAAACCACAAAATGCCCACAAAATGTACTCTGCAGGGCTAACAGGAAATCTGGTTGTTCCAAGCCGTTGCTTCAGGAAAATGCGAGGCCGGGCTGTGACAGAGGTTTGAGTACCACTGGCCTCAGGGACGTTCCCTTATTTGTTCCCACAGGATTCTCTCAGACGTGTTTCCATCCTTGAAGATTTTGCAGGACTTGCCTGGAACCCCCCCCAAATGATGGCGTGTGTCAGCACGGCTGTGTGCCCTCCTCCCCGCCAATGAGACACCCGGTCCCTGGGTTAGACTGGTGAGACGCCAGCCCTTTCCAGAGGGAGCCAAAGCCACCTCCTGGCCCCCAGGGAGTACGGGCTCCTCCTTGTAAGGCAAACCTGATCCCCCCAGGAAGGGTGGAAGCCCTCGGGAGCTGTTACACCAACCTTAAATTCATTATTCACAATGTAAAGCTGCTAATTGTAGAATTGTAATGTAGAATTTGGTAATTGCCTACTATACAAACACTTAAACGATTTAAAGAATGCATCTAATTACTGGCTTTTGCCAGAAAGCAGGCTTGGAGTAAGTCCCTGGCTGGTGACTGAGTGGCTCAGCATCTCACCCAGCGTTTGCAGGGAAGGTCGGAGCCAAGGCTGAGTCCACCAGCCGGGACCACTGAAAGGGGGGACCCTGCTCACCCACCCCTTTCTCATCCTGCTCCCACCTCTGGGCGCGCTGCGTTTCTTCTGCAGGCAAGGGCCGAAGATGTCATTTATTGGTACCATTTTCTGGCCTTGCTGGGAGTTTAACTTCAAAACCAGTGCAAGAGCAGCCTATGGTTTTTACCAGTCAGCTGGAAGCGGCGCTGAAGACTGTGGAGTGGCTGCGTGTGAATCAGCCATCCTGCCGGCTTGGGCCGGGAGAGGGTTGATTTTGGTCACAGGACCTTGCGTGGTGTCGTGTTTGGGGTCTGTGCTGCACACAGTGCTGGTGACGCAGAGCGTGTCAGTCGCTGCCGAGCGGCCCCAAGGGCTGCTCTGCTCCTCACCCCCCGGCCGCGAGCAGGATGGGGGGGCACAGCCGGGACAGTGACCCCAACTGCCCGAGGGATGTCCCGGACCACAGGGCACCGTGCCCAGCAACAAAACCTGGGGAAGGAGGAGGAAGGGGGGCATTCGGAGTGATGGCGTTTGTCTTCCCAAGTCACTGTCACACGCGTGACGGAGCCCGGCTCTCCTGGGGGCGGCTGAACCCCCACCTACCATGGGGAGCGGGGGGTGAATTCCCGACTTTGCTCTGGTGGCACACAGCTTCTGCTGTGCCTGTTGAACTATCTTCATCTCAACGTAACATTTTTCTCACTTTTGCCCTCCGGGTTCTCTCCCCACCCCACGGGGGCAAGCGAGCGGCTGGCTGGGCGGGTGGGCGAGCTGCCCACCGAGGTGAAGCACAAGCCGATTATGGCTGTTGACAGCGCACTGACCTTGTCGCTGCCCTGAGCCTCCCGCGCCTGGCTCACAGCAGCAGGTACACCGCCTGCAGGCACACCGGCGTCCCCGCCGTCCCCCGGGGTTCCTGCGGCGGGTGCCGGGGTCCCACCGGCCCCAAGAACAGCCCTTGGCCCCAAGGGCTCCTCGGCCAGAGCCGGCAGCAGCTCGTGCCCCCCGTGGGGGGTGGATGGAGGGGCTCGGGGGGCGCTGAGCCCCCATCCCGGCTGCCGCTGCCGTCAGCATATGGTGTCGGAGGTGTCTGCCTCGAGGCACACGGAGGAAGCGGCAAAGCTGTATTTGGCCAGCAGGGTAGCTTTACACATTTTTCATTAAACCTATGTTAAATATGGAAATAACCACAGAAACGAGGGTTGGTATTTCATGTGTGAGCTCTTTTGCACATTTTGGTGTTTCTCATGTTTGGAGATAAAAACAGGTTTGACAAAGCTCTCTTCTGGAAATGTACTTAGGTTTACTGAATTGCCATGATAAATTTGCTTTAAAAGCTAATCTAAAATCAGATAGAGTTAATAAATCTCTAGAAATGCATTTCCAGTCAGATGCGCATGGCAAAAGATTATTTCTTTTTTTATTCTTCTGGGGTTTTTTTGAGAAAGAAAATTAATTCATTGTTGTTGTCTCGGAGTCAGGGCTCTCCTTGAAACGCAGCTCTCGGATGTGACCAGCGCTGCAATCCCCTCCTGGACAGAGCCAGTTCGGTGAGCTTGTCTCAGGAAGGAAGAGATTCTCGGTGCTTATATGTGGAGTGGATTTTTGGTTCTGCTGATTGAGAACATCTTAGCCATGAGTATCTCTTGTTTTCCAGAAGGTAAAAAGCTTTTCTGGCAGGAGCTTCTTTTGCTACGTAGTTTGAAATTGGAGAGGGGAGCGATGAGAGAGAGTTAAATGGAGACAGTAGTACCTATCTCTTTATTGTATAGGAGTTCTTTCCATTGGAATGAATAAAGATAAAAATCCCACTTGAATATCAAAAAATGCTTTTCTGCAATCTAGCTGAGCACTGCTTTATTTAGGTTCCTCCTCAAAAGGGAGCATTTGAGTGCATTTGTCCCAAATGGATGAACAGTTTTAAAGAGAACATAAGGAATGAGGAAACTCGCTAAGAGCGGGGGGAAAAAAAAAAGATTATTCACCAAAGGGAACTACATCTTGGAGACAGTGAAAATCTTGGAGAAAGCAAAGTTTTCCAGAAGAAAAGTAAAAAGAGGTCTTTGCAAAGCATGTAGAACACCACGCAAAAGGTCCCTCAGGAGCAGAGAGGGGAGGCAGGCGGCTGCGCTGTGATACGGTCGGGGCCAAGGCTAAAGGCAGGCTGCGGAAGGCAGACAGAGCAAGGGGCTAACTCGCTGCATGAGGTTGGGGGTTTGGTGGGGCCGTGGTGTTGGGCACGGCTGCGGACAGGTGATAGGGAAAGGAGAGGAGTTTATGGAGACGGGTGAGGATGAGGAGCAGCTCAGAGCACTGAGTGTCCCATGCACAGAAGCCAGGCCTTCATCCCAGGGCAGACCAGAGGCGAGGATTTTAGTAACTGTCAAATTGGGAATGGTATTGTTGGGTGGGGAAAAAACCTGCACTTGTTCCTGTATTTTAAGAAGTGGGGGTGGCTGAAGTGAGACGGGAAGACAGGAATCTTTAGGTTAGTTCTCAGCAGTGTGCGGAGTCGGGAAGAGACAAATGGATGTGGGTAATTCAGGATTCAAAGAGGCCAGGTTTCAGAGAGGCAAATTTCAGCAGCTCCCCAGCCAGTGACACTTTGGTAATGACTGGCTCCTCGGGCAGCAGGAGGTTGCCCAGTAACGTACAGACCTAACGCATGGGCTTTGGGAGGGAAAGTGTTGATTTAAACCTGGCGGGATGGAGACACGTCTGATAACTGCTGGGCTGGGGGGGGGGCGGGCTGGTGGTGCTGGAGGGGACGCTGGCTTGGGGGAGGGCCACGGGGCGCTCCTCGGAGGGGACTGGGAGCCACCACCCTCGGTCTGGGAGAGAAGCTGTCCCAGAGAACTGAAGCGCGAGAGCAGAGCTTGGAGAGGACAACAGCAGGGAGTAACTCGACAGGGATCCTAACACGGAAAACCAGTCCCCATTTCCATTAGGGAATAATGGGGTGAGTATGGAATGCAAGACATGAGCCTTACTGCGATCGCAGCTCCCAGTCCTGGTCCTTTTCTGCTCCCACCAGCCTTGTCTGATGGACTGGGGGGTGAACGTGGTGACAGGCTCCGCCAAGCCGTGGGCTCTCCGTGTCACCCCCCCCCCCCCCCCCGCATCCTGCTGCAGGGATGTGTGACACTGACACGGGACAGAACACCTGCAGATTGCAAGGCTGAGAGATCCAAGGGGTGAGCACCAGAGGAGCCTCTCGGAGGGTGTACATGGAAAAGTGCTACAGCAGGAAAAGAGAGCCGGCCTCGGGTGCTCCCATGCCATCTCTCTGGGGTACCTGGGGACCGGAGCACAGGGAGACCTGTGGGGCTTAATTTAGAAAGGAAACCTAGGGGAAATCCAAGGGTGAGTCTTCTCACAGCAGAAAAAACCATAATGTCCCCCCAGGATGTGCCCCCCACCAGGCGTGTGAAACGTGGGCAAACCTGTGCCTGTCCCCAGCACCTCGATGGCAGGTCCCGGGGCTGCGGGGAGTGACACAGCGTTACGCTGAGCGGGGATTTTTGTGCCGAGTGCCCGTGTTTCAGCAGCCCCACGCTCCCCCCTACCCAGAAAAGGGGCCAACAGCGAGCAACAGCCCCTGGTGAGGAGGGGGCTGAGAGCGGCTGGAGCCGCTGCCCGCGGGAGGATGCTCTTCACGGGGGTGTTCACACCCAGCTGCAAAGCTCACACAGATCCCTGCCAGCAGAGAGGCTGAGGAGAGGAGACCCCCCTACGGCATTACTCCCGGTAACGGGAAAGGCAATTCTGAAGGGCGTTATCCCTGACGCAGAGGGGAGTGTTTCCAGAGCTGCCTTTCACTCGGTGCACAGGGCCGACTGCCGCTCCTCACAGCTACCCCAGTGCTTGGTTGTTGCCGTGTACAGGACATTTGCTGGAGATATAGTTCCCATTTCCTGTATAATTTCATGTTCCTGCACACACTGTGTGTATTCACTTTGCACACTCACGCTGCTCACCGACTTCACAAGGGCACTGCAGCTTTGCAATCTTGCCTCCCGAGTCTGTAAAATACCAGCGGCTGAGGATGTATTTAAGAAGCCAGAGCACCTGAATAGCTGTTTGGTGTTCACACACCTCCTCCCGGAGAGCAGAGCCGGGACAGGCATGGAGCTTCGTCGGTCAGGGAAAGAGGCGTGAGGGAGGAGGGTGGCGCTCAGGGAGGTGGGTGGCAGCTCCAGACCTCACTGGGAGCCGGGATTGGGCCAGTGCGGGCACCCGGCTGTGGGGAGCGGACCCTGAGCAGGGGAAGGGGCTGACCCCCCCCGGGGTGCAGGGGGTCATGCCAGGGTGGGGGGTCAGCCAGCTGCGGGGCTGGGCACTCCCCGTGCCCTGCGAGGTCCATCCATGGCAGCGAGGCAAAGCCGGGAAGCCCCTGGCTTCTCCCTGCACTTGGAGAAGCGATTCCCAAGAAGCTTCCTCCAAGAGCCTGCAGTGACCGAGCCCGTGTCCTGCCCCGGGGGGTCTGGGGTGACCCCGGCAGCGGCACCGTGCCTTTTGGAGGGGCCGAAGTGCCGCAGAGCGGGGTCTCGCTGTGCAGGGCTGCGGCACCAAAGGAAACCCATTTCCCAGAGGGTCTGATGGTGCGACCCCAGTGCTGTATGGCAGCGCTGACACAAGGGGAAACCATCTGATAACTGATTTCCTCTGATCTGCAGAGTTTCTCAACCTTTTCAGATGACCAAACCCTTTTTTTGCAGCCACATCTTCCCCAGCCCGTGGGGCAGGACCAGCAACGCCTTCATTCTCCAGTTTCCCCTGGGCGACTCTCAAGAGGTGGCAGATGCCTGACCTTGCAGGGCAGGACGGCTGGTGAGTGGGAAGAGAGGGGATTTTGGCTGGAGATGTCAGCATATCCTTAATGTCTCCTGACCCCCCCCTGTTACCCCACGGCCATTCACAGCACACCAGGAAGAGCTACCCAGTGCCTTAGAAACATTTCTCTTTAGGGGCTAGACATTAAAAAAAGAAAGAAAAACAAAACCATGTCTGGGATATACGGTAGGAAACTTAGAAGTAAGGTGCACATTTTAAACAACAAGAATGGTAAGTCATTGGAGCAACTTACCCAAGAGGCTCTTCGAGTTTTGTCTATTGAAGTTGTTTTTCTTTAACCCAGCCTGAGTTCATCTCCAGAAGAGCTTCAAACAGCAGCGAAACCCACGAGCGCGTGGCTCTTGGCCTGTGCTCTGTGGCAGGTCAGACTGGGGATTATATACCTGCCTCTTTTCCTTAAGAAATAAAAACCTCCGTTTGCCACCTTTGAAGGGGCCCTGGGATGAAGCACTTGGACCTGCTTCTGCTGCCTGAGCACGGCGCCGTGGTGCTCGAGGCCTCGCCAGACCCAGCATCCTCTCCTGGAGAGGTCACCACCAGCAGAAGCTGCAGAGAAGCTGGCATTAGCAACAGGAGCAGTAAAAGGGTAATTAGCAGTGACGGTTCTTGACCCAGGCATCCCTGATCTCCCTGACTCTTGTAAAGGGAGTTATTAGTCAAATACAGTGCCTGTGTGTGAAACAATTATCACTAATTACCATCAAGGCATGGCATTCGGAGATTTTTAAACACAGCATGGAAGTCTTGTGTGATTAGGGAGACCGTCAGGGCGAGGAGCTTTCTCAGGCAACTCGCTGAGTGTTTTCCATGCAGCATATTCCTGAAAATACAAGATGATTCAGTGTCAATCAGGTGACTTTTAATCTGTATATAGCGTTAAAACAAAGCAGGCTGACAGACTGAGACCACGAACAGGCACAGCAGGTAGCCCTTGCCCTCCCCTCGCCTCCCCGTCAAGAAAAAGAAATTACGGGAATGCTGTTCTGTTAGGACAAGGGATAATAGCTTTAAACTGAAAGAGGGGAGATTTAGACTAGATATAAGGAAGAAATTGTTTACACTGAGGGTGGTGAGAGCCTGGCCCAGGTTGCCCAGAGAAGCTGTGGCTGCCCCATCCCTGGAGGGGTTCAAGGCCAGGTTGGAGGGGGCTTGGAGCAACCTGGTCTGGTGGGAGGTGTCCCTGCCCAGGGCAGGGGGTGGCACTGGGGGGGCTTTAAGGTCCCTTCCTATCCAAACTATTTGAATCGATGATTCTATGATTCTGTGATTCTTTGAATACCTGGCAGGCTGTGCCTGTTCACGCGACTCCTGCCCAGGTTTTGGCTAACGCGGCTCATGCCAAAGGCCTGGGACCAGCGCCACGGGGTCAAAGCCAGAGCCAGGTAGGCAGGATGGGTGGCAAGGGCCACGATGCAGCCGCTGTCCCCTGCAGCCAGCATCTTTGCGTACCAAGTGTCGGGCAGTTTCATCCCTGTCTGCCAGCCCTTGGAAATGGTTAGATCAAACCTGCAAGCTGGGAGGTGTAAAACGCCAGCTTACCCACAACCTTCCAAGAGGGACCCGACCGCAGGACAGGACTGACAGGACTGTCTCAGCAGGACAGGAGTGCTGAGGCTCTTGTGCCGGCCGGTGTGATGGAGGGGAAGCCTGCGCCGCGACGGAGGACGGATGAGCACCCTCACCCTCGGCTAGGGAACCATTTGCTCGTAGCTGCAGGAGTTACGAGTTATCAGTGATGAAACCTCCTGCCTTGAGTGGGGAGTAAGTGAATTCCTGTGAAAGACAAGTCTGGGCAAAAGGGGATTGAGCCCTTGTTTCTCATGTTTGTTTGCTATATTTCTTAATGAGCTCCTAAAATAAAGTTTAATCTACAGAGCACGTTGTCCTGTAAATATGAGAGATCCAAATGGACCACGAGACAGGTCTCCTCACCAGCTGCCAGCTGTAATAACGCGTTCTGACCACACCAGGCAAAATCTGGGCAGGCGGAAGCAGAGCTGCCCTCCACGGGGCGGCAGAGGCTGCAGCAGGGGACGGACACCTTCTGTGTGGGGCCGTGCCCCACAGCGATGGACCTGCCCGGAGAGGTGCCGCAGCGGCTGCTGCCAGGGCAGGAGGGCGGGCACTGGGGAGAGAGGCAGTGATTTTGAGCAGCTCCAAATCTCTGGAAGGGGTTAAATCCAAGTCTGACTCAGGACCTTGAACCTTGTGTTACCAACATAAAGGAGACCCAGGCAGCGACTGTGAACTACTGCATCCCACCCGCAGACAGCCCCGTGCCAGACGGGAAACACTGCGTCACGGTTAAACCCAGCCATTCGACAGCGATTCTCTTCCTTATTAGATTTATCTCGCAGCTCTTCCTTCCTCCTCTGTAGGGTTCTTTATTCAGAATCTGCTCAAATATTTTCCTTCAGAAGGTTTAATATCTCAAAGTGCAAATATTCAAACCCTGTATCATTTTGTAATTTCATACTCCATGGTTCTTTCATATGCATATCACTCATTTGCTACCCCTTTGAAGAATGCAGCTTGAGTAATGGAAGTGAAAGAAAACCCATTCAGTGTTGATTTTAATTGAACACGCTCAGAAGCTATGGGGATCCATGCCAGACTCCAGCTCACTCTCTTTTGAAGAGTTATTACTAGACTTCTTTTGCCTCTGCCTCTGTATTTTTTTTCCAATTAGCAACTTCCCAAAAATATTAGTTACCTTATTATTTTTAAAGCTCTGCTTGTTTGGGATGCTTATGCCTAATAATCATCAAATCTGCTTTCTCTTCCTGTTCCAATGGAATATCGCATTCCTTGTCTTGGGAGCAAAACATCAGACAAAATTAGACCTCGCCTGCATTCAGGAGTAAAATTTTGCAGTGACAATTGACTCATTTCTCATGTAGCTTTTTCGCCTCAATGTAGTTATGGCAGTGGTGAGCTTCTGTAGGCTTTAAACTGTGACTGGAAAGACTGTAAATTAAAGGCTGGAAAAGACTGTAAATGAAAGATTTTTTTTTCCTTGTGTGCACAATGAGGTCTCTGGTAGTTCCTCATCCTCCTGTCCCAGTCAGCTGACCAGGAGCCCTCAGCTTGTTGCTGGGACAGAAGAGAGGAGACGGGACGTGCAGAGGAAGGAGACAGTGCGAATGCCTTGAACTATTGGATACTCTTTTCCATGCAAGATGCGGCTTAAGGAAAACACTTAAATCAGCAACTGGTAGAAGAGCAAAAAATTTTTCAGTCTATTATGGAAACGAGCTCTCCACATGGCTCTCAGGAGCAGCAAGTGGCTATGGGAGTTCCAGCAGGCTGGTGGTGTTCATTTTGCTATTTTCTACTGACAACTCACCTCAACAAGGGAATAAACTGCATAAGAAAGAAATGTGAAGAAGAAAGAGTTTTAAAAGACCAAAACCCAACATGAAGAAAGTGTAAGTGTCAAGGGAGCACGCTATTAAAATATTGAGGGCACGTGTAAACACCACCAGAGGACGGGAGGAGGAGGCAGGCGACGGAGCACACCCGTAACCCGCTGCTCCCCTCCTTACGCAGGCGAGGAGGGGGACGCTGAGCCCTGGTGAAGCAGGACAGGCCCCTGGGCCATCTGCCCGGTGCGTCCCCCCAACCCACACAGCCCAACACGTCCCTGCTGACGGCAGCACAGCCCTGCTCAGCCCACGGACACGGGCTGGAAGGACGGCCAACGCGGAGCACAGGCATCTCCAACGCTGTCCCGCCATTCCTCCTCCATCCGCCCCGGCCTCCTGTGCCTTCTTGGCTTGAGAGAACCCCTCATGGCCAGGTGAGGCGGTCCTGCTGCCGCAGACCGCGGGGTGAGGTCGAGCACCGAGGGGGCCGGCGGGCACCATGCCATGCTCTGACAGGAAGCCCTCACCCAGCCATGGGTGATGGAAGCCCCCATTCAGCCACGGGCAATCGCTGCTCTGGGATCCAGGAGGGTTACTCGCCCCCTGAGGAAGAAATGTGGATCCAGACCAGCTCCTCAGACGGCAGCGCTGCGGCACCCAGCCCTTTCCCAGGGCCACTGGTCCGCTTTGCCCCCGCCTCCTGCCGTTAGCCAAGATGGGACAATAGAGCGCTCTCCCCCATCACGAGATCGGCCTCGTGGACTGAAGGCCGGGTCGGTCCCCCCAAAACCAGAAATACCTGTATGTCTGTTTGCAGCTGGAAAAATGGGGTTGCCCACGGTGTCGGCAGGGTCGGATGCTCTGGCAGCCGGCAGGGACGGGCAGCGGGGGCTGCTGGGGGCACCTGAGGAGCGACAAATCCACCTGAGCCGGTGTTTTACCCCCCGCCAATGCACCCTGGAGAGAAAAGAGATGCCAGTTCACCTTACATAAAATTAGAGGTAATGATGAGGATGGGGCCTCTCCAAAACCTGCCTGCCTGGGCCATACCTAGGTGCACCCCAGCTCCGGAGAGGATCGGGGCTGGCCACAGCCTCGCCTGGACATGGGGGAGGCTTCCTCCTCTTGCTGCAGCCTGGCTACACGCAGACGGAATGCCCAGGAACTACGAATGGTCTCTGCCATTTTTTGTACAATGCAACAGCTCCCCCATCTTACAGACCGAAGAACTAAAAATGGGAAATATTCCCCGGGAAGTGAGCTGTGGGGAAAGGCAGGGAAAGGCAGGGAAAGGCAGGGAAAGGCAGGGAAAGGCTCTGCCGCCGCTTCTGCGGGGAGAGGCTGGGCGGTGCGGGGTGCCCACGGTGCTTCCCATCCCCAGCTGCTCCGGGGGATCCATCCACAGCGCGGCACTTGACATTTCGGTGATTACGCGCGGAATTTTCTTCTTGTAAGGATGAGTAAACACTGCAGTTTCCAAATAACTTTTGATGAGGTACAACAGTCTGTCTTACAGAGTAACACTCACCGCCTCTGGCCTCCGTTACCAGGGACGCTGTGGCTCGCAGCCGCCCACCGGCTTGCCGCGCTGCTGCCGCTCTCCTTTGGGGTGCACACGCGGCACGCGCTCCGAGGGGCCAGCGGGAACGGGCCAGCGGAAAGCGCTCTGCTCGGTGCGGGGTGATGCATGCCTCAGCAGTCACTCCTTCTCACCCCTGCACAGCCACGGCCACCTCCGGAAAGCGGTATTTCTCCTTTCTAGCCCCAGTGACAGCCTTCGGTTTTGCTTGCCCGGCAGTTTGGCAGCGACTCCCGCGGATGCTCCCGAGCCGACTCCTGCTCCAGCTGCGGCTCAAAGGACGGCTCTGGTTGATGAGGTGGGGCCAGGGAGGAGGTGTGACGTGCGGAGGGACAAGCAGACCCTGTGACCCCCACGGAGGGCAGAGGTGTGGGTTCGGAAGGGGTGGGGAGCCGAATCGCTGAGCACAGCGCCCCAGGAACAGCCAGCTGCAGGGAGGTGGCACCGTGCCCAGGCCTGAGGTCCCTCCTGTGTGAGGCCATTAAGGGTTAGAGAGAGTGCATAAAGGCAGCTCTGTGCACGACTTGCACAAAGCACTTTGCTCGAGAAACTCTCCTTATTTCAGCCAAAAAAAGAATTTCACTGAATTTCACGGAATTTTTAGAGTTGGAAGGGACCATAAAGATCATCTAGTCCAACTTCCCTGCCGAAGCAGGAAGAAATGATGGAAAAATTCTAAAATGATATGTATGAGCAGGGAAAGATTTGAGGTTAAGAAGTTATGGGCTGCACCAGGAAAAAGGCACTAACGCTGTGCTGGGAGACTGGAAAAAGTCACACCTCGGGTAAGCGCTGGCTGGGAAGGGTCATGGCCGAGGTGGCTGAGCCCCGGTGGGAGTGAGGGGTCCCCAGGGCAGGGCGAGTCCTGGCTGGAGCTATGGGGGAGCTCAGCTGAGTAACACTGAGCATCCCCGGCCCAGGGCCAGGCAGGCCCACACCACCTATGGGGTACGCTGGTGGCCCCCCCGGAACACAGACCTGCCCCTTCTGACAGCAGCGAGGTCTTTCCCAAACAGCCTTCCCCCCAAAAGGCATTGAAGAGAGCGTTCAGGCACCGACACCCCCTGCGGTGTCACCCCGGGCAGCCAGGAGCACCCCCGGGAGAGACCACAGCCACAGCGGGGGTAACGGTTTCAGACGAAGACCTGCAGCAGCGCAAGTGTCACACACTGTCCCTGGGCCTGGGTCCAGCACTGGCTTTGATTTCCACGCTCAGAGATGGAATCAAAGGCGGTGCTGACTGCTGGGGTTTCACTCTCCTGACCAGCCCTGGAGCTATACTGGGTGCTGGGTAGGTGCCCAGTTACACCAGCACAAAGCCTCCGGGACAGGGCCAGCCGAGCAGAGCGGCACTGCCCCGCAGCATCACCCACCAGCCGCTGAGCTGAAGGCAAGTCACCGTGTCACCAATGGTCCCCCAGATTCCCAGTCCCTGCTTGTCACCGAGGCCGTGCTCCCAGGAAGGGAGACCCACCACCTCCTGCAGCTGCAGTGGCTTTCCTTCTGCAGGCGGGTGACAGCCAAGAGCACCCCGAGGCCTGCGGGGCTGCCCTGCTTTCACACGGCAGCCTGACGGCACCGCCGAGGGAGCGGGAGGTGGCTGGAAGGGACACGCTGTGAGTACACGCAGTCAGAGCCACCACCGCAGACACATCCTGTGACGCGACAGACCGGCTGTCCATCTCACCCATCGGGGAGTGAACCTCCCCAGCACACCCACAGCTCCCCGCACCCCAAGGACGAGCAGCTTTCCCACTGGGAGAGTTAACATTTCAATCCCACATCCAACAGGGATTTCAGGCTGGCAAAGAGGCTGCAGCAGCCCTTGCTCAGGCCAGAGGCAGCGCAGGCTGAGGCCAGAGGGTGCAGGATGCTATTGCAGATGTCTGCAAGGACGCAGAGCTTCTGGACTGTGCTGTAACGGTACCAGTTCAGAGTGGTCCTGAACCAGTCTTCATGGCGTGTTTGTGCCGGACGGTACCAAACCAATGTACCCCCCAGAATTCACAAGGCTCTGAGCACCGAGCTCCCGCAGGGCCCTTTCATTTCCCTTTGCCAGGAAAGCCGTACCCAGCCGCTCGCTTCCCTTCCGCTGCCAGCCGCTCGGCCGGTAGCGCCGCCACGCCGTCTGTCCTGCTCCGGGGCAGCAGAGACCTGGCAGGGCAGCAAGTGCCCGAACGCAGAGCCCAGGGAGACGGTCTGCTCTGGTCGACATCAGCCAAGAGAACAGACGCTGTACCACCGAGCATCGTCTTGTCTCTCTGCTCGCTCCAGAGGAGAGCTCGCTGTGAAAGCTGGATCGGGGCCGAGCACGAGACTGTCTCCAGCTCCAAGGGACAATGGGGCTAGAAGAGAGCGTTTGGGAGAGTAACTGCAGAGCCAGCCCTAGCAAAACTAGCTTGCTGATGTGAGCTTTCCCTCGAGGGAGCAGGAGACTCACTCCCTCCTGCCAGCACTTTAGCCTCTCTGCCCCTATAACAACTGGAACCAGCTCCACGAAAAGCAGCTGGGATGTGGAGAAAAACACTAACGGATGAGACCCAGCCCGGCTGCCAGGCCCTGGGCAGCTTCCGAGGCTGCTGGAAGGGCAGAGGACGGTGCTGCTCTGGGAGGTGCGCTCCCTCCAACCAGGGCCACACACTGCTGTGGAGACCACAAAAACAAACTCCTTTTCCATTTCCGAGTTTGCCAGAGAGCAATTTTCTCAGGTTGCCTGGACAGACCGGAGCGGGGGAGCACCGCTGTGTTCCCTCTTCTCACCCACACCGACGCCAGACTTTGCATCCCAAGGCATAAACATCTCTTGCACAGCGTGAGCAGAGGCGTGAGGACTGTCACTGCGCCTTTTCTTTTCTGGGACGAGGGTTCCCCGACACTTATCCCCAGCAAAACACCAACGTGTCCCCGCAGCATCGCTTCCATGTCCTCCCCTGCCCTGCGCGCTGCTCCGGCCGCAGGCACCATCCTGAGCGCTGGGGCTGGGGAAGCCAAGCAGAGGCGGGCCGCTGGCTGCCATCCCGAGAGGAGGGTGTCCAGGAGACGGGGCCGTTGGCGTGTGCCCCTGCTGCCATCCCGGGGCAGGGTCCCTGGCAGCGACGAGGTTCGTCGGCTCCTCTTCAAGGCTCCGCAGGCAGAGCTCCTCTGGCTGCTCCGCTTCGGGTCCTGCAACTTCACCCACGTCCTCTCACAAAACAGCATCAGAGAAAGGTGTCAGTATTTCCTAGCAGGAAATGCGTCTCCTCCCCGTCAGAGACCCCCGGAGGCAGATAACGAGCACTAAATCCCTAAAAGCTCCCAAATGTATTGACCCCAAAGACAACCCAGCCTTTCCTCTTCGGGCCGGGATCATCCCCTCCGGCAAGTCAGGTGCTAGGGCCGGTGCGCCGGGCAGGACCGGGCAGGCTGCCTGCCTCCGGAGGGCGGGCAGGAGCCGCGCCCCCGCCGGTGGGAGCCCAGCCCGGCCTCCGCCGCTCTCTTACCCTGCCGTGTCCGCTCCGGGCGCCGCCGGCCAGTTCCGCGGGTGCGTGTGCCGGATCGGTCACCGGGTCGCACCCGAGGACCCCCCGCGGGACGACACCGGTCCCCCCGCGTCCCCGGCTCCCGGCGGAGCGCTGGGGGGGGGGGGGGGCGCCCCCCGGGCCGCGCCACCGCAGCCCGTCCCCGGCGGGGCAGGCGGAGGCTGGTCGGTGCCGGTGCCCGTCCCGCCCGGCGGAGCGCAGCCCGGTGCCCGGCGCGGCGGGGGGCGGCACGTCTGCGCGGCGGCCGGGCGGCTGCGGCTCCGCCGTGCGTGCGGCGGGGCGGGGAAGGGAGGCGGCGGCTGCTCCAGCCCGCCCCGGCGCGGCGCGGGGGAGGCGGCGGCTGCCTCCATGCTGCAGCGAGCGGCGCGGCTGCCCGGGGCCGGGCTGGGGCCGGCGGCGCGGAGGATGGGCGCAGCAGCCGCCGCCGCCGCCGCCGAGGGCCGACCCGCGGGCGCCGAGCTCCCCGCCCTGCCCCGCCGCCGCTGCTCCGCCTGAGCGCGCCCGGCGCGGAGCGGCGCGGAGCCGCATGGCCCTGCCGCCCGCCGCCCCTGCGCGCCGCGCGGAGGCTCCGCTGTAGCTGCTCCCCCGCCCCGTCCTCCGACTCCACCGCCCCCCCCCCCCCCGCCACCCCCCCGCCCCGCCACCATCCCGGGAGGCGCCGGTCCGGCGGCGGGGCTGACGGCGGCCGCGCTCCTCTCCCCGTCCCCGTCCGTTCTCCCCCCCCGCCCCGTCCGCCCCGTCCGTCCAGCGGCAGGATTACGCAGCGGGGCGCGGAGCGGCAGCGCTGTGCGAGGAGTAACCTGGCGCAGGTACACGGCAAGGTCACCGGCCGGCGGGCGCGGCGCGGGCTGCCCGCGGCGGGGCGATGCCCGCGGGCTCGGCGGGCTGCGCCGCTGCGTGCCCCGCGCCGTCCCCCCGCCTCCCGCCCGCCGCCGCCCGTGCGTGTGTGCATGTGCGCTGCCTGCCGCTGCCCGCCGCCGGAGCCGCGCCGCCGCGCCGCATGGGGCCGTCCGCGCCGGCTGCCCTGCCCGCCCCGGCCGCGGGCCGCCGCCGCCGCCGCCGCGCCGCTCTAGGATGCGGCTGGTGAGCGCCGGCACAGGGCGGAGAGGCGGCCAGCCTGCCCGCCGCCACAGCCCGCAGCCCGCCGGAGCCCGGCCGCACCTGCAGGGGAAGCGCTCCGGACGCCGTCCTTCCCCGGGAGGCGCCAGGTAATCGCGGCGGGGGCGGGGGGGGGGGGGGGGCCGGGGGACTGCCGTGCCCGGCTCCATCTGCATTGCAGCCCGCGGTGCTCCGGCACGGGGGGACTGGGCGCGGGGGAGGGGGCAGCGGCGGGGTCCCGAGCCCGCCCGGGCAGGGCGGCGGCGGCGGGACGGGGCCGGGGGGCGGTGGAGGCGGCGGGGCGCCCCTCCCGGGAGGGCGGCGGCGGCGGTGGGGCGCGGAGCGGCGCGGAGGCTGCGCGGCGGGGCGGGTGCCCCGCGGACGGGCCGGGCCGGGCCGCGCTGCCGCCCCTGCCCGCGGGACGGCGCCGGCGGCCGCCCGTGGCTGGGGGTGCTGCAGGGCCGCGTGTGCCGCGGCGGCCGCCGCCCCCCCCGCGCCGCGCTGCTGCCGCCGCCCGGGGAGCAACGGCACCGCGGGCCGGGGGCCGGGACCGCGGAGCCTCCGCCCGCGCGGTGCGGCGGCGCCGGGGCCGCCGGTGTGCGCGGAGCCGGCGCGGGGCGCGCCCGCGGGGGCCGGGGCCGCGGAGGGGCGTGGGGCGCAGAGCTCCCGGGGGGGAGAGGGGGCTCCGCGGGTCCCGCGTCCAGCCTCGGCCCGGCCCCGGCCCCGCTGGCGGCCGCCCCGTCCTGCAGCCGCGCCCGGGCACACGCCCCGCCGCCGCCGCCGCCGACCCCGCCGTCCCGGGGTGCGGAGCGATGCCGTCCCTTCCCCTCCCTCCCCGCCGTGGGGCGAACACCTCTGCTCCGCAGGCAAAGCAAACGTAGGACAAGAGAAGGCGTTTTTTGCCGCTGGAAGGTTCCCGTTAGGGGAGCCGGCAGAGCAGTTGTGGAGGAGCCAGCGGATGGGAACCCCGCAGCCATGTTGATGTAAGGAGCACGCAAACGCCCTGGTTCCCGGGAGCAGCCGGAGCCCGGGAGGTGCCCGCGGAGGGGGAGTGTGCGGAGGCACGGGCCCGGTTCGGGGGCCGTCACGCCTGGGGAGGCACGGGCAGGGGTGGGCCAGGAGCGCTTATGAACGCCCCTTCCGGAGCTGGTGCTCGCTTGCGCAGGCTGGGAGCAGGGGGGCTGCGGCCCGCCCGGGGCTGCCATGGAGGTCGGCGAGAGCGCTGCCCCCTCCCAGCCCGTCCCTGGCACCCGACGGCAGCGTTTCCTCTCCCGCGTCCTTCTCCCTGTCGCCTGGTCTGTCCGCTCTCTGGGGCAGGCACTGTTTCTCGTTGTGCTGAGTGTCTGGAGCAGAGGGGTGTGTTAGTCTCGGTTGTGGGTATGAACGTGACCTCACCAGAGTGGGGTGGGAGGGCTGGGTGCCTCCGGCCAAGCCCAGCCCTTCACAGCCTCCAGCCGACTGGCACAGAGCTGGACCGGCCAGGAGTCCCCGCGCCGTGGCCATCGTGCTGTCGTGACAGTCATCTTTCCCTTACGCTTCGCACGTTCCCAAAGCGACGTGGTGTGGGTTCGTGGCTCCCGAGCATCCTCGCTGGGTGCTGGGCTGCCCGGGCCTCGCCCAGCCGGCGCGGCCAGGCACAGACCAGTGAGAGCAGATGGGTCCATCCGGGTCCGTAGAGCCTGTTTGGTTCCAGCTGCGTGTCTGCGGTGGCTGCCCGACCCTGGCGGGGCCCTGGCTGGCTCCGGCAGCACCGATCCTGCTGCGGATGTGGATGCGTCTGGGAGCGCGGCGCGGCGATGCCCGCGCTGACCGCGCCAGCGGGGACCGCTTCTGCCGCGGTACGGGGCATGGACCCGGGCCCTCCTCGGGGCCGTGCGTGCCATGGGCTGCCCGGGGCGCTGGCTGGGCTCCCCGAAGCCTGCAGACGTTGCCCCAGCGCCGTGGTGCCACCGCAGTCCGTCCTGGCCGGTGGGGCTGTCCCGGTGGGTGCCGCGGCGGGGCCCGGCCATTTCTCTGCCGACGGGGGAGCGGGCTGGATTCTGCACCAGAGCTGTACCAGAGCCCGAGTGTTCTCGGTGCCCAAACACCTTCCCCATCTACGTGTCTAAATATATACTCCACTCTGAGGATTATGCATTTGTTTAAATGCATAATAAATGCATTTAGATGCGTAAGACTGTATCAGAATGCATGGCAGAGCTTGCCAGCGAGGCCTCCAGTCACAAGCCTCCCCGAGAAGCCTCTCCTGGCGTATCGCTCGCCGTCTTGCTTTCAGAAAGAGCAATCCCTGGTTTTATGATGGCAGCGCGGCCGGTGGAAGCGAACCCTGGGTGTCGGGGTTCAGAGCTGCGGAGCTCACTGTGTATGTACCCGACGGCGGGGGAGTGGGGACCCCCGTCCCGAGCGTCGGGGCCCAGCTCCCGCCCTGCCGCGGCCGGGAAGGGCTGGCCCGTCCCGCGGCTCCGCTCAGGGTGGCTGCCAGGGGCTGGTTTGATTTTTTTCGTACGATTCCTGTTGTCTGGAGAGGCTGCCGTTCGCCCGCAGGGGTGTGAGCGGTGCCAGGCTGCGGCCGCGGGACGGGGGAGAAGGGGACGGGGTGGCTCCGGCCCAGGAGCCGGGGTGGCTGGGCGTGCGGGACAGACCGGGGAACCCGGGAGGGAAGGCGGCGGAGCAGCGTGGAAGGAGGAACCAGATCTTCCCCAAACAGACCCGTGGGCCGCTGCCGCCGCGGAGGCTGAGCGTGTGGATTCTCCCCCCGCGCTGGGGGGTGCGCAGGGGGTGTCCCGGGAGTCGGGCTCGGCGATCCGGGGTGCCTGCGGGATGGAGGCGCCTTGGAGGGACGGAGCACCCCCAGGTGCCGGCAGGGCTGTCCGTCCAGCGGGGCACATGGAGACGCTTCAGAGGCTGGGGAGCTAATGGCTCTCCATGGCTGATCAATATTGCCTGTGCTTTCAGATGCGGTAACGGGTTCAGTTTTATAGAGCAATCTTTTGAATATTCTCTGAGCAAGCAGCCGGTCCAGAAAATCATTCTAATAGCTTTGCTATTAACGGGCCTGCAGAACGGGAGCCAAATAGAAAAGGCTTGTCTAAGTGCTATTGAAGCATTTTGGGCCAGGCGTATTCCATGCATTAGGGAAGATTTGTACTCCTCTGACCAGACATCACCCAGTGTTGTCTATTTATACGCATCTAAATATATCCTCTGCAGTCTTCAGACTTTTCTAGCTAGTAGTAAAATTACTTTTGTATCGTGCTATGAAAAGGTGCTAGCTGACACTATTTGATGAGTTTTGTGCTAATAGAGGTGTGTGTGTGTTTTAAATAGAAACTATTATTGAGGTAGTTACCTAAAATGCTTTGGAAATAAGAGCGTGTTGTCTATGTAGATGGATAGCAGAATGGAACGTGGTTGGAGAGGAGCGATACTGGAGAGATGCTCAAGCCTGGAAAGCCAAATCCAAAGCAGTGTAAGGTTTTGTTGTTTAAGAGTGAACCATTCTTTCTAGAAATATACATCAAATTATCATAGACTTTGCAACGAGATAGAAACATTTGCTTCTAATTAGTCAGATATACCTTCTGCTACCCCAAAGTTTGAGACACCGTTTTGAAAACAATGTGACAAATCTTGAAGAAGAAGGAATGTGTGGTTTGGCAGGTCGGGGGGATGGAGAGGGGTGGTCATGGCTGTCCAGGTCAAGTCTTGCACATGGTGTTATGGACCCAGGGGTGAAAGACACTGTCCTGATCCCTGGCTGTCATGTGTCCCCATGTCCCCTGCAGGGGCGTCAGTCTGTGTCCATGAGCTAGCGAAGGTCTTGTGGGGCTCCTGAGGAGGGATGGAGACCCCGATAGACTCCCAGACAGCAACAGGTTGGCTCCTGGGTTGTGGTGCTGGTAGTACTGGCTGGCTGACTGGCCTGCAGCCCTCATGAAATAGTAATGACAATCGTTTTATTTTCTGTGGCAGCTCTCCCTGATGGTTCTTGGAGAACCAGGAGAGGCTGCAGAGGAGGGAGAGGGACTGGTATTCCCGGGGAGGCGATCAAGGAGAGGATGAAAGCTCTCAGAGGAGGTCCTGGCCCACAGCCCCTTGCACAGGTCGTTGTGTGCTCAGGGTGGCCCAAGGACAGGCGCTGTGCCCCCCAGGATGGCTCTGACCCTTGGTACGGGGTCCCAGCTGGAGGTGCGTGGCACAGTGAAACGCGGTGGTGCCAGGAGCCACCTCCTGCCAAGGGCTGGCAGGCACGGATTTACCCGGCAGCTGCTTTAACTGCAGAATCGTCCCGTTATTTGGAGGGTGTGAGGGAGTCTGCTGTGCGAAGGGCCCCCTGCCTGCCTGTCCCCGTCCCGGCGGTGCCCCCGTCCCCCACCTCCGGGAGGCTGGGCACGCTGTGCCTGAGCCGGGCGGCAGCTCTCCTGCTCCCATCGAACACATCGCTCGACAAATAATATTTGCCCCAAGCAGGCTGAATAATGCAAAGGGTGATTTGTCAAATGGCTAATTGAAGCGGTAATGGGAACCTCGGTGAATGCCTCTCTAATTGCGTAGCGTGTGGCCAGCGGTGACTCTGTGAGTGGCTGAAGCTGGTTCCCGGTGCTGCAAAACCATGTCCAGCACCTTGCTTTTGAGGTTGCTCTTTGAGATGAAATTTCTCGCCAGGAACTGTCCGTTCTCAGAACATTTCCATGAAGACACATGATTAGCTGGCTTTACTTTAAAGTGGAATATCTTTTTTTTCCCGTGAAGTTTTTGTTCAAGCTTCTCTGTCAAGATCATGTTGGACTTCTTCTGGGTTGGTGACAGACGAAACTCGTCAGTTTCCATTGCCTCAGCGTTGTTACGTTGCCAGATATCTGATATTCCCTGCGTATTTGTTTCTCATTCTTTGTACCTGCCTTGTCTCTGTGCTTGGCCAAGGGGGACGGAAGACAGGAGACCTGGGCCTGGCACAAGAGCTGTGTTGCTCCCATGGCAGGAAGGCTGACCACCGGCTGCAGTACGGCAGACTTAAAAGGAAAACACTTACAAGGAAGAAGCAGCATGGCAGAGAAAGTCACACCCAGAGGAAGCCCCAAAGTCTGTTTCCAGTATCCTGGTGGCAGAGCTGCCGGTGCCAGGATTTGGGATGGGATTTCCGTAGCAGCACCAAGGAGCGATGCAGAGATGTTCTGCTGCACGTGGGTGAGGTGTGGGCTAAACCTCGCTGGGCTTTACCCAGTGGTAGGAGTTTGCCCATGATGTGAAGTCTCTGCCCTGGCACAGAGAGGCACGTGCCGGCGGCAGCGCTGCCGGGGCACAGGGGGCTGCCTTGTTTTTGTTTTCACCAACGCCCTTTTAAAATACTTTATGTAAAGACCCCCTGATAGGGCTCCGTGGGAGCAGGTCTGAGTAAGGCGAGCAGGATTTGTCGCTTTGTCAGCTGTGACTCAGTGGTTCTGCCGGGTACGTGGTGTTTCACAGGAGCCTTCTATCGGGGACCGTGATTCAGCTCCGCCGCGCCGTGCGGGCTGTTTCTGCTGCGCTGTGGGCAGATCTGTGCTCGGGGCTCCTCCACACCTCTGCGTCGCATCTCCCCTCCACCGCAGCCCGGCTGCGGGGATACTGCCCTCCTGGCTGGGGACCAGGCTCCAAACTGCAGCTCCAGAGTGGTGGCCACCGCACTTCTCTGGCCACCAAGCCCCGGCATGGGACCGGGCTCTGCTGGCACCGGGCTGGGAGGGTGGTGGGACCCTGGGTGCCACGGCAGAACCTGGGTGAGCTGGCACAGACAACTGAGCGTCTTGGTGTCAGGAAGGGAGACGGGAACGGGCCCAGCGCCAGTTCAGGCTCCGGTGGTGGTTGCCCAGTGGTGGGGTGTCCTGGCAGGTGCCATCCAGGGGTCCCGGGCACAGCCTGGGCTGGGGATGTGCCGCAGGTAGGTGTGCGGCTGGTGGGTCTGGCAGCACTTGGGCCCTGTGGGTTATGGCTGTGGACCCTAGAGGGGTTTTCCTGCACATCCCAGCTCCATCCTGCGCCTCCATGGGCCCTCTGCCTCTGAGTGGTGCGTGCCCTGCAGATGGGGAGGCAGCGGGAGGGGGCTGGCGCCGGCTGGACGGGTTGTGCTGGGCACTGGGACTGCGGGGTGCATGTGGAGAGGACCATCTCGCCGGGTAACATATTGCTGCAGAGGCTCTGCCCGGCGTCTGCAAGCAGAGCACCCACCAAGGGACCCTTCCTTGGGCTGCTCAACTCTTGGTGCCCTGGTCTTGGCAGCCATGGATCGGGCTGCTCCAAAGAGATGTGTCCTCATCCCCTGGCACCTGGCAAGGATTGCGCTTCGTGACTGGTCTTGAGGGTGCAGTCTCCATTCCAGTTGCTCCTTGTTCCCATGCACAGAGCCCCTCTCCCACTGCAGGTGGGCACCGCAGGAGCCTCCCCTCTCTGCATCCCTGTGTCGGCAAGCGGCGAGGAGCCCCGTCAGGGTCTGGTGTGTGTCGGAGGCACGCACGGGGCGGTGAGGGCCCTGCGGCATCTCTGTGCTTGGCCGAGATGAGGAGTTTTGCTCCTGTTCGGGCAGAAGCTACTTCAGCTCTTGGTTTGGTGAACAGGCGTCGCGCGTAGCCGTGTGTGGGTGAGCACCGCTCCCACCGGGAGCAGCTCGTGTAAGTGGCTCTTCAGCCCCGCCATTGCCCTCGCAGCTGTAAAAGTCACAGACCAGCGCTCCTGTCTGATCCTGGTGGCATGAAGAGTCTTTGGGGGTTTTCAGTAGTTTCTTCAGAAAACTTTGGAACTCCAGAGAGTAATTCTTGCACCTCCAGTGCTGTAAGGGTGGAGCCCTGTCACTGGGGCACTGTCACCTTCTTCCAGACCTGCACTTAATGGGCTTTGGGCTGAGCTCTGTGTCGGGCAGCCCCTCTGCAGGCACTGGCACTGGCCACCCCCATCGGGCTGTCCCTGGCTCTGGTCCCTGTCTGTGCCATTGCCCTTGCTGCTGCGGGTGCGTGGGGTCACGCTGATGGTGCCGTGGGCAGCGCCGCGGGTGCCAGGTGTGTGGTGGCTGTGTCACCGTGTCCCTGCCGAGGCACGGTGCCGCCCACCCCGGGGCAGGGGATGTTCCCGGAACCCCCTCGGCGTGGAGGAGCTCCTGGGAGTAGCAGAGGAGCTGGGCACGCTCTGGAACACTGGCCTTTTAAAATGTAATAAAGAGCCATAAAAAATCACAAAATCTGTGTGTGGGGTGGGAGGTTTGCAGGGAAATACATCTGCAGAGGCTCGGGGGGAGGTTTGTGTTCTCCGTGTGACACAGGACAGTCTTCAGGGGGTGCTGGCCACGCGTGAGGGTCTGACGAGCCCTGCCGTGGTCCCCAGGCTGGCGGGGCAGGGGGGTGCCACCCTGCACGGTGGCTCGCAGGCTGCCCGTCACGGCGCTGCTGTGGTGGGCACCCACCGGGCTCTGCCCAGTGCCAGGGCTGTGCTCGCCCCCCGCTGCCGTCCTGGGGGCGCAGAGAGGGGCCTGGGCGAACCCTGGGGTGCGGGTGTCGGTGGGGGGGTGGCGGGGAGCCCCGAGAGCAGAGCTGGCCACTGCCCGCTCCCTGCTTCCCCCTTCCCAGAGCACTTCCAGACCTGCCGCGGGATGTCGGGCTGCCTGGATCTGAGGTCGCCTCCAGGATCGACCCCCCGCGGGGTGCTGGGGTGTCCCCCTGACCCACAGCAAAGCGCTGGCACCAGGGTGCGTCTCGGGGAGGGGGTGCCCCAGCTGAGCGGGGGCAGTAGCGTGTGTCATGGCACGGGGTTTGTCTGTCCCTCTGTCCCTGGCAGAGGCTCTGCTCGCTGGGCTGTAGGAGGGCAAGCGCAGCGCTCGCTGGCGTCCCGGCAGCCTGACCTGGGGCCATCTTCATGCCGTGATGGAAATGGGAGGTGGCATCCCCCAGGGCTGACATTTCTGTGTGTTCATTACTGCCCGGGGTCAGACACCCTGTTTCTGGCTTGTTTTGTGTAAGAACCGTTCTGCAAACACACACCTTCTGTGGACTGAAGTCATCCCCGTGTCCTTCCCTGTTCGTAGAAGGGAAACACGATGGATGCCATGGAAAAGGACACAGTGGCTCAGGATGGGTGGTTACAGCTGCCTGCGCGTTCCAAATGAAGATTGTATTAATTTCTAAGAGAACAAATTAGGAAAATAGTTTTAAAATGAGCTTTACTAGCCTAGCATTGTGCAGTGTATAAAAATGAGTAAAAGCTAAGGCGCTCAGGTAAATGCCCTCTGATTGCGTGCGTTGCTCGGCCGCATGATGTGCCGTGGCTGCTTGGAGCATCGCGGCCCCTCGCTGCTCACGTACCCGCTCCGCTATTGTCCCCGCCGTTCCACTGGAGGCTACAAAGACCTCAACTGAATAAGCTTAATTTCTTCTAAGAAGCGTTAAAGAAGCCTATGTACGGAACGTGTGGCTGTATTTAAATTGCATCTGGAAAATAAAAATCATAATAATAAATAAATAACAGTAACGAGGAGCAAAACTGCAACCAGCAGGATGTGAGACTTGGAATGCTGTGGAGAGGCGAGACTTGCTCGCTGCCAGCCGAAATTCGGGCCATACATGGAATGGTTTACATGGTTACATACCCAGATGGTTTCCCGATGGCCGGTAATGCTTCCTTGATTTATCCTGAGAACGCGAGGAGAGGTGAGGGATGAATGAGGAGAGGGAAGGGCAACAGCATCGCAATTGCCACGTGAATCAGAGGAGTCGCTCGTACTCTGAGGGCACAGGGAGTTTGTCCCGTGATGCTGGACACAGAAGGTCTAACCCCAGCACCTCCGTGGAGCAGCGCAGGCGTCGCGGGGCAGCGCAGGGCACAGCACAGGGTGTCGGGGGGGCATGGGGAGGGGCGGCTGGGGTGCAGGAGTGCAGGGTTCCAGCTGCATTGCCCTGTGCCCTCCTCAGCCTCTGCCTGGGCCGGCAGTGCAAACCTTGGAAGTAATTCTGAGCATTAAGATGCAAAAGTGTTTTTTTTTACACGTCAGTCTTGATCCTGAGCCGACATTTGCACGCACGGTGTGTCACGGAGCAGGATATCTGAGTTCTGGTAAGAGCGGGCTCCCTCTGCCACGGCCCCGCTGCCTTCTCCAGTCGTGCCCAGTGTCACGGGCACAGTCTTGCTTTACCTCTGCGCCAGCAAGTCGTGTGGCACAGCAGAGGAGGGTTTCCAGGGTGAGATGACGGGTGACGAGGACCCGATGTCCCTGCCGTGTGTGTTTGGGGCGTCAGGCAGGAGGCATCGGTGAGGTCTGATGGAGCGGGTGCGGATCGGGGCTGTCCTGCACCCAGGGGGGTGCAGCCTGGCCCTACCCCGCCTTGTGCCTGCCCTGGGACGGCTCCGTGGGGCGCACCGCGGCGGAGGGGACACCCCGGCACACGGGTGGAGGGTGCCCCCGCTGCGCCGGGGATGGGGTCTGAGGCGCCTGCTCCTGCCGGCGGTGGCGGCTCCACAGCCCGTGGGAGCGGAGCCGGAGCTGGAGCCAGAGCCGGATCCGGGCAGGGTGGTGCGGGGCAGAGCAGAGCGCTGGCTCGGCTCCCTTCCCGGCTCAACCCGCAGCCAAACGCCGGCGTGTGACGCTCCTTATCTCTGCAGCTCAGAAATGCAGCGCTCAGGGCATCCTGATGGATTTGTGACACTCCCCTCGGGACTCTGCGCTCGTAAACCAATTAAAGGATTACATCGTTATAATGTGGAGAGTATTCTTTGTTTATTAAGTAATGCAGGTATAATTCAATTAGCGACAGACTGACCTGCTGATGTCAAGATGGGGATGCCAGCCAGGTCAGAGCCTTGGGCTCCGCTCTCGGGCACGGTGGCTCGCTGGTGGCTGTGCTTCGAGCCACCATGGCCGGAGAACGGGGATGTGGGGAGCAGCCCTCCCTCCGGTGCCTCTCCCTGCCCTCCCGCCGCTGGCACCAGTGCCACCAGTGCCACCAGTGCCAGTGGCGGGAGGGCAGGCAGAGGAACCGGAGCCGGGGGAGGCCGGGGCAGGGGGCGCAGGGGCAGCGGTGGTACCCGCCGTGACCACATCTTCTCCCACCACGTCAACCTGCTGCAGCCCGCGGGGAGGTGGAGCCCAGGTCCCGGCCGGTGGCAGTGGCTGAGGAGCCGCAGACGGGGCTGCTCCAGGCTGGGATGTGGATGTGGTGAATGGCAGCGGGCAGAGCAGGACGTGGCTCGCCTGGGCTTCCAGAGCACACGTGTCCAGCCCCTGCCCCTGCCCGGCTTCGCTGGAGGAGCTGCCCCGGGGTAATGCTCGGCACGAGTTAAAACAGGGGAATTTGTTCAGGCCTTCACCACTGTGTTCCTTTGTGAAACGGTTTCAAGCTGGGCTGGGTGTTTCATGTTCAACATGGCTCAGAGAGCACCACATGGTGTCCAGAAGGTGGTCTGTCTGAGGGCATGGTGTGTGCTCTCTGTACTCCACTGTGGGTGGCTGTGGGTGACGCTCTCCCCGACCCCATCCCTGGCTCTGCACCACCTTTCCAGCTGCCCGTGTCACCACTCGTGGCATCGGGAGCCACCGCTTGAGTGACGCGGTGCCGGTGGGGATGGGGCTGGAACATCCCCTCCCTCTGGGGGGTTCCTGAGCCCCCAGGGTCCTGTGCACGGGGAAATCCCTTGGGTCTGGGCCACCATTCCATCCCAGGGAAGGCAGGGGATGTTTTCCATGGGGACTGCGGTGGGCTGTGACGAGGGGGGCTCAGAGGTGTTTGGTTGTGGCTGGTGGTGCCTGGGCATCAGAGCGATGCCGGGCTGGGCACTCCTCTGCCAGCGACGAGCCTGGGAGAAATAGGAATGTAAAAACTCTTTTTACGTCAGTAAGACTGTACAGGAGTGACTCAAGAGCAGAATATGGCTAATTAGGGGGATTTGGAGATTAAATTGAAGTTTAAATCTCAGTGAGAGGTTATTTGCTCCCAGGCAAGAGGCTTACAGTGGAGCTCGGCCAGCCCAGCTCCAGCGTGTAGCTGGGACCGGGGGGTACAGAAGTTGTTTTCAGACTATCAGAACTTTCCAGAAAGACCGGTAGGTTTCCCTGCCCAAAGTAATGAATACTGGTCAGAAGCACGCTCCGGTTTTCCATGCAATCCCATGACAAAATTATGCTTAGTTTGCAGCACGGATCAGGCAATGCCACCGCCCTCCTTACATGCTGGATGCAAACATAATGCAAAGGAAGGGGGTATCTACACGTGTGTGCAAATACAGACGTGAACGCAGCGCACGTGGCTGGCAGTGCTGCAGCAATGGCAGCACCCGGCAGCAGAAGAGAATTATCTCCGAGGACCAAAGCCTGACTTGTAAACCCTGGGATAAATTGCTCTTATTTTCTAGCACTTACTGTCTCGGTTACGCTTTGCAGGGAGTTTTTTGTCTGCCGGTTACTGCTGGTCAGAGGGAAACCCCGAACTGCCCGTCATCTGGCGGCTGCCTTTGCTGTAAACTCGGCGCAGGGGGTGAAATAAGGCCCCGGCAGCGACCTGTTCCCCTGCCAGAAGCAGGGGCAGGCAGAGGGGGGTGGCCCCGGGTGGCAGGAGGGGACGGGAGCCAGCAGCGATGCTGGGGATGCTGGGGAGGATCGGTTCCTGCCTTCCCGGGGGAATAAAGCCTTTATTTGCCGCCTGACAGCTTGTGGGATGTTAGATTGTAAAATCCTGACTCTCCTTACAGGAAAGCCCAGCACAGGAGAAAAGCGTGTACTTTTTTGGGTGCAGGGGGAAATTAATGCTGGTTTCCCAGTTGCTGTGAGGCCCTTCTCTGGTAACCATGGCAACCGGGCTTCAAAGACAAGGGGTTAAAATGCAGGGTTCCCAACTCGGGTCTCAGCAGAGGAGAGGTCCTTTCGTCGCCGTTTCCCAGGAAGGTGGGGGCTGGGGGTGTGGGGGGACACGTGGGTCTCCCTGGGACGTCACCGCTGGCCGGGCGGTGGCACCGGCGCTGGCGTGGTGGCACCGGCAGCGTCTCTGCCCGGAACGCTCGGCCGGGCGGCAGCCCTCACTGCAGCCTTGGTTCACTGGGACCGGCGCCTTCTGCTGCAATATCCGTGATGTTTTAAACCTCCCGGGTGCTGCTTCTCTGCATGAAGCTCAAGCGGCTTCTTCAAATCCTTCCCAAAATGACAAGGTTTGAGCCCGTTTCCTCGGAGGGCAGAGCAAAAGCTGGGGATCTGCATGGTCAGCCACAGCCTCGCAGCTCTCCCAGGGTGCGTGGTGTGAGATTCCATGTGCTGGCGGCGATCAGCTCCTCACGTTTTGCCTTTTCCCGTCCCTGTGTGATGCAGTGTCTTATTTTCTGTTCACCTGAGCCCTGCTGCCTCCTCTCAAACGCGCCGTTGGTTGTAGCTTGGACGTGGCACCCGTTCCCATGAGGTTTGTACACTAACACGGGACAGTCTCGTTGCGGCGGGACGGTACCTAAAGACTTCTAAATGTCAGTGCATGCTGGTGCATGAGTGCTGCTTCATCCTGAAATTAATTGCAAATACACCACCTCTGGGCACCCGGGAGCGACGGTCTCCGCAGGGCTCCCAGTCCCCGAGCAGCGCTTGCGCAGCCGAGGGGCCGGTGTGCGCAGGAGTTCATGGCAGTTGGAGGGGCTGCGGGGGGAGGATGCCTCTTACCAGTTAACGAAGGGGAAAAAGACGGTGGAGGGAAGTCAGTTCCCAGCAAATGAGGGCAGGAATGAGGGCGGCAACCTGCCTGCGTCCCTGACTTGATTTAAGGTCGGTGTTATTCCTTGCAAATGTTGATTGGTCCCTGGGTTGCCGGCAGCGGTCCCAGCCATGCCGGGCGGTGACACCTCCTTGTGTGCAGCCATCGGGTGTGCTCCGTCCCTGTGCCCCGGCCCCTTGCTCCCCGTGCCCCCCGCGCTGAGCCCAGCCTTTGGGGCCGGGGGACTTCTGCTTGGCCACTGCCTGGCCACCCGTTTTGGGCTGACCCCGGCTCCGGCTCCCCGCTGCCACCAGCGACCTCCTGTGCCCAGGGGCTGCCCAGAGCATCTGCTCCCGGGGGCGAGAGCTGTGTGCCTGCCGTGCTTTGCATTGACCCCTGAGCCTGGTGGGTTGGTGCTGTCAGCCAGGCGGAGAGTGGGCAGGATCCCAGTGCTCCCAGAGCCATGTCGGGGCAGGGCCGATCAGCCGGTTTCGGGGGAGCCTGGACACGTGCTGGTGGATGGTGGTGATGGATGGTGCAGGCTCCTGGAGCGTTGTGTGATCCTCCTTGTGTGACCCCAGCGTTGCTGGGCTTCCCCTTAAACTCGGTGAGGCTGATGCTGTGGGGAGGAGGAGGATGAGTGCGGTGGCAGGGTCCCCGTGTGCGGCAGGCCCTGTCGGGACAATGCGCTCCCATGTCCCATATCCCGTGTCCCTGTCCTGCCGGTGCAGTGAATCCTGCAGGAAACCTCCTGTCTGTCAGGCTGTGACTTCTCATCACTTCTGTGGAGATGATGGTGCTCCTGTCCCACGCAGTGCCCATTTTCACATTATATCAATGGGTCCCTGCGTGCTGTCACAGAGGACGGAGCTGGTGGGGGAATCCTGCCACCGTGAGCGTGGGCCGCTCTGCTGTTCCATTAGACTCGGCTGCTGAGGGGCACCAGGCTTCAGAATGGATTCACTTTGCTTTGCAAAAGTCTTTTCCAATATATTTCCAGCTGTGCCGTGGTGAGTGCATGTGCCGAGTGTCAATATGTCGGAAGGAAATTGCACATAAAGACAGCTCTTTACACCGAGAAGGTGCAGTAAGGACGGTCGGATCTCACTCAGAGGTTGCGTGAAAGAAAGGCTGCTGTGGTATCAGGAGGAGATATTGCTCAGTGCTTTGGGGATTTGTTTGTTTGTTTTTCTGTGTGCATATGTAAATGAGAGTTTAACTGATTGCAAATAGCGAAGTAGCACATTCCCCTAATTTAAATGGGTAAAGCAGAGTGAGGCATTGCAATATTCCTTGGTGTGAGCTGTCTCGCACCGCGGCTCTGCTGCACTGCTGGGTCGGAAGCCCATTTCCCCCCTGTCATCGCAGAGACGGCCCCGGTGCTGCCGGGTACCAGCTCGCATCCTCTGCGATGCATCCCCTGGTGCTGCCGGGTACCAGCTCGCATCCTCTGCGATGTATCCCCTGGTGCTGCCGGGTACCAGCTCGCATCCTCCACGGTGCATCCCCTGGTGCTGCCGGGTACCAGCTCGCATCCTCTGCGATGTATCCCCTGGTGCTGCCGGGTACCAGCTCGCATCCTCTGCGATGTATCCCCTGGTGCTGCCGGGTACCAGCTCGCATCCTCCACGGTGCATCCCCCGGTGCTGCCAGACACCTCATGGCCATCTGGCTGGGGGAGCTCGGCTGGTAATGGTGGGGTCCCCAGGGGTGGCACCCGAGGCGTATTGCTGGAGTGGAGGATGGAGGCAGGTTGCTGGAGCAGAGGATCAGGATTGAAGGAGGATCGCAGGCATTCGCTTCCTTCCTCTCCTCCAGTTCAAAGAGAGTAATTTCATGCCTTAAGGGCATCGCTCCTGAGCACAAAAGGGTTGATATTTTCCTGGGCAGTGTTCCTGGCAGCTCTCCCCTGCTGTTTCTCACACAGCCTGGTTGTGGCTGCTCTTCTCCCAGCAGCTCCTGCTGGTATCAGTGGTGTTTGGCCAGCGATGGCCCTGTGGCTGGTGCCTCCAGGCGCTTCCCCTGGTCACAGTTGTTCTGAGAGCGGCAGGGTGACGCTGAGCTGCTGCTGTCACTGTTAAAGCCGAGCAGGTCCTGGTGCTGGTGAGGGGACATACCTGCCCCTGTGGTGTCCAGGCATGGCCTCAGGATCCGGCGGGGCTGTCACTGCTGCCTCCAGCAGGTTCCTGGGAGCAGCAGGGTTCTCTCAGTGATGCTCGAGAGATGCTGCTCTGCTGCTACTGGGTATTTACGTGTCCCCATAAAATTTCATGTTTTTCAGCGACTCGATAAAAGCAAACCCCAGGGTCAGCTCCTGCCCCGTGGTGTCTCCGTGCCTGTGTTGCCCAGCCTGGGCAGTTCCGTCCCTAGGGCAGATTTTAGCGGGGGGAGCTCAGCACCCGTCCCTGTGCAGGTCCAGGGGTCACCTCCACAGGGGTGGAAGGTTGTCACCACCTGGAGACCAGGGCTCTGCCTGCGGGCTCAGGTCCTGCCCACAGGCTCTGGCTCTCATCTATGGACACCATTTATTTATTGCTTCCTTTTCCCCACACACAACTACTCCTTCTTTCCGTCTTTGTCTCTCCACGCTGCTGGTGCCTGGCTGTGAAAAGTGGGGAACAAGAGGATGGAGATTACTGCTCTGTGTGCAGAGCAACAGCACTCTGGCTTTCTTTTAAAACAATAGCTATCGTTGCCATTGTTATTGTTTGTATTATACTATTTTTTTCTCAAACACTTCAAGGAGGGTTTTTGTGGAAAGCTTACGGTTAGCAGGTGCTGGCTGATTGCTCCAGCAGCGGGGCGCTGGCCTGGAGGGGAGGCGCAGGTTCAGCATCCCACCTCGGGACGGGACGGGATGGGAGGGGAGGGGAGGGGAAGGGAGAGGCATTTCGGGGGGCTGTGCTGGTGAGCTGGGGGCACGGCAGGGCGACGGTGCCCAGAGGTGTCATGGCATGGAGGTGTCTGGAGCGGGCAGAGAGCTGCTGCTGGCGGGGGCAGCTGCCCCGCGGGTGCCCGTCCCCGGGACACAGATGCGGTCCCGGCAACCCAGGGGAGCACAGTGATTCCCTCTCCACCCCGGATAGACAAAACTGGCAGGAGAGGGATTTTGAAGTGGGAGCCGAGCTCTGAAGCAGTGCAGCGACTCGCGGAGCGTTTTGGGGGTGTCCGTGGCAGCCGGGGACAAGCACTGGCTGAAGAGCCCCATCCCGACCGGGGAAGGAGCCGACCTTCCTCCCGCTGCAATGCCCGGCCAGTCTCTGTGGAACCACGGCAGCGGCACTACGACGGCAAAAAAGCCTCTTTGGTGAGTAATACGGGCAATCATAGCCATGGACCTTAACTGCAATATACAGAAGACCTGTATCTTTCAACAGACGTACAGGTCCCGTTTCTGAGGCACATAACGTTGAGATGCTCGCAGGCCAGCGGTGCTTGCGCTGCTGAGCGGCAAAGGGGCCTGGGAGCCATTGTCAGCGAGCGCCGAGAGCCCAGCCCGCAGGGTCGCTCTGCTCTTGCCTGTCCCCGTGCTGGAACTCCGGAATACTGCCATTTCTCCATCTCCCCCACCCCAGCTTTAACTAAAAAAAATAAACAAGAGGAGCAGAAAGAAAAAGAGATAGAAAAGGGAGAACTTTGATATCAAAGCTGAAAATTAAAAAAAAAAAAAACATTTTGGATTTGCCAAAGTAAAATTTTGTTTTCAGTAAAAGGCTTTCTTATTAAAAGAAATTCGATTAGCGTCAGTTCTTTGCAGCAGAAATTAAGTGCATGGTATTTGTGTATGTCACAGCCCTCAGTGTGATGGGGAGGGCAAGCTGCTTTTGCCTTTCTGGTGCTTTCTTTAGTACAATAGAACTTAAAGAAATACGTTCCGCTGAGACCTGCCCCGCCGTCCCCCTTCCCCGGGGACACCAGGGACAGTTTCAGCTGGGCTTGAGCCTCTGGGTGTTCCCTGGTGATGTAGCTGATGGGAAACACCAGTGTCAGGAGGTACCTGGGAAGTTTTCCCATTCAGCTTTTCTGCTAAAAAACGCCATTTTTTTGCATACAAAGTGCTCCGCTCAAAATGTTTCAAGTTTGATGATTTTCCTGACATCTAGGACCAGTTTCGGAATGGCTGGCCCCAGGGTCATGGGTTTGCAGGGAGCTGGAGCCTGGTGTTGTCCATGTGCAGCTGGAGCCGGGGGCCGGCCGCCCTCTGGGGGTGCTGGGGACCCCCTCTCTGTGCCACTGCTGCTCCTGGCACTGGGGACACCGCCGGGGATACCGGCCCCTGGCAGGCTGGGGTGTCGGGGCTCCCCAGTAATCATTTTGAAGAAAAAAGATTGATTCTTGTTCAGTTCAGAGTGAAACAAAAGTTAAAAATCTCCCAGCGAACGCCCCTGTTGTCCCCTCTGGGGCTGTGCGGGTCTGCGGGGGGGGCACCGGGCTCTGGGTGTGATGTAGTGGGCACAAACAGGTGGAAAACTACAAAAAATCTGCCGAATCTCCAAGCACGGACTGTCACAGAATCACAGAATCATGGAATGGCCTGGGTTGGAAGGGACCTTTCAGATCATGGAGTCCAACCACCAACCCAGCACTGCCAAACCCACCACTGACCCATGTCTCAGCACCACGTCTGCCCGGCTTTGAAACCCCTCCAGGGATGGCGACTCCACCACTGCCCTGGGCAGCCTCTGCCAAGGCTTCACAGCCCTTTCGGGGAAGACATTTTTCCTAATATCCATCCTAAACCTCCCCTGGTGCAACTTGAGGCCGTTTCCTCTTGTCCCATCACCTGTTCCTTGGGAGAAGAGACCGACCCCCCCTGGCTACCCCCTCCTTTCAGGGAGCTGTAGAGAGCGAGAGGAGTCTCTCCCCTTCTCTCCCCCCATCAGCTCTCGGGGCAGCAGGACCAGGCGGGGGACACCGGAGCGCATGGGGGTGTCCGGGTGCTGGTCCCCGCGCCGGTGGCTCCTGGGCACTGGGCTCTCCCTGTGTCCCCCCCCTCCTCCCTCCTCCCTCCTCCCGACCAACCCTCCGGGGTCGGGGAGTGGGATGTGACGCACCCCCCATCACAGAGAACCGCGTCCCTCTGCCTGGAAACCTAGAAATGAGGAAAAGTGCTGCATTTTTAAAGAGGACGTTCCGGGCAGAGCAGAGCACCTCCTTTGATTTCTGCGCATAATTTAAGGATAACTCAATTAGCTCCAGTGAAGTCATGCTAATTTACCTGAGGTAAAAGTTTGAGGTTTCTTGTTTCTACAAGCGTTTTCCTGCATAATGCTGCTCCTGCTCCTTTTGTGAAAAGGGAACTGCCTAATTTTCCTGATGTTAATTAAGATAAGAGAGAATTATACCTAAACGTATCCAATGGAAAATCAGCGAGTTTAAAACCTGCCCGAACTCCAGATCGAAATCCCTGGGCTGGTCACCCGCTGAGCCCCGGTGTCCCCAGCACCGGGGTCTCTGTGGCTGCCAGTTTGGTGACAAAGCCGGGGTGCGGGTGGTGGAGCCGCTTGGGATCTGCCCGGGCTTCCTTTTTCCCGGAGAACCGTAGAGACTGGGGAGGGCTCGTGCGGGGAAGGGACAGAACGGAGCGGCCGTGCTGTGGCCACCGGCAGCTGAGTGACATCTGCGCTGAAGCCACCGGCCTCCCGCCGCGCTGGTCCCTGTGTGGGCCACCCGCCGCCTGTCCTGGCGCGGGGCGGGCAGGGGGGTGGGCAGGCTGTGCTGCTGGCTCTGCCCGCACCCGGTGCCGCACAGGGCTTCCCTGGAGCCCCCGCGCCGGCGAGCAGCGGGGGTACCGTTTGGGTGGGAAGACGCGGGAAAAGGGCCGTCAGGATCGTCCCGGCGTCTCTGTCCGCTCCGAGTCGCCATCGGGGCGGCGATGGGTGCCAGCTGGAGAGCCCGCGGGCCCAGCCCAGCGTGGTCCTCGGCAGCTGCGGCGCCGGCTCCCGCACATCTGGGCCACATCTGGGCAGCGAATGGTGGGGTAAAGGCAGCGCTGGCCGAGCAGCCCTGGCCGGGCAGCGCTGGGGAGGCCAGCCGGGGTCAGTCCCCCCTGGGTGTCGGATGGATGTGGGGGGCAGGTCTGTTCATCAGCGTCTGTCTCACGCGTCCAACAGAGGCCTTGCAGCAGCAGCATCGCCGGTCAGTTTTTGGAGCAGCAATTAAAACCTAAACTTCTTTGCCAAAGCCTTAAGTATGTCTCTTATCTAAAATGCTCAGACACATTGCTGAGTTAAGAACATTAGGACCGAGAGACCCATTAAATTATCTGGCACAGAAGAGAGAGCTGTAAAACCTGCAAACTGGCTGGATCTCACGCTGCAGATCTGATGGTATCTTCTTTATACGCTAAGATGTAGAAAAGGAGGGAAAAGACCTTTCAGAGCCATTCCTCTGGGCTGGAAGTTTTGAAAGCGGCTAAGGATTTCTTCGTCTGCTTCCAAAAATCTGTGTGAGATATTCTTGATCTTGTCCAGCTGAAGGGAAACCCGCTTTGTTTGCCTATTTTTACTTTTTCCGCCCTACAAGGTGTTTGATGTGTCTTTTGGAAAAAGACAAAAAGATACAGCACGGTTCTGTCATCCCTTCCCCGATTAATTGAAATGATCTGTGATAATTGGATTCAGAAACTGTGCGGAACTGTACCTGGGAGAGGGGGTGAGGTCATTGAGACACCCCCGGTACAGCTCCTGCCCGGCCGGGCGATGCTGTTCCCCAGAGCGAGTTCTGAGTGTTGGTTTAGGAGCAGGAGGAGCCTGGCGTTCAGCTGTATTTATTAGCCACAGCTCGGGGCTTAATGACCAGTAAACGCTGGTGTCGCCACTACCCCCAGTAGCTCAAACAACGGGGTTTATTAATGCCATGCAACAGAGGATGGAGAGATGGCCAATTAACACATGAAATAGCGATGTTCTCGTCGGGCTTAGGTGAGGACTTGTTTAAAACGGCGGGCCCAGAGGAGCTGGCTGGGAGCCGGGGAGCTTTTGGGGTGCTTCTGGGGAGCCGGGGTGCTGGTGGGACCCTCTCCCCGTCCCCAGGAGGGGCTGTCCCTTGGGTGAAGGGCAGTGGGTGCTGCTGGAGCCACCCTTTCGCCACCCACATTTCTGCCAGACCACCGTTTTAATTCTTGACCCTACTCCCTAGAAAAATTTCTGCATGCCGAGGGTCTTTGTTTTATGCCCGCGTATCTGTCTTCTGAGGTCAGTGGAAGCTTCCTAATTAAAACGTTAAATATCCTCGGGTCGGGCACCAGGTGCAGAAGGAGAATTACATTTTGGGTGTAAGAAGAGCCTGTCACAGCGCTGGGCCTGGCTGGAGGCGCAGGGAGAAACG
The DNA here is from genome assembly GCF_964106895.1 of Numenius arquata. NCBI lineage: Eukaryota > Metazoa > Chordata > Aves > Charadriiformes > Scolopacidae > Numenius > Numenius arquata. The sequence continues at coordinate 70,194,130 of NC_133581.1, read as the reverse complement.
CCGTCGAGGGTGATGCAGAAGAGGAAAGTTTTCAGTGATTATTTCTGTTTGCCATTTGCAGAGAAGCAGAGAAATGCAAACTCACGGAGACAGTGAGATATTTTCTACTTCTACAGGAACTAAGAGAAAGGTTAAAAAGTGACAGTTTAAGTAAGGCATTTTAAAAGTGACAGAACTGGATAACTGGTACCCAGGAGTATTAAAATAATTGGCCAAGGAGCTCCCCGAGACGGTAATGGTTTATTTTTAACAAATCCTGGAACACTGTGGACGAGCCAGAGGAATGGGAAAAGGCTAATGAAAATTGATGGAGAAATTAAATATGATTGGGTCCGGGGGGAATCGTGCTGTCAGCTCCTCCCGGGCCGGATCCCTCTGCTCTCCCTGCCCTCCTCCCGCAGGATTCCCACCGCGGCTCTTCCCACAGCCTGGCGATGGGGAACGGTGGATCCCCTGCCCTCCCTGCTGCTGGAATCTGGCCGTTGGGATGTGCCGTGGGGCTCAGCCCCGCTCCCACACCCCGTCCCGGCAGCCGTGCCTGGACACCGCCTTCCCCGCTCCTCTGCCTCCCCGTCCCCTCCTCTGCAGGGGAGTGGGGGGACCTGTGGGATTTCTGGGCTTCTCCAGTGCTTCCTGTCCCCAGGCCACCCTGGGGGCACCCGGAGCATCTGGCCGGGGCGCGGGGTGCCCGGGAGCGGTGGCGGGCGATGTGTGAGGTGCCCCATGCTCTGAACCCTGAGTCGCAGGAGCCACCAGCCCCTCGGCCCGGGACCCCTCTCCAGCCTCGACACCTCAAACCGGCATCTTTGGCTGGAGCTCGGCTCTTGAGGGCGAGCGCCGTCTCCTCACACGGACACCCCTGGCAGCCGGAGACGCTCTCAGGGTGCTCCGTGTTCTGCCGAGCTGTTTTGGGAGCGTTCCCAGTTTTACAGGGGCTCAGGGTCTCTCGCTGTAAGCCCGGCTCCCGGTTCCTCCCCGGGGTTATCCCTGAGACTTCAGTCTCGTGGCTCCTGTTTCCGCATCAGCAATAGGAGTTTGATTTTCTCCTCTCCCGTGGCTTCCCACAGCCTGTCTCTCAGCAGTCTGTGTTTCCCAGGAGCGGGGTCACCCCTCTGGGACCCTTGGGCTCCTGAGCCCTGCTCTGGGGCTGGGGGCTGTCACTGCCGTGCGCATCTCCTTGTTCCGTGTCTCTGGGAGGTACAGTTGGTTTTACCACGTCTTGACCGATGTGGGAGGGATGATTTCCAGCTGTTGGTTGCACGGCATCCCACCCAGCGCTGGGAGCACCCCGAGCTCCGCTCCGGGTCGGTGGCGGGGATCAGAGCTGCTGACGTGACCTGATCTCACCTGAGCTGATCTCACCTGCGCTGAGCTGCCCCGGGCTGGTGACCCGCAGAGCGAGCTCCTCGCTGCCGTGGCCGTTCGCAGAGTTTCACGGTTGGTAGATCGGCAGTTGTTCGACTGGCGTTGGAGGGTATGAAGGATGCTGGGTCCGTAGTCCCTGACCGCTGGTCCCGTCACAGCCCCGCAGAGCACTGCCACACCGAACTTCTGGTGTCCCCTGCCTTGTAAGTGCCGACCGGGCACCCGACAGCACTGTGTGACGGTGTGAGCACAGGTACTGACCTGGTGTAACATCGAGTCCCTGTCCCTCAGCTTTAGGACATCTGAGGCCGCTTCGATGGTTCTCACTGATCTCTGCTCATGGACCTTCCTTCGAGAGCAAGGCTTTACATTTCATGGGCTTCTGCAGGTTCTCCCGTCTCCATCCTGCCCAAGGCAGCTTTCCTTGCACGCTTCCCTACGCCCAGGGACCTCAGACGGTCTCCAAAGCATACCAGGTTCTTAAGCCCTTTGGCATCATTATTCTGTGGCCTCTAAATAGTAAGCTGGCAATTATGGAGAGAACCGATATGAACTGACGGTGCGGGCTTGGCGTGTAATTTCCTGATTGCACTACAGATAAGCTTAATGACTTTCTGCAGCGTGTTATCTCCTGCTGTGTCCTCGGCACGTTTACAGCCTGGTGGGAGGTGTCCCTGCCCAGGGCAGGGGGTGGGACTGGAGGGTCTTTGAGGTGCCTTCCCACCCAAGGGTCTATGATTCTGTGAGGATGTGTGGCCCGGCGCCCCTGCGCTGGGTTCAGGCACGGGGGCAGTGGTTGGGGTTCAGCGCCTCCGCCCGAGTAACCCTTGCGTTTCTGCCTTCCCTCGGACTCTGCCACTCATCCCGGACCCCAGTTCGCTGTCTGTCCTGTTTCCAGAGCTCTGCTATCATTTTGTGCAGCTTAGCATTACTTTCTTCTGTTGTTTTTCCCTATATCAGGAAACCATAAATATGTATTTTAGCGCCGTCGGTTTTTTCAAGTGTGCGGAGCTCTACCTCCTGAAAAATCCCAGCAGCAGATTTTGAGCCAAAGGGAAGATTGCAAAAATAGTTTCTCCCTTATGGCACATCGAAAGTTTCTCTTAAAGGCAAAATTACCCAATGCTGACAGATGTATCTGAAGTTTTAAAAAAATATGGGTCCCAGTATTTCACTGAAACAGTCATCCTTGGTAGGTAAAGGAAAATACTCCTGTTAGCGTGCCCGTTGACTTCTCTGGAGCAGAAGGGTCGCTGAGAGCTGCCTGAGCCCGTACGGAGATCTGAGCATCGGCCCCTGCGTTGTGGTCCTGAGCCTCTTCGGTGCACACACCCCGAGTGAGGATGGGGACGGGGCTTTCTGCTTGTGTTGGGTTTCTGCTGGGGAATAAATCTCCTCCATTCCTTCCCTGCCCTTCAGCCGCGGGGAGGCAGCCTTCGCTCCCCGTGTCCCCCGCGTCCCCATCAAGCTGGGGCGCTGGGACGGGACGTGCTGCATCGCCAGTGCCTGGGAACCTCTCCTGGGGGCTGGGGGCTGCCCCTGCCCTCACCCCCCTGCCCCGGCACTGCCCCGAGGGTGCAGAACACGAGCCCTGTGTGGTGATGGAGCCATTTGCTGTTGTCAGGGGGGTTTCACATGGTGGATGTTTGCTGAGCCCTGGGGTGCTCCCGCATCCCAGGAATTTCCCAGCTGCTGGAAGTGCTGGGAATTTACTTCAGGGTCGGTCAGAGCCTCGGCTGGGGACTCACGTGCTGGGGCAGTGTCACCTCAGTCCGTCCCTTTGGGGAGTCTCCTTCCCTGGGACGTGCCGTGCATCACGGCTTGGGCAGTCGGTGACTGAGGTGCTGGTGGCTTTGGGGCCAGCAGCTCCCAGGGAAGCAGGTCCCCTCTCTTGGGCTTTGTTTCTCTGATCACGCAGTTCCCCCTGACTCTCGGCACCACCTGGCCCTTCTCTCCCCCAGGAGGGGTCCCTGGAACAGGACCCTGAGGACACGCTCAGCATCCCTGAGGATGTGCTGGGCTCCTCGGGGGAGGCTGTCGGCTGCAGGGCTGTCCGGCCGAGCACCCTGGCACCGACACGCTGCCGGCCACTGGCCACCGGCACTGCTGGCCCGCTTTGTACTGCTCCTTCTGAATCGGCACCCCCACCCTCGCCCTGCGACCTCCACTGTGCCCGGAGCCCGGGGCCGCAGCTGTCAGAGCCCTTCCTGGGAAGGGGGATCGCTTGGGCTTCCAGGATAGATAACGTGGTGGATTAATTAGATAGTTAAGTGCTAATAGCAATTCAGAGGAGATGTACTTGCTGTATGCCCCTAAGTTTGAATTTATTAAAACTCCTTTCTGTATGGCCTATTAATTTTTGATGACTTTAGATAAATTGCACTCAGCCTGAAAATAAATTAAAATAAGTGCATATAAATCATTTACTATTCTTGGCTTCTGCAAAACAAATTTCCATTTCAGCTCTTGTTGTCCTTCTTTTATTACATGTATTCTGCCGGAGCACATCATTCGTTATTGTGATGAAAATGTTTTATCTCCTTGAGATTCCCGGGTTTTGCCTTTGAAGTGTGGAGGCTGCTCCAGACATGTGCATCGTGTATCATTCAGTAGCTAATTCGACCACATCCTGGGTGATTTACCAGTTAAGAGGCCAAACCTAAATGCTCAGCAGGTGTCCTTTCTCCAGAGAGATCTACGGTGTGTACCTGGTGTTACTTGACATTAAATTAAACTTCAGAACTTAAAATCCAGCGTATGTTTTATGACTCACATCCACAAGTGATGTTCAGGAAGGGGTAGAGGCAGCCCTAATAAATGCCCGTCTGGTTTTACATCATTTAATTTACTACGTGTTTGTGCAAGAGCGCGGTGACTAAGAAAAGAATTGGGCTGCGTTAATCCTGCAGCGGTTGCGAGGTATCGTTACTAGGATAATAAATGTCCATCTGGAGTAAATCATTGTTAGTTTACTTTTCAGTTAATTGTGTAGACTGTGCAGAAGTGGGGCAGTGGAAGAAAGGAGTTATTTTTAGAGCACTTTACATACACTTACAGCACTAAACCTACAGACTGTTTAGGCTTGGAAACCTCCCTAGGATTGACCCCCCGGTTGTACTTCGCTGTGTCGTGCTGAGGACCTCCCTCCTCGGTGGTGCTGTGTCCTCTTGCCGGTCTCTCTGGACGGCGCTGTGGGCGCTTGGCTGGGCAGGGGTTCCCCGGGTCTGTGGGGGCAGCCCCTCGTCCCCGGGGGCGGGCGGGGGCACCGGGACCTGCCCGGCCTTTGCTCAGATGGGTGAGAACGCTGGGGCCGTCGGGCCCTGGGAAACATCCCCATGGGCGTCCGACCAAGCGGGAGCAAAGCCTCCGGGTTCGGTTCTCTGAATGGCAAATCGGGGGTTTTGATAGAAATAATGAGATTTTTCTCATGGGAAAATTGTATCTGGGAAAGGCCGTTCGCTGTCACAAGCCGTGGAGCTGGAAACCGCCCGGCCAGATGCAGGGCTCGGGGGGGCCACTGTGTCACCTGTGGCGGTGGCCAAGGGCGGGAGAGGGTGGCACCTCACGCTCCCCACGGGGCCTCCCCCAGGGCTTTGTAAAGGCTGCGTGTGAAAAAAATTAAAACCAGAGAAATTTATTTTGAGGGTTTTTGGTTAAATTTTCTATGGAATATTGTAATCTGGGGTTAGAACTCTAGCAAAGCGCATCTGCAGCTTTGGCCAAAGTCTGCTCTCAAGAATAGTTCTAACGCTTCGATTGCAGAAGCTCCTCATGTTAAGGAGGAACCTCGTGACTGTGCTTGTTAGTGGGACTGTCGGACTTTTCTGTGTTTTACCCTTATTTTCACTATTTTATAACATGTTTTACGCCAAGTGCTGAGGCTGCATTTGGGCTGAAGCGCTGGGGATGGATTGCCCACCTCCGGCTGAGATCTGTCTCGTTTGTTGCATACAGTCACAGCGCTCTGGGTTGGAAGAGACCTTTGAAGATCATCTAATAACCTGGTAAAGTGTGTTTCAGCAGTTTCTGAGATTATTTTTAAGTAGAAAACAAACTGGTGACTTACTCTGGGGAGGGCTTTGCCATCTTTCTTGTTTGCTGTCCATTAAAAATCCGCGGCAGGACTGTGCCAGGAGAAGAGCATCGCCAGCGTCACACACGCTGTGAACCTCAGCATCCCCCCGGGCCGGGGCTGGGCCGGGGGTGAGGGGTGGGTGCCTTTTGGGAGACCAGCCCTGTCCTCTTCTGCCCCACCAGCAGGTGCCCGTGCCTCCCCCCGGCTGCTGGGTCACGGGGGGCTGGGGCAGGTGCCGCGGGGAGCAGGAGCGGAGCCCGGGGCAGAGAAGTTCAAAGCAAACCCCTGCACGTTTGTGGTGTGTTTTGATGTTGCAAAAACACTTAGTTTTGAAAATGCCACGATAATCCAATTCAATAAAAATGTTTTGGTAAGTTAAAAGTTAGGGTTTTTAAACAATTACTTTATTCGCTTCGGCTTGCTCGTATTTTTAAAGTGCTCAATTAATGCTGCTACTACAGCCAGCGTATTTGTGTAGTATTTAGTATGGCAACACCCCAGCAGCTGGAAAATGCAATAGTTTGGTGTTTCTGGTTGTAAAACCCATCATTTGTTTGCTGATGTACTTGAGATGGATTTTGGTGAGGTTCCCCTCCGTGAAGCGGGGGGGCTGTGCTGTCCCTCCTGCGGGAGCCCCCGGCCCCAGCCCAGTGGGGACACGGGAATGGGGTTTGGGGTGGGGGGACGGTGGGTGCTGGGATCGGGACCCGGCTTGGGGGGCTGCCCCAGGACCTGTCCCCTCTGCGCTGTGGGGCTCCGAGAGCCAGTTTCTTGCTGGTAATTACTGACCTACACTGGTTTGGAGCTGCCGAGGGAAGCTGGTGTTTCCCTGGGAGGGAGCAGCGCCGCTGGACCCAGAGGATGTGTTGCCGAGACGTTCTGTGTCAAGGACAAGGAGATACAAGGAAATACAATGAAAAAAGCCCAAATAGTCTCTCAGCTGTGCCTGCTTGAGCCCAGGGTAATTACACAGCTACAAACAGAGCTGGCTGGGTTTTACGCTGGAGAAGATGGGAGTGTGAGCATCTCCCGTACTCCGTACAAGCGTAGGTGCAGCCGGGAGGCGATGTCCCCGCGGGTCAGACCCCTCAGCCCAGAGGCTGCCTGCGCAGGGCAGCGGTGACGCAGGAGGCGCGCGTGGCCCCGCTTTCCCAGCCGGATCTGTTTCGGTATCGGTATCAGCAAAATAAATGGGACTGGGTATCAAACTGTGCGCTGCTGTGAATTCTGCCCCCGGGACGGAGCAGCAGCCGCGGCGGGTGCTGGGGGGAGCCTGGGCACACCCATGGGGCTGGGGACCGGGCGGCCCCCCCAGGGCTCCCACTGCCTACCCGCGACCACAGTCTCATTTCTTACCATTCTCCTCAGCGCGTATTTTATCACAATGGTTTAACTAGGGTTCTTCCAGAAGCCGCTCCGGTTTGTGCTTGTTGGAGTATCCGTCTCCCCAAGCCACGGCGGAGCCAGTGAGAGGTGCCCCCCTGAGCCCCGTGTGTCGGGGGCCGCCGGGGATGGCCCGGCTCGTTCTTCTCCGGCAGGGCTATTAATAAATCACAGAGCTGCAGTCGTGTTCCTGCGCTGCCGCGTTGAGTCATCCCGTGCATCACTCCCTGCTCCTCGTCTGTGGTGCCTCCTCAGGCGCTCCTGATGAGCTGCCTCCGCCGCCGCCCCGTGTTGGAGCCCTCCTTCCTCTCCCACCGGTTCGGCCTTTAATTCATGGCCTTTCAGTGCGTTCAGCTCAGCCGGCAGCGGTGGCAGCTGAGCAGCGCTGGGGGCAGCTCTCGTGCGTGGCTGTGGGCTCAGGGCTGTGCCGGCAGCAGCCGTGCTGGGAACGTGCTGGAAGTGTGCTGGAAGCATGCTGGAAGCGTGCAGGAAGTATGCTGGGACCGTGCTGGGAGCGTGCAGGAGGCATGTTGGAATCATGCAGGAGGCATGTTGGAAGCGTGCTGCAAGTGTGCTAGAAGCGTGCAGGAGGCAAAAGGGAAAATAAACCAAATCCCTGGAAGTCCTTGCATCCCTGCTGCGCTAGGTGTGCTCAGCCCGGTGCCACCAGGGCACACAGCGGCGTGGCACGCGTCCCGGTGAGCCTGCTGCCAGCCTGCAGCCAGTGGGTGCTGGGGGCTCGCCGGCTGGGGCGGTGAGTACTGGCACCCCCGGAGCACGGGGCAGCTGCAGGCTGGGGATCCTGAGCCTCCCCACCGCCCCTGTGGGAATGCGGGACACGGAGCCGAGTCGGCAGGAGGGAGGGAACGGAACGCCCGGGAAGCGTCCGTGATCCCGGCTGGAAACTCTTCAGGCAGGACTCGGGAGCCTGGCTCTGTTGGCGCTGCCGCAGGGAACCCAGGGTTGGTTTTGTCTTTTTGAGGACTTGTTGGTTTTGAGTGTTGTCTGCTCCAAACAATATGAAACACATGTAAAATAAAGTGCTTTAAAAGTAAATAAAGGATAATGACCCTATTTTTCTCCTCAGTTTCTGAGCTTTAGGGACACATTTATAAGCTGTTCTCTGCAAGGGCGGGAGCTGAAGCATTTTGTGGTGTAGAAAACGGGTGAGAAACAGCGCAAATGCAGAAGCAGAGCTTTTGAGGAAGAAACGTACTGCGTTCCAGGAGATGCTCACCCCTGTGTGGGCTGGCAGTGCCGCCCTGCGCCCATGCTCTCAGCCTGCTCTCGCCGTGTGCCCGCCTTAGCAATGCTCCCGGTGCGGGGACACCTGGGATCCGAGGGACACGGCCCTGCCTGAGCAGGGGTGGGATGGACGAGGTGGTCTTGGGGGTCCTGCCAACCTCAATGGTCCTCTCTGCTGCGGAGGGGTCTGCCCTCACCGCCCGAGTTTCCTTTACATCATCTCCCGCTATTTTCTGAATAAGCCGGACGCTGTGATGAGCCAAGGGGGGGGCTTCCCCAGATGCAGGACTGTGACACGGTGTTTGTGAGGGTCCTTTGAGGCCGGTGACCAAACAGGGATCAAGGAGGGATGAGTAATTATAAAATCATGAGTGGCACTGCCGGCTGAGGCAGTCGCATCCCAGGGAGCAGGGGATGCACGGGGAAGGTAAAGCATGCGGGAGGAGGGGGTCTGTCCCAGGAGGTCACGTTTGCTCCGGGCTGCAGCGAAGTGTGGGATGAGATGTCCCAGCGATCCGATTTTGTGTAGCAAATCCTATAAACCAGCAGTGTCCCTGTCCCCCCCGGCCCCTGCTGCTCCTCCACGGCCCCGTCAGTGGGTGCGCTCGGGCACGGGGCGCCCGTCCCAGCACTGGGGAGGGGTCTCTGTCCCTGCCCGGGGGGATGCAGGGGCTCTCCCCCCGCTGCGGAGAGTGCCGGCCAGGCTGCCCCAGCCCCGCGGGATGGATGGGCTGTGCTCCCCAGGGAGCTGTGCCGGGGTCCCCACAGGCTGTGCACCCAAAGCACAGTCAGGAGCGTATACCCTGGATGAAAGCCGAAAATGTCTCTTACCTGCCTGGCTGTGGGGAAGGGCTGCCCGGGCGCGGGGACGGGAAGCTCGGGGAGCTGCCGGCAATTGCCAGCGAAGGTGGTGCCCTCGATGCATCATCCCTCTGCCTTACACCGACGAGACTCTGGAACAGCGTATTATAGCAAACCACTCTAATCTTATGGGTTATAATAAAATCAGCAGACAAAATAAGAGCAAGTAACAACTTGCAAATTCTGCTGACGATTACAAACAATTGAAGGCAATAGAGCTGCTCGGGAAAGAGTTGGGCTGTGGGGAGAAAAAAGCCAAACTGCTGCAACACCTCGGATCTCTTCTGGCACCCGACAGCCCCTTGGTGGCTCCAGGGCGGGCGGGCAGCTGAGGGACGGGTACAATCTACAGTAACAAGGAACTGCATGGAACTTTCTGAACTACATGGAATTGGAAACTTCACAAATAAACTGTGGCACGAGGTATTGTGCCACACACCAGCATGGGGTGTTGGGAATCAGGACGCCCCCAGTGCCCCTGTCACCTGGTGCCAGAACAGCTGTAGGATGTGCCGAGGGGTGCAGTGATGGGGGACCTCACACCCCACCATGTGTCACCCCTCACAGCACAGGGGGGGAGGGTTCGGGTGGTTACAGCATCAGACCCCGCTGAGGACAAGGTGTAAGGGGTCTCAGTGCAGGACCCTTTGCCGGCTGCGTGGGGCTGGCACTAGTGACAGTCTGGCGGTGTGACAGTCGCACCGGTACCTGTGGTTTCCATTACCCCACATGAGCTGTGGGGTCGGTCCCCGGTCGCAGGTGGCAGCCCTGGTTTAGGGACGCGTCCGTCGTGCCCAGTGTGAGCTGGCTCCTGCCTGAAGGTGCTCACATCCCTCCCTGGCTCCTCGGTCTGGTTTGCTTGCGTTTCCCTGTATGCTCCGTGTCACTTGCCCTCCAGCTCTGTCCCTTCCCCAGGAATGCTGTTTTCCTTGGGTACATCTCAGTCCTGTGGTTTCCCCTTGGTGTCCTCGTGCTGTCCCCCCTTGCTCTGCGCCTTGCCCTGCCGCGGGTGCCGCCAGCGCTGCCCCTCTGCCGTCACGCACGGGCAGTATCCTCAGGATACAGGTTTTCCTGACACAGTGTCTCTAGGACGTTGGTACGTGCTGGAGTGAAGCACTCCCTGGTAGTTTGGATCATGGCTCCTTCCTTCAGGGAAAGGCTTGCTGCACACGGGGGAGTGTGAAATAGAAGTGCTGTGTTTGTGAGTCAAAGCGTTAATCACTCAGAGATAGTTGGTGTTTCGGGGGTTTGTTCCGTGTGTGCTGCGTGTCGCGGTCTCGTGCTGCTCTCTGTACTCGGTACCCCGGATCATGTAATTGTTTTTTACTGATGCTGTAACACAGAACCACAGAATCACAGAGTATCTGGTGTGAAGGGACCTCAAGGATCATCTGGTCCGACCTTTCTTGGCAAAGCATGGTCTAGACAGGACGGGCCAGCTCCCTGTCCAGCCGAATCTTAAAAGTGTCCAATGCTGGGGAATCCACCACTTCCCTGGGGAGATTATTCCAATGGCAGATTGTTCTCAATGTGAAAAATTTTCCTCTTGTGTCTGATCGGAATCTCCCCAGGAGTAACTTGTCCCCATCACCCCTCATCTTTTCCATGGGACTCCTTGTAAAAAGGGGTCTCCATCTTCTTTCTAGCCACCCTTAACTACTGGAACGTGGTGATAGGGTCTCCCCTGAGCCTTCTTGTCTCAGGGCTGAACCCCGTTCCTGGTGTGAACCCCTTTGCCCGGTAGCTGGGAGGGGGGACCCGGGGGCAGGGGAGATGGGGGAGCACTGCCTCCCGGCGCCGGGGCTGCCCTGCACCGCGGGACGTGCCGGGAGCGGACGTGCCAGCACACACGATGGCTCTTACGCAGCAGCCAATGCTTTTTCTAGCAGGTTAATAGTTGCACTCTTCCTCAGAAATTCAGCTGTGCCAACTTAGTAAGTGGCTAATTGATTAATAAGGCAATTAGGTGGTTAATACACTGGCAGGGTGGGCATTTTGTCCTGCTGTAAAGTAATGGCTCTTCGGTGGTCACAGCCCTTTGGCTGAGGTGGTCCCAGGCCCGCAGAGGGGGCGGAGGGGGACCGAGCCGGGCTGTGGCTGCCAGTGCTGCTCCCCGCTGTGCCGGAGCCCGGCCCGTGGCTAACGGGTGCCATGTGGTGGTGGTGGCCGCCGTGGTCTCGCTGAGCCGTGTCAGGCAGCAAAACGCAGACCGAAGCGGGCTCTGGTCCAGGAGACCTGCTGCTGGCTCCGGGACCCTGCCTCGGGGGGCTGGTGGGACATCTGCCCGTCCTCCTCTGCTCCGCAGCCCCGGGCAGGGCACAAGGGCCTGTCACCAAGGGGCAGAAGGGTCCCCTGGCCTGGCCCTCGCTGGCCAGGTGGTGTGGGGATGGTCACCTTCACCTCCCCTGGCCCTCCCTGCTGCCACTACCTGCTGATTCAGCATCCTCTGCCTCCAGGAAGCCCTCGGTTGCAGATTTGCTGCCTGCACCACGGCGCTGTGGTCATCTCATTGCTTTCTGCCGAAAACCAGTTGATTTTCTGCCTCAGACAGAACTGGAGAGGGACTTTGTGGCTCAGGTGACAGGTCAGTCTGACCCGTCTTTCCAGCGCCGGCTCCGGGGCTGCTCTCAGAGAGCCGTGGAGGGTGAGATGTGCCGGTGTGGTCCTCCCTCAGGCAGTGGGGGAAGGATGCTGACCCACGGGGCAGTGGTTTGTCCTGGGGCTTCTGTCCCTCAGCCACAGCCCTGCTGCTGGGCGTCCCCCTGGCTCTGGGGACGGGGCACCGACCCCCCGAGCTCTGGGGCAGGGACCAGCTCGCTCTCGGCTCCGGCACCCGCCCCGGGAAAACAGCAGAAGCGTCGCTCTCAGACGTCAGCCGGTGCATGGTGCGGTCCAGGGCTCACTGACACCGGTCCTGCTTTCTCTTTAAAATAGTTGTTATTGTTCACTTTCATCTTGCCAGTTTAGACCTCATTACGGGGAGAAGGATTGCCTCCCAGAAAGCATTGCTGCGCAGGCGTCTCGTTTGCGGCTGAAGGCTGGAGGAAGATGAGCACAGCTATGTGAGACAGCTCGTTAGCCAGCCCGCCGCTGGCGCTGCCTGGGCTTCCCCATCTGCAGGGGACGTAACCTCTGAGCTCACCCCACCGCCCGGCGCACCAGCCCAGAGGTGGCTTTGCGAGAGAGGGCTTTGCGGCTGGGGGGGAACTTTGGGCACTTGCTGGGGCAAGACCACGCTCCTGCCCCATGGTCCTGCCCCACGGTCCTGCCCCATGGTCCTAGCCTGTGCAGCGGCTCTGGAGGGGGGGCCAGCAGAGCCCCCAGGGAAGCCTGGGTGAGGTTCTGTGATCTGAGCGTTTCTGTTTTCTTAGGTGCTTTGTTTGCGATTCAGCAAAACACTCAGGCGTGTTTACAAATCATTGACCTTTGTGAAACTGAAGCTCCTTGTTCTCTGCTTAAGTAATTTAGCAGCTCCTGTGCCGTATATCACAGCATCTTCATTTACATGCACGCGTTTTAGCAGGGCTGCGGGATGCCTTTGGTGACTGGTGCCAGCTATTTCCCCATCCTTCATCCCCAGCAGGTGAATATCATCAACTTCTGGACTTTTTTTTTCCCACCATGAAATTGCATTTGCAAAGACCTTGAAAATCACAACTTGCGCTGGGGCCTGGGGGGGCAGCAAAGGCACTCACTCAGTCGCTGCTGTCCTGACCTTAGTGATGAGGGATGGTGTCTGAGCCGGGCAGCATGTTAGCGCAGCCCCCAGTGTGCCGTGGGTTTCCCTGGCACGCTGGCTTCGTGCAGCACCAACTGTCTGGGCACAATCGGATGCAAGGGAAATCGTTTGCTAATTAATTGCTGTCTCCTGGATCCTGCTGCTTCTGTGGGTTATGCAATTCACAGTATGCAAATGACCCCTCGCAGCGCTGGACACATGGGCAGATGCTGCACCAAGTAGCATAAAACCTATTGCTCCCAAAAAGATGGGGGCAACCCCCCCCCAGCGAGCTGTGAGAGGAGCAATCTCAGCCTGGCGAGCATGGCATTTCATTCCCGTGTCCCCTGGATCAATTCCAGGCAGAAATTTCAAATTCATTAGCTCTTTACATGAGCTCAGTTTGTTGCTAGAACCGGTGGGTGGTCATTTACTTTCTCACCCAGTGCCGATGGCGCCCGTTGAGGCCAGCATGGGGTCTGCCACTCGCCCTGCCGGCAGCAGGCATCGATGTGGCGGTGCCCGGTCACCCCGGCCTTGTCCTGGCACCAGACCCCACGGCAGAACCTCCGGAGGATTCCCATCCGAGTCTGCCTCCTCGGGAAAGGCTGCATGGCCGGGTCCGCGTGCCATCCCTGGAGGGGAGGTGGCCCCTGGCGGCGGTGGCCTGGATTCCCTTGGGAGGGTGGAAGCGGGGTGACAGTGCCTGGCGCGGTGACAGCGAGCTGTCCCCCTCCGGTGTGTCCTGCGGTGCAGTGTGCGGTGCCAGGGGGCCTGGGGGCCTGTCCCGGCTCTCCCTGCACCCTGCCTACGCGCGGGCTTTGTCCCTGCTGAGCACGGGGTGCCCCCCGGGACTGGGGCAGCGGGAGCCCCAAGTCCACGATGGGAGAACGGCTGAGATGGAGCCAGAAGCCCCATGAGAAACACCCAGCGGGGGAAGAAATGCTGAGTTGTGGTGGCCTGTTGCGTTGGCACGTCCCGTCTGAGAGCTGGCAGAGGTGGGGAGGGGGTGACAGGGAAGATGGGTCCCTGTCCCCGTGAGCCCAGGCTCTGCCGGACCGCTGTCAGACCCGCTCCGTGGCTGGGAAAAGAGAGCAAGGGGAAGGGCTTCCTCTGCCCTGAAGCAGAAACAGCAGCCTGGGGGCAATGCCTTCACCCCACCTCCCCGGCCAGATCACTGACAGAAACACTGGAGAGGACCGGCCCTAAACCTGGGGGACAGTCGCTGGCCAGTGTTGCCCCTTTTCCTACAGCCCTTTCAGCCTGACAATTCATCCCGGTGTCTGCCCATCGCGTGGTGTCCAGCTCTCACCATGTGCTGAGCATTTTGTCCAGAGGACGCTGTCAGAGGCCGTATCAAAAGCTCTGCTGGAATCCAAAGAACCCCGCGCCCGTGGGTGGGTAACCTCCTCCTAACCTTGGGGTTCAGCCATGGTTTAAGTCTACATCTCCTTGTGCCGCCGCTTCATCCTGTAGCAGTATTTCCAAACTTGCAAATGCGCCTTGCTGATTTGCTTTTAATCTTGTAGAGCTCTTCAAATGAACTTGGCTGAATCCGAGCACATTATTTTAATCACAGCTACAAATCTAAATTAGCAGTATTAAGTTAGCAAATCTAACTGAGCGTGATGTCCCCAGCCAAGGCTGCCTGGGGACCCCGGCGGTCGTGCTGCAGATGCCCTGAGCCGCTGGGTCCGTTTCAGTCTGGTACGTGCCAGACCTTGGTTAAAGGAGAAAGGTCCTGCCTGGAATGGGTGGGTGACGGCCCACGGCCGTTACTGCAGCCACCGCGTCGGGAGGTGGCCAGCCAGTGTCACCCGCGGGGCTCGGGGGCTGGAGCAGGCGGTTTGCTCTGCCATCCTTCCCCTCCACTGCTTGGCATCACCGTCCTCCTCCGGGTCTGTCTCACCGGCAGGAACCCCCGACGCGCAGAGCTGGCACGGGCCGGATGAAGCTGAATCCAAGGTGTGTGTGGGGGCTGCCCGGGAGGTTTGCTCCCCGCACGGTTGGTGGTCCCTGTGCCGGTGATGCTTACAGTGAGGGCTCCCAGTGCTGCAGCAGCGATGGGCCATGCCTGCAGCAGCGTTCGCAGGGGAAGGCCTCTTTTTTCATGTTTCCAATGGGGACTTAAGAGTAGGAATCAGTAGTCATGATTCATACAGCCCCCAGGATCAGGAAGAAGAAGAAATGGATGGTGCTGAAGAGCAGGGTTTAGAGGCTGGTGTCTTCACTCGCCCTTTTTGCACCTTGTTGGCTCCTCTCTGTTCGCGTGGCGCTGTGGGTGGACGATGGACGGGGCAATGGGAGCGGTAATTGTTGTTCTTATGTTAAATGTCCGTAAATATCCATGACGATTCAAACTCCTGCTTATGGCGAGCTGTGAAACTTTATTTTATTTTAGATGAGCTTCATTAGTACATTTCTGGGACGGTAACGCATCTGAGTAATCCGCTCCGCACACGTAAGACTATCGGTCCCACGGGGAGCCGGGGGCTTCATTTCCCGCGTGTTGTCCCCCTGAGCTCCGTTGCTCACGCTGGCACCTCGGGGACACGTGGGGGCTTCTCCGCAGGACCGTGCCCCGCTCCCTCCTGCCTGCGCCG
This sequence comes from Numenius arquata, assembly GCF_964106895.1. NCBI lineage: Eukaryota > Metazoa > Chordata > Aves > Charadriiformes > Scolopacidae > Numenius > Numenius arquata. Next base: position 70,178,880 of record NC_133581.1, on the reverse strand, counting down.
GGGGGACGTGAGGGGCTGTGCAGGGACCCGGCGCTCGCCCAGCCTTTAGCGTGGGCACTGATGGATGATTTCATTTAGCTGGTGTGGGCACTGCTGTTATCTGCCGCGATTCCACACTCTGTGAGGATCTGGCGCTGTAAGAGATAAGGCTAATTGAACTGTCAGGCTCTCGGGGAGGAGAGCAGCACTGCTGGCTCTGGCAGCCGGGAAAACAGCGATGATCCAAAATTAGCCCATGTTCCATTTTTATTTAGATCCCTGTTGTTGTGGGGGCTTTTCTTGTGTGATTTTTTAAAATTTTATTTGCATTTTTGGGTTTTGAATGACATAAAATTAGCTCCGTCTGAGCTTGTTCTGAAAATAGCATTAAGAGCTTAAGTGTTTGGTGGAGATGGCTGTAAACCCATTGAATTGCCATGATTTAGAGGCCGCTGAGAGTTTTAGCTTAGCAAGTAAAGCACACATGAACCATCCCTCGTTGTCAATCCCCAAGTGGCATTACGGCACAGTAACTCCGGAGTGTGGGGTCGGGAGCATCCCCTGGGAAGCCAAGGGCCTGGAGGGGGGGAGCGCTGTACAACGGGGTGAGCTCTAGCAGGAGGCCCCCAAAGGCACCGCTGGCACCATGTGTGGTGCCACCAGCTGCCTCCAAGTCACGTTGTCATTTGTGTGTGTGTCTGGGTGTCTGTGTATATCCGTGTATGTGTGCAAACGTGTGTATCTCTCAGTGGTTCTCCTGGAAGGCAGTATAGAAGCTCTTGTGCCTGGGCATGGAGAATGATACAGACATCAGGTAACAAGATGGGGATGACACACCGTGACAGGAACCTCAGTTTGGTGATTTAACCACAGACGGTTTGTCTTTGCTTTTTTATGATGTCATTCTCTTATCCTGCAGAGACTAACAGATGTTTGCTCTCCCTTACAGGCTCTTGAACCTGATCTACAATGGAAAAACTGCTTTTGTTTCTGCTGTTCATTGGCATAGCGGTGAGAGCTCAGATCTGCCCCAAGCGCTGTGTCTGTCAGATTTTGTCTCCGAACCTTGCCACCCTTTGTGCCAAGAAAGGGCTCTTATTTGTCCCTCCCAACATTGACAGGAGGACCGTGGAGTTACGGCTGGCAGACAACTTTGTTACAAACATTAAAAGGAAAGACTTTGCCAATATGACCAGCCTGGTGGACCTGACGCTGTCCAGGAATACAATCAGTTTTATTACACCTCACGCATTTGCCGACTTGCGCAATTTGCGGGCTTTGCATTTGAACAGCAACCGATTGACTAAGATCACCAATGACATGTTCAGTGGACTCTCCAATCTTCACCACTTGATACTTAACAACAACCAGCTGACTTTAATTTCTTCCACAGCTTTCGATGATGTTTTAGCTCTTGAGGAATTGGATTTGTCTTACAACAATCTGGAAACCATCCCCTGGGACGCGGTGGAGAAGATGGTTAGTTTGCACACTCTCAGTCTAGATCACAACATGATCGACCATATTCCTAAGGGGACCTTCTCCCATCTCCACAAGATGACCAGGTTGGATGTCACGTCTAACAAACTGCAGAAGCTACCGCCTGACCCTCTCTTCCAGCGAGCTCAGGTACTGGCAACCTCAGGAATTATCAGCCCCTCGACGTTTGCGTTGAGCTTCGGTGGGAATCCTTTGCATTGCAACTGTGAGCTGTTGTGGCTGAGGCGCCTTTCCAGGGAGGACGACCTAGAGACCTGCGCTTCTCCCACGCTCCTGTCGGGCCGGTACTTCTGGTCGATCCCCGAGGAGGAGTTCCTGTGTGAGCCCCCGCTCATCACCCGGCACACCCACGAGCTGCGGGTGCTGGAGGGGCAGCGGGCAGCGCTGCGCTGCAAGGCCCGGGGGGACCCCGAGCCAGCCATCCATTGGATCTCCCCGGAGGGCAAGCTGATCTCCAACGCGACGAGGTCCGTGGTGTACGACAACGGGACGCTCGACATCCTTATAACGACGGTGAAGGACACAGGCTCCTTCACCTGCATTGCTTCCAACCCGGCTGGGGAGGCCACGCAGACGGTGGACCTGCACATAATCAAACTCCCCCACTTGCTCAACAGCACGAACCACATCCACGAGCCCGACCCCGGCTCCTCGGATATCTCCACCTCCACCAAGTCGGGCTCCAACGCGAGCAGCAGCAATGGGGATACTAAAGTCAGCCAGGACAAGAAGGTGGTCGTTGCGGAAGCAACATCCTCCACCGTTCTGCTGAAGTTCAATTTCCAGAGGAATATACCGGGGATACGTATGTTCCAAATCCAGTACAACGGTACTTACGATGACTCCCTTGTTTACAGGTAAGGCGTCCCCAGCCCTGCCAGGCTGCCCGGCGCTGGTGTGTGGCCACAGCTCCTGGCAGCCCCCGTGCTGCGGCCGCAGGACCCTGCACCGCGCCGGCCACAGAGCCCGGCCCTGGGGCAGCAGATGGTGGGAGCCGCGGGAAACTCTCAGGCCATTTTCCGCTGGCAAATGGGGAAATTACCGTGAATGGTGTTATTTTTAGATAATCCAAATGGACCTCTAATCCTCTGAACTAATCTGGTTGGCAGAAGGGTTGTTAAGGTAGATGGGTTAAATGGATGTTAACGCTCTCAGCTTCGTGGAGACACGGGCGGGAGGTGAAGGCATTCCTCGTAGCGCTTTCCGGCGGTGCCCGTGCTGGCGGAGCGCAGAGGGGCTCTGTGTCACTGTCACACCGCTCAAAACCCTCTTGCCTCGGTGATTTCTTCTAAGTTTTTGATGTGGTGGCTCTGATGGGGGTCTCTGCCGTGCCGAGCCGTGCCGGGGGGCTTGGCGGGGACTGCTGCCGAGGGGCAGAGGAGCTGAGCCCTGGTGGTGATCACCATGGCCGGGGGCTGCACGGGGACGGGGAGTGCCTGTGGGTCTGCCGGGTTCGTTCACGCCGATTTCCTTCTCCCCCAGAATGATACCTCCCACAAGCAAAACCTTCCTGGTGAACAACCTGGCCGCGGGGACGGTGTACGACCTGTGCGTCCTGGCCATCTACGACGACGGGATCACCTCGCTGACGGCCACCCGGGTGGTGGGCTGCACCCAGTTCACCACCGAGCAGGACTACGTGCGCTGCCACTTCATGCAGTCCCAGTTCCTGGGTGGGACCATGATTATCATCATCGGTGGGATCATCGTGGCCTCCGTGCTCGTCTTCATCATCATCCTCATGATCCGCTACAAGGTGTGCAACAACAACGGGCAGCAGAAGGCCACCAAGGTCAGCAACGTGTACTCGCAGACCAACGGGGCGCAGGGCTGCGGCGGGGCGCTGACCCACTCCCTCTCCAAGCAGGCGGTGGGGCACGAGGAGGCCGTCCAGTGCTGCAAGGCCACCAGCGACGGCCTGACGCCGTCCCCGGAGCCCCTCCCCAGCCAGGACTCGGCCACCACTACCTCGGCTCTGCCTCCCGCCTGGACTGCCGGCGCGGCGGCCCCCCCGAAGCAGAAGCGGCGGCCGGGCCCCAAGCCCGGTGAGGGGCAGAGCGAGGCCGCCGGCGGCGCCGAGGCCCACAACACCAACAGGAACAACTCCACCGCCCTGCAGCCGGCCGCCCGGCCCCCCGACCCGCTCAGGGGGGCCCCCACCTACAAAAGAGCACAATCAAAGCCAAGTAAGTTCCTCACGTTGCCGGCCGAGGCGTCCCGAGCCAAGCGCAGGCTGTCCCTGGGGGGCGAGCTGGCGGAGCCCCCCGGCCCCGGCAGCGCCCGCGGACTGCGCTCCAAACGCAGCCTGTCCATGAACGGGATGCTGGCCCGGGCAGACAGCTCCGACATGGAGAGCGGAAAAGCAACTTTCTCCTCCGGTTCTGAGTGGATATTGGAAAGCACTGTGTGACCTGCATTTTTTTTTTTAGGTTTTGTTTTTAGTTTTTTTTTTTTTTTTAATTTCGTTTTTATTTTAATGAGAAACAGAACACCAAGTGTTGTGTGAAACTCCCTCTCCCGGGGAATCGGATTTGGAAGTCCACTGTTGTCTCGCTGATTAATGGCTTGTTCATGCGGGGTTCTGTATAAACCACCCAGTGCACACAGGGTTTTATTTAGTTTTCATTTGGTTTTATTTAATATCAAAACCGAAGGCAACATTCAGAGATTAAGAAAAAAAGGAAAAAAAAAGATTAAGGGGTGAAAAAAAAAGCGTGAAACAGCACCAGTGCCTTCCCTACTCTAGGACTGGCTTCCTGGTTCTGCAGTAGCAGAAAACAAAAGAGAGAGGTTTCACAGAAAAAGCCTTTTATAAAGGAAATGAAATTTCCTCTGAGCTAACAAATAACCACTTCTGGATCAATCAGTAAAATGATATTTTTTAAAACGGCCAGACTGTATATTTCTTTTCCATGACAATGGTGTTGCCTTTGTTTTTAGGCAGATGCTGTACAGAAACAACAACGCTGTGTTGTTATGTTGTGTAAAATAAAATATTCACTCCCTACACCAGCCCAGCCTCGCGGTAACTGCCCGCCCAGGAGCCGTGCCCCAGCCGTGGGGCCAGGAGGAGGAGAGGAGGAGGAGGATGAGGATGATGATGAGGAAGGTGATGATGAGGAGGGTGCTGGGGCAGGGGTTCCTCTCCCCTGGCGGGGCCCGGCTGGCCGGGGTTGGGCACCGCGGGGGCGGCAGGGCTCCATCGCTGGGTGTCCGCAGGAGGGTGCCCGACCCATGGTCCCCGAGCACCCTCGTCCCACGGTGCGGGGTCCGGCGGTGACCTCGGGGTGCAGCAGGTCGGCCCCAGGAGAGCGGGGCAGGGCTGCAGCGGAGCCGTATGTGGCTGCTCAGTGGCTCGTAGTGATGGTGGGGATGATGATGGTCATCTCCTTTCCTAGATGGTTTGGGGCATATTTCCCCATCCCCAGAGGTGTTCAAGGCCAGGTTGGACAGAGATTTGAGCAACCTGGTCTGGTGGGAGGTGTCCCTGCCCAGGGCAGGGGGTTGGAACTCAATGATCTTTAAGGTCCCTTCCAACTCAAGCCATTCTATGATTCCATGATTTCCTGTGAGCTCTACAGCTTGTTCCAGTTCTCTAATCCCCGTGCACACAGAAGGGACGTGAAGATGGGCTCATCTTCAACCTGCTGTCTGACTGCAGTGATGTGGGACAGAATAACTTCTGGCCACTGTGTAAGGACATGAACGTATGGCAATAGGTGGTAGCAGTTGAACATCCCATGTAGTGAGGATGGCAGACATGCTTCTGCTGCTCTGCTTGTTCTAAAGAAAAGATTACAATTAATATTAAACAAACTTGTATGGTCATCATGTTTAAATTAGGGACAGCTTAACTGTGCAACGTTGCTGCATTCTCAGATGCCAAATAATAGGTTTGATGTGTGCTTTGCAGCCATTACATCGATGGAATAGTTAAATTTACACCCTGTGTGCTGTTCCTGAGGGCAGTGTCACCCAGGCAGATGCCCGAGGATACCCTGGCTGTGGCCAGGGCACAGGCCAGCCCGAGGATCTCGTGGCCGGGGACTTCTGCCGGCGGGGACTGCCTCCCAGCAGCCCCGGTCCCGGCCTCTGCGTTGACCCCTGGTGCTCCCAGCCATGGTGGGCTGATCTCGGCGGCTTTGCTGCCTGTCGTGGGAGAGCAGAGTCTGCGTGGGATGGTGTAAGGGACAGAAAAAGAAGCAGCTGTGTCTTTTTTAGAAAGCCATTTACTTCCCTTGGGAAATGCAGGGACCAAAAAAGAAATGGAGTCTTAAAATTAGAATACCCGCTTCCTGCTGGAAAAGTTAAAAAATTAGTAATAAAAAAATTCCCTCCTTAGATTTCTGTGGAAGGCCACGTTCTTCTGGAGGGGCTGTATGCACAGAAACTGGCTGTTAGAGGCAGGGAGGTGTTAGCCCAGGCGCTGGTTGCCTGGCAGTGCCAGGCATGGGAGAAGCGAGGAGACCTGCAGCCCGGACCCTGGCTGTGCCAGGCTGGGGGGGGCTGTGAGGGGCTGCTGCTGCTGAGCTGGTGGTTTTAGTCGTGCATTTTTAAAACATCAAACGCCAATGCTGTATATGTTGCCTAAAATTGGACATAAATGTGTCTAATGTTTTCTGAAAGTGCTAAAATATTAATAGCTTCTTGTGATTTGTTGAGGTTTATTTTTATATTTTTAATTGTTTTACTCAAAGGAATCATTTTCTAACCACTGAAGCCGAGTGCTCTGTCCCCAGTGCACCTGTGTAAGCCGCTTAGCAGGACCATATGTCCCTGCGTTTGGTTTAACTCTCTGTGACGGTGCAGGAAGGGTTGGACCGGGCAGCGAGGGTTTCTCTCCTCGGCAGAGGAGCGTCCCGGGGGAGGCGCTGGGCGTGAAACCTGCCATCGCCACCGGAGTAACTGGGCAGCGGGACCTGTCGTTTGGTTCAGTCAAAGCGTGGGAAGCCTTATGAAGGAGGGAATTCCCTGTCCTTTCTGTTCTGCAAAACCGGAGGCTGCCAACAGTTTGAGGCAGACAAAGTGCCGAGGTGTTCCTTGCCCGGAAGGATGTCGGTCGGTCTCTCTCCGGGGCGCAGCGCTGCAGCGGCTTCTGACGCTTCGCAAGTGAGAATAAACCCCGCAGAGTGTTCCCGGGTGGGGTGACGGGTGCTGTCCTGGGGGGGCCTGGGGTGGCCGTGGCTGTGTCCCAGGCTGCAGGCCATGGACCGGACCCAGGTGATGCCAAGCTGCCCCACAGGGTGTCCCCCCCAACCTGCGGGTCTGCTCCCTGCGCTGATTGACCCGGGCTTTAGCCTTGAGATGTGTCTGCTCTCACGAGCCCCGGAGGAGGAGAAACTACATCAGAAATGTGTCTACTCTTACTAAAAATCCTGGCACATGCTTCCTCTCACACCTTTTCCTACTCTGTCTCCCGGAGCACACGTGTTGTGTCCAGGAGGGCCGGGGCAAACAGCGTTTGGCTGCAGAAGCAGGGCTTTGCTGGGTGACAAGAGCGTTGTGTGGGTTGGTTTCTGTGCTGCCTTTCGCCTGTGTCCTGGGCATGTTCCTTGTGGTCAGTACATGGCATTGCTCCCCTCCGGGTGCCAATGTGGCTTTATTTCTGCCAGCGTTTGACAGCCTTCCCCACGCTCCCGGACAACCCTGGAAGAACGAAGAGTGACCTGGCAAGGAATGGCCATGTGTCCCCTGCCTGGGAGAGGGGACACGGCTCCTGAGCACGCGCCGCTCTGGCTGGGACGGGCCCGGAGCCTGCACCAGTGGCTGATGCTGGGGCACGCTGCCAGCCCCAGGGTCCCGCTGGGGCACCACTGTGAGGATGTGCCATCCCCGCTGCCTGCAAAGCTGCTGGAGGCTCGATGCCGGCAGCACAGGGATGCTCCTGCCTGCCGGGGACTGTGAAAGCCCCGCTGGCCACTGCTCCGGGACTGCACCAGCATCTCCCAGTGCATCCTTGGGCACCTTAGCGCGGTCGCCTGGCGTTGAGCATCCCAAGCCGGCAGAACCACACCAAGCTGTGACAGGCGACGTCCTGCCACAGCCCGAGAAGGCGCTGTGCAGCCCGTCCTGCGCTGCTGCGAAACTGCCCCCGGAGCCACGGTAGGCACTGACACGGAGAGGGATGCGCTCCTTCCCTCGGGAATCGGTCCAGCCAGAAGAAGGAATGGTCCCAGCTGCTGTTACCTATGTTGCTTCTCTTCCTGCTAATGGAGAGGAACTGGATTCTCGGCTGAATCTGTCAGCATTGCAATGGCTCTAGAGCATTCACTGTCCTGGTCCAGGTGCCGCTGGCAACCAGGGGGGTGCTCTTGCCCCCCTAAAGCAGCAGTAACAGCCACGAAGTCACACGGTGCCTTTTCCCTGGCAACGTAGTAAGTAATTTTAATGTTGGTCAAAGTCCTGGTTTAAAAGAAGGAAACGGCAGTCGCTAGGGTCCTGCTTACGGAAAACATGTATCCCCTCTGTTCCCTTTGCATGTGTGTTTCTGGGTGCCCTGCTGTGTGTTGGGGTGCCCTGCTGCGTTTCTGGGTGCCCTGTTGCGTGTCGGGGTGTCTGGCCCCAGTGCTAGAGCCGGGTCTGGCCATGCTGGGTGAGTGACCACCCCGGCATCTCTGCCCAGCCGGGGCTTCCAGGTGGAGAAGAGCGAGTTCCTCTGCCTGTCCTGCTGCGGAGCTGCAGCCCCCATAGCCCCCCTCGGAGCTGCATCGTCCCTTGGGACCTGCCGAGGGCTCCAGCCGGCACCGGCCCCCCCGCAGGAGCAGCAGCGTGGTCTGCCCTTCCCCGCGGGCACGTCCCTGGCAGTAGGCACTGAATGTCAGACTAAACCAGCTCCGTACTTGAGAACACACGTGTCCTGTACCGACTTTCCCTGTTGGGCTGTGGCCGTGCTCTGGCTTTCACAGCAGTATGGACGCCCACGAAACAGGTTGGTGGGGGTTAAAGCACCTACACCCCGGCAGCAGCAATGCAAGCCCAACAAAAGGCAAATCGTACGGATCTTGCTGACTGTAGACTTTATTTAATAGAATTGATTTATTCTCAAGAGCCAGGCGTGAGGGCTGCTGCTGTAGACAGAAGGAAGCTTAGCTTGGATGGAAGGGAAAAAGCAAACGTGGCACATGGCGGGCTGCAGAGAGACCCCACGCTGGAAATGTTGTCTGCTTGGAAATGAACAGAATGAGTGTCTGTTTCTGTTGTGCCGGAGCAGGCGGTGTCACCTCAGGTGGTTCCAAGCACTGCACGTCAGAAAGCCTTCCTGCCATAGATGTGGGAGTTGTGGCCAGGCTGGCGTGCCTCGCGTGGTGCCTCGCTGGTGTCCCCCCGGACGGCAGATCCCCTGAGAGTGCCAGGTCGCCTCTCTGGAGGCGTGTTTTGTGTGCAAGCCCTGCACTCTCTGCGGGGGACAAAAAAGACATTGAGGTGCTGGAGTGGGTCCAGGGAAGGGCAATGGAGCTGGTGAGGGGTTTGGAGAATAAGTCTTACGAGGAGCGGCTGAGGGAGCTGGGGGTGTTCAGCCTGGAGAAAAGGAGGCTGAGGGGAGACCTTCTCGCTCTCTACAACTCCCTGAAAGGAGGGTGTAGCCAGGGGGGGTCGGTCTCTTCTCCCAAGGAACAGGCGGTGGGACAAGAGGAAACGGCCTCAAGTTGTGCCAGGGGAGGTTCAGATTGGATATTAGGAAAAATTTTTACACGGAAAGAGTTATGAAGCCTTGGAAGAGGCTGCCCAGGGCAGTGGTTGAGGCACCATCCCTGGAGGGATTTAAAAGCCGGGTTGACGTGGTGCTTAGAGCCGTGGTTTAGTGATGGTTTTTACCAGAGTTAGGTTGATGGTTGGACTCGATGATCTTAACGGTGCCTTCCAACTCAGACAACTGTGTGATTCCTCCGGGAGAGGGAACCAGGAGGAGCAGTGGGGGATGGCCCTGGCCCCTTGGGTCCCAGGAGGTGGCGGAGGGCGGCACAGCCTGTGGGCAGGCAGGGACCCTCCGGACCCCGGCCCTGGCCTCATGCGGGGAGGCTGCAGGCAGCTGGGGCTGTAACCCCAGCAAACCCAGGGTGAATTTAAATCGGGGTGTGTGGTGTGTACGTACCGCACCTGCAGCCTTGCGCTCCCTGCGATAGGTGAAGCCGTGCGGGTGGCCGTGCTGGAGGGACCGCGGGCTCCCCTGCGGAAAACGGGCTGTCGCTACGCCCTGGAGCGATGCAGAGGAGACGGGAACTCAGGGCAGGACAGCTTCTGCACGGTCTCTCCACAGTGGTTCTTTCTCTTACATGGAAACCTCTTGGAAGGCAGGCACTGGATTCATGCCCATCCCCTGCTCCGTTTGGGTGCGTTCAGCTCCCTGCAGACCTCTGACCCTGCCCGAAGGGAGGGAATCCCTGCCGTGGGAAAAAGCCTGGCTTCAGTGAGCACCAGAGCAAATCCAGAAACTGGGAATTTCTCTGATGCTGGAACAATGAGCTTTGCTGGTTCTGTTTTGTGGTTTTGGGAGGTTTTTTGGGAGTTTGGTTTTCCCTTTAGCAGCGGCACCGTGTGCCATCTCCTGGGGCTGTGGGTGCCGATGCTCAGGCTGTCCCTGCCGAGCACCCCCCGGTGCCGCCTCCCCCGCGGCGCGTCGGCGTTGGCTGCGGGGAAGGGACGGGTCCTGCTCCTTGTCCCTCACCGTCTCTGTTTTGTCTCTTTGCGCAGAAGCCGGGGACGATCCGCAGGACGCCTGCCCTCCTCCGCTCCCCGAAAACGCTGCCACTGACGCTCTTGCTCGGCAGAAAACAATACGGTTCCAGCTCACCCAGGATTGACGTGTCGCACCGCGCTCACCCCACCGAAACCTGTACTTGAAGCTGCAGCCGGAGCCAAGAGGCCGCCGGGGTTGGCTGCGTCAGATAAACTTTCTTCCCCTGATCACAGATTGCCCATCTCCCATCTGCCACATTAAGTCTAAATACCTTTTTTTCTGGTGTCCAAGGTTTTTATAAAACTAAAAAATATGATGAAAAATCTGGTGGCAACAGCTGCAGTCCCAAGTCATGTTCAGTGTCGCCGGTGGTGAGTTCACAGACTGTAAACATGGTAGCTTCTTTCACCTGAACAAATAAATGTTTTACTACGACGGCGTGGGCTGTTGGTTGATCCAGAGGGTTTTTCCCGGCGGCGGGAATGCCGGTCTGTGCGCGGTGCTGCTCCTCCCTCGGGAAGGGCCCCCATGGCCTGTGCCCCCTGCAGTGTTGCGTGGGGCCGGGGTCCGGGTTGGGACGGGGCAGGTGGCAGCGGGGTGACCTGTGTCTGCAGCGCGGGGCTCTGCGGAGCCAAGCAGAGCGAGATCTGACCGGTCCCAGCCCCGCCGGGGCCACCGGTGCCCCTGCCCAGGACCACCGGCAGGCTCGGGCACCGGTGCCGAGAGAGCACCAGGCGAGGGCACGGGCTGAGAGGGGAGAGGGATCCCCTGCTGCTGTGGGGAAAGCCCGGGGGCTTCCAGAGACCCCTCCCTGCGGGTCATGGCACCGTGGGCTCCCGTGGCACCGAGCGCTGGCAGCACCGTGGGGCAGGCACCGCACACTGACGTGACACTGGCTCCTGGGCCGTGTCAGCCCTCACGCGGGGTGGGCTTTTTTTTATTTTTCTCCTTTCTTCCTCGTCACAGATCCCATATGGCTTACAGATATTGATTGCAGCTTCTATGGGAACCGCAGCGATTCAACCAGCTTCGATATAACTTCTGAAGAACAGATCAGTGTAAATATTTGCCGTCGGGGGGGACTGGCTTCACATCGGCTGTGGAGCTGCCCAGACACTGCTCCCCCCGGGGGGGACTGGTCCCTCCGGTGCCTTCTGCCGCGCTGTGCAGACGATGGCCCTCTGCGGGGTGGGCAGACGGCTGAGCAGCCTGCCCCTGGTTTGCCCGCACCGGCAGAGACACCAGGTGAAGGAGCCCATGGGGGGAGAGTCTGAGCTAAGCCGGGAGCTTCAACTTTGGGTTTCTTCTTACTCTTTCTCTGATGGCTGGAGGCCGTCAGCCGGGCTGCAGAGCCAGGAGCTGCAGAGCTGAGGGCTACAGAGCCAAGAGCGGCACCAGGGTCCATCGCAAGGCGTTGGAGATGGGGACCCCAACCCCGCCACTGGGACCCAGCACCCGCGGGCTCGTGCATGGGCAGAAAACTCGGTGCTGGCCCAGCCCCACAGACCCGGGGGTAAATGGTCCGTGTTTCATCCCGGGCACGAGAATGCCATGCCAAGCGGAGACTGCAAGGGGAAAAACCCACTGATTTTGGTCCGGAGTTGGACGCATCGCTCCTGTTGTCAGAGCGTGACCAGGGATCTTCCTGGCGCTGCACACAGCCTGGATTCTATGTGGATTATACCAGCAGCACATACGGCTGTTCCTTTTCTTAACTGCGTAGCGTAATCGGGGTTTGAATTCTGGAAGAGGTTGAGCCCAAAATAAACTACTTTTCCATTTAAAGTTTAGTGGAAATTGACTCCCCAAACTCGCCACCTCTCTCCCTGCAGACCCTGTGCCTTCCCTGGGGGAGTTACCGGAGAGCTGGCCTTTCCCAGAGGTGACGTTCAGTTCAGGGCTGTGACAGAGCCGGGCAGAGTGAACCCGGGACTCGGGAGCGAGTTACAGGAGGAGCCGGGAGGCGGCTGCTGCCTCTGACACCCCGCATCAGGCTGTGTGGCTGCCGAAGCCCCGCTGAGCCACGGGCTACGGGCTCTTGTGCACGGGCGGTATCAGCTCTCAGGATTTCGTTTCACATTAATATCATGTTATTACCCTCGTTCAGTGGCTCCAATTTCAAGCTCTCATGCCCATAGCAGAGCTGCTTTTCCCTTGCCGATTCCTTTTTATATCCTTTTAATTAATTGTCAAGGTAAGTTCCACCTGTCAGTTCAACGTTAGTTAGAAACCCAGCTTTCACCGTGGGGAGATTTGCTGGAGTTGTGAAAGTTCAAAAGCCAGTCTGCTGTCAACAGCTTAGGTTTTCTACACAGAATTTCACAAAACCGTTGGATTTTTGGGTGTTAATGGATTGCGGGAAGCGGAAGGTCCTGTGGCGGTGTGGTGTCTGGCACGGGATAGGGCTCCTGGCTCTGTTCAGTGGCAGTTTCAGGTACTTCACAGACGAACCGAGCTGTGCAAGAGCCCAGCTCTGTCTGCCCGGGCCGGGTGGGCTCAGTTCCCTCTTGGATGGAGCGGTCCCAGGCTGTTGGGCTCTGGTTTCTGGGGGTACTTGGGGCTAGAAGGGCAGGACTCCTGGTGTCTGCTGCTCTCCCTGGACAAGCAAACTCAGCCCAACGGGGTTTTGTCTCCTTGGCTGTAAGAGAGGGGGGTGAGGGGTTGTTCTCCTGTGTCTTTGTTGGTTTTTTACATTCTCTGATCTCTTACTGCTCTCGCATGCGGGAGAGGGTGGGGGTGCCGGGGGCTACGGGCACCGGTCTCCCTGGGGGGGCGGGAGGGAGCCCAGCCGGAGGCACATCCCTGGGCACTGGCCCGGGGACAGCCCCTGTCTCCGATCGCACCTCCCGTACCCTCAGCATCGGCTGCCTCTGGCTGTAACCCCAAAACCCAGTGCAGGCCGTGGCTTGTTCCTGGGCAGCGTCCCTGTGACACGGTGCGCTCAGCACGGGCTGCGTTCCTGCGTGCGGTGTCCCTGCTGGTGGGTGCAGCAGAGGTTCCTCCCATCCAGGGGCGTTCTGTTCCGCACGTCACCGAAACCAGAGAAAATGTAAAATCAGATGCGTGCGTCCGGCCCAGCGTTCCCGTCAGGCTGAAGCCAGCTACAACAGGTAGGCAGAAGGCAAACACTTAGAAGGACATTCTCGAAAGAAAAACAAAATTAGTTGTAGCTTTCTCAGAAGGCTTCGTTATAAAATCCAGCTTGACCTGACGGTCCTCACACGGCAGTTCGTAAACACGATGAGAGAAGCAGCCAGGGCGGGCGGCCGGGTCCCCGCGGCTCCGGGCAGTGACAGCCCCTGGGGGCTCCCCCTCGGTGCTGGGACACTCCAGGCAGAACGGCACAGCAGCTGAGGCTTCTGAAGTCATTACGTAGGGAATGTGCCTGACACCGCAACCGAGTCACTGCTGGTGAACCCTTGTGGATAGAGCACCGCTGTGAAGGCTGCTATTTTGGAGTAGGCTGGGTTGTAGTCCCCACGGCTTGTGCTGGATGAGCTTTGTCTGTAGCTCTGGGGAATGGCGGTGCTGCTTTTAAACAGGGCTGAAATATATTTGTATATTTTTGCTGATGTAGTAGATAAATGTAGTGCACAAGTATCTTTCCTGTTCCTATTACTCCCTAACATTAAATGAAGAAATAACTAGTCCAGCTCTTACGTGAAGATGCAGGTTATGCTTCAAAGTGATACGGCAGGGTACAAATTGCAAATAACGTTTTTGACAGGCTGCAATAAACCGAACTTAATAAATCCCTGCAATATGGAAGAGCCGAAGCTGTGTTTCGGTATCTCATTTGGAGACGGAGGCAGCGTTAACGGGGACACGGGGCGCGCTGGCCCGTCCTCCCGCCCTGCCGAGGTGAGAGCACCCGTCCTGCCCTCTCCTGCCCCAGCCTGGCTGCAATTAGCCACAACTGGCTAGTGACACGGCGGAACAACATGGATGGTGGGAGAGGGGTGTCTCAGAGGGGACCTCCTGCCCGTCGCTGGTGGCAGAGGTTGTGCTCCCATCGCTGGAGTCGATGGCACGTCATCGGTTCCTCTCCGGCCCTCGCTGCTCATGGCTCTGAAATGGAGATGCTAAATACGACCTAGAGCGTGGTTCGGGTGAAGGGAGGAGGCGTTTCCCCCGCAGCGAGGGCAGGCTGGCTCGGTGCGGTGCGGCTGAGGGGCTGTACCCGCCGCCTTCATCCCAAAATGCCTCCCAACACAAGGAAACGCTCCATGACTTTTGCGATACTGAAGGGACAACCTGGTAAATGGAAATATTCAGAAATAACCCCATGGAAGCAGGCAGTGTCTGAGCAGGGCGTCTGTGCAGGTGACACACGTCTCAGCCAGTGGGGGACAGCGCGGCCGGCTCCGCTCCTGCCGTCACCCGCTGCCGCCATCACCCGCTCCCGCGGCCGTTCACACTCACAATTACCCCAAGCGCAGCGATCGGTTAATTGCTCTTCCTCGAGTAACAGAATCGTCTGACCTTTTGAAACTAAGATAAATGTATAGTTATTCCATGCTTAGCTCTAAAATACAAATCTGTGTCACAAAAACTGGTGCGACCTTCAGTGGGGTGTCCCGGGCAAGCAGGGCGCTTCCTGCGCATCAGCTAATTGCTGCGACAGCGTTAGTTCAGGCTGCCTGTACCCACCCCTGCCGGTGGTGCCGGGCTGTGAGGAGGGGTGTGTGACCCGGGAGGGACCGTGTGGCGACGCGGGTCACTTCTCCAGCGCTGGGAAAGCCTCTTTCCACCGTTCCCTTGAGAGCAGAGCACGGGCAGACGCAAGGCGGTGGCTCAGGCAGTGGATGCACGGTGCCAGGCGGAGATCCCCGCACGCTCGGCATCGCCGGGAGCCCCTCGGCTGATGGAATCTGGGGAAAAACCAGTGTTTGATCCTACCAACTTCTTTATGTTTTTCCAGCAGCCCTCATCCCTCCTGTCGGTCGGACGGGCAGGCTCAGACCGGGGCTTTGCCGTGGGACCATCTCCCGGTGCAGGGCTGTGCCCCGGGGGGGAGCGGGGGGTGCTGTGCCCGCTGTGGCCGGAGCAGGTCTGAGGCTCGGGCGATGGGCGCCCGCCTGCGCTGGGGCCCGTACACGGGTCCACCCTGAGCTCAGCGCACGGGGGGGCCTGGGCTTGGCCGGGCTGCGGGGATCGGGCTGGTGGAAACGGCAGCACCCCGGGTGCGTGTGGACATCTCCGCAGGGGTCCGACAGCCGACTCGGGGGTCTCTGCGGACACTCTGACTCCGGGATTTCCTCTCCTCTGCCCACAGGGCAGCAAAGCCCTGATCAGCAGAGCTGGGCGGACACAGGCTGCCCTCGGGCTGCCGCTGGCCCTGGCACGCTCGGCGTCTCCTCGCTCGTGCGCTTCGTTCCGCTCCTCCGGGGTCTGCTCCGTGAAAGCCCACCCGGCTGCTGAACGTTTTCTGCCGTCTCCCTCTGAACAATCAGCGGCAGAAGCTGCAGGTGTGCGGTGGCAGATGGAGCTGATGAAATGCTGTCTCTGCTCGGCGTTGTCAGGGTGCAGAGCAAACCCTGCCGCTCTCCCTCCCCAGGGGAGGTGAGTTCAGAGCTGGGACGGGATCTCGCTCCCGCTCCCGGCCAGGGAAGGGCTCCTGCAGCGTCTTTGGGCTTTGATCGGGGCGTTTCCCAGGCAGTGTTACCGGTGTCACGATAAGTGCCGTGTCGGGCAGCGGGTGAGGCTGGAGGGAGGTGGCTGGAAGAGCTCTGGCCACTTGCCCCATCTCCTCGGCTCCAGGGAGAGGAGCTGGCCCGGACCCCTCCTGCCCTGGGAGTCGGCGATGCCAGGGCCGGCGGCAGCTCCGTCCTGCCTGTGTCTCTGCTTTGGGGTGCAGGGACATCCCGCAGACCCTCCCGGCCGGGAGCCTCTCTGGGTGCCTTCGGGCATTGTCCGAACACCGTGCGGGTGGAAGCAGCACCCGACGGCGCAGCGGAGACCCGCGGGAGGTGCACGGAGCGTTGTGTGTGCGTTTAGATACAGGGTTCTCCTTCGTCTTTTCCTTGCTCCTTCCTGCCGCGCTGCTGTGACACAGACTCGTTCCAGGCAGGCTCAGCGTCAGCCGCTGAACAGAAATGAGACGCCGGTTTTGGAGCCTTTCAGAAAACAGTTCCTCCCTTTCTATTCTCTTTTGGTTTTTTAGCCGGTACCTGGTGCAATTCGGAGATTTACTGGTTTCCCACCATGGCATTCCCTCTCTGTCTCCATTCCGCCCAGACGACCCGTGTTGGCCGATGCCGGGCAGAGCTCAGCTGCCCGGGGAGCAGTGGTCCCGCTGCCACAGCCAGCCTGGCCGGGGGCAGACGCCGGGGTCCGTGGGCAGGGAGGGGGCAGGAGGCACGGCGTTCCCTCGGGATCACCCCCGGCAGGCACAGCCCTGCGCCCACGGAGGCAGCGCTGTTTGTGCCTCTCTCCCGCCTGCGGTGCCGGAGACAGGGGGGGAGCGCTCCTGTGGCTCAGCCCACGCAGAGGTATTTTGGTGCCAGAGGAAGGAGTGGGCTCTGTTGCCGTCGTGTTCCTGGAGTGCCGGCGGGCTGGCAAACACAGCTCTGGCTCGGGGTGACGGCTTCGACGGGGTTTGTCTTCCCGGCGTCTGGCAGGAGCGGGGCTGGCGGCGCCGGAGGGATGCTCAGCGCCCTGCCCAGGGGCTGCCCCCGCCGGGGGTGGGCATGATGGACCCCATCCCCACCTCAGCCCAGAGCTGTCATGAGGCTTGTCTCTGCTGGCCAGGGGGACTTCTCCTTGGGTGCAAGTCCCTCTGCTCCCGCTGTAAGAGGAGGTGGGTGGGTGGGCTGGGGGGGCCCAGGAACAGCGTGGTTGGTGGTCTATGGTGGTCTATGAAAGAGCAGGTCATTTAATATTTGGATTAAATATAAACCAAGGAGTGACCTTTCAGGACCGAGGGCTGTCAAATATGCTAATAGGCTTCCAATGTGTCTTAAGGAAAAAGGGGGTGGTGGTTGAGAGAGGGAAGGTGTGATCTGCTTGGAGTCTGGGAGGACAGGGAAATGCTTGGTGGGTTTGCAGAGGGGCTGCCCCAGAGGAGAGAACTGGGAATCCCGGAGGTGGTGGGGCTGGGGCCTGGGACAGCTCTCTCTGGAGGACTCGGGTCTTCAGAAGGCTTTTTCCAGGGCAGACACCTCTGCCAGGAGCGGCACAGGTCCTGCTCGGGCAGGGAGCTCAGTGGGGGCTCTGAGGGCATTCTGTGATGACAAAAAGTTCTTCCCTCTAAACAGAACTCTTCTAATTGTGGAAGGAAACCAACTGAACTGGGGGACTCTTGCTCCTTCCCCATTCAAAGCCCATTTCATTTGCCTTTCCTGCTTTTAAGTAGCTGTTTTGCCCAGTGTGCAGAATGAGGAGCAAGTCAGTGGATGGAGCCTCTTGTCCCCCTGTGCCACCTACAAAGTTTCCTTGAACTGGATCTAGGGGAAAAGAGCCTTAAATCCCACTGGAGATCCCTCTTGAAGGAATGTAAGGAGAGGGGGAGTTCGGCTGCTCCGAGAACGGTGGTTTCTCAGAAGACAAATGTGCCCCAGTGGGCGCTTACGGAGCGGTGGAAGAGGAGACCCCGCTGCCCAGTGGTCCCGTCACTGAGCGTGTACCGGGCACACACCACCCTTTGGTTAAAAGGGCTTTCCTTTGCCGTGTTCCGCTGTTCCAGCTCCAATATGTCACCTTGGGCTGGTTTGGAAGGTGCTCCCTGTGACTACAGCAGTAAGACCAGGATGGAACGTGTCTGTGCCATCGGGGAGGAACTCGCTGCCACTTCAGCCGTTCTTCCCACTCGGTCCTGATGTCAATAACAACTGCGGAGCAAAATTAAGTGTCCTTAATAGACTCTTGTGGGGATCTTATCAAAAGGCATTTGCAATTCTTCAGGCATTTGCCTTCTGCTTTATATAAAGTGTATTTGTGGCACGAAACAATGGTCAGTGACTGTCACTTACGATAAAATACTTATTACCATTCACAGCAGCGCTGGCCACGCCGGAGCCGAGCGCCTGGAGACAGCAGTGAATAGCGAGCGGGTGCTCAATCATGATGGTTTCGCTCGCTCAACAGATTTCACAGTGAAGTTGCCCAGGATTTCTGTTTTCACAAGCTGCCTTCCTCCCTCCCCTCAGAAGAAGAAGAATCCCCAATGGCTCGTTGTCTCTCCAGCCTGCGGGAAGCGCGGTCCACCTCCGGCAGAGACCTTGCCCTGGCTGGGCGCCCCAGGGTCTGAGCAGGATCTGAGCTGCCGGTGCCTACTCTCTACCTGGCACACACAGCTCGGGGGGGTGGGATGGAGGGGTCTTTCTGAAAACCCAAGTCCTTTGGGTTTGTGATTCCTTAAAAATAAATAAATAAATAAAATGAATGTCATTTAAATAGAATAGAATTGAGCAGAGCTGATCGGAGGTTTGTAGAGGATTGTATGCTGGTAATTTTTTTTATGTGGAGGAGCTAGGGATGGAGTAAGAAGGGGTTTTTCTTCTGGTAGATTCCATCCTTGCACAGTGAAATAGTAAAATCCCGTCCACCTCTGACTCAGACAAACACATTCCGGTTTCCAAACACGTACGGATGCTTTAAAGGAGGAAAAAAAAAAGAAGGAGTAGGGGAATCTGCAACACTTTATTAGTGTGATTTTACATCGTTGTCTTTCCTCCCCTGGGGGTGTGGGTGGGCCTGGTTTGCCTGTGCTGAGCCGCTGGGTGCCGTGGGGCACCGAGGGACCCCCCCATGGCCTGCTGGTGTCCGACAGAGGGGTGGGAGGGAGGAAGGAGGGGGTGTCTCGGTGCCACCCCCTCTGCCCAAGCGGCACAGGGTGTCTCGCTGGGTGTCACGGTGGGGGTTCCTGCTGTGGTGTGCAACCCCAGGTGGGGGCTTCCAAGAGTTGTGGGGCTCCCTTTGCTGAGGGAGGTGACGGGGGAAACATCCACCCACCACCACCCTCTCTGGGCATCACCCTGCTGCTGCTGCTGCTGCTCCGCTGAAGCCAAGAGCTGCCTGGACCCACAACCACCTGCAGACCAAGGACCAGGTTCCTCACTCTGTCCTTTCTCACCAATTGCCATTAAACAGGCTACAGCTCACGCTGCTGCCGTCCGTATCCAGCCTCTTTCCCTTCTCCCCCAGCTGCAGCCCTCTGTCTGAAGCAATAAATATATTGAAGAAATAATAGAGTAAGCGGGAGGAACTGGTGTTTCTTTCTGCTTCTCCAGATTATCTCTATGGTGAATGTAACTATTTGATGTGAGAAAAGAAATTGTTGTCTTTAACGGCCCTCTTTTTCATCTCACCTTTTCTTTTTTTTTTTTTTTTCTCCCCAAAAGGTTGTTTAGTTTTTCCAATTTGGTATATCTTCCTCTGCTTTAAATTTATCTTAGCATTATTCATCTTTACAGCCTATTCAGAATCAATGAGGCAGTGAAAAAGGGAGATTTAAATGAGAATCGGTTTGTGTATTTTAGCAAGGGTGCTTGGAGCCTTCCCCTGACAATGGTCTCAGTTATTTCACAAGTGGGATAACTGGCTCATTTGTATATATGTATTTTTTTTAAAGGACCTTTTTTTCTCCAGTCCCTTTGCTGGCTGGAACCTCTTCAATTCTCTTAGGTTTCCCACTGTAGTTCTCACTGATACCAAACTCATTGCAGATACATTTTTCCCATCAAAATGTGTTAAGAAAATAAATCACCACTGAAATGCCTTTTCATGTGTGGGATTTTGCCTCCAGTGTCTTCACTAAGCTCAAGTGAGATGTTCCCCCAGCCCCTCTCTGGTGACAGGAGACTCCAACTTGGCGGCGATGGTGACAGACAGGAGAGACGAAATGCTCGGGGTGCTGAGTGTGTCCCCCAGGCTCTCAGTGCCACGCGGGGGCTCGGCACAGCCCTGCCCCGGGAATGGGGGAGCCAGGGTTCGGAGGTTGCTCAGCGGCGAGCCCCTGGCTGGAGCGGGACCCCGGCGAGCATCCTCGGAGGATGGAGGAGGGAGCTGCAGGCGGAGGCTGTCGGGGCAGAGAGAGCCGAACCGACCTGCGGGGACTGGGGATGGGGGGGGTCACTCGCCTGGTTCTGTGAAATGCTTCACCCACTGGAGCCTCGGCGAGGAATTATGCCGTGACTTCAACGCGCTCCTGACTTGTTTCCCGTCCCGTTACGTCCCCGAATCCAGCTGGAGCCAGACCTTTGGCTGGTTGCTCGTTACCGGTTTTGGGGCAGGTGCTGGTTTACTTCTCACAAAGAGAACAAACACGATCACCCCGCGGCCGGAGCCGTGATTCTGCACAGGCTCATTTTCCCTCTTGTGTTCCAGCCCCAGGAATACCTGCTGTGCTGCGAGGTGCTGTGTGTTCCCTGCGCCCGGCACCGTGAGCGCGGGGAGAGCGGCCGCTGCGTCCCCGGGATGAGGGACCCTGCCATCAGCGGCTCCCCCCCGGCTGTGACAGTCCCCAGGGACACTGGCTGGTCCAAGACCTCGCGTGGGGCCAACGACAGGTTATTCTGGGCTGGAAACAGATCCTGATGGGTTGCTTTAATATTTTACTCTTAATTCTGCTCAGAAACTTTCAACTGTTTATTACAAAATATCTGTTTATTAAATATTTGTACATTTTGCATATTACCAAATATCTGTTTATTACACGTATTTTGTTGTAAAATACTGAAAATGCTACATCCCTGGCTGTTTACGAGTAAACTCGGACTAAAAATGTTTTCTGACCTTGGAGGGGGTGAAAAAAATCCAGAGGCAGGCAAATGCATCCATGTGATGTTTGAGAAAGTCATATATCCAAGCCGCAGTGAAAAGTAATTTAGTCATCCCTTTGGAGTTATTTTGAACAAAAAAATACATACTGAATATCAAATTTGCATCCAGTGGCTTTGATATCGATGGTACGAGACTGCATGAATTTCTTAAAAGACAGAATTTAAATTTCTAGCCTCCGCCTGCGTTTGGGGGCAGCCCAGGGCCACAGCCGGGGCGGGCTCCTCCGGGCAGCGCTGACGGCTTTGCTGGGGATCACAGAATCACAGGGGCTGGAAGGCACCTCTGGAGATCATCCAGTCCAACCCCCTGCCAGAGCAGGTCCACCCGGAGCAGGTCCCACAGGAACGTGTCCAGGGGGGTTTGAATGTCTCCAGTGACGGAGACCCCACCACCTCTCTGGGCAGCCTCTGCCAGGGCTCTGCCACCCTCACAGGAAAGAAGTTCCTCCTCATGTTTAGATGGTGCTTCCCATGTTCAAGTTTGTGCCCGTTCCCTCTTGTTCTGTCCCTGGGCACCACTGAAAAAAGACTGGCCCCATCCTCCTGACACCCACCCTTTAAGTATTTATAGGTGTATATATAGTACTTACAGGTGTATATATAGTATTTATAGGATGCAACAAGCCAGTTGGCACAGAGTGTGTGCTTTGAAATGCTGCCGCCAAAGGACCTGGGTCAAAACCGTGGATACGTTGCATTTAAATGATTTCTGAATCAAAGAAAACTCTTGATTAGCTCAACAATTAGCTTAGATGTAAGATCTCTTTCTGCTGCTGCCCGATCTCCTGTCACTCGTCTGATGACACCCGGCTGGTGGGTTTGAACACTGTACAGCAGATGGGCACCTGTTGCCTGAGTTTGTTCTGGCTGCAGTTTAACTTGCTTTCTGTTAATTACTTGCCAGGGCTAACGAGGAGCTCTGCTGGTCGGTGTCAACCATCTGTGACCCCGTGGTTAATGGCAGAGGGATGCAGGGGGCAGGGGCACAGGAGGGTGCTGGAGCCCTGGGTCCCAGCGGGTCCCCGGGGGGGCAGAGCCCCGCGCTGGGGAGCTCCCCCCTGCAGAAACACCAGGGAATTCACCTAGAGAGGTTTTATCTATATTTATAATGAATTTTTAAATAATGGTTAGATAATTTGGAATGTAAGTGTTAGGGCTGTCGTAACTGGACTAATAATAACTGCTTCTCATGTTTTGATTAGGCTGGTAGAACGTTAATTAGACTAGCAATAAATTCCAGCACCTCCGATGTGTGCTCCCTTTTGCCCGTAACAGGATTTTGAGTATAACAAATGAAGTGTATATATTTTTATGGCAAGCCATAACACTTCCTCTGAGGTATCTTAGGTTTCACTAGGTGATTCCAGCTAATTGTCCTTGAATTCATTATAGAGAAAACTCTCTGCTCTTGTTTGAACTGACTGAGAATTTTAAGGAGGGAAAGTGACCATTCCAGGCGATAACCTCCCAGAAATTTCCTACTGTGGAGTCCTGGGTTTAATGCCTTGGCATTCCTCCTTTGTTTCTGCTAACGTCAGGCAGTAATTATCACTACTGTGTCACTGGCCGGGAGCAGGGCTTGTCTTCTGAACGGTGCTGGGAAGAAAAATCACTCCTGTTTCCTCACTGCTGGACGGATGGTTTGGGCTGGTGCGGGCGACGCGCGGCGGGACGGGGGCACAGAGCCCGGGCAGCTCCGGCCGCCTCTCGGGGGGCAGCGACCTTCCTCCGCAGCAGCCTCCGCTCCCCATTTACCCTCCACTCACTGGGCTTGTTTTGCAAACGTGTGGAAGCAATGGCTTACGTGTATATACACACCTGGAATACACAAACACAGGAACCAGGTTTGCAGAGGTCGGTGGGGCAGCCCTACTGGGGGCATATCGCTTTGAAATGGCTTTATTTTTTCTTCTTGTCAGCATTTCAGTGAAGAAAGGGTTTAAAATACAGCATATTTTAAGGCTATGAATAATCATTCTCACTATCTGGTTTATGTTAACTTATGTAAACTCTGAGCTTAGGCAAGTCATCTTGTCATCTGAGGGTTTTCTTTTGCCCTGTTTTTGTTGCAGGTTTTTTGATGGGAAAACAGATGCGGAGCAGAGTACCTGTCAGGAACAGACACGCTCACAGAACTGAGGTTTTGCAAATCCTTTAGAACTTTCCACATATATTGATGTAAAACCTGCGATCAGGCTGCACCGAACTGTTTGGCATATGGCTCTGTGCGGCTCGGATCTGTCAGGAGACGGCACAGCGAGTCGGACGCGGCAGGGTCTGGGAAAGGGCAGAGTTCTGGTCCTGAGGAACGAGAGAATTAATCAGTTTATGGTGCAGCCCGTGGGAACTGCGCCCTCGGCCCCGCGCCGGGGGCTGGCGGGGGGCTGTGTGTGCAGCGAGTATTCCGTGCTCAGACAGGGAGTAAAGTGAAAGGGGAAGAAAACGCAGCTCTGGCTATGCCAACCCCGGGCTTAGGCGTTAGCGTGGGGATTTTTCTGGTGCCACTGGAAGTAGCAGCTGGTGCCTGGGAGGGTCTCACTTCAGGAATGAACTTCAACTTCAGGTGCCTTGATCCACCGTAACTCACTGAAGCAGCAGAGCACTCGCCCAGCCAAATCTACACCCCAGCTTGGGCAAAACACTGTGGTTTTTGGCCAATAGCTGCTCCCCAAGTGCCGAGCCGTGGTCCTGCACCTCCCACCAGCCTTATTCTGCACGCCCAGAGGTGAGCCCTGCCTCTGTGCTCCCCCAGCACCTTCCACCTCTCCAGGAGCTGGCTTTGCCCTGGCACCCAGGGCGTCTGTTTGGAGCTGAAGTTGTCTCTAAATTCTTTTGAAACTTTGCAGTTTGGGTTAAAGAACAATGAATAACTAGACTGCACTTCCCTGCTTTTGTGCCCACGTCTCACAGCATGAGGAGAAAGCGCCTGTGCTGCAGTGGCTTTGTTAGTGACGTGCATGATTACAAGGGTCTCGTGGTCCTTGCCATCATCATCATGCCGTGGGTGGCAGGGTCACCAGCACACTGATGCCAGGACCACCAAGCCCTGCTCTGCATTAGCCACAAGAAATGGGTGCCGGCAGCCGCAGGGCTCACTGCTGCCAGGGTAGCTCCAGCACCGGGATGAGGGTGGCTGTCCCCGACACCCCGGCCGCAGCCTGGGTACCACAGGGTCTGTCCCATGCCCCCCGGGTGACAGCCCTCATCCCGGTACCGCTCCCAGGCACTGCTGCAAGCCCTTCCCTGCAAAGGGGCTGAGAGCCACTGGGAACGGCAGGGGCAGGTCCTGTCCCCGAGCACGGGAGGTCAGGAGCAATGGCCCCTCTCCACCTCTCTTACCCTTCTTATTATTTTTTTTGGGGGTGTCATTGAACAGGTAAGTCTTACCCCGGCTCAGGAGAGCCCCTGGTGCGAGCTGTTTGAGGTGTTCCTCTGACGACCAGCCTGATGGGACCAGAGCTGCCTTGGAGCGGGGGCAGGACCATGGCCGTGGGGATGGGGCGCTGTATCCCCCCGGAGAGGAACCCCCAGGATGCCGCTCTGCGCCTTTCCTCCGCTTCTGCCGTACAGGGGATCTGGCCCCTGTGGAAAGAGTCCCCTGGGGATGCTGGGGGGGCATTGGAGACAGTCACAGTTAAAGCCCGTGGTACAGACACTGCCCTGTGGGTGCCTTCGGGCGTGGGGAAAACAGACCAGGCAAAAATAACTTATTTTCAGTGATAATTTAAAAGAAACTTTGCTAATTTTCAGAGGTGTGTTAGCTAAAGCCCAGGCGAAAGAATAACCAGCCACAGCGACTGAAAAGACATCAAACACCCGCCCGCTTTTGGTGAGACCAACCCCACGCCGCGATGTGAGGGCATTTGGTAGGTTCATTCCAGAGTAACCCTGGGACAATTGTGACTTTAACATTCCTGTAAGTGAAGGAAAGGCTCAATTTCTTTGTTAGTAGAAAGAGATAGCATGCCAGACCACCCATTTGAAAAAAAAAAAAATAAAGGAAAGAAAAGAAAATCACCTGTGCCTAATGCAGTGCCCTCTGAGCTCGGTTTATCTGTACACAGGAATTTGGTCTCCAACTGGTACTTAAATGAGGCACCCTCCTCAGTGAATGCATTTTCGGAGAAAGTCTGGTGTTGGATGGCTTTTTATGTAAACGTTTCCGCAGAGGGGACCCCGGAGCGCTGGTCTGAAGCTGCAGCTTGCATTTAGTGTATATACAGAACAGCATTCTCCTTTCTCTCTTTCTTGGAAAAGCCTCCAGATGAAACTATTACCATAACGGCACAGCACCTCGGCTGTGCTCCACAGACACACAAACCAGAGTGTTTCTTAAAAATTAGCTCATTTCTCGGGATGTTGGCACAGGGTACTGCGTGGGCAGGGAAGGAAACTTCTGTGGAGCTTGGTCCCTCCCGTTGTGAGGGTCCCTGCGAGCCGGGGGCAGCTGGCCCAGCTGTGGGGTGATCAGGGTGACCCTTCCCAGGGTGATGGGGAGAGCAGCTGCATTTCACCTTCCCAGGAACATCCTCACAGCGAGCACACCAGCTCTGCCCCGTGGGCTCTGTCTCTGCCTGGGACCTGTCTCGCTGCTCTGGCCCTACCAGCAGCTCCTCTGGATGGTGACGGTGAGATACCAGCTGCTGGGTGTCACTGCGGGGACAGGGATGCGATGTGGCAACACCAAAACCGTGTTCTTGCGCAGTCAGGGTGGCGCAGCAGACCTCCAAGCTCCTTCACACCACAAATTCATTGCTTCTGGGGCACCATCCTGCCCAGAGCTCAGCAGTGCAGGACTGACACCTTGTGAGAGCGCATCCTCCAGAAGGACCAGCCTCAGCCAGAACCACTCTCAGATATGTACAGGACTTCCAGGACCCAATAAATGCCCTCTCAACTACTAAGGGGAGGCACATGGGGGCCAGGCTGCTCACAGGTGAGCTAAACCAGCAATTACCAACCACAAGGACCTTCTATAAAACTGTGTCCAGCTGCTTTCTCTCTCTTTTCTCCCCCTCTTGCTTGTGCTCCTGTGTAAGGTAAGCAAGGCTATAGCAGTGAGGTTTGCTTATCCCAAAATAACGCCTTATGCTTGTGTAGGAGTTTATAAGTGCCTGCTTGCTCTCTAGCCGTTCAGAAAGCTGATCTCTGAGGCTGGAGAGGGCCTGGCTGCTGGGAGGGATCAGGGCATTTGTGAAACAAATCCTCTGGTGAGCTGCCAGGCTGCAAGCTCAGCATATATGGAAATAAATAAATACTCCGAGCTCAGCAAGGTAAGGCTGCCTCGGTATGTGCAGATGGGAGGTGTATGTGGGCAGGGAGGCAGGTCTCAATGAGTTTTTCTGTGGTATCTACTGTCGGTGACCAGGAAGAGGTAGTGTCTACTGAAAACTACCTCTAGGTCAGCTAGTGCATCTACTTCTGTATGAGCAGAGATTTGCTTCTTCTCTAAGTGCAGGTCACTTGCACCCATAGGCAGGAGAAGGGAATTGGCAGGGGCTTGTTCTCTGGCAGTGCCAGGTTTCTGTCCTACAGGCTTGAGCATCCTTAGCTCTCTTCCAGTATTTCACTATTTCTACTACTTTTTGGTTGAATTCTTGACCTCGGACCCGTTGGCTCCCTGTGCTTCAGGCAGGGTGGGTGGGATTCCCCCTGGGCTGGGTGGTTCCGTGGTGGTTCTGCATGCTGTGCCGGTGCTCCTGGTGTCAGTGCGGCACCCTGCACTCGGGGACTGGCTCAGGACCTCCACGGCCACCCTTGGGTGCTCCTGGGCACTCCTGTCCTGCTGGTCAGGCAGGGAGATGTGTCCCATCCCTTGGTGAGCTGCCTTCACAAGGGTAAAACTTGCATAGGAGTTTTCTGGCTCCTGGGCTGATGATTTCCAGCTCTGCCAGGCTTTTTGAGCCCGGTAACCAGCAATGGTGGTTGGAGCTTCAGCCTTCTCAAAAGAAGCTGTCTCTGCTGAAGTAAAACTGAGCCAGGGAGCAGAGGGCTCAGAGAGAGCTCCGGCTCCTGTAGAGAGGAGGTGGCTTTGCCATGAAGCTTGGCAGTGTCTGCAGGTGCCAGCTCTGCCTTTGGTGATCAGGTTCCTCTGGAAAGAGGCATCTCCGCTGCAGCTGGGCCTGGGTGTCTCCTGCTGCCGAAAGACACAGCGAGGGCTGGCTCCTGCCACAGCAAGTCACCGGCAGAACTGGGGATGCTGGGACAAACACCATCCCACCTTGGCAGTGGCGCCTGGCGTGCAGAGCTCAGTGCTCAGCCCACGAGCTGTGCCTTCGGCCCCCGGGCTGGGGAGGGGGTCCTTCCTCTGGCACCCTGGGGGCTTGGAGGGCTGAAGTGCTGGTGCTCTTTCCAGCTGCAGACCCGTGGGTTGTCCCCACAGCTGACCTACAGCTCCCTGGCCCGGGTGGCAAAAGGAGTGAGGAAAGGGAGGGAACACTGCCCCGTTTCCCAGGTCCTGGGCCTGATGGGCCAGCCTCTCCCTTACTGGGAGATGCTGGATCATCCCCAGCTCTGTGCTCTAAACCAGGTGGATGGGGTCATTTGTGCTGACAGGTTTCGCATACGAGGCTGGTAACTCCTGCGGTGGGGATAATACTCTCTTGCTCCAAACCTGTGGTTTAACTAGAGCGCCTCCGCAAACTAAAGGGAAAAAAGTGTTTCTTCTGAATTTGAAGACACCAAGTGCTGATCAAATGATACTGGCCCACTTCAGAGGATTTGTTTGATCCTTTTCTAAGTGGCTTAGTCTCCTTTACACTGAATATACAAAATCTTTTCCTATACCCAATTAAGATCTCTTCTAGGTATGGGTAGCACTTCACTCCGTGTTCAAAGGCTCTCCTCTCCCAGCTCGGTGCACAGAGTGAGCTGGCTCTCAAAGCCATGGGGAAGGTGGGAAGTGCCTCACTTGTTTTTCTGGTCAATTTGTCAATTGAACGGAGCATTTCACAGAGGCACAAACACAAAATAATTGGCTATGCTGGACTTGTCTGCAGGAGTACCTGGAAGCCACCGTGTGAGAGAGACACTGGGTCTGCTGGGGTGATGCTGTGGGGGGAGCTCTGTCCTCCTGGCCCCCAGTGGAGGCAGGCGGGGGCACCAGCGTGGTTTGTCTTCTGGCTGTGCTGGGCCAAACTGGGTGTGAGAGCTCTGGGGAATCCTTGGCAGGATGTCATGCACTGTCCTGTGTCCTGTTCCCTCGCCTTCTGCAGGGGTCATCTCTACCGCACCATCCCCACGGGTCCCAGCATTTGGGTGCCACTGGGCAGGGCTGGCCCCATGTCCTCCTCCACTGTGGATGGCCTCTTGATGGCACTAACATGCTAAAAGGACACTTTTCAGAGAGACATTCTCCTTCTGGGAGCAGTTCCCTCATGTCCAAGTGACAAAAAACCTGTCTGCACGTTTTTTATGGCTGCTGCAGCCCCTGTGCAGTGGGATTGGGAGCTGAGTCCTTTCCTGCATCCTCAGTTGTTTCTGCTTTGTGGCTGGTCAGTTAAATTTTAGCAATGCCTTTGAAGGCATTCTGTTTGCACAGGTGTCACTGAAGATTAAGTTTAGCATATGAAGTCTATTATTTGGAGCTAGTGCTTCCCCTATCCCTAGGAAGAAACTTGGCTCAATTGTCAGAGCCTTGGAGAGATTTGCAGAGCTGGCAGCGAGGAATATAAACATCTTTTAACAGCTGTTTTAATCTAGCAGAAATAAAGTCTAGCAAAAACCAGTCAGTGAAAGCTAAAAACTGACAGACTCAGAGTAGACGTAAGACCCAGGTCTCAAGGACTGACTGTGATTAACCAGGACTGCAGCTCACCCTGGGGTACAGCCATGTCTCTGTCACTCGAGGTCTTTACATCCCAACTGGATGTCTCTCCAGACAGCTGAGAGCTGGTGGGTGGGCTGGCTGCTTCAGAGGAGCTGCCTCTCTGAGGCTGAGGGGGGCTTGGCTCCTCACCCCCCATCAGGGGATATTTCCCCATGGATTACAGTGACCAGCGAGTGCAGCGTATAGAGGGGAGTGTCTTTATTTTAGTGGGGTTCAGAGCTGTTACACTCAAATGCCAGTAGAAGAGTCCATGTCTTGACTTTGTACTGTTTCCCTCTTTCCTTGGATTTAGTCATCAATAGCATTATTATTGACAGTCTCTTTGAAAGATGCTGAAGGCAGTAGGGCAAACTGCTCATTCATTACTCATTCATGATTGGCAAACTCTCTTGTATGATGAGTTAGGCGAGTGGATTAATTGTAGATGCAGTATGTCTGATGGCAAGGGAGAGCTCCCAGAGCTGCATCCCCAGTGTTTAGAAGATGGGGAATCTCACGGGAAGAGTGGTGATGGTAGGCAGTTGGTCCTTCTTCCTCAGGGGACATCACACCCCAATGATTTCAGCACTCTTACCCTAATGAACTTCCTGTATTCCTCTTTGTAAACTTCTCCAGCCCTGCCTTTAACATCTCATTGTCGATGTTCCTCTGTCTTCACGGCTGCCCTCTGACAGGTTGGCAGTTTTGCACGTTACAAAACTACTGCTACTTTGGTTATGCATGGTCACAGTTATTAAGTTTCTATTTATTAAAATTATTTCATAAAGTGCGGTTGAACAAGGTCAGATATTTGAAGGGATTAGTTAATATATAATCTTTCAAGTCAATACTTTAAATACCAGCTGAAATGCCATGTTATTTTCTATCTGATGTGCTTAGATGGTGAGCAGTTTGGGGTAGAAATGGTCTTTTCCCAAGCACAGTCAGTACCTGGTAAGTTGTTTTGCTCAATGTCGCTGACGATTCTAGCCACTGTCGTGTATGTGGGTAATAGTTTCAATGAAAAGTATTCCCTGAAGTAACTAAAAATTGAATACTCCTAAATTAATCTGTGAGATTTATATGAAGTTTTATATGAATTAGTATATCCTTAGAAGTAAGATTTCAAAGCTTGAAATTCTCCGCAGAGTGAGTTCAAAGATCCTTAGTCCTTCTCGGAGTGGTTTGCTGGCGTTGGGCTGGCTAAGCTCTTGCGGGCGCTGTAATGTCTGTTGTGAGAGGTCTCTGCTGCAGAGATGGGTGTGCAGCGGGACTCGGGCACTCGATATTCCTCACAGACAGCGCAGACCACAGGGTAACGGGGCAGAGTTTTTTGGAAAACAAATTGCAGCTTCTTTGGCCATTAGGAAAGGAGAACATCCCGGTGGGAGCAGGTAGGGCAGGACCCATGGCTCCCTGTGCTGTGGGACCTCAGAGGACGACAGCCCGGGCGGTTTGCCCTCTGCCGTGCCCTTCCCGGGCTGGGTCTGTGCCCCCATCGCTGGTGGTTGTGTGGGCCAGGGGGTGGAAGCTGCTCTGCAGCCGGATCCTGGGAATGGTCCAGCTCATCCCTGGTGGCCAGCAGGGACACGGCATCAGGAGCGTAATGCATGTCGCAGCAGGCCACCAGCTCTTGCAGTGCCGACCCTCAGCACCAGCCGTGGACCATGTACCTGGCCGTGTGTACTGAAGTAAATCAGTTTTATGACAGAGCGGCTGCTGTGCATCTGTTCCCCAGACCCTCTCTCCCACTGTCCAGGCTCTTAGCTCTGCTGAGCCCAGAGATCTTAAAGCCAGGGCTTTAGTAAAGCTCCTGCCCTGCCAGAGGAGCAGCATACACTGACTTTAGTGGCGGGATACCACAAGACATCTCTAGAATAATGAGGCCACTGCTATTTCTTCCCACTGTGTAGCAATTTGTCCAGGAGCTGCAGCTTTCCAATGGCATTATGCTGATCCCAACAGTGAAACGGATCCTCCCAGGAGCAAGACCGCAGCTGGTATCCCTGCGGACCAGCAGCCTGGGTGGAGGCGGCACACACCATCCCTCCTGTGGCACTGCTCTATGTTCCCTCCTTGGTTTTTGCTCTCCCAGTCCCTTGGGAAGGTCTCCAGGCAGCCCCTGTCAGCGGTGCCCGACTGCTGTGGTACCTGCTCCGGAATATCTCACCAGGAGTGGTGGGAGCAGGCTGGAATGCCAATGCTGGCGCACAGAGCTCAAATGTCCTTTGGGAATTGAGTTTTTCCTTAGAGTCTTCAGTGTTCCTTTGTATACGGGGGCTGTAGAGATCAGTACGTGGAATTCCTCATCGTGCTCTGAGGAGGAGACTGCTTTCCTGTTTCTTGGCAGAAGTGAATCCAGTTGGGCTGGTGGCTGGAAATCACAGCGAGTCAGACACCACCATTCTTCCCAGTGCTGGGGGATTCAGCTCTGCTGGGCACTGTCTGTGCCGGCCAAGCAGGGAGCTTTGTGCCCTTCACTCTGCAGAAGTGAGAGCAAGGTCCGTGAAACGTAAAAGCTGACCCTTTTCCCAAACGCAGCTTTTCCTGTTGGAGCTCTTGGGCCGATGCTGCTGTCCCCAGAGGTATCGGTGGGGACTGTTCAAGCTTTAGCAAACATTTAGTGGGGAGGAATTCATGTTTTTGAAGGCTGCTGTTGGTGCAATTGCTCTCAGGTATTGCTTTCTCGGTAGTGTAGGTGTTAAGTGTACGTTAACAACCACTTTTTGGCTCTCGCTCCAGCGGCTCACCTCTCTACGTGTTTTTAGAAGAACCGACTTTTCTGCAATGTGACATTTTGAGCAGTGAAATTACAGCAGCAGCAGCCCTCTCATCAGGCTTGCTCTTAAGGCTTACTCTTTCTACTTGTGAAATAATCCAAGTAAGTCTTCGCTTACTGTCTTAAATCAAACAGTTGTGAAGAGCCCTCCCGATTCCCTGTGGATTGTGTGCTGTCACCCTGAGGCATCCGTGTTTGCCATCGGCACCAGACCCTGCCGTGCTCCCTGTTGGTTCCAGGTCTCCCTGGTTTGCCCTTTGGAGCAGAGGCTGCTGCCGCCTCCCCGGTGGCCACGGGGTGAGGGTGCTGAGGGTGCTGGGCCTTGCAGGGGGTTTACCTTTAGTGATGGCGTTTTATTCATGGTACCTCCTGATGTAGCTGCCTTTTTTTTTAATATTTATTTGAATGAAACAGCAATTTCTCGTTGTTTTGGGGATTGAAATCTGCTTTACCCTGTCATCATTTTTGGACTGTTCATTTTTTACCTCTGAGAAGCTTCCATCCGACTCACCAAGTCGGCTTTCTTCAGAAAGGCAGTGGTGGTGCTCTCTGAGTGTCTTTAATCATGTCTTTTTTAAAAATTTTTTTTTTTTCCCTCTTTAATCCATGAAATGGTGCATTGCTCCACAAGCCCTGTCTGGCTTTGGGCCAGCTGACCTTGCTGAATTCCGACCCCCTCGGCGAGGGCTGTGCCGACAGCGGCTGCTGACGCAGCGGTGAAGCTCAGCAAAACACACACCACCTTTTCCTCACCGCTGCTGTCATTAGCTAATTGCACTCCATCTCCTGGCTTAGCCCGGACCCGGCCGATCCCTCCCAGGGTCAGTCTTTCCCCACAGTCGGATATTTTCGGGCTCTCCCCCTTCGGTGCGTGGCCCTGGGTGAGGGTCCGGCGAGCTGCGACCCCCGCTTTGTCACCCTGAGCTCTGTGGCTCAGCGCCTGGCTGGGGCTGTCCCTGCTCCATCCCTCCCATGGGCTCCCGTCCCCAGCTGCTCCCCCTGTGCCCTCCCTGGGTTTCACTCGGGCGATTTTACCTTTTGCAGGGATGGGGAAGCAGGCTCATACGACTTGCAAGTGTGCAAGAAATGTATTTGTTGGCCAATAAAGAAGAGGGATGGCATGTGCCACGGTGGCTGGGGCTGCTGGACCTCAAGGGCTCCTCAAGTGGAGGTGTGCTGATGGCTGGGTTTGGGGTCCCTGATGGGGGGGGGACAGGCAGGCACCCCCGGCTCCTCTGGCCAGGCAGAGTGTGGGGCTCTGCCCCCCTACGCTGGAGTTTCAAGCTGGTTTTGCTTTTACCCCGTCGTCAGAAGGTGATGCTCTCCCATGGGCAGCCCTTGGCTGTACTTCCAGGAACAGGACGGGGCTCCGGTGTTCCCAGACATGCGGGAGAACCCACTCGTGCTGCCGGGTCTGTGTCGCTGCTGACTGCTGGTGTATTTGAAGGGGTTTAACCTATTCCACCTTCTCCTGCTGAAACACTCTGCTCTCCGTGAGGTATTTTGCCTCTCAAATCATTTCTAGCAGCCGTACGGTCTCCTGCGCTTACGGTCCCTGTGACGAGAGCTGCTCATGGCACGAAGCCCGGGGTGCTGCCTGGGGAGCCCCGCGGCACCAATCGGTCCAGCAGCCTTTACTGGGGAAGTTTTCCCTGCCACTGAAGCGAGAGCCACGGGCACTGCGGGACTGAGGGCCAGCAGAGCGCCTGACAGACGGTTCCATGGTGCTATGCCAACACATGGACACGGGTGTGGATCACCTCTTGTAGGTCAGTGCTTTCTGCCTTGTATCACAGAGAACATAGAGGGTTTGCTGACTGCCTCAGCCTGGCAGTCACCCTCCTCCTCTGGATGCAGGAGATGGCTGTGGGGAGCCGGCAGGATGGCGTGGATGCCATCAGCCCCCCAGCCCAGACACCCTGGTCCTGTTGGGGGGAGCAGCTATCCCCAGGGGTCCCTCGCCGAGGCTCCTGGCAGAGACCGTCTGCCGGGGTCCCCTTTGCTCCTCTGTCCCTTAACGCCAGGCTGGGACCTGTTCTTCCCCTGTTATCCTTTTGCTGCAGCTTTGAAAGTCATTAACACTCCTTCAGAGAGCAGAGGCTTCTCAAAGCGTTTCCCATCTGCTATCACTTACCACATTAATCATAGTCCAAGGAACAAACTAGTTTTGACTTGAGGTTTCCCGAGTAACTAGATTTCTTCATTTCAGATGCTATTATTGATAAGTCTGAAGTTTTGCAAGGTACCTTATGTTCATGTCATTGCTTGAATGGAAGAAAGAAAATAAAAATAGTCTGAAAACCTCAAATCTGAAAACCAAACTTGGGCTTTTCTGATTTTGCACTGAGGCTTGGGAAAACATGATGTCTACTTTTTTGACAGTGTTACAGTTTAGACTTTCATAACCCAAACTGAAAAACATACCTCTGGCAATATTTTAATATTGATAGGCAAAATTGTGATTCATCAACATCAAACTGTTTAATTCATTAACCAACAACTTCTATGCAATGTTGGAATATATTTAAAAGAGAATGAGATGAGACCAAGTATTAATTATGCAGTCATTGCACAAATTAACAATTTTATGTCACAAAGAACTTCCTATGTATTAACACTTTAGAACCTGTTTCCTGCCCTTACTTTTCAGTTCTTTTGAGGCCCATGTATTTTTAAATCAACTTTTTTAAAGAAATGGTAGGCAGAACTAGATATGAAAGACTGTCATCAGAAACCCATGTTTTTCTTGGAGGGGAAGTTTTTAAGTTTTCTGTTTTCCATATATGTGTGTGATTCTCATCGTGTCATTACCAGTATGAATTATAACTAATAGTTCTGTGCCATATAACACTTTTACTGTTTTTTTGTAATATTTGCCTTGACCACGTAAAGATATTAGTGCTTGTGTGTCTTTATCTTCATGGAAATGCTGCCGTGTGAAAGCACGATGCAGACAGGCTGGGAGATGTGGGATGTGAAGAGAGGGTGGGATGCAGCCAGTTCAGGTAGGAAATGTGCAAATCAGAGTGGTTTGGGTTGGAAGGGACCATAAAGACCATCCAGTGCCACCCCCTGCCCTGGGCAGGGACACCTCCCACCACACCAGGTTGCTCAGAACCCCGTCCAACCTGGCCGTGGCTATTCCCAGGGGTGGGCCACCAACCTGTTCCTGCCCTTGGCCCTGAGCCCCTGGTGGGTGTTACTCTAGTCACCACCTTTGGACGGGGCCACTTGGAGCGAAGGTCCTGGATGCCTCCATCACCACCTGTTTTTCAGCAGGTCCCTGCTGCCCCTGATTGGTGGTTCTCAGTGCGATGGGGGGAGCACCCTCAGTCTGAACGTGCAGGTGGGATTATCCAGAGAGGAGCCTGCAGCCCTGCTGTCCAGGACACCTGGACAAAGGTGTCCAGCAAAGGCCTGTCTTCCCGGGAAGGAGCCAGGTATTGCAAAACATCTTGGAATGGAGGGGAAATGCTGCCTGTCCCCGAGACAGAAACTGTATTTTCTTCTTTGCCATGTTGCTGATGTTTAATTTTTAATTGCTCTGCAATGTGGCAATCTCCATAACAAAGCATGAAAAATCGAAATTTGCCCTGAAGATATGAAAGCTGCTGGATGTTCTCAGAGCCATAACTTGAGTTGAAAGCCAGAATGAGCTGTCTGAGAGCCTGAACCATTTCCTATGGTGCAACAAGCATGTAATTAGGCTGGAGGACCCCAGTGGCACAGAAGCTTTTGAGAGCGAAACACTCCATCAGGCTGGAAGGGACCCTCTGGGGCCAGAAGCCCTCACCCTGCCCCAGAGGTGCGAGAAGCCAGTTGAACCCCAAAAGGTAGATGAACCCCTCACTGCACGCCATCCCATTACAAAGCTACAGAGACAAACTTAAGCCTAGTAGTTTTAAGACCAGAGATCTCAGATTCCATCCTGTCTTGTCTGTAACATATTGGTTTAGGTGAGATTTAAATTGGATCCAAATGTTACACACATTTGGCTGGAGCAATTTCTTCAAGACTGTTTTCCTAAATTAGGGATGATAGTGGTAATGCTCCTACTTCTTGGCTGTTGCCTGCAACTGGCTGAGATTTCATCTGCTGACAACCATGTTTCTGGAA
This sequence comes from Numenius arquata, assembly GCF_964106895.1. NCBI lineage: Eukaryota > Metazoa > Chordata > Aves > Charadriiformes > Scolopacidae > Numenius > Numenius arquata. The sequence goes on along the minus strand of NC_133581.1, from coordinate 70,143,241 downwards.
ACTCACAATCTGCTTTTACAGCGACTTCACATAGTATGTGAAAACACTTTTTAACAACATTGCACTCTTGAGCTTTGCTATTTCCATGGTATAATTGATTTTGCATATTAAATGATCGTGTTTCTGCTCCTTGACAGAGAGGTGTACGTTTATTAAACAGATTCTTTTTTCCTCAGATAACCTGTTCAGTGAGTTTTTCATTTTTGAATCTATAGTGCAAGGACTAGAAGAGATCTTTCCCCACAAACGCCTGAGGATGCGGGCAGGGATGCCCGGAGGGTGCTTCCAGCCCCTAGAATATTCCGACTCCATTTGCTGTTTTGCATACTTCTGTGTGGTTCCTACAAATATTCTTTTGTAAATTCACTCCCCGAATGTTTCTAGTAAAGGGGTGAAAGCCTTTATAAATGCCAGAAAATCTAATAATTTGTTTTTAAACTCATGAAGACTCCTCATTTCCTTCATCAAAGATGTTGATTTGTTCAGTTTAAATTGTATCATTGTCCCTGTGCAGATGTGGTGACAAAAGCCTAGTTGGCTCTAATGAGAATGTATATTATATGTATGTGGATGCTTTCCAGCCGTTCCCTGCCTAGCCTGGGTCTGTGCTAGGGATTGCCCCAGCCCACGCTGGGAATCACCAGAGCAGCCCGAAGAAGGAGCGATGGCAGGGGAAGAGCCATGTGGCAGAGCCCTCCTGTCCCCGGGCCAGCGGCCGCAGCCTGGAGAGGCTTTTGCTGCGACAACCTGGGCAGAGCAATCTCATATTTTTTGCTTGGAATGGAAAAAAACAAATCAGCTCATGTCTGTAGCTTGTTAGCACCAGGGAGGAAGCTGCCTGGTACTTAGTTTGTAATTCTTCAGACCGTAGATGTTTCAAGTAATTTTAGATACCCTGGTAATTGGCAATGATTCACACCAGCCCTGCTGCTGGCAGCCTCCCATCAAAACACCTCCCCTGCAGCCGCGGGTGCTCCCACCAGCACGCCCTGGCCGTAAGCCCACCGACAGTAACACAGCCATGCCGGGCTGCTCCCTGATGCTCCTCATCTGCCCGTGGAACTCGGGTAGTTGCCACCTCCCTGCCCTCAGACCAGCCTGGGGATGGCTGTGACTGCGTGTGCGTGCAGGGAGATGGAGAGAGGATTCTCATGGCAGGAGACGGTCACCCCTGGGACCAGAGGTGGGAAGGATGGGTAAGTCCAGAGCTGAGAGTCCTCTGTTCCTGATGCTGTGGGCAGAGGAACCCCTCCTCTGCTGGCTTTGCAGGATGCTGTGAGGGGTGAGCGGGGAATTTTGCCAGGTGGAGGATGAGCCTCTTCTGCTCCCCTCTGTCCTCAGCCCTGGGGAGTTTGCTGAGCAAGTGCTTGGGTCGGTCCCATGAGACAAACTCACTGAAACGTCGCCAGAGCCAGATATGAAGAATGGCTCAGCATTTGGGATGAAGGACCACATGCGCTCCTGCACCCCTGGCAAGGCCAAACGCAGCCAGATGTCATTATCCACCCGGCATCCTCTGCAGGAGGACGGACAGGGAAACGGGTGGATGCAGAGACAGCTCTGGTGATGCTCCTCTAAGCTCAGGCAGAACAGACTGGCCTTTGGGCCGGTCACAGCTTCTGGAGACCGTTCAGAAGGTGAAGCTGAGGAATGAGACGCAGAGATGGTGGACAGAACATTACATGAAGAAAAACTAAAAACTTTTGGTGTTCAGACACAGCTAGACAGGAGCAGGGAAGAGGTAAAGATCATGTCTTTGTGCTAATAGGTAGAATTAAGTCTCCCTGACCTTAGGTGACAGCTGTACTTTTCCCCCCTGTGCTCCCATACGGTGCTTGCTTTATTTTTGATTTTCTCTATTTTTTTTCCTTTTCTTTGGTTGCTTTGTTATAGCTGTTTGTGGAGCCAGAGGTCTCCACAGGGCAAGCAGGATGCAGGACGCGAGGCTCCAGGTGCCACCAGCAGGAGCTGGGCCGTGGGGGCAGCCCCATCATCACCACTGGTGTTAATGGGAGTCACTGGATGAGAGAGCAGCTCTCCAGGGACAGACCTGCCCCTTCCCTCGATTTACAGATTAATTGCCCTGATTGGAGAGAGCAGGGAGGCTCCTGCTGTCCGCCAATGTCTCGGGGTGGCAAGTGGGGCTGCAGTGGGGGGTACCCCTGTGTGCGGACCCGGGGTGCACCCCCACAAAGCTTCACATCCACATCACCCCCGTGCTGCCTCCTCACCCACCGTGGTCAACCCCTGCTTCTAATTAAACTAGGCATGAGGAACACAGCCGTGCAGGGTGGGCAGGCTGGGAGATGTGGGGATATGGCACTTAGCAGAGCGGGAAGCGATGAGTCTCCGCCGTTGTGTGGTGCCGGAACCGGGGATCCCTCGGTGCAGACACAGAGTGATGGGAACAGCGAGTTGGCTCCGCGGGGATGGGGAGCTGTGGGTGCCATTGGTGTGAAGGCTGAGCCTGCTCCTCACATTCCATCACGCGCAACTTGTTTGTGTGAAACAGCATCCCGTGTTGGAAGAGATTGGTCTAAAATGCTAGTAATTTAATCAATGAATTGTTTAACTCAGACAAATGCACAGAAAAGCAAAAAGTGCAACTCTTCATGCTGGTTGTGTGGGGATGGGGAGGAAACAGAGCTTATGCTTTGCCCGGGTGACAGCAGACACCTGCTGTGGGCACCATAAAGCTAAATAACGTGGGAGAGGAGGCCCAGCTTTGCAAGGGTACCTGAGCTGTGGGGGCACTGGTTCCCTTCATCCCATTTCCTCCCCTCCAGAAGACTGAAAATTCTGTATCCAAACCACGTCTTGTTCCAGCTGTTGTTCGTGTAAAACCCGCGGGCTGGTTTCTGTTTTAGGGTGCTCGCCGTGGAGGGGAGCCACAGGCAGCTCCTGGCCACAGGGACCCACGGCAGTTCAGGCGTTTGGGTTTCCCACACACCCAAACCTCCACCTTCCTCCAGAGAAAACACTTCTCCGGTCATCTTACACAGGGAGGAGGAACTGACCTTGTTCAGAGCCCTTGTGTGAGACCTCATTCTCCTCCTCGGAGTGACACCACTGGGCTCTGTGGAGGGGGGGGCAGCTGGTCCGGGCTGGCAGAGCAGGGGTGAGAAGCCCTTCCAGAATATCATAGAATCATAGAATCGTCTAGCTTGGAAGGGACCTTTAAGATCATCTAGTCCAACCATCAACCTAACTGATAAAAAAAAAAAGAAATCAAAAGAAAACCATACAAAAGAACCCCCCACATCACTAAACCATGTCCCCCAGCACCATGTCAACCCGTCTTTTGAACGCCTCCAGGGATGGTGCCTCAACCACTTCCCAGGGCAGCCCATTCCAATGCTTAATAACCCTTTCCGTGTAAAAATTTTTCCTAGTACCCAATCTGAAGCTCCCCTGGTTTATTATTTGTTTCTGCTGCAAACGAAGAAAAGGTGCCCGTGGCAGCAGTGCCCGTGGTCCGTTTTGTCTGGGGTAAAGTGCTGGAGCATTTCTCAGGTAAAGATGCTCCCAGACACACAGCTCCAGAACCTCTTCCCCACCCCTCGAGTCCTAGCTCAGAAATGGGCTCAATGTACGACTTTTGCACCTGGATTTCTGCAGCTGGTGTGGTGGCTCTGTGCCACGGTGTGTTTAGGAGACCCAGCTGGGGAGCAGTGATCCCTGGACAGACACCACAGACCGTTTCTGTTCCCTTCCTTGTTCCTGGTTTCTGCGATATGTCGCTGGTAGTGGGACTAAGTATTCCTCTGTGAATTAAATGTTCTTTTGTATTTTTTCTGGCCTCAGTCTCTGGGTGCTCCATCGCTGTTTGGTGATACCCACCAGGATGATGGTGAGTTGTGCTGTCAACTGCTGCTGAGCTGTGCCCTGTAGGGGGAAGAGTAATGAGGGCAGAAACTGAGAAAGAGCAGAGTTTATTCTGCAGGTGGGTGAGCGCAGTTTTGAAAGGAGGCGTTTGTTTTTAGGGTGAGATGTACGTGTGACTTTTTCGGTGTTTGTGTACTTTTGTGTGCATGTGTTCTGCTGGTGTTCCGCTCAGGGGAGTAAGGGGCAGGACATGGAGGACAAGGCAGGGAGAAACGGACTGTTGTGTCCTCCAAAACCCTGAGAAACCAGGAGTGGTGGAAGGCCCGGGGTAGAACACAATGGGTTAAACTTCCCAAACAAAGGCTCGAATTATTTTGTGTCTGTTTTAGAAAGCAACACTACGACCCAGAGAGACAGGGAAAGCCTGCTCTGAGCCAAGAAAATGTTTACAAATCCTCCTGCAACAACCAAATCGATAAATCTATACATTCTGCTCTGACTTCTTGGAGTCACAAGAGCCACAAATAGTTGTTGATTGTTGGAGGTGTTTGTGGAGAGGCTGGGTTTTGGGGTTTTTTGGGTTTTTTCTTGTTTTGTTCTCCCTCTGGATTTTATTTCACTGTATGGGTAAGGTGTTTATTTAAGAGGAAATGAAGAACACACAGAACTGCATTTGGTGAAAGCAGGAGGATTTTACAGGGCTGTTTTTGTGAGCGTTCAGGTGTTGACATGACCTGGAGAGCGAGCACAGGCGCAGTGGGGCACAGGGTGGGTGGGACTGCGTTTCGGATGGTGGTGGGGAGGTGGGGACGGCAGTGTGTGTGTGTCACTGTGCCATCGCCTCGGGAGGCGTGGGGCTGGGTTGACCGGGGGGTGGTCTGCCGTGCCGTGGTGAAGGGATGTACGTGTGTGGACATCGCCTGGGATGCTGCGGAGCCAGAGAAAGGTGTTGGGAGACGGATGGGTGGGAGCTGGAGCTGGAGGGATGCAGATGGCGGAGGGGATGGGGTTGGTGCCATGGGCTGAGCTGTGTGTCAGAGGGGTGGGCACCTTGCCGGGTCTCTGCTCCCCCTCCTCAGCCTCGCTGCCCTCTGGACCAGGCACGTTCATCTCCCTGTGTCACCATGGGGTAGCGAGGTTTCTGGCACATCACCCGGGGACAAACTGACCCCAGCTCCGAAGGCCGTGTCTGTGCCACCACGAGCCATCCTCTGCTGGTGGTGGATCAGCCTTGCCCTTTGCTGGAGGGCTGGAGGATTTGGCCAACACATTGGTTGTTGGCAGATGCTTTCCGAAGTCTCCTGGTTTGGTTTATCAGCTCCTGTAGCAGAGAGTGCACCCGTCTGAGGGAGCTTCTGTGCTGGCAAAGAAAAGGGGCCACGGGAGCCACCAGGAGATAATTCAGTCATAAACGACAAGAGTTGGGTTTCCAAAGACGTTGCTCCAGGACAACCAGTGAGCTGACACCAGTCCTGCGCTAGAAAGGTGAGTGAGGAAAAACTGGGCACTCCAGTTTGGGTAAGTGACTAATTATAATTTCTAGCTTTAATTATCAACAGTAAACTCTTAAATACCCACAGCAGACAAGTGAACCTCTGTGCCTGCCTTGTGTTTGATGTGCTAAGCATAAATATTCAGCTCAGTCTCTCAAGAAAACATGAGGTTTTACACAAGAACAACTATCCCAGATGAGCAAGATTTATGGCTCCAAAATGGTCTGGTTTCATAATTTGCAAAAGCTTTAACCTTTCAAGCATTTCCAAACCCATTTTAGCATGCAGGGAGTAGTGATGCAGAGACATTAACATTAAAACTTTGTATGTCTCCAGTGAATATTCTTACAACAAGAAGCATAACGTATCCTTTTTCTTATTTCATTTTCTAATATTTCAATGTTGTTTGCTTCCACAAAAGAAAAAAAAATGCATATATTCTTATAAAATTAACAAATATCGCAAAGCTTTAGATACCAATTAAGATGAATAATTTAACGTGTAGATATCAGCGCACAACAATTCTGCTCCTCAGCTGCCTGCTCACCAGCTTACGGTGGAAACTCGAGGCAGGTTTGCTGAAGCAGCTCACATTTCCTTGAAGGTCATTTAAATGAATTTTCAGATTTCCTTTCAGCCTTCAGGCGATCCCATTAATGACTGGGAAAAGCAAACAACCAAACAAATGAATGGTGTCATATGCAGCAGCTCTACCAGAGTGCCATCAGACGTTTATCTCCGCTTCCAGCCTTAGAAGTTGCTGATAGCCCAAACGTCGAGCTGCCCCCAGAGTGCTCCGTGTCTGTGCGTCCTGGGGCTGTGGGGCGTTGACTCCCACCTCTGCCAAAGGAACACGGAGCAGGATTGCCTCCACCCTGGCTGTCCTTCCTCTCTCTGGAGGGTCTCGTGGGCAGAGACCACTGCAAAGACCTCGAGACTCCTCTGTCTGGAGAAGGAGAGGTGGGATGCTGGGTGCCTCCAGGCACCCCTTTCTCAGTGGGGAGGTGGCAGAGCAGGAGGAGACTTGGTAGAGCCAAGATAATCACAGGTCTGGCAAAAGAAGGGGGACAAAAATGGATGGGTGGGCTGGCATTTCCCTGAAAATCCTTCTGTTTGGAAGGGGTCCACTGTTTTGGGGTCCACCATTTGCCTCCCCTGCAGCGAGCTGGGGACCTGCTTGTACCTTGTCTGAAAGGGGAAGTGAGACCTCGATAAGTGACTCTGGCTCCAGTCTTTAATTCAGTCGGTTTTGTATTGATTTTCTGTTACAGGAAACCTAGAAAACCACATTGGGAAAATGTCCCTCTGAATATGTAAATAGTTATGATGTCTTTCTTTAATAAAGAGGCAACTCCAGAACTCCTACCTACCATCCTGATGTGGACATCTTGCTGCCTGCCTTTGGTGTGTTTGCAGCTCTGAAGGTTAAGCACTGCTAGCAGAGCACACAGGGATTACACTTGTAACAGGATGTTCAGCTCTTAACTGCATTGCTCTTTTTAAAAGCAGTCTATGTTCAGAGCTGGGAAAGGGAGTCTGGTATGAAAACTGCTAGATCACATGCATCTCCTGCACTTGGGAACGATCTATATCTGTCATCATCACCCTGATGGAATCAATTGTACCAGCGAGTATCGACAGCCGCGGGCAGGAGAATAGATCCAGCATCGTGCAGATGTATCATGATGCTGTCAACCAACACGCAGCTTTTCAGCAGTATTGTGCTCCCTGCACCCTCTTTTGGCAGCTAAAGTGCCCCAGCAATGAGAGAACAATGGCAAAGGGCAGACCTTGCAGCTGAGGTTTCCACTCACAGACACGTGAGGCAGGAGAGGTCTCTGCAAGCACCTGGTTTGGGGAGGCAGCTGAGCTTGGACACAGCCTTGTTCTTCCCACTGGAGTATCTTTAAAAATGCTTCTTAAATACTCCTTTTGCCTAGATCTGGACAGTCCTGGGCATCTGGGCCACGTCGCAGTGCAAGAAAAGTACTGAGTGGAGGAGCAGTTTGAACTTTGCACCAAGTAGTCTCCAAATCCCTCCTGAGACTGGCTGGGGAGCAGGATGCTGCATGGCCCAGGTGACTCTGGCTCATCTTGATGGAACCCATCAGCTGGCAAAACCTGTTTGTGCAGTGTTTTGGGGATTGGGTGTATGATCTGATTAGAAGGTGACAACAACACTTTGGAGGGGATTGCTGAATGGGTATCGTAGGGCGAGACACCAGTGTTACTCCTCGCAACATGTTCTGACTTTGTGGCCAAAGCAGAGAAAAGTTTATTGGTGTTGGCACGAGGAGGTGATTTCTCAGAAACTCAACTCTCTGCAGCCATTGCTGTTCTTCATAAAAAAAAGATGGCAAATGTGGGCGATCCGTAGGCTGTTACTTCTCCCAGCTTATGAAGGAGTCTTGCTGTGACTCTGATTTGTATGGCCAGGCTCACTCAAGGGACATGGTGAGGGTAAAATCCATCCAAACCACTAACCTTCAGCACTGCAGGCTGAGCAAGTCTTCATGCTCCCCATCGCAGATCTACCCAAACACATCTGGGGAACCTGCTCGTTGTCTCACAATAGCCTGTTAACACCAGAACTGCTTCATAATTAAAACCAGCACAGAGACAGGCTTTTTCTTGCTCTGTTCTTCAGTTATCACCAATGCAGCAACCTGTGATACGTTTAGAGATAATAATTGAAGATGTTGAGTTTTATTGCCCTACCAAGGGTGAGTTTTTCAGCCTTCCTCTTGAGAGCTAACCCCAAGCTTACAGGGTTGCTGGTCCACAAAAGGGCTTTTGGCAATGAGTGTGCTTTGGTTGTGCATAAAATAGAGTGTTACCGGACACTATTAACAGTTTTGGTGGTGATTCTGATCAGAAGTTTGCCTCAAATATCAGCACAGAGAGAACAGTGGCACTATGCCCACCCAGCTCTGGCAGAAAGTGTGCCAACCAGAACTGTGCTTTGAAAAACAGCAACAAAAACCCGCAAGAAAATGTCGCTGCCATGGCAGCAGGACACCTTCTGCCATCACGGCTGGTAACGAAGGGCAGCCGGAGATGATAGAGTGCAGCTCTGGGGAGGTGTCAGCAGGATCTCTGGAAGGATGCTCTGGAGTCCCCGACTCCTGAAGGGAGCTGGCGCTTGTCTCTTCGTGGGGAGCTTGGGGCATGCTGCAGTCAAGTGTCTCCATCAGCTACTCTGTGCTACCTTCATATCCCCGCAGCGAAAATCAGCAGGACACGGGGTCCTGGAGCAACATCGAATATTTAGCACTGAAATAATTATTCTGCTGACTCACTTGGCCGGTCCAGTCAAATGTCAGAGATGCCTCCTGTCAAAAGCGGAGACATTAAAGTGATTTTTGAGGACAACTGAAATAAGCTGAATGGGTAAGAAACTAATCTCTGACATGATACGCCGTGCAAAGCCAGTGTGAAAACCTCCACCATGGTAGAATTTGGGAGACTGAAGGGAGCAGCTTGAGCAGAGATATATTGAAACTGGCTGCGATTAGGAACAAGGTTAGATTAATGCTGCACAGTAGAAAATGCTCAGAGGAAATGGGGCATGGAGAGTACAGGAAGCAGCACCTGCGGCACCTGTACCCACTAATTGCTGAGCAAAGTGGACCAATTTCTCACTTTCTGCCAACTAAAATCTTAATTTTTGTGCATTGAATTGAAAGAAAATTCTGTTGCTGTGTAACACTTGCAAAAATAAAGTTTCTCCTTTGAACCGCTACACTCTCGGCCAGCAAAAAGTGACCCACCTTTCTTGACAGAAAATGCCAGATATGTAGAGGAATTACTTCTGAGGAGCCTCTCTGTGGTGGGTTTGTAACTTACTCAGCATTTGCCCTAAAACTGTTTCCTTTTTCACCCCATCTTTGTTTTGATGATCAGAAAGCTCAAATCTTTGGAGATTAAGCACAGTAACTCATTTCTTTGCTTTCTCAGGACGAACAGAAGTGGGACGTCATCCCGTGCTCTGCCTGCTCAGCCTCGGGCTCTTGGAGAAACATGGTGGGTACATGTTTGCTCAGGGCTGTTGGAGAAAATTCATTTTTTAGAGAATTTCCGGTAACTTTTTAAGAACTACCACACCATTGCAGGCCAGAAGGCTTGAGAAACTCCTCTTTTCAGGCAGTAGATGTTCAACAGGCACCTTAAGCAAAGACGCTGCCGTGGAGTCAATGATGGGACACTCATCTGCTGGCGCAGACCGCAGGGCTGCCCTTAATCCGCTCTGCTGAATGATCGAGGACATTGACAAGAAGAAGTGATTTCTTATTGCTAAGAAGCAACTACTTGTATCTGACATGGAATAAAAACTAAAAAAAAAAAAAAAGTAAATAATTAAAATAATGATAAATAATTATAAGTAATTATTAATAAAATAAAATGTAAAAGAAATCAGAAAGAGTTGCAGAACGCAGAGAGGTTGGAAAAACCTGTATTTCAGGAAAAAGGCTAATTCACTGCCCACTGCAGTGTGTTCCAGAGAGGGTCGCATGGTAACCCAAGTGTAAGCTTCAGCACAGGCAGGAACCCGCCACCAGCTGCTGAGGGTTTAACAGACAAAAACTACAAGGCTGGAAGAGCACTAGATAAAGTACGAGCGCTCTTAATCCAGTCTTTACCCAGAGATATGGATGAATTCTTATCATCTGAATTTTTTAACATAAAGCTGCATGTCATTTGGAGAAGCAGCATGTCCCGTATCAGCCAGGTTCTCTGGATTTGGTGCAGGAGTCTCCAGAGAAAATTTTCTGGCATGTCTTCAAGGAGATGTCTTCTCTCTACAAGTACCTGAAAGGAGGCTGTAGAGAGGCGGGGGTCGGTCTCTTCTCCCAAGTTACAGATGATAGGACAAGAGGCAATGGCCTCAAGTTACGCCAGGGGAAGTTCAGGTTAGATATTAGGAAATATTTCTTTACTGAAAGGGTTGTCAGGCATTGGAATGGGCTGCCCAGGGAGGTGGTTGAGGCACCATCCCTGGAGGTATTCAAGAGAGGAGTTGACATACTGCTTGGGAATATGGATTAGTGTTGGGTGGTGTGGTGGTGTGTGTGTGGGTTGTGTGTGTGGTGGTTTTGTTTTTGTTTTTTTGTGTTGTGGTTTTTTTTTTTTTTTTTTTTTTTCATTGGTTGGACTAGATGATCTTAAAAGGTCCCTTCCAACCTCTGTGATTCTGTGATTCTGTGATTCTGAGATTAACTGGAAAAAAGGTATGAAAAAATCAGTGCCCATTTCAGTGGGGACAAATTACAAGTTCCTTATTTTGGTGCAAATAGGATAGAATAGAGTAGGAAATAATCGGCTGAAAAGTAAGGCTGGTGAATGTCCCGCTCAGTAGCAGCTCTTCAGAAAAGGATCCAGAGCTCACAGGAACTGCAAGATGGCCAGAATTCCACAAAATCCTCTTGGTGGGAGAAAGCCAGTGCGTGGGGCCCTCTGAAGAGAAGGACAGTCTGCAACCAGGGGAGCATCCCTTCCAGTGCCCTCACTGCTGGAGTCGTGTCCAGGCTGGGACCCACCTGGGGAGGTCCCCAGCAGAGGAGCAGGAGTCACTGCTGGGGCAGAACCTCACACCCCGGGGAAAACACTGATGTGTGAAATATTTGGGCACTTGGGGAATGGAAAAGATGCCGTTAGCTGAAATAGGTCTGATGTTCTTTGAAAACCCACGTGTCTACCCAACAAGTCTCTATTTCCACTACTTTATGTCCACTTGGGAATGTTTTAGTCCATAATTATGGAGCAAGCAATGCAAACCCTGCAGAGCCGGTGGTGGGCTGTACAGCAGTGCACTGCACCACCAGCACAGCAGCCACAGGCAAAGCTCCGGGACAAGGTGATGCCTGATCTTGAGCTCAGTTCGGGGGGGAGGTCACTGTGGCAAGTGATAAAGAGTTAAACCAGCCCCGAGGCTGCTCAGGACCCCTGAGGAAACTCTGCATCTCTGGCTGAAAATCAAATAACCTGCTTCTCAGAAATACAGAGCTTCAGTGTGTTTCTACAGGAGTCTAAGTGGCACTGCTTTTGCTGTTTAATAAATCTCTCTAGAAAATGTCACTCACTATAAAATTATATATTTTGAATAAAAGCTAAAGTCGCAGCATGCATAATAAATTATTCTTGCGTCTGGGCCCATGGCTTTTTATCCCAAATAAGAAGTAAAACAATTGCTGAATAGAAACTTCTGGAGCATTCTGAAATGCTCAGCTGCCACCACCCACTGCATCACAGACTGCGGGATTTCAGCTCTTTCCATCAAATACATATAGCGAATAAATGTACTTATATACACATATATGTAAGCACTGGGCATATGGACTTTGCAAGTCACGGTAGAGTTGGTCTCCAACGGAGCTGGTTATACAGCGGACCCCTGGAATCCATCTGTGCTTGCCCTGGGCTCGGTCCCTGGCGCAGAGCCCCACGTTGGCCACCCCTGTGGGACCGTGGGGTGCTGCCCGCGTGCTCAGCAAAGGGGTGTTCACACAAATGGTCTGGTCTCTGGACACAGACTCATCCACACCTCTCTGGGAAAGTTCCCATAGGATCTAATGACTCTTTTAACGCTTTCCCTGGACCCACAGCAGGTCCCAGCTGGTGTCTCTGTCCCCTCTGTCCCTGCTCACCCGTAATGGGACCATTTGAGTTGACTGAAAGCGAGCTGAAAGGAACGCCTTGCACAGAGCCCTCCTGAGAGATCCACCCAAAGGCTTCTCCCGAGACCCACTGCCACCCTCCTGACGGCAGTGATCACAGATCACAGACAGGATGCTTTTCATTTCTTGTTATTTTATTTATGTTCCTTTTTCATAAATCCTAGGCTTTACCTGACCAAATAGAAGGCCACACCTGAGGTCCCCCGATCCGGTACTTTCCCATCCTGTGTGTCTTCATCATTGCAAGGGTGGTTGCAATGCTCCGTTGGAGATCCTCGGGGCTCACCGACCTCCAGGACAGCAAGTGACCACACACCAGGGCTGCTGTGGACCGGGAGGCTCGTGATACGGTAAAGGCAGTATTAATAACTAGCACCTTCTACTGAGCTGGAAATACATCTGTCCCCTGTCAGTGCAAAGGGAAAGTCCCCGCCATCCCCAGCTGTGGCCGTAGATGCTGGAGAGCAGTGGTAGCCCTCCGGTTCCATTCCAGCACCTCCCGCAGGAAGATCCAGGTGTGGGAGGGGACCTGGCAGCGATGTCCCCGGCCACCGGCCAGCCCCACCTTGGGGCTCCAGGCTGTGTGGGACACACCACGCCTCGGGCTGGGGAGAAGGCAGGGGATGGAGGTGGCCTTCCCACCACTGTTCCGCAGGCACGGCCAAGAACCTGTCCTGCGACCTCCAGGTAACTGCTTCTCTGCAGCAGGGCCCGACCTCCCCCCGCGCCGACGGCTCCTCTGCCCGTGGGGGCTGTGACGGGACATGCTGGTTTGATCCTGGGCAGCGCTGGAATTGCAGCCTCTCGCTCGTTCAGGCTCCCTGGGCTGTTGGCACCTTCTGAGGTATTTTGCCTGGAGAAGGCATTGTATTTTATTTTTTTTGTAATCCATTTAATGATGAAGGAACCCAAACAGGTGGTTTTCAAAGTTTTTAGATGCAAGACGCGTATGTCTCGCTGTCATAACAGTTTGTCTCATTACTGGGGGATAACGTTCACGGCAGCTGATGTATTGCTTACAAAGGGAGCCACAACAGCATCAAGTGATGCAGCCCCGTTTGCTCTGCAACGGTGTTATGACTTGAGGAATTTCATTGCCTGAATCTCTGAAAGTTCAACTGAGGCCAACAGAATAATAATATTAATTATTTTGTTGTAAAAGAGATGACGTCTCTGTGCCTTTTATATCTTTTTATTGTTTTATAGCCTTAAGCGTCTATTTACTAATGTTTTGTGCTTTACGAGGTTGGAAATATAATGTTTCTTTTCTCCTTGTTTACTTTAGCTTCTTCTGTTTGTTTTTGCTCGTTCTGATTTTTCCCCTTTTTTCCTTCACCCTGAGGCTCTTCAGTACTTTAAATCACATACATCACCTGGATTATCACATGTATCATCTGAATTTCTCCCTGACATTCAGGTTTATCTGAAAATGGCAATAAATGAATTATCTATGGCCTTTGAGGTGCTTTGCCTCTGCTGAAGCACAGCTCTTTAAAGCGTGCCCTCAGGGGCACCGCTGCTCCTTGCCTGCAACCCCAGGCTTGCAAGTATGTTTTTTGCAGGCGGGTGGATTTATGGGAGATGCTGGAGAATCGGGTGCATGGTGGGTCCCTGTGGGCAGCCGTGGTCCCTCAGGGGCGGGGGGTCTCCCCCATCCCGGGTGCAGCACTGGGGCAGGAGATGAGGCACCTCAGGCACAGCCCGTGAGGCATCGCTCATCGCCGGCTCACGGGGCATCATCTTCGCCCCTCCTTACGGAGGGTGGGAGCCCGGCTGGGATGGAGCTGGGAAGCATCCCCTCCTCCTTGCGCGTCCCCAGGGACCCACACGTGCCACACACAGTCACGCTGCCACGAGGCTTCCCATTATCTCCCAGTGCTGCTGCAGAAAGGCCAATGCCTGTCTCCTGCGGTAGGATAACTCACAGAGACAAAGGTAAGTCAACAAAATACCGAGATGCGCAGCAGAGACTGGCCTGGCGAGGTACAAAGCCGTCCAGAGGAGCCAGCCGTGCCGTGCCGATGCTGGGTTAGGCGGATGGGTGATAAACGCAGCTTCTGCAGAACAACCTAAGCTTCATCTGGGCTAATACTGGACAGTAAACACTGGGTGCAAGTGGGGTTTTTGTCTTCTTTACCCTATGAATAACCCTAAAACGTTGTTTACAAGGAGGTGGGAATAAACCATGGTGTCTGAGCACCCAAGCCCTGCTGGTTCAGCAGGGAGGGGTACCGCCTGCTCCCGCTCGGCGCTCGCTCGAGTTCACACGCTGTGAGAGTCTGCAGCCTTGCCGGCGTGAGTCCTCCCATCCACGCTAGGGCACGTGCGCTGGACCAGAAGCAGTCAAGCTGCTGTGATTGATGTTATTTTTCTCTCACGGAAGACGTAGGCGATGCCTTCCCCTAATTTCTGGGTAGAGAATGGAGGTGCAACTTCTGTGACGGGGAGGGTGAAAAGAGAGATCCCACCCTGGCTGTAACATTGATTTGGAGCCTTGCTGCAAGTTCAGAGGTCTCAGTCGAGCATAGGTGCAAAGGAATGATTGTTTGAAATTTAGTAAGTGATAATAAGAGAGCTATTGCAAGGCAACCAACTTGACTGACCCTCAGCCCCTCCACAATATCCTACGATATTGCCGAGAAGCCCATCTGACGAGCGGCTCCCGCAGCCGGAGGGGAACAGCTGGAAACGAACAGCTTTTCAGGTAAACTACAAGGGGATCCGGATTCGCTGCAAGTGAGGTAATTATGTTTTTATTACTCTGGGGCTATAATAAAAAGAAACTCTGGTGATGACTGTTCCACAACCATTGTAGTGAGGATTCGGCTGGCACAGCTCTGTAAAACAGGATTAATTACCTTTCTGCCAGAAGCATGCTGTAGCGAGCTGTCCTGGCCAGCTTCTGAGGGATGCTGTGTTTCAGCCTGGACAAAGTCACTGCGGCTGCTGAAGGACAAGTGGTAAAATACCACCCACAAGGAAGTGTCCTTGGGCACTCCTTACTCTCTCCTTCCCGGGGTTTCAGCCCTGTGAGTGCACGATGGTCTCCATATCTGAGATTTGGGAAGTGCAGCCAACTCTCCCATATTTTCTCTTTCCTGCCCCCCCCCCCCCATCTTTGTATTGCAGATGTGAATTGGGGTATAATTTACCAATTGGGGTATAATTTACCAAGACATTAAACAAAAAATGAAACAGACAGCAACACCAGAAGCAAAATAAACAAACATGAAAATTGGGCAACTCCCATACTTTTTATTTACCAGGTCAGCTCTTAATTGTAGTACTTTGACATGATTTAAAGGTGTCTTGATTACCCTGCCAGAAATAAATCCTTCTTTGCAGAGAGGCTTATGAGGAGAGGAGAGGAGAGGAGAGGAGAGGAGAGGAGAGGAGAGGAGAGGAGAGGAGAGGAGAGGAGAGGAGAGGAGAGGAGAGGAGAGGAGAGGAGAGGAGAGGAGAAGCTGCTGTTGCCCTGGGGACATCGTGGCTCCTGCTGGAGGCCACTGGCCAGGAGGGCAGCTCAGAGTCCAAGCAAGGCCTCTGTGTCCCCGGTTTTGCCTCTTGGCCAGAGGGGGGGTGCTGTGCACCAGGGAGGGGAATGGGCACAGCATTGCCCCAATGACACCCATTTTCCCGGTGAGTTTCTCTCCCAGAGGTCTGGTGTGTTCCATACTGGTGTAAAACCCTTTTGGGAACGTCACCAGGAGAATGGCTGGTAAGGAGATTACAGCGGAGCCCAGTGCTGTTCTGTGCTAGGGGATGGGAGGCTGCAAGGTCATTTGGTGCAGAAAGGTTTTTTTCATTAATTAAGTAAAGGGATCCAAGCAGAAAGCTTCTGATCTTGTAATGTAATTCCAGAGGATTGCCCTAACGGTGGGAACTGGGAGCAGAACAGTGTCCTGTAGAAGAACACGACCCAGTGCAATTAAAGACAGTGCCACACCGCAGGGGCTGCGGTGGGGATGAGCAGTGAGGTTTCTTGCTGTAAGCTCTAGGGACAGATTTGCTGCTGTGGAGATGGTGGGGGGGAAGTAGAGAAGATTTTCTGCTCAGAGCCCTCCCGTGCCGCGCTCGCGTTCCCCCTGACAGAGAGCGCGTTGCTGCCTGGCACCGCTGCCGAGCAAACTCCACCACCACGCATTTTTTTTTTCTGGGGGAGGAGGTGGGAGTTGTTTGTTTTCCCTTCTTGTAGAACAAAATCTATACCTTTCACTTTTATGCAGAAAAAAGCAGACACTCAGCATCCCACACCCCATGACAGACTGTATTCCACGGGCAGAGCACTTGGCTGTGATGTGGGAGACTCCCATTCGGATCTGTGCTTTGAGCCAGGCAGAACCCTCACCATCAGCCTTGCTCTGGGGAGCTCTGGAGCAGGTGAGACTCATTTGGGGGTGGAAAAATAAGTGTCATGAAAAAACAGTACTTTTTCTTGGAAAACACTTTATTGCCATGACTTTTCACTTCAAAAAAAAAAAAGTCTCTCCCAAAACCACCAAAAGACCTGATATATCAAACTGCTAACTGTAATAATTATTTTCATAGAATCATAGAATCATAAAATGATTTGGGTGGGAAGGTACGTTTAAAGCTCATCCTGTACACCCCCTGCCCTGGGCAGGGACACCTCCCACCAGACCAGGTTGCTCCAAGCCCCCTCCACCCTGGCCTTGAACCCCTCCAGGGATGGGGCAGCCACAGCTTCTCTGGGCAACCTGGGCCAGGCTCTCACCACCCTCACAGCAAAGAATTTCTTCCCCAGATCTCATCTCCATCTCCCCTCTTTCGGTGTCAAACCCTTCCCCCTTGTCCTATGGCTCCCCTCCCTCATCCAGAGTCCCTCCCCATCACTCCTGGAGCCCCTTTAGGGACTGGAAGGGGCTCTAAGGTCTCCCCGGAGCCTTCTCTTCTCCAGGCTGAACTCCCCCAACTCTCTCAGCTTGTCCTCACAGCAGAGGGGCTCCAGCCCTCCCAGCATCTCCGTGGCCTCTTCTGGCCCCGCTCCAACAGCTCCATGTCCTTCCCATGCTGAGAGTTTTGAAATAAAATGATTTTGCTTTTCCCAGCAGAAGAATCTCAAAATACCGAACTCTGACGATGTGTGAAACTGCAAGATGCTTTGAAAAACAAACCCTGAACTCCTCGGCATCCATATGGTGCCTTTCCAGCCCAAAGAAAATGGGATGGGAGAAGTGCGGGAGGTGCAGCCATGGCCGTGCCGCAGGTCCCCGGCCGGTGCTGCGGCAGTGGCCGTGACGCCAGGCAGATGTCCCTGCACGCTGCAGGGAGAATGAGGGTGCTCAGGGACAACCCTGTCTGCTGCCTTCCTGCCCGGCTCACCCGGCCGCGGCCGGAGGCAGATGTGCCCAACACCCTCAGGTGAGCGCTCCGCTCCCGTGGCCTCGGCCGACTCGCTGCTGCTTTGCTGGGGAATACAAAGAAACAGAAGCTCTGCAGCGTGAATTCTGCTGTGAAAATGAACATGTGGTGGAAAGGTGAAGGACATTTCCTTGGGCTATTGTCTGCTGATGGCTTCTCATGTAGGAGGCATGATTACAAGGCAACAGCCTGCATCGTATCCCCTGGCTCGTTCCAGTTTGTCCAGGCAAGGCGTTCACAATGCAGGAAGAGCCTGAAGAGCTCTCTGGATCCTCAGTTAATGGTCAACACATCTGCCACTGACACAAAGTGTGGAGAAGATACTGCGGTCCATATTTATTTGTTTCTGAATAACAATAATAATGATAATTTAAAAAAAAAGTGGGTTTTTTTCTAGTTTCTCATGGCAATTTGAAACTCTAATTCAGTTTTTTTTGCCTCCCTGCTCTGTTTTAAAACTGCATTTTGTGGCTTGCCATTTCCAGAGGAAGCTCAGGAGCCAATGGTGCATCTTGTCTGGGATGGCTCCGGCGGTGCCTCCCCGGTGGGCAGGGAGATGCTGATGGTCCCCTTCCCTCGCCAGCCCCTCTGAGAAGAGCGTGCTACTGGACACTCCATCAACTGCAGGACTTTTAATGCTGTTCCCAACAAATAGGTGTCCCCGGGGACCGTTGGGCGGAGGCAGAGCGGGCTGAGGTCAAACGAGCTACTGCTCAGCTTGTTCTTTTCCCCCTGCTCCTTCCCTCCTGCGAAGGCTGCCTTGTGATCGCCTGGGTTCATTAGGAACTACTCTCATTAATCCATATTCTCTCTCTTCCTCGTTTCCCATCAACAGGAGCTGGATTTTATTCAGGAAGGCGTCAGTGGTTCCTTTGTGGGTCTGTCACTGTGCATGGCCACCTGCAACAGCCCCTTTTGAGAAGAGCCGTCGTCTCAGCTTGAAAATCTCTAATGCTCCTCCAAAGTTGAGTTTAATTCTCATAATAACCATGCTTTTCCTCACTCTCAATTAAAGCACAATAATTCAGTCTCTACTTAGCCTGTTAACTGTTCAGATTCACTGCCTGGGTTTTATCCACAGATTAATGGATTTATAGATTACAAAGCCAGAAGGGACCAGTGTTACTTTCTTCCTAACAGAGGCCTCAAGAGGTCCTTCAAGGAACTCCTGGCTGAACTAGAGCACTGCTGAAGAACAACAACAACAATGAGAAAATCAATCTCTCTTGCTTTTAAAATTCCCAGGTCCATGGTAAGTTTGTCAGACCCTTAATGACTCTTTCTGTAAAGGAGAAGAACGCCCAGCCCCTGGCCATGGATGACTAGCTCCAACCAGCAGCTGCACTGACCTCCCTGGGCCCCTGCGAGGCAGAAAATCCCCCTTTTGCTCCATTTTGCCTCCTCAGGAGGTGCTTGGTCAGGCAGCACCACCAGCCCAGGTTGATTACCCACGGGCAGCAGATCCGGATCACCTGCTGAGGACATACAGACATGGTGTCACCACGTGGCAGGATGGGTAACGCCGTGACACACAATATTATTAACTAAAAACATGTCACACCCCCAATGGATGACAAAGCAGCTGATAAAAAGATTTCTAAATGCCATGGGAAGTGGTGAGTGCTCCCTAGCCACAGGGCTCAAGGACGCTGGCCCGGCCGGGGGATGCTGCTGAAGTTTCCTCAAGCACCCTGCGAGACACTTAAAACAAGAATTTTCTCCAAAAAGGAGGTAATTAGTTTTGCAAACCAGCACCAACTATATTTTATTCTTTTAGCTCTCTCTTGATTAACTTCCATAACAGCTGTTCTGTTATTTTTTCCGGCATTGATGTTGGACTGACAAGTCTATAATTATCTGGGCCATCTTGCTTATTCTGTTTTATAATACCCATATACTTCCTTTCTTCTCACTTTGTGCCAGATATTTGCAGTGAGATTTTGAGCCAGCTCTTAAAAAAACCCTCTGAATGTTGCATTATATATATAACTTTTTTTCGTGCTAGGTGCAGCATAGCTTGATTTGAGAAAATTGTCATATAAAGTGATTATAAAACCTGATGATAATTTAATAGTGGCAGAATGAGA
The DNA here is from genome assembly GCF_964106895.1 of Numenius arquata. Classification (NCBI taxonomy): domain Eukaryota; kingdom Metazoa; phylum Chordata; class Aves; order Charadriiformes; family Scolopacidae; genus Numenius; species Numenius arquata. The sequence continues at coordinate 70,123,780 of NC_133581.1, read as the reverse complement.
CTTCCAGTGATTTCCAGAGCTCCTCTTTGCTCTACATCTTCTGTCTTGTTATAGCTACTAATGCCTAACGAGGTTTGGGTGGTCTGTGCCAGAAATCAGTTAGTACAGCTTCCAGTCTTTAGTCTGTGTTTATTCATTAGAGCAAGTCTCCACATATCCCCAGATCCCTTCCACGTTCTCCTGCTTCCTTGCTCGGAAGGTCCATGTTGACTATATCCAGCGCACTTGTAACAGCCAGGTTTTGGGAAGTGTCTTCCAGAGGCCAGTGTCGCCAAATGTAGGATTTCTGCTCAGAATTCCACGGCTTTACTGCCCTTAGGTGTTGCCCAAGCTCCTGGCATTGAGGCAGAAGGGACAAAATGTGTGTTTTCCACAGCCCCGTGTCAGAGACCAGCGTCCCTGCCCAGGGCTGCCGCTCACCGGCTTTGCCCACACCTTCCCGTGGGAGACTTTTGCCAAATCTTTTCCTAGAAATTTCCTAGAGAGACACAGCCTGGCAATTAAGGAGCACGGTGAGCAGCCTCACACCTGATCTATGTTATTAGTCGAGGGACTATGAAATATTTATGATCTATACGGGACTCGCAGGGACAGGGAGCAGGCAAGGGTTGTTTGTGCCGCCTGGGTATTTGGTGGTTTGGACTCGGAGCACTGAACTGTGCATCCTGAACATTGGCTTAACGGTACCTTTGTCCATCGAATCTATTTCAACTTTTAAGGAGCTAATTGCTTTCCACACTTGTGCTGGCAGCTATCTCCTTGATCTAATAGAAAACTGAACTTAATTGGGCTTGTTCCGGGGAGATTTAAAAAGGTCTTTTCCACCTATAGCACCCATGGCTCAATGAAGTGGGCATGTGGCTGTCATTTTTAACGTGTTGGCCAAACAGCAGCCCGCCCCGGTGCCCGTGTCCCTGCCAGGCCCACGGGGCAGCTGTGCAGTGACAGGGCAGCAAACTCCGCCGGCTGCCAGCCAAAAATACGGAGTCATAGCTGACCTTTAGTGCTTCGTGCTCTTCGTGCGAGTTCAGCAGTCCAGCTGCATCCCACGCTACCTTGAAGCTGGTTTCATGCTCAAAGTCGCGCTCAGAAGTCACGCTCTCAGCAGCGTCAGTGAGTGAACAGAGGAGGCTCTGGTTTTAATTACACACTTATCAAAGAGCAAAATGACTTCAGGTGCCTTCGCTTTATCTCAATCTTGCTAAGGGTTAGCAGAAAATACCTTTAAGAATGGAAACATTTTGACAAGAATGCCTCTAAGCACTCTTACCGAGATAAAGACAAAAATTAGTATTTTTTTTAGTGTTTAATATCTATACAGGTAAATATTGCTCCCAAACATGTCACTACAGTCCTATCTGACTAAATAGATGTAGATGCCAGTTCCTACCATGTGTAGGATTTCCACCTGAAGCATGAGAAGTTTAGGAAAATCAGGCTGTAATATTCATTTGAAGTCTTGGCCTACCCTAAAGAGCTCAATGAATTATTCAAAGGAGAGACTGAGGGTTGCACAACACTGTGTCACTGTTTAATGTGGCACAGGGAGGCAGGAGGCTCCCGGAGTTTCCCATGGCTGCTAATTGAAACCCAAAGGATTTAGAAAAAATTGTGGAGAACAGAAAAGATGAAAGAGGAACCCAAATGAAGTTCTCCAGCATGTTTTAAAGAAACACTTTTTAATGGAGATTTAAGTAACAAGAAAAGTATCTGTAAATAGCCTTTTTACTGAACTTATTCATAAGGTAAAAGAATACAAATACCTTGTTTTCCCCTTTCAACTGAAAAAAGTCAGCATCGTGTACAGTTCTTACCTGCTTGGGAAGGATCCGGGAGAAAAACACACTCCTTCACAAGGACAGAGTCCTGAGTGCTGGGACCGTCACACTCATCTCCCCTCCCCAGTACAGTCTGTTCACTGCTCCTTTCAGTTTGGGGTAGAAAAGGTTGAGTTTTATCCAGAACGAAAGACGTCATTGAAAGCAGCAGTGATTTCCATCTAGGTATGAGAAAGAGAGTATTTAGAACAAGAGTGAGAATACTCCGGACGTGGCTGCTCGGGAGGTGTGCAATAGAAAGCCCAGGAGATCTGTGCCAATTTTTGCTTTAATTGCATCTGAGACGTACACCACACCAAATGATATTGCAAAAGCCAGGCTGTTTCTAGACCTTTCTATTTTCCTGAAAGAAGAGTGTGAGCCCTTCCTCCCTTCTCCACCTCCCCAATAGCAAACTGAAGACCCCCTGCAAAGCTGCAGGCAGAGACCAGCTACCCCAGCTCGATGCAGAAGCCAGAAGAGCACCTAGAGGTTTGTTACCCTGAGAAATGTTGCCCATTTCGGGGAGCAACACATTGTCTTATTTGAACACCCCTGCAGTACTTCATTCTCTTGGGATGATCCAGCCCTTCCCTTGCACTGTCCAGAAATGTCATTTATTATTCAGCTGTGCCCAACATGTCTCTTGGGAGCCCCCTCCCGCAGATGGTGGCCATCCCTTGGCTGGGAGGAGCGTTTGGAGACCATGGGGGTGCTGAAGAACCACCACAGGGGGATTCGCTGGGAGCAGCTCCAGGAGCACCTTCCCCTGTCCCTGTCCCTGTCCCTGACCCCACTCCCAACACCCCCACCAACCCGCTCTCTGCCATGACCACAGCCCACGTTATGATTTTGCAGGAAGTAAATTCTCCTGTTTGAGAGAGAGGGATGGGATAGCATCCTCAGCTGTCTCCCAGCACACACATTTCTCCTTGCGGAGACAAGCGTGATGATTTGCTGCCTAAAATGCCTTTTCCTTCTGTGTTTCAAAGGCAAATAACAAAGAAAAAGCACCCGAAAGACAGGACAATAAATTGATATTTAAGACCTTCATATTGAAAAACAAAATATGCCACATTTCAGGTGATATTTTTATTTATCATTAGTGGGTTGTTTGTATTTACTACAAACTCTAAAAATAGAAGAATAGTAAGAGTCAACACTGAAAAAAGCCCCACTCTCTTCCTTCTACTGAGGCTTCCTCTACACGTATCTAGTTCAGGGTAATACGATTTAATGACAAATTGAAAATAAATTCAGGTATTACCTCTTATTAATTTTTTTACTAAAATGATCAGTGTATTAATAATTTGCTTGCAAAATTATTAGGAGAATTTCTAAAATGAATTCAAATAAGCACGCAGCGATGGGGGAGTCTGCATATCAAAGTACTACCCACGAAATGGCAAGCTCTGCATACGGAGCTTCCAATACGATGAACAGATAAACATATTTCCAAATTCTGATGGCTTTTTTGCAAGGAGTGTAAACTGCTTTTGGAGTGGACTTTATGTGTTTTGTGCCTGTGACCTGTACATCTCCTCTGTTTCTCTCTCCTGGTGCATGGAAGCTCCCTTCAAACAAAGCCAGGGAGATATTTGCCTCTCTGGGATGTGCTGCTCAGGACTGCTTCCCACTGTTGCTCCTGCATGCTTATTTCTGAGTGAACACAAAAGATCCTTCATTTAAATCTTATTTCTTACCTTCTCTATCTCAGAAAACAGCAGAGAAGCTGTGTTTTACCTTCCCTGGGCCAGCTTCCCCCACCAGTTTGTATGGCGGGGTCTGCCCGGCTCCTCTTCCTCGCCGTGGTGTGGTCTCCTCTGCTGGTCCCAAGTCCCCGTCCCACCGCGAGCTCACTCTGGTGTCTCAGTTTCCTTCTGGAGTTGACATCTCCTGGTATCAGCAACAGCCTCCAGGAAAAATTCTATTAACGTCCACACGAGGCTCTTTTTCACTGGGTTATTTCCATGACTACCTCTTCTCTAGCACAATCTTATGACCCGCACAAGTTCTCAGTGCTGGTTTTTTTATTGCCGCCTTGCATGCGTATCTTGACTTAATATGTTTGCTTCAATAAGGCTTGAAGACTATCACATTTGTCTGTGAAGCTGGAGCTGCCTGTGTTTGTCCATCTGTGAATATGAGAATTGCCTCAGAGGCCTGTTCTGTCGCAGGTCCCCTCTCACGGTGGCTTCTCCTGCAAAGCACCTCGGTACCCTGCTGGGCTCCAGTTCTCCCGTGTTCTGCATCTACGTCCACGCATTTTCCTTTCTTCCCCTTTGTAGTAACTAGGACTCCGGGAGACAATGCTTCACTTGCAAGTCACATATACCAAACCTCTTTGGGAATGCAGCCAGGTCTCCTCTCTTAAGAACCCACCATTCGTCTTAAAAACTGTTTCCATCCTTCTGGTCCAGGGTGAAACAAGAAGGGAAGCAGTAGTGGCCAGCAGCACTGGGCAGAAGCCCTCAGTGACGTCCCTGCACGGCATTGGGCCACCACTGGTGGCCTTCAGTGACAGCCCTGGTAGGCTGTGGTGGGGACATGATCCCCACCCAGGTGTCACAGCAGGTATGTGTGGTGCAGATGGTCTAATGTCACCCATGGCCTCCCTGCAGGACCGGGAAGTGCCTCTGCTTGGAAGTGTGCTCTAGGCTGGGGGATCACACTCGAGAACACCACTTCCCAAGAGGTCAAATAAATCTCCACCAATGTTAGGAAAAGCTTTCTTTTTTGATTAAAATCTTGGCACTAAAAACAACGCTGTTTCTACAAATGTGAGGAAATGTGCCAGAGACCCAGCTGTGCTCTGGACTTTCACCCGGGAGGAGTTCCACCGCGGCAGGAGGCAGCACCAACACCTGAGATGGAGAAGGCTGGCTGTGAGTCCGGCAGTGGGTGTTCTCGATGCCTTGGTGAAACACCTTTAAGATAAATGTCCTGCAAACATGGGGGCAGCAGTGCAGGTGCCTCCTGGCTGCCCCTTCCCGGCACAGCCCGGCTCTGCCTCCTGGTCCTTGCACTCGCGGCTGGTGGATCCCAAAGGGCAGATGATTCCAAAGGGCAGATCCCAAAGTGCAGATGATTCCAAAAGGCAGCTGCGGAGAATAAACACACGGAAAAAAAATCAAAAAAGCACACTCCCAGCTCGGTGGCCGTGCTGAGAGACATGACCATGCGTGGAGGTCGCAGAGTCCTCTCGCAGACCCAGGCCCCGCAGTTACCAAACGGACTGGAGATGAGTGGAAACACCAATAGCCCCCGCAGCAGCAGCCGCCAGCCGGGGCTGCCTTTGCAGCCGCACCCGGTTACAAATAGTCTGAGATTGATTGATGCTGGATGTGGCCGTGGAGTTTAAAACATGCCTCAGCAGAGCGGAGTCTCGGGGCACTCAGCAGCGGGAGGTCCCCTCCATCGCCCCGGGATGCTGCCACCCGGTCGCAGCCCTGTGGAGCATGTTGCAGGCAGGCTCCCCCGGGGAGACAATCTGCACTGCTCGCTTCCCATCTCATCTTCTGAAATTAACAGGAAATATATTATAGTTTCCTTTCTAATTTGAGGAATAAACAGCTCAGAAAATTTTTGTGGCGAAGAAAACTATCACATCAGCATTCCCAGAAACTCCCTCTCTCTCCTTTTGCCTTTATGGTTGGACTCGATGATCTTAAAGGTCTTTTCCAACCCAAATGCTTCTATCATTCCATGGTGGGGAAGGGTTTTTTATAAGTTCAGCTGGGGGTCTCTGAGGTTTGGTGCTCGGAATGTTTGACTGTGGAAACCGGCTGATAAAATGCATTTAAGTGTGCAGCTGCGTTGTGTCCCCTGCATAACGAATGTCAGCGGTGGCCAAGCATTGAGTCTCCCTCTGTAACATGGAGGAAAAATGCCTGCAGTCCCGGAGGCTGAAAATCCCATCTTCTTTTGCAAGGACTCCGAGTAACTCGGTGTAATTCTTCTCCTGCTTCTCCAGAGAAGGGCAATTGTACGGTCCATTACTAAGATGCTTAAGCAAGTATTTACTGTGAAAACCAGCACTATATAAAACTAAAAGGTTAAAAAATAGCTGCAGGGTTTTAATCTCCTTGTAAAGGTGATGATCGCTATATGTTTTACCTCTGACTTATACTTTAAAGATACAGCTGTACAGATAAGGTTATAAAGCACAAAAAAGTATTTCTAAGGAACGCTGATTTAAAAAGTAACGGTAAAATACATAAGCAAGCAAACAATCCTGCATGGCTTATTCCATGACATAACTATTAAAAAGAGGAGAAAATGTGGAATAATCTATTAAGAGTGTGAACAATATTTTCAGATGGAAATAACAACAGCAAATCCACACATTTACATTTTATTTGCAGACTTTTGTATATAAAAATAATAAGTTATTGGTGAATTATTGCAACTATTATATTTAATATGAATCGTAATAATCAATGAAAGGTAAGAAAGGAAGTTACTGTTGCTATACAGCAAGTCAGAACACCCAGTCGGGGGCAGAAACATGACATCTGTAACTAACGGCAGCTCTTCTGCTGGTGGAGCGTCAGACAAATGTCTCAGACTTTCTACAGGTGAAGAATTGCACTAATTAAGCAGAGCATTTAGGTACCACCAGGGTCAGAGGTCTCCCTGGTCACCAGGGAGAATCAGCTTTTGAGGCAAATGTCACCTTAGTCCCTGCCTAATTACGTTACACCTTTGTAAATTGCCCGGTAAGTTTAAATACATAATTTTTGCCTCTCCACCCAAGCAGGGTTGGTGTTGTCCCAACAGCCTCAGCAGGCGCCATGCTCCGGAGGAGCCGGGGAGCAGACGTGAGATCCTTTCAAACTCGACGGTGTTACAGTCACAAAAAAGACTAAGTCAGAGGATGCAGGGAGACGAGCCCCTTGGTCTCAGTGGGTATGTCCAAGGATTTTGGGTAAAAACAGCACACGGGGGATGGGATTCACAGCCACCAGTATAAAAAGCAGAAAAAAACCCCAGAAAATCCTAATAGGAATACTTGGAAGCTCTTTTAAGGGTAGTTTATGGGCTCAGACAGCTGGGGTGGCTTTTCTGCAGGTCAGCAGCTCTGCGTCAGGGCTAGCAGGGCAGTTAGAGCTGAACTAGCTCACTCTGCTCGACTTTGTTCCATCATAGGAAAATACCAGGAATATTAAATTTGAAATGCAGGATATTAACAACCAATCCCCCTTTCACATGTAACAGAGCAGAGGAGCGATGGTTGCCCCTTGTTGGGATTGGAGGAAGAAGCATCACACTCACGCACCAATGAGTGCGATGGAGCATCCGCCCCAGTCTCTCCTGCCGTCCGTCTCCGAGGGGAGTGTTCTGGCTTCTCTGTTGGAAACACGGCTCGCTGTTGCCACAGAGCAGAGGAGAAGCTCCAGCGCTGCCGAGTGAAGGTTGGGAGAGCGATCTCAGCCGAATGATTTAGGAAGTGGAATTCCCAGATGAGATGTCAGTCACGTTGAGGAGGACTTTATGAGGCCTCTGACAACCTTTAAAGCTTTGTTTACCTACCCTACAGAAAAGCAAAGTAACCGGGCAATTTTTATTTTACTTTTGCTGTCATTATTTTATTTGCAGTGCCAGTATAGAGGGGCTGGATTTATGAGAACAGCTTATGGAGCTTTGGAGTCCTGGGCAGCAGCCTGTGAGGCTGTGCTGCTGCTCGGGGCGCTGGGCAGAGGCTCTGCGGTGCCTGCGGGGACCTGACACAGCTGTCTCCCACCCCACTGCAAGGCTTTAGGTCACTGGATTTTTTAGGTCACCACTTTGGATACCAGGAGTGCTTGGTATCTCCTGAGACAGGATTCTTTTCTAGAAATACAGCTTATACCATCAATTAAATGCTTTCCTTATTTAGATCTTGCTCTGAAATGTCCTCATCCGTGAAATGTCTTTTTCTCAAGATAGATTTGCACCAGATTAAAGAAGCCAATGCTTTCAGTGGGCACCAAATTAACTTGTAAGACTGTTTCAGTGGGGGACCCTGGAAGCATGCCATCTCCAGAAGGCAGTCGTGTTGGTACAGACACCAGCTGAGGCTGATGCCTTTGAGAACGTCGTGTTCCACGGGAGATCCCCCCGGGCAGGGCAGGAGCCAGCTCCAGCACCGACTGCAGCCCCCGCAGGGAACCCTGGCACCGGGAGGGAGAGAGGGACATGGGTGCGAGCGGAGAGAGGATGCCCGGCACACGGAGCCCCAGACAGGAAAGCTGCTGGGAGGATGTTGGGCCAGACTGGGCTGCACTGGGATGGTTGGGTGCCCAGAAAAGTCAGTAGGAGCTTGCAGAGGTGTCCATCCAGCAGCCGAGAGCCCGGCCAGGGGCACCAGGGGCAGCTCCAGCATGGACCATCTACTCCCAGGTTCAGTGGTTTGTGTGAACAGGCAGGATAACCCTGCATTTACTACCACAGACTGTAAAAACCACAAAGAGAAAAGAATTTACAAAAGCAGCGAGAGTTGCTTATGCTACCACCGAAGGGACCAATTCTTGCTTTAAGGGATTATCTCATTTGGCCTCATGGCCCAGTGAAGGGAGAGCCCTCCACATCACGGCAGCTTTTCCCCGGGCTGCTGGGAGGTGAACACACGCTTTGACATATTGGGTGAGCAGAGACGTCTAAGGGTAAAGCGCAGAGTTTGCCATTGTCACACCTTCTGCAGGGAGACCTCCTAGTGATGCCCGACGTGCACCGCGGCACAGTTACCACACCGAGCCGCTGAGCTGTGCCTCCCTTAATTTCTGTTCGCATACGAGAACGCCTGGCGCCACCTTAGACAGGCCTGGCAGCGTCATTCAAGAGCAGCTTATCTTCTGATCGGCTTAGAATGTACATTTTTATATTTCGTATTTATTATTTGTAAAGTCTGATCCCTGCGCAGGGCTGCGCGTCGCCAGTGGGGACGTGGGGGTGTTGGGGGGGATGGTGGTGGAGCCGCGGCAGCCGAGGGGCACGGTGGGGGAGGGAGAGGCCAGTCAGTGCAGCGCCACGGCTGCACCAGGGTGGCCACCACGGCTCCCACGGGGGTCCCCGCTGTCACCCCTGCCGGGCCCGGGCAGTTGTCCTCTCGCCCAGTGCCACTGCAGATGCCAAAACAGCCACAGTGCCCGGCGGTGCCTTCGTTTGCATCCAAGGATGATTTGGCTGCTCGTCTCCTTGCTGATAAAGAGCGGAAGGAGTTAAAATCAGCATAGTTTTGGTCATTGGTACCCTCTAAGGCTCTGGCAGTCCCAGAACATCAGCACTGAGGGCTTTGTGCTCCGTCCCCGAAGGAGTGGTGAGCACCAGATCAAACCCACAGCTTCCGCGGCGCTGGGAGAGGGACGCGATGGTGCTTTTGTCCCCTTGTCCTTGTGCCTGAGCTAGTTATAGGCATTGCTTTTAGAGAAAGTGCCTGTCAGCAGCTCCCATATCACTCGCCCTACGTCTGGATGCCCTGTGTGGTCTTAATTGGTTTCACAGGTACCTTACACAAAATTACCTGTCTTACTGATGCTGGAAGTAAAAATGGGAAAAACTTTTGCAGCCAGAAAGAGAATGATGGATTGCAAGCTTCCCTTTGCTGTGCGATTACCTGAAGGATCTGTGTTTTTCCTAGTAATTTAGAACAATTATCCTTGTCTGTAACCTACTTTTTCCATGCTTTATCGCTCCTGTCCTGGGGTGGAAAAGGCAGTAAGCAATCATTTTAAAATGAAATAATTTCTCAGTGAAATCTGGAAGGGTGTGACTGATCTGTGTGTTTATGTTGGACAAAGGCTGCCCGGGTCCATTCACAGCATCGCCGTCGCGGTTGTCACAGCCCTTTTTGCTGTCGCTTGGCAAGGGGAGAGGTGCTGCTGCCTGGGAAGCCTTGCTCCCGTGTCAGCAGAGTGGCCGAGGAGGTTGGGTGATGATGGTGAGCAGATCTTCAGTGCTGGGCCAGCCCAGGGACAGAGACCCCCGTCCCCGCACCCAGCTTCGGCTGTGGCTCTTGGTGGCCACCAAGCAGCCCTCTCCTGGCACTGGAGAAGGTGTTATCCCGGTCTGGAAAGTGCAGTGTCATTTGGTGCCAGAGGCCAAGAAACCATCTTTGGGAAGGGGAGAAAGAAGGAAGGAACCTCGAGGCTGCAGCTCCCAGCCCCGCACCAGCCATGCTCCGCAAAGGGAAAACAGCGGCTGCAGCATTCCCAGGCTGGAGATGGCGTTCCCACCGGGGGGGCTGTCTCCAGCAGCGCTTACAGCAGCCATGGGGAGAGACCCTCAGACAAGGAGATTGATTTTGCAGTTCTCAGTCAGTGCTACAGGCTGCTAGCACAATGGCTCTGGTTTCCTTCAAAAACGTTAACAAGACAATTATTGAATTTAACACAACCATATACAAACGTCCTGGTGAGGTTCCAATCAGAAAAGATCAAGAATTTTTATTTATTTGTTTGTTTTTTATTTATTATTACACCACCTATCTCTCCCTTTTAGACAGGGGAACCAGATGGCAGCACTAAAAGAAAGTCAACAGCAGCACTTTGGGGAAATAAAGTGTGTTCATTTAAAAATAAATAAATAATCAACGCAGTCCATTAACCAGAGCTTAAGGCAAACAGCCTTAATGATTTCCTTAGTTAAAAGGAACAAGCTCATTCTGGGAGTGCTGGCAGATGTGGGGGCAGAGGACCCGCCTGCTCTGGGCGATAGCTCTCAGGACACTTCCCTGCCACCAAACCCACCCGAGAGGGACCTGCCCAAGGAGCACCCCAGGCTCTGGGGACACTGCTGGGCTCCAGGGACACTGCTGGACTCCAGGGACACCGCCGGGTTCCAGCCAACAGCAGCCGGGAGATGGTGCAGCTCAGAGGAGGATGGAGCGGCAATAAAAAAATAAAGAAATAAGCACACACATACATAGTTCAATCAATAGCCTGCACTGAGCATGTAAAACCACAAAGCGCATGTATGAAGATCAAAATCATGGGTGTTTGTCCAAGCTGAAAGCTCTGTTCAGAAAAGACGTGAACCTTCTCTTCCCTTGGGGTACGAAGCATTTGGTTGGGGGACACCTCACTGCTGCAATTACTCCAGACTATTGGGAGAAAACTGTAGCAGGGATGATGAAGAAAACCCTGTAGGCCACGGCTGTCGGTTCTTCTGAGGCCCATTTGTACATGAGCAAGGATGGAAATGTCTCCCCTGAAAAGCATGGCATAGCTTGAAGTGCAGCTCTCGACGTGCTCCTCCCCGACTGCCGGCCCAGGGACTGGTATCGCACTGGGATTTCTACCATGTGCCCTGTGTCCCTGGAGTGTGACTCCAGGGCAGACACTGGGGGATGAGGGCCATGGGGCCACAGTCTTGAGTAAACCCAATACGAGAGTCCTTTGAGCTTTGCTCTTCTCAAAACATGACAGGCATTTTCCCCTACAGAATCATAGAATCGCAGAATAGTTTGGGTGGGAATGTACCTTTAAAGCTCATCCTGTACACCCCCTGCCCTGGGCAGGGACACCTCCCACCAGACCAGGTTGCTCCAAGCCCCATCCAACCTGGCCTTGAACCCCTCCAGGGATGGGGCAGCCACAGCTTCTCTGGGCAACCTGGGCCAGGCTCTCACCACCCTCACAGCAAAGAATTTCTTCCCCAGATCTCATCTCCATCTCCCCTCTTTCGGTGTCAAACCCTTCCCCCTCATCCTATGGCTCCCCTCCCTGATCAAGAGTCCCTCCCCAGCTTTCCTGGAGCCCCTTTAGGGACTGGAAGGGGCTCTAAGGTCTCCCTGGAGCCTTCTCTTCTCCAGGCTGAACCCCCCCAACTCTCTCAGCCTGTCCTCACAGCAGAAGGGCTCCAGCCCTTCCGGCATCAGAAAAGCACAAGTTGAGTGTAGACCAGTCTCCTGAAGCCTGGGAAGGACATGGGCTGTCCCCGGGATGCTGTCCTGGGGGGGATGCTTGCTCCCAGCAAGGTGCGCGTGTGCTGGTGGTACCGGCACCAGAAAGCTCCAGGTCGGCAGTCCTTGCTGAGCGGACGGTCTCTGGCAGCTGGAAACTAATGAGGCAATAAAAGGTGAATAGTTTTCTGCTGGTTTTTTTGAGCTGAATCGCTCCATAGGGCGCAGTGGGAGCAAGGGGGGGCATGGGACCCCGCCACCGGGCAGGAGGAGGGGGGAGCAGGGCTGGGACGAGGGGGGGAGGCTGTGCCAGTGCCACCGTGTCCTGCCCAGGGCCCTGAGAGCAGGTGGCACCGCTGGGGACATCTTCTATCAGGCCATGTGTCAGTCTCCAAGAGAATGAACAGTCTTCCTTTGGCGTCCTTCCACCACAGGGCTTGATTTAATGCCTTCACTGCTCAGAGTTCCGTGCCTCTGGCACGCTTCAGCACCCATTTAACATCAATTCGGGTGACCTGACAAGAAGACATTGAGCTGGGAAGTGCAGCCATTTTTTCTGGCTGTTTCAATTGGTCTAATGGAGTGTGTTACCCTTCCCTGCAAACCTACCCCTGTCCCGGCCCCAGTCCATCACGGTGGCAGTGGGGATACTGGTGAAGACGTCTGGAACCAGTATCCTCTGGAACCTTCCCCAAGAAGCTCCTTCTTCTCCTGGTGGTTGTGGCTCAGTCCTGGGCAGCATTGACCAACCCTTCAACCCTGCCCATCGCCATCAGCCATGTCACCCGCACCCCACTCCCGGGGGTCCCGGCGGCGGCAGGGACCTCCCACACCTCTCCTGTGCACGTACCAATACTCAGAAAATGGGTGTTTGCTAAATGTGTGCTCGACGGCAGGGAGGGGTACGAGCAGGCAAGGGAAGGAGGGTGAGGAGGTCAGGGCTGGGGGAGCACCTGAGGCCAGGGAAACCCACCCGGGGGGGCTGTGTCCCTCCCCCTGCCCCGAAGCACCCGGGTACAGAAGGATTTGACGGCTTGAGAATGTTCCTACAAAACAAGATGCACAAAAAAACACTCTTTGAAAAGAAATTTTACAACATAAGCTGGTTTGCTTTCCCTTCCTACAACAAAGAAATTGAGTTTCCATGAAAACCTCATAAGGAGAAAGATGAAAATCACAGAAAACTCATTAGAAAACACATTAGAAAACAAATCTTATTCAGCCTCATCTGCATTTAACATTTTAAACTTAGTATTTTTAATATGCTTAGGTGCACAGTTCATTTATATGTAAGGCAAACACTTTGTTAAATATCAAACATTAATAGAATTTTTGTAAAAATATTGGTTAGAGGAATAAGACCCTTGCAAAGTATGTTTCTTTATAGATATAGGTGCAAGCTTTGATATGCATAATTGCTCCTTAGCAGTTTTAAATGATGAAGTAATTGACAATAATGCAACAAGTTAAATAATTATATGTGAAATAAAATTAAAGAAATGAATAGTTCATTATCTCTTTTAAAAACTCTTTTTTTCCCTCCAGAACTGAATGTGTTTGATTTTACCCCACACCCTGGCTGAAATAAAGTGCTTTCTATCTCGTACGTGACACATGGCTTCTCTTACAGCTTCACAAATTTCCATGACTGAGTTGTGACAGTAGATGTTTATTAAGCCAAGGTCGGATTTAAAGAGTGTGTGCTGCTTCTTTGTGAGCGATCATTAAACCTGCAGCCAACTGGTGCTTGCTGTTTCCATAATGCAGAAATACAGAAGAAATGTCACCTTGCTCCAACCGGCTCTGCCATATTTCTACTATAAATGGAAACCAATTCATCCCCGAGACCTAATTCCTTCTTCTCTCAACCAAAACATACACGACTGGAGGGTAAAAAACCCCAACAAAACGCAAGCAGTGAGAGAAAAGGGGAGTGTGAAGGGGGGGTGTCAGCAAACACGTCCCGCACGCGCTGCCGTCATTTCACAGGCTGCTCCTTCACATTTACAGCCCAGAGAGTGACAGTGCTGCAGGCATGACATCGAAGACTTGTTCAAACAACCATCTCACAAGGGAAGTTTAGGAAATAACATCGCCTAATTAAAATAAAATAATAATCTTCCAAGCATCAATGAAAAATGCAGGTGTGAAAATCAGCGTTCAGAGTTTTCCTCTATTTCATAGCAGAAGAGAAAGCTGGAAGCATTGGTATCGTGATCACTTGAACGAACGTTGATGTCCACCCTGCTCTCAGTAGAACTTTGGGCTGGGGACCCCAGAGGTCCCCCCCTCCCTCCATCATTCCATGTCTGTGTGGCTACCTGCCTGCCTGTCCCCAGCAGGACTGCAGAGAGGGGAAGGTCTCAGCAGGAAACAATTATTTCTTGGGCAACAGCAGGTTCATTTGCAATTTCGTGTTCTATTTTCCTGGGGTGAGAAGCCAGAGAGGAACTCTTACTCATTTCTCAATTCCCGGCACATTTTGTTTAACAAACACGGCCAGGCAAGCGAAAGCTGGAGGGATGTCCTCTGTGGTGCCACCACTGCTCCCCGCTGCGGTTCCCCCTGCAGCAGCGCTTCTGGTGACGAGATTTCCTTGCCTTGGCTTCTTCCCCCCAGTTTGTTCTGGGGATGAGGGTGTCTGTCTCGGGCTGGAGAGTCCCTTTCTGTTCACTCCCCGTTGTCCCCCCCCAGCCCTGCCCACTCTGCTTTAGCTCTCCCAGAGCCAGGCCCATGCGGGGGATCCGGCCAAACTCGTAACTAATCACCCTCCCTCTGTGATTTTCTGTTCCTCAGAATGGGCTGGGGGTTATGTCTGTATTAGTGCCTTTATTTTATGTAAGTATTTAATTTTATTTGATTAATTAATTTAATTAGTTGATGCTCCTCCTGTGCCGGGGACGTGCTGGCCCTTGCACTAGCAGACACCGCACTGATGTGGACTCTGTGCGGCGGCTGGACATTCGGCATGGTGCGGTCAGGTTTGGGGCAGAGTCCTCTCCATGGCGCTGGGAGTAACAGGGTGAGTCCTGTCAGCCCCTGCCGTTCCTGGGGCATCTCCTCGGAGCACCGTGTAGCCATGAGCCCCTCAAAGGGCATCCTCCCGAAGAGCTGTCTTCCACCTCCAGCTTCCTAATGTCCTTGCAAATATTTAGTTTTCTTCACCAACATGATCTGCTAGAACCTGGATTTCATTTTTCAGTGCTGCAGGAGCTCTCAGGGGCAGGAAAGCTGCAGGGCTTTGGCAGCATCACTTGTGTGCATTGGAAAATCCAGGAATATCCCTCTCTTCATCCTGCCCTTCCCAACCACGGCCACCAGGCCCCCCCGCCTGAGGACACCCCCAGCTGTCGGATACAGCCGCCTGGGATTTGTGACAGAAGGTGTTTGCGGCTCCCCCTGTCCCTGCCCGGTCCCTCTGCCACACACAGCTGCTGGCCATAGCCGCCCCGTCACACGGGCTGTGCAGAACATTCTTCTTCTATTTCTTCAGATTTCGCCTCTGTTAAGTCCCGACCTCACAAGTGTCTCGCCTGTGTCGGGGTCACCACTCAGTGCTTGTCTCGGTAAATCTTCGCTGCTGCCATGGAAGTAAAAACTTCTCTATTTGTATGAAAATACTTTTATTTAGAAAACAATTGTAATTTATAGCTCAAACAGGCTTTCTTGATTCCTATTTAAATTTATGACTTCTTTCTAGGACCGCCTTCTGGGGACATTTCTGTCTTCCTCAATGTATCTTCATGTTCTGAATACATAATTTACGACAAGATCCTTCTAGATGATATCCCCACAGCAGCTGGAGAACTGAAGATGCTTGCATAGATTAGAGTTTCAAATGTTTAACTGCCATTAATTTGAAGATTACAGTCAGCAAGCTTTGTAGATTATAATGTATGATGCAATTACATCCTACTAATGGAACAGATCTAATTTTTTGAATATATTATTTGTTTTTTTTGTATTTCCAGTGCTTGCAGAGAAAGGGATTTATAATCCCACTTGCCAGCTTGGGTGGGTTATTTACTTCTGTGGTTACAGCGGGAGCATCCTCTGTCCAGACTTTCCTGTTTGCTGGATTTTTCTTGCTAAAGCAAAGGAAATTAGTGTGGAATAACCGAGGCCACTTTAGAAAAGTGACTTTATTTAGGTACAAATTGACAATGAATTAACTTTGGGAGGAAAATCTCCATCCAAAGATGTTCCTTCCACAGCTCCTCACCCGTCCTTCCCACCGCAGGCTTGTTGGCTTGTGTCCTCCCGGGTCGGGCACATCAGCCTGAGAGACCCTGGACCTCTGGCCATTGGCCTTGGCTTCCTCCAGCCTGCCCCTGGGGTGGGCGCTGTGGTCAGCGTCTGTCAGCTGCAGAGGGAACCGTTCTGTCCCATTTTTGCTGGCTTTATGGCACCTGGAGTAACCCCAGAGGCTGCGCTCAGGCCTCTCCTCTCTGCTGTAACTTCCCTGAATAAAAAGAGGGGTTTCATGTTGTCCACAATCATGGTCTATCGCACAGCACCGCAGGGCAACCTCCCTGTCTGTCGGTGACACTGTCTCCAGCCCCTCTAGAAGACCCCTTTTTTTTCCACAGTCCCCCCCTGGAGCATGGCACTTAAGGTTAGTTGTGAGCTTTTCTTGCCACTTTACCATCAGCTGAGAGAATCAGAAAAAACAATATCCCTTCTATGTTAATAGATTTTTATTATTTATAGATAGAGTTGTATCTCTGCTTGCAGAAACACTTTAACATATTGCATCAACTTCTCTGTTACAGGCAACAAATAATTTCACTCACATTAACTTTTTAATTAACTAATTAATAAAAAATACAAAGTAATATATTAAAAGTGTTATATTTCACAATTATGCTTCAAACTTTCAGATGTAGCTGTGCTAAAATCTCAGAGAGTAACCAATCCCACAGAAGCCCAGCGGTTGTGGGGTCTCTGGTTTCTAACACGGGTGATGCTTCAGTTTCTCCCGCATCAGACCTGCCCTTGGTGTAGGTATCACCGACTTTGGTTCTGAGACCCGTCTGCTCCCTCTCCTTAGAGGCATTCCTTAAAAGCAAGATAAAGACTTCTCTGAAAAGCAGAGTAGTAACCGTGGTCTTTGAGGAAGCCCATGCCGGGAACCGACAGCTAAACACGTCATAAAGAGACCTAACTTGTAATTTAGAGAAGCATCAGGGCTGAGAAGTGAGAAAAGCACTGTTTCTGAAGGCTTTTGTCCTAAACCAGCTTGCCTCTTGGCAAGAGGGTATTTCTGGCACTGGTGGTGGCAGGATGGGAGAGGGAACGGCCTCAGCTGCCCTCCCAAGTGCCGCAGGGGGTCTTCCAAGCTGTCACCTTAAGGGAAGTTCAGCCCTTTTTTCTCCTCCTACGAGTGTTACAACTGCTGCACGGAGATACAGCTCCAAATTAGCATACTGCATTCAGGTCTGACTCTGATTTGCATAAGAAGTTCAGAGATAATTCAATAAATGCCATCACATCCTCAGAAAATCTTGTTGAGATTTAATTGGATTGAACAATAATTTTATCTGGTGTTCATTGTATTAAATGTTCCAGCAGTGTATTCATTTTTAATTGAAGGAATTAATTTTGTAATTATTAGCATTCAGTTCTTCTGGAATCTCACTTCTCTGAATACATTACCTGCTCCATTTGTGTCTTTTGACATCACTGTAAAAACTGTGTGCCAGAGCGCTCTGGTTTTTGCCTGCTGTACCCATTAAGTTGTGTCTGACACCATGATGGAAATCAATATGCTATTAAAAAAAAAAGGGCTAATTGCTGTGTTTGTCTTTCCCGCCCTCGGCTGCTGGAGAAGATTTCCTGGCACAAAACACCACTGGGAGGAGCGGAGGAGACGAGATGAGCTTTCCTTACAGCAGCTCAGGGCTGCTGCGGGGTTTGGGCAGGCGTTCCCAGCATGGAGAACCTGTGGAGAGGACAAATTCCTCCTTCCTTGGGCATGGCCAAGACTGGGCTCTCCCTCACCGGTACCCAGGCATTAACATCTGGATTTGCCCAGCAGACAAATCCAGAGTCACTAACGTCTGGCCCTTGCCCTCACTGGTACCCAGGCATTAACATCTGGATTTGCCCAGCAGACAGAAGGGATCGACAGCAACTGCTCCCATCGTGGCTTACCCAATGCAAGTTACTGCTACCATGTTTTATTGTTATTATCATTATTATCACTCGGCACGTGAGGCAGAATTTGTCAGAAAAGAAAATCTTGCTTGTTAATCAGCTCATATCCAGTCTTCTGACATCATCTTGCCTAATTATAAATCCTTCCCCTAATTTTATTATGAACATGGTAATCTACAACACTTGTTATTTACAACTAATAATGTTTTAATATTATTAGCTAAATATTTTCTACAATAATAACATTTAAATATTATTAAACAATATTCTAATATCAAACAATATTTTAAAGATAAACACTGCTGCTGTTAATCATCTCTAACCTAAATGTCGATCTTTCCTTGGTGTGAGAGTTTCACCATTTTCTTCAATGCAAGAGAATCCTCACCATGTAAATAATTATAATATTTAACATTGCATAGTGTTTCAGCATGAAAACTCTTGATTTCTTTCATCTGAAGTAAATATGAGTCAATGTTATATTTATATATTTTGTTCTTTTCGTATCCCTATTTAGCAGAGAAATTATTTCTGAGGATGGCGGTTCTTCCCAGTGATGTTCAGGGATAAAGACAGACAAGGCGTAAGACGGGAGCTCTTTGCAGAGCGCGGAGATAAATGGGCAGCAGCTGCCCGAGCCGTGGCGTTACAGAGTGCTCGCTGCCAAAGCCTGCATTAAGCAATATCAACATTTACACAAGAGAAGTAGATTCGGCATCAAATATTCAGCGCGGCTGCTGCGGCTCCACGATCCCGGTGTGTCCATCCCTGTGCCCCGGCTGCGGTGCTCCGGGCTCCTCGGTGCCCGCCGGTCCCTCTCCATCGGGGTGTTCCGGCCACCAGGGCAGGAGGGGGACCCCTGACACCTCCGGGACACAGCCCCCGGGGCCGCCCAGCCTGTCCCACTGTGGTTTGGGTCTGGGCTGGTTGTGCTGGTGAGGTCAGACCCCTTGCGAAGCCCTGAACGCTCAGGATTCAGAGGAGAGATCAGAATAAAACATAAGAGGCCTGACCAGAACAGTTTAGAAAATATAATTTTCATCTATATGAAAATTCTATCTATACAAAAAATCTATACAAGATGCCTTGTGTTATGGCAGAATTTCAAAGTGCACTGGAGGGTTGGTTTATACGTCAGAAGCTGAGATGTCTACGTTCTTCTACTGCCCCCCCCTCCGTGCTCTCCCAGTAGAGTCTGGCTAAAAGGACGAAAGGGTAGCCAGTCTTTTTCCCCAAATTTACACGGTTTGCTTTAGTTTTTTTCTTGTTCTCTTATATTAAATCTTTTTCTTTTCTCCCTCTCCACTTATTTTTCCCTTCCTTTTTCCCCCAGTTTTTCCTCCGTTAGTTCAGAGGTGCTTCCACAAACAACCCGGTGGGCATGGCTGCCGCTGCTGCTCTTTTCTGCCTTTACCGGTGAACTGGCCTCCGGCTCTGCAATCTGGAGCCGCAGAGAAGGAGAATCATTAAGAAGAAGAAATCTGGGAGCAGGGCAGAGGCACACGAAGCTGCTCGCTGCTGTTTCCGTCCTGGGCAGGGTGCCCCCCGTGCAGTGACCGGGGCTGGCAGCCACCCCAGATGGACCAGTGTCCCTCTCTGCCCACCCTTCCCAAAGAGCATTCCACATCCCCTCCCGCACAGAGGAGGGGCAATATGTGAGAACACCCCAAAACTACCTACCGCCACCTGCAAACTGCCTGCCTTCGTCTGAACCGACCTGCCGGCTGGCCGGGACGCGTGTACCCCGACGTACGGGTTACTTCTCGTGAAGCTGTGAAATCGAAGAGCCACGTTTTGAAGGCAGCCTGGTAAAAGCACAGAGTGCCTGAACAGCTACAGATATAGATGCACCAGCTCCTCTCCCTCGGCTGCTCCCTGGAAGCACACACACTCCAGGCCACCGATCTTGAGCTGTTGATGTCTGGAGAAAGCCTCTCCTGCTCCTTTCCCTCCAGCTGTGCCTTCCATTTCCATTATAACTCGTGCTGCTTTTGCCAGCAGCTTTTAGCAGCCTTTTTGGCCTGTTTTGCTCTCCCTCCTGCTGTCCCCGTGGGTCTCCCCGCTCCAGCGGCCGGCGGGCAGGACCGGACAGGAGTGGCTGGGGGTGGTGGCCCTCTGCCAGCGCAGGGGCTCCTGCCAGCACTGCCCGCTGTGGTTATGATTCCACTCCTGTCCTCAGATAAACCCACAGGTTGGCACAGACGTGCCCCAAAAGATCAGGGCAGCAGTGCTGGAGCGTGGCACCGTCCCCTCGGTGTCTGGCCAGGAGACAGTGCCATCTCCGAGAGGGAAACCTCAGCGCTGTGGCCTGGGGACCCCTGCCGTGGGATGCACAGGGGTGATGGGGCTGCACCCCGTCCTCGGCAGCGCTCCCTGAACTGCGGCACCCTGGGCAGCCCTGCAGCCCAGCCCCACCAGCCCTTTGCAGTGATTTTTTGAATAACAGAGTCGTAGAATTGTCCAGGTTGCAGATCATGGAGTCCAAACACCAACCCAGCACTGACAACACTGACCCATGTCCCTCAGCACCACGTCTGCCCAGCTTTGAAACCCCTCCAGGGATGGCGACTCCACCACTGCCCTGGGCAGACTCTGCCAAGATTTCACAACCCTTTCGGTGAAGAAATTTTTCCCAATATCCATCCTAAACCTCCCCTGGAGCAACTCTGAGTCCCTCTCCCCCATTTTAGACCAGATGCCTCCATAATGTAAATATTTGCCCCAAATGATCCTATACTTAGAAGTTAGCCTTAAATTCTTCTGGAGCCGTGCCCAGCCCCAGAGCATCTGCTGAGGAGACCACCCTCTGGTGTGTCTGGGCTGTCCCATGCCTGGGCAGGAAGCGGGAATCCAGCAGGCAAAGCCTCTCCAAGAGCCAGGGAGCTGAACTCAGGGGTTCTGACTCACCCAGGGAGGGGTTTCTCTGCGCTGCCCCACGCTGTACCGCGCAGGAGAGCACCCCTGACACGCCGTGCGCGTGTTCCCGCACCCTGTGATAACCTGCTATTAAGCAGCAGAAAAGACCTAGGTGACAGGTTTTTTATTCTTATCTTACTTGTGATATCTAGTGATGAATTAAAATAGTGCTCTTAGGGAAATATGGAACATATGCATATGAAGATCGAATACAAAATAAGTTTGTTATTATCAGTGTTATTAAAATGAATACTTAATTAACTCATCATAACAACACACTTGCAGTAAAATGTTCTCACTGCTTATAAAGTGCTAAATCTCCATTAAGTGTTACAAATGACAAATGAACACCTACGGACGTACATATGACAGCCACATCAATAAACAGTGACTTAACTGCCTCCAATATATAAAAAGGAACTCTTTCTTTGAAAAAGTATTTCTTCTCTGACACTTAAAAAATTTTCTGATGCCATCACACCACTAGCCAAAACCTGGAGAAATTTTGGCAAATGAGATGGTGATATTAAATTTAATTTTGGGGCACAAGTTTTGTGTTCTAGCCCTGTGGGGAGCAGGGGCAGGAGGCTGGAGGGGGTGCCCAGCGCGGGGGGTGCCCCGGGGTGCCCAGGCTGGCAGAACACGGCCCTGGTGGTGGCAGGATCTCAGGGACTGGTGAACTGGTGAACCCCGTTTACTTTATCCCCCCTAAATGAATAATTTTCACTTGAGGATGTGCACCTCCCTGGAAACGACCCGTGCTTTGGTGCTTTAGGAAGAACAAGTCCCGCAGCACGTATTCACCTTGTGGTGTTTGCGTTACCAGCCTCTCCGGTGGCTGTGCACCACGGCCTTCATCGAGTGCTTTTAGTTCCATGCCAGAGTTGTGACTGTTTTCATTCATAACAAACTTTGTAAAAACTTAGCAGATAATTTTACTTTAAATATAAATGCAAAATCATAGATCCTGACTATAGGGGTAGGCAAAATTAGTTCTGGGGAACAGCTGCTAAAAATGAAGGTATTTACTGAAGTTCAGCTCCGCGCTGCTGGCATTGGTGAGGGTGGAGAGCAGCGTCCTCACCTGTATCTGGAAGGGAAGCAGCATGTCTTCACACAGACATCCTTTTGCTCTTTGTGGCAGTGATGGGCAGAGCTGTTTGCTGCTGAGAAAATCCTGATGCTGGCAAACCTCAGCTCGGAGGGGATCTGGACGGTGTGCCCTGGCCAGAGGTCCTGCCCAGCATCCTCTGCATCCGGAGGGGCGAGAGATTGTCCATCACCCCCTTTTGCCTTCTCTTGTCATCTCCCTTCAAAGGCATTTTAACCAAACACCTTGGAGGGCTGAACCCCTTCCTGACCGGGACCTGCACAGACCGTGGCACTCCGCATCGCATCCACGAGCACAGGAAGCCTCTTGCCTCCCCGGCTCTGCGCTTTTCTTGGCTCCCGCGCCGACGGCTCGGGAGAGCGATGCTCCCTGCACCCCAGGAGCCGGGGCTGTGTTCAGCTCCCTGCTCGCCTTTGAGCCGGCGAACCTGAGCAGCGGGAAAGGATCCTTCCTTGGGTTTGTGGCCGACAGTAAAGCAAAGGAAGGATAACATCATATAATTTGTCATCCCCAAATATTTCTGCTCGCACGTCAACTCAAAGCGGAGGCAGACAGGAGCAGGGGCTCTGGGTTATCACAGGGAGCTGGTCCCCACTGCCTGCCTGACCTCCAGCCAGCCGTCATCTCTCTGGGCCTAATCTGATGTTCCTAGATGTGAAATAACAGTTCCATCTCGGGCCTGGCATTCACAGGTCTGATTTTCATGGGCAGTCAGCTCCTGCTGCTCTCTTTTCTTGCCCTACATTTTCTCACATACGTAAGAACAGATCCATGAGAGCATTTACTGACGACTGACTCTGTAGTTCAGTCAGTTTTCTCCTTGGGAAAAAAAAACAAAACCAAAACCACTTTACAGATTAACAATCACATTAACAGCTTCTGTTGTGTATATAAAAGTACATTACTCTTGTGGCAAATTTCAGTCCTATAGTTCTGTGGCTTCATAATTCTCTGATAATACCCATATGCTGACAGAAATGCAGGGCAGGCTTCGACGTGGGCTCACTTAGATTTTTATGAAATTAAATTTCTTGTTCATGAGAGTAAAGAAAGCTTATTTCTCTCTGTGCCAGGTCAGAATCAAAGGTCTGTATTTCTCCAGATCTGGTCGATGGAGCAAGCCCTCATTTTTTTCAGCTTGCTTTAGTTTTGTGGTTCTTTGCATTTTGGGGGCAGCTCCGTGGATCCCCCCCCACCGCCAGCACTCGGAAAAGCAGCGTTTGCTGAAGGGGCTGGGGGTGGGTGGTGGGAGGGTGCAGACGCAGGAGATGCGGGGGTTTGCTCTGGGTGGCTGCAGAGGGGGGGACGAACGCCCTGCCAGCAGGGAGCTCTGGGGGCTGCAGGGGCTCGCAGGGGCGTGGGAAGCGGGGTGCAGGCAGGAACCCCGGCCCCGCGGGGAGCCCGGCTCGTCCTCGTGTTCCGGGTGGCTGAGTCCCCAAGCAGCACCCGTCCTGTACAGAAGTGCCTCTGGAGCTGCTCGTCCTGAGGAAGCCAGGGACGTTAAACCCTTGAGCCTTCTCCGTGCAGTGCAGCCCATCTTCTCGTAACACAGCATCCCTCCTCGCCAGTCAGAGAGGGACGACGGAGGCTCTCGAGGGTGCAAGGGTGGCTGTTGCTGCCTTTTGCCAGCAGCAGAGTGAAGTGTGACCTGGCAAACCCCCCAGGAAAAGAGCATTTACCACAGACTGGTATTTCATTGCCGTTCTAAACCCTGCTGTCACAAAGGGAGTTAAGGAGTCTTATGGAGCAGCTCTCCCCTCTCCCCACGGCTGTGCTCCCAAAGCCCCTCACTGTGGCCTCAGGTCTGCCTGCAGCAGCACCCAAAAGCCTTTCCCACCCAGAGGAAGGCAGTCCCTGTCCCCAGAGGACTGTGTCTGTCCCCAGACCCTCTGCAAACCCATCCCCTCAGGTGTCAGATCCCTTGGACCGTGGGTGCATCTAAAGCCCTGGACCTGGTCCCCTGTTGGAGCTGCGTGTCCGTGCTCTCGGGCCAGCCCTGATGCCGTGGCTCCCAGGCACGCAGCAAACCCCGCTGACTTCAGCCCCAAGTGTCCTAGGGTGCTCTTTGAAACCTAGAGCATCTGATGGAAAGATTTTTAGCGGCATTTTTAAAACAGCTTTTTTGGTTTCCGTAGAACTGACACATCTCCAGGAGGCCGTGTCGTGGTGACTTAGTGTCTTTGCACATCCCAGCTGCGCAGTGCTGTGCCATTTTCCAGAAATCCCAGAAACATCATTTACCTATAGCTCTCAAACCTGCCACCACCACCGCCATGGAACTGCCGTTTGAGCTGCAAACATCCCAAACCCTTCTGAACCCTTCTTCAGTTCCTGCGTCTGCCCTCATTCACAGGCGGGTCCTTCCCAAGGGGATGGAGGCAAGGCTTGGGCTGGGCATCAACCCCCAGGTTAAAATGAGATTCATGTCCACGCAGATACTGTGACAGCTGTGAGGAGAAGTAAGATAAAGTCCATAGGATGGCAGACAAAGTATTTTTAAGAAACAAATTGATCTCTTGGTGAAGATACACACATGGGTACCCACACAGACGTGTCCAAAGGCACACGCTTGCTGTTCCCAGTTTGCCAATGTCCTTTTGAGGAGGAGGCTCCCATAGCCCTGGTGCTCATGAGGAAGCCTTCCCTTGCCTTCCCCTGTTCCCCAGCAATGCCAGGCTTCCATGCTGATGGCAGCGACGTCGCTTCCAGTTTGCTGCACACTATTTTTACGAATGCAGCTTTTCAATTTTTTAAAAAGAAATCCCTTTAGCTATTACTTTTTGCCAAAATGACGCATTTACATTATTCCACCATCCAAGTTAAAGGTGTAAATAGAGCTTTTATTCTCATTTGGTGGGTGTTATGGTTTGAGGAACCCACAATAATGTATTGTCATTTAGACAATTATTCTATCACCTGATGACCTCTCCACACCTGGGAAGGGGAATTGGAAAAAAAACAGGAAACCAGAGGGTTGAAATATAAGCAGATTTAATAGAATGAGACTTCTTTGCTGGAATCAAATTCTAGAGGAGGTAGAAAAGTAAAGGCAGTGTTTGAGGAGAGGGGCTTATGAAGCAATTGGTCTCAGTGACTGACATGCTACAGATGTGCTGGGGAAAAAAGTTCAGAGACAAGATTCTTGGAACAAGAAAAGTAAAATGGAATCTAGTTTTAGAGATCTGGGCTTTTTTGTTTGTGTTTTTCTTTTTTTTTTTTTTTTTTCAAAAATTCCTAGGATGTAAAGAGATAAGAAATAAGAAAAAAAGTGACTGAATAAAGATATGAAGGCAATTCAAGACCTTACCATCAACTGAATTGCCTACTATATTCCTGAACTGTCTTCTACTTCTTATGAAATGCACCACAGTAATAATAAATATGTTGTAAAATACCTGACAACTCCACCAGGTTATAAATATATGGTAGTTGTCAATAATTCTCTTTGTGTTATGTCGAGATAACATAGTAAATATCTTACATTAGTATAGTGTTTATGCAGCTGCTGAAACTCTTCAAAGATAAGTTAAATGAAAGTAAAAGCATTAAATGAAGAGAAAAAGTCATTGCAGATTAAAGTATTTAATGATAAAGAGAAACAAGCTTTCAACAACAAGGTTTAATGAAATCAGAGGACAAGGGCGTGCAATAGGACGAGGGGGAAGGGTTTGACACCGAAAGAGGGGAGATTGAGATGAGATCTGGGGAAGAAATTCTTGGCTGTGAGGGTGGTGAGAGCCTGGCCCAGGTTGCCCAGAGAAG
Organism: Numenius arquata; assembly: GCF_964106895.1. Taxonomy (NCBI): domain Eukaryota; kingdom Metazoa; phylum Chordata; class Aves; order Charadriiformes; family Scolopacidae; genus Numenius; species Numenius arquata. Next base: position 70,098,138 of record NC_133581.1, on the reverse strand, counting down.
CTGTGGCTGCCCCATCCCTGGAGGGGTTCAAGGCCAGGTTGGATGGGGCTTGGAGCAACCTGGTCTGGTGGGAGGTGTCCCTGCCCAGGGCAGGGGGTGGGAATAGGTGGTCTTCAAGGTTCCTTTCAACCCAAACCATTCCATGATTCTATATGTGAATGATGTAGAAACAGTTGGAGAAAGAAAGCCTAAACACCTGTATTTTGTCTTATCCTTCAGAATTTCAGAAGAGGAGGGTGTTGGATTCCTGACCCCAGGGAAGGGAATCACAGAATTGCAGAATATTTTTGGTTGGATGGGACCTTTGAGATCATTGAGTCCAAACAACAACAACAACAAAAAAAAAACAGCAAAAAAAAACCCCACACCAAAAAAAAACAAACCACCAAACCAAAAACACACCCAAAAAATCCCAGAACACCAACACCAAAACCAAACCAAACCAAACGCCCACAACCACACCCCACCCACAAACAGACACAAGTGGGTGCTGCAGCACGCACCGGGGGGTTTATTGCAGGAAGATACCTGCCAAGTTAATTAGCAAAGACGGGGTGATCCCTTCTCCCTGCAGACGGCTGGTCTCAGCCCCTGTGGCTGCACCAGCTGTGCCGTCCCCTCCTCTCCCGGCTGTGCCAGAGCAGACGCGGGGCTCGGCTGAAGGGACCCCCCCTGTGCAGCACACCAGCCATTCCCACGAGCGGCCAGAGGTTATTCCTGCCAGGGAACACAGATTATTAAACCTCAGCCAGTATTCACTGTGGTCCCTTTCTTTCATCAACTCTCTTCTCCAATATTGTATTTCCTATTCTTTTGGGAAAATAGTGCGCTATTTAATAAGAAGAACAGGTTGTTTCAGTACACCTGAGTATTGATGATTGACTCTCAGGCTTTTTTAATAATTCAGCTGCAAGATAGGCCCCATGTATCCAAAACACACCTAAAGAATGCTCCAGAGAAGAAAACTGAGTTTGATGATTTTCCTGCTGGATGCTGGGGGCTGAGAGACTCTTCTCAAGCCAGCTGGGGAGCAAACCCACCCATCCGTCCTGGAAAGAGGTGGTTCCTCCTGGGACTCAGCTCATTTACTGTCCCATCGCTGAACCGGGGAACAACATGAAGCAGGTGAGCAGTGAAAACCCGCCCTTGCTGCAAGCGGAGAGTGGAAAGGACAAAGATGGGTCAACAAAGGTTGGCTTTGCCCATAGTGTGGACATCTTTGTGTGGAGAGCATATTCATCATGTTGTGTTTGGACCTGACCCTTCCAGAGGCAGCAGATTCCCTCTGGAGGCTTGTTTCTAAGCTGAGTTTAGCTTAACCTTGTGAAACCTTAGCAAGCCCTCGTTAGCAGGAGAATCCAACCATTCTCACGTTCCATCTTTGCTGCCTTTTGGGGTGGTTGTGGTTGAGCTAACCCTGACACAGCGGAGATGAAGCGCAGAGCAAGGCTCCCATAGCATCTCCCAGTGACACGTCTCATGAGGAGTTCTCCAACGAGCAGCTAGACGCACAAGGCACGTCTGACAAATGGGCTTTTCTTATCAGTAAAGGCTTCCTTGACTGTGAGGCCAGCAGCACCTCGTGAGTGGTGTTCCAACAGCAGGAGATGACAACCCTCCACAACTCCGGCAGAGCTTTGAATATTCCCTGCAGGTACTCTGCAGCTCACCAACCCATCCCTTCAATAAAAACACTGTCCTGTAGATCTTCTGACCTCCCTTGGGTACATCTGCTGATGGTGTGTGCTTCCTGCTGCTCCAGAAATGATCATTTTAATATGGGTTTCAAGATTCCTCTGTAAAAAGACAAGATTTCTGCTGACTCGTGCAACTTTGCATTCACGTATTTACATGAGTTTCACAAGCAATGCACTCATCAGGGCTGCAAACCGGAATAAGGCAGGGGGAAAGGAGGACAGGGTCTGGTTTATCCCATCAAGTGCACAGCAGCGACCCTCACGTTGGCTGGGGGGAGCCAACATGCACTGGTAGCAGAGGGGATAAGCAATCTGCAGGCAACACATGAGGAAAACAAGGATGGATGTTTCAAGAACACAACGGAGTAGATACATCCTGGAGGATTAGGGGGAAATGATTGTTTTATCTTTTCTGACATCAACAGCACGAGCATACACACATGCACCAGATCCATTAGCTAGCTGGAATTTATTTCCTGTACTTGTTTTTCTACAGATTTTGGGTTTCCTCCCATGTTCTCCTAAGTCTCTGGCAAAATTTCCCCCGAGTTCAGCAATAAATTAGACCCTTTATGAATTACATACCTGTGATGCCTCCTCAGAGAAATAAAGCAGGATGCAGTGTTGTGCGGGAGCAGTCAGGAGCTCCGAGAATCGCTCACTCCATCATCACTGCAGTTGCCAAAATGCAGCCAGCTATCAGTGCCAGGACCGCTAAATCACCCAAACCAGGTGAATTCTTACTCTTTTTATTGTAATGTTTTAAGCCTCAGTTTGATGTACTTTTTCTTGGCATGCAGAAAGAATAAGGCTATAGCAAGCCTAAAATATAGTTATCTGTAACAAGAATCATATAGTTCACAAGGTATTCAAATGTTAATTTTTTTTTGCATTGCTGTCGGTAAATATTGACTTTGTACTCAGGATTGTAAAGGATGACAGCCTGAAAGTGCCATTTACCATAGATACATTCTGGGCGTTAATCGAACTGTTCCGTGTGAGATTCTCCCACAGCCTGTTACGCGGCCGTTTGTACCTGTTCCTCTGTTGGTCCATAAACAGGAACGGTCGTGGCCCCATCGGAGCCTTAAATTTGCTGGTGAGAGAAGCTGCCATGTCAGGTACCAGCACTGGAGCGGTCTCTGTCAGGGAGAGGGAATACTGGAGGGGACCATGTTTCTGAAGAGTTTCAGGGAGCTTTGAAGAAATCCACCGACTCTTTGTGTGCCGGCGCCTGTCCCGATCCCCAGTACCTCTTGGATATTTGCTGTGCTGTACAGCTCTCTACAAACAAACCCAGAAAAAAAGCGTCCCAACTGGGTTATTTATAGCCTTTACATTTTGCTCTCCCCTGCCTGGTTAGGCTTTGTCTAGGACTGGATATTTTAAATCTGTTGGTTTATCTTCAGTAAAGCACTCCAAGCCAGTGGTTAAAACACGTGAAACTCCTCTGTGACTGATGCTAGAATGGCCTTAAATTTGAAGTCCTCAGGAAGAGCTGAGCTGAGCCAGGGAAGGAGTCCAGGCTTGAAGAAACAGGAACAGGAGCGCACAGCACGTGAGAAAAGGGGGAAACTGGTAGAACAGGATACAGCACTGCATTTGGGAAACACAGAATAAAGTAAGCAACAGATGTTACTGAAAAAAAAAAAAATAATAAATGTCCAAAGGAGTTCTCAAGCATAAAAAGGAATTATTCAGTATTCCACAAGAAAGTCTTACTGTGATATAAGCACACTTGTGTCATAACAATGTTTCTACATAACAACGTAGAAAAAGCAGAAGAATTTTCTACATTTCTGCTGTTTTGGGGAATATGCAGAGGGGAGGTAATCATGGGTTAAGAGGGAAAAAAATAAATTTCTTCTTTCATCAGAGACCGGGAGAGAGATGTAGTTTCACAACAGCAACGTGGTAAAAAAAAATAGTTTGTGAGTGTGTATTAGAACTGCCCAAAGTGTTCCCTGACCTATGGCTGGCTTTAACAAACTGGCATTTGGAAAGGCTTGAGAAGACATGAAAAAACCCGCAATGTGTGAAAACAAAGCAGAGAGCACTGTGTCGGTACCGAGGCACGGGCTGACCTCGGGCCAGCGAAAGCATTTTGACCCAGCCTTGTCCCCAGCCTGGCTGTGGGAACAGCAGCTCCAGCTCCATCTGAGACGACAACAGATCCCAGTACCTGAACGTACCCCCTGGATACCAGCCCCCAGGACAAACCCGTGCCACGTGCACCAAACCCTTCTGGAGAGGATGAACTTCTTCTGGGGAGGATGAACTTCTTCTGGGGAGGATGACCTGTTCCAAGCATCCTGGATGGTACATGCACCCACACCCCTGCCATGGAGATTCGCATCTCCTGGAGAACACCAGTCACCCAGTCCTTGAGTCCCCCATCACACTGCCAATCGGGCTCTCTGTGTCCTTCTCAGGCCACCACAGCAGCTCCTGCACCTCAGGGCTCTTCCCACACTGGATATCTGTGTTCTGAAGTACCCGATCTCCCAGGATGCAAAGAACATTTCTCCAAAGCCTGCAGTCCCCATGATGTTCAGTGCATTTTGGTACACTTCAAAATTTTGCCTTAAGTTTTTTCTCTGCTTATCTGGTTTGATGATTTCTTTAGCTATTTGTACAGACAACTGCACACGCATTTCTTCTGCAGCCCCTGCTAAGTCTCTCTTTTCTTCCTCATCCTTCTGACAGGTTTACACGCTTCTGCTCTTGCCCTGTGATTCTCGGCGTCTCTTTGAACTTGTTTTTAATCAAAGTCCTCCAGGAGCCTGGTTCCTGCCAAAGCATAGAGCAGAGCTCCCTGTTCACAGGTTTGGTGAACTTCTGGGGAGGGTGGAGGTTCCCACGTTGCTGGATTTGTATGGAGACCTGCTGCCAGCTGACAGTTCAAGTTACTCATCTGATGTTTCTCCTTATGTGGAAGTGGCAAAAATCTCTCTGTGCTTTCCCCAGGTTTGTAGCTGACATGTCAAAAGGCATTAGTCACAATCAAAGTCCCCATGGTATTTTCAAATATCTAGGGATATTGTTAATAGCATTGTCAAGAAGCTGCCATTGAACATATGCTTTCCGGTGTTCTTCTGGGAGATTCTATGCATGAAAGGGTATTTTTTTTTTTTAATTGAGGACTAGTAAATCAAGTGAAGGCACAAATCTTTGGATAATTGTGACTAGACTAACAACTATGTTGACCCGCCCCAGGTTTTGGTCACATCTTTGTAACTTGGACATTGCTTTTCATTCCTGGGGTTGACAATGCACAGCTTTATCCTGCCCCGGATACGTGTGGCACGAGGTCACGGTTCACCCTCAGTCTTGCCAGAGACTGATGCTCTGGACAACCTTTGCCGCTGCTGATTTAACCTGTGGGTCCCAGGGACGCTGGGGCTAACCACTAGAAATCACAAGTCATCGCAGGGGCCACCTTCCATCCACAGCAGAGGCACAAAGCTGTGCCCAGCAAGTGACGCTGCAAATACCCATCCCGCTGCTGTCCCTTGGCTGGAGTTACCACCGACCAGATCCCCTGGGATGGCCTTGCCCAGGGTCCCCAACAGCCCCCAGGCAGGACCTCGTCCTCAGATGAGGGGTCCCCACATCACTACAGCCCCCTCTGACCATCCTGCCTTCTCCCGGTGCAAGGAAAGTCAGCTGGTGGATGGAGGCGGGAATGTTTGTTAACTTGAAGTCACTTTGTCAGCCAGGATCTCATGCCGACAGCTTTGTGTCTGAAAAGTAATTTTAGTTTCAATCAAAAAGAATAGAATAACAAGTTTAACATTTGGAAAACTCATTACTGGAAACTTTATTAAACTTAAGGCTAACAAGCCTGATTTACTGCTTGAAAGAGCAATTTTTTTTTTGTTAAAAAATGCAGATATAAGAAGATTTATAGTATCTAAACCAATTATGATAGTGAAGTGCAGCATTAGTTATTCCACGTTCTCTTTTCCCCCTCCCCTCCGTTTCTTCTTTTTCACATATCAGTGCATCTAACTAAGCGCAATGTCATTACCAGAGAGCGTTTAGTGAGAATGCCGTTATGGGGATTGAATTAAGCGTGCTCTGGGAGGCTTTCTCCCTGAGATGACACAAGCTGTCTGTTTTTCCCAGAAGTACAACAAAAAAATTTACATTTCTGACGACTTACATTTCCGGGTGGGGTGGGAAGTCAATGAAGAATATCACAGTAGATAGCTCCCCATGCCTGCGCTGACACGCGGCACGGCCAGTCCTGCACCTTCCCCACAGCCAGGGAGCAGCAATCCCATCTAGTGACCATCACCCGCCACCTCCCTGCACGGCACCCAAACCCAGCTGGCTCTGTGCCTCCCTCACTGTGCCGATGCTGGAAAACCATTAATGTGCTCCATAATGCAGGAGAATATGGAAATGCATTTCTGAGCCTGACTCCTGGAGAGAGCAAGCTCCCCAGCACCCAGGGTTAGGTGCCCAACCCCTCCTCCACATCAGCAAGGCACGTGTAAGTTAAATTTCTTTTGTTTGTTCTTTTCCCCGCTTTAAACACACAGAGAAATATTATAGTTGTGAAAATTCAATCTATGTTCTAGAAAAGCCGAGGCTCTTGTGCATAGTTTACCCAGAAATGTTCTTAAATATCGATGTTTTAATGATGCATTCTGCAGAGTCCTCTGTTTTGCCAGAGACTTATTTTTAAAGGCTTGCTCTAAAAGGCATTGGGGGAGTTGAAATCGCAGCACTCGAAGCCTCTGACAGAAGCTGTGTGTCGGCAGCAGCGCGGATTGAATGCTAAAAGGCTCCACGTGGGACTTCCCAGTGCTGCCTTCGGCTCCCGCTGGTCTCGGCCACGTTGCACCAGGGAACCAACAGCCTCGGCAGAGGGGAAGCTGATCCTCCATTTTCAAGCCCATTTACCCAAAAGAAGCCTCTGGCCCCAGTCCAGCGTGGGGCTTCCAGTGGGAGAAACTCTGATGGGACCACTCAGGGTGTCACACTGTGTGGGCAGCAAAGGCTCTGGCTGCTGTGGCCATGGAGGGATGGATGTCCAGCTCCTGTCACCTTGAAGGACGGTCAAGAACCTCATGGTAGCAGCCAGAAAAAGACACCAAGGGAGAGCTGTGGCCCTGGGGGCCCTTGAGAGAAGAGGACACCTCAGCTCACAACGCTGCCACTCACCTCTGTGGTGTGTGGAGGCGTCTGACACGGTCGTGGAGCCACCCAGCAAGCAAGAGTTGGGGACACACCAACCTGCATCCTCTCTAGGACCTCCCAACCTTGGGAACCTCAATCTTCTGCAGAGCGGGAACAAGGTTCGTCTTCAAAGCGGTGACAACTAACATCTGGATTTAAGGGTGAAAACAGAGCCACCTGCCCTTCTGTACCAGTGCTCAGGTGAGCAGCACAGGACTCGCTGCCCAGCAGACTTCTCCAGGCACACCAGGAGGCCATGACAACTGCCCTCCTTTTATCACTCCCTCCCACAACCCCAGGTGAGCCGGCAGATGTTTCCCATTTCCTTTTCCACTCCTTGTCAGGGAGTAAATTCGTGGCTCCCACTGATGCCCTTGGCATCACACAGCTCACCTGGGCAGGAGGCTGGAATCACAGCCCATGTCCAGGTTTATAGCACACAGATTTGCGGACTATTGGTAGGAAAGTGTTTCTATCCGTTACCTGGATGGGTATCAGATGCTAAAATGCCAAAATGATTCCTAACTTTGTTCCACGCAGAGCTGTAGTCTCTCTAGGCAGGAAGAGCTGTGTTTCTGTTGCAATATGTATGTGGTGCTGGATTTAGCAGAGAATGTGCTTGGATTAACTTGGACTTTTTTCTGTTTGTCAAAATACAAAGGTTTGTGTGTTCGTGTCTTGATACTGGCTTGTTTTCTCAGCCATGTCATTAATCACAACTTTGTTTTTTAGACAGTAAAAGTATTCTCATTTTTGAATTTACTAGCTAATACTTATTGACTATTTAGCAAGTTTTTTTTTTTCCTGGTTTTATAAATTGAAGAGAGATGAATCAGGCAAAGGGAAACAGGGGTGCAATGGGGTGCTGATGTGAGGAGTCTTGCAGTCATTTTGTCAGCAAATTTAAACAATAGGTATTAGAATGAGTGTCTATGAAGTCAGAAGATGCAGTGCTTCAGAACGGCAGAAATTAGGTGGTTTATTTAGGTAATCATACGATAATGTCTTGGTGGAAAAAAGAATCATCTTTCAATTAAATACATTTAAGGTGCTTATACAGCAAGAGATGACTACTCTAAACATTTAAAAAAAAACCCACAATTTTTTCAGATAAGATACCGAACATAAATCTGGATGCGTTCAGGGATGGCTGTTACCAGGCCATCAGCTGACATCAGCCAGTGCCAGCAGCTCTTCTGGATCATTGGAAAGTGTGTGCTTTTATTTGGTACTTGCAAACGTGAGGAGCTGTTTTTTGGGTGCTCATATACCAACGTGGTATCAGCCTGGACCCAGCCGAGGAGGATTAGCTACAGCTGATGCCTTGTCTGGGTAAACTCTGCAACGGAAAAGGGATACCCCAGCTTGAGATGAATGTGAAAGCCCTGAAATCCATTGTTTTGGCCCTGAAAAATGACTGTAAATGCTCTGTATTGTGGATCTAGAATTCCTCCTGTTCTGTCACTAGTGCGAAAAATCACCCAAGAAACACAACCAAAAAGCTCCCACAGGGAACAACCCCAGACCCTGAAACAAGCCAAACCAACTCTCCCCGCTCCCTCCACAGGCGCAGGAAGGCACTCAGTTATCAAGTGCGCTGTGAAGAGGAAGGCAAACTAGCACTTTTCCCTTCTTTTCCTGGTAATTTATTCCGTGCACAACATTCAGTGGTTTGAATGGAGCGGGATGGGGTCTCCTGTTCCGGCGGGGGGTGCAGCTGCACCCGCCTCAGTGCAGGGCTGGTTTTGGGGCGGTTTTGTGTTTCTGTTGTTGCTAAACCTTCTGGGAACGGCCGGGGATGGGCCTTGGCAGGGCCAGGGGCTCCACCTTGGGCCCCCGGTAACATCGCATGAAAACACCCAATTTGTGATACTCTCCGTCTCTGAGAAAGCAGTGGCAATCCGGGATTTGGGCCTCTTTTCCTCCCATTTATTTTGATAAAAAAATTAATTACAGCAAGATGATTTACTGAATCTCTTAAAACTAAATAAGATTGTTAAGAGAGATAATGCTTCATCTTAACTGGTGTTCTGAAGGTGGTCGTATGCTATGTCTGTGCTACTTTAAATAAATTATAAGAATTAAATATTCATGAAATTTGATTGTTTGGCTTAGTACATTTGCTTCCTGTAGCATATTTCATTCACCGATTTTGTACAAACTGTATAAGTATGTATTAATTGCTATAACAGTTTACAGATTTCCTCCCATATGGCTGATTGGAATAGTGGATGCAGCAAAATACCAGCCACAGACATTTGCTAATAAATTGTGTGCCCGAGCAAGAAAAGCTGTATTTTTGGTAATTCATACTCTGCATATTTTTTGTGACTGCATGGTGGGATTTGTTTTCAGTCAGGGCGTAACGTCACCTCCCGCGCCGGGGCATCCTCAGCGTCCAGCCCAGCTTCACCCGGGAGGCAGAGACAGACCAGCTCATCTGGGACCCTGCACTTGGGGCCTTTGCAGAAAGGGTTATTATTCAAAGTAATTATTACTTTAAAACAAATTGTCTCTTCAGTGGCTCAAATGCTATAGTGTCCAACACCTGGAAAGGACAGTTTTGCAGAAGACAGTCTTACAAAAGACAGGGGTAACCCCCCTTTGAGCTATTTCTGCTCTCGCAGCACCCCGGGCTCTGCTGCCGGTGGGGGCAGACGTGATGCCGGGGGGGTGTCAGTACCTGTCACGGGGTAAAAGACTCTTGTAAGAGGGAGGGAATCAGCTGTGCCAGTGCCGGGCTCGCATCCCTCCTGGCCTGAAGCCGCTCAGCTCAGCCATGCTCCCGCTTTTCCATCCAGACCCCTTGGTAGCTGCCAGGTTGCCGGCCTGGTCTGGGGGTGCAGGCAATGCCGGGGGGAGCCATCTGCCTGCAGCAGCTGGAGGTTTGGGAGGATTTTTTAATTCTGGAGGTTTTCTTATTCTCTCTGGCTCAGCAAGGACAGACCCCAAGCGCGGTCCATGACTGCCAGCGGAGCAGACACGATGGTGTGGCATTTCCACGTCTGCCCGGAGTCAGTGGATCCCAGACCAAATGCGTGCAATCTCCCAAGTCAAACCAAGGTTTCTCTCCCAGAGACAGCCCCTTCCTTCAGCTGAGCTCGCCACGGCCTCCGGGCTGCCATGGCTCCGGGCTGGGACGCCGTTTGCTGGCCGGGAGGCGGAAGGCAGTAGCCGGGAGGTTCCGGGCAGGAAAGGCAGCCGGGAGCTGGGTGGTGATGGAAGGCACAGCTCCTAAATTAGCTGGAGGTCATTAAGCCAAAACCCAGCCCTTATGGTCCAGTCCTGCCCAGGCTGCAGCACACCTGGGCAGCGGAGAGGAGCCTCCGTGCTCTCCTTGGGTCCTCCCCTGCGTTAGGATGAAATGCAAGAGCAGGAACGGAGGAAAATGCCAGGACCTCGACAAGGGCTTCTCCTGCCATCCCTGTTCCCTCAGCCCGGGGAGGCACCGCTGCTGCCAGGGTGAGCAAGCCTCTTCCGGCAGGGAAAAATGAATTGGGGAATTACATTCCCTTTTTTCGCTCCGTCTTTTTTCTCTTTCATTCAGCCTTTGCATGTACGCTGCTTTAGGAGCAGAGCCAGGCTAGCGCTACCTCCTGTTTTAAAGGAGTAAGGGCCACAGAGCACCTTCTCCGCACCGTGCGTGTCCCTGTGGCCGGCTCCGAGCCAGGGAGATCGTCACCCGGGCTGGGTGATACCCAGGACATGGCCCGATTGGTACATATAAAGTGTTGTGATCCGTTGAAATAGTGATTGTGTGCGCGGTGCTGCTCTGAGAGAGAGCGGGGGTACGCTGTAACGAGGGCAGGGCAGAGCTTTAAATAGGAACTGGAACCTCTGTAAACAAACGGTGTTTGTGACAACTTCGCTGTTAATGCACGTTCAGCACCGGGAATGCAGTGAGAAATGAAGGTACCAAATGAATGTGTAAAGAAATGGTGTAAGGAGGGCGTTTGAATGTCTGTGTGTGTGTCTAAGGGCCGTCTCCACCGATTCTGCCGCGATACTCTATTGAGGGTTGCACTTGCTAATCATGCAGTCAACTTCAATAGCACAGAGCATTCCTTCGTGCTCAGCTCACGGTAATGATATGTATTGACTTTTGCATATTGTAAATTGTGCATGAAATGGCCCATTTCTGTCTACTGGGAGGGGTTCTGTGCAATTCGTGCTTTGCTGCACAGTTAGAAGAGGGAGCCTCAAAAACGTTCCCTTTGCCTTCCCAGCAAAGCAGCAGGTCCTGGCCTGAGAAGTACATCCCGGGATCAAATTAATGAATTTCAATCTGCTCATTTACAGAAAAATAAAGGTTTTCTTTGTGGCACAGCCCGAAGGATTTGTATTTGAACTTCAACGCTTCCGCATGTGTCCAAATATAGGTGATGTTATCTAAAAAGTAAATAGTTGGAGATATTAAGGTGTAGCAAAAAGTCATGCAAAGTTCACAAAACAGCCTGTTTTGTACTGTTGCCATTCATCTTCTAATATTGTTGCTGATATTTATCTAAAACTGTACTAAAATGTGGAAAATCAAGAATTTTTATTCTGCAAGGTATTCCGATAGTTCAGTTTTTTTCATCTTCAGCCAGGAAAAGGGTCAGTACAAATAAAAAAAGCAATTAAAAATAAATAAAAGTACATGGCATGAATATTCCAGGGAAGTGCTGTGAGATGCAAATGCAACCTTCACGTTTCTGGAAGGCACAGAACCCGTTCCGAGCCATCCCCTGCGCGGAATGGTCTCATTTCAGCCGGTTTCAGTTGGGTTTAACACCGATTTTGGAGGTTTTCCTTGCACAGTTCTCTTTAACTGTGTTTCCAACCATTTTATGTTGAAACGTGGGCTATGTGCTCATCCAGTCTCCTCTTTCCCGGCACGTGGAAGGTGGAGGTGGGCTCTCGTGGGCACTTGGGGGGGTGCCAGGGTGGCCCCCGCTGCCGGAGGTGTCTGTGGGGGGGGATTGGGGACGGACAAATGCTGTAGGACTCGTGCTCACTGTCTGACGTGGGATTTGTGACGTTACTGCTCTGCCTAGGCTTGAGCTATGGCTAAATTTATGCCGATACCGTAGTTGCTGTATTTCTCTTGCCTGTCCCCGGCCTTTGTGTTCTATTTATTGCCCAAAAGGTACAGATTTACACCCGCTGAGCAGTGTAATGCTATGCAAATTGTGGTGCATAATTCTCACCATCCCGTGGTACCTCGTGTGCTGATGAATGTGATTTATCAGGAAAGAAAAGGTCTTTCTCTGTTTCTGCTTTGCTCATTGCTTGAGGATGCAGCGTGACAGATTCATGCTTCTGTAGCATCGTTAGTTTTGCCATGTTAATATTGTGTCACTAAATTTTAGTTCACTTCCCATTAAGAGTCAGACACTGTGTTCTCCTCCTCCCGTGCCCCCCTGCATTCCACATGTTCACCCAGCACATCCATTTTTCTTCAAAAAGAAGAAGAAATTCCAATCCATGAGTTAAAGAAAATGTATTAACCACTTATGACATGGTAAGGACCAGTTGTACAATCATCTGGCAGAGCACTGCCGCAAGCAATAAGCTTATTTTTGCAGCAAAATGTTAATGGAGCAATAACAAGTGGGGAAACAAGTTTCTGTTGAATGCACGCTCCGGAACACGGAGCAGCAGCCCCCCCGAGACTGGTCGGGGCTCCCTGCAGCCAGTCTGCCCTGACGGTGACTGACGGCTCTCCTGTCCCAGCTGAGTCCTGAGAGTAAAATTAGAGCTGCGAAAAATTCAAAGCTTAATCCTCTAATTAATCCCAATAACTAATATTTGGTGCAGAAAAGAGCCTTTTAAAATCATGCCATCCTAGAACACATGCGCGCTTTTCCTTAGTCTTTAAATAGCTCACTGGCTATATTTATCTGCCCGTTTAGCTTAGCATCTTTCTTTTTTCTTTCTTGAGTTTTTTTTTTTTTATTTAAGAATTTCTTCTTTCAATAACTTTCACATATTTCATTAACATTGGGTTTTATTAAAATCTTTTTGCAGTGATTAGAATTTTAAATGCACGTTTAAAGAGAAACCAAAGAGATTAAATGAATGTTAATAGAATTTAAGACACTCCATTAGCAACTTTGTGCCATATTTTTAAAATTCATGAAGCAACATGTTTAATTATATATGCTGATGAAATCCAGGTTGTAGGGCCGACCAGTGAATTAACGTCAACGTTACATGTTTAGTTTAAGGTTGAACGATGCATCAATCTTCATGTTTTCTGGCCTAAGTTGTTCATCAACGCTGCCAAAGTCACACAGATCCATTTATCAGCAAGTTACCCACCATTTATAGAGAAGATAATCGGAAAGTTTGGCCGCCTCTCCCTAAAGATGAGTCTTTTGCATCTATTATCTGGTTTTCTGAGTTCACATCTTTGTGGCACTTCAGGAGCCTCATTGATGTGTGCTCTTGCCCTTGAAGAGACTCAAAATAGCACAAAAATAAAAGCCCAGCACACGGAAGAAAGTGAATACATCACAAAATATATTTTCCCCAGGATCCCAATAAAGCGCTTTAACTCCCTGCAGACCTTCACTCCTTCATGATCTAATGCTTCTTTGCCTTAAAACCAATCTTGGACTATGGGATTCGGAGTTTCCTATCCCCGGTTTAAACCTTAATCTGAATTTAGGAGGTGTAGGTACCAGTGCTCTAGCCGGAGAAGGGACAGTCCCCAGCTGAGACCCGGCTTTATGACACGCTGCCGAATGAAACCAATCTCTGCCTGCAATAATTACGATTTTTAGCAGACCAGCTCCCAGCGTTCCCACGTTATCCCATACCATTAAGCTGGCTGTAATTGCCCAGCAGGTCGTGCTCCTGCAGCCTGATGGCCAGTTGCCAACCGCTGTGTCTGTGAGCCAGCTGCTGAGCAGTCCAGGAGCTTTCCTCCACCACTGGGTTGAAATGTGATGGAAACGGGGCGTTTACCTCCATTTCTGCTCAATGCAGGGGGAGTGTGGAGGAGTCAGCCGGGCTCCAGCGCTGGGGTGCAGATTTTGAGTCTTTTTTCCTGTTAACACAAGACAGGATGGATTTGGGTCTATACTTCCATGAATAAAAGCCTCCGTTACCGGGTGTCAGCTGGAGAACAGAGCAATACAGGGGTAATCACTTAAGTTCTGGCTTTCAAGATTCTTTTCCTGTTTTTACATCTTTGTAATTCTGCTCTCAAGAATGTTTGTTCTCTGTGAACCATGAATTTTGGACTGCCTACCATAGGTGGTTTAGTGCTGGTTTTGTAGTCACTATATATTCTCCTGAACCTAATTAACAGTCTTTGTGCTACAGTTGCCTGGAAGTTATCCAGGACAACAATTTCACCAGAGAATGGGATTTCATCAAAATGTATTACAGGAGTGTGCCAGTTTCAAAAACTTTAATCAGAAAAGGGATCTTGGAGTCAGGAAGGTATTTTTCTGTTGCAAAGAGACACGGTGTTGAATGCAGGTGTGTTCTCAGTTCATAAGCTGTTTTCACATTTTTCTTCCAACTTGGCAAAGTGGCTGCCTGAAAAGTTTAATTCTGCTGCAGGACCCCGGTCTGTCCCTGCCCTGGGCTCCGGTGCAGGTCACGGCCGTGGGGGACATTGTGGGGGGGGTCAGCCTGCCCTGCCTGAGTGGTCCTACATTACTTGCCGCACTGCAACCTCTGGCTTATTGTTAAAAAAAGTTGTAAAAAATCGAGATAAAACCCCAACCCAGCAATCGAGTCTGCTGAAGCAAGAGTTGAACACTCGGCACTGGCACCTCTGGGTACAGCGGCCACCACTGAGGGTGCTTGTGTCCCCTGACTCTGCAATTAGCCCCGTCACCAGGGGACAGTGAGTGTAATGGGTGTATGGGGGCAGGTCGGGATAACTGTCTAATGACACGCTCGTCAGATCTCCTGGGTGTCACGTTCTGCCATTTCAAGTGTCACGCCTGTGCCAGATGGCCAAGCCACTGGGCTGTGCAGTAGGAGCTTCTTATTCAAGGTCTGCCTTGCTTTTTTTCTGTATTCAGAGTCTCCCACCTCTTAGCTGTTAGGTAGCTTGAGAACTTCTCAACTGAGAAGATCCAGTTTGTTCTTCCCCCGCCTTATTCTGATAATTCTGAAGCACTTGGGTGCTGACCCATAGCAGATGCTTAACTTCTAGCATAGGATAGTTCCACTGAAATGCAGGTTAGTGTTTATGTCTTTAAAGGAGGATCACATAAAGGCATTCAGCTGAAGTAAAGCCTGACTACGCAAACATAAATGTGAGTTCAGGGACAAAACCAAACTCTCATAACTTAAAATAAAATGAAAGCAAAGCACTTTGAGACATCCCTCCAATGCTCACTGTGCTCCTCTTCAGTCTACGCACAAACCCGACACACCTCTTGATGCACAAGGGGACAATGCTCATGTTTTCAGGACCAGTCACCGACATTCGTCACTTTGGGTTCAGGCAATGCTCTGCCTATGCTGCACGGCTTGGTGGTGTGGTGAGGTAGTGTAGGGCTGGCACATAAATCATACGAGAAGGATATATCAATAATATTGGATAACACCCTTAATAACATGCTTTAACTTTTGATCAGCCCTGAAGTGGTCAGTCAGTTGGATTGGATGGTCATTGTAAGTCTCTTCCAACTGAAATATGACATTCTATTCTGTTCTATTCTATTCTATTCTATTCTATTCTATTCTATTCTATTCTATTCTATTCTCTAATACTGTATGAAACTGTTGCTTTCATTCTCCAGGATGCTTTTTCTTCTCTGAGTGTCTTCCATTCATTACAAAAAAAATAATGACAAAGGTGTAATTAAGGTTGGGAGAGCCCTTGGAGGTCCCTGGCCCAGCCCCCCAGCCCGGGCTGGCTTTGGAGTGAGCCCCGGCTGCTCGGGGTCAGGCTTTTACGTCTGGTCTCCTCAAGTCTGGCATCACCTGAGCCACAGATTGGGCTCGGGAAGGGCAGGGCTCCTGGCCTGATGCTCTACAGAGCAGGAGGATTTAAAGAAATCAGGGTGGTTCCGTGAAAATCTCTGGCTGGAACGCAGATCCCAGTTTCCAGTTTCCAGCTGCCACTCTTCAGAATGAGTCGTTTAACGTTTGGGTGGTTTTGCTGTGTTTGTTCCCATACATTCCCTCCTCTGTTTTTTCTGCTTTCTGTACTTGTAGGACTCCTGCTTAGTGATGACATCATTCTTTGGTTTTGCTGTTGAAGAACATTTTAAAATAAAAATCAGCATCGCAGCCAGATAAAAATAATCCTTGGTTTAGTGCCCATGGATTTATTAACATGACTGCCTCTCTGCTATTGATGTTAAGCCTGAGGTATTTTTAAAAACTCTTACCCATGGAGATCACTGACGACGTGTCCCTCTGTTAAAGACACTCGGTATGGGAGCATTTCAGAAGAAAAAAGGAAAAGAATTAAACCCACAGCAGGATTTATTACCTGAGTACACGCAACTGGCCTGTGAGGGAGGGTCCCTTCAGCTCTTCTCGCAATGGAACAGCCCCTGTGGCATGTGGTGCTCCACCACCTTGATGCAGAGAAGCCCTTTCCTCTTGAGCTTGCCCAGTTTCACATTAATTGCACCCAGAAACGGTTTGTATGATGTCACCAGTTGATGTATAACTACAGCAAAGAGATGGAGGTGCCTATGGGCTTATTTAGCACAAAAATTCAGTCTCAAAAAATTATCTGGAGAGCAGGCAGGGAACTATAAGGGCAGTGGACATCACGCTACTCTTTAAACAAGGTTTTATTAAGTACATATTTAAAGACGAATTGTTGAGATAAGTCAATGGGCAGACTAACTCCCCTGGGGACTGGGTCACAGCCACATAAATACAGGCATGAACACGTCGTTTTATAATACATTTAAGTAAAATTAAGATCTGTTGTTATTTCTGGTCCTGCTGCTCCTGCTGTTCACTCTCCAGCCAATGTCCTAATCCTCTCTTTGTCACTTAATTGCCAGCGGTTTAAATTGCTTTCCTTGAGCCTCTCTTCAGCCACAACTACTGCGGTGTTGGCCATGTCCTTGGCTGGTGTGAACGTTCCTGAGCCCGGGGTGGGGACACAGCTGTGTCCCACAGGTACAACGTAGATGACAGATTCATCATCAGATGTTATGGTCCCACCCTGGCCCCCTTGCTGCAGGAGGGGAGCACCCAGAGCTGGGGAGAAGAGGGTGCACCAGTCAGTGCCATCCTTCATCTGTCATTTCTCGTGGTCAACCTTCTGTTAAATGGGTTGCAGGCCTGGAAACCAAACAAGTGTTGAAAGAAAAACTTTTTTTGAAGAAAGCTGACTTTTCTTGGCAAAAGAGAGGTTGTAGAAGAAGGTTTGGGGTCCCACCTGCCCCACTGCCCCAGCCTGGCTTGCTATGAAGAAGTAAAATCCCCAAAAGCTCTGAGGGTGGCCTAGAGAAGGTGAAGAGAGAGCTGGTGCAAGCTGTGGGAAGGTCCTGGCTTCAAGGCAGTGGAAGGGACATCCCACAGCTTGGTGAACATCCTGTGAATAAGGCTCAATGGGGACTGCCCTAGGCTCAGTGTGAGAAGGCATGACATCTGCCACTCCCCATTTCTCCCTTTCCTGTGGAATGGAGTGGAGCCTCCATTGCTGTCCTATGTCCCTGTGAAGCTGTAGCACCTCTGCCAGCTCCAGGAGATGGGGAAAGATCTAAAAGGAAAAGTGGATGGGTGGCTTCAGTCATGAGCAAACCTGGTGATGTTTTATCTGTCAGTGTTCAGGAGATACCCAGCTGTTGAGGGTCACCTGTACATGGTTGTCAGTGCTTGTGGCATCTCGTACCACAGCTGGTTGGGTCACAGACCAGCTGAGGAGCTGTGAGGGCTGTCCAGCTGTGACTGTGTCCCTTGGGTGCCTTGGAGGCTCTTAAAAGCATCTCATGGGTGAGCCTTAGGGGTGTCCATGGCTGCTGGAGAGGCTTCTGGAGGTGGGCCGGGACAACCAGCCAGTCTCCTGGCTGACAGCAATCAAGGTCCTGTGCTGACTTCAGCAGAGCCATCTACATCATGCCATTTATGTCAGCTGGGAAATGGCTCATTGATTTAATTGGGACTGTTCTGGTCTGTATCAGTAGAAGATACACACTATATTTGTTCACTTCCTTCCTCAAAAATACCAGAAGAGGAAAAATAGCACAAAATCCTGGTGCCTAATTAAGAAAATAAGTTTTTGCTAAGGTGACTTTTGAAATTTTGGCTAATGTTGACTCCTTAAAGAATTTTAATTAGTACATTCCTTATTGTCTTTGTCTTCATGTGTTCTTTTTGCATTAATACCTCTTTTCATAAGTAGTGCAAATATAATCTTCCTTCTGTTTACAAAAAGAGAAAAAAGATTTTGTTTCAACATAATGTCATTAAAAATGAATATTTTACAGATAAGCTTATGGCTGGAGGGGCTTTATTTTTGCAGGATTATTGTCTCCTATTTCATAAAATTAAAGGGCAGCAAAGATATCAAGTACTCTCTAATACCATAGAAAAAGTTGACCAGTTTAATTGACATTTTTAAATAGGATTAATTTAGCACTTGAGAGAGATGGAAGATTGATAGGACTGGAAAGCAAAGTCTGTGGTTTATGGACATGACAAAATGTAGGCAGAACCAGCAGTGGGCTTCCAACCTCCCGCTGTTCTCTTTTAGCGTGTCCTGAGCAGACTCTTGAGACAATAATTCAGACTTGATCTCATATTGTCTTGAGCCTGTATGAAATGGAGAATGACAATCATTAAAAATTTTGCTGAGCTGGTGGGTAGTTTGGGACTCGGAAGCCTCAGTGCGATGTTCAAAGTGCTGAGGCCATCACGTTCGCTTGAGTGGCCTGAGGAGCGCAGAGGTGAAACTCCGGCGTCTAAGGAGAAGCAGAGTCAGAAAGCAAGATATATTATTCTACTTTCCTGCACAGACTTCCATCTCCTGACCTAACACTTGCAATTTAAATACAATGCCAAGGATTAATATCCTTTCATTTTAGGCAAGGACTACTTGCTGTGAATGATGGGATTATTGTGTATTTGAGCTGTGTCTGAAATAACATATTTGCATTGTCCTCAGAAATTAAACAGTTGTAAAGATATGTCAGTGATGGGAAAAGCTGGGTTTTTTCTTCTTCTATTTTTTCTCTTTTAGAGGAAAAATCGTAGTTGAAATGTTGAACAGCCTAAAATATTCCTTAAAGTTCATTGTAGATGGAATAACTGATCCATCACTTAAGAGGTCATCCCATCTGTACTTATACCATCTGTAACTTCATTATGTTTTCTTCTCAGGTGTAGAGAGATGTTCTGGCTGGCCGTTGTTTTTCAGACATTGCAGAGACCAACTCATCTTTGAAATCAGTTATGAAGAGAGAGGAACACTTACTTTCAATCCAGGCAGTGGTGGGGTTTGCCGTGGTGAGACAGCAGCGGGTTCGGCAGAGCGTGGCGTGGGGGAGACCCCCCTCTGCCCCGTCCCTGCTGGCGGGGACTCTGGATGGGAGCCGAACAGAGCGTCCCCCACGGTCCTGGGCAGGGGGACATGGGGTCAGATGGGGATGGGGAGGGGGAGCCGGGACACAGGGCTCTGCCGGAGGGTGGGGAAGCAGCGGGTACCGGGCAACTCCTCGATGAACAACAGGGCAACGAGCAATTCTCTGATCAGCTCGTACCTGAGAGTCATTATTTTCTTCTTTTAGGGAATTGAGGGCCGTGTGGCTACTGCTAGCCCAGGTGGCTCATGGGCAGCGAGGAGCAGAGCGATGGGGCACCCGTGCCCCTGAGGGTGGCCACTTGCAAACGTGGCAGTAGCCGACAGTGCCACGATGGACGGCGGTCCTGGGAGGGATTCACGGGCACGGGAGAAAGGCTGCGTTTATCCGATAATGCACTTGAAGTGCACAATTCAAGTGGTGATCTTTAAAGTGCTCAATGGAGTACACCGAAACGCTGCGAAACAACTGCTCTTAAGCGGCTTCTGGGGATGCTGCTTTTAAAATATGAGTTTCATTTCTTTTGTGTGGTGTTCCAGGTCACTGGTCCTTTGTTCCACTTCTGTGAGCCCTTGTTGGATGACTGCCATTTCTCATCCTCCTTTGATTATTTCCAGTGTTATTTAAGAAGCTGCTCTCTGCAGATCATTTAATGAGGAGGATTTCCTCACACAGGAAAGCTTCCATCTTTTTCTTTCAAGTGTCAGGGTGGATGTTTCCTCTGCTGAACAGGAGCCACATTTAACTGTTTGGTTTCCTTAATTCTTATCAGTGAAACTTCCCTCCTTTGGCTGAGTGGGAAGGGGCAGTTTAGAGCATCTGCCCTGGAAACGTTTTAAAGAAAGTAGAGAAATGCTTGCAGTGGATTCTGTGAAAAGTGGTAACAGGAGCTTGTGGGCACCATGAAACTGTCCAAAAAGGAGTCTCGGTTGGTTTCAATAAGGCTGACATCGGCGGAAAAAATAGCGCCAACAATTTCATTTTCTTCCTTGGTGTTGCTGCTTCTCTGCATGTTTTGGAACAGAAATGGAGTTGGGCCGTGGTCACAGTTTGGTTCTGACTGCTCTTCTCCAAATTGCATTGGTTATGCTGGATGTGATGTTTCTTCCTATTTTCAAGAAAAACTCTGTGCAGTAAATTATGCAATTTTAGTTTTTACCCTTTTGCTTTGCCTGTGAGAAATATTAGGAAATACTACAGATAAGGGCAATTTCAGAATCTGCGGGCTGTTATTTCAATTTTGCCTTTCACTTTTATGTCCTATTTTGTCAGAGGGACTGGGATTTCTGCTCATCGTCAGACCACTGTTGTTTGAAATAGCAGCAAATTTTCATGACTTCTCTTATCTGCTCACTTCTTGGCTTTTTTCAGTTGTTTTCCCCTAATTTTTATCATGTCTAGCACTCTTCAAATACTTTTTTTCCATATTAGATACTGGAGAAAAACAGGGATAAGTAGGTACATATTGCTGTGTACACTCTGCTAAAAAGCTGTAGAAGAGGGGTGTTGAACTGCCACAAAAAATGCAGACATTAGTAAATGGCTGTGGATTTCAATTCTGCTTTTATTCTTTTTATCTTTTTGAAGGGTTCTGTGCACACAGCCATTTTTGAAGTGTTTTAAGCTTGTTTTCCTTTTGAGAGTCAACACCATTACCTTTCTTTATATGATTCCTCCCCTACGCTGCCACATTCAGGTTTTTCCAATACAAAAAATGAAAAAGAAAAACCGGGCTGAAACACATCTTATTACATGCTCCTTGTATTTTCAACATTCGCTTTTCCTTCTGTTTTTCAATCTTACGTTTGTTTACTTGATTATTTTAAATTTTAAGTAAATTTCCTGGTGAAAAATAAAGGTTTTTGAGTAATGTACAAGATACCAGCCTCCTGGAGAGGTGTCTCTAGGGGCACTGAAATCATAATACAATGAGATAACGTGTCTGGGAGTGAGAACAAGAATAAACTCGATTCCTCAAACTTTTGCAGTTCTAGAGAGTGTAAAATACAGCGGCAGTGACCCTGCCTGGCTCGCAGGGCAGGGCAGGGCTGTTCCCTCCCGTGGCATCGGGCACCTTTCCTCAGATCCCGTCCTTCCTGGGATGTGCTCCTCGGGTCCTGCAGCACGTTGTGAACTGGGAGCAGGAACAAGCCAGAAGCCAGATGCTGCCGGATGTTTGCCATTAGCACTTTGGTGTGAGAGCCACTGCCAGGCCAGGGAGATCTGGGGACCTTTCCTAACACACATAGAAGAGCTGGAAGGGGGGACTTGCACATGTCCCTGTGCCTGTCACCACCCGAACCCACCTTCCTGTGCCCTTGTCAGCAGCATCTGCTGCGCGGGTGGGAGTCTGTCAGCACCATCAGAAGAGCAGAGCCTTTCCAAGCACACCACAAGCTTTCACCATCAACCTTCCAGTTCTTGACAGAATTTTGCCAGGGAAGTTCCAGGTCAGTGATGGGAAGATGAAAATGTGAATTTTGGGGAACAGGGAGGTGGGAGGTGCCACAGGGGCACATGGCTCCTCCACGGCTCTTACACACAGCTGCGGGGACGGGGGGTTAACACAGCGTGGATACTGATGACGGGTGTTAGAGATCGCTGGGTGTTCCAGTCCATGCCAGGAGTCAAACAGATGGACCTGTTTGTTCATCTGAAAAATGTTGCAAACTCAGACCATTATTTATGCCCTTTTCCCTGGCTTCAAGCATATGATAGCAATTTGTGTGCCAAAGTGAATATTTTTTTTTTATGTGTACAAGCAGTAAAAATCTCAGATGTGTTTTTTCCCTAGCACTGCCTCATGTCACCTGCCAGCTGCGTGGCAGGGCACCTTGTCCTGCCATCCAGGACCTCGATGGAGACATTGACAGCACTGGCCTCCAGCTGGCATCACTTCTAGCCAGGCACAGCCTGAGTTGGAGCCCTTGGCCACCACCCTTTGAGCCCAATGGTCCTGACAAATTTTGCCGATACCTTCTCACCTATCACCCAGGCTGTATCTCCACAGTCTGACCTCAAGGATGCCATGAAGATTATGTTAAAAACTTCACTAAAGAAAAATACATCCACAAACCTCATGATAAGAAGGCTTTTTGGGACATTTACCTTAAGAACACGGATGTCACCACCTACTGAGGGTGGGCAACAGTTTTATTGTTACTGGCAAATGGGAAAAGAGACTTTTACGTTTTTTAATACTGGATGTGTTACCAAAGCTCATTGCCAAGATTTGTGCCTTCTGTACTTCTTTTATTATTATTTGAGTTTTATATTGTCCTGTTTTAAGAATCACTCTCTGTCCCTCCCAGCCCCCCTTGTGAGCCCCTTTTAGTGCTCTAGGAAGGAGCTCCATCTCTCCTGAATTACAGAAACATTATCTGCTCTTCTGTGAACCCTCTTGCTAAAGAAACCTGATGGAATGGTTAGAAAAATAGAAAGGTTTCATTATGAGGCACTAAATCCTCTACTTTCCTGGAGAGATGCTTAGGAGAGGGTGCCCTGTCCTTGACTCGCTGCTGACACCGAGCCTGTGGCTTCCCGAGACGCAGTGTCCATGGCAGGCTGTCCCGATGCCGCTGCTCAGCATTCATAGCCTGGGACCACATATTAATACTCAGCATTGTGCCGTGCCATTAATTTACTAGAACACAAACTTCAGTGGTAATTATTAGCAGTGCCCATTTACTATAGCCATTTTATTTTTCATGTCCCTTAAACATTAATCGTTCTTCTTAATGGGATGAGGTTGGTTGAACTGATGTGAAATAAATGGTATGGGTCTGTGCTCAGTAATTGCTTTTTAAACTTTTCCCCCCTCTTTTTTACATCCTACCTATACAAACACACCATTTAGGATTATTCTGAGTATTTAGTAGACTCTTGTGCCCAAGTGTCACAAACAATTACCAGAGACCTTAAAATAAATCAGCAGTGTTATGTATCACAGGTACTTTTTCCCTGCGCAGCATAATTCCATGGTGGAGCAGTTACAGCAGGAATCACCGGGGCCGGACGGAGCATCCCATGGCAGCTCTCACACGGCGCTGCATCGCCCAGGGGAGGGCGGTGACTGGTGATTTTTTGTAGGGTGGAAACCTCTCCTTGGCTCTGTACTGAGGCACTGACATTCAGCCAGTCAGATCATAATTACTTCTGAAGGTTACACAAGAGAAATAATTTAATTCCCTTAATGCTCTTGTATTTCCTAACTAGGAAAACAAACAGATAAATAACCATTTGGGCACCAAGTCACCATCCCTGACAACCCCAAGTAACTATAAATGTTATGTGTAGGGAAATTCTCGAAGCAGCCACTGCGAGCACCCCAACTTCCAGCCACTGGTGGACTTTGGTCCCTGTAGAAGCCTGACATTGAGCATCTCAGTGTCTCATAGGCAAGTTCGGAGACACCATCCATTCTTACAACGCCCAGGTATTTGCTCAGTGCTGTCTCAGCTCTTCTTCACCCGTGTTTTTTTAAAGGAAAAAAACAGTACTGATGTGAGCAGGAATGTTTGGCACAGAACTTGTGTCCTCAGAATTTTTCAATTTCATTAGAAAACTTAAAATTTGATGTCTATTAAATATTTAGACAAAAAAATTAAAATAAAATCTTCAAGTTTTTCAATTAGCTCATTAAAAAAGTATAACCTATTTGTGCAGAGTGCCCTCTCTCCCCACGGTCTTCTCCTAGAAGGAATCAGGGGAAGGGGTCAGGAGAGAGCCAGCCCCTGCCTGCGCTGAAGAGAGAGCCTCGTCCCCTTTGGAGCCACCCTTGAAGTACTGGAATGCTGTGATGAGGTTCCCCCTGAGCCTTCTCCTCTCCAGGGGAAAAAGACCTAACTCCTTCAGTCTTTCCTCATGCGGCAGGCTCTCCAGCCCTTTGGTCATTGGTTGTGCTTGTGATTGTCATTAGGTTGTGGCCTAAATTTCTTATTTCTGCAATTCCGTATTTATCCTTCACTCAATGGCTACCCTGTGGGGTTTTTTTCTGGGCTACTAAAACACTTGCCATGATCTGTCTTTTTAGGAAAGTAGGAAACACGATGCTGAAGTGGGTTCTGGAAGCACCTACTGCAATAATTTGCAAGTGGGGAAGCTCCTGACCCGTTGGTGCTGTTAAATGGAAATGCTTGGGTCGCTCTGTCCTCTTGCGTGATGCATGGGAAGAGTCAGTCTTTGTTCCCGGAGCAGGACTGGGTTTGTTGATGCACTTGGGAACTGGCCTATTTGGTACCTTGTAAACACAGTCCAGTCCCCAAAGTGAAGCCTCAAGGGCTCCAAGTCTCTTCCACGGCCAATTTCAGGCTCTGGAGAATGAGAAAATAACCGTGTAGGCAAAAGATTACCAGGCAATTATTTCTGATTGTTTCTATTTCTGTCTGCTTAGAAAACCAGGAAACAGGATTTACTTTTGAACAATTGCTTGAATAAAGTCGGTCAAAGCTTCACCTTGTTGGAAGATGGGTACTGTTTGAACTGGGAAACCGCAGAAGTGGTAATCCAAAATACTTGACCTTGATATGGCATTATCTGTTTCTAAAGCCTTAAATCATGACAATTGCCAACACCTCTAACTCGTCAGCGAACTCATTTTGCTCAGATCCCACAGAAAAGGTATTACATGTGCTTTTTCAGTTTCACTTTGAGAATTAGCATTTATTTTCAAACATGATGTGAGGACGGCTGGTTGGGCTAGCAGGCAAAGGGAGCTCGTGGTCATCACGGGCAGGTGACATCCCTTCCTGTGGGCTTCCCTAGGTGTAGAATAGGAGGTGCCTCTCTCCTTATGGAGCTGTTTTCCATGGGGAGGTGAAGGTGCTGTGTGTGCATGTGGCCGTGCAGCGGCTCTGCCAGCATCCTCTGTCAACCAGAGCCACACGTCGGTTTTGCCCCGGCATCCTCTCGTCTCTCGTCATTGGGGCTGGGATGGGGACAAGGGATGATGCAGAAATTTCCCTGCGCTGTGCTGGCTGGTGACTGTCCCTGGAGCTGTGGATAGCCGAGCCCTGCTCCAGGCAATGCCTGCCCGGAGCCATGCGGGGCAATTCTTGGCCCCAGACACACCTGCAGATCCCTCAGCGTGGGATTCTCAACACATCAGATTGGCCCACCATGACATAATCATCTGAGTTACCTTTCCCTCTTGGGGATTCAAGCAGAGAGGAGACACTTAAGAGAGTCCTTGACCTTCCTGGGTCTCTGATGAATCATTAACCCAGAAGATGGATGGGGGAGAGGTCCTGCAGCCTGGCAGTGCAGCTCCTGCATCTCATTTCGGTAGATCTCTAATTCAGCTGCTGTTCTGCTCTTTTTCCTGGCAGTATAACATTATTGCATGCGGTGGAAGCGTAGCAAAGGTCAGCTTTCCCATATATCTGTTCAGTTTAACAATCTCTGCCCTTTATCCTCACACATTTGCATAATGTGTGTATAATGGAGGTGCAAAATTCTGCCTCCGCGCTCCAGAACCTGCAAGTGAGTTTGTCACGGTGTCCGCTTCTTTAAAGAAATAATGTTGTACTAATGTGTAACCTTTGGGAACCACTCTGACAACACGATAGAGTATGGCAGAGCTTTAAATTTCACCATTAAATCTTATTTTCTTTTTTTTTTCCAATGTTGCAACCTTTTGTTTTGCCCTTAGGTTGAAGAAAACTCTTCCCTTGTTGCAGGGCTTTCACAGAGCCCCCATTGCAGGGGGGGCTACATTGGACTGAGGCTTTCCTGTTTGTAGAAAACATTTCTGGTGGGCTTCAGTGCAAGTCAACCCATCAGTCATGAAGAGCTGCCTTCCCCTGGGAGCTGTCTGATGCGAAGTCAAAGTCCAGAGCAGCATTGGGGCGGTTTACTTTTGGCAGGTCTGCTAAAGGCCATCATTCATCAGGCTGAACTGGTGGTTGCAAACCCAAAACCCAAGGTCCAGCTGGTGTTGGTACCTCAACTCCGAGCTCCAGCACCTGGCTGTGTGGGATGGGCATCACACCACAGGTCCACCAGGCTCTGCTAGCCCATAACAGAAAGATGTTCAACATTTCTCTATGTGTGACTGAACATGGGGTGCTCCCTAGAGGCATCATTTGTGGATGGACAGAAAAAGGCTAGAAGGACAAACAGAGAAAAAAACGAGACAAGGAACACAGAAGAAGGGACGGAAATGTGGATCTTTCCAGCAATGAGATTAATAATGAATTTCCTGCTCCTGATCTGGAAATGGAGCACAACTGCTGCTGACAGTAATACCTCCTGAAAAGAAAAAAAAGGTTTCCCATTTATTTCCTCCATAATTATGTGTATTGAAATGGATTACCCACAGTCACTAATCAGCTAAGCCTGGACATGTGCACATGGCCAGAATCACAGACAGACAGATTGTAATGTTAATTCTATGAAAAGATATATTTCTGCTGCTGAAGACGTAGATATTTTCCTCTGAAGACATATTTCCTTCACCAGCAGCAATTCCTGCAGCAGCTCATTCTCTAGGTCTGGGGGACACCCTGGTCAGCCGGGGCCGTGTGGCCCTCAGTCCCCACACAGGGATGACACTGCCCTAGTGCCAGCACTGTGGGGATGATGCTCGACTCCTGGAGCACAGGTGTCACTTTATGCTCGAGAATGATGAGTTATGTTTGACACTCATGTTGAACTTCTAATGGGCACAAACTTGAAAATAAGAAGTTCCATCTGAACATGAGGAGGAACTTTCCTGTGAGGGTGGCAGAACCCTGGAAGAGGCTGCCCAGAGTGGTGGTGGAGTCTCTGTCTCTGGAGACATTCAAACCCGCCTGGACACGTTCCTGTGCAACCTGCTCTGGGTGGACCTGCTCCGGCAGGGGGTTGGACTGGATGATCTCCAGAGGTGCCTTCCAGCCCCAGATCATTCTGTGATTGTGTGACTCCTCCTGTGCTGTTGCCATGGCGTGGATGGGCTTAGTTCCAGGGACAACAGAGGGCAGCCGGAGTCTGTGGTTTAGAGGCACTGTGGTAGAGATGGAGCACCTACTCCCAACTGTCGTTAAAGAGGTCACAGGGCATTAAAAAGTTTAGACTGAAAGAAAAATGTAAATTAATATGTGCCAAAGGTTATCCAGAAAGTGTTATTAAAAAAAAAAAATAAGTAAAGATTGAAGGAGTCTGTAATTTTAAAAATAGTTCTGTTGGTTCCTGGGTGTTGGCTGCTCCAGCAAGTCCATCCCAGTAACTCCTGCTGCGCACCCAGTCACTTGTGTGAGAGCCAGAGTACATGTTTCGGGCTGTCACTCTGGACAGGTAACGGTCTCATGTAAATTGTCTCAGCAGTTAATTACGGTCTGTGTTATCTGTATGTTTCTTTTCTTTTTTTTTTTTCTTTTTTTTTTTTTTTAATTTCTGGAAATTCAAATTTGTCCCTATGAGTCTTTTCCTGCCTTTACCTGGCAGGATGGAGAGTCCTCAGGGATCAGGTGGAGAGTCCTCAGGGATCAGGTGTCCCCTCCCCGTACGTGCAGAGCATGCTGCGCAGCTGACCATCACCGATGGGCTCTGTGCGTGTGTTTATATATTCCCATGGACTGTTAAATTGCACGCTGTTGGGCTGAGCAACCTGATAAAACTGGCCGAGGAGGAAGATCTGTTGTGTGTGAGGTGCCCTTGTTTCCCTGGAGGGTTCCCTGGGAGGGTCACAGTAAGAATGAGACCGTCCGTCAGCTGCACCCTGGCGTCCAGCGCAGCAGCGTTCCCCGGCGTCCTGTGCTGGTGAGGAAACACCAAAGTGGGAGATATTTAGGTCTGTTATTTGAAATATCCCCACCAGTTTGTAAAATGTAATGATTTGAAAACATCATTAATTTCAAAATGCTCTGCCTTCTTGGAACACAAGGAAAATTAAAAAAAAAAAAAAAGGAGGAGAACATTTAACAAATGCAATTAATCTGGAATTACTTGGCAGGGAAGAGTCGCCATTGATGTATTTAACAAAAAACTCATTAAAACAAAATTTAGACTGAAAAATAAGAGATGTTATGTAATGCAAATAGCACTGATTAAAAACTGTAGCCTCAAGAATTCAAAGCCCATGGAGATAAATCATGAACACGTTTACATTTTGCAGAGATCAGTCTTTAACAGAATTCCAGCCCCAGACACGAACAAATTTTTCAGTGGAAAAACTTCCTTTTGAAGCCTTCAGTCATCACTGAGGGGATGAGGTACAGAATAAAATGCTGAACTGTTCAAATGTCATGCTCAGATGGAGATTATTATGAAATAACTGAGCACTCCTGGATCCCTGTGGTTTGATTGTCTTCTCCTGGGCCTCCGCAAAGAGCAGAGGTTTCTGCATCCTCTGATCGCTGCCCAGGAGCCGTGTGATCGTAACTGCATGATGTCTTTCCATTAAGAGAGGTCCCTGTTTACTCGGTGCTTTTTAACCACATCTGGAGTCCGCATCCAGCTGTGGCTCTGTGAGGTGACGGGGACCCCCTCTCTGTAAGAGACCTTTTTCCTGCAGTATTCCCTGTTGGTGCTATCAGCACGCTTTCTCTGGTTTGCCATTCATTTCTTTAGCAGAAAGTGCAGACACCCCACCCCATCGGATTATCCACCGTAACAGAGCCAAGATTTTACACTCCCCAAAAGTGTGAATGTGAGGACATGCTCTTGTTTAGATTTTAATTAATCACCTTTTACTGTAAGAGTCTTTTTGTCTTTACTTTTACCGCCTTATTTTTTCTCCTCTTCCCTACAGAAGGCCCCTGTGGTTAAGCAGAGCATCCTTCATCTCCTCACCCGCAGGTGCCCACCGTAGGGCAGCCGGGGCTGAGGAGCATCACCGCTTCCCCTCGCTGCCTGCAGGAGGCAGCTCGTTGCAGACCACGCACAGCAGCCGTTTTCTGTAAGATGTTATCATTAACTCTTAGGAAAAAAGTCCCAAACACCACACACAACTGCCTGGTTGTATTTACTGTGGCATTTGTTGTGAGGCATTTCCCTGCCTCCTCTGATGCTGCCGTACCCGAGCTCCCGTCGGTGTTCACGGTGTGAGACTCAGCCCCCTCTCCACGGGAAGGGAAGTGCAACTGGGATAATTCCAGTAGTGAGTTCTACTAACAGTAGTGAGTTGTCCTGATCTTGAGAGGACACTGGTGAAATGTTGAATTCAGAAGCCAAGATGTCTCACGCAAACCAGCCGTGAGCCGTGCAACGCAGGACAGGAACGGGCCAAGTTAAATGCTCCGTTCGGCCCCGCGCGCCGTTCAGCCACGTTTATAATTTCAGTTTGGTGGATCTCTGGATTTTGCTTTTCAACTCACTGCACCCAGCCCAGAGAATCAATGTGAACTATCAGTAATTTGTCAGGGGTTGATAAATGGCATTATGATGTGGAACTGCCTCTAATCCTTGCGTTGTCCTTGCTTGTTGGGTCAGAGGCATTTTTTTTAATCCTCTGATGTCACCATGATACGCTGCTCTACAGTCACTAATCTGCTGCTTTCTCAGGGGGTTAAACACTGGCACCATCAGCAAAATATGTTTATTGGAGAGAGATATGTCAAAGCAGGTGTAGGGGTCCTTACATTTTGAAGTAACGGCCACACGCAGCACAGAAGCAATATTCTTCCCAGGAGGCAGTTTTCAGTTCCTTTCCCAGACTGTTCTCCTTCCCCAGGGCCAGAGCCTGGACCCGCAGCCGGCGGAGGGCACGTGCCCGGGGGTGCAGCCGGGCCCAGGGCCGCAAATACCTCAGTGCTGTGTAAAAACGAATGGATTAATCTGGTAAGAATCATAATCCTTGCTACGTGATGCGGTGGAACAAACGGGTCTGCTATTTTCTGCCCTGCTCTTTTCTCAAGTGCAGTCACTCCTGCGTTTCTGTGGAGTGGAAATACACTTGTTTTGCTTTTTCACTCCAATTTCCTACTTATTGATCCCTCTTCAGACAGAAAGTGCAACAAAGAAAGGAGGAAACAGAGAGAGCTGCAGAGCGGCTCCTTGGCGTTCCCTGGCCGGGCAGCCTGCCGAAACGTCCCCTTTTCGGCTGCTTTTGACGCGCTTGTACCCTTGGGGCCACTCAGCCCTTCTCTTTGTCCACCTTTCATCCCACTGGACATTTAAATTTTGAGCCTCAGGGCTAGGGCTAATGTTCTTTATTGCTGTCTTTGGCCACACAATAAAAACAGATACAGGTTAATTAGGATTTGTTAATGCGGTCGGAGGGAAGCCGGCAGCCCCGGCAGCAGCAGGGACGAGCCACCGCCGACTCCCGTTTGCTCATTTCCAAGGGAGATTTTATGCCGGAGTCCTTTGCCTGGAGACTCTCTTCATGGGCACTGAGGGTGTCTGTTCCTATTAGAAATGGTGCAACAAATAGGAATTACATGCAGCATTTCATCCAAATCTCCAGCCTAGCGAAGGATACCTCCTCTGTTTCTTCCATTGCTGCTGCTTTTTTTTTTTTTTTGTTTTAAATTGCTTTGGTGAGATGCAATGTAGAAAGAAGAAAGTGATCCTAAAGGAATTATGACTCATGGAGATTAGATAAATAAGACAACTATAAAAGCCATGTTAAAAGCAGTTTTGCATACAAGTCCTAAAAATTGTCTGGTGGTTTGTAATTCCATCATGTGAATACAAAGCTATTTCTGAGACAAAGATTTGGGCAATAAGT
This sequence comes from Numenius arquata, assembly GCF_964106895.1. Taxonomy (NCBI): domain Eukaryota; kingdom Metazoa; phylum Chordata; class Aves; order Charadriiformes; family Scolopacidae; genus Numenius; species Numenius arquata. The sequence continues at coordinate 70,067,104 of NC_133581.1, read as the reverse complement.
ATGCACTTGAATTTTAGTTAAGAAAATAATATGTCCTAAGGGTACATATTCTTGAAATCATTTTGCATGCGTGCCATGTTCCTTTTGAAAAGAGGAACTGCTATTATTTGACAGCTAACTACATAAACTAAGAAAATTAATAAGAAGATGCACTCAGAGCATGTGCGTTATTGCTGGGGACGGGCTGCTCGGCAGAGCGTCGGCTCCGAGGAGCCCAGGGGACCCGGTGGCTGATGTCCAAGCACGGAACGGGTGACCCAGCTGCACTGCAAGCGCCCACTGAACATGGCTTGGGAACGCTGGGACTGAGATAAAAAGGGTGATTGGTCCTCAGGGAAATCACAGGAGCAATTTGTTCACCGATTTTGTCATTGAGGTTTTGTCCAAAAAAAAAAGATTTTTGTGCTCTGCTTAGCAAATGTTTTTATTATTCCAGAAATTGCTTTTTGGGGAATTGAAAAAAATAATATCAACTGACAAGAGTTAAATGGAAACTTGAGAGAACGTGGTTATTACCTCGAAAGTGAAAGGAGTCTCGGGTGACCTTTCTCGTTCAGAAAACTCTGCTATCGGCTGCGTTTTAGACACATCTGGATAAAATATGTTTAGGTTTAATTGAGACACAGCCCTGCCATCAGGAGCCCTTGCCTAGTCACCATGCCGAGGGTCCTTCTGGGCGTCCTGCCAGTGGGGTCCTACTGGGGGTACTGCTGGGGGTCCTGGGGGGGGTCCTGTCAGGGCTGTACCTTTCAGGCTGAATTTTGACTGACTTTTTTTCGGGCTTTTTCAGTTCAGGTTCCTCTAGTGTCTGTCAGCAGAAATATGAATTAATGAAGCTGAAGCGACAGAGGTTTTGGAAGGTGTGAGGGGCTGTGGAGGTGGATGGGGGGGAGGACACCAAACCAAGCACACGCAGCACCCTCATCCTGGTACCTCTGAACACCAAGAGCGGGGTCATGTCCCAGTTTCCCCATTGCTGGTGGAGATGTCCAGACACTGGAGGGGCAGGAGCGTGGGGGGAGCCTGTGGAGGGGGCTGGACCCCCAAGGGCTGCTATGGACACAGAGGACACCAGGGACACCCCATCCTGGCTCAGGCATGAGGAGCATCCGGAGCCCTGGGCTGCGTCCCCCCTGTCCCGCTGGGGAGGCGATGGGGTGGGCAGCGCTGGGGGTCCTAAAAGCAGCATCTCAAAAACATGTGGCCAGCCGTGGGGTTTTTTTTGTGTTTTTTCTCCTCAAGTAGTTAGTGCCTGGACATAAGAGTATCTGCTGCAGCAGGGAAAAATCAATACCATTACTATGCCGTGGGGCTACATCTGACTAGAGCCGCCGGGGAAGCAGAGAGACATCCTTCACAGCCATGCTGCATTGCAGGTGAGGGGGGTGCCCTGGATGGGGGGAGCGCACTGGAGAGAGCAGTCCTAATGGAAAGAAGCCGCCCAGACCATCTTTTCCCGTGAAAGCAATCCCAAAAGCCGACAGACATTGGTGTGACTCTAATTACCAGGAAGGCGAACAGTTAAAGATTAGTGGCTATTAAGGAGATGCTATGTAAGCAGCTTACTGGCCCTGTGCTCCAGCTGGAGGTCTGTGGGCAAGCTAAGCAGCTTGTGCTATTGCATAGGTGACCTCTCCTCCTGATCCCGAATTTAATTATTAGTAGACCAAAACCCCTGCTGACTCACGGCCGTAACTCCCAGGGGAGCTGCTCTCTGCTGGAAGAAAGCCATGCCGGTCCGAGGAGTTTGTGTTCGCACGGATCCTTGGGGGTGAAGGGAAGGGTGGGGGGAGTTTTGTCACCCAATTAGCTTGTTTTAGCTTATTGTATTGCCCCTCTTCCTCCACATTTCTCCACGGGGAACCATAACCTTCCTCTCCTCTGCTGAAACCCCAAAGTGAAATCCTGCAAGCAAATAAGGTGGAGGTGAAAAGTGCTCACAATTAGCTGCGTGCAGCCATCCCGAGGAGGGGGCTGCAAGTGCCAAGCGAGGGCGAGCGGCCAGCAGGGATGTTGGCAGGACCCACCACCCCCAGATGGGGAGAAGGTCAGCCCGTGATGTCCTCCTCCTCCCCAGCCGAGCGCACGGCTCCTGCCAGGTGGCCACGGGTAATTACTGTGACCTGCCTCAGGCTTTGGGAAATATCTGCCTGTTCAACAGTTTGCTCTGGACAAAAGTAGCAGAGATCCCTCCCTCCACACACACAGACCAAGGCAGAATATTCTTCTGACCTGAGTTACAAATCCAAAAGTACCTATTAACCCCTTGCTGCACCCGTGCATGTGACAAAGTAGGAGAGTTTCTTCATAACTTTGTAACCACACTGTAAAGGTTATCAAACACTGGAAGAGGCTGCCCAGGGCAGTGGTGGAGTCACCAACTCTGGAGGTATTTAAAAGCCGGGCAGACGTGGTGCTGAGGGACATGGGTCAGTGGTGGGTTTGTCAGTGTTGGGTTGATGGTTGGGCTTGATGATCTGAAAGCTCCCTTCCAACCCAGACAATTCTATGATTCTCTGATAAGCTTATGATTGTGGTATGGCCTCAGAAATATGGGATTTCTTTAAAACCACACTTAAATCCCCATTTGGGTGCTGGGGAGCTCTGTCTCTGCTGGGGTGGAGGAAAGCCAGCAGAGCTGCCTCAGCTCCTCTGCTCCCTGAGCCACCAAACCCAGTGTGTGAGGAGCACGTCTTTGTGCTGGAGGGTCTCCCAGTGCTGGAGCCGGCCCCGCACCTGCCTGCTGCAGGGCACAGGGAGTTTCTTTCCATTGGCAGACGCCATGGGGACGGGTGTCCCAACTTATGGGGAGCAGGTCACCAGTGTGCTCTCATGGTCTACTTTGGGCAGTGGGTGAAAGGACACAGTTGGTGATGGGTGATAGGTGTGCAGTTAGAGGCAGACAAAAGAGCAAGAACAGAGCTCTGGAAAACTTCTGGAGAAGGAGTTCTGAATTTTAACAATTCCTCCAGGTTGACAGGCTGGCTGGGATGGGTTGCTCTCCATGGATTTTACATGCATGCAGTCTTGCAAGGAGTGTCCCCAGGTATTTCCTCCCTCCGACCCATAGTCAGGTTTCACAGAGGGATGCTCCAGGGAGCCAGAGAACCTGTGCCTGCAGCTCCAAGTAGGACAGACAACTTTGTATGAGGATGTTGAGAGTGTAAATGCACAATTTGGAGATCAAAGTGGGGATGAGCTTTGTGTAGAGACACCTTGGCTGTCACACAGGATGGACTTTGCCATGGTGTGTGCCACCATCTGCACAAACCTTCATTACTAGTGAAGTTAGAGCACTTATATAGAGAAAAGTCGCAAAACCACTAATAATCTAGTTCAAGGTGTAGCATGCACACACACAGTTTTCTCATTTTCTATCCCTTCTCATAGGGCTGTGCTCACCCTTGCCCTGCTCCTCTGGGTCTTCAAGTCAACAGCTTTGGGCAACTGGAGAGGATGACACCATCCATCATCAGCCTCAGCGTCTCTCACTGAGAGGAAGGTGATGCCCACGGTGATGGTTTCATCTTCCTCCTTCCAGGACCCTCTTGGGGTCGTTGTCCCAGGTTTGCTGATGTGGCTTTACACCTTTTCCCTTTCTTCTTTGACCTGCATTGGTCTGCATCTCCAGGTCATGTCTACTATCTGTGATGCCTTTTAAGTATGATAGATACGTTTTCTTTGTTCTCTTTGTTACCCCTGAAGCCATTTCTGTCCATCTGCAGCTGGCAGTGAGTGAGGGCACTTGTTCTCTTAAGTGGTGGAGAAAGCAGGGACTAACCCCCTTGTGCTCGCTGGGCTTGGGGACCAGTGGGCTCTGGCAGAGAGCGCAAGGGCTGGCAGAAGCAGGGACATTTCTGCTCAGAAACCTGCCAGCACCATTTCTCTGAGCTCTTGACTCCTCTCTAGGCGATTTTATGAATCTTTATTGCACTTTGATTCTGATTATCAAAGAGAAAAATCCACGGTAGACTTAAATAAACAGATTGCCTGCTCTTTGCTTCATGTATTAATTGCTATGCACACCACAAGCACTTCAGCTTATTTGCACAAAACCTCATATCTGGACTACCTATCTGCATGGCTAAGTTTTAAATATTTAAAAATATATTTACATATGTTAAAATATTAACTGTTTAAAATACAAATATATTAGCAATAAAATTAAAGTGTCCACTGAAGCTCTTTATGGATTTTGTAATATTCTGTCCATATTTCTAGCACTTAACTTCTACTCACTGTACCAAAAGCCTGCTCTGCCTCCAAGGCCAAGGGTGGGCAATTCCTCTGCCACCTCAAGTCATTTTCCCTTTGAAGGATGCACGCAGAAAAAATACCAGCACAGAGTGGTGATAGGGATATAGACTATCATTCTGCAAACTGATTTTTCTCCTGCAGCTTTCCATGGGAGCTGGGAGGGAAAGGATGCACAATAAGAGTTAGTGGAAGAACTAAATTGAATAAATCTCAGAAATCACAGCCTTCCAGTCCAAGCAACTTACTGGTTGCTGCTTGGTTATAGCTAATAAGTATAAATTTTGTATTGAAAGCTGGCTTATTTCTAGTTGCACTGTAACTGAGACATTTTTAAAGCTCTCTAAAAGCTGTTGATGATCTCCTTCTGGAGCCCTGTCTTTAGTCTGAGAAACATTGGGCCTGAAGAGAGCATCCCTGGAGGACAGTTTGACAGTGGTGTGGGAACGGAGGGTTGTGTTGGGGCTTTTAAGCACAGGCACTGGTCTATGGGAAGTTTTTTTTGCCTTTTCCAGTAGAACAGCTGGCAGAATAAGCTTATGATGTACCTACGCTCCCAGACACTGTGATCCAGGAGAGCTGTTGGTGTAGAAGAGGTCAGAGCTGCTGGGGGGAGCGTGGTGGGGAGCATGTGCTGGGAGTCTGGTTTGGCGCTGGTAGAAAGGGATGGGAGCATGGGATGTCATAGAATCATAGAAACATAGAACTGCCATGGGTTGGAAAGGATCTTTCAGGTCATCTAGTCCAAAGTCAACCTAACCTGTGTCAGGGTTTGGGCCAGGAGACAGCACACAGTGATGTATTCTCTGTTCCCACCCAGGGCAGTGAGCCTTCTGGAAGACTGGAGAGTCTCAGAGGGAACTATGACCCTTCCAGGATGCTCCAGAATCAGAGGACCACAATTCTGCATGTGCCACGTACAAGTGCACCCCCACCACAGGGGTGCAAGCAAAAAAAGGGCAAAGGACCTCAAGGTCCTCTTTTCTTTCTTATTTTATTTTTTGGATTGAAAGAAAAGCTGCTGTGTGCAGGATTTAATTCCTTTCTCTTTCTTATATGTACTGGCAAAAGTAATGAAAATCAGAACAGTCTATCTAAGCCTAAAATGGAGCCCACATAACTGTCAGTTTTTAACTGAATCGCATTTTTCCGTACTTAACAATATGTTTTAATTGTATTATGGATTTGCTCTGGGTGATTTTATGGCTTACACTATTCCAGGGACAGGTTAGGTACCCACAGAAGTCTCCTCAAAACTATTAATGTGCTATTTTTGAAGTGTGCACACCAGCTAATGAATTCCTGTAACTGGATGGATCTCAGAGTCTGTGTTTATGAACCCATCCAGAGCAGGCATCGCTGTTTTCCCCTGTGCTGAGAAATGCAGCTGGAAACCAAACGGTTTCTGTCATTACCACTCCCAGGGTGAGAGTACCTGCTTGCTCCCTGGTTTTGTCAGGGTGTGAAGTCTGTGCCGTCTGGAAACACCACGCTGTCAGCAGCTACAGCCGAGGTGTCACCCACCAGCCGTGCCACCAGGGTCCCCTGGGGATGGCAGTGGGATGTTGCCATGACATGGGACGTGTCTCTGGGCTCCGTCAGGGCCCAGGCTCATCGCAGAGGACAGGGATGCAGCTGGTGGCACCACCTCTCCCCGTGGAGGAGGCTCATCTCCAGCCCCTCCATCCCTCTGAGACCCCAGGAGACAGTTATCAGGCCAGGAGAAGTGGTTTTAAGCCACATTTTCCCCTCAGGTCACCTGCTGGACCACGAGGCCATATTTATTAGTCGTCTGTATGACAGAAAGGGGATGCTGCTGCTGTGAATATTTGTAAACTGTCGTTCAATTTAACCTCCTGTCTTCCCTGAGGTGACAGGTTTCACTGTGAAGTGAGAGTATTTATCACATTCACACTTCTATCTTGCCATTACTCATCTTCACTTCTAATTCCAAACCCCGTGTCCTGGTATGAAAAATGGAAGAGTCGATGGGGCCGCAACGTCTACCTGATTTTTTACCTGATACAACCTTTGCCTTTTGAACCTCAACTGATTTTCAGTTGAATTGCAACCCATCAGCTGTGGTTCTGCAGCAATTCCATTTATTTATCTGATGTTATCAGAAGTCATCAATACATAAAATGGGAATAATAGACCATAACATGGAAACCTGTGTTTCTCCCTGAAGATGTCTCAGTGGTTGCTGCAGAATTCTATGGTGTTATCATAGTCTTACTCTTACTCCTGTAAACTACAGATTATTACTAATAATCTGAATATTTTGCAATGCTTCTTTATAGCCAAGTAAGACTTTTTTTTTAAAAATTGATGTACAATTTCAGTTAGGTTTTATATCATTACAATAGATTCTTTCTATGAAGAAGCGGTTCCTATCCTGCAGTCAGGATAGGGAGGGGGAAACAGAACTCAGGGCAGAGTTAACACCATTGCCACCTTTGAAATATAAAGCTCACTTTTATGTAAACACAATTGCGAGGTTTTCTATCTGATTTTTCAAATCACAAAGGCAATGAAAGTGTCTTAATGTGCCCTGAATTGCTTGCTTTCTGTTATTCACTCAGCTCTAATGCTCAGACATCACTTTCTCACCATATTTAAATACATGGAGAAGGCACGGCTCCTTCACAATAAAGTAACAAAAATCTGTATACTTTTATTATTATAGAGAGAGGGCAATATTCTCACACACAAGCGTGTCGGGGCTGCCCCCCAGCCCATCTCAGCCCCTGGCAGCTCCCGCAGCCCGGCCGCTCTCAGCAGCTCGGGGGCCCTTTCCTCATCACTCCTGTCATACCCCGTGTCCCCCCCGCCGCCGAGATCACATCGCAGCCAGATGAAGTGGTTTCAATGCTTAGCTGTGTCAGACGGGGGTTAACGGCTCCTTAAGGATGAGACATTATTTTTTCATCCCTACTTGAAGCATTATACTGTTCTGCTGCTTCTGAAGAGAGAAGAGCAGTGTCCATCAAACACTTCACCCCGTCGCTCTGGCAGTGGGCAATAGTCCTGTTCTGTGTTTGGAACTTTTTATCTTCTGCATACACTTTAAAAAAAAAAATCCCCCTTATTGACCCATTGTAATTAATAGAGAAATAATGACAAAAATACGTATTTTTTTTATTCTCTCCTCATGAATGGTCTGTACTTGTGACCACCAGCAGAGACGGGTGTCAGAGAGGCTGGAAGGGGGATGATGTGGGGGATGCTGGGGGGCAGCACGCCTGTGCCTGGGGTGAAGGGGAGGCCGGGTGGTTGGTGCTGCCAGAGCAGACAGAAAGCGAAGGCGAAGCAATCCCTGTCTTTTTTTCTTGGTGTCTCGATGTGAGCAGAGGGGGGAACAGCAGCAACCTGCCCCCTGTGTCAGCATCCCCTGAGAAGGCAGGTTCTTAGTGACAGAAGATGCTGCAGGGTCCCCATCTGCTACCTGCAAGGGCTCCCATGCAGTGTTAGGGCCGCTAATCACGTTACCCAGTTAACTCTGCTTTCCTGAAATGGATTCACAAGTTAAGGAGCTGTTGTGAGCAATGGTCAGAGTTCCTTAAGGATCAAGAAAACGCCCCTCATCACTTGCGCCAGGTCCAGGGGCATCTCACAATCCAGATGGTGCATTTCAGCATTTTCTGGAAAATACCTTGATGTTGAAAAGTTTTCTGTAATTATAGAAAGTCTGAAATTGTGAATGATAGCAGCGTTCACACACTGTTTTAATGCCTATTGTATCACACCAGCCTGATCTATGATAGCCTTTGATAACTGTCTTTACTCCTGTTGTCCTACAGAATTGCAATGTCACATCAGGCAGCCGAGCAAGGCTTACAACGAATTGATTTGAAATTAAAAATGAAGACAGCCGTTCACTTTTCATTACTCTCCCCGTTTTTCGGACAGTAAAGGTAAAATCACTGTCTCTGACTCTTGGCAGCTCCGGGGGCTGTGGAGGCCGGGTGCATCCCCAGCTCCCCGGGGTGTCTGGGTGCTCTCTCCCCTGCTCTCTCCGAGCCATGGCCTCCTGCTCCTGCCAGGGCTCCATCTCGGCAGCAGCACTTCATTGTGGAACGTCCCACCCCTCACCGCCCCGCGGGACGGGGGTTGTTCCTCTACAGCAACACGCACAGTGTATAACCACAGACACCAGCCTCTGCCAGTGATACGCCGTGTCCTTTGTGATTTCTACTTGTTTTCTGAAATTCTGCCGTTGTTTTGAACAGAAGTGTTTACCTACTTGCAAATATTTTGCATATATTGTCTTACAGCCTTGCTATTTACATCTGTTGCGTGCCTAGCCCAAAATGGCACATTTTCATTTAGCTTCTGTCATCTCATGGCACAGCACGTTTGGGTTCCTGAATAATTCATCACAATCTAATCTGTGTTATAAACTCTTGTAGCTTTTGAGCCCAGCACTCCGAGTGTACACTGTGGGCAACCGTCGGGGTTTTTTTCTGAAGAGGAAAAAAAAAGAAAAGGTAAATGCCTTATGAATAAATAAACTGAGAACTTTGCAGAATGTTTCGGTTTTAGTGTATAGTTACAGCGAAGTGAATATGACTCAATGCTCCAGAACTGACCTTGCCCAGTTTCTCTGCAGCCCGCACTGGGGTGTCCCCTCCGCTCCAGCAGAGAAGGGAGATCCGAGCTCAGGGCAAGAGAGAAACAGCCAGTTCTCGACGTTTCTGCACCCCTGGAATGGAGCTGCTCAGTGCTCTGCTGCCGGGGCTGCAGAAAGGAGCTGGCAAGAGAAAACAAGCTCTGAAAAAAGGACAAAGACACACTGTATGGAAAATAAATTAGGTTTCTTGATAATCTAAAGCTGTGTTCATGAACAAAAGTTTCTTAAGTCATTTTATCTCATAAAAACAGGATGGCAGCAGCTAGCTGGAAGTGTCGCTCTGAGAGCGGTGGGCTGGCTGGGCACTGCCTCCTGAGAGGGCTGGCTGCTGGGCAGTTGGGTGGGATGGGATAGGATGGGATGAGATGGGATGGGGATGGGATGGGGATAGGTCAGGGATGGGGATGGGATGGGGATAGGATAGGATAGGATAGGATAGGATAGGATAGGATAGGATAGGATAGGATAGGATAGGGATGGGATGCAGATGGAATGGGATGGGGATGGGATGGGATGGGACAGGGTCTTGGCCACCTCCTCCACGCCTGGAGCCTCATTTCACGCTGGTGCAGGATGCTGTGTATGGACACACTGCACTGGATGATTGTCACGTTTGCTCCTGCCCTCACAACCTGCGTGTCTGTCACTTTTTTGCCCAGTTTTCTCAGTTTTTTATTCTGAAAAACTGAGTCTCAATTTTTCGCTCTGAAGCAGATGTGCCCAGCAGCACAGCCTCTGTCAGAGAGCTGGTTTGGAAACACCAGCTCACACACAACTTCTGGGCTGGTTTGGGTTGAGAGAGACCCTGGCACCGACGGGGTGAGAGATCAGCGTGTGCTCATGCAGTGACCTGTCACTGGGCAGTGTGATCATCAGTGCATTAGATAACTGTCATACCTCTGTCACAATTATTTTAATACATTTATATGCAAAGGGCATGTGTCTGTGTGTGTATCTGAATGCATAGTTGCTCTTTAAGCTAACACCATATAAACCTGGGCATGTTTAGTTTGGAGAAGAGGAGGCTGAGGGGAGACCTCATTGCCCTCTACAACTCCCTGAAAGGAGGGTGTAGAGAGGTGGGTGTTGGCCTCTTCTCCCAAGGGAATAATGACAGGACCAGAGGAAATGGTCTAAAGTTGTGGCAGGGGAGGTTTAGATTAGATATTGGGAAGAATTACTTTACTGAGAGAGTGGTCAGGCACTGGAACAGCCTGCCCAGGGAGGTGGTGGCGTCGCCATCCCTGGAGGTATTTAAGGAACGTGTAGACGTGGCACTTCAGGGCATGCTCTAGTGCCTGAGATTGTTGGTTTGTGTCTGTTGGTTGGGGGGGTGTGGTGTAGGGTTGTGGGTGGGTGTTTGTTTTGGTTTGGTTTTGGTGTTGGTTTTTGTTTTTTTTTTTTGTTGGTTGGACTTGATGATCTCAAAGGTCCCTTCCAACCAAGAAGATTCTGTGATTCTGTGAAAATGAATAATTTTATAGATCAGATTTTATTTATTATTGGTTTTGCAGAGAGCTGTCTGATTCCCCAGCCTGTCAAGGCTAATAGTAGCATTTTGCAGGGGCCGAGATTTTTTTCTAAGGTACAAGGATTCCTGCAATGCCTAGGGATGGTGGCTACCATGTAAGCCTGCCATTTAAATTCAGAGCAGTGTTGGATCAGCGCACTTTCTATGTGCAGCAAAGCATATTTCTGCTGCGTTTAATCATGTGGTTTAATTAATTTGCTGTGTGCCTCTTCAAAATGGCACTGAATCCAGGTCAAAACTCAAACCCAAAGTCTCTGCTGGTGAAGTCATAATGAATGGATTTGCAGACTAAATGTCAGTTTTCTGAGAGCTGATGGTGCTTGTCGTAAGCATCTTCCAAGGTTTCAGTGCAAGTCGTCACCCTGCTGCAGGTGTTTAGACTCTGTGTGTGTTTCCCAGGGGTTATTGGTGTTCCCTTGAGGACGTGGGTGGGGATGGATCAGTGGAGCATCATCCACTGCTGCCCAGGGCAGTGCCCGCATTAAATACATGGTTTTACAATTTCCAGGTGCTTGTCTCAGTGGTGTAACCCGGCCCTGTCACCCACAGTGCTGCCGTTCCTGAAGCCAGGGCCACAATCTTGAGCTGGATGCGTTTGCGTGTCCTCCCTAAAGACATCTGCTTCCCCAAAACCAAAGTGAGTTGGGATTTCTGTTTGTACGTGTACATTATTTCTGGTCCTGAGACAGGGGCTGAGCTCCCTGAAGCAGACATTCAGATGGGAGTGCTCTCTTTTCCAAGGTCAAAATTTGCTTTCTGTAGAGGTCTGTTACTTCCTCATTTCTCTGGTTTTATTGCTCCTCCTGCCTTACTGAGCCTTCCTGGCACTGACCATGAAATAAAGTCCTGGAACAGAATTCTAAAATACTAGGGATATATTTCAAGGTATATAGGGTATGTATTTTCTTCTTACATAAACATAAGGAGAACTGAACTATGCAATAATCCTGCCACAGGAATGTACTAAAAAGTATCAAATTTTGGTCCATTTGATTATTTTTTCTGTAACCTATTCTTGCATTATTTTACTACCTTGAAGATTCAGACCAGGTCATCATTTACATGTTATTCTTTCTGTCTTCTATTAATATATATCTACAAAGCAAAGGAAATATATTTCAGGAGAAACTGGAAACTTTGAAGACTTTGGCATCTGCCCTTGCAAAGGTCCCGTTATATCCAATAGATGTTTTAGCAGCGTAAGGACACAGTGAAAACTGCAGGGTATCGTCCTGTTTGAATTTTAATATGCTTTCATTTTTTGTTTTTCCCTTGTTTGCTTGTTTGTGAAACAGTCGGTAGCATATAAACATAGGTTTGTAAATAAGAAAGTAAAAGATATGTCAATACTTGCAATCCCAGAGGACTGACTTTCTTTCATTTTAATTACACTAAAAGTCAGTCTCCCCACACACCTTTTGCTCAATGTTTTTCTCTTCCTGATATTATATGGGGAAAAAATGCAGGCAGCGTCTGGTGCTTTCTTGACAAGTTCAATTGATCGTGGCACGAGTGAGAAGTCAGGCTGGTATAAAACAAGCTTTCATTGATTGCTGGAGTGGCACCGGCTTCACGGGGAATTTGAAGCAACGTCAGGTTCAGGACCAAGAGCCAAATAAGTAGCAAGAAACTGGTGTCTGCAGATCTGGAGGGTTTTTGACTGGCTTTGCATTTTTACTAGCTTTCAGTGGGGCAGCAACCATGGGGGACTGCAATATTTTTTTTATTTTGCTTTTATTATTTTTTTAATCATATGCTTTGAACTCCAAGTAAAATTAAAATAACATTTACTAAACGCACTGATGAAATGAATATTATGTGATAAAAGATCTTGTTTTTCCAGAAATGCATACACTTTTGGCTGTAACAATCAGTTGAAATAAAGCTTCTAAATCCTCAGACCATCTAAATGAATGTGATTATTGCCAATGATCGCTGCTGTCAAGAAGCTTAAAATCTGTTGTGTGCTTTTATCACTAACTATTGTGTGATTTTATCACTGAGGGGATGGTGATCTGTCGGGTCTTGCCATTTGTCCCAGAAAGTTTGACAGAAGTGAATGAAATCTGTGTTGTTTTCTGTTACAGAAATCTGTGCTGTTCTCTATAGATACGTAATGGAGCAACTGATGGGGTCTAGAGCCACATTGTTCAGTGACGTATAACTAAAGGGAAAGTTGAATAACAAACCCAACAGCAATAACAACAAATCACCGCAGTCCTGTAGACGGCGTGGTTTAATGATGGTTTTTATCAGAGTTGGGTTGATGGTTGGACTAGATCTTAAAGGCCCCGTCCAACCCAGACAGTTCTATGATTCTATGATTCTAAGATGCCTGACGGCACTGCCCCCACTGCCTGGAGAAAAGCCGGTGCTGAGCTTTAAACGTTCCCACTCCTCTGTCCCATTGGGAAAGCCTGTCTGGGGGGTTCTCATGGCATTTTTTCCCAGTGAAGAGCAGAGTGAGCTAGGTGCTTGGTTGGGATGGAGCAGTTCTGTTTTTCCTGTTGTGAGTGATGTTGAACCAGTTTACACCCAAGGGGATCTGCCGCACATTCCCAGTTCTGCCAGTGGCTGAAGGCTGTGGGGGGGCTGAGCTGCTGCTGGCAGCGGTGGGAAGGGAGGACCAGCCTGGAGCTGGGACTGTCCCAGGGTCTGGCCGGGCCAGTGACACTGAGCAGGTCTTGGACCCCAAACACCTGCACAGACCCGGGAGGTCTTTCAGTGGCCCCATAGAAATGTTGCACAACCTTCATGAGCTCATTCATAAATCCCAGAGGCCGGGGGAGAAGTCTGTCTCGGGTAAGATCTGTGATTACAGCTGTAACTGGTGGTGATAGCACCTTGAATAGATATTGCATGCATTTTTATTATATAATTTTCTGAAGTACCGCTATTAAAAATATGACATTCATTGCACATTCCACACGAAAATGTGTATCATTGATTTTTTGGTGTTTACCTTAGAATTCTGTTTATTCTATGTTATCTTTTCCATGAAAATGAAGATACAGAGAATCCAATGTGTTTTTTTACTGCAGTGAAAAACACCCCTCATCTTTATATTTTGAACCATCACAGAGAATGACATCCCACATCCCAATATCTTTATCTCACATCCTAGTCTGAAATGTATCAGTGTAGGATAATAATGACTTACTTTTTCACAGGATATACATAAAAGGAAAGTTATAACCAACTTTCACTCTATTATCATTTTGCTATTTCAGTTGTGAATGGTCCATGGTGAAAAGAAAACAAGACTTAAGAAACAATAATTTTAATCTATAAGCTTTTGGTTGTGGTTTTTTTCAGTATTATGCTTCTTCCAGTCCTCATTTTCTAATGAGAAAGAAACCCTAATATTCCCTATTCATCTCTGTACTAAGCAGGGTGTTTCCCAGCTTTACACCTGGGGGACACCGACACGGTCCTTGGTGATGCTTTTCTGCAGTGGCTCCAATGGGAATGACCCACTGCTGCCAGCAGTTGAGCGAGTTGTACTGGGGGAACCAAGGGGCACAGAATCATCTGCATCTCACAGAAACAGAGACGGGAATCTGTCCCCATGACTTGTTCCAAGTGCTGGGGAGGTGGCACCCAGGGTCTGTGACCAGGGCAGTTCGTGTTTGCTTTGGGAGTTGTCTTTCCTTTGTTTTGTGAGGGCTGGGCACACCAGGCGCCAGTCCTCTGGTACAGAAAATGGTCATTTCAAGTTCCTGATTAAACATTGTCCTCTCCCCAGAGTTAAGTTAAATAAATTTGTCCTAACTTTATGTTGTTAACTTTCAAAAGAGCCTTTTCCTGGTTAATTCTCATCTAAATATCAAACTATTCTCACTCTGGCTGCAGGAATATTCGTTGCCTCACTGAGAACAGCCTCTTTAGTTTTGCCCCTTTCCAGGCTGCCTGTGCCCATCACCTGGACCCCCCAAAATGTTCAGGAGGGCAGGCAAACCCATCATCCCGGGACACGCTGCACCTCTGTCTTGAGGGAAGGGCAACCTAATAACAACACTAGTTAGAGGGACAGCACTAATTGCACTGCCCGTCTGGTAGGATGCCACAGCGGCACAGCGGGGCCCCTGGGCTGCAAGGGGGGTGCCGTGACCAGCCAGGATGAATCGTCTGGCTCAGCCCAGTGGCCTGTGGGCACTGCTGAGGTACAGCTTCCACGGAAAACCATCCAAGGCCATTCCCAGCTGCAGTCTGGTCTGGGCAATCTGCTCAGGATTCCAGTTTGTGCTTGGGACTGGGTAGAAGCGCTGCTGGTCTTTCTCATTGTGATGGGAAGGATGATGGATAAAATGAAAGAGATTTGTCTAGCATTGTGTCTACTTTTAGTGTATGTCTTCGTATCTGCTGAAAAAAAATGTAGAAATATAGAATATAGAAATGTTGCCGAAGACAGTCAGTGAAAGTATTTTCTGCAGTTCAGGACCGTGGGCTGTTGGAATTTCCCACAGAAGATGGAAGGCTGAGACTCGATGGCCTGGTCTCTGCTGGGGGATGAGGACAGTGCCTGTGCCTGGTGATGGGAATGGGGAGCCCTGCCAGGGGTGTCCCTGCCCACCAGCTGTGTGATGTCCCCACATCTCTCCTCTCACTCCCGCCCGGATGCTTTTATCTCCTCCCTTGCCTACTTGGGTGGCTCATCTCTCCCATTCCTCCCTCGTCCTTGCTTCCCTACAGGCTTTATATTTTTCTGGCCCTAGACACATGCCCTAAGAAAGGAGAACAGCTATGAACACATTAGCTTACATAAAAGGGTTATCATTTCGCCCTAGGCAAGCCAAATGTTATTTCCTTCCGAGTCTTACGGTCACAGAATGTAATTTCCTTCTTTCTACACAGCTGCCATGGTGCCACTTGCTCCTGGTTTAATGATCAAAATCTTTTGCCTTGTTATTTAGTAAGACGTTTGCATGCTGATCCTCCAGTCCTACCTTTAGCAATAAACAGCCATTCACGATCACCAAACAAGAGACACATTCGTCTCTCATTTCCCATCCTTCTTCCTCTTTCCAATCTCTAAATTTTGGCTGACAAGCTCGTTTTTAACTATTTGGTGGCAGTTTCTCAAAAAGCTTTTAGGTATATTTAGAAAAATTTTGCAAAGTAATCCTTAGAATGTCTCAATGGTAAACATCAATTCTGAGGGGCACAAATGAAATACGTTTTATCTTCCTCTTCTCTAAAACACAGAAGCACCTAAAAGTGAGCCCCTGAAACCCGCCCATGTGATGCTTTCACACTGGGAAGGGTCTGTGTTAGCACCAGGGAGGCTGGAGCTGTGGGAACGAAGGGGATGGAGCCAGGCTGGATGGGATGGAGGTGTGTAATGCTGGGCCAAGACCACACTGTCCTGCCAGACCCCACGGAACATGGTTCTCAGTAAGTTTACATGGTCAAGCAGAGGAAGGAGAGGAATGAGACTATAAGACACAGAATCACATGGTTGGAAGGGACCTTTGAGATCATCGAGTCGAACCACAAAAAAAACCCCAAAAACCAAAAAAAAAACCCCCAAAAAGCTCCACCAAACAAACAGACACAAACAAACAGGCACAAACCAACAATCTCGGGCACTAGAGCACGCCCTGAAATGCCATGTCTACACATTTCTTAAATACCTCCAGGGATGGCGACTCCACCACCTCCCTGGGCAGGCTGTTCCAGTGCCTGACCACTCTCTCAGTAAAGTAATTCTTCCCAATATCTAATCTAAACCTCCCCTGCTGCAACTTCAGACCATTTCCTCTGGTCCTGCCATTATTCCCTTGGGAGAAGAGGCCAACACCCACCTCTCTACACTTTTTGGTTGCATTTGAAAGCTGTCCCAGATTTGTCCTGAGCAGAAACTGATTTCTGGGGACGGAGCGGAACAGCCGATGGGTTGATGCCAGCGGGATGCGCTGCAGGAATGAACCAGAGCCTCGCAGGGGCTGGTTTTGGTTGTACAGAGCATTGACAAAAGCAGGGCTGGGGATAGATGGGCTTGCATTACAAAAATGAGGGCTGTACTAGAGCTGTGTTCATCCTTCATCTTCAACCCTATGGGGCAGTTTTCTTCCCTAAGACTGAAGTGTGGGGACATTTCTGCCCCCCTGTGACTGTGTATGCCCTGCTTTGCTGCCACAGCCACGTCTGGATCTGCAGCTTCACTTCCCAGCATCAGCTGGTGCACAGTGTCGGGAAGATGCTCCAGCAGCAGGGTGGGTGGCAGCCCAGTCTGCCCCATCTCCACTGCAGCCATCGTGCTTGGCCACCTCAGGGGCTGCCCCTCCACGGGGATCTCTGGGGGACATGACATGCAGGACCAGCAATGTTCTTCCAGAGAGCTGGTTCTGCAAGCAGGTACGACTGAAGGAAGGTTAGAAGGGGTGTAGCAACACGCTTTGTCATCATCCCACCCTTTGGACTTAGAAAGATTTTGGAATTTTGTTTATTTTTCATTTTATGGAGTTTTTGCAATGTCTTTTCCCACATGATTAAAAGCACAGATAGTTGCATCTCTGGCTTGAAAAGGTCAGGCACAGAACCGTCAAAATATTACAGCAAAGACTATTGTTAGATTTTAATTTTTGCCCCTGCCAAGGTTGATATGAGAAGGAATCATTCATGAAAGCCCAGTCCTGTGACATTTCTAGCTAGATTCAGACATAAAAGACCCTTTCCATTTTCAGACTCAGCTCTTGCATTAAAATGTTAACCTTTTAAAATGTTTTGCCATTGTATATGGACTTTGGTGTAGTAGTTTAGCAAGCACAGAACATTTCTTAGTAAGATATTGTAGGAAATGATTGATTTGCTTTGCAGAGGAGTTCAGCTTATTTTAGTGAGCTACTGGGTCATTTGGAAAATAAAGTTCTGGGAAAATGAGGGGTCAGAGGGACTGATGAAGATTGTAAAGGCATAAAGCACAGCAGCTCCTGTTCACAGGCAACTGAAGGTGAGAAAAATTTCTTCTGTATCTCACTGTTATTAAAATATCAAGTATCCTTACCTGCCAATTATGTAACTTCTATGCCACAAAGGCAAATTATTTTAATTATAGGATTGTCGCATGCTCAGAGAAGATTATTTCTTTGGAAAATAAAATAAGCTGAAATTCAGATATTACAAGGTAAAAAAAAAAAGGTTAATTGCTCTGAGCTAGAGACTTGTAGTGAGGGAGGTGTGATGCCCAGAGAAGTTTCATCAGGTCTGGCAAGAAGCAGCAAATTCAAGTTAAATACAGGTTAGGCTGAATCACTGCTAGCTCCATGTGATTATATTATATTATATTATTGAGAGAAAAGGGTCTCTAGTGGCTGTAGCACAAAGGATGTGAGTAGGTGAAGGGGACCACTCATTTATCCTGCTGGAATGGAGGGCAAGAGGAGTCCCCTGTACCCGCAAACAGGCAATGCAGCAGGGAGTCACTGTGCCCCCAGCCCCACAGCCGATACCTGTGAGTCTCTGTCACGGTTCGCAGTTCAGTTTCATGTACCGAGGCTTTGGAGCTCCCCTCCCAGCCCACAGCTGTGGGCACATTCTTGGCTTGACCCTTTCAGGTCCATTTGAAAAGAGCCACGAGAAGCCCCTCTGCACCAGCTGGTGCTGTAGGACTGATCCTGCCACAGGAGAGGGACAGAGAATCATAGAATCACAGAATGGTTTGGGTGGGAAGAGACCTTAAAGCCCACCCAGTGCCACCCCCTGCCCTGGGCAGGGACACCTCCCACCAGACCAGGTTGCTCCAAGCCCCCTCCAACCTGGCCTTGAACCCCTCCAGGGATGGGGCAGCCACAGCTTCTCTGGGCAACCTGGGCCAGGCTCTCACCACCCTCACAGCAAAGAATTTCATCTTCAGATCTCATCTCAATCTCTCCTCTTTCAGTTCGAAGACATTACCCCTCATCCTGTCACTACATGCCCTTGTAAAAAGTCCCTCTCCAGCTTTCCAGAAGAAAGGAAGCTGCCTTTGGGTTCCAAGTCTCGTCTGTGTGTGGCTGTGATCACGCTGAGGGTTGTGGTGCTGGTTGAGGTCACTGCAAACCTTCCTTTGGCTTTGGAATAGGATCTCCAAAAGACACATTGGGCCATGGGGTGAGCAGAGAGGAACAAGTGAGTCAAAAGCAATTAGAAGGGGGCAAAAACCTGGAGATCGGTAGAAGAGATGCAACCAAACATTTGGCGTCGCTGCATGTTTCAGCTCTTTGGAGGCTGAATTTGGCCATCACAGGCACTGGTACCAGGCTGGTGTGGGTGCCTGAGGCCGGTGAGTCTGCTGGGGGCTGGCACAGTATCACGGGGCAGGATCAGCCCCCAGACTCCAGCAGCATCTGCTCAAACCTCAGGTGCTGCAGAGAAAGGACTGCTGGGTTCTGTGGAGTGGATTCCCGCTGGAAGGTCTAGAAGTTGCTTAATATGCACTTTGATGTGATAAGATATTCTCATCAGACAATGGCACCCTTTATAATCTGTCTCTTTTTCTTCACAGAGGAAGCAAGAATTGTATGGAAATTTTATCCAGATATGCTGAATGAAGCTAAAAGAGTTTTGCAGATCCATTGAAATCTTTCTCCTCTTAGACGATGAATCACAGTTTTAACTAGAAGAGAGTATTAAGCTAATATCTTTTGGACCAGTAATGTATTTCAAAGGGCATACAAGCCACTAAAGGTCTCCAGTGACCCTTTGTCTTATTTTTATTAAATACTTCATCACTCTAGAAAATACCTTAGAGCTTGTTACAGCTGAAGACTGCTTTAAAATATGATAATATAATGCACCACAATGGCATATCCATTTTTACATCTCTCCATTCAGATTGCAGAGCAAGGATGCTCATAACAGACGTATTTAGGTGTCTAGGAACTGTTGCTGCCTTCCAATCACATTCGACTGCTCCTCAGATAACTCCCTTCAGAAGAAAGTTTCACATGTCACTCGTTGTTTGAGGCATAGCCTTTCCCTTTGTGAGTAAATAATTTTCAGGTCGATCAATTTTTGGTAGAACAATATGTTCTACTCACAAGAAAAGGTGGGCTGTAAGTCCTGACATTCACAGGAGATGGATGGTGAAAGTTCTGCCCCATGCTTCTCTTCGACAGCCCCACACCGGCTCCATCGCCTCCCCATTGGCCTGTTCCCTGTGATGCTGGACCCCAGCGGGGGCTTGAAACCTGCACATCAGAGTAAATATTTTTATGGTTGGTGGAGTTTCCCAGCCCCGACACGGCTCCCGATGTCTCCTCACCTCCTGCCTGGGCTCAGCCACTGCAAGGTAACGCCGACTCCATCCCCTGCTGCATCCCTGCGCAAGTGGCCAGCACAGCATCGGCTGTATCCTCCTGGGAGTGCTGCTGACTGATGGCCCGTCCTCTCTCACAGCCCTGACAAACACTTGAGAGCTGAAACAGACAAATTAAAAATGAGGCATGGGAAGGCAAAAGAGGTCTCCGGGAAGAGCAGTTGACATGACTGCTCTCCAGGGAGAAGTTTATGGAGTGCTGGCGGAATGCACATCTGAATTTATAGACGAGTGTGTGCATATATATATATACATGAAGACATACAAGTACATACATATTCCTGCAATTCTGAAATAATTCCAGAATTCTCAATGAACTGGGAAATAGTTCTGCTTGTGAAAACACTTTATTTCAATGCAGAGCTGTTGATAATTCAATCAAAAACTAGAAACATTGCTCTATGTGGGCTTTAAACTTCTAAATCCAAAAGCTTGTGATGCTTTCTGAAGCTGTCTCTCACTGCAAAGAGCTGAGGTTTAGAAACCTTTTCTTTTCAGACACATGTAGCATGTTTTGCTGAAAATCTCTAACCTTTCCTTGGAAAGTGGCCTCCCCCAATACGGGTCCCTGCCCCACCGCCCGTCCCCTTACTGGGTGTCTGGGTGCAAGGAGCGGCTGTGTTGGGCCATGTCACAACATCATCCTCTCCAGGTACTTGGAATAATTTGGGTACCAGACCCACTGCTTCTTTTTCCAACACCAAAAAGTGCTTTGTCACCCACAGGTCGCTTTGCTTTCAGCAAGAGTGTGTCCTAGTAACAGAGCAGGAGAAATCTTCTTGTAGTTTTGCTTATGGGGAAAATACATCCTGATCAACAAATGAAACAAACAAAAAAAGATTATCTCTGGCGGGATCCAGATCGCTAAGTGCAACATCACCAGGAGGCTGCACTTTCTAGACACACACCAGGCCCTTGAAAGAAAATCTTTGTTGAAAACCTGCCTTGTTCAGGGAGCGGGTACAAAGCGCCCAGTATGCTCCTCGGCAGCGGCTTCGGTTGTCCCCTCTTGGCTGTTAGCTCCCTTTTCATCTCACCTCCCTTTCAAGGGAGCGCAGACAAAGCCGGGAGTTGAGCCGTAGGAATGGGTAGAAAGATGGTGTTGCCATGTTATATATTATCACAGCGATCGCCATGGAAACGGGAGGATGGGACTGACCTTGCTAGTTTGCCACTGATCCTGCGAAGGCTCAGCCTTGCGTCTCACGTTAAGTTCTTCTGACGTTGGAGATACACATCTGAAGCTAATAAATTAGAGAGGTAAAAGCCACAGAAATTTTGGAAATGCAAAATGTAGGATCCTTTAATCTGTGCTTCGGATGGGCTTTTCTGTGAAGAAACAGCTATTTTTGTGCAAATGGTTCACTGAGATATAAAAGGGGTTTAATATTAAGTTCACTGTTAATTATACAATTCCCTAGGCTTTCTAGTGCCTGTCTATAACACAGGTCTCCAAATGGGAAGATAGTTAATCCCTTCTTTCAAAACCTCCCTCATCCCTTTGGCAGTGTCCAGCTGCAGGAGGGGCTCCTTCTTTGGGGGCTTTGGGTGTTTCTGCCCACCTCCCCATTAACCTCACAACTTACAGAGGTTTTTATTGCAAGGATGAGCCAAGGATGTCCCTGAAAGGGAAACTGGATGCTTACATGGATTTCCCTCTCACATAGGTACAGAAGTCTTGTTTTAACCACATTTTTAATTATATCCTGTTGCAATATTTATACAGAAAACCTCCTGTATCAGTCTGTGGTGCTTGATCAGCCTGTAAGTAGCACTGGAAAGGCTCTGAATGCACTGGGCTTTGCACAGCCTGCCCTGCACCGCCACCATACCCAGGGCTGCAGGCACCCGCCGGGCACCCACCGCATGGCCAGCCCTTGGAGGGGCTTTCCCCGAGTCATGAGGGTCCCTGATTCAGGAGAGGTTTGGATGGATTTGAAGAAAATTATCCATTCAGGATGCATATTAGGAAAAATTTCTTCCCCAAAAGGGTTGTCAAGCACTGGCAGAGGCTGCCCAGGGCAGTGGTGGAGTCCCCATCACTGGAGGGATTTAAAAGCCGGGCAGACGTGATGGTGAGGGACATGGGTTAGTGGTGGGTTTGTCAGTGTTGGGTTAAGGATTGGACCCAATGATCTTAAGGGTCTTTTCCAACCTAAACAATTCTTGTTGTGGCTATGTTACAAACTCAGCATGTCTGGTGGCTCTCATGGAGATGATGGTCATTTGGATCTTTGCAGGAGCAGCAGTGGTCCTCAGGCCAGGATGCCCTGGATATGGGGCATAAGGAGGTCTCTTCTGTGGTGGGGCATGAGAAGCAGGTACAGAAATGTTGAATCTCTTGGAGTTCCTAAGAAAATGTGTGCACTGATATTGTGCTCCTTGTGCCGTAGCAGCCAGACACCGGCGTCTTGAGGCCAAGAGGTTTTTCAGGGTTTTATTTGTGTGTGGGACCTGCATGTGACACCCTCTTCTGTTCATGGAAAATACAGACGAGGCAACATCCAAGACACAAGAGCAGGCTGGTCCCCTGGTACTGAGCAAAGAATTAATTACAAAATACAACTGCAAAGTAATAAGAATAATTGATGTGCTTGAGTAATCCAGCAGTGAAACGTGCAAAAGGCCACGATGTAGGAACCTGGGTGTTTACAGAACTCAGGCTACAGATTTACATAACCAGTTCCAGAGCTGTGGGCTCTGCTCACTCGCAGACACCCCGCAGACACCCACCGTGGTGAATCCAGAGCATGTGCTGCCGTTCCTCCCCTCTAGAAACAAGAGTGCTTTCCCCTGTGGGATTCTGAGTCCATTTTTATCAGTAACAACAGCGGTGTAACTTTAAATTAGTTTGAAGAATGGTAAGTTGGCAACCACTACTATCTGAGTAAATAAGTTTGTCTCCAGAACTTGGTTTCAAATGCCTCACGGTGTTACTTTAGATACATGTACCTGACTGGAAATGTAAGAAAATATTTACATGGCCTTAATTTGTTCTCTGCTTTTTGACCTATGTTCACAAGTGACCTATATAGCTTTTTTCATAGCTGTTTGGTATGAAGGTGTTACTTTCATATTTACTTTTAATTTAATTTGTAAATTTCTTGCAGGTTTTATGTCTTCTCTTGCTGTTTGCATTATTGGGATTAGTCTATGGGGATTTTCAAAGTGGAGAAACCTGTTTTGCATCCCTTTCTCTTGATCTTCTCTGCTTTTTTTTAATTTTCAGAGTAGTTTGTCTTCTCACTGGTGTTACCAGCCCATAACATCCTGCAGAGAAAATATTCAGGGTGGCCTGAGAAAAAGCCAGCTGTTATTTAAGGTGCTCAGGCAGCCAGCCTTGTTAGAGCAGCACAGTGTGCCACTGCATTAAGCTCTAATCAAGGGCTATTAATATGGAACAGAAAAGCTTACCCAGCTCTGCCTTTTGGGGAGCTCTGATGTCTCTGCAGGCTCCTCGTTCCCCTTTTATTGACAAACCTCACTCCCAAATGAGACTTTGCCCCATTGGACACTTTTCCATGGTGTGAGGAGACAGGGATGTTCCCGTGCCCAGCTGAGACCCTTTGGTTTTTTCCCCTGTGAAGTTTCCATGTGTGGCTGCTCCATTTTTGGGACCTGTCCCTGGTGGTGTCTGGTTGTGCAAAACCAGCCGTGACTGTGTTCCCTTCCGCCTCATCCCGGGGTGATGCAGAGGGGCTGGGGGAGATGCAAACACACGCAGAATAATGTGATGAGGAGGAGGGAAGAGCTCGTGACTGCTTAAAAACAAAACCTCAGGCTTAAATGTCTTGAGAGGAGCAGCCTGCAGCCACCGGTATTTTCCTCTCAAATTATTCTCTATTATTCTTCCATAAAATGTTATGTTTCGGCAATGCTGTGGGGAAGAGCCCAACCCAAAACTTTCAACCCAGAAATAAGATCATTTTGAGGCAAAAGGTCCCACTGGTTTCCAGGGCTACCCAGCCTTGGGCATTTGATCCTTCTTCAAATATCTGGGTTCATCGCTGTAGTTTCCAGCGAGCAGTTTTCCACTGCCGGTGTCTGCCTGCTGGGGTGGGGGGGGTCCCTGGGGCTGTTTTGGGCTCTGCAGTGAGATCGGCAGTGGTTGTGCAGCTGCCTCAATGGAGATGGGGATGCCTGTGGCCATTGGAGATGGAGGTGCTTTTGGCGGTTGAAGACAGAGGTGCCCCTGGTCATTGGAGATGGAGAATATTATGGTCATTGATGTTTGAGGTCACTATGGCCCTTGGAGTCTTCTAAGCGTGCTTGAATGACCACAAGGGGCTGGCAGACAAGGTGGCAGTGAATGGGGAACCACATCTCTCTGAAGAGACACCTGGAAGCCAGGCTCAACGTGTACTAGGGTGTCTCAGATGGAAACTGGAACCTGTCCCAGGTGACGTAATTCAGTCTCTTTCTGGCTACAGCCACTGCTGTATGTAAAACAGCCACAAACATTGCAGGAGCTCTGCTGAATTAGATAATCCTGACAAAAAATCTGGATAAAAAGACCTATTTGGACAATAAGAAGGGAGCATTATTTCAGGGAAGCCTTGCTGGCCTCTGACACTCCCTTTGGGTCTTTACTGTTCGAGTCAGCCCAGACCAGGTCTCTGGCACAAAACGCAAACCAGCTCATGCACAAAGCCTTAATCTTCTACTTTGGTATTTGAAAAAGGAGACCTGGTAGTTGGACTCTTCAGGACAGGAGGCTGTTCGTAACCTTGAGGGTATGTGGGGGAGAGAAAGGGGAGAGGAACCTGGAAGGATATTACTATTGATCATATTTACTCTGCATAGGAGGAATAAGGGCAAATCTATTCATCTGTCCAAAAGCCTCAGACCTTCTGTGAGAAGTAAGAATAATTATATTTGAAAAGGTCAGCGTGAGAGTTTAAATCCAGAATGCCAAAGAGGAGAACAGGCTGGATGTGCTGTGACAAGGGAAGGTTGAGCACACGCACGCAAGTTGCCAAACAAAATTGGACGTGTCATTTAGTTGAAATAACTTGATTTGCAGGAACACATGTACCAGTTTGGCTGAGGAGGGAGCCTGTGGTCCCAGGCAGACCGATGGGCACGGCAGAGCGGTGGAGCAAGGTTCCTGCTTTGTCTTACCCAGCCATGGGGTCTCCCTGCTCCGCTGCGGAACCTGATGGGGACCCTCCTGGTGTCCCTCATGCCAGCTGAGCACTGGCACCACGGGCCACCCCAGCACGTGCCTGGGGGAGGGAGGTTTTCCCTTTCTTCTCCCCCTGCCCCTTCTCTTTATATTTCTGAAAAAAAGGTTATATTTATTCCTATTTTCTTTCTTTCTCTTTCTTTCTTTCTTTCTTTCTTTCTTTCTTTCTTTCTTTCTTTCTTTCTTTCTTTCTTTCTTTCTTTCTTTCTTTCTTTCTTTCTTTCTTTCTTTCTTTCTTTCTTTCTTTTTGATATGGAAAAAAAGGTTCTACACTTTCGTGGGAGAGCAAAATGTTTTTTACTTTGCACTGGAGCCTTACACCGCAGCCTTTTCAGAAAATGACCAAAGTTTGAGCAGCTGGGCTATGGCTGAGCAATGCAGGTTGGTAGATAGAACCCTGCAGCCCCAAGTGATGGTAGGGACACAGCTTTGGTGGTGTGGAGCAGCAGCTTCTGCTCACGTCTCCTCCCTTCCCAAGCAGGAGAAACATCTGGTTTGTGGCTCACTTTGCTGTGAAGGTGTGTGAGATGGCCAAGGGTGTGTGGTGCAGCCTCTCTGGAGGTGAGCTGCACAAAGCTGTGCGGCATCCTCACTCCTCACCCCATGTGCCCCCAGAGCTGACACTCCACATGGCATAGAATCATTGAATTGCATGGGTTGGAAGGCACCTTTGAGATCATCGAGTCCAACCATCCACCCAACACTGACAAAACCATCACTAACCCACCTCTCCTGCTCATCCTGCACCCACAGTGAGTTGCTGCCACCAAAGAATTCAGGATGACGGTATTTTGCTACAGGACTTCATTTCTAACATGGAAATTACTTGGTATATGACTGTCGTTGCTCAAAAACATAAAGGGAATCCATCCCATGGTCTGGTCAGGACTGTGAGTGGCTGAGCAGAGGACATAAATTACCCGCCCACAGTTTGCTGATGTTATTTTACCCAAGTAAGAACCCAGACTATTTCAAAGAAAAAGATTATCAGATATCAGAGTGGTTAACTTTTAGTTAAAAATAAAACTTTTCTTCTCTTTCTTCCTCAGGTATTTAGTGAGAACTGTACAACTTAATCCATCTTCTGGCTATCAATGCTGCTTTTTTGTGAGAAGTGATAAAAGAGAGGTTTCAAAAGACTGTGATGCCCTGGGGTCCTCGGTAAGATCCGCAATAGAACCGGATCAGAAAACAGTGAATGGGAAAGAGTTTTCTCTGCTGTTAATTAAGTAGAATTTTTCATCTGACTACAAAAGATTAAAAATAAAATCATAGCTGGAGGATAAGAGGTGGGAAGATTTGAAGCTCCAGAGCTGGTCCCAGACTTGCCTTTGGTCACTTTCTGAGGCAGGTCCCTGGCTCTAGGCCATCTGGGAATGATAGAATCACAGAATGGTATGGGTGGGAAGGGACCTTAAAGACCATCTAGTCCGCCCCCCTGCCCTGGGCAGGGACACTGAGCACCCCCAGGGAGGGCAGTTTTGTCTGTGATATGAACTACAGGGGTTTGCTGTGGCAGAAGCTCATTCTCCTCAGGTGAGATTTGTTTAATTGGAAAACTTCAGGGTTTGTTTTTTGTTTTCTCTCTTTTCCATTTGTTTGTCTGTTTTATTTTCTTTTTCTATGAAAAAAAAATGAAAGGATTTTGCAGAAAGGTTTCCCTGGGCCCAGCGTCGGTGGGAGGCAGTGTCTCCGGACAGGCAGCCCCCCGGGGCGCAGGCAGAGCAGAGGGGAGCACCTTGGCTGGCCCCAGGGCTCCGCTCACCCCCCTCCAGAGACACCCATCTCTGCTTTCACCAGTCCTAGCTGTGATTCTTTGTTAGTGTCATTAGCCGCAAAACAGCTCTGATTCATTTATTTAATTTATGCAATGCTGTATGTTAAAGAGTCTCTGCAATTATCCAGTAAAGTCTATTATTCTAGATTAGAGCTGTGCGAATACAGTAATAGAATATATGACTGTTTCTTTGAATCCTAAACTAATTTCAGTGCGAACATGCATGAGACATCTTTATATTCATGTTCAATTTCCATTTACGTGGAAGCTCTGTGAATAAGAGTCTGTGGTAAATTCATTCTCAGTCACAGTGCCCTCATGTAAGGAAACCTCTTGATCAGTGAGGGGAGCCATAGGAGGAGGGGGAAGGGTTTGACACTGCAAGAGGGGAGATTGAGATGAGATGTGGGGAAGTAATTCTTTGCTGTGAGGGTGGTGAGAGCCTGGCCCAGGTTGCCCAGAGAAGCTGTGGCTGCCCCATCCCTGGAGGGGTTCAAGGCCAGGTTGGAGGGGGCTTGGAGCAACCTGGTCTGGTGGGATGTGTCCCTGCCCAGGGCAGGGGGTGGCACTGGATGGTCTTCAAGGTTCCTTCCAACCCAAACCATTCTGTGATTCTATAAAATACACCCAGTGTGCATGATACAGTTCAGTTTAAGAGGCGTGTGGATTGCAAATACAGGTGCTCTCTGAAATCAGTGTTGTGCTGCTGCAAGAGGTTCAAATGCTAAGGCTTTAATCAAAGATTTCCAGATCTCTTTCCTTTGCAAACAAATTAGGTCTCAGAAAATGCAGAAGTGTCCATGTTTCCCTAAACAATGATCTGCACTTAGACACAGTAAACAGTAAATATATAACAATAGTTATACTTATTTCTTCTCCATTATCTTCACTTACCCTGATTTGTTTAAGGAAATCGATGCTCAGAGATGATGCTGGTAACAATGATAAAAGAATTTGCCAGATACTCCTCATTAGAAAACCCTCATTTTAGTTGCTAATAACTTTGCCAAGGTTTCCAAATCAGTCTCTTCCCTCAGGCTGGTGATTTTGGGATGGCTTAAGAAAAAATTGTCTCTTGGCAAGTCTGTGTTGTCTGTTTGTTCACCCTCCCTGTTCGGGCGGACAACTGAAAGAACCCAGCGCCAAATGATGCGATGGGCTCACAGGGTGCCAGAGCACCCAGCTGAAATGGGCCCTGGTGGTCCCCCAGCCCATTTTCCACCCTCTGGCAGGATGATCTGCTCTAGCAGAGCCATCACGGATGGGGCTTTTCAGGGGACATGCTGGACCCAGCCAGTGGAATGGCTTTGTGTGGGGAAAATTCCCTGTACTGTGCTTTCTGCAGCGGAGGGTGGGGATGGAGAATTTATCATTGTATTTTACTTGCTGAGGTGTTATGGGGAAGGGACCTTCTGCTTCAAATACACCTTGAATGACTTTAAATCACGGCGATACCTGGCAGATGCTGGCCCTGGCTGCCGGCGTCAGCAGCTCCTGTTCAGAGGAGGGCACGGACTCTGCCCTCCCAGACTGGGCTGGAGGTTGCTGTCACCTCGGGCCAAGGGAATAGAAATGTCCAGCTCCTTCTGCATAATCTCATGAGTTCTGTTACTTCTCTTGCTTCATCGCCATTTTTTAGCGAATTACCATGCCTGTTGTACTGTGGGAAAAAAATCATTTTTCATACCTTGCTCCCGCCAGGTCTCATGGCTCCTTCTGCCGTATATGTTTTTCTCATTGTACTTTTAATCAGGGCAACCTTTGGTTTCATTGTTATGCAGATGGCATGCCAGCATCTGACTGCTTCTTCAGATTCACCAAAAATAATTTCCACTGCTGATTGGTGTTTTCTAATACTGCGTATAATAGAGTCTTTCTGAAATAAACATCTCTCCTTGATTTCTTTATTGAGGTGCTGCAATTTTACTTCCCTTCTCATCTCTGTGACTCCTGACGAGGACTCCCAGGCTGCAGCGTTCCCCATTCCTGCTGGGAATGTGGATTCCCCCCTAACCCCGGTCCTGCCCAGCGCCAGCCTGGGCTCTGCTGCATCTGGGAACTCACTGTGCTCTGGAAATTAAATAATTGAAATGGCTTTAGTAAATATTAGAAGTAACGTAACTGACACTGCCTGAAAGGGCATGAACAGAATAACACATGCACTTGTAGCCTCTGTATTAATTGTTACCACTCGCTTTCCCATCATGTCAGAATTCTGTTAATATTCTGCTACATGCAGCCTCAGTGTGATTCAATCAGCTTAGTGAATAATTCGTAATATTATCTAATTGAACGTACATCTGGGAGGAAACTGATGGGAAAAGCGGTCTCCGTACCCACCGTTATTTGTAGGCTCAGCATCCAGCCCAGCCCCCGCCCAAACCCCACACTTTCCCCCTCCCTGGGTAAAGACCTTTCCATTAGCACACTCTGAGTTCAAGTTTTCAGGAGACTTCTCTAAGCAACATGTTCCTCTGCCCATATATTAAAGAGCTTTTATCTCTCCCAACAATTCCAGAATCAGTCTATTGGGTCCTTGCTCATCGATATGAGCCCTTCTCTGTGACGGACACAGCAAGGGGGCACTTGCTGCGGTGGGTGTTGTTTGGAGATGCTCAGGGTGAGCTCCCAAGGGCTGGCACTGGCGGGACCTTGGCTTCTTTCTCCACAATTTTTCTATCTGGGCTCACCAGCATATTTTCCACTGTGCATTTTTCCTTCAGCGTTGTTGGTGATGTGTCAGGCAGGGTGAGGAACGGCTGGTAACAAATTCCAGCTGAGAGAGGAAAGTCTCATTCCGTGGTGTCACTGCACTGGGTGGGAGAGGCAGTCCTGTGGCTCAGGGCACCATTCAGGTGCTGCATCAGATCACCCCTCCCGGGGGTTGTGTTTCCCCCTTTAGACAGACGGGATCATCTGGAGTTTCGACTGGACGAGGGTTCACAAAAACTAACTGTACCCCTGACAGTGACCTTCAGCATTGCCTACAGGAACATCATCTTGAGTGAGCTCTCATGGCAAGTGCAGGGCAGCCGAGGGATCAGGGCCAGCCAGCATGGCTTTATGAAAGGGAGGTCCTGCTTAACCAACTTGATCTCTTTCTATGACCATGTGACCCGCCTTCTTGATGCAGGGAATGCTGTGGACGTTGTCTACCTGGATTTTGGTAAGGCCTTTGACACCGTCCCTCCCAGCGTTCTCCTGGAGAAGCTGGCAAATCATGGCATAGACAAGTGTACTCTTCACTGGGTAAAAAACTGGCTGGATGGCCATGCCCAGAGAGTTGTAATTAATGGGGTGAAATCCAGTTGGTGGCCGGTCACCAGTGGTGTCCCTCACGGCTTGGTTTTGGGGTCGGTCTTGTTTAATATCTTTATTGATGATCTGGATAAGGGGATTGAGTGCACCCTCAGTAAGTTTGCAGATGACACCAAACTAGGTGGGAGTGTTGATCTGCTTGAGGGTCGGAAGGCTCTACAGAGGGACCTGGACAGGTTGGATCGATGGGCCAAGGCCAATGGGATGAGGTTTAATAAGGCCAAGTGCCACGTCCTGCATTTCGGTCATCCGTGCTCAGCGAGTTGTGATTAATGGAGCAAAATCTGGTTGGCGGCCGGTCATCAGTGGTGTCCCTCAGGGCTCAGTTTTGGGGCCAGTCTTGTTCAATATCTTCATTGATGATCTAGATAAGGGGATTGAGTGCACCCTCAGTAAGTTTGCGGATGACACCAAACTAGGTGGGAGTGTTGATCTGCTTGAGGGTCGGCAGGCTCTACAGAGGGACCTGGACAGGTTGGACCAATGGGCCAAGGCCAATGGGATGAGGTTTAATAAGGCCAAGTGCCAGGTTCTGCATTTCGGCCACAACAACCCCAGGCAATGCTACAGGCTTGGGGAAGAGTGGCTGGAAAGCTGCCTGGCAGAAAAGGACCTGGGAGTGTTAGTGGACAGCCGGCTTAACATGAGCCAGCAGTGTGCCCAGGCAGCCAAGAAGGCCAACGGCATCCTGGCCTGTATCAGGAATAGCGTGGCCAGCAGGAGCAGGGAAGTCATCGTGCCTCTGTACTCGGCACTGGTGAGGCCTCACCTCGAGTACTGTGTTCAGTTTTGGGCCCCTCACTACAGGAAAGACATTGAAGTGCTGGAGCGTGTCCAGAGGAGAGCCACCAAGCTGGTGAGGGGTCTGGAGAACAAGTCCTATGAGGAGAGGCTGAGGGAACTGGGCATGTTTAGTTTGGAGAAGAGGAGGCTGAGGGGAGACCTCATTGCCCTCTACAACTACCTGAAAGGAAACTGTAGAGAGGCGGGGGTTGGCCTCTTCTCCCAAGGGAATAACGACAGGACCAGAGGAAATGGTCTGAAGTTGCGGCAGGGGAGGTTTAGATTAGATATTAGGAAGAATTACTTTACTGAGAGAGTGGTCAAGCACTGGAACAGCCTGCCCAGGGAGGTGGTGGAGTCACCATCCCTGGAGGTATTTAAGAAACGTGTAGACGTGGCTCTTCAGGGCATGCTCTAGTGCCCGGGATTGTTGGTTTGTGGTGGGGTGTTGTGTGTGGGGTTTAGTTGATGGATGCTGCTTGCTTTTTTTTTTTTTGGGGGGGGGTGTTGTTGTTTGTTTGGTTTTGTGTTGTGTTTTTTTGTTTGTTTGTGTGTTTTTGTGGTTTTTTTTGTTTTTTTTTTTTTGTTTTTTTTTTTTTTAATGTGGTTGGACTCGATGATCTCAAAGGTCCCTTCCAACCACTAAGATTCTGTGATTCTGTGATTCTGTGAAAGATGGACACTTTGACTCACATCTGGTTCAGCTCCGCACGCTCCCCGGTGCAGCATCGTACCGGGGTGAGGGGGACAGTAATGTTCCTAAAGTGCAGAGAGGTAAGGGCTCCTCTGGGGCACCAGCCCAGTGCAGTCACTGCATTGTTTAGAGATAATAAATTTAGGTAATTTTCATTGTTTTGATGTAAAAACAATGTGGTCAAGGAAGGGAAATCTGGAAAAGAGAAAATTGTTCTTTCGCTGTCTCAGAATGAACTTTTTTTATTCAAAATCATTAAACTGTGCTAAATACACATTTTTAAAAAAAGTTTTAATGTGCAACACCATTTCGATTCTGGTTGGGACAAACTGTTTGAACCAAACCTAAGCTATTTGGAATTATCACTTAAGCACAACAGAGCAGATGAAAGAAGCAGCTCCTTGGCCCTTATTCAGTCTGTTGCTTTCTCTCTAAATCATGGAAAACATGTCAAAAAAAAGTGAAGTGAAATCTATTACAAGAAAGGGATCTTACACCTGAGCAAGCATATTAATTTACTTTCTTTTCAATAGCTCAGCTGTCTTATCTATCTCAGCCATTCAGTCTAATTTAATTGCCAAAAAAAAATGTTAATTCTTTTTTTCTTGCTCTGTCATATTTTATAATCCTGGAAACAAAATATCTAGCTACTCTGATGTTAAATGAAAACTTTTGAAAGTCCAGCTGCATTTCATTTTCAAACACAACAGAAAAACAGACCGAGTTGCATGATTAATATCTTTGGCCCACAATTATTTTATTAAGACGCATAAGAAGAAAATGTATGAGAAGAATGCAGCAAAATGCTAATGACAGAAATGGAAAATTGTTTCATCTTCACAAAATACGTATGTTGAAATTCATTATCAGTAAAAATTGAGGTCAACACCTGTGATCTTTTAACCAGAACATTTCAAATTTCTTAATTCTTTTAGCATAATCAGACATTTTGAATTTTAAATTTCAATTGATTGTTACTTTTTCTTCATAAAATAAAAACCAGTCATTGTATGAAAAAAATAACTCCAAAACATTATACTCATATATGTACACATACAAACTGCATATACAATGCCTATAACAAGCATTGTATAGATTTGATTACACAGATTTGTGTATGAATAGTTTAATTATATGTTATTGTATATTATAGGTATCATACATGTTAAAGTAGTATTGTGCACTGCTACAAATACTATCATTGCATACTTTTGTATATAATACTACATATTAATTATACAATTATCATATATTTATTTATTTTTATATATATTTACACACATATGCGGAACTTTCCTTGGGTCAAGTTCCATGTCTAACACTTTACAGATACATCAACAGGTTTCTTGCAAAGCTTTCAATCCGACCATCAGGCGTTTTTCTGGGAAAGCTCTATGAAGCCGGACATTTAACGCCAGGCCTGAGGGATTGCCCTGTGCCTAAAGAGCAGAAGCAAGCGTCTGGCCGGGATTTTGGACCTGCTGATCCCTCCCCTCCCAGCCCCCCCAGAGAGGGAATGTCACACCGACCTCCAGAAAATGCTGCAGTAAACAGAAATGTGACGGCTCCTCTCTGCTGCTCTGGCTGTGACAGTTTGCAGTGACAGGTTTGGTCCAGGGAGCTGCTAATTCCACACTCTCTGGAGTTATTTTATTGGTGTTGGAAACCCGCGCCCTCTCCCAGCACCTTCCCATGGGGGCTGAGAGCTGCTGTGCCGAAATATCCCAGGAGGGGGACTGGGTAGGGGCTGCCATGAGGGTCCCTGGGGGCCACACCAAGACACTCATTTCTCCCACCCACAGCCTGGCAGCTGGTAACAACAGATACAAGAGGGTTGGGATGTTTCTCAGACTGTTAAAAAAACCCCAAACCAATACAACAAAAATAGACTAAAACAAATAAAACAAGGGTGTGAGGGGTGCTGGTCCTCTGGGTGCTGCAGCAGAGGAGCCCCAGGAAGGACGAAGATGCTCACCACATGCCAAAATTGGGTGGCAATCCCACCTGGGGTGGGATGGGGATGTTCACCCCCAGGTGTTGTGATTTCCCAGAGCCCAGTAGCTGCCAGGTCCTTGTCTTGACGAAAGAGCCAAAGGTAGCACGGTACCTTCTGTTCACAAACAAGTAACAGACTGAAAAGACCCTGGCATTTTTATCCTCCTCAATATTCATTCATCAGAAAGATAAAAAATTAGTGTGGCCATTGTGCAACAGATACCAGCATTTTCATAAAGCAGAAAATTTTAAGGCAGGCTTTTTCTGCAATATTGCACATCTGCAAAGGTTTATTGTGATAGAAAAGCACTTCTCCAGGTAAAACCATCTATGCAATGCAAATAACATTCACATAAAGTTTGACTTCTGTTTATTTGTTTTTTTTTCTGTCATAGGCTCCTCTTTCTGTGCTTGCACTTTCACAAACCTTGTGTGTTTGTGGGGGATAAAAAAAGAGAAGAGGAGATT
Source organism: Numenius arquata (assembly GCF_964106895.1). Taxonomy (NCBI): domain Eukaryota; kingdom Metazoa; phylum Chordata; class Aves; order Charadriiformes; family Scolopacidae; genus Numenius; species Numenius arquata. Next base: position 70,033,171 of record NC_133581.1, on the reverse strand, counting down.
TCCATCTCCCTCTTTAAAGCTCACCACTGAAGCCTGTACTTCCAGAGTCTGAAAGGTTCCTTATCAAAATTTCTCAAAGATTATGTGATTTCTAAAAGCATATTCTTCATCATTTCACTAGCTGAAACCTCTCCACCCCTTCCGATTGTGAAAACTCCTTAATCCAAGCCGTCTTTGAAGAGCTGGGTAAATCCGAGTGGGGCAGTGGAAGTGGTTCTGCTGCCTGCGATGCCCGTCCCTGCCTCCGCCAGGCGCAGGCGGGGGGGATGCTCTGCCCCCACATCTCACCACGGTCGGTGGCCGGGGGTGTCCCCAGGATGGAGCAGCTTCTTCTGCAGCCAAGCGGTCCCTCTGCACTGACTCAATTAGTGGATTACTTTGTTATCCAGTCTGCAGTTTACATTTTCAGGTGAAGCCATGCCCCTGAAATCAGCAGAAATGGAGAATCTGGAGCAAAATCTGCTCTGCTCTCTGCTCACAGAGCACCCGGGGCCAACAGCTACCCAGAAATCAGACGGACGCATTTGCACTGCAGTTTGCCGTGATTTGCTGGAGGAAAGCACTGCGCTGCATCAAAATGCTCTCTCTGTGCTCCCCTTCCCTTTGCATTCTTAGGAATCATCAAAAATGAGGTTTTGAGGAAAACACTCTTTTATTAGAAGCTGAGTATGTCATGATAAAAATGTAATGAAATAAGCAAATTTCACGGCAAAATAATCCAGGACCTGACAGAAGTCTCTTACAACTGAGAATCGTTTCCTGCTGAGAACTGTGTATAAAAATCATGGTGTTTTATTAATATATTTATGTCTACAGAAAAGAGGTGCAGGAAATGAAACAATCCCCACCTGAAATTGCAGTTATTTGTATATTTGTGTGACACTTCAGGAAAGCCGCGTTTCTGAAACAGAGCCCCTCTGCTGCCCAGTTTTTAAGCTTAGAATCATAGAATCACAGAATGGTTTGGGTGGGAAGGGACCTTTTAAAGCCCCCCCAGTGCCACCCCCTGCCCTGGGCAGGGCCACCTCCCCCCAGACCAGGTTGCTCAAAGCCCTGTCCAACCCGGCTTTGAAAGCTTCCGACTCATCACTCAGCCTGCAAAGCACATTTCAGATTCATGCTCAGTGGTTTTTCAAGAAGAGAAATAGGCAAATTTTGTATAAAGCCGTAAAAGTGTATTTCAAATAGGGTGGCGTTCCACAGGTGAGTGGGCCATCCTTATCTCAATCAAATGCTGAATTGAACCTTTATGTTAAAGAGGCAAGCGGGGACATGGGGTGTGCTGGGGACCACCATCCCCACCGCAGCTCCTGGGCCAGCGCTGCCAGCCAGGCTAGACCTGAGTTTGGCCACTGTGGCTTACACCCATCATGAGACACCCCCAGTGTTTCAGATCTGTCTTCTGGACAAGAAAAGCCATTCAGAGCTCCCTTCAAGAGTGCAGAACCGTGCTGGAAACCCTTTATTCACAACCAAAATGTAAATAATTCAAACTTCTGCTGCTGGATAAGGAACCGCAGTTTGGGAGTCTGGGCTGCTGCTGCCTTCTGCTTGTAATTCTTGTAGTTTTGGTTGATTTTTACCAATCATGCCCTTGTCAGAAGAGAAATTACTGCTAGGTTTCCATACGTGAACTTGGCCTGAGTGTGTGTGTGTGTGCGCACCGGTGCAGTCCTGTTACATGGCATTTCAGCAGCAGAGTTATCGTGATCCCATCCCGAGGCCGTAAGTATCCGTATTTCAGTCTAGTAAGAAGCTTCCTAATTCCTTCATTGTTAAGTGAAATTCCAAGCTGATCTGAAACACGGATGAACAGTTAATTCATTGTGTTTCAAACACAAAGGACAAGGTCTGCAGAGCAGAAATCTTCAGATTTCTTGTAAACCAGAAATTACAGTGTCTCTTCAATCTCCTGCTAATTGTTTTGTCTCGGAAAGATTCAACTCCTTCTGAACGTGCCCTGAAAGCATCTCGCTTTCCCGTATGCTCTGCTGTTGTGACACCATGTGCTGGGGAGAAGGGACTGTCCGTCTGCCCGTAACCCAACATACAGAGCCAGTGTCCATGTCCGTGTGATAGCGGGGTGGTATGGTCCCCATCTGCAGTGACACCGTGGTGGCTGCCGAGGAGAGGGGGCAGAACCCCATCGGGCCGCTCCTCCGGCGGCGACAGCCTTCTCGCTGCGGTACTTAGTATTTACTGCTGTGCTTCTCTTACCTTTAAATTAACTCCTATAATGTGCCTTCACGACTAATGAATTTGATACATAAAGCCCATGCACTAGAAATGGTGCCATTCGTTTTCTGATGTTCCCCACAAAAATGATTGTCAGCTCCTCCAGCCTGGCAGTGCAGATGCCGATATGAATCCCTCGCTGTAATTATGTTCCCCCGGACTTCCTTTTCATTGCTAATACAGCCATCTCTTCCCCTTTCTCCCTTAATAAGGTTGTTTGCCTCCTTGGCAAGGACACTGTCATCCATATTTTGGTGCCACATTCTGCGCCTCCTGGTTTCTCTCTTCAATTTTAAGATAAATTATCTCGCCTTTGCAGGGCTGTCATCAGCATGTTTTTGAAGGACCGCATTATCAAACAGTATAAGGCTTGCAGTGGGGCAGCCTAACCTAAAAAGACATGTTTATCTTTATTATCACACTCCTATCTCTTCATTAACTTTCAGATATCTTCATGTTCCAAGGGTAGCTGTTGTCACATCTTGTGAGCGATAGTATTAATCTTCCCCCGTGCCTCTGCCCGGGACCGTGCTGCCCTATGGCTTCCTTTGAGGTTTCCTGTTATTTCTGTAATCAGGTCAATATTACAGTTCTGCATAAACAAACAAGTAATGTTTGTTATGAATCCTTATGAATTTATTATGATGGAAATTCTTCTCTTTTATATGCATGGTTATTCCCTGACCTATTATTCTACATTTCTGATGTATAGAAGGAGGAGTATGAGCAGTTGTACATAATTTAATCTCTTCTCCCGTTACATTAACATCCTCCTCTTACTGAGAAGCATCCAGCTCGCTTTGGGTGGTGATGGCATTATGCCAGCCTGGCAGGGCCACCTGCACGGGTGGTGACTTGCCAAAGGGAAGGGAGCTGTGGCTCTGGGTGTCCCTCGGTGGCCGTGGGAGCGGTGGAAGCCTCGTGGGGATGCTCCTGAATATGTTTTTGGGCTCATCCCCTGCCCGGGCTGTGTGTCCCACCAGCCTTGCTCTGCAGAGCACCACAGACATTGCAGGGCGGAAGGAGGGGGCTGCTGTGGGAAATACAAAATCCTTCCTTAAGGGGCAAAGATTTTTACTGAGATAGGAAAGTATGAATGAAGCAGTAGATAATGTGACATGGTTCGGTGATGGTTTTGTCAGAGTGAGGTCAATGGTTGGACTCAATGACATGAAGGGTCCCTGGACAGTTCTATGTTTCTGTGATTCTGTAATGGTGCAACATCTCCATCGTGCTGGGCTTGCTGCCCCTGCCCTGGGTGTCACTGCACGACAGGACCTTCTGGCCAGTGCGACAGATCCAACACCATTGACCTCTCCTCTCCAGCACAGCCCTTAAACCCTGGTCCTGTCCTGAGTCCCCTTTCGCAGCAAACCATGGTCCTGCCGCCCGGATTGGCTTTACGGGAGATTCAATCAAACAATGAAAATGTGGCATGGATGCAAAGGCAGGGAAGAGCATGGCATGTCCTGGAGAGGAGACGCCAGGGTAAATGGTATTGGTCATGCTTCTTACACAGGTGAAAAATGGCTGAATTTGTGAAGGTGGGCAGGTGTTTGGTGCTTGGGCAGGCGAATGTCCAACCCCGAACTCTCCAACTCTGCCAGGAGCCTGTCACTTTCCAGCTGCACCAGGATGGGCTGGCTGTAGATATTGGTGACACCTAGGATAACCAAAAGCAACACGTCTCAAGTCGTCTGGTTGGTAAAGAGAGATGAGGCAGAAACAGCAGCTGGAGGCTGGTCACTCCTTGTGCTGCTGCACAGACTAGGGAACCCAGGGGTTAGAGGGATGGAAAGAGGCATCGCTGCAGAGAAAGCATTCCCCAAGGAGGGGTGAGGTCTCGGAGAGACAAAGGGACCAGACAGAGGAAGGTGCTGGTCACTCCAGGAGGAATGATGCAGAGGAACCAGGAGAGGAGTGCTGGGATGCCCGGGGGCTCCTGTCCCACTGCCCTGCAGCAGCAGCGGGAGACGATGGGGGGAGTGAGACCATGAGATGGGGGAGTGAAGTACCAGCTCTGACCGCCCCAGCTCTGAACCAGCCTTGGCTTCCAGCCCCAGGGCTGGGTGCTGCTTCCTCGACCTCCCTGTGCTCTCTGGACCTCTGCAGAGACAAAGACAGCAGAAAGCAGCAACGAGCCTCCTGCCCTCCTCCCATCCATCGTCAGATAACTTCTCCTCCATCCCTCATCCAGTGCCAGGTCTCAGGCCTGTCCTCAGGGGCTTATCTGTGAGACAAGGAAGATGAAGGTTCCCTGTCCATTCCCCCTGAGTCAGATACACCAAGCAGAAGTTAGGTGAGTGCTGTGGTGCCGGAGCTGTTGGCAGGGCTCACAGGGCTCCTCAGCACAGGCAGAGTGTCCCCTTTAGCATTTTGGTTCAGAACAAAGCAAGGTTCTGAAGCAACTTCCCTGTTTGACCCCATTTACTCAGCATGGTTTGGTTTTCAGAGTGGTGCTGGCACATGCAAACCAGAAATTAAAGCAGAAGATCCATTCCAGATGCGTATGGCACTCTCATCAGTCTCCAACTAGTACAACAGTTCAAGGCAATGACTAGTCCCTCTGACAGCTTCAAGTCATGTCTGTGGTGGGGATGCTTTAGCTGAACTAAATTAGCTAAAGCCAACCCAACCCTATGACATCTAAAGGATGGAAACTCCCAGGTCAGACTGTGTAGAAAGGTGGCCCTTGGCTCCACCTGGTTTGGCTCCGTGATGCAGTGCTTCTGCACTAAACAATGTGCTAAAGTAGATGCAGATAATGTGGGAATATCTGGGATAAGTTCCTTGCCAGCTTGCTTGTTAGCGATCGGAGCAAGACCCACCAGTGCTCTCCTGTTCCCACAGGCTCTTCTGCTCCATGTTCACTAACCTGCTGGCTATTGGAGAGACACATCTTACTTCTGGATCTACAGGTTCTTCCAGCCCTCCTTCCCCACTGTCTGCCACTGCCAGATGGGGTCCAGAGCCAGGAAGGAGCTGAGTCGTTCCAGAGTCAAGCTGCTCCCTCTCTGCAGTGACCACCCGCTTCTCAAAGTCCATCATTGTACTGTCCGGAATGTAGAGCTTTCCCTGGGTGCTGTAGACCAGCCCTCCCGCTTCTCCATGCCCTAAATTCACATCCTTTTCCATTTCATCAACGTGTGTGATGAGAAGGTGGCACTGTCCTATAGGATAGCAGAAGACAAACATGGAGATATGGAATCGGAACAGTTAAGGGTGTTTTTTTTTTTTTTTTACAAACATGCTTTTGTCTTTTTTTCCTAAATCAGACAATCCAGTGTTGTTCATGCTCTTATCCGTGCCCTGAGCAGGATGAGTCAGTGCTTCAGACACGTGGGTGTTTGCTGGTATCTGCATCACATCTCTGACAGCTCCCGCAGGTATGTTCCTGGCTGTATGTCCTCAGCGAACACTGAGCAAACAGGCTGCATGGAGAACATTTTTATTTTTCTATATCTTTAAACCACCAAACTGAGTCATAACTTCCATTGCTGCCCTTTTGGAATCATCCAAAATGATTGCTTTTTTTAAGCAAGGATTAATACTAGCAGTTTATCATCAACTTCCTGATTTTTAACACAGCTTTAATCTAGAGAGAACACAAGAGTGATTTTAGAAACAGCAATTTCCAGCAGGCGTGTATTACATCTGCCCGCGGTGTTGTATTAGAAAATACAAATGCAGTGCAAGAGAAGGTACAACACTCTTATCCTTTATATATACATATATATCTATCATCACATGAACTTCCTCTGTATTGTGGAGATCTGGAATTTTTATTTTTTTAAAATACAATACTATCCCTCTAATGGACAAACACAATTTGAATTGAAAGTGCCTGCCAGGTCACAGGACTTTCAGGCAAACCTCTGTCCTCTCAGACATTGTGTCCCAAGGTATGTTTTTAGGCTTGACCCATTTACGTCTCAGGTTGAGGAGAACTTGCCTTTGTGCAGCCTGTGATGGCTCTTCCCGTGGAGCAGGGAACGCCTGGAGAACGTCTGCGGGGCTGGATGGGATCCAGCAGGTCTGAGCAGTAAAATGACGTGTTAAAACCTTGCCAGGGGAGCACTTACGTGGCCCTTGCATGTCCAGGTGCAGAAGACCCATAGGTCATGCTGCCCCACGTCACCTCCAAGCTGGCCACGATGCCCCACAGAGACCTGCCTTGTGTGTCCCAGGGGTCTCCTGGGGTTTCCCCGCTGCTAACGGAGGTCACCTTAAATCCAGAGGGTGCCGTGAAGCTGGGCCTGGGGCGTTGGTGAGGTCTCTCTGCAGTCCTGTGCTAATGAAGTTACACAATCCTGCTCTGCCCCGGAGGCATGGAAGGGCTGTCACGGGCACAGAAAATCATCTTCCTGTGTCTCCCCCCGCTCCGCCTGCCCCCTTCTTCCCTTCCACAGCATTTCTGCATCCTTGTGCATTTTCTCTACTACGTGTCCCCGGTTTTGTGGCCGAATCATCATATCTCTCAGAAGCCTAAAATAGCTGTGCATAATTAGGATCTTGTTATGCTGACTGTAGTTTACAGAATAATTGCCACAACCCAGGTATAGAAAATAACCTTATAAATAAATTAAAAAGTGAGACCAGGGACTCTATTAGGGCGCGCGTGAATGGGAGCTCTGCGGAAGAGAGCAGTTCCCTCTGGAGCAGGGCAGATGCCGAAGCTGCCATGGAGCCGGCCCCAGGGACAGGCTGGGTCTCCCCTCCCTGGACCTCCCAAATCTGTTGGTGGTTTTCAGTTGGACCATGCAGGGCAGCAAACCTCTCTCTGCTTTGAGGTTCCCCCTGAGATAGAAACGGTCATTAAAAGTTTGGTAGTGAAATTTTTCAGTATAATGAAATGTCTGTAAAGGCAAGAAGGAAGAGAAAGAGGTTGCTGGGAACAGCCCCCTTTGTCTCCCATGGAGGAAGAAAGACTTTTAAAACTCCCAGCTCTTGTGTTCAGTCGGAAAAGTCACTTTTATATTGGCCCTTGGAAACTCTATTTGGTATGGACGGCTGTGCATTGTGCTTAGTTTTAAAAATAATCACTCTTCTCTCCCTTCTCCCTTCTATCCCTCAAAAACCAACAACCCACAGTCTTACTGTTCCCTGTAGAGTGGTAGGGAGGGTGCTGAGATTTTGTTCAGAGAAGGACCCACTTCTGTTTCTGGTAGGTGTCTGAGCCATTATTTCCAGCCTGCCCGGTGACAGGGTGACAGGGTGACAGGGTGACACTCCACTGAGACACTTCTTTGAGCCCTCACCCCTAAACCGCACCAGCTGCCAAGGGGAACTCTGCGTTTCCCACAGGGGAAGGTGCATTTTGATGTCCATGTCACATTCACACGAGACAGGGCAAAAAAATATATGACCGCTTCCCAGCCTGTGCAAGTATCTCACACTCACTGATGTCTCTTCTTGTTTCCATCGCTTTTCTGAGGCTGCCGACAGAGGTGAAGAAAAGGCAGTTAAGGAAATATGCAAAAAAATGAAATGATAATGAATGAAACTTTTTTTTCATAATTAAAAGTGTGACACGAAAATGTGAAATGTCAAAAGGATCAACTTCAAAGCTGTATGAAATGAAACCTGCACTTTGATTTGAATATTACTTTATGAAGAAAGATATAAGAAGAAGAGCTTTCTGTGTAAATATTAGAATTACAAATCACAACTTTCATGATTAAAATCATACTTTGAATAGTAAAAAAATTCGTACAACTTCAGAATGGGCAGAAGAGCAGAAAAGATGGATTTTCATGTTGTGTCACGACGTTGGGAAGTAGCAGGTGGAGCTGCAGGTCCCACACCTTCCCCGTGAGCACAGACATGGCTGGTGCACGGAGGGATGCTTGGAGGGATGCTCCTTCCAAGCTCAGACCCCCATGCCGGCTGGGGTCTCTCCCTACCCCCGCACCCCACCGCCTTCACCCTGGGTTTTCTTCCATTAACATTATATCCTGACACCTGAGTTCTGCACCTCCAAAATATTGTGGGATTTGGTTTTTTTTTTCATTTCAAGGTTGTAACAAACCCCAGCAGAGTACTGTGTGAGACTCCCGTGCTGTGATCGTGTTCAACTAAAATGCAGTTCTGCGTCCGTAACTTCCCCCGTCCACACCAGGCGATGCTTTTCCAGACACCAGTGAACATTTCTGGTGCCTGTGCATAGAACTGTGGACAACAGAGGTGGCCTCCAGCATGCACGCTTGGGTGCAGCCCGCAGGTTGTGTGTTTCTGCTGCTCTGAATACGCTCTCATCTTCTAAGGGGAAATAAAAAAAAAAGTCAATGAATTTTAAAGCAGCTCCAGCCATGGGCTTACCTCTGAGAGGATAAAACAGAGAAACCTGCTGGGCTGTCCCACGTGCGATTATGGAGTAGAAATCCCTGTCCTCACCCACGCATGACAGTACCTGCCTCAATTCATCCAAACACACAGGAGTCTTCAGTCCTTTTTTTGACCTAGGGTTTTTTCTTGGAAAATTTTGTATTAGCTGAAACACACCATGGTTATACACTTAGATATGGGCCCATACTAATCTTTCAAATTCCTCACTGTGTTATTGGCACCTCCATGCCCACAGCTGAGATACAACATATGCAAAATGTAAAAAAACCCTCAGGTTTATGGGCATAAACTTCATCAATGTGCATCTTCTCTGAGGAAATTAACCTCAGTTATCCAAAATTTTTTTTTTTTTTGGATAACAAAGAACCAGATCTAATTAAGATCTGATTCCAGATCTAACTGAAAACTTCACATTTTGGGTTTTTGTTTGTTTGGTTACTTGGCTTTTTGTCTTCTGGTGCCAGACACCTGTGTCCTCCCATCCCACCTCTGAAACCAGCCTCCTCTCACGGCACTACCTGGGCTTTTCCCACTTCACACCTTTTTCTGCCCATTCAGCAACTTCTCCCCCTGTGTCCCTTCATGTCCAGTGTCCTGCCCAGGTGGCACAACACAGGGGCTGTGTCTCACACCTTGTCACATTGGTGCAGCCCAGGGATGCCCACCTGAGACTGCTGTCACCAGCCAGCCACCATCACCACTCCAACTCAAATTACTCTTTGTACTACATCAAAATCCATGGAAAAAAACCCCAAAATATCTGATTGCAAGGAGATAATTGTTCCTGAATCAAATCTTCTGACTCTGCCCCTAGTTGTGCAGGCAGCTTTCCCTGGTGTTTGAATACAAAGCTGCTAGAGCTGGAAGGCTGTGCCCAAACCTGGGCTTCAGGAGCCTTCTCATCTGAAGCAGAGCTGCAGCGTTTCTACCAAATACCGTGGGGAGGAATCAAGAAGCACTTTTATTCTTGGAGCTGGTGGGCGCTGTGCCCCCCCAGCCCCCGGCTGCGGTACTTACCCAGGAATGCTGCTGCCGGTGCCGCATCTCCTTGGGAGCAGGTGAGGGAAGGCAGGGATATTTTTAGAGCCTGCTCATTTCTTAATATCCCGGTTATATACCCAGTGCCTTCTGGGGAGACATCTTTGTCTCACTTGTTACCTAAAACGAAAAGCAGAAGGCAGGTGTAAGGCAGGATATTGTGCTAAGCCGCTCCTCTGCCTCAGCGGAACACGGATCTCTGCAGGCAAAGAGTAACATTTCCTGTAAATATTTAAATATTTACATCTGATTTACAGATCTTTAGATACGATTTACATTTGCAGCTCTCCATGGTGAGTGGTGATGCAGGTTCTGTGCAAGTGAAATCTCGGCTCTCAATTGATGAGCTCCGTGGGTTTTTCTTCCCTCATCTGAGGGAGATGCAGCACATCCCTGGCACGCCTTTGGCCTGCTCACGCTCCCCTGCGTGGGGAAAAGCTAATTGCTGGTATATTCAAAATAACAAATGCGCGGATAAAATGAAAGTTGGAGTTTCTTAGCAGAACACAATTATTTTAAAATGAATGATACTCAGTTTTCTTTCTATTCATTCTGAATTTCATGGAAGGTGTCACTGTGGTTGCTTATAAATGATCACTGCGGTCACCTAATGAGTAGAAGATAAATTACGTTACAGATATTTTAAATTCATCATTTTTGTCCAATCTGAAGTAGAGTTTTTTTACAATAGCATGGAATGAAAAATTAAAAAATACTCCCAGGAGCATTCAATAAAATTGTCTAAATTATCTACTCAGGCAAAGGATTGATTTGTGTGGTTGGGGGCAAGGTGTGAAAATTGACCTGTCTGTGGCTGGAGCAGGAAGATGCACCTCGAGCTCAGGAGGAAAGCTGTGTAGGAAAGCAAAGGGCCATCACCTTTTCATTTCACTCCTCGACAGACACTGACCTGTGGATAAAACCCCACTTTCTCCCTTCTCTCAATATTACAAGTTTGGCACTGTGGGACGTTTTGATTGTTTGTTTGCTTTTACCACGTATAGATCGGTTTGTCCTCAGACTCATGGCAGGGTTTTAAAACACAGCAAAATATAGTCATTTTTTGCTAAACGAGCACAGCAGAGAGCTGCTGCATGGCTTCTTCCGTGGGGCCGGGCACGTGTGGGGCTGAGCAGGCTCCATCCCATGGACCACGGGCTGCTTCAGAGCTGGGGGAGACACCAGTGGGGTGTCCCCGCGAGAAGACCCTCTGTTAGGACTTTGGCAGAGGGGAAAGGGCTCTCCATGAGCCCAGTTCTGTGCAGGGCTGGTGGTCTTGGTGGGACAACCCGGCTTGAGGAGGAACATCCCTGTGCAGAGGGCTGGGGCTGACGGCTCCCCGTCCTCTGCACCTTGGCTTTTGCAGTGTCTTCACCCAAAACCTGGCTCGGCACATCACACCCTGTCTGCTCAGGCGGAACTGCGCTGGGTCTTTGCTCATGGCCTCTGGCCTGCATGTTTTTACTCTACAAATAATCTCAACTGAGATGAATAGCTCACTAGAGGAAATGGGTAAAATCCCTTTTCAGTTTGAGATGCCATCATGGTGTTTAAAAAAATATCCCTTGTTGTAAATCACTGTCCATTAAATGTTATCAATTTTCTGATTAAATACTGTTTGGATAAATGGAATTATCAAACAGCAAAGTATTTCTCAAGCAAATTAAATAAAACCACTGCTAACACATCTGGCTTTTAGCTGCTGTAAAGATAATTAGGAGGACAGATATTTTTAGCCTTAGACATTTTAGCAATTTCAAGAGGTTGTCCCTGGCTGGCAGATGTGAAAAGGTGCCATGAGGGTCTCCCATCAGGTGATGCTTTTTCCCGTGGCAGAACCTGTGCCCGGGCCCATGTCGGACAGCCACAGAACCTGGGATTTTTGTTGCTGGCTGCGGTGTCAACCAGGTGCAGGACCCATTTCTGGTAACCTCTTCCATATGGACATGAGGCTTTGGGGAGCACCCATTCTCCTGCCCCGGGCGCTGCCGGGGGGAGCTGTGGGGTGGGGGCTCCTTGAGGACACCCCAGGGACGGCCCTGGAAGTGTGTGTCCTGGTGCTGCAACCCAGCAGAATGCCACCTGGGTTTTGTCTTCCCTTTCCTGTTTGTTTGGATTGAAAAAAGTGATATTTTTGTGTTGGGCAGGACAAGCACCTCCAGAGCTGTTGTATGGAGATGGGTGAGCAACAGGGGCTGAGATGAAAGGAGGGTAATGTCAGGGAGCTGAGCCAGCGGAGATTTTTGTCTAGGCTATTTATTTTACTAGGCTTTGGCTTAGGCCAACAATGCTCTTTCTGGCCTCATAAATTCACTGGAACAAAACAGAAATGATTGGGTCAGTATGGTGTTTAGGGCCAAACGCTCTCTCAAACGTATCCATCCATCCATTCCTTCAGGCCGGGCTGGGCATCCCATGCCCTGCAGAGCCCCCAGCCTGTTTGGGTCCCCCTGGCCAGGCGCGAGGGCCATGGTGGGGCGAGGGCACCGCGCTCCATGATGGGGACACAGGCAGAACCCCTGGGCATGTCCCTGGCAGAGCCACAGCCACTCCGGTCAGGAGGATGGTTCATCCTCTAATCCCTGTCTATGCCATTTGATTTTATCACTGTTCTATGTGTATCTCCCACGGCCAAGGCAGTTTTTTTCCCAGGTGTGGCTTCTGTGGGTCCCTTTGTGCCCGGGAAGGGGTTGGCACCTGGCAGCTCAAGCCTGACAGGGGTCCTTCCAGCCCCTTCCAGGGAGATGGGATGTCTGTCCTGCCTGAGAAGTCCACTCTGGGGGAGGAGTTTTTTAAAGACAGGTTGGACGGGGCTTTGAGCAACCTGGTCTGGTGGGAGGTGTCCCTGCCCAGGGCAGGGGGTGGAACTGGATGGTCTTTATGGTCCCTTCCCACCCAAACCATTCTCTGATTCCAAGGGGGAACCAAACTCCCTTGGAGAGTGAACCCCAGGCAGGTACGCCATCTGCTTCTCTGCAAAATTCTATCTCAGGCTGAAATTCAGCAGGATTTTTCAATTGCTTTTTCAACATCTCCTACACTCCCTCGAGATTAAGCAATTATGCCAGGAACCAAGTGTATTTTTTTGTACTTTGGAGACTCCACGGTCCCGATACTCCAAAAGTAAGTGCTGCATTCAGTGAACTAGAGCAAATGTTATTCTCAAGTGTATAAATCTCTGTAATTTTCCTTTTTAAGACACAATATAAACTACAATATAAATGCACATATATTTTTAAAAAAACTGCCTGAAAACAGGGGGTGAGTACTTGGCATGCATGTATTCCTATGTGCCCTACTCAATTCCCCTCCAAATGCAGAGCAAATGGTAATTCTTTAAGTCAAACACTGAAAAGTGCAGAATATAGGTTTTGATAGGATGGATTTAAAGAGCCAGTGTAACCCTTACCGACACAATTAAGTCTCACCTCATCATGCCTGATGCTTTTCACTTCCCTGCCTGTTTTGGCTGGTGTCCTGTACTGGTGGTAATTTACTCTTCAACAGAGGTGTCTTTCTCAGGAGCTGCTTCTCTCCCTTCATGCCATCGGCTGCTGTCATTATATCTCCTCCTCATCCCATCGGGTCCATGGCTGTGGCTGTTAGGGAAGTCCCAGATGTCACCCATTAGCCTCCCCGAGCCCTTTCTGAGAGATGCTGATGAGGTACCTGCACGATTGCAGGTCCCCAGATGGTACTCAGCACGCCTGAGATAAAAATCCAAGTGCCAGCCCAGCTTTGCTTGAATGGGAGGGAGAAAATATGGGAAAGGCTTAAAGACCAGCTGGAGACCTTTTTCTGTAAAAAAAAAAAAAAGGAAAAAGAAACCTGGTTGTTGATCCTAGAAATATTAGGGGTTGTTCCATTCCTTTAAATGGCTTTTGGCTGCTCCAGTTCGTGCCCGTTGATGGATGTCTCTGTGATAGCTCTGCCCTCCCTGCTCTGCTCCAGAGTCCTCCAGCAGCCACCGGCTTGGGGATGGGGCAATCCCTTGTCCCTCTGCCCAGGGAATGGCTGGAGATGGTCCGCTGGGGATCTCAGTGGGACGGGGACATAGTTGCCCTTCAATGCCTGCGGGCAGCTGGGGCTGCTGGCAGAGTTGGGTAAGGAATAGTGGCAGAAACTGCATTTTGAATAATCTTGTCAAGGAAGTTACAAGAGACACCTGGAAATGGCCATTTCATAACCCCTGAACATCCATGACCAGTGGTCTCTGCTGGAAGAAGGGTCTTGCAGCTGGGCACCTCCAGCCAAGCCACACTGCTAGGGGCAGTACTGGCCTCTCTGGAGCTCCACCAAGGGGCAGCAGCTCTGGAAACCTGTCCCTTGGTCACCTCTTGACTTCCTTGAAGAGAGCCATGAAGCTTCTTGCTTCATGAAGCTTCTTCTGGGCAGTTACAGCTGTGCCCAGTAACCCGTGTGTGCGTTTCCTGATGTTCATGGATCGCCTCTCGAGGGGAAGAAGAAAACGCTGGTCCAGGAAAGGTGAACCATTTTGAAAGAGCAAGTTTTTTGTGACTAAATCAGCCATTTGATCCTCCATGAAGAATAAAGGCTTATTTTCTGGTTGCTGGATGCTTTGCCATAAGGGAAAAACAAACAAAAAATGAGCTCATTATTTTCTGATGTGCTTTCAGTGATAAACCATAGATGACTTTCAAAGGGGAATAACACACAGGCAGTGATGCCTTGCTTATTCCAGGGAGGTCTCTTCTCTCTTTGTTTTTTGGTTTGGTGGTTTTTTTTGTGCTGGGTCCCAAAGTATTGGTTATTATCATTGTTGCCTGAGAAGTGCAACAACAAGGGAGACTATGAGAATATGAGGGGAAAAAAAGAAAAAGAGGAATTATCTTACGTCCTTCTCAGGCTGTGCAGTTGTTATCCCTTCACAGGCACAGAAAAATGTGAGCCTGTTACTTTTCTTGCATTATAGTTAGATTTAGAAAGGCAATAAGCCAGGTCTGAGTAAAGGACACAGTTCCGTAAGCAGAATGTGATGAAAAAAGGCTGAATGTGAGTGATACTTAAAGAAGGATTTTCCAGACTCAAAAAGTTTCTCTCATTAAGTAGTATATAAACGTAAATACAGTTTCATTGATTTGTACAAAACATAAAACATATAAATAGACATCAGAAAATGAAAATCAGTTTGTCCCATTTTATTAACTTACACCTATGTTTCCAGCACTGCATACTGGGTGTTACATTTGAGCCTTATTAAAATAAATTGGATGTTAACACAGGCTTCAGTTGAGACAAAGTTTCACCTTCTGCATACGGCGCAATTAGTTTGTGGATCTTTTTGTCCTGAATACGTGTAATTATTTTTGAGGATATTTATATTTTTAATTTCCAAACTCTCCCATGGCTCTCGGTTCCATGTTTAATTATGTATCATGTGGAAGAAAAGTTCTACTAATTAAACCCTGTTTTTATTTTAAACCTACCGTTAGACCATTTGTTCAGTGACCCCTAGTTCTCATGATGGGAGAAACAGTGAACAATTGTTCCCCAATTATTATTTTTTCATGCCATTCAGTTTGGGTTTTTTCCATCAGAAGACTATGTCAGACTTGAAAATATAGATATAGTTTATCTAGTTGCTAGAGATACCCAAGAGCAGCAGCGTGACGACTACAAACACCAATAGATCAAACGTGACCGTGCAAATATGCAATAATGGATAAAGTTGCTTTAATGTGTGCACCATGATCCTGGTTTTAATTTAAAATGTACTATAGAACGAGCGTAACTTGGGGTCTGGCTTGGGAATCCTTGGTGCGCTAGTTGTGTAATATATACATTTACACACAATATTGCAACTTCTGAGTATGTGAATGATACAAGGGACAACCAAAGCAGCCAAGACGTAGCAAAAGTACGAAGCACAAATTCTGCCTGGGACAGTGGGATCACAAGTTTTACGCTTCCCACTCCACAGCAGCTTTCAGATGGACTTTCTGTCACTTTTGCTGGGAGTACCAATTCACTGGTTTTATCACTCTAAAATGCTGTAACTCCTCTGTGTGCCTGGACTGGGGTCACCGTCTCAGAGACGCGTTACCACCACAAACCGGGGCTGTTTGAGGGGCTCTGACTGTGGATCCCTCCCGTGGGATGCTCTGTGAGAGGACTATCCTCTCATGGTGTAGATTGGACTCACCAACATTCCTCAGGAGAGATGAGCTGCACACACGGAGGTGTCTGTGCTCTGCCCAGCCAGGGCAACCCCTCTGAAGGCAACTTTTGGGCACCTGGGGAGTATCCATGTGTTTAACATCCATTTCTCTGCCAGGGTGAACACAGACAAAGACGTATGGAGAAGTGACCACGGTGATGCCAGTGTTCTGTTTCCCAGAATTGTACCCTGATTTGCTTGTGTTTTCTTTCTTAAAGAACTGGCAGGTCCATGCTGGCCCCCTTTCTTGCACCTTCCTGCAGTGTCATCCAGAAGATAAAAGCTGTGTGTGAGCAGAGCCTCATGCAAGGTGGGTGAGAGCTGCCCCAAAGCCCCGGGGCGGGGGGGGGCACAGCCCCTTGGCAGGGGGAGAAGATGCTTGACACAGAGATGAAGGGACTGGCACTGCTGTTGTGGGCTCAGAGGATATGGGTCACTGTCATTGTCACCCCACAACTGGCTCCCCTGGTCTGTGAGCATCCACCGAGCTGCTAAGCACTCGGAAACACTGCTAAGAAAAACGATCTGCTTGGTTTCATTTGTTGTTTAGCACATGAAAGCACTGTCTGCAGGATATTGCCACCAATAAAATTCTTTTGTCAGAATACCTGAGTGTACGTTCCCTGAAATAAGCAGTTAATTTATTCTTTTCAGACAAATTTATTTTACTTGCCTTTGGTTTATGTATCATGAATTGCAAAAGGAAATGAGATTTAAACCATTTATTTTATTGCAAGTTAGCATTGCAATAACGGTAACTGTAAATGTCAGGAGAAATAGCTGGAGCTGAGGAAGAATCTTACAGCCTTCAACTCCTTCTGAACTGCATCTTGACGAGGACATATGGTGGCACAGACACATAGACACGCCACTGATGGCTCTGGTACCGTCCCAGATGTATTGCACAGATGTCACCAGCAGAACCGGGTGGCTGCTTCGGATTTTGGAGAACCCTTTGCATGATTTCCCCTCTGCCAGCTAAAGCAGCACACAGGCCATTTGTTAGTTCACACGCTTCTGCAGGTGAGTTTTTGCTGAGCTCCCCCCCTGCAGCGTCCCACCAGCTCGAGCATCCCGCCAGGGGGTGGGTGTGCACGGGCAATTAGCAACAGGCACACGCATAAAATAGAGCATCCGACATTGAACATCCACCGGTTCCTCCTCATTGAGCCTCTGTGTTCTGTTTGCCTCAGAGAAAGATAACAGTGATAAAATGCAGCTCATCTCTGATACCAAGAGGAACGTCCAGGATTCCCGCCCCTCCCTCTGTGTTTCCAGCCATGGTGGTTTGTGACACGCTCTTGATCCCACCTCAGTGGGTGGCTTGTCCCTTCAGGAGGTGGTTGCTCGGGGGCTGGACCCACACCCGGGCACAGCCGGCACACATCCCCTGGATGCTGTCCTCTCTCCTGAGCTCTCTAAAGAGGAGAACACCCTCTGATGATGCCAACGATGAAGCCTGGAAATGTCTCCTCGGGAAGGAAATGCTGACCTGGGGTCATGCTCACCCAGGCCAGGTGCCGGCTCTGGTCTGCAGCAGCATCTCTGGTGGCCAAGTGGCCACCCCCGCCCCAGGACAGCCCACCCGGGACACGCGAAGCAGCTGGCACTGCAGTGTGAGCATCAACCGGCACTGGTTTATGGCTGTGAGCCGGTGTTCATGTTATAGCTGAACAGTGTTGCTTCCTTCAGTGCAATTCCCAACACAAAATATTTGTTCTTCAGTACCAGGACATGTTTTGATTTAGTTTATGTTGCTAGGGAATAGATTTAAGGTATATTGAAAAAGCTGTTTTATTCAATAGCAGTCACTACAGGAAGAGATATAGTGAAATAATTACTGTAGTATAGTTATATGGTAATTATGTTGGTATAATTGATGAACCTTTCCAGTGCAGAAAAACCCTTACTGCTAATAGCAAAAAGAAATTGTAGTTTTCCTGTCTTCAGAAAATGGTTTATAGCCCAGTCAAAATACACAGGCAACCGGTTTGACAGAGAAATTTAGGCCAGAGGGGGAAAGATCTCCACAGCATAATTAATCTTGATCCATCTAGAGCCCCATGTGAAGGGTAGAGTAGATTCTGGGATATAATTAAGCTTTAGTTCAAAATCCTAAACTTAAATTGTGTTCCCTGCCCTGTTGTGCCCCTCTGCACGTTTCACATAATGCCGGTACCCACCAAGGCATTTACTGCAGGGAGAAACTGTTGTTCCTACAGGGATACCTGTTTTCTGAACTGCCTGCCCCAGTTTCCTTTTTCCCCTGGAAAGCAGGGGCTGGTTCATGGTGTGTAACGCGCCGCGGGGGTTCTGTGTCCAGAGTTCACTGGGGGGTTTAGTCTGGCTGCTCTCGGAGAGAGGAGGAGGAGGAGGCATGAGAGAGATCAGCAAACCCACGGATGCTGGGTCCCGGTGCTGGTGGGGAGCAGGAGGGGGGCAGAAGCAAGAGAGACCTTTCAACCCAAGTTTTGACATGTTTAAATGTGATTGCCCCCCCGTGCCCCTGGGTCCCACCACTGCTGTTACTCTACCTGCTCACACCCACATTAGTGTTGCACAGAGATCTCCTTCTGCTCAAGCGAGACAAGGGCTCCTGGGAGTGAAATCTCATTTTCAGCGCCCTCAGGGGCACATCTCTCTTCTGGGCTAAGAGAGAGGCAGCAAACGGCTCCCAGGGTGAGGCTTTGGATGGACGATCTGATATGGCCATGGGCAGTGCAAACGTTAGAAGGTGAACAAGAAGAAATAAAAACCATTCCCAGATGAAAGATCTCAGACCCTGCACGAGGGAGAATTTTTGTCTGGGTTTAAGGTTTTTGATGGTATCAACAGGGGCAGTTTGGGGTTTAAACTGAGCTTTCTAACAAGTGTCTCCTGTGCAATGGAGATGCAGCCCTGGTGGCTCACCCAGGAGAAGGAGCATCTCTCAGCCGGGGACTGGAAACGACTCTGCTGTATCTCCATTTCTCACTCTGCTTACAGCCACCGTCTCTGGTCCTTCATAGGGGTACGAGCTGAGGGGGAGTCCAGGGTGTCCTCCCCAATGTCCCCCTGTGCCAGCATGTCCCCGTGCCAGCATGTCCCCATGCCACCAGGCTGGGAATGACAGACACACACTCTGTGATCGGGGCAGCAGCCATAGGACCACTAAGGATGTATCTTGTCTGCAGCTCTTGTAGCAATTCTGGAACATGATCCAAAATTCAAATTATGTTACCCTGCTGCTTTAAACCTGATTTATCTCAAATGACTCAGACATCCTTGAATATTACTTCTTAATAAATAAAAGCACAATTCTGTTAACACTGCTTCAAGTCAGGTTACATGGCAGCCTGAGGGCGTCAAAGTCCTTTGTCTTTTCATTATCTTCTGTAGTATACTTTTATACCCAAACCCCACAGTTTTGTAAGTCCTACCTATGGTAGTTAAAAGACACCATCAAATCAGATCAGATTCTGCCAATATTTGAATGCAAAATAGAGGAAACAACACTAAGTCTCGAGAAGAATCAAAAGGAAGCAGCCCCTCGTCAAGCAGTTTGTCTTACTCTTTAAAGCCATAGTAATTGGGAGGATTAAAATCTCATTTTCTTCCATATGTTTGGAAGGACCAATTATGCTGATTAAAGTGGCCTTATCTCAGTTTGAACCAAAATATGCTGTGGCCACTGGTAACGAAATGAAGCCAGAACCTGAGCTATTGACTAGGCTGAGAGGAAAATCACACAGAACGAGATGCTGCATTTTCTGCATATTTACTCACCCTCCTTAGGTTGTACCAATTCAAAATTATCTCTTTTCCTCAAAGCTTCACACCCTGGTCCCAGGGCAGACAGGACGAGGTGCTGTTCCTGGGGACAGGAGCCGTTTCAGTGATGGCTGGAAGGACCAACGGACCTGCATGAGCCAGCGCCACCCTCCCAGGCCCTTGCGCCTGGTTTCGGCGGGTGCCCATGAGCTGAAGGAGCCACCTCCTTTGGGACACCGAAGGAGACAAACGCAGGTCACATTGTCTGATGGTTATTTTGCTTCCTTAAAGCCGTATTCTGGGATGAGGATGATGAAGGCAGGATGCTCCACTGAAAAACAGAATTTCATTTTTGTAACCTCAGAAACCGTATGGCTCGTGTTTGAAATGTGGATTTACTGCTGGTTTCAAAGTTCTAAAAGCAATGGAAAGTTCAGGAATGTTCTTTTCAGTTATTCTAATTTGCTGTGGTTTTAATAACATAAGTGTTTCTTGAGGTTTGCATCGTCACTTATTCAGGTTCAGTGGGGTATGCATCACTAGCGTGAGGGTAAGGAGGAGAATTTGCATTTTCAAAGAAACTTTTCAAAATTAGTTTAAATATTGATGCAATTTCCTAGAAAGCCCTGAAATTAAATCTATTTGTTATAACAGAAAAAGCCCTAAGCTGGGAAAAAGGTCAGTGTCATTTTATTACAGATACAACTTTTCTCTTCTGCATTGCTCCGGCACTGAATCACACTGGCGTGCGCAAGGGTGCTAATGCTGCCAGCCTGAGGAAAATTAATTAAGCAAATACAATATTAGAAACACCTTTTGTGCAATCAATAATATTCTGTACTTGTTGTATATACCTGAATTATTACCATCATTTTAAATGCAATTAAAACCATTTGTTGTTGAGTTTCTAGCTCAATACAAAGCTACTATAACAGATGCTCATATATCGCGCTGGAGATATTTTGATAGGAGATGGCGATTACAGAAGAATAAATTGTCATCGTTACCCACATAAATGGACAGATAATATCTTTTTTTTTTTTTTTCATAATTGTAATCAAAACCTTGAGGTTTTGCAGTTTGGTTCCATTTCACACGTGTCTGGGTGAAATTATCCAGCTTGTTCCACAGGACTTCTCTGTATTCAATCCTGTGAAGTGAGAATGAAGAACAATTATTTAATCAAATAAAAAGGAAAGATTTCAGCCTTACTCATGACATCTTTCCCCTTTTTCTCTCTATTTTTTGAGTAAATAGGAGTGGAAATTTTACAAGGGGAAATGGGCATAGTTCCCCTTCCCAATGCAACAAGGGGAAAAGGAAGAGAGCTAAAATATTATAACTCAAGAAAAGTACTATTTGTTGCAAGTTTTTCTGTAAAATCTGTGACTTAATAAAATTTAAATCTGTTTCCTAAAAAATTTCAATGGAATTTCATTCTAATTTAGTTTTAAGTGGAAGTTCCTTTTTTTTTTTTTTCTTTTTTTTCCCCCTCCCTTTTTTTTTTTTTTTTTTTTCAACATTTTGGTCTTTATGAAGCCAGCAGGGCCTTGCCAGGCTTCCCACAGGTGCAGCCCATGGCCTGACCTTGCAGCTGGGGAGGGACCCTGGACACTCGCGCTTTCGCAGGGTCTCAGCTTCTCTTCCACCCCAGCTTTGCCCCAAGTGAGACGCGGCTGAGGTAGGGTTTGGGGCACGCAGGGAACCGTGGGGACACCAGGCTCTGTGCCCGCCGGGCCCCCAGAGCTGCCTTATTGCTTGAAAACCATCTTGGCTGGAGATTTGTGCCATTCAGTGCTTTATCTCGCTGCTTTTTCTGGAGAAAATGAAAGAAGAAAAAAAAAAGGCTGTTCCTTGTAGAGTCGGGGGCAGGCACGGGTGTGCGAGTGTGCAGCGCAGGTTTCTGCGTTGCCCTGATGCCGGCTGGGGTGGTGCCGCTGCCGGGAACTGCTGGGCAATCTGTGTTTGTCACGGAAAGGTCAATACTGAGAAGAGGCAACTCGCACCTCGCTCTGCTGCTCGAGCACAGGCGGCAGGTAATAAGCTAGCTTTTACCCTTTGGTGTTTACAAACAGAAGTTAAATTTGTCTAGCGTTTGTTAGGAACCACTGACTTCGTGAGCCTCTGTACAACCCACTGCTGAGGGAGCAATGGCCATTTGATGTAGGGGGCTTTTTGGTAATACAAAGAATAAGATTGTCAGGAAATACTATTTTCCTGATAAACAATGTGATGTAATAAGCACAAAGACTGCAGGCTCTGCATTCTGACTTGTTTATCTTGTAAAATAATGTTATGCCAAAGTCTTCCCTGGGGAGCTGCTGTGCCACATGTAGAAGAAAACAACAAATCTTCTCCTTGTTCATATTAAAAATTGGAAAATGTGAAGTGTGATGTAGAAGCAGAGACACGGTACTGCCCTTGCTTGCTACTATTAACGCAGCACCTTCAGCAACTCGGCTGCTGGAAGTTGCTGGGAAAAAAAGAAAAGAAAAGCAGAGTTCAGTGCAAACTCAAATTAGCTCTTCTAGTTGTTTCAAATATATGTCTGTGGCTTTAATTACAAGCAGGGTCAATGCTGCGCTCTTGTCAGGGAGCCGCCATGGTGCAGGCTGTGGTTTCAGCTTTCCTCTTCAGCTGAGACTCAGTTTCCAGCATCAGGACCTAAGAAGGCAGCTTTTCCTAGAATCACAGAATGGTTCGGGTTGGAAGGGACCATAAAGCCCATCCAGTGCCACCCCCTGCCCTGGGCAGGGACACCTCCCACCAGACCAGGTTGCTCAAAGCCCTGTCCAAACTGGTCTTGAACCCCTCCAGGGATGGGGCAGCCACAGCTGTCCGGGTCCCTCTGGATGGCATCCCGTCCCTCCGGCATGTCAATGCTCCACACAGCTTGGTGTCATCAGGAAACGTGCTGAGGGTGCATGCAATCGTACTGTCCATGTCACCAACAAAGATGTTAAACAGCTCCAGTCCCAGTACTGATGCCTGAGGAATGCCACTCGTCACTGGTCGCCACTTGGACATCGACCATGGTGGGGTAGACGTTCCCCATGCCCCTGTACACCCCTTGCCATGGTCCTGGAGCTGTGAGGTCTCATGGAGCCTGTACAGGGAGAGGACCTCTGTCCCTGCCTGCCCCACCAGCTCCCTCCTGGGGGCTGCAGGATGTGGGGCTCTGTTCAATTTGACTTGCTTGATATTTGCAAGGAAAGACAGGATCGTGCCCAAAGGACTTCAGTGCTATCTCCTTGCCTGATTCTCCTCTTCCAGCAGTTCCTTGCATCTGTCAGCGTAAGCCCACTCATTCCTAAATCATTTTCAGATTTTGTATTAATTTTTTAATCATCTGGATATGAATGATTAATAAATGTTTAACAGCTCATAAAATATTTATCGTGTTTCCCTATGGTAGGCTCTCCATCTTCACTTGTTATCACTAGTGGGTATGAAAAATGTCTACAAGGCTGCAGAGTGAAGCAGCAGCCTCGTATTTGCCTCACCAAACAGAACTCTCGCTTCTTTCCAGAACATGCAGTCTTTAATGAAAAAACAGGTGAGGAATCTTGATTAACTCTGCAAACGCTGAGGCGCAAAAGTATCTGCACTGGAACAACTCAGCTGCCCTAAAAATCATTCTGGCCAGGCATTCAGCAGAGATCCGCTCTAGAGACTGAGAGTGAAGAGAGCAGGTTGTGCCGGCGCCGCATGTCCCTGCCCCATGTGAATAACCCTCTTCTGGCACGGTCTTTCTTGGTATGATTTTCAGTGTTCGTTTTTGCATTGAATTATCTTAGGGAGTAAAATCTTTCAGATCAGTAAGTCATCGTCAGCAAATAACGAGAATTTCTCCCTGTATTTATTTTCTCACCAGGGGTTCAGAGGAACTGAAGCAGTTTCTGCCTTTGGTTGCTCACTGTGCAATCAACCCCGGCCTGTCAACGCTTCAGAACGTTCCTCCACGGCATCAGCAGTGTTGCCCTGGACCTGCTCTGGACTAGAGGATTTTTCTCCTGGCAGCCTGGGCACCGAATACTGCTGCCATCTCCCGTCTGGGCTGCTCCAAACACAACAAATCTGGCCAAGAGTCCACACTTCTTCCAAAAGCAGCAAATCTTGGCCATCAGGTCCACTTCTGTGAACTTCAGACCTGCCCTGAGCTCTGGGCAGCTGAGCAGAGAACAGCAGGTACACTTCGTCTCCAAAGAGCTCAATTGATAGAGAGAGCCTGTTATAAGTGAAAAAGGATTAATGAATAAATGAATAAATAAATAAATACATGGGGAGAGGCTTTTGGTGTGGTATCTGTTCTTAAAATACCATCAAATGTTCCTCCTTTAAGATAAGCATGTCCATACCAGAGACAGGACCAAGTGTGCAGAATAAACACAGCCAGAGGGTGGGGACTGGTTTGTGCTCCCAGTGTGGTCTCTTTGCCCGTGCGTAGGATCAACACCCATCTTCTGAAAACAAGGTAAAGCCTATGTAAAGGAACCATAAATATAGAACAAACCTTTTTTCTGTCAAAGCATTTCGACGAGGGAGAGGCAAAAGGGACAAATTCTTATATCAGCTGCAGTATTGAACAACCTCTGGGAGATGCTCAGCCTGGTACCTCTCTCATGGGATATTCCACCTTGGACCTTCCCAAACGGCCTGTGCCTGCCCACGGCACCATGCAGAGGGGTGTGTGTTGGTTTGGTGGTGGGGTTGGCAGTGCCAGGTTAACGGCTGGACTTGGTGGTCTTAACGGTCTTTTACAACCTAAAGGATTCTGTGATTCCATGATTCTACATTAAACTGTGATAAGTGGGAATTTGCGTGTCCACCTGCATCCAGTGCAGCAGGAGCACTGCAAAGCTGGTCTGAAATTACATTTGCATTTGGGCATGGAGGCTTTTCACAACTACAATCTTCGTTCTTTACTTGATTAAATAACACAATTCTGCCACTTGTAAACACTGTGCAGGTGTGGTGGTCACTGAAATGGGCCACTTCATCTTTTCAACACACAGGCTGGACTCTGACCCAGCATCAACTATTTAAATGTGTATTAGTTTACTTCACCAGACCTAGTCCAAGCAATTATGGCCTTTACTTTAACCATTACAGAGTACAGACCAAATGTAATCCAAACAAGATTACCAGGAGTGACTTTTCTTCTACAAGTTCCTTTTTTAATATGAAAAAATCTCATTGCAGAACCACCCAAAATTAAAAATCTGAGTATAAAGGTACCACCCTCTATCTGGGTGAATAGTAGTTTGGTTTTTTTTTATTTTCTGTTATTTAAGTTCACTGCCTGTTTAAAGTTCTAGTAGATAATTAAAAAAATAAAATAAAAAAAGATGAAGTAAAATATTTGCCTCTACACCAGCTCAGTCCTGTATGACACGTGCAGCCAATGGAGGTGGCACCTCTCCTCTCCCAAACGTGATGATCAATCCAAAGCCATGGAATTCAGACTGGGTGGTGACTGGTCAGGTCGGTGTGATAGCTGTGGTGGCTGTGGGGGCTCTGGGGCTGGGACCTCCACCCTCTCCTCTGCCCAGGCATCTGCCAGGGGACACCAACTCCAGCTCCCCCTTTCTCCCCCCAGTCCTCTCCTTTCTCCTCTCCTCTCCTCTCCTCTCCTCTCCTCTCCTCTCCTCTCCTCTCCTCTCCTCTCCTCTCCTCTCCTCTCCTCTCCTCTCCTCTCCTCTCCTCTCCTCTCCTCTCCTCTCCTCTCCTCTCCTCTCCTCTCCTCTCCTCTCCTCTCCTCTCCTCTCCTCTCCTCTCCCCTTGGCCCCATCGCTCCTCTGGAGGGGGAGCCGACCCTGCTGGGTTTGTCTCCGACAGAGGCTGGCACAGCTCCTGGAGTTGTGCTCTTTTGGGTGGGACATTACCTGAAAGGTGACCTTTTATGCTCTTTTGGCCAGACAACACAACTCTACCACACTCACCAAGTACCAATAACTATTCTGGTTGGATCTGCAAAAAATAATAGGAAAACGTGTTTTCCAAGTCAAACACAACCGTATTTTTCTTCCTTTTTTTTTTTACCAAAAGAGAGGTGCTTTTTCACTTTAATATTTTTAATTGTAATGATTTTTTCTTTTAAGATTATGGAGATTGACTATGAAGGATAAGAATCAATTATATCTATTTATAAATAAATATAAAGCATTATAGGATAAAACTCTGAAGAAACTGTCGGCTGACATCATTGGCTGCTTGAGTAAAAGCAAATACTCTTCAGAAGAAAAAAAAAATTAGAGGTATGTGATGTATTTATTTATAGAGAAACAACGTTCCTTCAACAACACTGCTTCTTTTTTGATTTTTAACATTTCCCTCAGATCAGACATGTCGTTCTGTTTGTCAATACAGTCAGGCAATTCAATTAATATTTATCAAGACTCCATGTATGACAAATGGCTTTGCTTACTGCCGGGATTTGGTTATCTTTGGCAACTCAGAGTAACAATTACTACTATTAGAAAGAAATAATTGCTAAGTGACAATTCAGCACACAATCAAACTGTACATAATTGCATCTGGTACATTGTATTATGTCACATTATGTCAAAAAAAAAGAAATCTGAATCATAAACTGAAAGGCAAAGTCACTTCTGTGCTTCTGACACAGAAATAAAGCGCGCCTGAGAAATTCAGCAGATTGAAAATAATTTGGTACAGGGGAAAAATAATTCAATTCCAGTGCCACCGGCAGTGCTGCAGCCACTCCAGCATCCCTGGGAGCACTGCGGTGTCCGGGGTGTGGGGACCACCTCACACCAGTCCCGGTTTTTAACCTGATTTTAGGGAATTATCCCTGAGTGCACAGCTGCTGCCCGCTCCGTGCCCCGGTGTGCCCGACTCTGTGCCCAGCGGCCACCAACACCCCACCACAGAGCGCTGAGCCCCACCTTTAGAGATGCAAGAAGTGCAGTTTTTAAAGATGTATTTTAAATTGAGCAAAAAGGTGGATATTTCCCCTTCTCTGGGAGGCTCTTTGTACGCTACGACCTTATGGAAACCTGTTTCTAGCAGCCAGAGCCATTTTTCAGCTAATGATGGCCATGTCCTCAGCCCACCCACAGCAGGCAGCAGCCCGCTCTGATCAGCCCACTCTGATCTACGTGTCAACTTTTTTTAGGAAATACCAAGAGTTCACGTCTTTAAAAGGTGCTTCTACAAATTGTAAAAGATTAAAACTAAAATCAATAAAGCAGGGAAAAAAAAATAATCCCCGGCTAAATCTGCCGCTCTGTGCTGGAGAGAAGCTCCCTCTGGCCCCGCAGTGCTGAGGGCGGCCGGGAGGAATTTGTTTGGAGGGAAAATGTAGGAATGGGAGAAATGGAAAGGAGCATACCTGGGACTGGGTGTCCTGGTGCCGCCCCGTCCAGCTCTGTGCTGGGGCATCACCTTGGCTGCAGAGCTGCCCCCTGCCTGCCTCTCCCGCAGCCCCCTCGGGAGGCTCAGCTCCCACCCCAGCAAACCCCTCCGTTGGTGTTTAACCCCCGTGTTTCCATTGCCAGACCCAACATGATGTGTTTCTGAGCCACTGCTGACCCTCAACTGCCTTTTTCACAGCTCAGGCAGCTGTAGAATGACAGAATCATAGAATTGTTTGGGTTGGAAGGGACCTTCAGATCACTGAGTCCAACCGTCAACCCAACACTGACAAACCCACCACTGACCCATGTCGCTCTAACTCAAAGATCCTTTTCCAGTGGGGCAGTAAATAGTTTGGAGGCCTTCATCCCACCTCTGTAACAAAGGCTTCCTCCCCTGCACTGAAGCACATCAGTTTGTTTTCACCTGTTTGAATGTTGTTTTGATTTTTATTCCCCATCCCTCGGCTCCCGTGGCTCCCACGGCTCCGGCTGCTGCCACTGCCACCCCTTGGGAACCCATTTTTGCTGACAGATCCTGCCCGCTCACCATTCCCTCCATCATCCTCATCCTCATCCCCCACCAACCCACCCACCCACTCTCAGTCAAGTGGGGGCTCTGCGGAGAACAGCAGCCGTTGCCCTCAGCTCTGCTCGCTGCCTCCTCACAGCA
Source organism: Numenius arquata (assembly GCF_964106895.1). NCBI lineage: Eukaryota > Metazoa > Chordata > Aves > Charadriiformes > Scolopacidae > Numenius > Numenius arquata. The sequence goes on along the minus strand of NC_133581.1, from coordinate 70,005,576 downwards.
CCTTTCTCCTCGACAGCATTTCTAACTCTCCTTCCTCGTCAGTTCCTCAAATGGGGGAAAAAAGGTACCGCCTTTTCCCCAATTGCATCTATTCATTTGCTTGGGATTCTCTTATTGCCTATGTCCATTCTACTAAAAATGACTATGGCAAGCTCATTTCATTTTAGCTTATGAGCTTCTGTATGAATATTTATAATACTCCATATTATAAATGTGGAAAAGTTCCAGACTCTGAAAACACGATGGCAGACCCCAGGGGAATAGAAAGGCATTTTTCCTTTTTTTTCTTGGTCACATTTCAAGCCAGTTTCACACCTCCTGCATTCCCAATTTGAAGTCTAGCACCGACTGTTTAAATCACTTAAAAGACTTTATGACGTTCTGTGCTTGATGAACACAGAATATGTTCCCATGCAAGAAAAAGGGAATCTATTATTAAAGTACTTTTTAATAACATACTTATTCAAGTACTTTTCTGTTCACATCTGGCTTTCATGCCCTTTTCATTTCCCAATACATGAGAAAATGCATATTACCAGCTCTCACCTGCCAAACCCCAGAGCTTCATGCCCTGCTTCAGAGAAGTGAACTCTTTTCCCCTCCCCTAAAGCCCTTCCTGCCCCGGGGCTGCCAGCACCATTGGCTGTTTGCAGAGATGTTTCTTCAGTCACGTTCAGAGGGATTCCCTCCTGAGTCACTAAGGATGGGATAGTGGTGACAAGCTACACAGCGCGTTTCTAACTGGCAAAGAGGTTTAATTGCAGCCAAAATGCAATCTTTGCATGGTGTAATTTGTGTAAAGGCTGGAGCAGCCGGGGGGGTTCGTGCAGGCAGATGTCTTGTCCCATATCTTCTCTGTACTGGTGGACTGGGCACACGCAGCAGAGGAAGATGCCTGAAATTCTCAGGACTCAATGTGGAAAATCTTGCCTCAGGGGAAATTTCTCCTAAGGCCTTCTAGCGAAAGGGTATTTGAAGCCCTGAAGCACAAAGAAGTACCCAAAGAGCCAGTTCAGGCTGTCTCAGAGATCGCTCTGTAACCAGGACATCCCTTCCTTCTGCAGGTGGCACCATCGCAGCCCATCTCGGTGCTGTACCCATCCTCTTCTTCCCTCTTGAAAATGGTCCCAGCAGAGAGGAGAGATGTGGAACTCTTCTCTATTATTCAATCATTTTTATTCCATCTACTGCATTTATGGCAGATTAGCCTATTGGAATGAAGACTTTTAGAGCTCGAGTGTAAGAGCTAGGATATGAAAAACTCTTGAATTAAAGCCTTTCCATTATAGGTCACTTGGAAGAAATAAGTTATAAAAAGAAAGGAGTGAGGGGTTGCGGGCTCTGTGATGCTGGTATCAGAAATAGAGGAGGTCCTGGGCAAAGCCCTGGGGTCACTTTCCATCTCCCGGTGAAAGATGTGAGGAGGACACTGGGGGAAAGCCGTGGAGATCCGGTGCTGCTCTTCCCCATCTCCTCTCTCCTCCCCCAGCACTGAAGCTGTACCTGAGAGCAGCTGTGAAACAGCGCTGAAAAAGGACTGGAATGAGTCAAGCTCAGGTACCAGCAGGAAGGAGAGAAAAAGACACCTCTGAGTGACCCATGGACCACTCTCCTTCATCTAGGCAGAGCGGGCTGGAAGGGTTCGTCCGTCCTCTTCCACAATCCCTCTCCTGCTCCCCTTCTGCCGCTCACCCTTTCTGCTGGTTCGCAGCCCCACTGGCCCCACACAAGCTTCTCCATCCAGAGCTACCAGAGCCTTGGAGCACCTGAAGTGCCATTACTGTTGCTCTTAAGAATTCAAGGTTTCTGTACAATAAAGCTAATCAATATGAGTGTTGCAATAGATGATGACCTCTCCATAGCTTCAGAAATTTTACATCCTTCTCTCTTCCCTGCTTTTCATTATGTCTAATTACTTGATCTATAGTTACAAACAAGAATCGATGGGGCTGTATTACAACAAATTATTGTTAATTCTCTTTTTTAAAAAGGATCAGAAAGTGCTATTGAATATGACACTTCTAGTTATCTAGAGCAAATAAACTTTCTGTTGGAGCTCAAAAGTTGCTAACCAATTCATTTCCGATGTCTCAGGTCCATGTTCCACAAAGGATATAATCTTTTTATTTTCCAAATACTTTAGGATTTTTTTCCCCACTTTCCCAGAGGAGCTCTGTGCCCTTAACATTTGACCACAATACTGATTTTTGTAAGATCGCACCCTGACTGCACGGTGTGTTGGATGCGCAGGGCTCTATGGGAGTCTCTCTGCACCTCTCTCACCACCCATCTGTGGTGTGTCCCATCAGACTAGCTGTGTATAGAGTATTAAGTCTTCTTTTCCAGTAGCACCTATGATTTTTTCTAGTTTAATAAAGTGGGTTTTGTTTTCCTGAGGTGCAAAGGGAGAAAACAAGGAGCTGTAGCAAATTGCTCTGCCTGCAGAAGTGGGGTCATTAGTGATTTGTTGGTTATGAGTCAAAGCCTGATGGACACTGATGTTGCCCCTCAAAAAAAACCACTGTGTTTGTCCAGCACTTCTCCCCTTATTCACACACACACACACACACACACACAGAGATAGTAGTAACACGGCAAAACCTAACCTTGTACATTACTCAGGCAAACTCAGAGCTAAAGCAGAATGACCTGGGGATGACAAAACTCAAGTTTCCCACTAAAGGACACCCAACACCAAAGGCAACTTTTGGCAGAAGTGAGTCAGGATGTTCTGGACCAAAACAGACCTATGGACATCAGACACCTCAGTCCGCAGGAAGAGGTTCATGACTGTGGCCTCAGGCCATTCCACATGATTTTACCCACACAAAGCTGGTTCTGCTTCCAAACCGCTGTTCATGTACCTGTCTTCTCCTTCATGCCAACAAGGGTGTGCCTCAGCCTGTGGAGCTGAAGGATGGAGGCCTCCATATCTGGAGTCTCCCAAACATACAAGAAAGAAGACCCTTGACAAGGGATTATAGAATCATAGAATGGTTAGAGTTGGAAAGGACCTTGAAGATTATCTAGCTCCACCCCCCCTGCCATGGGCAGGGACACCTCCCACTAGACCAGGTTGCTCAAATCTCTATCAAACCAGATGATGATGAAGATATCAGCAGCAAATGATGATGAAGATGATGAAGATATCAACAACAAAATAGCAGCTTGTCTTAGGCAAGAGGGAAAAGACAAATAGTGACATAGTCCAAACTCTGTTATCTAGCCAGGTGGCCTAGAAACATTAGATCATGTCCTTTCCAGTCCAATTGACAAATGAGGAAAACTTTCCTGCTGCTGGAAAAAGTGGGTGTGGATGCAAAGCAGGGCACAGGCTGTGATCCTGCACACCCCTTAGTCTGAAAACAGGAAAAAACTATGAGCGATATATGTGAATATTTGCGGTATCAAGACTAGAAGCATAATGTGTCTTTAGCAGTATGTAGGTGCCGAAAGAAGTGGGGATACCTCCTGGGTTTTTAGGCTTTAAAAAGCCTGGCGCTGGTGAAGTGAGTTGATTCCATCCCCTCCACCTGAGCCGGGCTCACCTCGCACAAGGATGCACATTCGGAAACACGTTCAGAGGGCTCGTCGGTTCCTGAGCCCTTGCACAGCTCCAAAGTCTTGAAAACCTGGCCTAAGTATTTAATTACTGTGGTGGTCCTGGACTTCACCTCAAGAGTATTATTTTAATTAAGAAAATTCCACTGTTTTGTTTTTTTTTTCTATTAGACTGTCTTTGCCAGCTTCCGTGGTCTCTCTCCATTTGTCAGTTTTGCTTGAAGATCTGACACCTCTGGAACTTAGCTGAAGGGAAAAATTCAGTATATGAGCATCCTTTAATCACCTGGTAACTGTAGCAAGAAGGGACAGACAATAATGGAGAAAAGGAATCTCAAAAATAACTGTGCTTTTAATGTTTCTATGGAAAGGAAGCATGATACGCAGACATACCGCCTCATTTAGTATGCACAAGACACACCACGCTGAGCTGCTAATGAGATGATAGCAATTTGGAGCCTTGGGAAGTACTGGCCAAGCTTCATGTCTACAAGAGTCAAGGAAAACGGATGAGTGAAGTTTTAGAAAACTTGAGTGTAAGAATTGGAGAAACTGTTGTGTCCAGATGAAAGGGTCTGATCTGGTGGCAGAGAGTCACCTCCTCACGTAGCTCGTAAGGGTGACACGTGGGTACAGTGCCTGCGCAACGCTGAGAAATGAGTGGTTTCAGTGGCCATTTGGGCAATCCGGGCCCTCTGTATTTACTTGCCTTGATGTGTGCAGTACTAACAAAGAGTGACAAATTGAGATTGGTGGGAAAAAAGTAGAAACAGAAAATTATGTGAGACTAGAAGTGGAAAATATTGCACACAATCCTTGTGTAACTTCCCCACTTAGAGAAAGGATGAGTGTATTTTGAGTACAAAGGCAACAAGAAACAGCTTCTCTCACTTCCTGGATGAACTTGAATTTTTTTTCCTAAAGGTACAGCAAAAAGGCATTCCCATTTTCCATTTCAGAGTGAGAACTTCATAAATATTTTAATTTGCTGAGTGCCTACTGTTTAATGCTTGCATACCAAGAAAATTTGAGTGAACATCGCCTTGCATGAAATGCTCTGAAAACAAATTTTGACAACTTTGATTGCTTGCCCCACTGTGGAATAAAGCTGGTGTTATCTGACTTGTCCTCTCTGCTGCGAGCAAGCAACACTTTCAGATTATTTGTGTTTGAAAAAAAACAACACACCACTGAATTGAGCACCTCTGAAGAGAGAAAGTTTTGCTTTTGGCTATTAAAGCAGCCGAATAAAATAAATCACTTATGCTGAATAAATCATTGACTATGAGTTACACGCGAGCGCTCCTTGGTATTGGCTCCCAGGTGAGACAAATGGGACGTGTTTATGTGACTCGGCTGTTTAACTTGCAGTTGGAACCTGTCCCAAGGGCTTCCCAAAAATAACTGTTACTGGGTTGAAAAAATGAAGGTGGGCAGGGACGAAATCCCCAGTACAGAGCCCTCCAACCCCTGCCACTTCCCTCTTTGTGACGAAATGGAGGTGGAAGTGCCAGTGATGCTGTGAGGACTAAAGATGGGTCAACTTTGTTCCACCCAAGCCCCATGGACTGAGCCTCCTCTGCCCCTTATGCCCCCACCCAGAGGGATGTCCTGCCCCCCAGCACCTCTGCCTTCCAGCGGCATCGTGTGGTTTTGGGGCAAAAGCAGTCAGAAGAGGAGGTTGTAGTGGTTTGACCCTCCTCCATCTGGTGTTAGCCAGCTCCTGCTGCAAGATAGCCCAGCACACGAGAGATAATCTGCATTTATTTCAGCCCTGGATCAAGTGCGCGCATACATAAAAACTTAGGTCCTTACGCTTTGTGGATTGATGGTGCAGTCTCGAAAACGGAGGCTGTCTCTGGCAGGAGAGAGCAAAAAGCTGCTGGCAAAAAGGTATTAACTTCACTATGCTGCATTTTATGAGGTAACAAAGAGTGTCTTGGTTCTGTGCCTTGAAAGTAAATAGAACAATATTTCAGTCCTCCTTATTCAGTTGTCCAAATGCACATAACCGATTTTTGCAGATAGGGATTTATGTTCGCTTGTCAGCGTCTAATAAAGTAGAGCAATTGAGTCTGCCATTTATTTCAGTGCTGTTGCCTTTATTTCAGTATCCTTGTGTACACTGCCTGGTGCCTGCCTTCAGCCCTCGCTGAGCCATGGTGGCTCCCTTTGGTGGGTCTATGAGCAGGCGGGGATTCTCCGGACTGCACACATCCAAGCTGCCAGGTTTTAGAGGTGTTTGGAGAGCGTACCCAGCTGCCAGCGATGCCCCCGGCATCCCCCCCACCAGACTTGGTCTCAAAGAGCACCAAGCCTCAACCATCCTTCAGAGCGGAGGATGCGGGAGGAGAAACGCCCTTCCACCTTCCCGCCCTGGCCCACGTGGACCTGAGGGAGCAGTCTGGGGAGGTTGTGTCCTCCCTGCTCATTGGTCTTACTCCTTCAGCAGCCGTTGCTGGAGTTGTTATGGACTACACAGACTCCCGGTCTGAAACAAGCTTAAATTCATTCCTCTAGTCTTCCTGCTTTGTTTTCAGGCTCAGCGTTTGTTCTGCTTGGGGCATTCCCTATATTGCTCAGCAGCAGGGTGGCAATTTAACAACTGCCAAGACAGGGAGACCTCTCTCTGAAAGGGCCCTAAATTATCACAGCCTGCACTGGAACCCGGGAGCATTTCCACTCTTGGGGTTTTTTTTGGTTTGTTTTCCATCTGGATTTTTGCATTTAATTGATGCACAATCCAGCAATTTCTCACTGAGACACCTCTTCTTGCTTTAGGGTCCTTGCATTCACACCCTGGTGCGTTCTCCGTGCAGCACACGCACCAGAGGATGGGACATAGGGGCTGTGCAGTGCTCTTGCCACTCTCAGCCCATGCTATTTTCTTTTCGTGAACCTTGTATGAAGGCGAAATGCTGTTGTCAAAGCGCAGATGGGACACTCGCATCCCCTGCACGTGCCCACAGCCGGTTGCAGGGCTGTTGGGTGACCGTGCAGAGTCCTTCCGCCTCCGCCGGGAATCGGGACTGGTGGAGTCATGTGTGAGAGGAGTTTAGCAAATGGATCCAAGCCATCAGAAAGGTGCTGAGCCATGTCCCTACTCTCCTGGCCCGTTGTGTGCTAGCAAGCGCTGCCTACCGCTGGCCGTGCAGGGTTTGCCCGCACAGGGAGACGATGCAGGGGCAAACTGGGAGCCAGCATAATTTGGAAAGAAAGGAGATTTCTATGCTTCAGTGGCACAGTTTTTAAAGATTTTCTTTTTTTCATGTTTTATTCAGCTAGAATTTGTGTTTCAGCTACTAGTTCCTTGAGAGGAAATATAAATCGATCTGGACTAACACTGGCCGGTACATCCTCAGAACTGTCTTTATAAAGAATTGCTCTGCAGAGGCAGGGCACAGCAGCGTTAGCAGAGGAGCTGCCGAAAAGCCCCAGGGGTCTTTGCAGTCAGAGCCTGGTTTATGGCTACTTTGCTCTCATCTAATGTTAATGGCACTGCACTAATTTCCGAAGATCCAGACGGAAAAGCAAGCGAGAGCGGTGCCGCTGGGGACCTGATCTTTGGTCACTGGTCAGAAAAGATGAGTTGGTGGGGAAAGGGCTGTCGAGCCCAGTCAGTTCTGGGAAGAACAATTTTAAGAATGATTTTACTCCAGATATTTTTCATGAAAAGTTTCGAAGGAACTGAAGAATGTTAGTTCACATGATGGCTTTCCTGAAATACTGCAATTTTATCTATGGCGTACTCTGTAGAAAACGCATATTTTTCTTCCTTCCAATATCCTCTCACCTAAATTTCCTGATGGAAATGCTTTGCACTTGCATTTTTTAAATTGCAAAAAGAAACCAGTGTTGAAATATTGAAAGGCTTCTCTTTGCACATGTTTATTTATGTTCTTGACATAAAGTATCTTGACAAACATTGTGGATCTGGTTCCAATTGAAATCTACCTCCCAACAGTTTCAGCTTTACATTAACGCCTCAGAGAGAAGGATGAAACATTGACTCTTTTGTGGTTTATTTCACAGGGGATGTGTTTGGAACACAAATAAAGAAAAAAAAAGTGAACAAAACAATGCTTTTGAATACTGGGTGCTAAAAAAGTCCATGGTTAATATGTCTCCATGCCCACTCTGCTTGTCCATCGTTATTCACCCAGGAAGAGAATCAGAGTGCTCAGAGCCCTTGTCTGCAAATTCCAGTCTATAAATGAACTAAGTATTTCCTACATTTTAGCTGTTCCAGTAAAATGAAATCCTGAAGTCTATTTTATTGACTTTTTTGGATGCGCTTTAAATAAAATTGCACGCTGGAGGAGAACCTGGGGGTTTGGTGTTTATACAAACACAGGGAGAGTCTTCTGTGTGTAAAATCTACCAAATTTACGTGAACTGCAGAAGGTCTGTGCCACTGGCAGCGGAAGGGTCACCATTGATGCTGTCAAGGGCTGTGCAGAGCAGAGCCTCCTCTCACCCTCGGCACGGGGCCACCGTCCCTGAACCCCCTCTGGCCGTTCTCAAAATGGTGCTGGGAAACACAGGGCTCCAAAAAACCCAATAAAGGTGATAAGGGACATTTATAGTGATAATTTGGTGCTATTAAATATATAAATTTATTTTCTCTCTTTAAAATCACTCTTTAACATGCACAATTATAAATGTTATATTGGTATTTATGAATCTTAACCTCAAAGAGAACATTACTTTGAGAAGAATATGTCAAGGTTAGGACTTTTCCATGGAAGACTATAACCAGCTTGCAAAATCTACACATTTTAGCCTAGATTCCCATAAATGAAAGAGTTTGGGCAGAGGACCTTGGACCTGGCACCGTGCTCTGAACATTCATTAGCAGACAGAGTTTGTTAATTTGCTTACGCCATGCATATTTTTTAAATTTTTCTTCCAAGAGGAGTCTATTCCAGACAATGACGTGAACAAAGCCTTGTCAGAGAAACCACCACGAGACCCAGTCCTGGTACCAACTGCAGAGCGTGACACTGTGAGGGTTAAAAAAAATCCAGTTTTCAGGGAATTACAGTATTAACCATTATCTATATCTCTTTGGGTTTTTTCGTCCCAATTGTACTTTTTGTTTCAATAGTTTTGCCCTTCTCCTCATGATTATTCCTGTATATGTCAATCATATCCTTAGTTTAACCATTTTTTGCTGTGCTAAACAAGTTGAAAACTTTTTGCTGCTCTCTGTAAAATATGCTGTCCATTCTCCTTGTCAGCTTGTGCCTGGTCGACATCAGTTTCCATCTGATTTTTGTCCCTGCACAGGTTTATACATTATTCCAGATGAAGTTTCTCCAGTGCTTTGCACAGCAGAATTACAGGGGAATATGTCCTGGCTGCCTGGTTACCCTTTCCAGAAAACACATTTTCTATTTACAGAAGGCTTCCCTATAAACATGAATCTTCTCTCAAACTACTCAGCAGCTCAACAGGGCGACCTGGTGAGTAGTAGTTGATACAAACATGTTTTAAATCACCAGAGTTTCACATCTGGCAGTGTAGGTCGGTGTTTCTGTAGAAGCAGCCCTCCATGACACGCGTGTTGCAGTTGAGTGTTCTTCATCCCATCCCATCCCATCCCATCCCATCCCATCCCATCCCATCCCATCCCAGGTTTTCTGAAGCTCTGCTGTGCCTTGGCTGTGCTGAATTACAGCAGCCCCAGGCAGTTTCCGTGAGCAGCCACCTGGCACCTCTTCAGGATGTGCTTTCATGTGTTGTCCGTGTTTGGCACCTCTTGGGCCAAGCAGCCACGATATGTTTCACAGTGCCAAAAGATTGTTTTGGTCATGGGGGACAGGACACTGTTGCAGGTGTCGTCCTTCAGTAACTTTTACAGAGGTACACTGAATAACTTCAGCAGGGCCCTCAGTTTCCCCTGAGGCCAGCTCAGGAATGCTGTGGGAGGTCCATGGGGACCTGGGACAGCACATGGCGGCTTCAGGATAGATGTGGGAGATGCCCTGGGCAGGACTCTTACGGTCTACCTTTAGACTTTGGGAAGTTAATTGCCTGGGTCTAAACTGATCATCTGGACTCCAGCTCTAGTCACTGCAACTTGTGTCGTCCCAGTTGTCTCCAACACTGATTTTTCCACCGTGGTAACACCCTCAGGGACCACCTGCGTCACTCTGTGGAGCACAACATGAGGCCAGGGGAGTAACTGGGACCTAGACAACCAACTTTGAAATGCCTGCATCACAATTAGATTAATTTTCCCTCCTTTTCTCCCCCCTCCCCAAACAATTCCTGGGAATTCTGCAGAGTGGCAGCACCGACTGGTGGCTGGCAGGGTCCCCCAGGCTGGTGGCCGTCTGGGCTGGTGGCTGTCTGCTGTTGGGTGCTGGGCCGGCCCGTGGGCAGCTTCTCCACCATGCATGCTGCAAAGTTGGAGTTCTTCTCAGAAAGTGCCTTGTGTTGCCAAATAAATGTAGTATGATGATGAAGATTTCCCTGGGCTGCACACTGGCATTGTTTTCAGTCAAAATTTACAAAACTGGTTGTATCTTGAAAAGAATTAATGTGGTAGGAAGTTAGAAAGAGAATAAAACTGAGAGGTTTGAAGGCTGGTTTCCAGCTCTCATTCCTCTGTCTTTATCTCACAAGGAAAGACTGCACACAGGTGTCAAATGAGAAGGCTGCTCATAATTACACTCCTTAAACACTTAATAACGTTTTCTTAAATTAATATATTCCCCATCTGTGTAGCATTTAAGACATTCAGCTCACAATATTGCCTAGTTTATCAGTGTCAAATGACACACACTCAATCCATCGGAGAATATTATCAACAGATAGAGGCTTAACGTGCATTATTGCTCATTCAGCTAATGAGTGTGATTTGAGCTAGTACTTATAATTAATAACAGAACTGAAATGCTGGTTATGGTGGGTATGTTAACTGAGCTTTATGCAGAAAAAGCTGTGGAGATATAAAAAGAAGCTGACCCTTCAAGACCCAAGGCAGGCAAGGTTCTCCTGCTAAAGCCCAGGAGAAGACAGGGAGGTTGAGTGGAGGAGAAGACTGAAGAGCTTGGCAGTTGAAGACTTCTCATTGCCATTGCTGAAGGAACATGAGGAAAGGGATCCAGCGGCCCTGAGGGGCTGGGAAGGAGTGATGGGTTCCACAGCTGGATGATCTGGTGGAGGCACCCACGGCTCCTTCCCAGCTTCAAAGGCTGTGAGGCCAATGGGACCCATCTCTGAGCACGGCAGAACCCAAGGCGCTTCCACCCTGGGACTGCTGAGAGCTCAGATCTGCCTGGTCGTGTTGTGATCACTGAGCAGAGCTGGGCAAGGAATAACTGGAGTTTGTTTTGCCATCTCTCCCGCTGCTGGTTTGCTCTGGATCCTCAGTGTAATGGTACCTAAAAACATTTGTGTCTTAATTATTTATATAATTTTTTGTAATTAAAACTCATGCTCATTCTGTTGCAGAAGCTCTACTCTAACTAGTGCAATGCCTTGCTAAGTAAAAGCACATCATTAAAATCCTTTCCTTTCTCTTCTGCACAGTCTAGCCTCATTGTCATTGACTCAGTTTTACAGTAGGTGGAAAAGTCAGGAGTTCATCTGGCCACGACCCTCTGGTGGGATCTGGGTCAGGCTTTGAGTCTCCAGTCCTTCAGCTGGGATTAATATATTCCTGACAAGCTGCTGCGCTTGCATGTTCAAGCCAGCTGGGAATCAACTTACTTGATTCTGTTTAGTTTCCCCTTTCATTTTTTTAAAATTTTTTTTTAAAATCAGACTTGAAGGTTTTGCAGCTAAAATGGATCAAGCAGGGTGCTCTGCAGAGCCCGGCCCCACGCTCCCCCACGGCTCCCTGCCTCCTCCTTCGCTCTTACTAAACATCCTCCCCTCCTCCCCGCTAACCTGAATGTTTCGTGGGATCTATATCTCAGTTTACAAAACATAAATAATCAATTCAACCTGATTTTAAAATAGAAGAGCCGGAGACTAAAAACCTGTGTGGCATTGACCAGAGAGTTTCATGGCTCGGTGTAAGGATTTGGTCTAAAACATCAGAAAGAGCGAGGTGGATGAGAAATTCAAAATGGAAGATAAGGATGAGGATGTTGGGAGCTCAGACCAAAGCCCCTGGCGGGCGCGGGGAGCGAGCTGCTGTCTGCAATGGAGAAATGAGTTAGGTCCTGCTTTTCCCAGTGACTGGGTGCCCCAGTCCTCCAGGCCAGTACATGGGCTTGTTTTTCCTGCAAAAACCTGGGGAAAGGGATCTTCTCACTGATGGGCTGGGGTGCCGGGGTGGTTGGGGCAGGGACATATGTGAGCCAGGCTGCCAAGGCAGACCTGCAGTGTGGAACCCCGGCTGGTGGGGCTGGTGTCAGCCCGGCCGTGTCTCTGCCTGGGATGCTCACGGAGTCCCACCAGGACAGACACTGGTGGCAGGGACTGGTTCTGGAAACCGCTCAGGAAACTGGTGGGAGAAGAGGGATTTCACAGGAGACACCAGCGTGGCATGTTCCCTGAGGGGAGCCAAAGGGATGTTGCTCAGGACATGGTAGCTCTCCTTCTTCAGGGATTAACCATCTGCCCTGGAGTTTTGCAGACTTTTTGCCTAAACGTATGACCTTCTTCAGAGATGTCTAGTGGAAGCAGAGGCAAATCCATGGGAACACTTTAGGTACAGCTGATTGTGCTCTGGAATCAGGAGACAGACGAGGTTATGTTCAAGGTCCCCCCTACACTATTCCCTGTGATTCTGTAAGTACACTGCTACCGCCCTGAGTCATGTGAAAATTGTGGCCTGTTTTCTACTTATGCATTTATATCTGATGGAAACACATTTCCTGCAGCTCCCCTGGCTGCAATATTAGCCCACGGCTGGTCTAGTGAGAGCGATTATTTCTCGGTGGCAACAACGAGCGGAGGATGCAGCACGCTGCCTTTCCCAGGATGACTGGCAATGTCTGCCACCAAATCCCAGAGAAGCAGATGAGATGGACCAAAAGTGGGACAAGTGAAATATAGACTCCAGGGCACCAACGCCCTGCCCCTGCCATGCATTCAGCAGTGAGTACTAGGTTGGGCTGGTGGTAGGAAAAATTTCTTCCCCAAAAGGGTTATCAAGCCTTGGAAGAGGCTGCCCAGGGCGGTGGTGGAGCCCCATCCCTGGAGGGGTTTCAAAGCCGGGCAGACATGGTGCTGAGGGACATGGGTCTGTGGTGGGTTTGGCAGTGCTGGGTTGGTGGTTGGACTCCATGATCTGAAAGGTCCCTTCCAACCCAGGCGGTTCTATGATTCGATGATTCTGTGAGTCTCCTCCTGCTTCCCCCAGCAGCAGTAGCCCTCGCTCATGGGTGCTCCTGCATAAGAGATGGGTGAAACCAGGCATTATTCCCAGCCAGACTGTGGTGCGATGCCACCAGGCAGACAGCGGTGCTTTCCAGGCACCCTGAACCCACCTTGGGGAGCTCAGAGCCTGCCTGGCACAGGACAGTGGTGACACCAGCAATTTCCAGAGCTTGGTCCCAGCACCAGGATCTTTCATGCAATGAGGCCGTCAGATAGGAGCAGAGAATGGCAGGCAATTTTAAGACCCAACTCCAAATTTGAGTCAGTCTCCTTCACAGCGCTTTTATGCAGGGTGGGCGCTGCTGCCTCTCTGCAATCATGTTGTAACAGGAGATATTCTGGCAAGCAAAATAGACTTCACGATTTATATTTTATTTTATTTTTTTATTGCTCTCTATTTTGAGGTCTCTTTCCCTGTTATATTGCTTATCCTTGTGAGAAAAATAACTGCAAGGAAGAATCTCAGAGAAATTGGAACAAGATTTTTGCTTTGTTTTTGTTCCTGGTGTTTTGGGTTTGGTTTTTTTTTTGTTGGGTTTTTTTTTTTGTGTGTGTGTGTGTGTGTGTACTGTAATTGCAGGCTCCTCACTGCTGAGCACAGGCTCTGAGCCAGGCATTGCTCCTTTTTTCCAGCTGACAGAAATTTTTTTTGTAACACCGTTTTAGTCCAAGGGGAAAAGTTAAATATAGGCAGGATCAGGAAAATTACCATGCAGCGTGGTGGAGAAAGTGCTGACTTGGGTCTGTTCCTGAGAAAAGGCAGCGGGGATTTCATGGGGTGCCAGGAGCGAGTGCCGAGGGAGGGAGCCACAGGCTCACTGCTGGGGTTCCCAGTCCCACCACAGGGGCAGCGATACCGGGGTTCCTCCTCCCCACCCTGCAGGTGCTGGGGGATGTTGGCATAGAGTCACGGAATCACAGAATTGTCTGGGTTGGAAGGGATCTTTCAGATCATGGAGTCCAGCCATCAACCCAACACTGACAAACCCACCACTGACCCATGTCCCTCAGCACCATGTCTGCCCGGCTTTGAAACCCCTCCAGGGATGGGGACTCCACCGCTGCCCTGGTCACTGCAGCTGCTTGTGAACCAACTGCAAGAACAATGTCTCCTCCCCTCGGAGCCCAGGGAAGCCTTGAAAGCCGATGCATCCTTCAAACACCAAAGTGTCGCCCTGAGCAGGCTGCATGTACCTCCATCACTCCACAACTGTTCTGCTTTCATGGTGACTTTGGAAAATAACCCCCAGTCTGTCACGTGTGGTTCCTGGGGCAACACCGCCGTGCTGGTTTGGAGGGGGTGAGCCACTGAGGCAGCTCTCCCCCCCTTCGAGGCAGCTGTCTTAGGTTTGGGCCAGAATCAACTTAGATTGTACAGTTATAAAACGCTTGTATTGCCTTTAGAAGCAAGTATACAGCTGTCAATTTGTTAATCTGTTTTCAGCAGCCTGCAAGCCAATAAAATACTATCGAAGGAAGAATTAAGAAACAAGGGTGGCTGGAAGAAAATACAGCAAAATTTTAGAAAAGATATATCCTGCACCTGACAGATTTCTCTGACAGAACAACTAATTTTCTAAGCAAATGGACTTTCCATGGTCTTCAGGAGAGCATATTACTAGTTATGTTGGAGAAAGCTGAGCCTGGGTGAATGTGGAAGAGGATAAGGAAGAGATAGCCGCAGGTTGCATTGAGCGGAAAATTATGGGTGTAAGGAGTAGATTTTCTCCATAGCAGGTCTTTGGAAATGTCGTAGTGTTTTCATGAGCGATTCTGGCACTGAAAGACAGTCATTGAGTTGGACCTGCTGATGAGGTAAAGTTGCAATGCTATTGCTGATAAAGAATTAGAATGTGTTAGAATATTATTGAGGCATACTGGTGGCTTGAGAACAGCAGTGACAACGCAGGTGGCATCCACTTGTTCAGAACCCAGGCACTTACCATCAATAGCTGTAACCTCTGCCATAACCTGGAGGTCCTGGGGAAGGACAGAGATGCGGAGAAAGATGTAACCCAGCTGTTGGATGCAACCATGAAAACGGCCACTGAATCAAAGTGTTCCCTGAAAAGCCACTCACCTGCGAGCCTGTGTCTCCACCAGCTTCTTCTCTTAATTTCAAATTCAAAGAGCACTTACAATGTCTTTCCTCCGTGGTAGAGCCTTTTCTGCATGACAAGTAGCAGAGTTAGTGATTGCTGTTTGAACCCAGTGACTACCAGTCTAACATGGCTCACAAATTTAATTAAAATGGGAGCCTCATGTGGGAATTAATGGAGACTTGTCAGGAATATGTATAACGCCAGCTACCTGAAGCCGACGCTTTGCATGTGAGATGGGGTGATGGTTCCCTGTGCTGTTCCCTGACTCCACAAGGCTTCTAGTTTATGCATTAACAGAGGTAAGAAAGCCAGTCCCCAGAGGGGCAGCGATCTCGCTGTGTGATTCCCATTTACCGGAACTGATTGTGCTATCTTCTCTTCCTGTGTTTTTAAAGCACACACACAGAGTACCTTCTGTGCTAATCAAGTAGGTCAAACAGCCTTATTTTCATCTTTCCTCAAAATCTTATTCCTCCACCAGGAAATTCTTGACAACATAGAAACACAGAATTGTTTGAGTGGGAAGGGACCTTTCAAGGCCATCTAGTCCAACCCCCTGCCATGGGCAGGGACATCTTCAACTACAGCAGGTTGCTCAGAGAAGGGATGGGGCATCGACCATGTCTCTGAGCAACCTCACTGAGGGTTGCTCAAAATGAGGGTCTCACCACCCTCATTATAAAAGAATTCTTCCTTATATCTAGTCCAATTCTCCCCTCTTTCAGTTTGAAGCCATTACCCCTTGTCCTATGGCTCCCCTCCCTGATCAAGAGTCCCTCCCCAGCTTTCCTGGAGCCCCTTTAAGGACTGGAAGGGGCTCGAAGGTCTCCCTGGAGCCTTCTCTTCTCCAGGCTGAACCCCGCCAACTCTCTCAGCCTGTCCTCACAGCAGAGGGGCTCCAGCCCTCCCAGCATCTCCATGGCCTCCTCTGGCCCTGCTCCAACAGGTCCATGTCCTTCTGATGCTGGGGGCTCCAGAGCTGGAGGCAGTGGTTAAAATATGTAGGGCTTAAAGAGATGTGTCAGAGGCCAAAAGACAGTACATGAAATTCAAATTACATTTGCACAGTCTACAGTTTGCTGGGGGAACTTGCTGCTACATTGAATCATTCAGGCCAAGAAACAAGCATGATTTTAGGGCAAACCAGAGTTTCTATAGCTACGATAAAGGCTTCTGAAGAACACCATTCTCATCTATCAGGAATTAAGACAGCCACTAGCAAAAAAGCATCTCGAGTGAAACCAAAAGTGTGGCGAAAAGACCACAGATGACCTTACTTATGTGTATATTGCACTTTTCTTGGAAGCAGCTCTTTTTTGCTTTTTTTTTTTTCTGCCTTGTTTCACCTGCAAGCACATGCATTCCCTCTCCTCTGTCTGTAACCTCTCCTCAGTACAGGTTCCCGATCTGAAGAGCAGGCAGTGGAGCCCGTGGGGGAAAAAAGTTACAGAAGGAGGGGAAAATGGTGAGATCATCATATCTCTTTTAACTCACTTCTGTGGCTCTGTGTATGTTTGGGTAACTTGATTTATCTGCTTGTTCTTGATGTCAGTAGAGATCAGCAAAAGGCAGGCCACGGCAGGCTGTGGTAACTCTGGTGTGTGGAATGTTTGCAACACCTGATTCTTGTCAACAGCGAGGGGCAGAGGAATCAATGGTATGGGTATGGCATGGGTATGGCGGTGTCTGGCTGTGGCTGCACACGATGGCACGGATATGTCATGGGTATAGGTGTGGATGCACACAATGGCATAGATATGACATGGGTATGGCTGTGGATGCACACGATGGCACGGATATGGCCCAGGTATGGCTGTGGATGCACACAATGGCACAGATATGGCATAGGTACGGCACAGGTACAGCACAGGTATGGCTGTAGATGCACATGATGTCACGGATATGGCACGGATATGGCACAGGTATCTGGTTGTGGCTGCACAGTGCATCGGGCAGAGGTACAAGGTGTCTCTGTTCACCAGCAAGGAGACTTCAGAGGGAGCCATCACAGTGCTGAGAGCACCCAGGAGGGACAAGAGGTGTCTGTCCTCTCGCCTCCACGAGGTGCAGTGATAGCCCAGTGAGCAGTGACACTGCACTGGGATGAAGGACTTGGCATGGCCTTCAGACAAAGCTACAACTGGCGTGGGTCAGACCCTTCCCTCTTATCCATGTACCTATGGCAAGGTCAGGATCTAGAGAGGGCTTGGGCTGGACCTCCTCTCTGAAGGGTGAAGGACCACTGTGGTGGTCAGGACTCAGGACTGGTGGGGAAGGCTGGTGTCCAGGAAGGCTGGTATCCAGGGAAGTAGTGAATCTTTGCTGCCTCCAAAGTGGGTGAACCTGCAGTGTCCCAGCTGGCCACGTCTGGGTTAAATCCTTCCACAGCTACACCAGGAGTCAGTGAAAGTTTCCACCTACATATGCAAATATGTGACTAATGTAGTTTTAACTTGTATGCAAGGGTTCTTGAATCAAGATATTTATGGATAGATACACCTGCTCTTAACTGTCTCTGGGTGAATTTGACCTTCATACTCACACACATCACATATATATGCTTTATATCATGTTGGATTGCATTTTGTGTAAATATTGTATTTAATATTTTTGTAGAATAAATGCACCTATAAATGCCAATTACCTCCGGTTCCTCTCCCTCCATATTCCTAAATGAGCCATAGGACAAATTAAAAATTAGGTCAATGAATCACTCATACACCTTTGCGGCAAGAGTGAAAAGATTTTTCAACTCTCAGGGAGTCCTGGAGACTTGTAAGCCTAGTGATGCACATGCCACCTTTATTATTTTGGTTTTCTACTCTTACTTGAGAAAAATAAACATGTGCAGGAGACAGCTCAGTTTAACACTAAATAAAGGTTTTCTTCCATTAGTATTTAGAGGACTTTAAAACACCTGACACGTTGAGGGCAAATAGTCCAGGGACTTCCATTAATTCATTTGACAAGAAGCTATTTGATGAATGTTGCAGCCGCACTTCTACACTGTGTTGTTTTTAGGAAGGCATGTAAGAAAAAAAAAAGACAGTGGTTTTCCCCATTTTTCTGCTCCATGCAACAAACTGCCTTTGTTGCGAGAGATGCTGGAGGAGCCTCCGGAAGCTCCCTGACACCACCCCATCTGTCTCTCTTCTGCCCAGCGTTCTGCAGGCTCCATACAGATGGGGCCTGACAGCTGATATTTCAGCCCAGCATTGATTTTTCTCTTCAGACTTGAATAACTGTGACCAAACACACAGTGTACTTTGTTTTATCCGATCCTGCCTCATTAGCTGTTGCTAACACACACCGATGACACAGGGATTTCTTGGGCCAAAGCTTTCTGTTTGCTCAAGCAGAATAGTGCTTAAGGGTTTAAATTGCTCTCAAAGGAGTCCCCCCAGCACCTGGTGGGATAGAGTGTCTCAGAGTGAGCAGAACTATCAGTGTCACCAAAGTTCTCTAACAGGAACATAAAATCACAGAATCACAGAATGGTTTGGGTTGGAAGGAAACTTAAAGCCCATCCAGTGCCACCCCCTGCCCTGGGCAGGGACACATCCTACCACGCCAGGTTGCTCCAAGCCCCCTCCAACCTGGCCTTGAACCCCTCCAGGGATGGGGCAGCCACAACTTCTCTGGGCAACCTGGGCCAGGGTCTCACCACCCTCACAGCAAAGAATTTCTTCCCCAGATCTCATCTCAATCTCCCCACTTTCAGTTTAAAACTACTACCTCTCATCCTATGGCTCCACTCTACCAGAAGGTTGAATTTTACAAGTAATGACAGAACACCTTGTAGAATGGGATGGCCATGTGCCTGCTCGTGGGAGAAGGCAGGAAGACGATAGAACTGATTAGCTGTGAAAAGCAGAGCTGTTCTACAGTCATTTGTGGTTTGTGGACAAAAAAAAAAAAAAAAAGATGGATGTGTGGCAAAAAAAGTAAGAATATAATTTTTTGGCTGCCAATGTATCAAGCCAGGTATCTGAGTTGGAACCCCCACTGGAAACTTTTGTTGAAGAAACAACAAAGAAGAAAGATTTTGAAATCTGGCTTTACTAAAACCTTGAGCTATGAGGCATGTGCTAGAATATAAAGGTCTCTAGTTATGAATAATGTGGAAAAGGATTGAAGAAGATATCGTGTACAGAAAATGAGAGAGGTGGGTGATACTTATTATTAAAGACACTTTCACTATTTTCAGTAGAATTGCTAATTAGGAGACCCAAGACATCAAGTCAATGGATATCATCTAGATCTTACATGGGAAACCCTACCTCATAGATCCTGTTATGACGGATGAAGATTCAGTGGTCATCAGAAATTCGTGGTTACTTTAAAATCACTTATAATCTGATCATGGGTTATGTTATTGGATGCAGGATGGGGCAATATATCCTCATTATAGGACACAGTGTCACCTGGTTTCATTCTAATCCAGTCACAGAGAAACATATAGAGTCATGGTTGCAAATGGTGTGAGCAGAACAGAGGTTTGGGTCCTGAACACAGCGACGGTGAAGCTGGGAAACTCAGGCACAAAAAAGGCAATTTTGTCATTGTGTGTATGGGAGGAGATGAGTGAGGAGGAGCATTGCTGTGTCTGTGCTTTCGAAGGCTGATGAAAATCTAATGAGAGGACAGAAAATACAGAAAAATCCTGTCTGGTTGATGAACTGCCCTACGGTGAGACATTTACGTAGTTCTTTCTGTTTATTTTGTTTTTCAGACACAGAGATGACAACAATGATAAGTCACCACATTCATTAGTAAAAATATCCAGTACTGAGAAAGTTGGATATTTACAGGAAAAGACATTATAAAAACTAGTGGCACCGCATCGATATTCACCAAATACAGACAAGTTGCGACTGTGAATGATTGGCCACAAGAACTGTTTATCTGGGAGGAAAATGAGAAGAGAAACACAGAGGAAACGCAGGTTTATCCCAAAGCATATGGAAAACCTTTCACCAGTCTCTGCTGTGTCTGTTTTGGTGGCATTTAATTACACCTGTAGTATTACGGCCGTGGCAGTGGGAATCACGGCTGAGCTCCTGCTCACAGCACTCGCACTGTGCAAGCTGCTATCACTGGTAGGAATAGGAGAAACCCTGTGCCTTGAGAATTTTCACTTTATGCATTTATATCCTTAACTTATTAAAATGAAATTGTGTTTCAAAAATGCTTTCTTATTGTGAGAAATGAAATTCAACAAGGGCAAGTGTAGGGTGCTGCACCTGGGGAGGAATAACCCCCTGCACCAGGATAGGTTGGGGATGACTTGCTGGAGAGCAGCTCTGAGGAGAAAGACCTGGGAGTCCTGGTGGACAACAGGATGACCATGAGCCGGCAATGTGCCCTGGTGGCCAAGAAGGCCAATGGCATCCTGGGGTGCATCAGGAAGAGTGTGACCAGCAGGTGGAGGGAGGTCATCCTCCTCCTCTGCTCTGCCCTGGGGAGGCCCCATCTGGAGCACTGTGTCCAATTCTGGGCTCCCCAGTTCAAGGACAGGGAACTGCTGGAGAGGGTACAGCAGAGGACTACAAAGATGATTAGGGGCCCGGAACACCTCTCTTATGAGGAGAGGCTGAGGGACTTGGATCATTTTAGTCTGGAGAAGAGAAGACTGAGGGGGGATCTGATCAATGCCTAGAAATACTTAAAGGGTGGGTGTCAGGAGGATGGGGCTGGTCTTTTTCCAGTGGTGCCCAGTGACATGACAAGAGGGAACGGGCACAAACTGGAACATAAGAAGTTCCATCTGAACATGAGGAGGAACTTCTTTCCTGTGAGGGTGTCAGAGCCCTGGAAGAGGCTGCCCAGAGAGGTGGTGGAGTCTCCGCCTCTGGAGACATTCAAACCCCACCTGGACACGTTCCTGTGCAACCTGCTCTGGGTGGACCTGCTTTGGCAGGGGGGGTTGGACTAGATGATCTCCAGAGGTCCCTTCTAACCCCATATCATTCTCTGATTCTGTGAAATCAAATGAGCATGATGGTAATAGTTTTCTGTTTGGTTTTGGCTCTGCTTTTTTTTTTTTTTTTTTTTCCATTTAGTATATCCACAGCAGCTAATTAGCCCTGTGATGGGATCTCTGGGTTCAGAACCAGTGCCACGTTATGTCACACTCTGTCAGCACCTACAGATGCATTTTCATTTTCTCAGGGGCAGCTGGGACCCTGCTGGGCACTGGCCGTGGTGGCTGAGAGCGGCTCCATCCTGCAGAGCTGTGGCCAGAGGCACCTCCGGGCACACAAGCCTATCTGCAGCACCAGCCCTGCCCCTGCTAATTGATAACTGGCAATAAATACAGTTAATTGGCGGCTGCCCCTCCTCGCTGCATTATTTTGGCATAATTAGGCAATGTAAGCTGTTGCTTTCTCAAAACATACATGTGCATAGCAACAACCAAAAAAGGTTGTAATTTCTTCTTCACAAGAAAATAACTCATTAATGCAAATTTGTTTGGCATCTGTGGTTTAGCTCGCCATAGGCAAAAGGAAGGAGTCAGGTTCAATCTGAGTTTAATTGCCACAAATGCTATTCTGGGACCTCATGGAAACGAGGTGATTCATACATGCTATTACACTTTCCAAGCCATCCCTAGACGTGGGGACCGGATACAAAAAGGCTAAAAAGAAAGTTTATAAATGAATACATCCTTAGTTCTAACAAAATAACCCTGAAGCAATCCTGTTGATGTTGCAGGCTAAATGCAGGCAGGTGTTAGCCCCACTTTATTTACAGCAGAGACTCCCACCATCTCCCAGCACCAGGGTCCTGGTGGGAAAGTGCATGGTGGGGTGAGGGCACTGGTCTGTGCAGGCAGGAACGGGGTTGCTTTGGGTGGAAAGAGCACATTGCTTCTGAAAGTTGGAAGGAAGAGGAAGAGAAAGGAAAAACAAAGAGGAAAATGGAAGAAAAAAAAAGAAGAAATAAAAGATAGAAAAAGAATGTCAGAGATGAAAATAAAGAAAGACAAATAGAGCAAAGAAGAAAAAATGAAACTAAACCAAAAGTAATAGAGAAAAAAGTAAGGGCCAGGAAGAAACACTTCCAACAAGGCAGATGGAACTGGACATAAACCAGAAAGAAACAAAAGCTATATAGGGATATAAATTTTTAAGCAAAACCCACCACTGACCTCAGATAACAAGAAACAGTTCAAGCCAAATAATGGAAAATCAATGGGGGTAAAAGAAGAACCCAGGAGCGAGTCTGCAGAAAGTGTTCCTTGAAATAAAAGAAGTAATAAAGGGCTGAAGCCACCTTTGCTTAGAAATGGGTGTGAAAAATTGGAAGAAATGATAGATGTTTTTCGTGGCATGTACTGTGGAAAAAGGGAAGGGATTTTTTCCCCTTTATCATTAGGAAGAGAGAAGTTGTCCCCTAGTTGGAGAAGGCAATTTCTAGAAAACCTGTCTCATGTTATTTTTGAAACAAATGTGTATTCATTCAAGTGAAAAATATAAAAAAAGGTTAAAACCTTATAGAAAAAATAACCCCTAGCTACAGGGGTTGTTAGAAATATCAATACTAAAAATTTTACTACCCAAATAATCCATACAGTTCAAATTTTCCTTTATTTCAACTGATAATAAAACCTAGAGAATAAAATTCTGACAAATCTCACAAAGATGTGATTTTCCATTAAAAACAGCTTCTTGCTCAAAAACATTTTATGAGTTATCATTTTTACTGCCTACTATATTCTACAATATTTTTAAATTAAATAAAGAGTAATTTGAAAACAGAAAGATTGAAAAATCTGGAAAGAGGATGCTTCACCAACATCTGAAGTCTTCTTGTTACCAGGCTTTTGTGTTTTGTTTTTCAGAACCCCAAATTTGGTGCAATGGACATTATTTTGCTAAGACTTCTTCTTTCATTTTATTTCCATCTTATTTTTCAAAGGATTCATGTGGCTGTTGGGGAAACGGCATAAAGGATTTTTTTTTTTTTTCTGCAACAGAAGGCTCAGAAATGACTTTTTGCAGTCCTTACAGAAAGAAGAGTTGATTATTCTCTCTCTAAACAGAATGTTTGGTCACTGGGGATTGCTTCCACGGTGGAAGTTCAGCCTTGGCTTCACTTCTGGAGCACTGAATCTTAAATTGCCAGAGACAGCAAAGATGGGGACGGGCTCAGCGGCTTCTTTCTTCTTCCTGTTGTTACAAAGACTTTCTCCAGAAGCAGAGGCACGGCTGAGAACAGAGTCTGGGCAGGGGATGAAAAAGCCCCCCAAGGAGCTGTAGGTCAGACGTCATTCCTGGACTCTTATATCCCCTCCCAGAAGGGTGAAAGTCCCCTCGGCTCCTGTCCCTCCTCAGCCTGGCCAGAAGCCCCCCAAGGCTGTGGCCGGTCCCAGCACGGTGGAAGGTGGGGCGGTGGGACAGGTTGGGAATTCACTCCGGGTGAAAAAATAACAACAAAAGGAACAACAAAAGTAATAGAGAGATGAAGAAAGACCAGAAAATGTAGAATATGAAGTGAGATGGTTTGACAGCTGTATTTTGAGAGTGTGAAGACATGTTGGGGAAAAATGGAAAACACGTTACAACAGTTTAGGGAGAAGGTTTTCCTGGTTGCTTCTTTTTTTTTTTCAAAAGTCATTAAATTATACGTACATTAATGTACAAAGCAAGCAATGTTGGCAATGTTTAGGAGATAATAAAGTACACCAGAGTCTTCATACTATATTTGAACAGCATAAAATAGTGTAACACCAGAGAAAGTGAACTTGTTTGCACTGGTCAAGAACTTGAGCCCATTTTGAAGATGAAGTTCCTGTGCTGTTTTCATATTGCTTGAACTTCCTGATAGTTGTGGTAGTTATTTATAAATTTGCAAAAAGAAAAATAAAGTAAAATCTTTCAATTACAATCATATACACCTGGAGCCTTTCAACCTCACAAGCTACTGAGCTGCTGTGGAGCGAGTGAGCAAAAGTGACTTAAAAACCCTCCCACCAGAGTCAACGGCTTGGTTATAAAATGGGAACACAAATAAACCCAGCTTCTCAATGAGCCCGTTTGCTCAGACTCGTAGGAGGGTGGATTGGAAGCAGGTCTCTGTTCCAGGACCTGGGGGAACCGGCTGTCACCTCCCTGGGGATTTCCTTCAGGTGGCTTGTGGTCCAGCCCTGTGGATTCGGTGCACGTTCTCAAGTGGAACATCTTTCCTGGCTCAGGGAGAATTTTTGTTATGTTTGCTTTCAAGAAGTTAGAAATACATAATTAGAAAACAGTATAATTCACTTCTCCAGTGTAAAGTATTGTTTCATTGTGAGATATAAATCTTTTATACTACAAATTAAAACTGAGATAGACAGTGTTTGAATGTTGATTAGTCGTAATAAAATCTTCTGAATCCTCAGAGCTACATTTCCTTGAGATGTTAATTTTATAAACTTCTGAAAGTATTTTGAACAGATTGAGACTAGAATCCTTTTGAGATGTCCCAACTTTTTTTTACAATACAGAGAGGAGAGATCCATCGAGATACTTATAAACATATAATTGTGTCACTGCACGGTGTTTGTGGACCGCACCGTGTGAGAGGTAGAACCATCACTGCGACCTGCTCAGTGCTGTGATTGCGGTAACGCACTGACTGTGCTTGCGATTTCATGTACCAGCTGAAGGTGAGTTTGGGTCACCCACCCCCCAACCCAACACCCCCAGCATCAGCGGGCTACTGTTTTTTTCAGAGAGGCAAGATTAGCGTCAGGGCTCCTCGCTGCACAGCTATTCTGCTAGTCCAGGGCCAGCTGTGGCCAGGTGACATTTCCACTAAGCGAGACAACTTCAGTCTCATCCTCTATAACCTCTGCTCTGGACTCAGACTACATATAAGGAAGGAATTTTTTACGCTGAGGGTGGTGAGACACTGGCCCAGGTTGCCCAGAGAGGTGGGAGATGCCCCATCCCTGGAAACATTCCAGGTCGGGTTGGATGGGGCTCTGAGCAACCTGGTCTGGTGGGAGGTGTCCCTGTTCATGGCAGGGCCCATGGAACTGGATGGGCTTTAAAGGTCCCTTCCAACCCAAACCATTCTGTGATTCTGTGATTTAGCTTTTGTGGAAAAATATCAAAAAGAATCAATGCAACTTTGACCAATGTTGGTAAAGAAAAATAAAATATTTAATTGAGAAACAATTTGCCATGAAGCCCCAGCCCCAAGTGCCTGTCCCATCCCGACATCCTGTGCTGAGTGCGTGTGAGCAGAGGCGGGTCAGGGCGAGCTTCACTGCCCTGTTGCGATCTGCATCCGAACGAAGCAGCCCCAGTTAGAGCCGGTCTAACTGCACTGATTTGATTTTGTGCTTGAGATAACACACTGCGAACTCCTGTGACACCCACGCTGTAGTAGCAGGTGCCACCCCGGTGAATAATGCATTGAGCCAGAAGCACCTGCACATTCTGTGATAGATTCCTTTTTGCTCCCAGTCGTTCTCCTTTAAAAACCCAAAAAGCTTACAGATTGCAGATTGTGCTTCCACCTGCACAGACTTTAAACGAGCTGTCTCTTATTTGGGGACTGATGTGTGTTGTGGCTGTCCAATGGCATTGCTCCAAAACTGGGAGTACTAAAAATTCTATTTTTCCATAGAATGAGAAAGGGGATTGATCTTCTGTTTTGAAAATACAGATTTATGTTATCCCCTTCCCAGTCTTCTGGAATGTGACCAAATTCTGGAGCTGTGAGATGACTTAGTGAAGCCAGCAATGAAATCCTTTCTGCTGACCTTGAATAATGCTGGAGTGATAAAGTCCAGTACTTCATTGCTTGTCAGGCGTCTGTCTGCCTATCATTATACCCCTGCTCTGTAGGACCCTTAGTACAACCGGTCGTACTCAATATAACCACAGAGGCAGCCTCTTTCTTAATTCAAAAGGTATCTTCCCAGACATGCTATATGTCAGTATTGTGGAAGCATTCCCTGTGTCCCTGTGATGGCAGGTGTCACAGTCCCTGTGATGGCAATGGATGCACACCTAGAACTTCATGAGATGTTAGAAACTGAATGAGGCAGATGGTGAAAAAGTGACCATAATGTCTCCTAATAAATTCTGAAAGGGATTGTCAAAAGAACTTAATATCTTCCTTTTAATACAAATACTTCAAGTCAAACTTTTGTTTACAGGTTTGATGAGAAATTTGGTTTCTTACCTTATTTTGTCTTTACTTCTTGAGTCTGTAATGGAAGCATAAGACAGGTAGCAAAAAGAGGAGAAAATGGATACAGAGAGGAGAAAATAAAAACATGGAAGAATATATCTCTGAGAAACGTGCACAGTAAATCATGCACATTATGATGTGCATATTCAGTGTTTCTACATGTCTCATCTGTAAAAAAAAGTGCAAAAGGTATCTCAGCATTATGTAGAGAATGACCCTTGGATGCAGTGGTCCTGGGCGCACTCGCTGAGCACCGAGCAAAGTCTGAGAGAGGTTCACTCATCATCTGCATCAGCACAGACAGCAACGTGAGACCAGGAGAAGTATGATAAAAAAGTAGATTTTAAGACATAAAATGTGTGTTTTACAAGTAGTAGAGTTACAGGTGAGTATGCTACATTTTTGTATTCCTGAAGAGGAGGTTAAATTAATATTTACAAATGCAAAGTCCTAAGTTCTTGATTAAATACACAGATATAGTGAGTTTATCTGCACTCTTTCACTGACTTTTCCTGATGTTTTCCTTTGAGAAAGTCTTTAATGCTAAAGGTTTTTTCTCAAGAAGGAACACAATGTAAAGTACATTTTAGGAGGTCAGCTTTGGCTGATATTCAGTGCCCCTTCCCTTCCCTTCCCTTCCCTTCCCTTCCCTTCCCTTCCCTTCCCTTCCCTTCCCTTCCCTTCCCTTCCCTTCCCTTCCCTTCCCTTCCCTTCCCTTCCCTTCCCTTCCCTTCCCTTCCCTTCCCTTCCCTTCCCTTCCCTTCCCCTCCCTTCCCATCACAACTATTGATTTAACTCTTCTTTTTTTTTTTTTTTTTTTTTTTGTAAAATTAATCACGTCAGAGTTTTGGGAACTCTGTACACAGGGGATTTAGAAAGGAATTACCTTTTCTGTAAACAGATCCTGCACACCAGGAGTGGGGTTGGCCCAGGGACAAACCCCGCTGTGGGCACCGCAGAGGACATTAAACCAGCTTTGGGAGATTAACCCTGCGCTTGTTGCGCTCCCTTGAAAATCAGGCTGATGGAAAGTGTCAAGGTTTAGCTCCAGAAGCACAATTAGCAGTGAAAACAGGACTTTCAACAAATGGCATTATGATGGATTAAGGAGGGATTACTGCCTTGTATCTAACAGCTCTCAAGAAAATAACTTTACAAAAAATACAAAAGCGAAGAAATTAACTTGTTTTCCACTGGAAGTAGATTTGTTTGCCTTCACTGCCATCTGCCAACTCTTGCCTATTTTATAAACAAGAAAACTAAAACAATAATACAAATCACTTGGGAAAAACTTGACTGTGAAACTAATTATCCAGGGCTGGCCACGAATGGGCTGGTGGTCAAAGAGCTGCGGCATCTATCACTTTCCGTTGGGCTTGATCACCCTCCATGTTGAATTGTGACTCAGTGCTCTCCTCCACAGGGCAGAGCGGTGACCATGGGGTCACTGATGGGAGTATCGAACCAGAAGACATCCTGGGCGATCAGAGTCGGGCACGGGCAGAGCGGAGCAGAGCAGCTCCTCCTGCTGATGTTTGCTCCATGCTCCTCAGGGCATCCCACCCCGTCCAAAGCCAAGGCTGGGGAAGAGGAGTTGTTCACTGGATGACTCTGGCTGGGTCTATTCTCTTCCCACTAGCCCTCTCTGTCCTTTGCCCCCTTCAAAATGACTTGAAATCATCACCTCGGTGATCCTGGGAACGGTCCTTGGCCCCAGCATGGTTTACCAGCTGACCCAGTAGGATAATGGGAGATGCCTGGCTGAGATGGTGTCAGCCTCTGCCCATGCCCTGGCCCTGCACCCCTTCTTCTCACCACCCAAAAGCGTTCACAAACACCTCCCATATTTGCTCTGCAGGACCCTGTGATGTGGGATATATGTGCGTGTGGCGTGAGTATGGCTGTGGAAAGATGGTGCAGGAAGTTTCACTTTTTCCCCATCTCTTTCTCATTCTCCTTTTCTGGTGACTCTTATTCAATTAAAGTCATCCTAAAAGTTTCCGCTCAAGTGCACTATGTACTCTAGCATCCCAGGGAGGAAGGGCTGCATTACTAAAATCATATTTAGGATTCAGGCTCCCTCTTCAAAAGAATCTCTAAAGTTTTCAACAAGGGTAACCGAACCTTTTATTTTCTCAGTGGGCCACAAAAAAAATACCGCTTAAGGTTATTAATTTTCTCACAATATGACTCTCAAATGCTGGATGAAGAAGAATTTATATGCCAGGCAGCGTGTTCATTTTAATTATGTTTACCTTCCCAGTCTTTCTAAATCAGATTTGATTGCATTTAATAAGGGCTTTAAATGTGTCTTAATAATGTTTGGAATTAATACTGGTTTGTGAGTATCTGAGGATGGTAGGTCCCCAGGAGACCCTCTGAAATCTTGTTGTGATAAATAATCTAAAGCAACCACCTGTGATAAGAAATATTTTGCATTTTTTTCATTAATTTTCTATGCTGATAGGGGTTTTTTTTTATAGTGTCCATGTCACGGAATAGCTTTGGCAGTGGCAGGCAGGAGCAGCAGTCAGTATATTAAACTGTCTAATAATTTTTTATTTCCTTCTGACTACCCTTCATGCATATCTTTCTTAATTACAATTTCTGTCTGCGAAAGCAGGCGGCAGTGTGTGATGTACCCGGGAAGGGCACGTTCCCTGCACCGCTGTTATCCCTGTCCCTCCTGGCCACTTGGGTGCCTGGGGTGGGTTTCTGGGATCCTGGCCACTGGAGAGGTCACCGAGGTGGTCACTGAGGCTGAGTATGGATGTGACAGCGCTGGGGCCAGTGAGGAAAAAGTAATTTGCAGGTTGTTTATTTGGGAGGAGTTTGGGTGAAGAAAAGGACATACAGAGCTGGCAAAAAGTTGAGCTCGAGAAAGGAGAAAACAGGTAATAGGCATGAAATTGTGTGGAGAGCAGAGAATCACAGAATGACAGAATCAATAGAATCACAGATTCCTAGAAGGAGGGGTTTCTGTCGGTAGGAGCGGGGATGACCAGAGGCTGAGCTGACCTGTGGGACACCAGGAGGGGACGCAGACACACCTTTATGCAACAGCAACTAAAACATTAAAACCATTAGGTACAAATCAGGGGAGCAAATGTCATTTCTGACTGTACGTGAAGTATAATTTTCTGTGCAATAAATGGAAACCCTTTTTGTTAGGATCTGTGCGCTAAATGTTGATGCTCTTGTATTCTATTATGATAATACCTGGGGATATAAAAGAGCTGTGTTATATGCAATTAGGGCCAAACTGCAGAGGAAGAAACTGCACCCATAAAAGAACAGAAAGTTTTCAAGAAGAAACGGGGACCTTGAGGACAGTAAATAGGTGGCTGTGCTTTGCTGAGTA
Organism: Numenius arquata; assembly: GCF_964106895.1. Classification (NCBI taxonomy): domain Eukaryota; kingdom Metazoa; phylum Chordata; class Aves; order Charadriiformes; family Scolopacidae; genus Numenius; species Numenius arquata. The sequence goes on along the minus strand of NC_133581.1, from coordinate 69,976,026 downwards.
CGGAGGAAGAAGAGCAGCCCCTGAGACCGCAGGGACCTGATCCCATGCGGTTCTGTCCCATGTAAAGGCCAACGTCCCATGGGGAACCAGCCAAGTCATGCAGGATTTTTGAAAGATATCCAGAATCTTAGCGCTTTTGCACATACACGAGTCTATGTTTGTCTGGGTTTTATATGTTTTATGTATATTTTTCCCTACTCCACTTCTTTTCTAGATATATTCTCTATATCTCTCAGAGACATGCGTTAGTGATGGTTTTTGTCAGTGTTGGATTGATGGTTGGGCTCAATGATCTGAAAGGCCCCTTCCAACCCAGACAACTCCATGATTCTGTGATTCTCTGATTTTATTCTAAAGAAATGGTGAAATTACAAACATGCCCATCACCCGGTGGCCTCTGTTCTGGCACCCTTGGACCACTTGCAAATAAAAATCTACACAGCCAGTAGCTTTTACACACTTCTGTGCTGGCTGCAGAGCCCCGGGAGGTGGGGAGTGAAGACAACCCGGGGTGCTCTGCACTGGGCTGGGGGGCAGGCCATGGTGTGGCCCCTCTCCTCCTGGCAACCCCGCTCCCAGGAGAGCACACAGTGATCTCAGCTGTGCTGAAAAGGGAATTATCCTCCTTTGATGTCATAGGGGATTTCAGGAATAAATTGGTGTTATTGATGGCTGTTAGTCATCTACTTCTGCGACCCTTTAAGAAATAAAGGAGAAGGAGATTTATGTCTTTGATGTTCGTTGCGCGGGGAAACCACTTCAAAGGAAGATGAAACAATGCCAGTAAACTCGAGAGGTTCTCGGGTCCTGGAGCGAGCAGCAGCCCCATGTCACACTGTCGCTTCAGCCACAAATTAGCTTTATTTCTTTGTTTTTAATTTTCTCTCTCACACAGATATCACTGAGCTCTTTAATACCTTTCTTCTGAACTGCTACACAGAAAACCTTGTGCTGAGTTATTTCTGTTTTTTTTTATGGTAAGTATGACTCCTGCAATTCTCCCCTGAGAGGATGTTTCTCCTGTCCCTCAGCTGTCAGTCCCGGGAAACCCTCAGCACTGGAAACTGCAGAAACTTTCACCCCAAACCAGTGGACAAATCGGCATTTCTGGTCGCAAGAGCCAAATCAGGCTCCAGGAAATCCTGGAGATGTAGCATTAAATGGAAATTCAAGGACTTTAAAGGAAATTTTTATGATTTTCAGCTGTGTATGGATAACTACATAATCAATACATCCACAACTTATCCTTTACTCTCATGCTTGTTTCTTTCTGTCCCAATGTTTTCAAGTCAACAAAAGTAATTAAAAAAACCTACCTTAGTTATACTGTAAAGTTCCAAAATTCACAAGAATATTATCAAAATAGATATATATGGATTAGTAGACAAAACTGATTTGCAAAATGAGTAGATTACTGATTTTATTAAATTCAAGTTGTCTATTAATTTTTAACAAGGATTTAGAATCATTGAATCACCGAATAACTTTGGCTGGCAGGGATATCTGGATGCCCAGCTCTCCTCAGAGCGGGGCCAGGTGAGATCAGGTTGCTTGGGGCCTTGGGTGGTCTTATCATAGATAACCACTTTTCCACCAAAAGGGGAAAGGACCAGTGTGCTGATGTTACCCATTACTTCTTCTGTCTCTAAAACAAACAAACCATCCCCCAACCCTTCTGTTAGCCCTTGCCCGTGGGTGATGCTCAGCCCCTGCCCACGGACAATGCTCAGACCCTGCCCATGGACAATGATCAGACCCTGTCCATGGATGATGCTCAGCCTCTGCCTGTGGGTGCCCCTGCTTGTCGGTTTGGGGATGTTCCTGACTCCGGAGACAGGCAACAGCAGGTGAGGTGTCCTCCTGCTCTTCCACAGGACTCTGCCCAACACTCCTCAAGCATCTCCCGAGATGTGGGAACATCCGAGAACAGCACAAAGTCCTGAAGGCCAAGCACAGGGCTCCCGGATGGGCAGAGCAGGCTCCTGGCTGTGCTCTCAGGGCTCAGAAACTCCTGCCTCTGAGGGGTAATTAACCCAGTTTGGGGGATATGGTTATGGCCACACAACTGGTATTTACTGCTGGAAGGGTAAAGTTTTGCTTTTTCATCTTTGTGACAATCATTACTGCTACGACTTTTATCTAATCAATCTCAGAGCCCCAAAGCAGAGAAATTTATTTATGACACTAATTATTTCTGAGACTTATTTTTCAATATGTTGTTATACAAAACATGCCATCTGCTCCCGCTATCAAGGTCAGTTAAAATACAGCAATGAGAACTTTTTAAATACGTGGGACTGGTTTCTCTGCTGCATTAGTCTGCACCTTGCTGCCGTGGCAGGGCTGTAGGGTGAGACCCTCCAGTGCTGCAGCAGCAGCTCCTCCATCTGCCCCGTGCCTGGGCACCATCACTGCTGCTCCCGGACTCTGCTCCCGGCTGGGACCATCGCAGAGCCATGGCCATGCCAGGAGGGGCTGAACCACACGTCCAGCGCTGGGACCACCAACATCAGAAGGACATGGACCTGTTGGAGCGGGGCCAGAGGAGGCCACAGAGATGCTGGGAGGGCTGGAGCCCCTCTGCTGTGAGGACAGGCTGAGAGTTGGGGGGTTCAGCCTGGAGAAGAGAAGGCTCCGGGGAGACCTTTGAGCCCCTTCCAGTCCCTAAAGGGGGGGGCTCCAGGAAAGCTGGGGAGGGACTCTTGGTCAGGGAGGGGAGCCATAGGAGGAGGGGGAAGGGTTTGACACTGAAAGAGGGGAGATTGAGATGAGATCTGGGGAAGAACTTCTTGGCTGTGAGGGTGGTGAGAGCCTGGCCCAGGTTGCCCAGAGAAGCTGTGGCTGCCCCATCCCTGGAGGGGTTCAAGGCCAGGTTGGAGGGGGCTTGGAGCAACCTGGTCTGGTGGGAGGTGTCCCTGCAGTCCACAGACAAAGGAATCTGTCACTGACTTGACAGACAAGTTGATTTGCAACCTATTAAAAAGTGCAGCAAGATAATCTTAACAGCAACATTCAGTGATAGAAAATATGTCTCATAAAAATCTAAGCTTGGATCTGCAGAATAAAGCTTTTGGAAATTCAGTGTTTGTTCTACAGAAATTCCCCACATTTACAACTTTTGTTTCTTTCTGAATCAGAACTAAAACATATACCTTTAAAATTTCCATCAAATTCATACATCTATGGATATTTATATACGTGTATATACAGAAATAAGACATAGTCACATTTTATTGATTAAAATAATCATACTGATAAACCCTATTTTTGATATTTTTAGATTTTAGCTATTGTGATTCTGCATAGTATTTATGAATTTGCATTTGCATCATTCCTTTCCTGCAAAAATAGTTTGTTTCACATATTTTTCCCTAAATAGTTTTCCCTATATTGACATATTCCCAACAGATGCTTTTTAAATGAAACAGCATTTTCTGAAAGGTTAAATTGGAGGCTTCTGCCAGCATTTCTGATGAGTCAGAGTAGTGATGTGAAATATTTTCATATAGGCTTGAAAGAACTTTGCAACAGTTTTTTGCCTTTTGGAAGGCAGATTTCTGAGTTTTTTCATCTCTTTTTCATTTCCAGTGTTTATTTTGGCTGTGCCGTGAAGCTGCTGAATTTGAAATAGCTTGTAGCAGGCTCAGGGGAGAGCGATCCTGCAAACAATCTCCTTGGGTGATTTCTTGGAAGTTTAAATAGAGCTTTTCTACCACTGTATGTATAGTTCTTGTGTCTCTCATTTCTCTGTGCATTTTAGGACTCGAGCTTCTTAGAGGAAAATTTAAGAGAAATAATGTAATTCAAATTACTAATGGAAGTATTTGGAAAAATGAAATGCTAAGCTTAAGTAGGCATCTCCATAAACAGCACCTGAAGGTGATGACACTTTGGATCTTGCTAAACTTACCCCCGTGAGAGATTACACTTAAATATTCTTCAGCCCTGTAAAGCAGGCTGGAAGCGGCACAGTGACCCCACGTTGGCATGTCTCACCTCCAACGCCACAGCTATGGGACAGAGAAGCTTCCCTTAGGGGACATCATGGCTTTCCCCCTTGCCCTGCAGAGCACAACCTGGACAGCAAAGCCTGGGAAAATGGGTGTGTTTCAGGAGAAAACCAACACGGAGGTGATGCTCAGCGGAGAGCTGCCTTCAGGAGCTGCCTGAGCTGCAGTGATGGTGGGGAGGGGGAAAACCACCGCTTTGCTGTGCCCCAAAACTGCTTCCTCCACAGCAGCCAGCAATGTTTGCTTCTCTAAACATTTTCTGCACTCGGCGGTTGGGTTCCTTCACAGCACTCGATGCTGTGGACAGATAACTGCAGGAGACACAGCCCCAGAGCTGTGCGACGGCAGAGGAACCCATGTCCATCTCTGCTGCTGGACGCCTGCAGAGCTTCCTCCACTCCCGACCCCCACCACCATCTACTTCTGGAGTTATTTCAAAGCAGATGAAAAGATTATGACTTTTATGTCTGTCAATAGCTAAAAAATCATTGCCTAGTGATTTGTTCAAAATGCTTTGAGTATATCGTTTGAAAGACTTTTTTTCTGGGTTTTTTTTTTTTGTTTGTTTTGTTTTGTTTTGTTTTTTCTTCCCTGAGCTGTCAGAACTTTTTTGAAGTGCAGCATTTGTTGTTTTTATTTGAAATTGCTGGTCCTTGCAGAAAGCCCATCCCTGAGATGGGAGACCTGGGAGAAACCGACAATTTTCATTTCACAAACATCTGCATGGAATGAAAGTCCACTCCCAGGAAAGGTGAAATGCCACTTGAAGGAACAACAAAGATTTTAGGATGTAAAAGCTGGTGGAAACTCAAACTGCCGCAGAAGAACTATGATTTTTCCACAAGATAATACTTGATATTTCAGCAACAAATTTCACCCTTTTCAGCACAGCTCTGAAGAAAAGTGTTCTGTTTCCACCTGAAGAAAAACTCACACGATACAGAGGAAAAAGTGGTTGGGTACTGCTTTTCCCAACCCGATGGAAGCTTTTCCTGCATCTGAAGTAATCAGCTGCAAAACCTCGGGGAAGTGTAGGCAGATAAAAGTTAGGAACAGATATTACAACAGAAAAGTAGTTCTGCCAAAAAAATTCCCACTTTTCACAGGGAAACAATTCTTGGAAGATAATTAAAATAAAACGGATGAAAAGTAAAAGAACAAAACTCTATGTAAAGAGTTTTTATTTGGCTACAATAAAAGAGGTTCATGACAAATTGAAAGGAAAAAAGAAAACAAGATGCATTAGTATTTTTCATATATAGATTTTTAAATGGCATGACTATTTGTGGATGACAATATTTTCAAGTAGAAAAATAATGCTGCATATAGTTAATTCCCAGTTATAAAGTGATACCCAGCAGACACGGAATGTAATAGTATTGCAATTATTCCCTTTTCTAACTATGCTCAGCACTGAAAACTATCACTCTATCTATTTACTGAAATGTAAAATTAAATGCGACAAATAATGGGAGTTGCAGTCACTGGTGTTTCTGCCCAAGAGAACTTTCATCATTCCTTACTCTTTTCATTAATCCAAATTCATGGTCTTCAGTTCTATTTCCCTCTGCTAATGCAGAGTATTTATCTTTTTGGGGCTCCGATCAGGCCATGTAATGCTGTTGCCCCAGGATATGTGATCTTATCTGTCCCTGTTACTTAAAAAAGACAATTCAGCAAACATCCACTGTAAATAAGTATCAGGCTTTCTTTGGTGTGCAAGTAGAAGGAAAGGGATTTTAATAATATTTTACATTTTCTTCGCATGTTAATACAAAGTGAACAAAAGGGGTGCTTTCAAACCAACCAGAGGGGGAAATATAAAAATATCATGATCTTTAGCCAGGTGACACTGGCTCAGCTGGTGCCGAGAGATGCTGCCAGGGGTCCAGTGAGGCTACTGCAGGTAATGCAGGAGAGAGATTCTCGGACCACTGCATCCCAGTTTTCCATCCCAGGTGGACATCCAGGCAATATTTGCAAATGTAAATGCCCTCTGGACAGGGGTTTGATGCTGCAATGCTCAAGTGTCAGGATAAGCTCTGCTTTGAAAAGCATTACAAAACACATCAAAATTAAGGACTTTTAATGAGTCCCTGACACTGCAGGATGTTCCTGTGCAGGACCACATTTCTAATGGGTACCAGCCAGTGAAGAATGGGGATGCCTCGAGGTGGCTGCCAGTAAAACACAAGGTGCAGGGTTCAGTACACGGGTGACAAAGAAAATGCAGACATTTGTGATCCCCAGGCAGATTGTTGATAATTTTGGGTTTCACTCTGCAATTATGCATATCAGTAAGGCTGACCAACTCACGTCTACAGTCACTCAAAGGAATAAAAAAAAATTAATGATTTATAATATATATTAGAACATTTATTTATATTTATATTTGCATATTTGTTTTTCTGTGTAATATACACATCTTAAAATTTACCCACGACTTTAAACTGTGGACCCAATGATGCTCTGCTTTTAAAAAAAAGATGAACATGCATAGAGGAGAGTTATATGGATTCTCAGTGTCCAGGGACTGCATCATCATTAATAAGAAATGCACCTCTGAGATCCAATTTCTCGGACTCAGTTCAACACAAAGATGCATCAGGCCAGTAGCTCAGGGGGTGTACAGATCCCTGAGAAACTGGAATTAGCAAAACTACGCAGTTCTATGAGCCTTTATATTATGATTCCTCATTGCGTGTATTCATAGAAAGGGATGAAAAAAATATATTAGCATGAGGGTAGTTATCCTGCTGTGGCCAGAATATTCATGGTACAAAGTATTGGCTTTTGGCAACAGCCTTGGTTTTCTGCAGTGAGTGTCCTTCCTGTGGGGACCTCTGGTTTCCAGCTGCCGAAGCCGCCGCTGAATGGTTTCCGTCTGGATTCTCTCCTGGAACCAGCCTCATGGAGCGCTGACGTCTGCAATCAATGCTGATACAGGTCCTGCTAAAAAGACTTCTCCTCAGCTGTTTCCCTGAACACACGGACATTCCCAACCTCCTTTTATTACAGTCCATTGTATAATTGCAATGCGATGAGCAGCCAGCAGTAATTAACAGCAGGGTGCACTCACAGGCAGAGCCGTGCCGTGAAATTATTGTCTTACTCATCAGTCAGAGCTTTATGGCCCATGTTCAGCCCTCGCAGCCACCTCTGCCACCTCTGTCCCACCCTGCCCATCCCCTCCCGGCAGCTGGGGCACATCTGGTCCCCCCCAACATGTGGGGACACCTGTGGGTGTTTGGGGTGCAGAACTCAGGGCACCCAGGACAGACCCCAGGACCCCTCGTCCCCGAGGAGCTGTGACATCTGAGATCCCTTCCTCCTAACTGGTCACCCAAGCATTTATGCCTTCTACACAGATAATATGGACTTCCCAATCTCACATGGAGAACATGAGTGGTGATTAAGGGCAATTATTTACAGAGCTGTTTGCATAATTTTTGTCAACTATTTCTAACAATGTTTCCTGAAAAAATGAAATTTTCTTTAGAAAATTTATGTTCCTGCATCAGCTGCTCGGCATAAAAACGCAGAGTTTACCAAAAATCATAAAGAAAACTAATCTTCCAGTTTTAGCCAAAATGAATTCATGTTTGCAACTATTTTTTTCTGATTTGGAACAAAAATTATTTTGAAATAACTTAAATTTCCCAGGAAATAAACATTTCAAGTTCTGAAACTTTCTAATTGCACATTTTATTCTAAGTCCTCATCTTGCCTACTTTGAAATGTAGGTCTTTTTGGAGTAATCACATGTATCAGGATTTTTCTGTCTTAACTAAGAAAAAACATATTCCCCAAAGGTTTTTAATGAACTGCTTAGAGATAACTGTTTACATCCAAATACAGCAAATACCATCCTGTATTTTTTTTTAGTTTTTTCAGAGTAACACTGAAGCTTCTTCATGCCTCTTCCAGTGAATTTATGGTACTGTATCGACATGGAATAAGTCTGTATCTTGGGTTGGGTTTTTTTTATATTTGCTGTTCGATATTAACTATAGTCTGTATCTCACCAAAAAATGACCTTTTCCTCTAGTTAAAACCTCAGCGATAATGAAAAATGCTGCAAAACGAAAAACATCTCTAGTTATTAAGAAGACAAATTTTTTACCCCCAGCAGACATTGTCCTCCTGGGAAATGAGGTGACTTTCCTGCAGCAGAAGGACAGAAGCTTTGGGCTGCTGTTTTTCAGGGTTACAGTGGAGTCAGTGACGTCTGAAGAACTAACTGGTGCTGGAGTGATGGCACAAGCTGCCTTGCTCCTTGTCCAGTGGAGCAGAACAGGGCCCCGAGCCCTTCTTCCACCCAGGAGCCTTTTCTAGACCTTCCAGGCTGTGGAAGATCTTCCTCAGGGGAAGGGCTAATGGGCAAGGGCAGCTCCGCCATGACCTGTGCTCCTGCATCTGCCTTCTGTCCTTCCACTCACAGCCTTGAGGATGTCTCCATGGCTGAAAAAAATACAATATAGATTTTTACTACATAAATTTTGACCTGGAGAAGAAAAAAAAAAAAAAAAAAGACTGTTCCAAATTTGTTTGCCCCCAAATATGAAATCTGCTGGTTTTGTTCCAGGTAAAAGGATATAAAGTCATGATCCCGAATCAGTAATACGCCAAGATTTCCTGGAGAGTTTATCCACAATGAAAGATAAAAATATCAGTATAAAAGATTCATTCATTCAAGTGGTACACGTCTTAAGAAACAAATTGCACCAGAAACCTTCCCATGAATAGAGGAATGGTATAAACTCCAGAAAGCCTGGGGAAAAATCTTTGATTAATTACATATATGAAAGATTTTCTTAGATAGCCTTTCACTGAATAATACTATACTAACACTACAAATAAACAGTGGTTTTGAGGAAATTATATACTTAATAGAGTTTCTTGGGTGAATTACTATCAGTTTGACATTTACAGGAGCAGATTTACAGCTCTGGGGCGAGGAGCTGCTCGCTGCAATGGGGGGGCTGCTGGAGGGGCTGAGCAGAGTGACCTGAGCAACCCGGTTTAGCTCCCAGTGTCTCCAGTTCAGGGTTACATTATGGGATTGTTCCTGCAAGAATGGCCCTTTTTTTTTTTTTTTTTTTTTTAGTTTGAATATTCAAATATTTCTTATTGCATTTCTCTTCATTCTCAGGTGAAGGTAAAAGGAGAATTGCAGGTTGGGGGAGCCTTGAATTTTCACGTTGAACAGTTTGCTGCCTCTTCTGCAGAAGAAAATGCCTGCGTTGGAGCAAAATCAGCTGGCGAAACTTATTGGTGGGGTTGTAAAGCTTGGTCATTAAAGTAAATAGAGTGTTTAATCCCGACTGTGGCTCATGCTGCTTCCTAGTGAGCAAAAAAGTTTGGAACAAGTTACTAAACCTACGGTTCTCTAACCTAAAAGTTTGTATAACTTGAGCTCAGATAAACCCCGCCATACTTCAAGCCATCTGAAACCTGGTTTCATGTCGATGATAAAGTTGGCGCTACAAAATAAGGACATGATTCTCTCAAACAGATCTCTGCGTGTGTGTGCTCTCTTTGGCTCTGGTTGGCATTGCTATTATTGTTTTTTTATTTGGGCTTGGAAATAAGGGATTTACTGATGTTGTGTAGGTGAGCAATCACAAAGCACAGTTTGAGAGGCCAGAGGAAGTCACCAGGACATGGCAGGACTATGGGAGAGCGTGGTGGCACGGTGCTGGTCCACCACCCCAGACTGTGCCCTGCCTCGGGGATCCATCAGCTGTGCAGAGACACCAGGAATCACAAGTGAAAACAGCATTGGCAGCACCCACATCGTCTCTTCTCACCTCATCTCAGCAGTGCCAGAGTGAGCACCGAGCAACAGGTAACTGAGCTGCAAGAACTGCTGTACCCAGAGCCATTGTCATCCACTTCAGTCATTTCTTGTAGAACAGCAAACAGTTTATGCAGCCCTCTCAGGAGAAAAATAAAAAGCTAAGGGGATAAATGACCAATTAGGCTGCCTCATTTCAGATCTAAAAGCAGGGCCAGCAATATGTGATAGAAAAGCAAAATGCACGGGGACCTATTTAAAGAAAATGCTCCTTTTTCTGGCTGCACTTTTGCTGAAGATAAACCTCTGCCTCAACAAAAGGAGTTTTCCTCTCCACAACCCTGAGCACAGAGAAACGTAACTGCTGGTAGCACACGTTCACAGCCGACAACTTCATCTCCAGGCAGCTATTTCTGATTGAAGGTGGTGCTTTGCTGCCTGTGCTCAGGCTCTCCCAGCAGCAGAATATGCAGACAGGCGTTACATTCCCCTCAGCCAGAGGCAGGAAACTCACTTTGGGAACAAAGTCACCTGCTTTGACCGCAGCATCTTAAAAGCAGCAGATGAGCACGTTCTCCTTTTTCTCTGTACTCACAGGGGGAGGGAGAGCACATCAGGTTCCTCCTTTCCATTTACTCGGATCCCGTACTCCCCTGCTCCTCTCCAGCTGCTGGTGGCTGTTTTAACCCATGCGCAGGCATCACTTGCCAATTGGTTTCCCATCTCACTTCAGTTGTGGGGCGTTCAAAGGGCAAACAATGCTTATGCACCTATTTCCAAGAAGCCTGAAGTGTGCTCTGTGCCTGTGATGCTGCCGTCATAGAGAGTCAGGAGTCAACAGAACAGGCACGGGGGGGACTGCTCCTGTGGGCAGCTGTGGCTGGGGGAGACGTGGTGCTCACTGCGATGCTCTGACACAGCCATGGGCAGGACATCAGCTGAGGATGTTGACATGTTTCCAAAGAAGGCTGGAGTACCAGTCTCTGACACCCAAACTGTGTGCCGTGCTCTGCCCCATCCCACCAGGGCTGTGCCATGCCACTGCTCAGCCACTCTGGCTTCTGCTGCCATATCCCATCCCAGAGAAGGTGCACACAGCTGGGGAAATCCATGGAGAACCTGCCCAAGGGGATCCAGCCCTTCTGAAGCTGTTCGCATGAGCTGCCTGCGCACCAAGGGTGTTTCTGGAGGGTAAACCTGTTACTGAGGTTTCTCCCTTCCTTGCTCATGGTCCTGCAGTGGATTTCTGCACCCCTGCCAGCATCCACCCAGTGCAGCCCTGGGCACTGCTGGGGCTGGTGAACATCTCTCTCAGCCCTGGTGTGGGGTGGCCGAGCTCCTGTGTGCCCTCCTGCCGAGGAGAGGTGCACTGTGCACTGTGGGGGGGGTGTATAAGCCACACAGGAGGGAAAGGGCTCTGTCTCCCGTCAAGAATCACAGAATCTTCATGGTTGGAAGGGACCTTTGAGATCATTGAGTCCAACCATACATGAAGAAAACCCAAAAAGCAAAAAAGAACCCAAACACAAGACAAAACACCCAAACCAACAATCTCGGACACTAAAGCATGCCCTGAAGTGCCATGCCTACACGTTTCTTAAATACCTCCAGGGATGGTGACTCCACCACCTCCCTGGGCAGGCTGTTCCAGTGCCTGACCACCCTCTCAGTAACATAATTCTTCCCAATATCTAATCTAAACCTCCCCTGCCAGAAGAAGCTCAGGAGTTGGTGCTGTCAGTCATAGTCTCAGCTGCAGGCAGGGAGGGAAGCAGCAGAGGAGATGTGGCTGTCCCCACCTTCACACCTTCACATCCTGGAGGCCTTGGACATGCCTCCAGGATGTGAAGGAACAGAGGGAGCACAAAGGCATGGGCAGACCAGGGCAGAGAGCTGAGAGCTGCTGAGATAACGGCAAATGATACATCAACTTCCTTTATAAATTTAATGCAAATATCCATATGGAATGTTTTCTGGTCATGAAAGAGGCTTGTGTTTTACACTGTGTCTCCAGGGCAACTCTGCAGCAAGGCCACTAAACCAGCTCTTGCCCAGCATGTGCATACAGGTGCTTTATCTCAAAATATCAGCCCTGCTCAGTATCCAGGCGCTTTGGCACTGGTGTGGGAAACGCAGGTGACGGGAATCAGGCGAGCACGTTGTACCCTGGCTGGCAGCTGGGCCAGCCCCCGTGCCATTCATAGCCCCGGGCATCGTGGGGACCTTCTCCACAGCCCTCATTGCTGTTCCTGGAGCGTGAGCTGATGAATAACCTTTGGTTGGGAATGTTTGGCAGTAATAAAGCAACACATTGCCATTCTTTTTCCTCTCACTCCTCATGAATCCCTTTTTCATCTTTAGAAATAGTCTAGTGTCTTAATCTGCAAAAAAAATGGAGATCAGCAGCATGTTGAGCTGTGGCCCAGGTACTCCTTGGTTGCCAGCGTACGATCGACCAAGCTGAAATATCATTGTAGGAAGCACAACATTCCTGAAAATGGACAAACAGGCAGCAGCTTTGTTTCCTAATGAGTTCTCTGTCAGACATGAATTCCTAAGCAGGTTAGCAAGCACGTTCTCCTCGGGATTTCCTGCACCTCTCGTTCTGTACATGGAGCACCAAGCATCTCCTGTGACATGAGCACTGTCCCCTGCTGCCCCGAGTGGCTTTTCAAGTCTTGTTTCTCCTACAGGTCTTGACAGATCTGAGCATCCTCCTCCTCAGGGGACCTGCTCAGAGGTATCGTCATGGAGGTAAACTGGGACAGAGAGCCCCAGGGCTGTCCCCACGGTCTTGCAGCCACCGGTGGCTTTCAGCCCATGTGGCCAGGTGAGAGCTTGCCCAGGAAAAACCCCCGAAGAGCCGCTGTGAGGGCATCGTTGTCAGCCCAGCTGTGCTCCTCCATGGTCTCTGCTCCCTGGGTCAGCATCGCCCGTCAGACATGGGCACTCTCTGCTGGGGTTCATCACTCTCAGGGGCAGGAATTAGCAGCATTGTATGAGCCAAAACCCTTCTGTATTTTGCTACTTTTCTCCCCAGCAGAGCTCATCACAAAAAAAAAAAAAAAAAAGCCCAATCCCCAAAGTCCAAAGTTGTAGCCACTTATTTTGTCGTGACAGAAATGCCTGTAAATAAGAAATGTGTCAGATTTACTCTCTGCTCGTGAGTTTCAGACCCTCTTGCTCCTGAGTCTAGTTTTCTGTACAATTTTAGGCTTTTATATGCCAGGGTCTCATTAATGTCCCCACCATCTCCACTGCAGCCAGGGGGACAGAGCTGTGGGAAGCCATGGCAGTGCCCGGAGCATCAGGAGGTGCTGGGACATCTCCTGGCCTTTAACCAGAGACCCCCAGCTCAGCTGCCAGACTCTGAAACACATTGTACACCCCGTGAGGAGGGAAAGGGGAAGAAAAGATGCAAAACACGGCCCCAGCTGTGCACACAGGCTCGAGCTGCTGCTGAGGACAACATCTGGTAAGTGCTGACCTTTTCAAAGCTGTGCCTCCCACCCTGGCAAATCACTCCCTCTGCCTTGCCAAAAGAGCCATCAATTAAAAATACATTACCACAGCTCCCCAAAGCAAAGCCAAAAATTGCTGCTTATTCATTCTGCAGATACTCAAGGCATGTTTACAGGGAGTTTTCCACATCAAATATACTAAAAAATTAATTGACCTCACCTGTGAAGAGATGTTAGGAAAAACAAGAAGATAGGTTTGGAAATAATGTCTCTATCTGCGTGTGGACACTTCACAGGCAGAGACATCCCTTTCTGCCTCACACCGTGTTTCACCACATACTGTGGGGCCTGTGCCACGTGTTTCACAGCCACTGGTGACCCCCGTGGAGGTAGTGGGTCCCCATGAGGGGTGCAGGACACCGTGGCATCGTCCCACCCGTGGCAGAGCTGGCTGTGACCCCCGCTGTGGTGGGAACGCTGTGCTGGAGGTGATGGGGCATGTCATGGCTGGTCTCCTGCCCCAGGCAATTCCCAAGGTCTTTCTCAGTCGAGGGGCAGCAAAGAGCTAACGCTGATGATTTATCAACCAACCAACTGACCATGTGTGCAGTTCAGGAGATGGGGCTTCACCCATAGCTCCTGCAGGGCTGTTGCCTGCAGCAGCCAGCACAGTGGGTATGAGATCCAGCAGCTGGAAAACAGCTCCATTAAGGCTAGAAAGAAAAACACCGAGATCGAAAATAAAAAAGGAGCACGTGTTAATGTGAGACTAAATTACAAGTATAACATCTTTGCTGGAGATGTTCAATTTTACAGTCTCTATCTGGGTACACTTGTAATAATTAGGCAGCGGTTCAGGGAGAAGTCACGGCAGGGCTGAATGAATTATGGAGCGAGACCATCCGTCCTGGATGTCACAGCAGTCGCAGCTCTGAGCCGGGATGCTCCTTTCCCTTCGGTAGGCGACCAGAGACACACAGGAGTGGACAGGCACTGCTCCGGCCTTTCTTCTGAGCAGGTCTGTGTTCACTAAAGCAACGTAAGATCCAAGCAACCACGCACAATGCCAGAAATGTTGCTTTTCTTAGGGTTTCGTTTGTTTAACAGAGATTTCTGGCTGCTGTGTGAGGTACAGGGCTGGGCTGTGCTCCTCGGCAGTGGTGCTGGAAGAGAGGCTGGAGGCAGCACAGATGGTTTTGTAGGACTGAGGTTCATTCTGCAGGTGGGCAAAGGGAGCGAAAGGTCTGGGCACATGGACAGAAAGTCATCTGGCAAGACGACTGGTCCTGAGATGATGGTGACCTCGGACACCAAGGCTCTGATTCAGGAGTGCTCCTCAGCACGTGTCCGAGGTACCTGTGAGTTCCTGCTGGCAGAAGGGTCCTGAGGTGCCATGGTCTGCTTTGAAGGGCTTCTTAGGTGGTTCCAAACTCCCTGCACTGATCCTGCTTTGCCTCTTCTTGGTAACAAGGACACACTTGTCTTCCACTGCTTGGTTCCTCTTGAGCTTTCACTGAGCTTTTGTTTTACACGTCAGACTTTTAGCGGAGAGGGAACACAGCCAGGGGGACTTTACAAAGACCAGTTCTCTCACCCAAACACTGGAAAAAAATTTTTGAGGAATTCAGACAGCAGTCTGCTTACTGCAGGTTATTGCCTCTCTCCACAGACAGAAATAAAAAATCAAATATACAACCTACTGAGATACTAAATATAGAGAGTCTGGGTTAGAGCCCATTTCTCTATGACAGCAGAGCTAACCATGACATTCAGATCAAAATGTTGCTTCCAGTGAATGATAGAAATATTAATACTAGTGGGGTTTTTTTGTCTTTTTCCAACTAGTTCCACACAAAAGTGTAAATTGTATTTGCTCTGGGCTCCTAGATACTATCTCAAACTTAATAAATATCTACCGCCTCACACTTAAACTGTGCTGCTTTGGGAGAGCAGTCCACAGACGCTAAAACAATACTATTACTGAGATGTCAAAATGTAACTGAACAGGGGCTCTGTAACTGCTGTCTGCCAGGAAAATTAAAAATAATGATCGGGTTACAAATGCCATTTTTTGCATTTGAATAGCAGCAAGGAGGCAGACATTGTAATGCATGGATTATCTCTGAGCAGGTAAATGGCACTGGCAGTCCCTTATTTATGTTGCTGTCATAAACATGCCTCCAAAATTTGTTGTCACAATATTGTTGTTTTCCTACGAGATACATGATGTGCATAAATTAAGAATATGAAGGTCTCCTTCTTTCACTAACACATGCTTTACTCCGTTATCTTTAATGAATTCACTGCAAAATTAAGTAGCTGTGTAACAGGCTGCAGTGCCTGAAGTAGAGCAGGCGATGCACTCTTTGTGTTGTGCCTGTGCAGCTGAAACACGGGAATCTTTTGAGTAGCTAAAAGTAAGACAAAACAGGGAATTTGTTTTTAATCTGGGCAGTATCCCACAGCTGATACGTAATTCGTTTCCTCATAACCTGAGAAAGATGGAACACTAGAGAGAAACACTGAAAAAACCCCAACAAAACTCCACCTGGAAAATGATGGGTGCTCCCTCTTCAGGTCAAGAAAAGGCCAAGGTGTCCTCATTTGCCTGCCATAAATATGCAAACAGCCTTCCACTGCCTGCAGCACAGTCCGCACACTAGAGGATGAGTGAGGTGGTGCTGGAAGCCTCTGTGAGAGGAGCCTAAACTGGAGTCGGTGTGCTGGGAAAAAAAGTGGTGATCAAGCTGAGGTTGAGGAGACAGCCAATATTTCAGAGCGTCTTCAAGTTCATGTATCAGCTTCATGTTTGGTGTCCACGTTGAGGTCTTACCATGTCAGCTGTGGCTGGTGTGAAGGGACAGAGTTACCTGGGAGGTGTTGGGGGAGTGGTGCTTTAGGGCTGAGGAGAGTGGAACAGCTCTGGCACCACGAGACACCTCCCCTTGCTCATGTTGTGACAGATCCAAGGAGCTGGTGGCAGACCCCGTCTGCCTTATCTCAGCCACGGCCTCTGCACAGACACCTCCTCGCCAGGTGCACGTTCCAGAGCTGGGATAGGATGCAGCACCATTGAGACACCATGTTATGGGTCCATAGGAACCCTCAAAGGCACTAAAGGTCAGGCAGCAGCAGTGGGACCGTGGTACATCCCCGTCTACAGGTGCTTAAACGTCAAATAGCTTCATCGACACCAAGCTCAGACAAGTGTGCTGCTCTCCCTGAAGATCCTGGTGCCCACAAAAGAGTCAGAGAGAAAGGGCTTAGACATCAGCTGAAAATTGCTAAAACCCAACACACAATCCATCAGCTTTCCTCTTCCTTCCCACACCCACCTCCTCAGCCATTTCTTCTGGTTGCAGCCC
This sequence comes from Numenius arquata, assembly GCF_964106895.1. NCBI lineage: Eukaryota > Metazoa > Chordata > Aves > Charadriiformes > Scolopacidae > Numenius > Numenius arquata. The sequence continues at coordinate 69,959,393 of NC_133581.1, read as the reverse complement.
CTCCACTACCAATGTTTCCCACTTGCAACTGCTCATCTCCTTGAATTATTTTATTGCTCACTCTGCTGTCAGTCCTGACTTTTCCCTTTTCCACCTATCATTCCTCACATCCTTAACCTTTACAAAGAACATTTACGTGCATCATTTGGGGTTTTTTATGTTCTAAAAGTCTTCTGAAGGATCTGCCACACGTAGTTTACATATATCCCCAGAAAAGAAGACCTCATGAGGGACATCAATTCCAGAAGTAGGTATTCAGGCTTTTCTGTGTTTTATGCCTATGGCTCAGAGTCAACAAGAGGATGGTGTGGACACGCAAGATGGATGGACGTTGTTCATCCTGGCATGCTGTACAAGTGCTCTGAGACCTGTTTGACATGTACTAAGTTACACTTCTCTTAAGATACATAACGGCCACCTCTGCCACTCCCCAGGAGGTGTCGTTCCCCATACCATTTCTGCTGGGCTTCACCTGAGCCATGGTGTGAGCTGTGGGGACAGAGGTGCCCGTGGACACCCCAGCAGCAGGTGCAGCATGCTGGGGCTGAGCAACAGATATGGAGTGAGTCTTCTCTGGCTTTCTGTGACTAAAATTATCAGCATTTCTGGGTTATATAACGGAGGAGATGGTACCGAGTAGGTTATTTCCAGAGGAAAGGAGCTAACAGTCCTTGCTTGTAAGTGCCATCGGGAGCTGCATCAGGCAGCGTGCACCTTAACACGAGCAGACACTTGTGCCCATGTGATGGGGGCACATGACGTCCAGGAACGCTGCTAAAACGTGCGGAGATGTGATCCGGCACTGAGAAAAGCTGCTTGTCTTCCCCGCTCTGTAGAACTGGAGATGATAAGTTTTGTAAGCACATCAAGATGGTTTAGCTGTAAAACGTGGGACAGAAAAGAAGTAGATCCTGGCTGGGCTGCAACTACTCACTTAGCGTTTTGGAGTCTGTTCCCATTTAGGCAACGTGGGTCCTGGTCTTCTCTTGTTAAAAAACTGCAGGAATAAACCTCTTGTGTTTGGGGGTTGCTCAGGTACCCTGTACCTAAGCATCCAGTCCAGGACATGAGCACATGATGGCATAAAAAGAAAGTGTAACTTCTCATAAAGGATATATTATAAGGTATACAGAGAAAAACAACTTTTGAGAAAACTAAGCCATTTTGGAGGACCCTGTAGGTGAAGGGTAGTCCTTGGTGCGCATTTCTGCTGCACCTGTGGAAAGACCTAAATCAAAGCAGATACGTGGGAGGGAGGATGTTCCTGTAGATTTGGGTCCTATTGAAATATTGTCCCTGATTCACTCTGAAGTGTTTTGCCTACAGCTATTCAGAAAAGCACTTTTGCTTATGCTACCTTATGTCAAAGCTGAGCTAAATCACAATCCTGGCAAAACTGCTGAGAAAGTCCTTACCGAGGGCTGCTCAGGCCACTTACCTGATGTGCCCTAAAGAATGGTCTTGCTTAGATCCAGTGCTGTTTTAGATCCAGTGTTTTAGATCCAGTGGTGTTTCCAGTGGTGGTGAATCCCTATTGTTGGATTCAGGAAGAATAGCTTCATTTTCCAGTTACTCAGAGGCACAGTCATTCACACATTATCTATGGATTGTCTACAAAGCAAGCTCTTCATGCTCTCTCATCCGGGGGACACCTGCGGCAGAAGGGCAGGGTGGTTCAGCTGAGGGCAGCCACTGAAACCCTGTAGGTTCACCATGCTGGGTCAAGTACCTGCACAAATGGATGCTCGATATTATTTTGCCCCAGTGTGTCCGTACCTGGCTCCACCGGCAGCTCCGCAGGCTGCTCAGTGGAATTGGGCAGGGAAAACGGCGTGCGGGGCTCTGGGTGGTCATCCCTGCCCCATTTCTTATTGCACTTACTGTCCAACCCACCTGCAGAATCCCCTCAGTGTCTCTCTCCCCCTTCTCTGCCAGAATGAACAGAAGTTACTCATCTTTGCCATGGGAGACCCTGCATTCCCTGTGCTGGGCACTTTTCATTTACAATGAAAACATCAGCTCCACTTCTGGAGGATACTGAGCTCACCTTCATTTGTCACTCACGAGATGCTCATGTCACCTTTGAGCTTTCCACTGAGGGCTCCTCATACTTGTACAGAACCCCTCACCCCCAAACCTCTGCAAAGCCATCTTCTTCCCTGGAGCCCACCCCTGTCCCAGATTTTCTAGGAATACACTTGATATTGAAGAATAAAAAGTTTGTTGCTTCCCCAAAATGAAACCTGACCTTGAAAACATCTGTATCACGGGGTCACAGTTACTTTGTCAAAGTAATTACATTTCTCACGTGAGGTTTAAGATTGCCAGAACTTTATTACTCTGTTTGCTGAAGGGGATCAGCACCAAAGCATTGGTTCTAGCCTATTTTCTTACTGTAAGCTGAGTTATCAAAACATGTAATTTTAAAGCACATGAAATATGGATGAGGGATTCTTCAGGCTGGTGGTTAACGAAGTATCTGGCCAAAGGGCATCACAAGCTGGTCACTACAGCATCTCTCCTGGAGCAGGGGAGGCTGCACAGGGTGGCCAGGACCTGGCTGGGGACCGTCACCAACGGGCTGAGCGGGGTGGCCTGTGATGGAACCTCGTGCTTGAACAGGACTCTGCTCTGAGGAGCTGCAAAGGATCATCCCTCAATGCTCTCTGTCACATTTTGCCCAGGCAAGATGTGGTTTTTCCAGTTGTTCCGGTCATAAGGATGTTATTTAATGAAAAGCGTTAATGGGGAAGATTGCAAAAAAAAAAAAGGGGGAAAAAACACTCTGCTAAGGAATGTTACCTGTCTGGGTTTAATAGCACAATTTATTGTCTTTTAATTGCTTCATAATGCAATGTGGTTCACTTAGGGAAATGATTGCAACCTAATTGTTATATTTGTCTGATAAAATCTAGTTATCATTTTAATTACACTTATGAAAATCCTGGTTTGTGTCTTAATTTTTGCATGTTGAATGTGATCTCCTGCAGCAGATCCCTGTGGTCCTGGCAGGGCAGCTCCCCCGGGCAGCGGGCACTGCCTTGGAGTGCAAGGGGTGAGAGAAATGCTGATTTCCACCCTGGGAACACTGGTGTTCCACGGGAATTTGTGCGCAGGGAGTCATTCAACCAGCGATTTGGATAGAGTTGATGTACTGGAACTGCTGATGGGGAGAGAGCTGGGGAGAGAGGCGCGATGCCTGCCTCGGCAGCATGGGGCAGTGATGGAGAACAACAGGCTTCTGTCTCTCCCTGGAAAACAGGGGCTCCTGCCCCTGAGGATGTGCAGAAGTCACTTGGTGTCACACGCAAAGCGGGTGCAGGGGCCAGAGGGAGCAGCGTGGGAGCAGCGTGGGAGCAGCGTGGGAGCAGAAGGCGACCCCTGGGCTCCTGGGCATCGTGGCAGCTCCTGCCCTGCTCATGGTCTCCCGACGCCTCGTCCCAGGGTCTGACTTCATGGAAGGCGCTTGCCAGTGAGATCGAGACTTGGGGTTCTGTGGGCAAAAATAAACAAAATAAGGAGAGAGAGAGAAAAAGAAAGAGAGATAATTTTGTCAGTATAATGTTAATTATTTTTTCTGCTAATGAAAAAGCTCATAATGTATAAATTAGCATTCACCAGTTCACAGACTCTATATTAGTCAGATCAAAACATGACACACGATTCAAGTAAAACGTGAGCAATCCCTTCTTAGTACTTTAAATCCTTTGGAAGGCTGTGCCACATCCTTGCTAAAGAAAATGCTGAAGGAAAGACCAGAGACTTTTTATCACCACAGAAATATCCTAGCACTTTCTTTTTTGCTCCCTCTCCTCATCCGCTGCATTCATGCTCTCCAAGATCTTACTTTTTCTGCTGCTAGAATTGTTCACTGAATTCAGCACAGATTCACAAATGATCTGTCAGCTTGTAACTACATTTCCTGCTCATATACTGGTTTACTTAAAAAAATAAATATCCAATTCCAGTTTGAAAAGCAGAGGTCTGACCTAAACCAAAGGGGAAGTTTTGGAAGAAGATCCCAAAGTTCATTGGACAGAAGGTGGCACCCAATGTGTGTCCCTTGTGTCCCTCGGGGTGCCTGGCAGGGGCGGTGTCACACACGTCCAGAAATGCACTTGGGTCTTTTGCTGCCTTTACAACTATTAAGTTTTCCTTGTTGTCTGGAAAGAGGAAAATCTCTCCTCCTGGAGCACAGAAAAACAGGAATTGTGACTTGTTTCAGTGCACAGGATCAAGTTGAAAAGCAGATATTTTAAATTCCTTAATGGTCTTAGATTTTAAGCATAGTCTTAGTCATGTTTAAAAACTGCACTACACAAAGCATTTATCTTTTCCAGGTTGTTCTGGGGTTTCTTTTAGTGGTTTTTTTTTTTATTGTTTTGTGTCTGTCGGAATGTGTCTTTGATAGAAATGAGGAGAAAAGAAAAAGTACCTTTCTGGAATGTATTCCTCTGGATTTGCAAACAGACTGTTGAGGGTTTTTGAGATTTTGGAGGGTGCCTATCAATGCTTTTTCAAATTCGGCGGTTGCAACACTCTGTATGAAACGGAACTAAGTGGCTTTATTTTACTGTTCTTCTAGCTGTATACAAACCATTACCCATACTCTGTACTTTTTCTACCAGCACATACCTGTTCAAAGTCCTTCTAACACAAATAACCCAGTGCAGAGGCACAACAAAGCCTGGGATAGATTTTCATTCCTCTTTCCTGTCTCATTCGCATCGCTGCATGGTTCCTTCAAGGGCTGGAAAATAAGGATTTTTTGGTGATATCCCGAAGCCATATGTACCTCCAGTGACAAGTGATTTGAATTTGGTAAAAATATGACTTGCAATAAATATCTAGACTGCCATACTCTGCTTCAGCCTCTCGCATTATTAAATTCATACTTCTCCATCCTTCTTCCCACCCACACACCCTCCCCTGTCCCGAAGAACCCCATCATTCCTCCTGTCATACCAGCTTTCTAAACTGGATAGGTTGAACCACATTTTTGCAGAGTTTGCCAGCAAATTCCCAGGCTAGAGAAGGAGAGGTCTGGAGGGCCCAGTGGTATCATCCAGTACACATTCAAGGTTTCTCTAATTTACTACCTGCAAAGAAAATAGAATCATAGAATCATAGGCTCAAGAGAAAAGACGAGGATCTCAGAAAGCTGAAATTTTCCTTTAATTCATCTGTCCTACAATTTGGTTTAATGTCCAGTTTGCAATTCTTGTCAGAATTTACTCGGAGAGATGTATCTCTAAGGAAAAGAGCTAAAAAAAAGGGAAACTCACTTTTTATTATGTGTTGAAAACCGTTGGAGGGTCCACAGGTCTGATATGACTTGGAAAATCCACTTCCAGAGCCCAGCTTCTATACAGCTTATTCCTGCCCTGCTTTGTCTTCCCTTTCCTCTTTCTTTCCTCTCTCTTTTCTTATTTTTATGCTTTCACTTTTTATAATTGTATTCAGAGCCTGCCTCTGGGCACTGTGCTGAAGTTAGCACGCTGCACAAATGTCCTTTTAATTTCCATGCTACTAAAATGCAATCAAAATAAAAGGTTTAATTTTTCAAATGTGTTGGATATCTCACGGCCATTTAAGTGCCTTGATCCATCTGCTGGTCGGGAGCCAGCGCATGGCACTTGGACGCTGCTTAGACAGGAGTTTAAAGCTTCTCTGAGAAACAAACAGCAACAACGTCTAATGGGGATGCGGCAATAAATCCGCCAGTAAAAACACAAAGGAGAGCAGAGATACATGAACGCTGCAATACAGGAAGAGAGGAATTTTTTTACAAGACATTTACAATACCAAGATTCTTTTGCTTGTGTATTGCTTTAGAAATGAAAGGGACAAAACCATGTGTAATGCAAAGTGATGTGTTATGATTGTTAGCAGCGTATATGTTCAGAATGCACCCAAGGAACTCATAGAGTGTATGGCAGCTTGAAGTAACTAATTGCTGTTAGACAGGTACCTGAAAATGTACTGATCATAGAAATCAAGTTCCTAAATTCATTAATTTGTGGGCAAGCTCTGGATCTCTGTCAGTGCCTTTGAGTGAGACTGGCTGCCTCTGGCGGTGTGTTACAGCATCCAATCCAGTGTTTGCTGGAGAGACTTGAGGAAGAACAAGGAAGGTGAGAAGGTTCTGGATCAGAAAGGGAGACGATGCCTGGAAGGGAACGATCACAGACTGGACTGCACTGCTCCCGGGGCTGAGGAGTCAGTGTTTTCAGACGCTGACCAGTGCCAAGACAGCACTTAGAAGAGCACTTAGATAGATCATTGAAGTACTCTATCAAGAAAATAGCTAGTACTGGAAACCCTTGTATCATGGCTAGTTTCACTGTCAAAATACCTAATCCTAAACCATTGGTTATTACGAGCACTTTCAGCTATAACCGGAACTATTTTACTGAAATACCAGCAATAATGCTCTCAAAATCAAAAAGCAAAACAAAACAAATTAAAAAAAAAGGAACAAACAAACAAACTGGCCTCATATGTTATTGAAAGATTTAAAACAAAAAGACATTAAAGGCATTTTAAAAGGTTTAAGTCTATAGAGTGTCAGGAACCTTCTCTGGTGGGTAATGGTAAATTCTTACTGCATTTCAGGGGAACGGGGAGGATGACAGCATCGCAGGGACCCCGGTGCCTCGCCCGAGCTCCCCACCAGTCTTGAGTCATGCTGGTGAGTATTCAAAATTCTTCCCTTTTACGTGGAGCTGTGGGGCAGAACAGGCATTTCCCGTCACTGGAAGAATATCAACGCCAGGGGGACAGTTTGTCACTGGGCTCTACACCCAGCAGTTCAGGTTCTGGTGGAACAGCTGTAGTGATGGCAGAGAGATTGTCCATGGTGCTACATCACTTTAGTGCCCAAATCTATTCCACAAAGCCATTTTAGCATGTTTACAATCCCTAGAGCCTCTTTTAGCACAGTCAGGACTGTTTGGTGTTTTTGTCCGGCGAGCACGGCTGTTCCACGGAGCATCCCACCTCCCCGACACCTGCACTCCTCGTTAGCAGGGTACACAATGTCACAGGCAAACGCTCCCAACAGCTGCGCTAGTGAGGAATTAGTTTTATAATGAAATCAGTTACACAGATTTAGCTTCTCCTGGATTTGTGCCTTCCCACAAACAGGCTCGCCCAGCCATCCCCAGCTGACCGTGCGTGAGCTAGATGAACAAAGCCGTTCTCTTCATCCAGACGATGATTGCTGGCTCCGCTGTCATTTGCACTGTAATTCCAGGCTTAACTCCAGCATTCAAATTCATCTTCTCTGTGTAAGTTGGGGAAGGCTCATTGCATGGTAAAATCTCACTCGCTGATTTTATACTTTTCTCTATTTCTCTCTTGAAGATCAGACAAATTGAGAACACACTGTAGATGTTCACGTGTAATTCTGGAATCTTTTCCTTTCCTTTTCCTTGAGACATAATATGGAGTCACTGGTAGTGACATTATGGCTATTTCACAAATCCTAGATTCACACAGTGGGAAGAAGATACAAGTGTTTTAATGTTTTCTCATAAGAAGCCTTAAATTAAAAGCAGTTAAAGCAGAGCAGCGTGTCAGTGGAGTTACCCCTCTCCTGCGCTCAGGGAGAGCTGGTTACTGAAGAACAACCTGAAGAATGTGCAGCCAATTAACTCCTGAAAAGTCTCTTCCCTATAGGGTGGATCTCACAGGGGTTCTGGGCCAGCAGGAACTCCTGGGTACCCGTGGGAGGCAGCGGCTGACCAGGGGGTGTGATGGTGGGGGGATGCCAGGCTGCCCGGGGGCACAGCTGTGTGTGGCTGCATAGTCCATCCCACTGGCCCCAGCTTTCCTGGGACACTTCCAATGCTCAGGCACCAGCTGGTCCACCTGAACGTCTTGGAAGCAGCACCAAACGAGGCTTGGTGGTCTCCCAAAGAGAGGGGAATGCTTGGACCCACAGCACACAGCATTTTCTCCAGCTTTGCAGTATGATTCACTGATCCATGTTTAGTGTGAACAGCGTCACGCAAGGGTCCCTATTAGTGCTGCCAGAATATTTTCTTTGGGATTGAAATGGTACCTTTTGTGTCAGGATCAGCCTATGGAGGATGCTCTCCTGGATCACCATGGGATCGCTACCTTCTGCGGAATTATCCATCGGCACTAAGGGCTGCTGGCATTGGCCATGTGGCCACTGACCACCCCAGTGTGCTCCAGGAAGGCTGGCCAGCAAGAGGGCTGGAAGGGCAGAGCTGCTTGGGCTTCATCCCTCCCTCCCAGGGCTCTCCTGCACAGCGGGATGAGTCGCAACCTCGGGGTTTGCTGAATGGGAACAGCAGCTCCTGAGCCTGTCCTGGGTTTTTCCGTGCTCTGGTTTGGATGCTGTTACCCAGAGGGATGCGTCCAGACCTGCCGGCAAGGGACGAGGGGCATTCAGCTGCTGTGACAGACAGACACGACCCTCAGGGTGCTGGCACTGATGGTCCTGCAGCCACCAGCCTGGGCAGCCGAGGGCACTGCTCTCTCTCTGGGACACCAGCAGCAAGCACTGGGACGCTGCTGGCGTGTCAGAAATCTCTTCATCCAAGTCATTCCCTGCAGTGAATAGACTAGCCTTGGAAGAAATATGATTTGTTTTGTTTTGTTTTTTTTTTTTCTTTAAGAAAAACATTACAAAGGAGTTTCAATCCTTTTTTTCCCATTTTGCTCCTATTTTGTACAGTGTTACAGTTTTTGAGAATGTTTCACTGATTTTTATCTTGCTCTTTCTCTTCCGTGTGCAGTCTTTGTAGAACACAGCAAATGAGGCAGAAATGACTTTAATGCCTCCTTCCATTTAAAATGTTTTATTTTCCTTACCGCTATGGATGCTTATTACTTCCTTAATTGATCAGCTCCAAATTCCTGGCTTTGTTAGTAAGGATGAAATAACTTTATTTAGTAAAGATGTAAGCTTATGGGCATTATTTACAGTAGAGTTAATTAGTTATCATTATCTGTTTTGGTATATATTTAAATTAACAAGACTACTGCTTCAGAATAACTGTAAAGAACCATAGACATACAATGGTAATATAATTTATTTTAAGCCTTTCCAAGTTTTATCTCTGCATTTTTAACAGTGACCTATAGAATATATATCTGACTAAACCGGAATTAATGTCCTCATTAAAACATATACTGTTTTGGATTTGAAGGTCATCTAATCGAAAGATCTTAAAACTTAACAGTCAATAGGTCAATCACGGGTTGTTGGCATCCAGGTTCATTAGAGATCAAGGTCAGACTTAATGCCACGTATCAGTTCTACCCAATTCTGTGTGAAAGCCATGGGGCAGGTCAGCGCAGCGCAGCCTCTGGGGAAAGCTGGGGCTGAGGAACAGAAAGGGAGGGAGGGAGGGAAGGAGGGAGGGAGGGAGGAAGGAAGGAAGGAAGGAAGGAAGGAAGGAAGGAAGGAAGGAAGGAAGGAAGGAAGGAAGGAAGGAAGGAAGGAAGGAAGGAAGAAATATTTGTGCTTTGTCTCTGAGTCCCTCCCCCAACGGTTTCGGTGGTGTTTAGGCAATAACAGAGCCACAACCACTGTGTTTCACTGCAAAATTTACCAGCAAAATCAAGTAAGGAATATATAGTTTCCCATTGAAAGGAGGTATAAAAGAACAAACTAAAATAATAAATAGTCACAAACTTTCATTTATAGAGGACATCAGTTGTTACTTTGAAAATATTTAAAAAAAAAAATAAATTATTGGCAGTTAGAACTATCCTGTAGGAGATTCAAAATTCGATATAATTCAAGTTATATTCTGCAATTTCATGTGCGCATGGTCTTTGGAAAGGGTATCTGCTGCTTTGGCTGAATAATGATAAGACAATTAAAATGCCCTAACGATTTTAGCAGATCTAAATATTACAGAATGGCCACAGTAAATAAAGTTAAGATGATCTTTCAGTGTGGTTTACTTTATTATATGTATAAAAATATGGATATTGATGCAGAGACCTCATGCAAATGCTAGCTGTTAAAGGCAGCCAGTTCAATGAAATTGCAAATCAGTGCTATAGTAAAACATTAATATTGGAGAATAAACTTAAATAGAAGTTTGATGAAAAAATGAAAAAGTATTCTGTTTTCACCTAGGAGCTGTGATAAATACATATAACACTGCAATCACTCCTCAGCAGCTGTGCTGGGAACTCAGATGGTGTCCACATCAAATTTTTCTTTTTCTTTTTAACAATTACATTCAATTCTGCCTTTCCAAACTTTCTGCATGCAGTGTGTGGTGAGGTAACCATGATTTGGTTAAAGAGCAAGAATGCCACTAAGCATGGCATGAACAGTCTGCTGAAGAAAAAGTTAACTTTATACGTCATTGCTAAAAACTGCTGGAATTAGTTGTTGATTAAGAAGAGATTTCTTCCTATTTCCACCAAAATGTTAAAACTACATCTGTCCCTCACATCGCTCTCTGTCTTTCATTCATGTAGAAAATAGTCATTAGTTGCCTTTAAAAAAAAGGGAGCAGCAACAAAGCCTGATCCATGTTTCAGCTGCCAGATGTTGCTTCTTGTTGTGCCGTTCCCAGCCAGGGCAGGGGTCGGGTCAGTAAATAGGATTTCCCTCCTTTGATGGCGTGCCACAGTGATCAAGTCACACCATGGTGTTTTCCTGATACATTTAATATATTGAACTCTTCAGATTTATACTGGCAGGCATTTCGTTCTGCTCCAAATTGTTTTTTTCCAGGTCTTTTCTGTAACTTCCTGATTTTTCCGTTTTGGTTACAAAAGCTGTTAGACTTGGGCACGGCACTGCTCTCCCTGGGGCCACACGTCCCTGCCCAGACTCACTGCTTGCTGCTTGCGTAGCCGGTGGCACTTCCCATTTCAGCTGGCGTTTTCCTAGGATCCACGAGAGCTTTCTGTGTGGAGCCTCATTAACTGAATTCTGAAAATCCAACATCAAGTAGATCAAATTTGTCGGTTTTCGCGAAGAACTTCAGTAGGTTTGGTCAAAATCTCTCTCCGTAAGGCATGCTGACCGCCACCAAACTGTAACACCAATGCATGGATTAAGAATACGGCCATCAGGGGTTGGTTTTAGTAACCCTGGTGGCACAAACAGCGGGTGTGTCATCAGGCCGTCACGCACATGACCTCTGGTGACTTTTCCAGGGAGAAATGTCAGGTTTTGTGGTTTCCGCTGCTCTGGCGTGAGTCAGTGACCTCAGCAGTCACCCACCCCAGACAAACTGCAGCCCCCCAGGCTCGATGCTGCAGGAGGCAGAAAGGGAATACGGCAGTAATGGGTTATGAGACCCTTTTAATGTAGGTTTAAAGGCGTGAAGTCTTACCAGTTTTGTTCTTTCCAGGGAGGTGAATCAGGAGTGGAACTAATTTTTGCAGAAAACATGTGTGTCGAGATATGTCCTGTGTTACTTGAGATAATCCTGGTTACGGGTCCTCCTGCTACTGGAATTTTTCCTCTAAATGTGATCATCTTCAAGGGAAGGAAAGTGAGAATATCTTCAATGACAAAATGCTTCTTGTGTCCTACAAAGTGCTAGCCTGACACATTTAGCATCTTCAGTCCCCTGGAGAGGTGATGAATAATAAATAACGCAGGAGAAAGAGCTGATTGTGCACAGCTTTACACTACGCCTTTTGTGAATTCAAAGGAAATGGGGCATTCAATAAATAGCTGGTTTGAATTCAGCAGAGCACCCTCCCTGCTGTTCCCTTCCACCCGGCTCCCTGCCCGGGGCCGTTTGCTGTCAGTCCCGGTGTGTCCGTGGAGTGCTAGAGGAAGAGCAGTAGCTCCATCTCCCCCAGCAGGGGCTATGCAGCCCCCCACATCAGCCAGCACGGTCCTGCCTGTGTCAGAGCTGCCGGGCTGCTCTCTCCTGGCTTCTCCCAGCAGCACCAGGGTGGGGAGGTGATGGGCTGGTGGGGTGTCCATCAACGGTGGGGTCTCCATCAGTGGTGGGCTCTCCATCAGCAGTAGAGTCCCATCAGCGGTGGGTTCTTCATCAGCCCTGGGCTCTCCATCAGCCATGGTCTCTGCACCAGTGGTGGGGTCTCCATCAGTGGTGGGCTCTCCATCAGCCGTGTGCAGTCTCCCACAGCTGCTGGAAGAAACAGCTCCACCCGCAAGTGAACTCTCAGCTGAGACTGAAACACAGTTGTTAAATTCCTGTTAAATTCCTGTTTAATGAGCTCCATTACTATTGCCACTTTTTACATGTTCACGTTTTTATTTCCAGCAGCAGCTAGTTCTCCAAACAGCTTCAGGGAGCGAAGCAGCAGGCAGCACAGTGGGGGTGTCCAGGATGCTGCCCCACGAGAGCTGAGCAGCAGCAGGAACACAGACCCCCACCGCACTTGGCATGTCTCAGCACCACTGTGAAGCTTGTGAGGATTTTCAGGTGGAAAATGAAGGCTTTGATTCTGCTTGTGATAAATACCTGTAACCTTTAAACGAATGAGCCTGAAAGGAAAGAATTTGGAAGAAAAATGCAGGAGAGGTGTGGGTGTTTCTTTCCTGGCTGGCGCTGCCCCTTGGGAAGGTGTGGGGTCCAGCGTTTCAGGACTGGCTGGGGGCAGGGGGGCTCTGCAATGGCTCTCCAGTGCCCTGGTGGGTGCGATGTCCAGGGCTGATGCTGCAATGGGCATGCCAGCCCCTCGGCATTGTGTGCAACTGGGATCCGAGCTTGAGAGCCTCTTGTAGACCAGCAACCATGGCCAGTGGAGGCATTGTTCGTCCGGCAGGACCCCCACTGTGGCACAGGGTCACCACAGGCATCTCACATGTAGGCAGCATCTCTTTGCAGAATATCAATTCCATGTCCTTACAAGAGGCAATTTCCTTTGCACACAGGTTGTTTGAGGAGCAGCTGCTAAATGAAGGGGTTCTGCTCTGCAGGTCAGGTCTGCTTCCCCTGGCACATCCCTTCCTGCAGAGCTGGGAGAAGCTTTCCACAACAAATGAAGGCAAGAGCTTTCTTGATTTGGCCTCAGGGGGCACTGGGGGAAGTTGCACTGGGGGAGGTTTAGGATGGATATTAGGGAAAAATTTTTCACTGAGAGGGTTATCAAGCCTTGGCAGAGGCTGCCCAGGGCAGTGGTGGAGTTGCCATCCCTGGAGGTATTTAAAAGCTGGGCAGACGTGATGTTGAGGGACATGGGTCAGTGGTGGTTTGGGCAGTGATGGTTGGGCTCGATGATCTGAAAGGTCCCTTCCAACCAAAACAATTCTGTGATTCTGTGATTTGGAGGGGTGTCATCTTCAGCAATATACCGTATTCCTGCTGCTGGGATAACCAACCGCAGGCTGGTTAGATGTGTAACAGAGACTCCATTGCCCAGATACTGAGTGCTGCTCGTAGCGTCTCTCGGGTCACCACGCAGTTACACACTTCAAGGCCAAACTCTTCCCAGCCAGGTCTGTGAGGAAGGAAATTTCGCCAGGATCACTGAGTACCTTTCCATGATTAAACCTGGCTTTGCGAAGTGCTTTATCAGATCCCACCACTGAGAAGTTATTGCCCAGTTCTAGCAGGGTATCTGGGGTATGGATTTAGAGAAAAGGTCGGGTGGCTGTTGGCACCAGATAATATAAATCACTGCAGCATCCTGTCGCTGAGGTCTCTGAATTATCAGTGCAGGTTCATGTGAAAGTGGATTTTCCACACTTAAGAAGAGTGTAGGAAAGATTCAATTAAGCAATTTCTGGAAAGTCCTTGGAACATCTATTTATGGACAGTTGAGTCAATTATTTCTCAAATAGAAAATTATTTCTATCCTATGAAAGCTGAAGGCAATAGATCACTGCTGTTAGCGGACCATTCGTAGCACACATTTTCATTACAGTACATTTGAGTTATATGTCTGTTTGTACTAAACTGCACATCCTTCTCATTATGCTTATTAAAAACTAGGTATTTAAAGTAAAAATAACATAGATTATTCATATGGCACGAAAGTATGCAAATAAATGCATATCAAAGTTATTGATTAAAAAAAGAGTGCATAGAAACGAGAGTTTGAAAGACAAGAATATGTCTCATTATCATGAGAAGGGTGTGAGTTTTTATAAAATAATAACCCATCATTATGAGCGTAGATATTTGAAATAGTATAGAATGGAATTGAGTGGAATAGAGTAGATGGAACAGAACTTTTAAACATTCAGGTGTAATTAAAGAAAAATAAATACAGATCAGTTAGACTTCATACCCAATTACTTGGTTAGAAAATCTTTCCTGTTTGGTCAAGAGGAACCACAGGTAATAAATCTGAATTATTAAAGAGTCCTTAATTTGGCATTTGCACAACAGTAACACAGACCAATGACTACGGTAACATTGCACACAGCACAGTAAGAAATATTAATGATCATTAAGAGAAAATTCAACCCAACATTTTGATACTTGAAAAGATACTTTCCCCATGTAAACCACTAACAATGTGGCAATGTGGTAACCTGCTTGCAGTGACGCCTTCATCATGACTTGTCCCTTTGAAATGTAACCCTTCCCGATGGAATCACAGGTGACTTCTAAACTGTTGAGATTTAAATACCTGTCTGGAAAGTCAGGTATTGCTGGGGGTGGTTGCATTCGCTCTGGCCGGCTCTGGCCAGGCTGGTTTCAGCTGTGCACATGGCATTTTGAGCCTCTGCCTTAAATCCCTTCTGATATGCAAGGGAGCTTTGTCAGATGGAGATGTGAGGATGTGAGGATGAGGGTGCTCATTTTGTAGAACCAGACAAAGGGAATTTTTAAGCTGAGCTAATTTGAATTTATGGCTGTCAAGGCAAATAACTTGCCCTTCTCCAGCTGCATTGATCTTCCTGGAGAAAAGCGAATGGAAAGGTATGGCCAGAGGAGAAATGCAAATGTTACCAGCGAGGAAAGCAAAAGAGAAAAGGAGTGAGAAAAACTAGTTGGGGAGCATCCAGGGGGAAGAGTGGAGTGAAGACTGAGCAGGCACTGGGACACTGAGCACCAGCCGTGTCTCAGGCAGTGTGTGAGTGGGACCGAGCATCTGCTGCTCCCCATGCCGGGTGGGAGGAGACACCTACGCACCCACCAGCTGACTCCCCGCCAAAGACATGTCTTATTTTCCCTTTTCCTTTTTCCTTCTTTTTACTTACACATAGTCTGTGCTAATACTTCAGGTGCTGAGGTGTGCTCTGGGCACAGAGGGTCAGTCTGGGATGCTCAGCACCCAGCTGTAGCAACTTGTGCTGGCTCTGCTGCTGATTCAAATGCTGGAGTCACTGGAGCTGATAAAACACCCTGTCTTGCACAGCTTTTGGCACAGTGAGGCCCTCATTCTTGTTGCCTCCTTTTTTTTATATGATGGACTGATTAAAATACAGTTATGATGAAATATTTTTATTATCATTTTTATATGCATCAAGTGTTCACCCTTTATAATTCCCCAGCAGGTAAAATCTGAAATGTCTCCTTAGAAAAGGAGGTTGAATATCTGTTATTTTGGAGGAATTTGAGTCAGAAATGTGGCAGTGGTAGGTCAGATAAAAGATATGAAATATTCTGTTTCTTGTTCAGCTCTATTTCATCTCTCCAAGGGTGTGTAAGCGTGGTGGGTCTAGGGTTCAGAGCGGGTTTGGAGGCAGCCCACCAATACTTTGATAATTTGTTTTTCTTCTTATCGGTCAAGAAATGTTTGTGTCATATTGAAACAGTGAATCAGGACGAGGGATAACTTTCTGAAAAGTGGGGGCATTGGGGTGCTGACCCTGCCCCAGCAATTCCTAGGTGCATTTACAAGAACCAGCATCTTCTGAAGACCTCGGGTATCAGCCCTGGCCTGGGCCAGAGCTCTGGGTCCACGGGGGACTGTGGGCTCTGCCAGCGTGTCCTATGCCAGCAGATCCACTTCAGAGAGATACCCAAATGATCAAGGCACAACACCAGAATCAAACAAGAGCAGCAAAACAGTGCAGGTGTGGAATCACAATGTGAATATTACGCCAAATTGCAAGGATTGAGATTTATCAAGATTCTCTCATTCAAGGAACTTATCACTGCATTTTCCACCTTCTGCTCCCGTAATGGCTATTCCACAGCTAATCGCCGAAGGATGTCACCTTTTAAATATGACTTCTATTGAAAGTAATGTATCTATACGCAGAATTACCATGCTGCTATAAAATTTGGTCTCTGACAGAGGTGAGTGGTGAAAGCCCCAGGTGAAAGCACAACCCCTGGTGGCTGTGTGGGGCCGGGGGAGGGCAGGGAGGGTGATGGGGACCACCACAGCAGAGCCCAGAGGGGACGGGGAAGAAGGGGGCTGTGGGGCCATTAGCTCCTGGCAGCTGGGGGGGACCAAAGCTGCAGGAGGCCGAGCTTCATCACCCCTGATGATTATACAGCAAATTGCTTTTCCTGCAACACCTGGGGCCTGGGAGGAACCTTTGACATTTATTGATGTCCATCTTGTATTAGATACTCATATGATTAACAATAATATATTGCCTGCACTTAGGGATCTGCTCAATTGCCAGTCACCTCTGTCTCTGAACTCCTCCTGAAACCCACAGAAACAGCCGTGACCACAGCGAGCTCCCTGAATTTCTGCTGAATCTCCCATTTTGAGGAAATCCCCCTGGCTACGGCAAAGCAGTCAGGGTCTTTTAGATTTCCTCCGTTTTTATTTACATGGTTGGTTCTGTGCGCTCAAGCTCACATGCACAAGGAGTATCTGTGCTGCAAATATCATTGTGGTAAAGTTTATCCTGAGAGAAAACAATAGAGAAAATTACCAGTTGCTAAGGTGCTCACAGTGCCTTACCATACTGGTCTAATTTCCCTCTTTCCTCCCTCTTCTTCTCTTTTAATCTATTTGACTGGATGTGTTTTCAAACGCAAGTACCTGAAGCAAGGGAGTGACCTATTTTCCTGGTTACTCACAGCATAACCCACTGCAGAGCCTGCAGAAAACAAGGATGCAGGAGCCCACAGACACGGATTTTTGAGCTCGGAGCTCCAGCTGTGCGGCAGCCAGCGCTGATCTAGACCCGTATGCTGCAGTGAAATTGCCGTGAAACTGAACCCAGCACAGCCCTGACACCTCCTGCTCGTCTGGGCTGAACCCAGTAGCCCCGGTCCTGCCACCAGGGCCTGTGGCAAGTGCACCCCTGCTGCCAGCCCAGGGACTGTGACCCCACATGGACATGGAGCAAGACACGCACGATGCTCATGCCACATTGTGCAAGGTGTCAGACCTGTCAGTGTGCGGTCACTGGGTCCAGGGGAGGCTTGGAAACCTTCCTGGCCTCATTCCAGCCAAGCTCCGCTGAACGGCAGCTGCAGGGAGCGCTTTGACATCTCGGAAAAGGAGCAGAACAGCAGCCACCACCAGCAAAGCCCTGAAAAGGCATTTAATGGTTTCAGTTCAGTAACTGGGTGTGAGTTAAACACCAGAAGACAGTTACAAAACACTGGGGCTAAATTAGTTCTTAGTCAGAAAGGAACAAATTTTTCCCTATTCTCTTTAGCAAACCCCCACCACCCCCCCTCCCCATCCGTCAGGGCACAGGGAGGCTTTCCCGAGAGCCTCTGGTCAAACAGCAGAGAAAAAATCATCCCCTTTTGGTTCCAAACATACTGGGGCTGGGATTCACAGAGCCGTGTTGTGGGGAGCTGTCACAGCACCATCCCATGACGCTATCCCTGCTTTCCTGGCTGTTTATGATGGTTCTGCAGTGCCAGATTCACAAAACAAGTTTTAAGTTGGATGGGATGTTGTCACCCATCAGGGGCAGGATGAGCCGGTGCCGGATGCTCCTTCCGGCAGCAGAATAGGAATGTGCTGTCCCCAGCGGCAGCACAAACAGCGTCAGAAGTTTGAGTCTGAAAGAGAAACGTGTTTTCCCGGCTGCCCTTACACACCACCGACAAATCGTGTCCCTTCACAGGAGGCCAATGCTCAAACCTTCCAAACCGCCTGTTTTTTAAGAATTCTTTGCACTTTAGTGGATTTCACAGGCATTTCATTCCAGCTCGGGGGGCTGCCGGGCAGACACTGCTGTGCTGTTTGCCGGGGGCTGTTTCAGCCCTGTTACCCTTGTGCGGGTCTGGGGGATGCTGCATTGTCAGACATCCAAGGTCTCTCATTGCTGGGAGAGGAGGTAAGCACAGATGGACACAGGGTGAAAGCAATGCTCTGCTTTGGTAAAAAACCAGCTTCTTTTGTACTTGTTTGCATCTGGAAGTATGATCAGCTTAAACAAAGAAGACAGTAGAACAGATGGGTCCCAAGAGGCAATAGCAGCACCCGTTTCCATTGCCATCTTTAGGGCTGGAGAAGCTGGCTCTGAAGCAGCGGGGTTTAGCCAGAGCTAAAGATATGTTCATGAGCAGGCGTTAGAAGAATGACTCAGACATTTTTCATAAATTTCATGGTAAAAGAAACTGTGGTTAATGTTCGTTTCCCCCATTGGCAGAGTGAACTGCAGGCAGTGGTTGGAGGGGTGAGGGGAAGACGAGGCTTATCATGAGGTGGCAGCGAGCACTGGGGGCATCGCTCTCCTCTGGGCTGTGGGGAGGCCGGGGGATGGAAAGAAAGCATTTGTACAAAATAACACAGGAGCCTGATGAGTGTTGTGACATGTTTATGGGCTTCCCTAAGAGCAAATGAGCTACACAGATAGTCGAAAGGTACACATTTTACTTTTGTATTTTGAAATCCAGAAAATACAAGAGAAAGAGTGACAGGGATTCCTGATGACCCACATTACCTTTCCAGAGAGGAAATCCACACGGCAATTTCCACCTGCACAGCCCCACGGGTGACTTCAAGTCTTACAATCACTCGGTTTGTACGTAGATAGGCATGGAAGAGCGAGAGGGGTGAGGGGCTCTCCCCTCTCCTCCCTGGTCAGGACAAGGACCCCCTTGCCCCCATCCTCCCCTTGGGGGGAGCAGTCCCACACATAGCCCCCAGCTGAGGGGCACCAGCTCCCGTATGGGGTCTCACAGCCGGTGATGGACTCTTGTGGGGATGAACAATGTGATGCAGACAAGTCCTCTCCAGCTCTCTCAGCTCCAGCTGGTCTACAATTAACTGAACATTTCCTCCCTTGAACTAAATTCCTTTCTCACATGTAATTTCTTCCACTAAGATAATTCAAAACTACTGAATTAATACGTAAGGACTTTTCTATTTGCAGAGAAGATGCTGGACATGGGTGTGTTGCATGTTTCCTTAAATGAGGCAAGTTACCGAACATTGATCATCCCCAAGAAAAACACCTCGAGGAAAAAATGGGTACATTTCCTTCATATTTTTTAAAATAGTGTGAGAAGCCGGTGCCGGGTGACTGCAAGCACCACGTATATCAGAACAATTGGTGGATTACAATGCAGAGAGGGCTGGTATCCCACACACTCCCATTTAAATCATTATCGGAAGAATGGTTTCTTACCATCCACTCGTGTTATTACAGTCCTTGTGAACGGGAGGGCATAAATTGTCTGAATAATAATGAGGGTGGATTTGGAACAAAATTACTCCCCAAACATTATCTAATGCTGGAGGCGGGAGTGCAAATGGAAGAAGATCCTCGGCATGCAGGAAGGACATTACTGCTTTTACGGTTATACATCTTTGGAGAAGAATAAAACATGATGGCTCCGACAAGCACCAGCCAAGTTTCTTTCTCTGCTTTTCAGTTGGACCTTCTCTCCTCAAGTTGGAAGCAAAGCAAACCGTTTGTAGAAGACCCCAGCTGTGAGTGCAGTGCAGGGACACGAGGATCTCTCCGAGGAGCACGGTTCACTCGGTAGGGACACCGGGAGCCGTGCAGGCAATGCTGACCATCGCTGATGGGGAGGGAGTACTGCAGCCTTGGTTTTTCCCCAAGAAGGGCACGAGTTTTGCCTCTCTCCCTACATTGGAATATCCCAAACCTCCATGGCCTTTCGGAGAGGACAGACCTTGCTGTGACGTCTGCCAGTGGGCTCAGCACCATGGTACTACAGCTACCACATTTACCCTGCCTAAAAATTACCAGTGGGAATTGCAAATGGAATGAACATTGTGGCCAAAATATTCTCCATGTCCAATGCAATCCCACTGGAGCACTCCCTTTTAAATAACAAATCCCAGCTTGGAGGGACCCAAACAAGGGGGCTGCCATGGGCTTGTTGTCCCTCATCTCCCTCTTTACATCCCTAAATCGTGTCGTGATCACTGTGTTACGCTGGGCTGTCACTCTCCCCTCGCTGGGGCACTGTGTCTCCCAAGTGCTTTATTCTACATTATATTCTGCTCCTGCAAGGGAGACAAAGCAGAGACAACCAGGTAGCGCTCCCCTGATGCCTCTTCACATCATATATGCTGTCAAGTAAACTTCCTTAACACTAAAGAAATAGAATTTCCCTGGGAACATGGACATGGTCATCTCAGAGGAAGATAGATTCCCCTATGCAAACAAAAAATGTCTCTTGCTGACCTCTCCTCTCCCCCAGGAACAGGCAATAACTCTGTGAGGCATGACTCCTGTCATTTTTCTGGAGGATTTAATATATGTCTCTTCTGAAGATCGGATTTTGCAAAGAGTCCAGTCATTAAAAAATCCATCTGAAAATCCAGAGCTATAGAAAATCAATTTGAAAATCATTAATTAAAAACAAAGTGAGTCTCTTGATTCATCTTTACCTTAATTATTGTCTGAGGGGAAAATTTACTCTCTTTGTATCTCTGCATAATGTGCCACATTGAGCCTTTTCCCTGTGATTCACCCCACTGCAATGTGTTGAAGGAGAAACTGGAAAACTATAGACATTATGAAGTTTGGGGAGTTCCTCCAGTAGCAGAAAAAAACCTTACTCTGCATCTCTGCTTCCCTGCCAAAAGCTGAGCCTGTGAAAAAGTACCTGATCAATCCAGAAGACTGGGACTCGTCTTACTGGCAGAGGAGCTGTAACGCTTACAGGGTCCTTCTGCTGATGTTTATCTGTGAGTAGTGAACCTGAGAAAGAGGAACATTTAAGTTTTCATTGATGAACCTGAGGCCTGAGTGATGCTTCCTCTCCTGGGACCTGCATTGACCTGAGGTTTTGAGGCAACAGGAGCAAAACACTCCCTTGTAGCAGGAAATCTGCGCCATCTCTGCTGTGAATCAAGGACCAGTGTGATGGAGAGGTGATGGATTTCTATAGTGAGCTGAGCTGTGCACAGCTGTGTGTGCAACACACGCATGTGTGAAAATCTCCTTCAAAGGTCTCAAATACCATTCACAACCTGAATTCCTTGCTGTGACAAACTCTCAGAGCCAGGCTGTCTGCACTGTGACTCTGGAGGAGAAGCGGGGTCCAGCTGAGCCGTCGATGCCGTCGTGGTGCA
Organism: Numenius arquata; assembly: GCF_964106895.1. Lineage (NCBI taxonomy): Eukaryota > Metazoa > Chordata > Aves > Charadriiformes > Scolopacidae > Numenius > Numenius arquata. The sequence continues at coordinate 69,938,030 of NC_133581.1, read as the reverse complement.
CGGGTATGTAACTAGCCAGGAGCCCTGAGGGTGGGCACCACCAGCAGCTCTCTCTCAGGAGGTGATGCTGGACATTGGTGCATGGGGAGGCCGACACATGGAAAATCACGTGGGACACATGCAGTTAAAGCAAAAGAGTCCTCAGTTTGCAGGGATTTGGACAAGATCAGAGAAAGCAGCCTCCATAGCACCAGTGAGTGTCACAAGTTGAGGGGGTGTCACCAGCCCTGGGAAGGTTTGGGTGTGTTTGGGTGACAGCCTTTCAGATGTCCTGGGGGTTCTGGAACCAGAGACCAACTCTGAGGGGAGCCAGAAGAGGAGGGGAGCAGAGCCCTCCACCCAGCAGTGAGATCCCACTCTGGTCAGTTGGTGGGATGGATGGGGAAAATCTCCTGCTAAGAGACCTCCCTGTTAATATGGAAGCCCAGAGCACCCCCCAGGCACCGAGGGGTCTCCAACCTTCACCCAGCCCCGTCTCTGAGGCATTTCCACTTCTCCACCCATCACCTGGGCAGATGCAGGCTGTGTGAGCTGGTTTTGATTCTGCGGCACTTGACATGTAATTCAGATGAACAGGATGGTTTGGAAGATGGCCCTTATGTGACAAATGGTGAGGAGAGGTGGGTGACAGCTCCACCAAAAACCACAAGGGCTCTGATGCTGGCAGGCCAGCCCATGCTCTCAGCAGCTCTGTAACTTCCAGTGGATGAATACTGATCTCATACAGAATCAAATATTTATTCACAACCATGCACAATAAAGCATTTATGAGCCTCTAAAAGAAGCTAAATTGTCTCAAGACAAGGTAAACCTTTGATGTTTAATAACCTGTATTATAATAAGTATCTGCTTCAAAAAATAAGAAATGAAAATTGAAGTCTTTCAAGCAGAGCAATCATTCACCTGCTGCAAATTGGTTTACAAGACATTTTAATATATCACCAAATTATTACAGTTACTGACCAGCACACTTAGCACCCTGGGAAGGCAGCGCTATACCTGCCAGGCCGCTGCAGCAGGAGGATTTAAAATAGACACAGGGATAACTTTTCTCAGGGCATGACTTCAAGCCAGGAATGCATTTTAAAGCACCTCGTGATGGACATACTAAAAGACAGAGAAAGCAAATCACCGCCTGGGAGACTAGTCCAAGCAGACTGAGGGAAAACAAGGCATTTCCTTCCCCTGTCCCAACCTAACACTGCAGCCGATTTCTCACAATCTAGTTATTTTCTCTATAAAACATTTGTTTTGCAGATGTGTGGAGAGCAAATGGGTGCTTTGAGAGTGGTCGGACCCTGGGACAGGCTTCCTGGAGAGGTAGCCGATGTCCCAAGCCTGTCAGTGTCCAAGTAATGCCCTTAATAACGTGCTTTAACTCTTGGCCAGCCCTGAAGTGGTCAGGCAGTTGGATTAGATGGTCATTGCGGGTCCCTTCCAGCTGGAACTATTCTGTCCCACATTAGGAAAAAGGAAAAAAGCATTGTAAAAGAATGGGGGTTTTTGAAAGGTGTATGCTGTAAGGGATGGCTGTCTTTATCTTTTCACGAGGAGCAAGCAGAGTCCTGGCAGAATCATCACAGTGCCTTGGATAAGCCCCAGAAGAAGGCTCAAAAGCTCTCGCAACTGGAGAAAGGCCAGGATAAAAGCCCACAGGACACAATGAAGTCCAAATAGCTGGTGCGTGTGTGAGAGTGATGAAACACTAAGCAAATTGTTTCATAGACAAATTATAAAAGGAATAACTCAAAGCAGGGGGAACAATCCTAATAAAGAGATTGAAGAAAATCAAGAGACCGTTGTACAATAACGGGCAAAAATGCAGTCATCAATGTATCCCAAAATACACTGCTTGCAAAGACATGGATATTGAAGTTATGGAGAGTGGGTAATGAAAACAGAATTACTTAGAAGATGGGAAACAATTCCTTGGCAGTAATGGTTTGCAATGAGTTCCTCTTATTACATATTATCACATGCTTCTGTGTAGCAGTTGAACTCCGTGTAAAAGAGCCAGCGTTTTCAACTGCTGCTCTCTCTGCTTGGCATGTTGCTGTCTAATTACTTGTATAACCCAATTAAAATGGAGGGATTGCTTAGAAATGTATAAGTAAGGATAATTAGCTCATTCTATCCATGTATATGACATGTCTAACTGTACAGCTTCAGTGGCAATATAGAAGGGAAACACTTGAAAATACCCCAAGAGAGCACCAGCCCACTGCGTGTCTGTGCAGAGGAGGAGGTCACTTGTGGGGATGCTGAGCCTGGACCACAGTGTGAGGAGCGAGGCTTTGCAGGGAGGATGCTGCTGCTGGGCATTGAATAAACAACAACAAACAAAAAACAAACAAAGAAACAAAACCAAAACAAAACCCCAAAACCCTACAGAAATCAGGAGAAAGTTTGCTTTATGTCAATCATGTTTTACTGTAATGAAGCAGACTAGCTTCTCCAAATAAGTTTGTCATATTCAGAAAAAGCTCCTTTCTTTCACACTGTCATATCATTACTCATTGTCTCAACCTAATTTTTCCTGGCTTTGTATATAAGTTTTCTGAATGCTTATGTACAGGTTTTCCAGCTCATTTTCTCATGGGCATGCAGCAGGTCTCTGACAGGTAACATTTTGAATACCATGTGCTGTGAAAAACTATTTATCCATCCAACATGCATATTCTTACATGACGGTATCCATGATTTAATGGAAAAAATGTTTTCCATGTGAAAAAGTATTTAGCCATCCAATATGCATATTCTTGCATGAAGGTATGAATGATGCAATGGAAAAAAAAAAAAAAGAGTTTTCCATGTGAAAACTGTTTCCATGCAAAATAAAAAGCAATATATATACCACCAGGTAATAAGCATAATTTCTTTTTTAATTTTTTTTTTTTTTTTTTTTTTTGCGGGGGGTGGTGGTGGGGGAGGGGTTGGTTGTTGCTTTTTTTAAAGCAAACCTAAATGTAAGTGTTTAAAAGTCTTACAAGTTGATCAAACCAATCTGTGTACATAAACACAATATATAACATAGTATAAAATAACCTGCAGTAGGTATAAGCTGGATCCTGGCAGAGGGCGACAGCTGAGTTTAGATCATCTTTACGAGCTCCCGTCCCTTCCTCGGTCCCTTCAAACACCTCCTACTTAACTGTGATGACAAGCAGGCTGAACTCTGGGACTCCTGCCTGCTATTCCTGTTACCTTTCTGAGTTCTACGCGCATTTTCATCACCTTATTAGAGCTTTCTGAGGCTCCTCCAGCAGCATTTGCCTGGATGCTTGTTGTCATTTGACTGCCGGCACCGAGCAGTAGCACAAAAGGTCCCCAGGATCAAAATTACCTTTCCTGCTTGATTTTTAAACCATCTTTTAACTCTTACAACTGGACACTGATAAATCATATTATAATAGTGCACATAATGTCTTTTTTAGACTGAATGTGCAGGAGTTGTGGGAAGAGGGGAGCCCGCTGGCGGTGCCAGGTGTGTCCCACTGCCCCCTGCTCCCTGGTGTGCTTTTGGGCAATGTTTCTCCCTGGTCAGTGGTCGGAATGTGGCTCATGCAGTGAAGGAGCACCAGAGTCATGAGCCACACACCACCTCTGTGGGGTCCCTGTGCCATGCAGTGTCCCCTGTTTGGTCCTGTTATAAAGCAGGACCCGGACTTTATGAGGCTGGGTAAGGCTGCTTTGGAGAACACCAGCTGCTATAGACAGGTCTCTCCTTTTCTTTTTTCCCACAAAATGGAAATGGTGTTTAACATTATTTTCTCTGATGCTGCCACGGCACTTTCTCTTCATATCTTTCCCCACCCCACTAATAAACCAACCCTGCTTACGTTTCTAAGGTACATCTTGCAGATATTTTCAGTTTTAAAATAATTCAGTTTTCCCCTATTACCTTTCAACACAAAATTAAGCCTTCTGCACCTGGAAAGCAATAAAAATGCTTCTGGCAGAGGCAGCTTCTCCTGTGGGAGATGCCAGGGGAGGCAATTTAGATTTTGCAACAGACTCCAGGCTGCTGCCGCCAGCGGGGAGGACCGTGGGTCTGCTCCCTGATATGTGAGTCCCCAAACCCCTCTATCACCAAAAATACACTCCGGTTGCCACTGCCAAATAATCCAGCACCGTCGCCCGGCAGGTCTCGGCCCTTTGGGACTCATTCTGGGATGAGAACCCTCGATGTGTGACCAGCCCAGGGCCTCTGGAGCTGCTCAGAGGGTTTCTAATTCATTTGCATTAATGCTCTTTGGTCTTACATCTAACATAGGGGTGTCAGCAAACAGCAGAAAGCAAATATTTATCTGTGTCCTGTTTTCCTTTGCCTGCCACATAATATCATCGAAAAAAAACAAGCATGAAAGTAAAACAAAACCAATACTTTGAAAATATTTTCATTTCCAAGAAAGTTTGTAATGACAACTTTCACTTTACAAATAACAATAATGAAATGGCTGTTACAATGTAACAAGTAACAGTCATTCCCTGTCAGTGTTACTTTCAATGTGAGCTCAGCCCTTTTTTTTTAAGCATTTCCAAGATAAACTGCTCTCACCCCTGTGAGAAAACCCAAACCAGCTACAATGTACCTTTGGAGTTTCCAACTTGCAGATTTCTGTTTGGGATGTTCCAGCTATGAGTCCTGAAGGGAACTAGAAATGCAAAAATAATTATTTAAAAACCCAGCAGAAAGCACAGCTGCTGCGAGGGCCCCTCACCTGGCACATCCCACTTTGGGCTTGTTCAGCTGAACTGGGAAATTCAGGCGAAGACGAGTGGTACCTGATGTACAGCAGGAACTTCAGGAGAGGTTCAGCCACAATTGGGCAAAGTTTTCTGGAAGATACTGCTGCTGCTCCTTTCTGGCTCACAAAAGGGCTGTTTTCTGTCAAACCCTGCAATTTAAAGCTGTTGGATGAGCTTCACAGTGGGTGGGCAGCTCATGGCAATGCTCTGCTAATGAAACAGACTAGCAAGCAAGCAAGCAAGCTAGCTGGCTGCAGGTCCTGACTCAGATGTTCTCCAGGAAAGTGCCCATGGCAGCAGGGCTGCTCCCTGCTCAGCTGGGCTAAAGCTCCCTGCAGGGCCCCCACATCACTGGCCACTCACTGGGCTGGGACCTCATGCTTTTTTTCTGTGTGTTTATAAGGGCTAAGGACAGGTAAAAGGGTAATTTACTGCAGTCAGGCAATACACAGAAATGTATTATGGTAATTCAATTACTGTCTCACATGAGAAGTTTAGGAAAACCAGGTGAAGGTTGTAGTAACCTACTGCTGAAAGTGGGTGCAAAAACATGTAGTTGTGAATGGTTGATTGCTGGCTTGGTACGATATGGACTGGTTGTTTATCCAGATTGTGTCTGGTTCCAGTCCCTGCTCTTGGAAACCTGCTCTGGGCAATAAGGGTAAGTACAAGCTAATGCACTCAGCGAGGCTGAGCTTTCTGATGTAGGATGGGAAACAAAAGCCAGCCCTTCACCAGAGGATTCAGGTTAGGGGCATCCCAAGCTAAATGCATATTAGGCACGTCCCACTCTGATGGAAAAAATAGTGTGTTGTGAATGAGAAGGCACAGACTTCTTCAGCCCTGCAGAAAATCGGATGTAACACTTTTATTCTGCTAAAGAGGCCTCAGCTGGGCTGGTTCTCTCACCCTGGGATCCCTTTTCCCCAGAGCCCGGGGTCAGCTGGAGGCAATCCAGAGGAGAGGCATAAAAATCCTCAGATGGGCTTAGAGGAGAGGTTTGAAGGGTGGATCACCTTTGCTGGCCTCCAGAAGGGCTGAAAAAGTTTGTACTAGAGATTGCTTTGAGTTGAACTGTATTGTTTCTTCTCCAGGTGGTTAAAAGGCAAGAGGGGAAGGAACTGGCTTAAATTCTGGGTGTATTGGGTTTACGTGGCAAGGTTTTGATACTGCTGCAGGGGTGGCTTTTGTGAGAAGACACTTGAAGCTGTTGCCATGCTGGACAGATGGGCCTGCCACTGGCTTAGGCTGTGCCCATCAACACTGATGGTTCTTCAAGGGCAGGGAAGGAGGTATTCTAGGTGCCAGAGCAGAGATTGCCCTGCAGCCTACGGTAAAGACTGCAGAGCAGCAGGTTGTCCCCCTGCAGCCTGTGGAGGACCCCATGCCAGGGTGGCTGGGTGTGCCCATGATGAAGGACTGCTCCCTGTGGAGAGGACCTCTGATGGAGCAGTCTGTTAACCATGGGAGGGACCCCAATGCTGGAGTAGGGGAAGAGCATGAGGATGAAGGAGCAGCAGAGAAGAAGCGTTAGGAGCCGACCATAACCCTCATCATCCTGTGCTGCTCGGGGGGAGGAGGTAGAAGAGTGAGGAGTGAAGCCGAGCCTGGGAAGAAGGGAGAGCTGGGAGAAGGGGGTTTTTAGTTTTGTTCTTATTTCTCACCATCCTACTCTATTATGTTTAATTGGTGATAAATTAAATTATTTTTCCCGTGTTGAGTCTGTTTTGCCCATGGCAGTAATTCCTGACTGATGTCCCCATCCTTATCTTGACCCACGAGGGTTTTTTTGTCATATTTTTCTCCCCTTGTCCTGTTGATGGAGCGTGAGCGAGGGACCGGCTGGATGGGCACCTGTCAGTCAGCCCAGGTCAACCCACCACAGAGGGAGAATCCACACTGAACAGCAAGGGCAGTAAGGGCACGAGTAACGAGCTGCCGGGTGAGGCTGTGATGCCCCTGTCACGAGAGGCTGTTGATGGTGGCGGAGGATGCTGCTGGGATGAGATGGAGTGGGATGCAGGGAAGGAGTTCCCAGCCCCTGGGGCTGTTTCCATGGCTGTGGGCTTGAGGTCGTGTAGGGTTCTGGTGAGACCAGTCCTCTGTAGAATCAAACCAGCTTATGCTAAACGTATCAGAAAATTGATTTAGTTAACAGGTCTAAAAAAGAAGTGGTAGGTAAGGAAGAATGATTTCATAAAAGTGGTTCTTAGTGGGGTCCCGCAGGGATATTTTCTTACTCCACTGCCGGTCTGTTGTATTCCGTGTCCCAGTGCTGTGTGTTGAGGTGGTGAATACAAATCGCAGGCTGTGAAACAGTGGATGAGGGCAGGTGACGTGTGAGGGGATGAGCTGAATCGTATGGTAGAATGAAAACATTTCCTTCAGCCCTGTGGCTTTATAGGGATAAAAAGCTGTGCTCCCATTGGGGTTAATGGGGAAAAGGGTTCTTTGGAAAACAGTAACTGCAAAAGATCCTGCAGACCGTGACCCACAGGCTTTGCGTGGGCTGTGTGGCTGCATTCTACTTCTTAATAATACAAAGGCATTATTCCAATAGGAGCCTTATTGTCTGGGGGTTGCAGATTTAAAAGCTTTATCTGTGTATCAGTACAAAAACCCAGGTAAGCAAATCTCACCGATGTGGCAGGCGATTGGTCTGGAAGTACGAGCTTTTTGCTTGTGTGCATTTAACTTTTGTTTGTTAGTATGTGACAGGTTTTGCATGTCAGAGGAGGTTCCTGAGTAGGGTGGTGGACACGAGGTGTTGCTGCTGTAATATTGGAATCGGATGGATTATTTTTATCTTTTTTTTTTTTTTTTACCAACATATTGTAACAATAAACATGAATTAAGCTAAGGTTCCACTGAGTTTTAGAAATAACAGGTTCTAGGGTTTTTCCCATCTGCCTCATACTTGTGATCCTCCCTGTACTGCTCAGTGGGCTTGTGTAAGCTGCCGTGGGGCTACTTCCCTTCAGCATTTCTATGTCTAGCACAAAAATTGAGGAGTTCCAGTGTGATGCTCATAATGGCTAAATGTTACCAGCACCTGAATCCACCTATTTTCAAAGCAGTGACATTGAAATTTCCAGTTTCCTTCCTAGATCTAATGAGGTATCCGTCCCAGGGAGCCAAGTGCATTGTGTGACTACTGATTGGCATCCCTATCTGGGCACTGGTCTAGAAATACCCAGAGAAGATTATTGCATTTGCTTGTTCCTTTGCAGGGCGGGGAAAAGAGGGGGCAAAGCTGGGGTTTGATTAGCTCACCTAATGGCACAGCGCTCTTTCTGCTGGTGATGCTTTTTCAGATGCAGAATTTCATTGGCACCTTTAGCCTAAGAAGCAGGTATTGGAAAGGAGTTTTTATGTTGTCAGAATCAGTGAGAAAATGAGTAAATTTGGTATTGAGATCTCCCCTGGGACTGTAAATGCACCGAACTGATCTGTGGATAGTAGCACATCTATAACTTTGATAGACATCAACAACATTGATCATTTTCAAAACAACAAATTAGGAAGCAGAGCGAGACCGGTGAATCAGGATTCTCTGACACAGTTTCTTCAGTGATACTTTGTGGGTTTTTCACCTTTTTCCAAGGAGAGATTAAATGAAAGTGGCACCTCCTATTTACATTTCTGAGGCTGGAAGTTTCACAAGTAAGATTGCTGGAAGAAGCTATTCTTGGGGACTATTCACAGCTTCCTGGTGCCATTCCAACATCTGGTTACAGGATCTGGAAAAGCACTGGCTTTAGAAATCCCTGCAGTCTCGCTGCTGTGGGAAAGGTCTGTGACCCCCACAGTAGCTGGGAGATCAGTGGGACCTGCCTCCACACTGTCACGCTCTCAGGTGAGAGGTGGGACACATCAGACCAAGCCCCTCTCAGCCTCTGCTGCTGAAACACCAAAGTGCACTTGCTGGTGGCCTCTCTTCTTCGTCCAGAAGTGCTTTGATGCTGACCCAGGCATTGGAGCACGTGAAGGTACAGGGATCAGCCTGCAGACTTCAGCCTTCATCTTGGCAGGGATATGGGTCACATCCATGGAGAAGATGCAGGGTTTGATGTCTCTGGAGCTTATGGAACTGATATTTTGTATGTAAAAAAAAAAAAATCTTGGACAATTCAACAGGCTGTTCTTATGATGTATATTCCCTGCTCACCACCCCCTTATCTGATTTTCAATTATAGTTAAAACTCCGAACTCTCCTCTGCCCTCTCAAAACCAGCTAATCAATGCCACAGTGTCCCAGCTGGTCCTGAGTTGATGTGCAACAATAGGAGCATTGTGTTCATATTGAAGACAAATGACTTCTCTGCTGCTGAACAATACCAGCTGATAAGTATCTTCTTGATCTACAATAGACCAATCCACAGACACAGCGTTTAATAGGCTGTCTACTCATCTGGGATATTCCTGTTGAGCTATTTGTGCAGCTGTCTCAGATGTTTTGATGGAAGACCATCTTAATCTTTGCCTTTTTTCTAGTGTGTGTGTGTGTGGGGGAAAGAAGCTATGGTTAAGTGTCTCTGAAAGAAGCTGGAAAATTCAGTCATATCTCGGATCTCTTCACCTCTTCTCCCCCCAAAAAAATATCTCAGAAAAGTGAAGTTGAAGCTGGAGCACGGGAATGCGTGAAGAGAGGCTGAGGTGGGTTTGTGCAGCCTGAAGAAGGGGAAGAGGATATTTCTGTCACCTTCAGCTCTCCAAAGCAGCCTGTGGAGAAGGTGGAGCTTCCCACCCAGATGGTCCCCAGGGTGCACGGTGCAAAGGGGAGAGGCAGGGGCAGAAATAAATAATTTAATGTTGTTCCTGTGAGTTAGGTACTCAACTGGAGGCCTCTGAGTCTCATGCAAACTGAACTTTTCCACAACTACACTCTGAACATGAGTGTGAATTTGGGATTAAAAGTATCAGTGTGCTTTGGCAATATGTGACCAGGGGGATGCCTGCTAAAGGCTACCTGTACAGAGGCTGTGATGTCCATCACTAGAACAAGTCCCTTATCCAGAAACCAGAGGTGTTTATATGTGGAGGTCCAGGAACGAAGGAAGGATTTGTTCCATGCTGTATAGAAAAGGTTATGGAGTTCAAGGTTTGGTTTTTTTTGGTTTTTTTTTTTTTTTTGATCAAAACAGGTTAAAGTTTCTTGTCTATAGGTATGTATAGGTCTATACAGGTCATCATATATATGATGATTTGGTAACAGGTGGATCTTGAGAGAAACCAATAGAGTATAAGAGCATTCAATGACTTCACCTGAAGCTGAACTAGCCCAGGGAAGATGTATCACTTTCAGCCAAGAGAGTACTTTCCAGGTGGAGCATCCCTCTAGGCTGAGGGGCAAGGCTTGCTGTTGGGTTTGGGGTTTTTGGTGATGAGAATGGTGTAGCGTGGGCTTAACTCTGCTTTTGGTGAAAGAGCTCTTCCCATTTGGGGAGAAAATGGAGCTGGGGGCCAGTGCCTGGGGCTGGGGAAGGCAGCCCATACAGCCACAACCTGCCTTCCTTGTGGTGAGGAAGCCTTCGTACCTGCTCCTGTATAACTATGTGATACCTACCAGTGACTAAACCTAGTGTTGTTTGAAGACTGTAGATGATGTACTGTGACTCATTCATTTCTCTGGAAACCTATTTTCTTTTGCCTCACTACTTTGGAAGCAGTTATATCAACTGCCTTTTTTTTTTTTTCTTGAACAATTTATTATTATTGCAGCTCTCTTCTATAGTTTTGAAATGTCTGTAGTTAATGATGAAGACTATTAAAAAGCCACTTTATCCCAAGTAACTGTGAACATCTGGCTTCATCAGTAGTGATGCAACAATTTCTATAACTCCAAGTTAAGGGAAAAGCTTTATGCACCATGTAAGAAACCAGAATTGAAGAATGTTTCAAACTCAAAATGAGAAATAAGCACAGCTTTCCCATTTGAAAAAGCACTTCTGTGGGAAAGGAGTGGCATTTATAGAAAATTTTCTTCCAGGTCTTAACATACTGAAAGCAAACTCAGTTTTGTGGTTTGTGGTGGGGATTTTTTTTTTTGTGTGTTTTTTTTTTTTAATGGTTTTCAGAAAACATTTCCAATTGCAAAGTTTTCAGATTTTCTCTTCACCCAGTCTGCACCGCCTCAGCCCCGGTTTGCTGTACAGCTGCAGCAATTGCCACACCTGCTATTGCTGTGTGAATGTCTTCGGATCAGATGTGAGCGTGCACCAATGAGATGTGATTTTTACCCCAGGAACTGGCGATAACTAATTAGTGGACTCACTGGAGTGTTACTTTGTTCCGTTATTTCCTTTTTTCTGACTGTGTCAATTTAGGATGCTTCCACTGAATTACATCAGTTATTAGAAATTTTCTACAGTGATCTTTAAATATCATGTGTGTCATAAATATTTTATGACATTTTCAGTGGCAAATGATGAGTTTAATCAGGCTCTGGAGAAATCCGGCTAGGAGCGAGGAGAGCACTCTAGGGCAGGGGCTCTTCAGAGAACATAAGTGTCAGGTTCCTGGGAGCTTTCACACTCTTCTGAGCTGATGACGAATGCTCTTTCTACTTCCACCCTGGAAAAGAGGAGGTGTTCTCTCCTACCGCCGCTGTCTGCAATGTGAGTGTCCTCCTCCTGCAGTCACAGTGTGTGGCCATCTCTGTCTTCCTTGCCATTACGGATCACATCTGCTGCTGCAGCAGAGTTCGGAGCAATCACCCACATCGCTTCATCCAGCTCAGCCAGACTAAAGGAGGTCACACAGCTGTGCAGTGACAAAGCAAAGCACTGAAGCTGGGATCTGCTTAGCCTCAAGAGCTGGTAGTTCAATTGTCCAAGGGGAGCATGTGGGGACAGAAGTGCCACCAACCTGCCCACCATGTCCCTGGCATCACATGCCATGGCTCAGCAGCACCTTGATCCTCTGTGTCTTGCTGAGCCCGAGGGAAAGTAATTTCCTTGGTAGCCCCGCACCTCCAGGTAACTTCATCTTTTCATTTCTTCACCCAGAGAACATCGCCTGAGACTTGGTGGGAAACATCACAAACACAACATTTCTAGAAGTGAAAGGAATTAAAATTGCAATTGTGAACAAGTCAAATTACAAAGACTTCTCCGGTGTATTTCTTGTGATCCACCCTCTAGGTCTGATGTTAAATATACCATTGTAATGCTGAGCACCTGTGTGGCAGGTGTCTCTCTGATAATTTACTGTAATCAGTGATGAAAATGCTTAAAAGGTGCCTTTGCAATTTTGTAGTTAATAAATCTTTGTACCATGTAATCTCCATAACTGTACTTTTCAAATTTAAGCTTGTCAGTTAACTAAAGGGAGAGCAACAAATGTCATACAGCCAGGCTCCTGGAGAGCCTCTGCTGTGGTCTCCAGCAGCATCCCCATGGCCTGGCTGGCGACATGCACACTGGCGAGGTGGCTGCATGGAGGTGGGAACCTGGGAGAGCTTTTGGGTTTAAAAGGCTGCCCAGCAGATGAAATCCAGAGGGTTATGAGCAGTGTCCTTTGGGGTCAATTCTTAATGTCTTGGCCCAAAACCAGGAGAAGGGGTGGCTGCACTGGAGGTAGGGCTGCTCCCTGGGGGGACATGGGCAGGTTGAGACCATGGTGGAGGGAGAGGAGCTCCAGGGGGGACCAGCAGCATCTGGCATGGAGATTGGGGTGCACACCCCTCTGTCGTTGTGTGGCTCACCTATGTCATTCTGTGAGCCAAAGAGCTCTCGTTTCAGACTCCATATGTATTTAACTTCTTTTTACCTTCAGAGTGAAAGTTCTGGAAGCTCTAAATAAAAATTGAGAGAGGAAAAAAAGCTGTCTGAATGGAGATCCTTCTGCGTAATGATGTGCTTTCCACAGAACTATAAATGTTAAAACAAAAATTACTACCTGCGTTTTGGAACAAATCTCTGAAGATAATTAATGTACAGAGACAATTTTTACTTATGATTATTCCTTCAAGATGTATGGCTGTTACTCTCGGGAAGGAGAGTTCTGCATTATAAAATTCCTGTGTGATGGGGGTTGTTTAAAGAAGTGCCGGCAGGTGGGAAAGATGCTGCCATCTACTCTGAAAGTTCCAGGAATGCTGAGAGGTCATCACGGCCAGAATGTCACTTCTCATGAATGAAGCACACAAAATATACCTTTTTGTGTGGAACGATTTATTTAAAGTAAAAGATTACTTCAGTAGCAAAAGGACAAGTGGAAAAAAAAAGTTGAATCTTTTCTCTTGAAATGCTGTGGTATAGAGTAGTCTGGGGAACTGATGGCTAAAAGCAGCTTAGCAGAAGATACTTGAAATAACTCAAAATGGTTGTGAAAAGCACTGGCTAACATTGAGGGGAAAGGCACACTGAGAAATGATGCTCAGTGCTGGCACTGCTGCTTCATAGAATCGTCCAGGTTGGAAGAGACCCTTGGGATTATCGAGTCCAACCATCTACCGTACACTACAAAGTTCTTCCCTATATCATATCCCCCAACACCACATCTAAACGTCTCTTAAACACATCCAGGGATGGCGACTCAACCACCTCCCTGGGCAGCCTATTCCAATGCCCGACCACTCTTTCTGTGAAAAAGTCTTTCCTAATGTTCAGTCTAAACCTACCCTGCTGGAGCTTGAAGCCGTTCCCTCTTGTTCTGTCGTTAATTACCTGTGCCAAGAGACCAGCACCAACCTCTCTACAGTGTCCTTTCAAGTAGTTGTAGAGAGTGATGAGGTCTTCCCTCAGCCTCCTCTTCCTCATACTAAACAGTCCCAGTTCCTTCAACCGCTCTTCATAAGATTTATTCTCCAGGCCCTTCACCAGCTTCGTTGCCCTCCTCTGCACTCACTCCAGCACCTCGATATCTCTCTTGGATTGAGGTGCCCAAAACTGGACACAATACTCCAGGTGTGGCCTCACCAGTGCTGAGTACAGGGGCACAATCACCTCCCTACTTCTGCTGCTCATGCTATTTCTAATACAAGCCGGGATGCCGTTGGCTTTCTTGGCCACCTGGGCACACTGCGGGCTCATATTCAGCTGCTTGTCAATTAGAACCCCCAGGTCTCTTTCTTCCAGGCAGCTTTCCAACCACACTTCCCCAAGCCTGTAGCAATGCACGGGGTTGTTGTGGCCCAAGTGCAGAACCTGGCACTTGCCCTTGTTGAAACTCATGCCATTGATTTTGGCCCAATGATCCAATCTATCTAGGTCTCTCTGTAGAGCTTCCCTATCCTCCTGGGAATCAACACTCCTGCTTAACTTGGTGTCATCTGCGAACTTGCTGATGATACACCCTATGTCCTTGTCAAGATCATCAATAAAGACATTAAACAGAAATGGCCCTAACACTGAGCCCTGAGGCACACCACTTGTGACCAGCCGCCAGCTGGATTTAAATCCATTGAGCACCACTCTTTGGGACCTTCCAGTCAGCCATTGCTTGACCCAGCGGATCGTATACTCATCCAGGCCGTGTGAAGCCAGTGCTTGACTCCCCACACCCCCTTCCCACCTTCCTGTGCACTGCGAGAAATTCAAGAGTAGTGGTTCTTCATGGATAAGGTCAAAGCCCAGGCAGGGCCAAGCTCACGTCCTTAAAGAAAAAAGGGCTAAAAAATATCATTAAGCAGAATTTGGGTATTCATGTATTTGTAAGTTTTTCTATTCACAGGCAGCACTTGGTCCACCATGCAGCTTCCTCAGCCCAAGTCCAGGGGTCCATCCCATCCCACCACTTTGCTGCTGCCCAGCACCAGTCTGGGTGTACTTGCTATCAGGTCCAAAGCAAACCCAGGGACTGGGTGAGGCACCCAGACTGGTGAATACATGAATACCCAAATTCTGCTTAATGATATTTTTATAGAGCAAGGTAGAACAACCAAGCAATGCTTTCTTTTTTCCCTAAAAATGAGAAGAAGAAAAAACAAAAGGGAAAAAAAATTAAAAAGATGCTTGCTTTTTAAGGACTGATGTGGCCGTTCCTGCTTTATGCACACAGGTTTTGAACGGAGGCAGCTGAGCCTGCACCTGAGAAGGGCTGAGCCAGCACAGCCACCCCTGCCAGGTCTAACAGAAACCACAGTTTCTCCCTGCGCTGGGTGGCAAACGCTGATACGAGAAGTAATTTAACCTACTTCAGGCCTGAGAGAAGCCTGGGAGATAAGCACACGCTGCAATGGCTTTACATGAGGAAAGTGCTCAGATCTGAAAATAATACTTGAAATCAGTCAATTCCTTTCTTTCCAAATGAAGAACCCTCTAACATCTATAGCGTAGATGGTGTTCTCAGGTGCTCTTGAGTTGGGGTTCTTTTCATAGAGGTTTTACTTTTAAGACTGCCGGGGGGAAAACTATGTGGCTCGGTGAGTGCAGCCTCGGCAGCCGCCCTGGGGCTGGTGGGTGGTGTGGTGGAGCGGGACCACATCCTGCACCCCCGGTAGCTGCTGCGGAAGGATGAGAGTGCAATACTTGCTAATATGGTTTATTACAAGGGCGATATCTATAGAAAAGGAAATACATTCCCTCGTGTAAATAGAGGAGACGTTTGCTGTGACAGAGCTAATTAGGCTCCTGGGAGAATTTATGCAGAGCTAATAAGAAGCAGAACTAAACATTGTCTTAATTTACCCTCAAGCTCACAAAAGTGTTGTTCATTCATGTTGCACTAATTAAGCCAACAGCCATTAACCCTTTCTTCAGAGACAGAGACCCCTGGCACCGAAGCGGAATTAAAGCACATGCTTTCACAGAATCTTCATGGTTGGAAGGGACCTTTGAGATCATCGAGTCCAACCATACACATATGTTCCAGGAAGCATCTTTGTGTTTCTGCGACTCTTCAAGCACTTCTCTGATTCGGAGAATGAATGGTTAAAGGTCGTTAGTGTAGATTTAGTACAGCCTGGCAAAGAACAGAGCTCAGAGCCCAGGAGCCCAGCATTCCAAGATAAGGAACTGGCCTTGTGTATAAGATAGCAGGAACAGCCTGCATGCTAAGGAGGAACCCAATTGTCTGGGTAAAGTGTCCATCTGGTCGGGACCAGTTTTGCGGTTTGGGGTCCAGCCAGCCCAGCATTCTAAGACAAAGGTAAAAGGACACAGTGAAGAAGACTATGAGCCTTCCTCCAGAAGACCCCAGCCCACCACCACTGGGCGACAGTACGCATGCGGCAAGGGGAGGAGACTTATGATAATGAGTTCCTAGAAATAATTAGAATAGTAACGCCTTTTCTTACAATTAATTATAATAACCCAGCCCACATTAATGAATATGTATGTTTTTTATCATAAATAGATGCTTGTTTTACGAGCCAGTGTGCAAGTTAGGAGGAGAAATCCCCCTTGCACCCCGCGCCGCAATAAACATACCTGCTTTATAACTCTATTCGAGTTGTAGGGTTTGTTTCCGCGCGTCATCTCTTCATCCTGTAGTGAGCGTCAGTGGTGCTAATTAGTGCAGAGAGGAGTTACTCCTCTGCCTTTCCCAGATCCAGCTCTCAGACCAGCATTTTCTGCCCATCCGGTGTGTCCCAGTGGCACGTCCCTGCCTGCAGCTGGGGCGAGGGCTTCAGCCCCAATGAACCACGGCTCCTGGAAGCTCCGCTCTGGGTTTGAGCCCTGGGGTTGAGTTCAGCTGTTCCAAAACGACAGTTTTTCATGCCCAGCTTGCCCCAGGAGGTGGCAGATGTGGTGAAAATCTTGCCCAAAGTTTGTTCTTGCGAGGTTTCAAGTTCAGTTTGGAGGCTCTGGTCTGGGTTTCAGCAGCGTTTCAACCTTGGGGTTCTAGGCTCAGCTCAGCTCTGAGCGTTACCATGTGCCCATCTCTGATAGTTTGCAAGTGACTGATAGAAATGCCAGACACATGAGAGCTGTAAGGAAGAAAGGAGATTTAGTGCTTTTTCCCTTTTTTTTTTTTCTTTTTCCCACATAAAGCGGTGAAAACACACGATTAAGAGTAATCTGAAAAATAGAGGCCTGATCTTCCGCTGGTGCCTTTGCAGCACAGCTTTTACCTGAGGAACTGGTGTGATAGCTCACCCAGCAGTCAGCTCCACGGCTCGGACGTGAGAGGAGCAGAGCGGCTCCCTCTCCGGACCCGAGGGACATTACAGGCATTCAAAGTGATCAGGGGAATGAAAAGGGCACGAAATGATATTTAGTGCTCATGTGTTTTAAAAAGCAGAGATGAACCTGGTGACTGCAGAGTCTGCCCTGCCTTATTTTACAGAAGAACAGCATGGGGCTGCGTAGTTTGTAAGTGAAATGAGAGTGGAACGCAAAGCATGATGCTGGTTTTTGTTATCTCATTTTGGGGGGGGTGACGAGCAGTGACAGATCACTCCTTGAGAGTGGCTGCCTTGCTGCCAGCTCCTCTGGTGATTAATGTGGGTCTTTTAATTTGGGTGTAAGGTCTCCTGCATTGACTTGGTGTTTTGTCCTGCCGATCTCCTGCTGTTGTTACAGGGAAGGACCATCCCCTGGTCAGCACTACAGCGCTCCCCAGTTTAACTGGTTATTGTGGTTTTTTGTTTGGTTTTTTTGTTTGTTTGGTTTTTGGTTTTGGTGGTTTTTGTTTGTTTATTTGGTTTGGTTTTTGTGTACGGTTGGAATTGATGATCTCAAAGGTCCCTTCCAACTGTGAAGATTCTGTGATTCTGTTTTGCGGGGTTTGTTTTTTTTTGTTTGTTTGCTTTGGTTGTGGTTTGTTTGTTTATTCCTAGTAACAATATCATCTAAGCCAATATTTAGCACTTCCAAGGGTGTTTGGTTACTTGGAGAACACGTTATGAGTTATGCTAGTCGGTTGTGCGGCCTCACCAGGCTTTGCTGTAGGGAACTGCCCACTGCTTCCTCCACAGAGAGCACAACTGGTGCTCAGAAGTCCTCTTTTAGGAGACTTGCTCTTAGTTACCCCCTATGTCAGAATGGATCCCGCCCAGGTTATTGCCATCTCTTCAACCTTTGCAGACACCAGAGCCAGAGGTTGGTCAGCAGAAGCAGTGCCTGTCTGTGCTCCAGCACCGGAGGGTGTGGAGGGGAGAGGCAGCATGGTGTCACCATGGTCCGGAGTCACCTTGGGGGTGCGTGTGTGCAGTGTGTGAGACTGAAAATGTCTGGACATCAATGTTCCTTAGGGAAGATGAAAAGAGAGGGGGAAAAATGCTCAGGAGAGGCTGAGAGCACAGACAGGCGTGGAGGGGTCAGTGCGTTCATGCCTCCTCAGCTCCTGCCAGGATGGGTTGGAAAGGAGAGGTCTAAGCTGTAACTAGATAGGGTTGTAGAACTGGGAAAAAGCCAAAATTCTGGACACACATTTTCTTCCTAAAAATGGGAGGGGTAGAAGGAGGAAGCCAAAAGCTAGAAAAAAGTTAATCAAAGATCCTAAGTTAATAAGAGTGGTTTGAATTTGAGATATTTATCTGATTAACCTATAGATCGTGTGAATGTCTTATGAATTGTGTTTGCTTAATTCTCTGTTTTCCAAAATCCCACATGCAATTGTTACTTTGCATGCTATAATGCAGGAAAAATCTCCTTCATTTTCAGTAAACATTTCTGTATATTCACCTAAATAACATTTTTTTGTCTGCTCCATGTTCAATTAATTTTTTCTATTGTTGACGGATGCTCATCCTTAAGAATGACGGTTCCTGGGAGGGGGCAATTACTTTTCTGAAGATTGTATTGATTTTTGTGTATTGTTACTGTGTTATAGGATTGTGTTCCTGTTCAGTCCGAACAGTTTGCCTTGTTTTCATCTGTTTTCTACACAGATTTTTTTTTTCCTTCCTGGTTGTTACTGAAGTCAGTGAGTTCACTGAAGCGTGACTGGACAGATTGTTTGGGTTTTCTGCTCTCAGAAAAACTGGGCAAAAAATAGTTTGTTTTAAGGGTGTCTTATGATTACTTACCAGTGTTATAGGTGCTCGGTAATTAAAATGAAGTCATAGCAACCACGAGCTGTTTACAGACCTAACCTGATGGCAACACATGAGTGCAAGGGTAGGCTGGATCTCAGCACCTACCCCAGTACCGCACTGCACAGCCTACGGCACTTCAATTCTTACACACACATTAAAAAGACCGATCTTTCTCTTTGCATATTAAAAATAAAGTACAAGACAGTTTAAAAATGTGTAGTCTAAGGTGTGAGCAATATGGAGCTTCTCTGCCCACGGCTTTGTGTGAGCTGGCACATCCGCCTCCCCTGGAGACGCGGAGCAGTGCCATCGCTGGCCTCTCTATTTTCACACCCGAGGTGGGGCTGGGATTTGCTTTGTGCTTCCCAGGCAGACCCGAAGTGCAGGGCCAACCACGACGAGCTAACCTTCCTGGAAATCTTTATTGTGAGTTTAAAAAAACCCCACTTTAGCTTCCTTCCAAGAAAAGGGAAGTGTAACAGGGGAGGAAAACAGGACAGAAGAGGGGAGCTAATAAGAAGGAAGCACAAACTGGTCCTGAGGAGCGGAAGCTCTCCCTGCTGCAAAGCTCTGCCTCTGCCGCTGCCCTTCTCTGAGAGACAGGGCTCTCTGCGGCACGGCCTCACCAGACCTGGTGCTGATGGGCACAGGGAAACATCCAGAACTGAACAACCTACAAACCACTGCGCTAAGGAATCTGTGTTTCAGAGACTCCCTTTCGAGCGGTGATAAGGAATGTGCTCATGGTGCCAGAGTCCAGTGATCGTGGTGACTCCCGGGGCTGGGCAGCTCGTCCCTCTTGAGCCACCTGAAGGTACATTGGGACAGGGAAGGGGTTTAGCAGAGGAGAGCAGAAGCAAGGAGAAGATGTATTTCCTCTCTGTAGACACACCAGTGGAGTAAGCATTAAAGAGGGAGCAGAATTAATTAAGTTAAGGGACGCTGTTGTGCTAAAAGCAGATCAAGTAATGTGACTGAGAATATATTTGGAAAGTGGAAATTAAAAGGTGTAGGCATCAGAGCAACGAGGGTCAGAGAGAACTCCGAACATGAAGAGTAGGAGAAAAATTGACTTCACTTTTGATGAAACTTGATTGTTTGTAATTGTGGTTGGAGCTGTCAGCTGGGAGAATGTCAGCTGGAATGTGAAGCACAAGTCCACGTTTTCATGAGCTAAAGTAACTGCTTCTGAGATTATTTTTCTGTTTCTTCTTTTTCCCCTTGTAATCATGTCCATACTTTTTACATGCTAAGACAGGACTGGAGATTATTCCTTTAAAAATGAAAGCCAGTTTTTAGAACATCGTATTTCTGGCATGTCTCCTTAACCCAGCCTTTGTCACCGAGAACACAGTGGGTGCTGGTGCTCAGCTGGTGACGGGACTGACAGGTGCCCAGTGTCATGTCTGTGACACCACATTTGATCGTCGTCCTGCTCTGGGATTTTCAGGCAGCATCCATTCCCCAATGAACATAGATCAGGTATAAAAATGCAGCAATTTGTTAGCCTTTGGCTGCACCAGGTCTCACAGTAGGCAAAAGGTGCTGCACACTCTTGAGTCCCAGCCCCATGAACTAGGAGAAGCAAGGTCTGGACACATGAAAATTTCTTGCTGTTTCTTCCGAGCGATCAATGGTAGAAATGATAAAGCCATGCCAACCCAGCCCACCATCCCCGAGTATCCCAGAGGTGTTTCCCTGGGCATCACTGCTGCTCTCCCCTACGCGCAGAGGAGCAGTCTGAGCCCTCCGCAGGGCAGCGCAGCCCCTGATCAGCTGGGGTGGGGGTGACCAGGCTGCAGGATGCCCTTACTACCTGGAAAAATGGGAAAAAAAAGGCCTGTGGAGACAGATCACGTATGAGACAGTTATACTTCACCTGAGGAAAAGCTAGAAAATGCTTTCCCTGTTTTGAGCTCTGCCTAGCCATAGATTTCCATACACTCTTAGCAAGAAAATGAAAGCCAGCAGCTTAATAGCTTAAGTGCAAAGCTTACTGTCAAATTCAATCCTTCGGACGAGTAGAAAGAAAGTCTTCTGAGATAGATGGCAAATTTTACATGTGGGCAATTTCCTGCTCAACTTCTATTATCCTTCGATGAGTTGCTTCAGTTGTCTTTATATCTTTCTACTGCTCTTTCTATTTCCTGAAGCAGGAATTAATGTATAAGGTAGAAGGCCAGCAATGCGCTGAGGTTTGCTGAGACGGATCGTTGGATAGCTTTCCTCCAGGACGGCTGGGGAGAGCAGAGGGAGTCTGTCGGTCTGGGAACGCACAAGCTGTTGCTTTCTTGCTGAAAATGCAAAGTATCCGATAGATGGAGTTAAATAATGCATGCAAGTCAATCACGTTCTTCCAGTTACCGATCGGGAGATGTGGAAGAACAGATATCTGGGTGATAGTCCACATTTGCATGCCTCTCCAGTACCCTCCTCCGCTCTGCCCATGCACAGACGTGCTCCCCCATCCTTTGCTACAGGTTTCTCCCTCTATTTATCACCCAAGCGAGGGGCAGATTGCCATGAAGAGAGATGGTCCTGGTGTGAGAGGGGTTACTCACAGCAGTGAGCAGCCTGGCAGTGCAGGAGCCACTTCCCAGAGTCCCTTCAGTTTTCCTCCCGTCTTCCCTGGCTCTCATCAATCCCACCAGCTCTCCGGGAACCTCCCACCTGCCGTCTATTAGAGCCTTGTTCTCAGTACGTGCTGTAGTTCCTAAAACAATTTTTTGTGGTGCTATTATAATTTTGCTTATCTTGTGAAAATTTATAGTATTTTTTTCTTTTTATTATTTGGGCAAAACTTCCCTTTTTGACAGAGATCTCTATTGTTGGTGTCTGCCACACTCTTCTTGACTTTCAGGAGCAACCACTTGGGCTTACTCTTCTTCTGTGGCACTTCCAGATTCTCTTTGGGGAAAAGTTGGCATCACTTTCTAGCCTCTGATACTGCATCTTTAAAAAACTGCTGAAAAGCACTTCAATATTTTACCTGTTTCTTCTTCTAATTTGCTTCAGTTAGCTTACAAATATTTATGGGGTGCTGTTCCTGAAGGGAAGGATGCTGAGAAGTGACAAGTCAGGGTTTTCAATCTACTGTAAATCACCCAGCTTTCGGGTGGTTTAGAAGGTATTTTATATGTGGACAATGGGGACCTCAGCGATGTCTATGAATTCCCTAGCGTTCAGCACTAAGACTGTGAATTCTGAGCTACAGTATTTGACTCCTCGCTTTACCAAGACAAACAACAAAAATCCAAACAGGAGGTGACATCTGCTTTGTAGCTAAACACAGCAGCAACTATTTTCTGTAAAGGGAAGGCAGACTTTCTCAGCTGCAGAGGTTAAATTTCAAATACAAAACCCAGGATCCTGGCTTGACCCGGGATCGGGTGAAATTGCAGGTTTCTCTATGCGAGCATATCCAGTGTTTCTTTTTACCTCAGGGGTATCTAGAATATTTTCATCTCTTATCAATTAAGTTCAAATGAAATACAAAGAAAGGAATAAAATGAATACTACAGATTTAAAAGGAATAAAAGGAACAGCTCCAGAGTGTCATGAGTTTTATCTGATTTTCTTCTAAAGCATTCCAGCCCTCTAGCTACCGTTATTATATGCCTTTCTAGCCCACATTTCTAACACTAGGACAAATGTGAACACCCACTCTGAAACTACTAATCTTTGGGTTTATTATCCCAACCAGCATAGATAAATGTCTCTATAAAATGCTTTGCGTACATTCCTATCCTTTTCGGAGGAAAAAGAGTCAGTAATGTTCTCCTGGCACCCACCTGAAACCTCCATCACTGAGCGTTTTTCTTCAAAATCCTCAAAACGTGGTGCAGGAGTGTTTCTCCCACGGTGTGTTCACCAACCACCTACGTCAGGGTCCCTCTCAGCTCCAGCAAGTCCAACCACCACAACTGGTGCTGATGTTGATGGGCTCTCAAGGAGCTGGTAAGAGTTTTGTTTGCTTGGGTGCTTTAAAGATGAAGCCTGTTTTGTAGGAAGCATCTTTTTTTTTTTTTACTTTGGGTGTTGCTGAGCTCTGTCCGATTGACAAGCAGGCACTGAGCGATCTGCAGGGGCAGCAGGGATAGGAACCTGCACATCCCACCACCGCAACAAGCAGCATCACCCTGCTCCTAGAGATTGCTTATTTATGATTTTTTTTTTTTTTTTCCCCAGAGATACCATTTTGATATTCACATTGGCAAAGAAGTGCTTTACTTCTCAGGTAGAGAAGTCAGTGCTGTTCCTGGAGTAAACCAGAGAGCTGAATGTCACCCAAAGTGACTTAAATCCTCCCTGCTGTCAAGGGCAACCCCTTTGGTCCAGCTCTTTCAGCTGTGGGGCAACACAACCCACCTCGGATCCCACCTGGAATGAACTGACCTCAGTTTCCCTTTGGCAGCAGGTTACAGACCCATCTCTCTCCCCGAGCTGCAGCAGGACACGCTCCCAAGAGCAGCTGGGACAGACAGCCCTGAGAGTTAACTACCTTCCTCCTTACCCGTAATTATTTTCCATCACTCTCGCCTCTAACCTTTCCCTAAATGACAAGGTTTCTTCAGCCAAGGTATTAATTTCCAGCTCCCCAAAAGCCTCTGCTGAGTGACTTGAGCATGTGGCATCACTCCAGACTACCTGCTGCCGTTCTGCTGCAGGAAAGTGCTGCTTTATAATCTGACAGTCCATAAATGAAGCAGTTACGTGTCAAATAGCATCTTTTGACAAACTCGCCGGATGAAAGTCTTCTTTCTTTTGTGTGACATTTCACCACAGTTTTTTCTTCAATGTTTCTGACATTTTTCCCATTACTATGATAAAGTTCTAAAGCAAAAAGAAACTAATAGTTTGTTCTTCTCATGAAAAGAATGAAAAGGAAATGCAATGAAAATTAGAGGAAAAAATAGCTAATGTTGTAGTAGTCAAGTGAAAGATGTAGGACTGAGGATGTAGATGTGATAATAAATACCATGAATGCTGACAGTCTAAGATCAACTTTGTAATGGGATTAGCTGGAAAAATAACACCCCACGAACCCAATATTGACTACATTTTCGGAAGGGGGATCCATTTTTATGTTTCTGAGTGGTAGTTTCGTGGCTCAGTTTCTGGTGATTCCCATGGGAAGCCAGCTCTGAGCCCTAGCATGGCACCTAGAAACGCTCACATTTAGACATGTCTGTATATACTTAGCATGTATACCAAGACTGGTGGAAGACTCCAGCTTTGTTTTTGTCATTTCATCATTCTTGCAGCTACATAACAGGTTTGGGAAGTTCACATTCTGTTTTCAGGTTGCTTTTCTTTTGCACCAGACCCTGCTCCTGTCTCCTTGGACCAAGCTTTTAACGTCAACACCTTTCCAGAGTTTAAATTGTTCTCCTCGGAGGTGGGAGAATTTCTTTTTGGTTTCCTGTAGTGTATTTGAAAGGTGTGCTTTGTGAATGTGACTTAAAAAATCTGTCTGTTGGAACATTTATTTTGAAATTGTGATGGTGACAGCTATTTTATTTCATTGTGGTTTTGCTTAGAGACACCAGCAGCAGGTTACATGGCGTGGCAGTGGCAGTATCTCCTGCATGTCAGGATTCCTCCTCTAAAGTCACCTTTTGTCTGTGGAGTTCTGGGGGCCAAAAACTTCTGAAAACTGGGGAAAAAAACTGGGTCAGTCCTGCCAAGTTAATATTAAAAATAAATGAAAGGAATCCCAATGCAGAGGCAAGTGAACTATCGATTGTGGTTTCTTACGCCTCAGGATGTCTAGACAAATGTGCTGCACCAACAGTACAGTAGCAATTCTTTAATACAGAAGTATTGGAATTTGGGTTCTTCCAGCAGCGCCTGTTGGCTGGACACAGCACAACCCCTCCCATGCCAGCCCCCACCGCTCACACCTTCCTCTCTCCCAGACTTGTAAGGATTTCCCCAAATCCTAAGGATTTGTCCCACAAGAAGACACTGCTGAGCACTAGTCCTTTACAGAATGTATAGTTCTATAAAAAGCTATATAAAATTGTTTTGCAGAGTGATGCCTGCTGAATATCTGCTGCTGACAGAGGAAGGGACTGCCTTTTCATCTCAAAGAACGCAGGTGAGGGTGATGGTGGAAGACAAACCCAGGGGGTGGGAGAAGTCAGAGAAGGGATTTTGCAGTTGTCTGACGTCTCCCCTCCCTGTCTCACACGTTTTCTCTCCTAATGCCCCACAGTCATCAAGGGGAAGCAAAGAGCGGGCACAAACGTTGGCAGTTTGCAGTTCTGCAGTGGAAATCACCAAGTTTGTGCTGAGAAGTTTCCACAGACGAAGCATGTGGCTCCTCTTCCTCGAGCTGAGTCAAATTTCTGAGAGCTGTCAAATCAATCTGACCATTTCTTAGTTGAACTGATACTTAAAATGATCAGTTATGGAAACCATTCTGTGGAGTTTTCTGTTGAACTCAGCTGGAGGGAAACAGAAGGATGTTCCTGCGCTTAAATATCTTCCTAAGAGTTTGTTTAGTTAGTCCTGCACATTGTATTTGACTTTCTGCAAAATAGTTGTGATGCAATTAGTTGTCTGGATTAGTATAAAGCCTCCAACGTTAGATATTTTGCAAACACAAAGATGGCTCTGTCATTCCCAGAGGGTCACAGTTTAAAAAAGGATTTGCATCTCTAATTTCACTCTCAAAAATTTTAAAAAGTCTTCTACATAGGTAAAAACTTAGAGAAGAAACGTTGCCTGTGCTCCAGACACACTTACTGTTTCCACAGGTGGCCATGGTGAGTAAGATGGTGCCTTGATCCTGTATATCCTTTGATGACCATATAATTATTTTTAGGCACCTGAACTTGTGACTTTTCAATAATCATGTAATTCATTGTAAGAAGGAATTTAGTGGGTTTCGTCTGAGCTGTCTGAGCTGTCTGATACTTTGCCTTCCATGAATGTTTTTTCTTTTAAATTTGGGGAAAGCAAAAAAAACCCTGAAAAACAGTAAAAAAAAATACAAACACAAAATTGTAAAGTCATTTTAGCATGTGGTTTGGGACATCCTGCATTCTCTCCAGTCATCTTCTATCTTATGATTATTTTTAATATCCATTTAGGGAATATATCCCTGAAATATTTTTTCTGATGGAAAAATAATATCTTTTAATAGTGTAGATAAATTTATTCTCATTTAATTCCTACTTTTATTGAAATACTATCTGGATGTTCTTTCATTTGCAATGTAATGCTATATGACCTGGGTAAGGGTGCTTTTTGTTGTTAATTTTAACTACATGTCTTAAAGTTTCTAACAGGAATATAAAAATGAATTAGGTTTTGTAATTAGACCTCTTTCTGTAGCAAAATATTGAAAACATACATTAGCAGAACACTGACCATTTCTCAGAATTTTTATATAAAAAACCTACTTGGCCATATAGGTATGTGGAGATGAACATATATAAATATATATACATATACATATATATACTTCTATTTAATGTCTTTTTTTTTTTTTTTTTTTTTTCCCTTGAAGCTGAAAGCCCTCTGGTGGAGCCTGGCGAGTGAAGGCAGCTGACTTGCATGAGCGGGCAGGTTGCTGTGTAAGATTTCATGCTTAATCCATTAGTTCCTTCCAATTTCGCTCAAACTGGGTCAGAATCCGAACATCACATTGACTTCCCTCCTCAGCCACGGATGACTGCCGTCCCAGGGAGTGATTGCTTCAAAGCTTTCATCTGCCCTGGAAGCTCAATGGAAATAGTGGCAATAAGGTTTCGCCCACCAAATTTCCCCTGATTTTGTTGTTAACATTTCTTTTTCTAAGCATACCTCTTTCCAGGAATCACAGTTGAACTAATTTCAATAATCACTTTTGTTGTATTAATTACAAACGCTTTTTATGTTCCCAAAATTTTGATTAACGAGAAAATAAACTCAAGAAGTTACTTTCTGCATAATATTATCTCTGTTTTTATTGACCCTAATTACTCATTGATTTTTCTATTTGAACAGCTGTGTTCGCAGCCATGGAAGCCCCCTCACGTTCTTGGCTGTCACGTCTCATAATTCCTGTCATGAGTTCATCAGCTTTTATTTAAATGCTCATTTTTCTGGACTAGTTGCTTTTTGCTGCATTGTGTCATAAAAGATATGGCTGTAAAGAATGTTAAAATTTATCCTCAACCCAGCCAGGGTCCATCCAACCCCATATCATTCTGTGATTCTGTAAAACTGTGATCATATCCAGCATCTCCATACTGATTAAAAAGTAACAAACAATCACTTTCTGAGGAGTCTTTTTTTTTCCAATGTCATGTGCAGAATGGTCTATATTTCCTTACAGTGTTCTGGGAAGGCCATGGGAGACATTGTGAAACTCCAGCCACCGTCATGAGACATGAACCCACAGCTTTGGTCCCATCTATAGGTGTGCTTCCAGCATTGTTCTGGGTACCGAAGCATCCAGGTTTTATTTCAGCGAGCTGTAGCAATACATCTCTGCTTTTCCTTAGTAACGTCACCTAGACGCTGTTTTCATGTGAGGTGTCCTTTACCTTGCTCTATTTGAGGAGATCTGTTACGCCCAGGAAGATGAAGGGGCAGGAGACACTGTTTCAGACCCATCACAACGTCCAGCAGAAGCCCCTGATGTCGAGACATTTCCGACTCTCATTCATGTGCAAATTGTTTGCCTGTATCACAGATGCCTTTCGGAAGAACCATCATGGGCTACTGGATGGAAGCGTCAGACACTGCTGAAGTGAAAAAACCAGCAGAGCAATTATTGCCTTGTACTCAAGGTTGTACGAGTGGGGGCTACTACCTTGCCTTTTCAAGACACAGGTAGCTAATAACAGAGATAAAACTACCAACACTGTTTACCTGTGGTATTTCAAGGAACATAACAATATGACAATAATTTTTTTTTTTTTAATTAATTTTTGTTTTTCATTTCTGTGTGTGGTTCAGCTCCTCTACTGGCAGTGACCTATGGCAGTTGTCTATTCAACTGTCCAGAAGCCTGCTTTCTCAGTGGAAATTGGATAGGCTATTTTTTTCCCAGTTTTTGTTGGGGTTTCTGTTCTTTCCCTTTCTTCAGTACAGATGTTTTGCATTCCCCTACACTGGCTCTTTTCCAGCTGTTCTGACAGCAGTTTCTTTTGAAACCTGCAGGAATTAAGAGTAGAGCAGGTTTTGGTTGGCTGTGCCAGCCAGCAGGAGAGCAGCCCCAGTAACAGCTGAGAACCTCTGACACGTGGTGGACCTGCACTCCAGGGACTGGACTGGTGGTTGCAGGGTCTCCTCCCCACCCAGGACTCATCCATCAGTGCTCGAGATGTGGCTGGGAATGTGTGGGGAACGTGCGTGTGAGCTGGTCTGGGTTGACAGGGCACCCGAGCTCACTCACAAGCGTACCTGTGAGGAGACTCCTGGAAAACGGCAATTATGTGAGTGGAATTCACATCTTTTCTCCTTCTACTTGCTGACTTGTTGTCATTAAAAAACCAAACAATTAAAAGTTTCAATTCAAGCCAACAGTATGTTCCTGCTATACAGGAGGGAGAGCTTACTGGGTCGTCGTTAAAGTGAGTCTCACTAAAAAGCGATATTTTTTGGTTATAGCCATCAGAAGATCAAGAACCTTCCACTGTTGCAGGGTTCCTCTTAAATACTGGGCCTCACACCCGCTTTGACCATCCCTTGAAGGCAATGCCTCAGTACTTTCAGAAAGAAACCTTTCCGGAGACTTGGAGGACTTCATTCCAGCAGGAAAAGACACAAGAACCAATTTAAAATTCATGTTCAAAATTAGAAACACATCTTTAACAACAAGGCTGATCAAACAGAGAACAAACTGCTATGGAAATGGCGCAGAATCTGCCCATTGGCATCACTAAATCAGGACAGATTGTTCTTTAAGATGACATGCTTGATCTAAACACAACCTGTCAAGTGTGATACAGGGCAAGTGCTGGAATCAAATACCCTGTCATACAGCAAAGGTCGTATCAGCTGAGATAACAGCTCCTTCCTGCAGGACATCAAGGCAAAAGACAGTCCCTGCAGCTGCTCTCGCATGACAAAGCTCCCAGTGCTATAAGTCACACCACTCCGCCTCATCTCCAGACCTGGAATAGAAAGACTCTCTGGTTTGGGGGTTGTTTTTTGTACTTTTTTTTCCCCTCTCCCCATAAACATTTTGGGGGAATGAGCACAAGGAAGAGCTTCACTGCAAGCAGACCAGCTGCTGGCAAAAAGATGTAGGAATGATACTGTAAAAATCAGGAGCTGGTGGCAGCACCCACCCGGTACAATGACTTCAGGAGACCTGCTGGTGAGCTCCTGGGATTTTCCACCTGAAGTGCCCTGAGTGAGACCTGGGAAGAGCCCACACTCTCACTGGCCCCCCTCGCTCAGCACCTGAGTGCAGAATAAACACTGGAGAACCTGGAAAACAGCACCCTGCGGGCGTCTCCCGGGGAGCTGGAACCACCGACTTAAGAAGACATGGTAAAATCCTTTCTGGGCTGGAACTCCTCCTTCCATCCCCCTCCAAAACAAACTCACACTACCAGGCTTTTCTTTTACACTTTTAAAGATGTTTTCTCAGCTGCGTTAGTGCAGTGGAGGAAATGGGAAGCGATGCAGCCTGGGTTTCAGGTGTACAGGGGGAGCACACAAAGTGGGGTCCTGGGTCTCAGATTCTGCCTGTGGCCGGAATCCTGCAGCTCCACACAACAGTCCTGCAACTACTCACCAGGAGCAATTTTCCCACTTCTATTGTTATCTGCTTCTTCCATGTTATGCTTTAAGGATTTGCATCTACAGGTTCCTGCTCTTCTTAATTGCATACGTAGTTTCCCAAGTGCCTTAACAGAGGGGCACCTTCTAGATAA
Source organism: Numenius arquata (assembly GCF_964106895.1). Classification (NCBI taxonomy): domain Eukaryota; kingdom Metazoa; phylum Chordata; class Aves; order Charadriiformes; family Scolopacidae; genus Numenius; species Numenius arquata. Next base: position 69,908,477 of record NC_133581.1, on the reverse strand, counting down.
GATAATTATAATCAAATAAAGATAAATACTCATTACATAAATAGCACATACAACAAATAGAACCTTTCTATCTAAAGGCTAAATGACAGACTTAATGATGAATGATATAGACTAATTACAGGTTTCATAATTCATTAGCATCAAAAAGCAACAACACTTTAAAGCAAGATAAATTGGCCAGAGTAGCCCCGCAGTTCCAGGTGCCAGCCAGCTCGCCCAGCAGCAGCAGAGGCAGAGGAGACAGTGGGTTTATGCTCTTCCAATCCCACTTTTTTAAGTGGTGTTTTGGAGGTGTGGGTGCAGGCACCCGTGACCGGGGATGCTGGCGGCCGGGAGCACAGGGATCAGCCTGGCTCTGGCCACAGGACAGGCATATCCTGCCCAAAGATGGGCTCCTGCCTGTGCCCATCCCTCGCCGTAGCTCCTTTCCTGCGTACAGCACACACTGTGCTGAATTATTGATAGGACTGCTGTATCTTGTGGACATCTTCTCAATGGGGTGCAGGCTCCAGCCAATAAAATCATTGTGCAGCGGCACCGCAGCCCGTCTCCTCGATGGTGAGCTAGATGCCCACCACTGCCCAATCTGCTCGATGCTGAGACAGAACAACAGAAACACACCATTAACCTTATTCCGACAGTGTTTGGCCGTGGAGGAAAGACTCAGGCTACTTTGCTTATTTTTATTTTGGGCATGCAAGCTAGCGCGAGGATAGAAAGTTCACCACAAAAGCTCACAAAGAAACAAATGACACACAGGAGTTGTGGGGACAGACATCTGCTGAAGGAAACACCCTGCCAGCCACAGCATCAGGACTCACTGCCTCAGCTAAAGGGTAAGGTCCTGTCAGCACAGGAGATCAAGTAAAAGGGTAACCTGCCCACCCTCTCCCTGGGAGCTGTGTGCATATGTACACGTGTATTACTTTATGCTTCCTGAAAGAGAAAGGGTGCTAAATACTGCTCCCAAAATTCACTGACTTTAATGAGGAGTAGTTTAACTGCCACTATGTACAAGACAGGAAAAAACTTTACAAAATTCCTGTGCTCAATGACTTCCTGGGACAAACAGTTACAGAGTCTTTTTCATATATTGTCTAAAAAAAAAAAAAGTATTTATTTTGTTATATTTTGGTGGAAATAACAAGGAAAATTATTAAACTCATCAAGTTGCGATGCATCAATTTATGTATATGGGTTCCTTGTAGAGTAGAGTAGAACTGTATAACTCAGCTGGTTTATCATCTATCCATCCATCTATATACTTACCCATCTGTCTATTTTATGCACAGGAGACTTACAAAGAGATGTATCACATGGAAGATCCAAGGGAGAAATTTGAAAAATGTTGAGAAATTCCCTCTCCCTGTAACAGAAACCCTGATGGCTTCCCTGAGCAGGCAGGGCCAAAGCAGCAGCATGGGTTAATCTTCATGGCCAGAGCCACCAGGGCATGTGCTGGCAGCACCATGGGTGGAAATCAGCTGATAGGGATCTGCTACCAATTATAGAGGCTCTGCTGATTTATATCAGCTGTGGCTGGTGCAGTGTGACTCCAAGACCAGCTTTAAACTCCATCCTGAAGGTGCTTCTCCCACTTACCCACATCTGATGGGTGACAGCTCTCGGTGCCAAAGCTGGAGGTGGGGTTCCTCCAGGCTGTTGGCCGTGTTGCTCCCCCAGGGTCTCTGCTGGCTGTGGGACCATCCCACAGACCCTTACAGGTAAAGCTGCCATCAAGGTCTGCAGGAGAGACAGGAAACAACCCATATGGAGCAGACTGAGGTCCCCTCCCTGTGGGTCCCACCTGGAGGGATGCTCCTGCTGCATGGCCAGGCTGCTCCACACTGCAGCTGCGGGACACACAGCAGGAGCAAAATTTCCAACTCTGTAGCGCTTTTGCTGAGCTGATGGAAATCTCCTGCATAATGAGAAGATAAACGTGGAGCTTCGTTGGGAGATTTGCCTGGGTGAGAGAAATCCTACCAATTCGGAGTTGTAAATGGGAGAGAAAAGTTTGAATGAGTCCTATCAAACCTGTGACAAGCAATGTCAAACGCAATGTGCACAAGGACTACCTTTTTTGGCCTGTTTTATGCAGTATCATTAGAAAAGCATGTTGATACAGCTTTCAAGGAGGAATTACAATTATCAATGTCCATGGAGCAGTCAGAAAAAAGGCAGGGAAGAACTGTAAAGACTGAAGAAACACTTTGCGGTTGCAAGTGTCTCTGTGGTGGCAGCAGTAGCACAAGTTCCAGTTTATGTGGGAGGGATTATAAATTGTTCAATAAAAGCTGTTTATTGCCCCAAAGCCTGTACAGCTGCCTATCCCCTGCTCACGGATGGTCACCCCTCCCTGCCCGTTCCCCCACTGGGCTCTCAACCGTCAAGATTGATGAAATGACAACACATCCTTTGTCCTAAAGGATCGTAGATCCACCTGCAGTCACTCTGTCCATAAGACATACTGCCATTTAAATCCTAAAAAACACAGACTTTAAAAAAAATTAAACTCAAAATAAGGAAGAAGCATAGTGCAGAGTCACTGCTTACTGTGATCCCTATTTTAGTTTTATTTATAACAGACGCTGTTATAAAATTAAACCTTTAGATAATTCACATTAAAAAGGTGAGTCTTATGGAAACATTAATTACTTACTGTTACAGTTTATTTTTATTATGTTATCTTGTTACTCTTATTTGTTTGGCAATACCTGTAAAACTTTGATAGCAATAATGTACAAATCCTAAATTTCTACAGCATATGTGAAAACGCTGTCTCAGAAAGCCTATAGCATATTGCAGGTAAAATTAGGCAGAAGAGCTCTGTGCCGGGGAGTGCTGCCATTCGGCTTTGCTTTAAAATGAACTGAAAAAAACATTTCTAATCTACCATGTTTCTCCAAGCTACAGGGTTACAAAACAGACCCAGCATCTGGAAACATTTCAAACCTTTTTTCCCCATTTAGAGTTTAACCTTTTGAAACAAAATTAACAGCTTTTTATTGGGGAAATAATAGTAATAATAATAATAAAAAGCTAGTAGCTTTTTTTTGAACTTTCCAGGGTAAATGTGGGAAATCAGTGGGAAATTTGTTCTACGTACCTGAGTTTTTCTCTCTTCCCACCCCCGTCTGGGCTGGTAAGAGCCCAGAGAGCTGCAGCACAGGAGGGGCAGCACAGAGTTCTCACTGCCAGCAGGTAGGAATTACCCAAAGCAGGACCAAAGCATCACCTCTGATTACTATCGCAGAGGACACGAGGCCTTTGGTGATAAAATTGCCAAAGGCACAAAAGAAGGGTGGCAAAATACGGTGAGGGTGGTGCTGTTTGTACCATGGCACAGGAAGCATTTGGGGAACGTTGGATTAGGTTTTTATGACCAAATTGTAACTGGTGAGAGGATGGTGAGCTGCAGAGGCTGCTGTCCCCAGCGAGGAGCGCTCCCAGGCAGCCGGCTGCGATCAGATGCAGCACTTGGTTTTCTACCGAAGAGCGAGAAAGCTTCAATAATTGAAAGGCTGCTTAAATCTTTTAACCTTTAAATGCTTCTTCTGGGCTATGGTGCTGCTGAACTACAGGTCTCTGCTTCTCTAAAGGGGTAAGAGTCAGAGAAGGTACAGCTGGAAATTATGGCTGATTGGCCAAAATGGAGAAAAACTCTATCTTTCTATTTTTTTGCCACATAAAATAACATAACATAACCTGCCCCCTCAGATATCTCAGACTGTGAAAGATTTGAGCCTGTGGACCTTGTGAATGAAGAATTTTTGGATCAGTTTAATGTGTTGCTGAATAACCACTGTGAGATGACTGATTGAAATTCTCTATAACATATGTAGAAATGAAAAGAGATAAAACAGCCTTAAAAACATCGGGGAAAACAACGAAAATAAAGGGGTTGAATGAATTTTTCTCCTGACAGCTGTTTGGTGCCGCACTCAGCGCTCACTGCTGTTGATATATGCTTAGATGCATGAACGTGCTTCTTCAACCCTACTTCGAAGTTGCAGCAAAAATAACATAAAAGAATACTCATTAGCCACAAAACCCCTTGTTTGCATGCAGATACAGACAGGCATTTGCACACAAATAATCCAGTCCTTAGACATTTCTGGGAAGACAGACCCAGTTTTATGGGTGTTTGTGACTACTGCATCGGGAAAGAGCTGGTCAGGCTGGCAGAGATGTCCAGGAGCACCATTTTGCAGTTTGACCAACACTAACAATGAAACAGAGCGTTTGGACCCTGAGAAGACAGAGAAAACTTCAAGTATTCCCACGCTGCATCTCAGTATTTCATGCCTTCCTCCTCTCAACGCCGTCTCAGGCAGAAAATAACACTTGCAGCCCCAGCTGAAGTCCTTGCACATGATTGATAAAGGACTTCTTATCTAAGAATCTTCTTTTCAAAAGGAAGCCAAGATGGTTGACTCTTTATTTCTGTAACATCTGAAAAGCAATATCTGACTTCAGATATTTTTTTCTAAAGATTCAAAGAATGTTGATTTCCTGTCATATTGATGCAGCAATGACATATACGATACAGTGATTAATCACTCCTCTAGTCACCATTCACTTCCCTTCTTACGTAGGTTAGGCAGTGAAGAGCTGTGCCTAATTTAGAAAGAATAAATCTATTTATCCCTAGTAGAGTTATTTCACTGTTCAGCACCATTTTTTTATAGTAAGTTTCATTTACTTTTGACTCTTGACCAAAGGAGAATTGATACATACGACCATCTTTTAAACGTCATTAACCTGATGATGTAACAAACACAGAGAAACCCATTAATTCAAATATACATAATCAAAAAGTCATGCAAACTAAATTAGATATACAGTTAGAGCAAGATATGCCATCTGTTCAAACTTTCTAAGGGCTAAAGTAACTGAGATGAAGCCAATTTCAGTAGGCAATAATAAAATTATGCTGCAGAGTTACAGGCTCTATGTCCCACAATTTATTCCCTTTCTCTTAAATGATTATCCTAAATCATATGAATACGATCACTTTCATCCATTCATTACCTGTTCTACCTTCTTTTTGACTATTAAATCCAACAACCTTTGTCAATGAAATGTAGAACAGAACTCTTAGAGCTGCTGAAATGGCGTAGGAAAACGTGTCATTAATTTCCCGACAGCAGTAATTTCAAATATTTTATATGCTTTCTTCAAACCATCACCACTTGTTCAGTACAAGCAAAATAGACGTTAAATTATACAGCTGACCCTTGCATATAATGTATTGAATACTGCCCTGTTTATGGGTGTGATGTTATTTTGTCCAAATGTTATGTCTTGAACCGATCCGCACCCCACCTGCTCCATCAAACAAAACACCTGGAAAACTCCTAAGTGAAAACATCGTTTGCTGCAAAAACAATTTATTGTTCCAGACTTACAAAATGTCACCTGAATAAAGGAGCCTGGGATATTGCTGCCAGGGAAGAGAGCAGCTCGGCTTTCCCCCGGGATTCCGGCTGCCCCCACGGCTGGGCACCATCCCAACTCCGCAGTGTCATTCCCTGTGCCAAGCCCTGTCCCCCGTGCCCTGAGACACAGAGCCCAACCCCACTTTTCCACACAACACTGCACCTGGAAGGGCAGCTCTGGCATGAAGAAGGACATTTCAGCTGCTTTTTCAGCAATGGAGGCACTGCACATCCCCTGCTGAAGCAGCATTACCTTTGTGGGCTGATTTTGGCCCAAGCTGGGCAGAGTCTCTCGAGTGATGCTGGGACAACAGGGGGTAAGTGCAGCCGGAGCCTTTGGTGAGCCCTCACACGCACGGGAAGATGGTGCGCTGCTGTTTATCATCTCCTCACTTGCTAAATCAAAGCACCAGTTAAGTGATAATGATATCATCTTAAAAACCCATTTACTTCTTGGAAATTAATCCACAGATTAGGAGGCTAATCCTCCTCTATTTAACGGTGTGAGAAAGTGCTGGCTCCCCAGCATGGGTCCCCAGTCTGGGTTTGGCATGTACCAGCTCGCACTGCTCCAGAGACCCCAGGCACGCCTTGAGACACGTGGCTGGGCCCAGACTACTCTCCCCTGCTTGGGGACAAACACCACGCAGGGCACAGCTCTGTCCCACTGCTCCTCCCCATGGTGGGAGCATGGACCTGGGAAACGGGACACTGGGGGTAGACATCAGGGATAAGATCGTAGAATCATAGAATCATAGAATGGTTTGGGTTGGAAGGGACCCTAAAGACCATCTAGTTCCAGCCCTGCTGCCCTGGGCAGGGACACCTCCCACCAGATGAGATGACTGAAGAAGTTCTTTGGAGAGACTTTTTATTATTGAATTCTTGGTTTTAAGAACCATCTACTTAATAAAAATAACCAATGTCCTGGTTGAGGTAAAACAGAACCAGTTTTCTTTTCAGTAATTTCTAACAACCACATGCAGCAGAGAGGTATTTTTATTATTTGCCTCTAGAAGTTGTTTATAAAAATAAATTAAATTTTGCAGGACTCAGTTGAACTAAAACAGCAAACAGTTCATTCCTTTCTCTCTCTCACTATGTTGGAGAACATGGTAGAGCAGCCCTGGCCCAATTCTTCGACATGTAACTTGTGCACAGACAAACCTCTTTCAAACCCACATGGGTTTGGTGCTAATGAGATCATTTGTGCTTCCTTACACGGCCATGGGCTGGCGAGAGCAGAGCCGGTGTTGGACAACCATAGCCCTCCAGCAGCGTTCCTGGTGTGGGAAGGAAGCTCCACACTCTCTCCATCACTTCCCTTGATGTTGTGGCACTGAAGGAAGAGTTTGAAAAGGAGTCCCAAAGGAAGGAGATAGAAACCATTGGAGGTGAGTGCCGTGCCAGCCCTGTGCCTGGGGGGACCCATGCAGCAGAGCAAGGCGAGGGACAGGACAGGAACGGCCACCAGCCCAGGGCACAGCACCAAATAGGCAGCTTCTCAGGGGGGACATCTTGCCATAAAGCACCAGGGTAACGATGACTTGGTGGGTGAATCATCCCCAAACTGCCAAATTCCCACCCACGAGCAGGGATTTCAGTAGCCATTACCCGAAGATGGATAGCGATGAAATACAGCGTTAATGGGCAGCTTGGCACTGCAGAGCAGCCCGTTATGTTCTGAAAGGAAGGAAAAGTAGCCACGGGGGCAAAATTATCTTTGCAGATAAACAGAGCCAAGCGTGCATGCACTGTGAACTTAAACTCATGCTGGTTTGGGGATATCTGCAAGGCTGAGACAAATGTGAAGGGAAGGAAGAGCCCGATAACAAGTGAGGAGCATCCGAGCAGAGCCAGGGATGGGAGAGCTGCACCTCGGGGCATCCAGCCCCCCTCACCCAGGGACATCGCTTTGCTGGCAGTTTCTCAGGTCTTTCCATCACTGTGCATATGGTAAATTGTAGTGATATTAAGTGTATTAGCAGTGTTAAGATTCCCCACCAGGCGCTCACAATTCAGTGGTCTCTCACTCCCAATGAGGGCACCAATACCTCCTGTCTCCATCAAACGGGTACAGGAGGCCAGGAGAAGCACAGACCTCAGAAACAAACCCTGAGATTAGGGCAGTTTGCCTCAAACCAGCTGACAGAATCTCTCATCAGCAGTGGGACAGGGCAAGGGCAACCACATTTCATCTTTTGGGTTCGGCAGCATCTTTTTTCGGAAGCCCCAGTGATTAACAGGTCACAGCTCACGCCCTGAGCCGGGACAGACCAAGCCGTGGGCTGAGCCTGCTCTCCACTTGCTCTGCTCTTCATGGACCTCTCCTCCAAGGCCTTCGCTTTAGCTTTTGCACAGGAAAGGAAAGTTTGCATTTTACAATGGCATCTGAGACAATTTACTGTTGTTACAGAAACTAATTGCCGGCAGAATGGGTAAACTGGAAAGCACGTGTATATGACAAAGGAAAGAACTGGAAAGAAGACTTAAAGACAAAAGTTTGTGGGTTTTTTTGTGGCATATTTTGTATTGTGTTGTCTTTTGGTTTTTGTATTATTTTGTGTTATGGATTTTACCTCTAAATGTCTAATAAATCCATATAGCTTGTTCTAAATGAATATATTAAAAAAGGCATCTATAGCTTCAGTCATGATGGGTACTTAAAAATGCTACATTCAAACTTAATTAATTTTATATATTCTTGCATGCTTCAGCATCATCTTGTGCTATTACTCATTTATTTTGAAGTGTATAAAATCACAAACAGTTTTATCTTGCTTACTGTGTTTCACTTATAGGCTGAGCAGTCCCATCACTCGGCAGAGAACTCTGAGGAACTTGGTGATTTCCTGGTTTGGTCATGAACCTGCTCTCCGGTGTGTAGCTGTATGAGCAACCGACTGTTCAGTTCTCTGGCCCGATTAAATCAAGGACAACTTTTCTTTCTCATTGACCTCAATAAAAAAGGAAACACAAAATTGATTAATCAAATATTCAAGGTTTAATTTTTTCCTAAAGAAAACACTTCCTTCCCCACTTAAATGTGATAAACTTAAATTGCATTAAGAAGAAAGAAAAACAAACCCCAAACATTTTTAAATTGAAACAGATACCACTGTAAAAATAAAGCGCTTCAATTATTATTTATTTGCTCTTCTTTTTTCTTTTTTCCCAGTCAAAAGCATCTAACACATTCATTACAATTCACACACACATTCATTACAATTCCACAAAAGCTATGATTAACCTAAATGTGTTTTCATTCTTTAGATATTTAGCTGGCTCAGGTTTTGCTCAGCTGTATTTTGCGATCAGAAAGGCGATGCCTGGCCTGTTAGTGCTTACCTTGCTCTACAGCATGGGGCATGCTCCTCTGACCCAGCTAATTACTCTTTAATGAGTTCCTTCCCCATGGGGTTAAACGCAATGCTAATGGTGGTCAAACGGGGGGAGGGAGGTGATTTCTGGACACGGTTTTGCGTGATTGTCCCTCCAGAAGCTGCTGGTTCAGTGGGAGCATCGCACAGACCATGGTTTCCCAGGGCTGCAGTGGCCACACATCCCCCAGAGCTGGGGAGGACCATGGAGGGCTTTGCTCCAGCCCCCAGGGTCAGGACATCACACAACACCACGGCAGGGTCTGTGTCACCCCGGGGGTCCCAGGGGTGGCCGGAGCCAGCAGGCACAGGCAGCAGAGCTGCTATGCCATGGGCTGTCTCTCCGACCTATTCTTCCTTCTAGTTCCTGTGACTGCAGTTATCTTCTAGACCAAGAAATCAACGTCCATGTCTTTCTTTTAGTGTTTCAACCTTTTTTTGTCTTTTTGCCCCCCTCCGCTACAATGTAAAATCTGGCAGGCGTCTTTTTTGTTATTATAAATATATTTCTATCAAAAACCTCTGGTCTAAATATTCCTCAAGGAAACAATATATTTAAAAAAATAATTTTACCGTGGAATGCTTGCTCTTTGACACAAACGCATTTCCAGGACACTAAGGAATAGCAGGTGATATGTTATCTTGCCTCTGAATTTCAATGGCAAGTGGCATTTCCTTAGAAGAGAGGGGGAGTGAATAGGGGGATGTTGAGCTGCTGGAGGGTCTGGGCTGTGACCTCGGCTGGGGCAGAGCACGGTGGCTGCCGGGAATGTCAATGGCTCCAGCCACCGCGCCGCGGCGTTTCCCTTGTGTCCCCGGAACATTCATCTCATCCCCCCCTCAGCCTCCTACTTCCCTCTGAAGTGCAATCTCTTACATTGCAAACCCTTGTATTTTTTTTTTCTGTATTTTTGTCCACTGTGCGTTGTCTTTCTCATTTTTCAGGCATTGTTCTACCTGAGGCTTTTGCATGTTTATTTGTGCAGGGGCCGGGTGGTGGAGCGGTCGCCAGACCCTGATGTCAGCCGTAAAAGACTGAAGAGAATCCTTTTTAGCCTCTCAGAGAGCCACAAGCGGGAGCCACAGTAGCTCAGCATATGTTAGCCAGCGTTAAAGTGTTCAAAAATCAACCCAAGCAAGGATATTTGGAATTTTTCATAGATATTTATGATTTTGTGGAATTAGCAAATCGTATCTAAGTATATGATTCTTTTTAGCCTGAAAACAAAACTAAAGCAGGAACAGCATTGTGTAAATCCAGAACTGACTGAAAATGAGTCAGGGGAAATAACAAACCTTGTTTAAAGATGAATTTCTAATGAGATGTGACAAGAAATTAATCCAGTGTGACTTGGGTAATAAACACAACAGCTCAGTTTGTGGGGAAGGGGGAGTGGAACTTTACTACGCTCTTTTCCAGGAAGTTGTAGGAAAAATTGTCGGTAATAACATTCAGGGCAAATTGCTGATGACAAGATGATTTTTTTTTAACGGGCTGGGGAATTGGCCCGTATAAAGGAAGTGTTTAATGCCACAATAAATGGATTTAAGCTGCAGTCTGCCAGAGCCTTTTCTGATCCCCAGAGTGTCACAGGGTCTCACGTCCCAGAGACCCACAGTCTAAGTGGTTCAGATTTATTCCTCTTCTGTGTTGGCTCTTTGTAATAATCCTGGTTTCTCCCTAGAGCATCACTGTATTTTTCTATCCAAATTGCATTTCTCTTCCTTTGAGTTACCCTCTCTGTCATCCCATGGTGTTCTTGTTAATTTTGAGCGTAGTCCAAGTTTATTAGAACCTGTCCCTTCCTCCTGGTGACAGTACCCAGAAAAAGGCTGGTGCAAGGACCACTGGCCTACTGATATCGGCACTGAGAACTCCTAATTGAAATAGCTGCTAAAAATCCTCAAATAAAATGTGATTTAGGATGGCATTTTTTTTTCCAAAGAACATAGTGAGCATAATACTATCTTACAAATAAATGTAAATGTAAATAAAAAAGGATGCTTTAATAAGAAGCCTGGATACTCGTGACTCTTGCAATAGTAAAAGTTGCCACCGTGGTGAAAATAAATTCTGTTTATGTGTTGTTCGTGAGTAGACCATTCGGTACAGAGTAATGGCTGGAGAGAAAAAGCTTTTACAATTCTATTAGTTGTAATGGATTTGTAGGTTCAAACATACCATTTATCATCTGAGTTCCACCCAAAATGAAAAGCAATACGTAGAGCTAATTAATTACCAGCGCCAGTAATTAACTGTTCCCCAGATGTTTGTATTTCCCCGGGATGAAGGAACGGAGGCTGTTCTGAGTGTGAGTTCACAGGGAGGAGGCGTCCTGCGGGATCGTGGCCGGGAGAGCCAGGGATCCTGTGCCAGCCCCAACACGGGTCGCCGGGGGAAGAGGCAGCCAAGGGTCACCCCGATACACGGCGTGGCTTGTCCTGCCCGGGGTGTGTGGCACTGATTAATCATCTCATCCCTGGTTCCTGCTGCAAACACTTTTCAAATATCAAAGCTCCTGTCTCTGGGCCGCATCAGAAATCTGGGTGCTTTACAGGCTCAGGCAAGCATCAGCGCTGAATTAAAGCCGAAGCCTTGATTCTCTGGAGACCGTGTGCTGGATGGATTAAACACACTTTTCAAATACTCCTCTAAAGCTCTGAGCCAGGAGAAGAAAAAAAAAAGCGACTTGAATCTCTAACAACTGTGCCTTTATTTATCAGTCGGAATAAAGCTTATGCATTATGCATTTCAGGGATGCATTAATGTTGGCATTACTTGAGGAAAGGCAAGGCTGGATTTATGGCTGTGCCTCGTGCAGCCGCGGGGCTGGCAGGAGCAGGGCTCTGTGGTTACAGGCGTGTGATGGGAGTGAAGGTATGAACGCAGAAAGCCTCGGGACTCGGCATCTCCCACGGTGCTGCCACCCATGGCTCTCACCAGAGGGGAGCACCAGACCAGCAGGAGGTTGGTCGCCGATGCATCCTGTGTGAGCTTTCCTGGGGACCCTGCTCTGAAGGAGCCAGGACCAGTGTTCCTTGGCTGAGGTGTGCAGGAAGGCCTCCAGGACCAGTATTTCTTGTATGAGGTGTGCGGAGAAGGTCTCCATGCTGCCTGGACTGAAGGAGAGCAGAGGACTGTGAATGCACCGGTGCTAAGAGGGGAGAAGATTCAAAGGTTTCCGAATGCCAACTGCATCTTCTAGAAGTATGGATCAGTTATCACATCACTGATGCTGATTCACCAGGTCACCTCTGGCAGACGCCCTGATTAGCAAAGTCCACATCGCTTCCCTGTTCTCTTGCTAGCTTTTCTGACATCCACAGCTGTGGCTTGACAATCCGGAGCTGGCCTGCCAAGCGCAGAATAGCATTTCAGATTTATAAATGTGGAGGGCTGCACACACCAGGCAAGAATTTTCAGGGAGAAGGTGATTCATTGTTATAAATCACAGGGAGAAGACACATAATCATTTGTTATTAAACGAACAGAGAATAAATCAAACACTGAATGTAACTCTGAGAAATGCTACAAAAATGATGGGGCAGGTAATGGGAAAAACAGGCAATCTGGCGGGCACCGAGGCTCCACGGGAAAGCGCCGCACCGGCTACTGGGGCCCTGGTTTGACAGAAATAACGATGATGGGTAGCTGTGTCTTGATGTGGCGGGGGAAGTTTTCTGTGCTTACACGCCATGACCTGTATTATTGATCCCGAAGATGCAGCTGATTGGGATCAGAGTGCAAGTACCCGGGAGCAGTCACTTATGGGAAGGAGAGGAGGAAGTTCTGTATCTTCTGTTACTAAATCAATCACAATTTAAGGAAAGAGAAATTAATAGTAACCCATGCCTGGTACTGGAACGGCTGTGTGAGGGCAAGGGCTGGATCCCTGTCAGCACCACCACCTGCCTCTGGCATCCTACGAGTGACTCCTTTCCTCCAGATGATGCTCCAGCTGAAGCACATCCCCTGTTTCTGATGGACTATGGGCAGAGTGGTGGGAATGGTGTGTTCTCATGCAGGAAGAGGCACATGGACATCTCTTGTTGTTGAAACGGACTTCTTAGATTCATAGAATCATTTTGGTTGGAAGGGACCTTTCACATCGAGTCTAACCCCCAACCCAACACTGCCAAGTTACCACTAACCCATGTCCCTCAGCACCATGTCTGCCCAGCTTTTAAATACCTCCAGGAATGGTGACTCCACCAGTGCCCTGGGCAGCCTCTGCCAAGTCTTGATAACCCTTTCAGTGAAGAAATTGTTCCTCATATCCATCCTAAACCTCCCCTGCCACAACTATTTTTGATAGTGAATAAAAAGAAAAAAGGGGCAATGAGTGCTGGCGAAAGGTCCACCTGGTGCTGTGGAGCACCTGTGGCCAGTGCAGGTGGTGGCAAGGTGTCACTATGCCTAGGGTGTCACCATGCCCTGGCACATCTGCTGCTGGGGGGAGATAGAGCCGCCCCATGCAGCCAACACGGACCATGGGGGACCCATGGGGACCCATGGACCCTAAATTCCAGTTGGGTGGCACCGCTGTGCACAGCACTGACCTACAGGAGTCACAGCTGCTTTTCTGCCCACAAAGAAATCCCAATTTCCTCCCTCCTTCCACACATCCTAGCAGAGGAGGAGCATCTGGTCCCTCTTTTTACTGGACCATGCAAACATGGACTAATCAACTCTTGCTACTCTTTCAGTGGACAGAGACGGATTTACAGTGATGAATTTACCCTAGAATTTACATCAAATTTTCACATAAGATGAAGAAAATAATTAGGACCGCAAAGAAAAACGCATCTTGATTCTGATGTGCCATCCAGGTTGCACATTCCTGGCTTGCCAGAAACCCTGTTGATTTACCTTTTAACTTCTTCCAATTGCTGAAAGACCTGTCTTAAAATGTTTTCACAGGAAACAATCCTTAATGTGAAGTTCAGACACATGGCAAACACCCATTGTGCTTGCAGCAATGACCAGGCTGGCAGAGCTTCATCCCCAGCCCAGGATATGTGTGTTGTATCTGTCCCCCTCATCCCCCCCTCCCCCCCACTTTATAATTAATTAGGGAGCATCGTAGCTGCTGCCAGGAGAGTGATGAGCTCCTGTTATACTGGTCCACATCTGTGTTACGCCACTGGGCATAAACTGGAGCTGGACATGTTCCTGTCCCTTAACTAGGCACACTGCAGGATCTGTAATTTATCTGCATAAAGCTTTGATATATTATGCTACATCAAATCTAAAATATCATTAATCAGTTACAAATCATTATGATTGAAGCTCATCAGTGGTCTAAAGATCATTCCAAGCTGCTTGTTGGGTACAATTAAGGTAGAATAGAGTTCTAAGTGCCAAAGTCTCCATTTTCAGGATTTTGGCATCGCTGACCTGTGCAGGAGGAGTCCTTCAGCCACTCAAGATTCAGGTGCAAAGACAGAAAGTGGAGGAGGCTGGAAAACTGCTGAGAAAGCAAAAAGATGAGGTGCAGAGAGGCTGCTTGTACCCACCTCACACGGGAGTCGAGGGGAGTTTTGCTGGATGAAGCTCAAAGGGTCTTCCCACCCTCTCCTTTTGGCATTCCAGAGGTGCGAGACCAAACCCCCTGCGGGCCCACAGAGCGTGGTTTCTCCAAGAGAAGAGCCGGGGCCTGAGGAGGGGGGGTTAAACCTGGGAAAAAAATCATTGTGAGATTAAACACTGTGTCTGGGTTGCTGTTTTGCTGGTTTGATTTGTTTTGGTTTGTTTGGTTTTTTTCCCCATTTGTGGATCTTCTGAGCCCATTTAATGGAAGGCGGCAGCAGAATACAGACCTAACAAATGGCATGTTATCTTCAGGACAAGATTGCTGCCACCTTAATAGACCCTCAGAGCAAAGAAGTGGAGGAAGATAAATCCAGCAGGTTATACAATGCCTTCAGAAATATTTTTTATTTCTCATATTTAAAATGTTTTCTCACAATGCTAGAAAGCTATTAAATACAAATGTGAAGTTGTATAAGCTTCCAAGAAAAGGTTTTCCTTCCCGTCTGATAAATGTCCATGTGCATGTGAAATATATTTAAATTTAAATAACATTTTCAAACATACAATGCCAGAGACGACATTTTAAAAAGTTACAGCATGGGAGTCTAAGCAAAAACTAGATGCAGAAAAAAAAAAAAAAAAAGAAAACATTGTGAAGTGGCCACTGTTCAGGAAAAAAAAAAAGGCTTCTGGTCTTCTGTGAACTTTTGCAACACCTAAACTTTTGGAAAAAAGATAGTTTGGGCAGGTCATTAAAATTAAAGGTTTTTGATGCCCCTGTGGCCCGAGCGGTATCTTGCTGTTCTGGTGAAAGGGAAGCACTTCTTCCTGGGCTCTTGGCTGCAGCTGAGCTCCTGGTGGCAGGGTTTGAGCTCCATGACCATGAACATCCCTTCTGCTGCAGAGGAGGACCCGGGTGTCCCTCACAGCTCCTGTCACCAGCCGGGGAAGTGGCAGGTGGGGCTCCCCGACAGCACTAATTGTACTCACTCAGCCTGGAAGAGCGTGGCACTTGGTGCACTGATACACGGCTTTTTGCCACTGTCTCCTCATCCCTGTAATAGCTTTTCTGTACTTATGTCCGAAACCTCTTTCTCTTGGTGACAGAGCCATAAATACTTTTTAGTTTTGCACATGCCAATCTTACGTCTTGCCTTCTGACGCACTATTTAAAATATTGACTTAGTTACTGGGTTAGAACCTCAGTCACAGTTGTACAACTCCACTGTAATTCTCTTCTCCTCCTTTTTTCATCTGTCTTTCTATAGTGGTGTTCAATTTTCAGTTGCAAAGGTTATGAGTGCAACCACAGTATGGGTGTCATACAAAATAGAGCAATAATAGCGCTTTCTACTCTGCACCGTATCGTTTCTCACAGCACATTTATCACCGCGGAGCCAGAGCGCTTTCCAGAAGTGCATCAAACCATGCAAGGAGTGCCTCTGAGGTGGCAAGAGGACTTTCCATGGCTCCTCTGAGACAGACGGGCACAGAGGAGGGGAAGAAAAGAAACAGTGAGCTCCAATACAGCTTTACATTAATTTTGACAACATTAAGAGTGATGCTACCTCTTCTCATTTATGAGATGGTGGGAGCATTTCCAGTCACTGGGACTGAGGTCACATCTCACTATGTGCTGTAAAAGGTATTATTATTTGTGGTCATGTTAGAAAAATGTTCTTCTGCTTATTTTACCAGAACTGTGCTCATAAGTCATGAGTGTACGTGTCATTATCTGCCCACCAGCTGCTGTCCTCACGCATCCCTCAGGCAAAATTCAATCACAGCTTCTCATGAATAAAGGATTTGGGGTCTCCTCCATGTCAGCGCGGTTGCAGGATCCATTAAGCAGGATGGTGGTGCTGATGTGCTCCACTCCAGCAGATCGACCGGCCAGTTAAACAGCCTTCATGTCCTCACACTGTCAGAAAAGAGGCACAGAGCATGAGATGTTAGTAATGATCTTCCACTTTGGTCACCAACCCACAAGTAACTTTAATAAATTATATAAAAATTATGTTTTGACCTCAAAATTGAGGATTCAAATATTTAGCATTATTGTCTGAATTCAAGCTCAAAGTTTTGTTCCACTTGTAAGAAATGTATTTAATTTTCCATTTAATAAAAGCACAGTGTCAGATTCAGAAGGGCTAAGGCATCTCTGAAAAATTAGTGTATCTCCAGAAGCATCACATCCTCATCTCATGTCTTCTCGCTGCTTGACCCAGAATGAAAGCATCCACCTCCAGGGAATGGCCCTGACCTGGACGTGAGGACATACTGCTTCATGAACCTGTCTCAAGCCTTGCTGCTAAATTTACTCAATCTCACATAGAATGACGAAACCCTCACTGGGCCAGAGAGCTCATGAGGTCTTGGGATCAAGTCCTCCCTGTCCCAAATGGCCTCTGTGGTCACGGCTGTGGCTCCTGGCTTGTACATGCAGCTGGGCACTGGCAGCTGGGCACTGACAGCTGGGATCTGAAGGTTATGAGATGCTCTGGTACTTCCATTCTGGAAGTCAGAGAAAGAACCTTTATTGTGAAAGTGTGTATACAAATCAGAGTTTTTAACCAATAAGTACAGTTTCATCATGGTGTAGCAGTTGTGTGGGACTCCTGTTCACGTAGTGAAAGTTTTCCTGCCAAGAGTCCCAAAGTACTCATGATTTTATCATGATGCTCTTACCCTCTGAACACTTTGAGATGTTGCACTTTGCTTATTGCTCATTACTTGACAATTAATCATCATCCACCAGTCCTCTTCGCGAACTTATGCCAATGACCGCTCCTCCTTTTTGCCCACGGATCAGTGTGTTGTCAGCATTGGTTTAGTCACAAATCTAAAGCACAGCACCATATGAGCTGCTCTGAAGAAAAATAACTCTATCCCAGGCAGACCTAGAACATCTTCATATAAGTCTGCCCAGTTCATGAGTTTTTAACCCACATCAAGTTCCAACTCCTTTTTAATGACTGCATCACTCCAAGAAGTTACTTCATATAAAAGAAACAAAGGAATTAGAAGTAGAAAGATGTATTAGGTCATGCAATACATCTCCCTCCCAGTGCAAAACCTGTTCCCTGGAATCCATTTCCTAAAAACTTTTAAAATAGATTCAGGTTAAATGAATTTTCAGACATATGCTCACTGAGTAGTTACTCAGAGCTCAACATGTGAATTGCAGCTATATTGTAACAGTCAAATAGGAATAATCTTAATGCAGAAGTCCATATTTCTTCCTAGTTACTTGGCAAATCTTTTCTGGATTTAAGCAGTTTCCAAGTAGCTTTGAGACCAAACGCAATGTAATTCCTAAATCTGCCCTCAGTGAATCAGGAGCCATTAAGGAAGTGGTAGAGTCTTATTTCACTATGCATCAATGTTAAACTGTATCTCATGTTCCCATTTTTCTTCTGAAATACAATTTCAATATGGATTACTTGTAAAATAGAATGCATATGTAATTTTAAATGTGGTTGGGAGAAGTTATGTTCACACTGGGATGGAGCAGAGCGTTCACGATTCAGTGGGAACACAAAGCTGGCGTAAACACTCAATTTAACTCCTATTCAAGTTTACCATATTCTCACACAATACACCACTTTCCCTGAAATTGCAAAGAACTGATAGTTCAATTTTCTTCCTGGAACACTCATCACACAAGATGAATAGAAAATGTAATAATGCTTTGAACTTCATTTACTTTTACCCACTTGTTTTGACTAGAAAGATTTTTTATCATAAAAATCAGGTAAACTGCAGAACCTAAAACAATAAGTGCCTGGATAAAGCATGATGCTCTTTGTTAACATTCCTGCATTAATTTGTGAATCATAAGATTTTTACATCTGGTAAGTGTCTACAAATCAAGATTATTAGTCTCTTAATAGGCAAATTGAATAGGTAGCAAAGCAGTCAACAAGGGCTTTTTCTCTTTTCATTTCTTTCAAAAGTGGCAAATGACAAAATGACTAGACTATAATATACATTTATAGTAATTACAAAATTTTTAATTCTAATTGTCTAGAAATTGGATTAAAATGTTTAAAAAAGCATGTCAAGCATCCATCAGTGGAAAATCCCATGGAACCTGTGATGTATTTCATGTCTGTAGAGCATAACAGAAGGCTGATCCGTGTCTCAGTGTGCTCAGCAAACAGTGTTCCCCACCCTGTGTCATAAGCTGCATCTCTAGGCTGCGATTACTTCTCTGATCCCCAAGTCTCAATCACGGCCCTTATTTAACAGATTCTTACGAGGCTTTGCAACCAGTGAAGCTGAGCTTGGAGCACCCCAGAACCGGGCAGGGGCTCCAGAGCACCCGTTGCTCTGAGCAGGAGAGGCCAACAATAAAATCTGACCCAATAATGTGCTTGTTCTGGAGCAAACCACTCAGTGTGAGTGTCCTTTCTTGGAGCTGGAGGAACATTTATGTCCTTGGGCATTTTTGCTTATTTAACTCTTTGGGAATACTGTGCCACTAAGCAGTAGTGCCCAGAATGCATCTCCTTCCTTCCTCTCCTTGAGGTGAGCTCTTGTCTGGGTCAACCATAGTTCAAGCATCAAACTGGACATAATTCACTGGAGAGTTTAATGAGGATGCTTATTAGACGATTTTACTTTGCTCAATGTATGTCTTGGTAATAACAGTTCATCATCAGCCATTATAGTGTTTCCGATAGGAAACCTCTGAATATTTTACAAAGCCATCTGAAGTTGAGTTCATTCATTCCTGTTTCTTTTCTGGTGCAAGAGAATGTGCTCGCAAATGTATGTTCTGTACCACACGGCGTCTGTCTGCTTGTGTACACGCTACAGGCAGCGCTGCTGGTGCTGCATCTCCACGTCTGTACCAGCCAACAGGCATTGGGAACACCTACAGGCTCTCCCAGTGCCACAGGGGTTCCCAAGCATTATAGTCACAGAATCATGGAATATCTCAAGTTGGAAGAGACCCATAAGAATCATTGAGTCCACCTCTCTGCTCCTCGCAGGGCAAATTACTCTACTTAATGATGGCATTACTAATTCCAATGTCTTTTTAATTACCTCTCTTGTTGTCACTGATTTTTCTCTTGTTCAGAGTCTTGTTTTTCTCTTTAATTATTTTTCCATCATTATCACTGGAGCAAAACATCTGCTGCTCTTTAATACACATCCTTCGCCCTAGGACTATGTTGCATCTCGTACTTCCCTATGTCCTTTGAGTTTTCTTTACCTACAACATCTGTTTGGGTCCTTTAAAGCTGAAAACACTGAACTTCCTTCTTTTCAGGAGTCTTTCTCTTTTTTTTGTTACTTTTTTCCCAACATAGTCACTTCTCAGAGTAATTTGTGGGAAAGTTATTTCTTCCATTGGCATTACCTGTTCTTTCACCTTCCACATAAAGTGTTGCTTTTCCTTTTTTTTTTTGTCCAAAATACGAAGACAGCACTATATTGCTAGAATTGGAACGCACTCACCATAGGGAATTAAGCCACCAAAACTCCTCCTCTTTCTTCTTCCTTGGTGGCCAGCAGCATGGCTCTGGGGGTGTTCAGGGGCCGTGGATTGTGCACTTCTGCAGGCAGGGGTTATTTTAGCCCCTGGGCAGGGTGTGTAAGGTCTGGGGTCACAGGGACAGACCAGAGACGCTGCTGGATGGTACCAGGAAAAAAGCCTTTATTCACCTGCACTGCAGGGATAGATGAGCAGTGACAGCAGAGGCTGGTCCACGAGGCCACGGAGACTACCCCAGCCAGAAGCTGAAAATAAAATCATTGCAAGTCTCCCCTTCCCCCCATTTCTGTTTGCCATTCACAGCTGTTAATTTAATGGATGAGTCCTTGCAGATGATGAATCTGCCCGCCCTGAGGCTACAGCCCACACGCCACATGTGCAGGCTCCAGCAGCGGGCTCTGAGGCTCACTGAGACCCCGGAGAACCTCGTTGAGCTGCACATCATGGATGAAGGTTGTCACCCTGGGAGGGGAGCAGACCGTGGCTCGGCAATGATATGCGGGTGCACCTTCTGCTGGCTTCTGGTGAGGGTCTCAGCCACAGCACGTCCTGGCGCAGCCTCCTGGGCCAAACCCTTCTTCCTGAACCGTGCTGTGAACAAGTGAGTGGAGTAAATTCTTGTTGTGTTTCTGAGAGACAGCTTCAGCCCAGCCTCCCATTCCAAATTTCCTGTCCTTTTCCACTTCCTTATTTTCTTTTGGTCACTAATAAAGGATTGAATGTAGGCACCACTTCATCTCAGGTAACACTGAGAAAAATGGAAAGATTATCTCCTCAAGCACAACACTTAGGAATCTTTGAGGTCACTTATTTCAGTTTACTCTGTCGGAGAGTCGGTTCCAAGAAATAATCAGATTTCATACATAAATGAGTTTCCAGCGAAAAGCTTTTCCAGAAACCCAGCTATTGGAAACTCTGGTAGTTGCAAACCTTCCTGTATAGCCATCAAATGTGTTCACAGTTAGTTTACACTCTTTCTTCTACTGCCAAATTAGCCTCAACAACCATGTTTCTATCATATGAAATTGGCAAGCAACTTTTTGTACATTTGTATTATTTATTAAAAAAAAAACCACCAACCACAAGCCAAGAATATTAGATTTCAGTCCTAGACTCCGTTTTTCTCTCCTGTTCAAATTGCATCCTGCACAGCTTCGGAGGTGCTGAGCTAGCAGTTGAGGTTATGGGGCTACCGAGGGTACAGAAAATCTTCCCATGGGCATCCTCCCTGGACTGTGATGTGGTACAATGGCGGTGCAGGAGGTTTGGGAATACAAGACCCCAGTTAGCAACTCATGAAGAACAGTACCTTTGTGGGAATCAAGAATATAAATAAAAACTTGCAGAATAATCCAGAACTTTTGTTTCTCTTTAAAAACACACCCTTTTTGTTAGCAATCTAATGATTTAATCTGTAATTCTCCAAGGGGTTGAAGCAGGAAGCCAACAAAACACATCTGAAGTCCGTGCGGCGTCTCTTCAGCACACGAAGCACAGTGTCTGTGATGCAGCACACGTGTGTGGGACCGATGTCCTGCTGCAGGAACCAACTGCCACCTTTTAACAACCCCTACTCACAAATGAATTCGGATTTTCCATTTGTTTGTTCACTTTTTGCATTATCTGTTATTCAGTGGTTAATGGATCAGTGAGTTTGGGAGGATGCCCTTTATTTCCGTTAATTGTGCTTACACACAGTAGGCAGCTGAGTCTGGCAGCGAACATGTACCAGCCTTACAGTTCATTCCTGGATGGATGTTGCAAATGTCTCCCCGAATCCTCTGTACAATTTGTTACCGACTGCATCCGTACCAGCTGGTAGAAGCAGAGCCAATGTGGGGACAGCCCCTCTGTCACAGAACAAAACTGCTTATTTCCTTACAATTCCAGCAGATGCATCTGCATTTTATAGGAACCCCGTGAGTATGTTAATTGGGCTTTCCCAGGCTTCCTAAATGAACACTGCTGCCTCCACAGTTACAGTCCGGAACGCTCAGTACCGGGGCAAACACACTGCAGAGCATGGCTGGCCCCTAACCAGTGCCTGAAGAAAAGCAAGTGCTCATCAGTACCTTTGCTCTGCGCCGATTCATCCCCATCAGCATGGGAAAAGGAGTCAGAAAACTGCTCATCTGTCCCCACTGCTCTCACACAGACCGATGCCACAGGGATGCTCCATCCCGCTGCTTCCCAGCAGAAGTTCCTTCCTGAGGGTCCCAGAAATGCATCATCCCTTTTTTGGTTGGGCTTTTGGGTGGAATGGCCATTGCACAGCCGTGCCCGGCTGATCATCTCGCTTTTTGGAACGTAGGGATCTCACACCTCCCCTCACGCGGCCACTCTTAGGATTGCACAATTCCCCATTATTTCCTCTCAGAACTACTCCAGACACTGTCTCAGAACTGCAAGGGGGGAATGTCCTTGATATTTAGAAAGGGAAAAGGGTATTAAAAGTGAGAATCAGTTGCTTGTAGGGTAGCAAGCTTGTTCCCTGTAAGCCTGTGGGAATTTGTGTGTGAAGTGGGCACCTACCTTGGGTCAAAGGAACTTCATTCTGGTAGACATAGCCTGGTGCCTGATGAAAACTCCCTGTAATTTTGGAAAAACTCTAAATTCTGGACCGAAACCAGAGGACTTTGAGTCTGAACTTCTTCATTGTAAGCCCTCTGATAGATCCAGGTGTCATCCCTGGAATATAATTCAGCAAAACAAGGAATAGGGACTACACTGCTCCTGTAGCTGTGAGACACAGCAAGAGCGAGGAGCAGAAAATGAGCAAAGAAGATATAAGGGCTGGGATCCGTTGGCTTTATGGGCCTGAACAAAGAGCTGTCAGGACCTCGAGCGTGCTGGGTTTGGCTTCCCACACTGGAGGCCAGCCCCAACACGGCGCAGCTGCAGCCAGAGACTAGGCTGCTGGGGACGAGCTGGGTGAGAAAGAAAGAGCTTTAAACCAGCCCAGCTCCTCCTGACGCTGATTTCTCTGCCCTGTTCCCTTAAGCCGTCCACACACTTGGCTGTCTGCCCCCAGGCTTATACCGTGGCATGCGGGGAAAGCCTTTTCTGCAATCACCACCAGTAGATTGGCAAATGTTGGGGGGAAAGGATGGTGAAAAACCAAAGAAGACACTACTTGTTGGTACGACTCACTCTGGGCACTGAAATGGGCTCTCTCGTTAAGGTTGCCCCATGTTTACTGTTAACAACACCTCTTTGGCTGATAAAAACCCAACAAACTCTGTTCCTCTGCCCTGCAACTTTCACTGTTTCTGTTTGCCCCCCTTACCCTGCACATTTTAATAGTTTTAATGCTTCAGAATTTCAGAATATGAATTAACGTTTTGGAATCCCAGAGTCAGAGGTGTATTTCTGCACCTGAAATGGAGTTATACGGAGAAAATCAAGGATGACTAAGTAATCATTAAAATCGAAATTGGTTAAAGTCTGACAAATTTTGGATCAGACCCACTAAAACAGTAAAAAAGAGAGGGCATTAACAGAGAACCACAGATCTGACATTTCCTTATTCCTCAGCGCCAGACACGGTCACCACTGATAGTTTGTTGCTGTAGATTTACTTTATTCTTCACCACCTTTTCCACTGCCCTGTGGAGAGGTGTTTGCACAAGTAGATCCTTGTGCCCTCCCGACCTTTCTTCCACAGCAGGTGATGGCACACCCTTTTCCATAGGCTGCAATCCAGTGAAAAATAGGTTTATTAGTTTTCTCAGTTTCAATTATTTCATTACATTATTTTTCCATATACACATAAAGACCACAAAGATGATATTTCTAACTGGTAAACTAGCTAAAAATCTTTTCTCCGTCTTTTAGACTACCAGCCACTGGATAAGAAATTTTCTCTTGAAATTGTCAAATGTCTCATTTTTGACCAAAGACCGAGCTGGTCACACACATAACCTTGGTTGCATTTAAGGCCCAACCACATCAGTTCTTTTACAGGGGACAGAGCAGCCTGGGAGATGCATACCCAAGCTAAAATCGTTCACGGGGTTAAAAAACAACTATGAACTGAGAGTGGTTTTATTTAACAAAACAAAACAAAAAAGCGAGTTAAAGGCAATAATCATCTGGACCCAGGAGCATGGCACTGAGGGCTGAGCTCCTGCCCTGCCTCGCAGGACATGGGGCAGCCGCCAGCAGGAATTTGTCCCGTGCTACACCATCCATGGGAAAGCAGAGGCTGCCACCATAGTTATTTGCTTGGAGCACCCTGTCCATGGGATACTCAATCAGGTTGTCACCAGCAGCAATAACTTCATCCCTGCGTTACAAACCTGTACCGGTGGGAGGAGGATGGGAGGCTGGTTCTAAAGCGCGTGGGAAGCACTGCGAGCGCTGGCATGGTGCAATCACTTAATTACATGTCTTTCTTAAAAAGGAAAACATAATGTTCTGTGGAAATACCCCCACGTTATACACCCCCTTGACATTGTGATATCCATTTTTCCACCTTTGAAGTACTCAGAGCCCTTTTATCTGCATCATAACAAGAAAATAGAAATTAAACCAGAGATGTGTCCCCTGGTACCTCACAGTGGGGGTAATTGATGGGAAACCTCTCAGGGCAAACACACACTCTCGAATATGTTGTCAGTCCTTAGTCTTTATTCTCACAGGAGTTAGAGCGCGCTTTGGACTCTCTGGTCTGTTGTATACACAACTCTGAATAAAATCAGTTTAAAATCATGGAAACCTAAGAGAGTATCTCAGCTACAGAAGAAAGCAGAGGAGTCAGGATAAAAAATGTGCTGAAGGCCACCGTGAATCTCCCGCTGCTGTCAGGAGATATTACACTGCTGGTTTCAAGTCTGTCCTACTCATGTCTGCTTTGCTAAAATCTCTCTGTAAAAGCTGTTCTGCTGCAGCACTCCCGGAATGGAGCTTGTTCACCACAGCAGAAGGTCCGTGCAGTTAAGGATGGTAGGAGAACACAGACTCATCGCAAACGCAAGACGGGAGCTTTGCTGTGCATCTCTTCTCCCACTGAACAAATCCTTATATTATCTTATGAAAAAAAAAAAAAAGAAAAAAAAAAAAGATGTGCCTCTGGTGCGTTGTTTTTGCTGCTTCATCATTTATTTTCTGTGCTACAGCAGAAGCACTTCTCCCTTCCCAAACAACAGCTGTTGCAGTAAGGATTGCTCATGTATAGGACATTATAACATAGCGCTTACCACTCGCTTCTTGCCTACCTGTCACCTGACATAAACTTATCCTCTTTCCGTCTTTATCATATATAGGAAATCTGTAGCTCTAATTTTTTCTCATATGCTTGTTTTTCTCAGCTGTGACAGTTCTTCATCTGTTTTTGTGCGTTTTTTTTACTTGAACTTCATAAGCTACTAAATTGGCACATTCTTGTATTGTGATTTAATTCTCTATGTCAAGGCTGTCACCTTTATAAATATTTCTTGTAAGTTTTATGGATCAGTGTGTCAGCAGATTACTAGGAAGAAGAGGATTGAATTGTGTCTTAGGATAAATTGTGGACTCTGCTGTAACCATTAGGTGTATAACCGTTGTGACCATATACTTGCGTCACAGTACCATCTGGAGGTTGTCCAGGGGATGGTGCATTATGGTAGGTGCTGTATGAACATGGACGTGGGTAGGTTATTTTAGAATGAGGTGGAGTAAAGGAAGTAGGAGGCTGGAGCTGAGAAAAGGGTAGAGAAATACCGGGGCAGGAAGGGAGCTGCAACAGAAAAAGCGCATCCTGAAGGGCACAGGGCAGAGTTAAGGCAAACTTGTCATATGCACAACTAGATGTTTTAAGCTGAGAAAGAGCAGGAACTGGTGGTGGATGAGAGGAGAAGCCAGAGGATGGAAGGAAAGCAAAGGCATGGGAAGGAGCGAGAGGCAGTTGACCGACTGGGAGGTGTACAAACCCCAGCAAGAAGTCTCACTGGAAAGCAGCAGCCCCAGTTACCTGGGCTGCCAAGCATGGTCCTGCTGGTGCTTCCCCAGAAGATGGGTTTGGGCAGGGAAATGCTGTGGGGGCACCCAAAAGCAGCGCAGTGGGGACCCTGGCCCGGGGTGCCAGGATTGAGACACGTCCTGAGGCGTCCAGGAGCCATGGGTCGTAGATGGGGACATGCAGGAGGTGCACAAGGAAAACTTTTGGCCACCTCTCTGAACCTGCAGCAGGGTCCGCTGCATAATAGCAAATAAATAAACCAACAAATCCATAGCAAAATGGATCTGGAGGAATGGTGTATCCCAACCCATGGATGTCCACACAACAGAAGACTTTTCTTTGCTGCTTGGCAGCTTCCATTGAGCGCCAGTGATTCAGCCGATATGCTTGCTCCGATAATATCTCTGAAAGTGAAAATGTTCTTGGAAATGGTAAATAAAACTTCATTATCATGACAGATAATGCGTTAAAGTGTAGCAACATTTTTTTTTATTAGATTCATAGATGGTAAAATGAGGGTCATCCATCCAAATCTGCTTTGATAGATACTGGGCCTTACGCCGGCTCCGTTTTAGCATTCTGGTGTGGCGATGATGAAAGCTGATTGAGATTTGGATGAGCTGAGCATGTTTCGCTGTTTATGAAGCCCTACCAGCTGAGTTTACATTGACTGCACACAGAGCAGCGCTCAAACTCTAAATGCACAGTGGACCTGGGAGACGGATAAATGGATGGATTGATCCTTACCTGATAGACCTCATCAGGGAGCAACACTGGTGGGCGAAGAATGCCAATTGAGAAGGCAATTGCATGGAAAAAAATCAGATTTCAATATCCCTGGTAGGGCAGTTACCTATTTGCAAGAAGGGTCTTTTCGATAAGATGAGGAAAATACCCTTTTCTTGGGCAGTGGGGCAGGGGTGGAGATCCCAGGGGACCAGGGTCAGGGGCAGCAATGCCCTTTGTTGCCTTCAGCCCCCGACACCTCATTCCTGTTGCATATTTTAGATATGTGGATGTTAACCTACAGAACCACGTTCCCCTGTTGGGGTTCAATGTGTTATAAATCTTTCTTCATGCCGAGGAGCAACCTGACAAGAAGTAGAGAGTCTCCAGCCTGAGGGTCGGGACGTGTGCTGGCATCTTGCACACTACTGATGGCCGAGCGGCACCTGGGTACCCCACTCCTTTGCTGCTGCTCGTGACTCCAAATAAAGGGCAAAGAATACTGATCCAAATTCCTTCTTACTAAAATGTTGCAAAAATCTTTTATCTGAAATGACTTTTGGTATTTTTTCATATCTTAGGTATTTACTGTTCATGGAAGGAGCTGCCAGTCGGTTAATTATGTGAATATTCCTAATTATGGCTGAGGATAATACCAAGAACAATTGAAATAAAATTACTGTAAATTTAAATCAAAAACTTCTTTATGTTTGAAATGATTAAAAGGCTGCATATAAATATCATCATGTTTTGATTCATTTTCCCATGAAATTTTAGTTAAATTATTTTCTCTAGCAGGAGATGTTAATAACAACACCAGGAAATTGAACATCAAGGTTTAACTCAGAGGCAATAAATCAACATATAAAAAAGGTTAAGGGTTGCACATTATGAAAACATTTCCAAAGATAATTACAAGTTAGAGGCGTGTGTTGATTGAGTGGGAAATCTTATAATATAGACAAGGCTGGATTCACAAAGAAGATAATCAGGTAAAGCACTACTCAGTGATTTTAGAAAGAAAAATTCTGTTGAATACCCAAAATAATTACCAGAGTGTGTCTTCAGAGTGGTACAATATACCCAGAGTCAACCAACAAATCTTCCTCCAAATCGAGCCCATGCGCAAGAGCAGCCCATGACGGGAATGCGTCAAGCTGTCACTCACCACCACCTTCTGCTGAGGCTGCTCCGTGCCAAGAGCTGCAGCTCTCGGGCTGCCATTGGAGAGAGATGTGGAGAGTTTCACGTAAATCTGGATGTACCAGCCCGGGCTCTGGCTCCATGTGCCCATTCGCAATGAAATCATCGAGCCAAGGACATGCCTGGGAGGACAGAGCTCAACCCTTGAAATTTTTGGAATATTTTTTTCCAGCGGGAAGAATGTGTTTGATTGCAGCTATAAACCTGCTGTTTATGGCTGCACGCTGCCAGCGTTAAACACGTAAGAACAAGAGATAAGGAAATGTGACAGCAGAGTGAATCATTTGAAGAAAACCCAGCACCTTTCTCTCCTGATTTCAAGGCTGCATTGCAGAGAGATGAAATCAGCGCTGGAGAACCTGGATCTTCTAACGATGCACACAGGATGGGGTGTAAGCTCATCCATTACAGCCTACCCCCTACCAGCAGCATTTGCAACAGCCTGAAGCAGGTATAATTTGGTTATCACTTAGTCTAAAGCAGTTGGCCAAATTCAAACACAGTTGTTACCAGCAGGTACACTTTAATTTTGCAATGCGCAAACTGCTTTAATGACTTTCCCCTTCTCTCTGTTTTGTCCACCTTCCAGGAACAAGAATTTCCGCTGCCTGGGTAGCTTTGCCTTGCCAGGTACTCGGGTTTCAATCTGGAGAAAGAAAATAGAAAACTCTTGTGTCCAACACAAAAGGCACTTTCAAGATAATTACATCTTTAGAGAATTCAAATGTTCTCTCCGAGTGCTCCGGACCCATGCCAGGCAGCCAAAGGGGCTGATGGAGACAAGGACCATATGCTGCTCAGGATCGGGTCCTGGTGCCTCAGGCACTCAGGAACTCACCTGGGAAAAGCATCGATGTGAGGAATGGGGAGTGAGGCAGCAGCTCGGTGGGGAGGGAGGACTTCTGCCATCTGCTCTCCAGCCCCAGGGCTGCTCCATGAGAGACACTGAGGTGCTGGAGCAGGTCCAGAGAAGGGCAACGGAGCTGGTGAGGGGTCTGGAGCACAAGTCTTGTGAGGAGCAGCTGAGGGAGCTGGGGGTGATCAGCCTGGAGAAAAGGAGGCTGAGGGGAGACCTTCTCACTCTCTACGACTCCCTGAAAGGAGGGTGTAGCCAGGGGCATCAGTCTCTTCTCCCAGGTCACAGGTGATGGGACAAGAGGAATTGGCCTCAAGTTGCACCAGGGGAGGTTTGTGATGGATATTAGGAAAAATATCTCCCCCAAAAGGGCTGTCAAGCCTTGGCAGAGGCTGCCCAGGGCAGTGGTGGAGTCCCCATCCCTGGAGGTATTTAAAAGTTGGGCAGACGTGGTGCTGAGGGACATGGGCTAGTGGTGGTTTGGGCAGTGCTGGGTTGATGGTTGGACTTGATCTGAAAGGAGAGATGTTGCAGCCTGGGGCAAGGATGCTCCGGGAGAGGACAGGGAATTGGTCCATGGACAGGCTGAACTGCTTCCAAGGCATCTGCAGCCAAGCGCTGGATAAAACAAAGGTTTTTCCTTCCTTGTTGTGTTATGTGCCAACATCTTTTTTATTTTTTTTTTAACTCTGCTCCTTATACTGCTCTTTAATCCTGTTAAATCGTGTTTAATACTTGTTTTGTATTAACTGCTGATGTCACGATTCTGAAATAATTAGGAACAAAAGTGATCTTTTGGGTCATTCTCCTGAACTTCAGATGGTAACAAAGCCATTATGGAAGAAAACTTTCAGGAAGAAATGTTTAGCCACATTAAAAAGACAAGTAAGTGCTGGCAAACCATTCCATTCATCTCATTAAGTCTGAATAAATATGAGAATTTAATATTAATTTCATTTTCATATATCCAAATTAGAAGGCAGCAGAGAAGAAAACAACATAATCTGATTAAACAAATTAGAATCATGCTGCTAAAATTGCCCTTCAGTATTTATTTATTTTTAACTGCAGTAGCTTAAAAAAAAAATCTGAAAAACAAACTCCCCCAAATGTTACCTAACATCTAATTACCAGCCGCTCCTCCCTGGAGCACCCAGCTGTCGGGGCGCCGAGAGCCTAGAAAGAAGATATTCCAGCCCAGGTTTCCAAACCTGTGGGTGATTTTTGGTTTTAATCCTGCCCCAGATGCAGGTTGAGGCAGAGGATCTGAGGCTGAAGACCGATGTCTGCCCTCCCCAACACCCGCTGTCTTGCTGGGAACTGGCTGTAGTGCCACGCGGGGCATCTGGTGGGGACATGCCTGGCTGTGAGATGTCACAGTGTCCCTTGGCATCCGAAAGGACCATACCTGGTCACCCAGGCACCACACATTTCAAGCCACCGCTGGTAGTCCATTAAGCCTAATGAAGCCATTTCCTCCATGGCCACCCCCAACACCTCTGGAAGGCGCCTGGACCCCAGGCTGCAGGCAGTCAGGAAGCAAAATAGGAGATGCTCCCACAGGATTGACGTCAGAAGCTTGTTAGGGAGCTTGTTACCAGCAGGCACTTCTGCTCTTAGCCGTGTCTGAAACCTGCCTGCCTGGACACGGCGAGGATGAACCAGCGGTGACTTCCTTGCACGTATCCCTGTGCAAACCCTGTGTCAGGGCACCTAATTAACTGCTGCAGGGAATAGGCTTTCAGACTGAAAATAGGAAAATATCCATCTGGTTCATTCTTTTTTTGGCCTTTTCAATAAAAAGACTCCAGGTCCCTGTGAAGTCGATGCCCACAGAGCAGTCCCTTGACCCTATGGCAGTTTCACAGCTGCAAGCCCACCCAAGTACCCAGGAGTGGGTCCACCCCACCCCAAGGCTGTCTGTGGGAGCAAGGGTGTCCTCAGCCTCGAGGCACTGGCCCCGGTTGCCCAAAGGATTTGTGGAGGCCCCATCCCTGAAGGGCTTCAAGGCCAGGTTGGATGGGGCTTTGAGCAACCTGGTCTGGTGGGACGTGTCCCTGCCCAGGGCAGGAGGTGGCACTGGATGGGCTTTAAGGTCCCTTCCAACACAAAACAATCTATGATTCTATAATAAATCTGAGCTCACCATCTTTTTACCCAACAATATTTCCAGCACAAGGTGGGCTGGAAGGAGCCCAGGATCCCACCAGCCCTGGTCCAAAGGGAGACCTTCCTCCTGCCAGCCTGCACGCAGGCTCCAGCCAAAACCCTCAGCTCCAGAGAAAGCTCCAGAGAGCAAAGGACACTGGTGTCTCAGGTGTCTGAGCTAAATAAACTGCGGGTGTCACTGCAGCGAGCAGCATGGTGGCCATGCTCTGCCTGTGCCCTGGGACTGCTGTGTCCATGCAGCACCATGGAAGGGGGAGTACTATGTTAGAGTCACCAAAATTTTACCAATGTTTAAATTTTATAATATTTTATTATTGATGTTATTATATTTTATTACAAATTATATTCTATTATCTTAAATTGTATTTACTATATTCAAATCATTGCATCATATACTAAATGCATTTAAAAATATCCATCTGGCAAGTCTGTGCAAAATCACTGTGCAACATAAGCTTTATCTTTATTGCAGAAGCTTGATGTTGGACCAGTTTTCTTCAGTGTTTTACCTGTGAGATGGGGAAAAGCAAAATTATTTCTGGCAAAAGGACAAGGGCAAGTCAGGCAGAGAAAACAAGGCAGAGAGCCTGGTGGTCACGGCGTGCCTGACATCATTTACTG
Source organism: Numenius arquata (assembly GCF_964106895.1). NCBI lineage: Eukaryota > Metazoa > Chordata > Aves > Charadriiformes > Scolopacidae > Numenius > Numenius arquata. The sequence continues at coordinate 69,877,104 of NC_133581.1, read as the reverse complement.
CACCCAGTGTGACACACGGCCTCCCCTGTTGTTAGAATAATAAACAGAAAAGAGGAGTAGAGGGGAATTTTATTATCAGAAGCAGTATTAATAAGGTCAATTCTAATATTAAACTGTGAAAAATGTCAACAAACAAGAAGCAGCTAAGGAAAGGGCTGCCACCATGACTAGGTTTGGAAAACCTGCCTTTCAAGGAGAGAAGCAGTTTTCTTGAGACTTGGGCATGATTTATAAGTTGTAGGGTGGACACAGCATGACTAACAACACGGTGAGAGGCTTCCACTGTGGAGGAGTGTAAGCATTTGGCTGTTTCCACTCAGGGACTAGTAGAGTCTCTGATACCGGGAGTCTTTACAACCAGGCTGGGACTGCTCTCTGAAAAAGAGAAGACTGAGGGGGGATCTGATCAACGCCTATAAATACTTAAAGGGTGGGTGTCAGGAGGATGGGGCCAGTCTTTTTTCAGTGGTGCCCAGGGATAGGACAAGGGGTAACGGGCAAAAACTTGAACATGGGAAGTACGATCTAAACATGAGGAGGAACTTCTTTCCTGTGAGGGTGGCAGAGCCCTGGAAGAGGCTGCCCAGAGAGGTGGTGGAGTCTCCTTCTCTGGAGACATTCAAACCCCCCCTGGACACGTTCCTGTGGGACCTGCTCTGGGTGGACCTGCTCTGGCAGGGGGCTTGGACTAGATGATCTCCAGATGTCCCTTCCAATCCCATAGCATCCTGTGATTCTGTGAAATGGTGTGCTTATTGGCAGCGCATAGGAATTAGCAGTGAGAATTGCCTGCATCCATCGCGTGATAACTGAGCAGCGTCATTTAGTGGTGAAAACTTCTTCTGGCTTGGTTTCCATCAACCATGTTAGTTTTATGTTCCTCAGAGCCAAACCTGACTCCAGTGAATCACCCCGGAGCTTCTGCAGCTCTCTCATGACCCCTCAGGTGAAGGCACAATGTCAAAGAAAATTAAGATTTTTTTCTCTGCCTCCACATCCCTTGTCCTCCTTGTGAAAGGCCTGAGCTCCTGCCTATGCATCTAGAGTTTTACCAGGATCCTCCAGACTTTTCTGCCTCGCTCTTCCTACCTTTGCAGCATTTGGCAATTTTCTCTCCTCACCTGCCAATTTAAAGCTCATCCCAACAGTACAGGTGACAGCTATAAAAAAAAGATCTTTTTTCTCTGAGAAAGAAGAGGCCAAAAGTGAGAACAGCTATCTGCGTGGGGGGGCACTGCACCGTCTTCATTAACATGCAGAAGGGGCGGGCAAGAGAGCACTATTTCAACAAAAAAGTGCAATGACCCAGCACAGTTGCAACAGCACCGTGTACGGCGGAAGGTGCTGGGGTAAAAAAGAGTGAACTGTGTTGGAAGAAAATTTCCCCAAAGAAATGAAAGTATAGAAGTAGGAATTCTAATAATACATGAGAAAATTCCACATCAAATAATATTAGGAATAAAAGGAGAAATAGTAGGAAAAGTCATATATTACAGTGGACTTTATAGGAGGAAAAAAAATAAAAAGGAGCCTCCAGTTCTTGAGGGATGGCTAGAAGGACGGGCAGGAAATTACAGCTGGCAGAGATCAAGGTTACAGAACTCACAAGTGTGAATACTTAACTAAATTTCCCAGGCATACATCTGAAAAAAGGGAAAAAAAATGGAATAGGAGAGAGGACCCCTTGCTGGAGGGCAAAGGCAACTGCAGTGAGATATTAAGCGAAATACAGCAATACAGTGGTTCTCCTGAACCGGCCCGATCCCAGAATGAAATAACTCTTACCCTCCGGAGTTTCCTGAATCTGTAGATGATAAACCCAAAACAAGCAAGAGCCATCAGCGTTTGAACTGTCGCTGCTGCAGCTGCAATGGGCAGTGCCTGGAGCTTCCACTGGGGACGGTGGAAATCGTCCGTCCTGTGCCATCCTCTGCAGGGGTCATCGCCTCTGCTCAACGGGGGACCATCACCCGGCCTTCGTTTAAACTCACATTCTCACGTTTCATTCTCCTCACCTTTCTGCAGAGAGGATATCCGGGGCAGTAAAGCTCAGCCTCCAACTTTTGTGTTACTCAGGTATGGCGAGGAAAAACATGGCCCTTTTAACCAAAATCCTGAATATTTATATCATTAACTATTCTTACATGGCTCTGAATTATTTAAAGACATATTTTGATGACACAGAACAGAGCCTTATGGCCTTTGATATTTTTCTCAATTTTTTTTTTTTCTCAGCAGAAACACTCCCAAAATGTTCCAGGTAGCACTTAACACCTGCTGTAGTAATTGGATTGAATGGACGTCACAATTCTGTAGGTGGCCTCTTTGAAATAATCCCTGCCAAAGAAAATGCTGTATCTCCAGTGAGCTGGGGGTGCAGTGAGCTCCTGCTGCCGGGTGCAGGCTGGTCAGACAGAGCCCCAGCTGGTCTTCCCTCGGCTTTTCTCCTCACCATGGTTTGTTTTTGGTGATTCACACCTGGACCCTCTTGGACAATTTCTGCATCAGGGAAGGGCATTGGTGTGCATCAGGCTGCTTGGTGACACAAACACAGCCCTTATCTGAGCAAGCGAGACCCAGTTGCTGGTCCCTGAGCTTCTCAGGGCAGCCCCCGCCAGTGCCAGATGCCATTTGTCACCCCATTGTTTCTATTGCAATTAATGCTGATTAAGCTCTCCTCGCAGCTGCAGCACAAGGCGGTGAGCACACCTGGGGACGCTGCTGCTCCAGGAGATAACAGAGGGGACGGGATCTGCCCTGGCCCCTGCTGCCCTCTCCCAGGTGGATCCACGGATTTAGAAATTATCCCCTTTTTGGCCTCTGGTCTGCAGGTACCTGCAGCAGAGACCGTTTGGTTTCTCAACCGGAAAGACAAAGGCTGATGAAGAATTAGCAGAAGTCGGGGGGAGTTAATGGGGATTTGTGTTCATGTTTTTAATCTGGTCAGTGGACTTTGTTATTCGCTCCTTAGAGAGGTTTAATTTTACCCCCAGATTTGCAGTGGGAATACAGCACAAGGAAAAAAAAAGAAAAAAGACTTGTTTTAAAATATTAGATTTCCCACGGAGAACACGTGGCCGGGTATGATCACATTCTACAGTGAGAGACAGAAAAATTCCCGTCACAAATCCCAGAAAAGTCAGCACTAAGTTTAGAAAAACACCCACAATTTCTTACAAATTGTGCCCTTTTTTTTTTGCGAACAACATCTGTAAGATAAATCTTATTTAACTGCTGCATGGTTGCATTGCTGGAAACGATGGGAGGTCAGGAGAAAGCATGCCTTCCCTCTGCAGAGGAGGAGAACACCGGTCTGTCTGCTAAATCAGCTGTTATGGAAATATTTGTTATTTTGTTTGTTTATAGTAAGTGATTTATCATTGTATTCTTCCATTTTGTTGTTCAATCACAGGTTAAATATTCAGCCAGTCAACGTTGTCTCATTCATTCAAAAGGCACTACATCAAAGTTGACCTTCCATTTAAGATTCTTTGAAGCGCCTTTATATTAAGATTAGTGAAAAGCATAACTTAGCCTATATAGAACCATCCCTGACAGAAGGCAACCCACGGTGGCCGATAACTTCTTTGCAGTAGAAACAGCGCTGTAATGCTAAAGGAGAGAAGCGGATAGTAAGTTCTTAAAGGTATTCTTAAAGGAGAGGAGCCTATATGAAACCCCAGGTTAGTCACTATTATCCCACCTTACCCTTGAGGTTAGGATTTGTAGAATCATAGAATCGTTTTGGATGGAAGGGACCTTTCAGATCATTGAGTCCAACCATCAACCCAGCACTGACAAACCCACCACTGACCCACGTCCCTCAGCACCACGTCTGCCTGGCTTTGAAATCCCTCCAGGGATGGTGACTCCACCGCTGCCCTGGGCAGCCTCTGCCAAGGCTTGATAAACTTTTCAGTGAAGGAATTTTTCCTAATATCCATCCTAAACCTCCCCTGGAGCAAGTTGAGACCATTTCCTCTTGTCCCATCGCCTATTCCTTGGGAGAAGAGAACGATCCCCCCCTCACTGTGCTTTCCCCCCACACTGGAGAGGTGTTTGTGAGGGTCCCTGTGCAGCCAACGTGTCTCACCCGAGCCCATCCACACCTCCAGCTGCTGTTGGGATATTTTGACGCATCCCTCCCCTTGGTTACCCAAGTACAGGTACCCGGACACGGCTCCTCACATGTATTTTAGTGCTAATTGCGTCAATTAGCACTCACATGTATTTTAGCTCCTCACATGTATTTTAGTGCTAATAGTGTCAATTCCAGCGATCGCTGGGCACCTAAATGATCTTAAATGCTGTCTGCCTGTGCTGCCCTCCCCAGTAAGTGCAATGGTGATAAAAGTACTTCCCCATCTCAGAAAGAAGCAGAAAGATAAATGCGTTACAGACTGCGAGGCGCTCAGATGCCACCGTGATTATCTCCTCTTAGACAGATGAGCCGAAGAACAAACAGATACTGCCGATTACGAGTTTAATAAATACAAGGAAGAGATGACCTTGCCTTTATTACTATCTGTACAGTTTAAGGACTAGTTGATTCAATAATAAGACACCCAAAGTAAATATTTATGAAACATCATATCACATAAAAATTATAGGTTATTTAAATTTAATTTGCATTTATACTTTCAAATCAGGTTATTATATAGCAGAAATGTACTAAAATTAAATTCATAATGCACATTACAGCAATTTGAGCAAATTGTACCTTGAAGCAATTTGTATTTAACATGCAGTCTGTGTGCTTCTTCACTTTCCTGCAGCCTGTAAATAAATTTACAAAGCATTTTCAGTGACAGCCATAGTGTTCCAGTTGTAAATTGATGTAGTCTGAAACAAAGAACAATTACCACTTAAACAGATCCTGTGTTACACTAAATCTTAAAGCATTTGAATTCCCTAGCAAAACAAAAGGAAGTGATTTTTCTTTTCTCTTAATCCATGGCAACAGCTCTTGTCAGGTGGAAACCGTTTGTGCGGTAACCCCTTGCATGTTTGTCTTCCTAAACAACCAGCTGTTGAAGGGGTCAGGCTGCAGCCGAGCTGCTGCAACGGCAGGACACCTGCCACCACCCTGGCAGCGCTGGAAATTGGGTGGCTCGGACCCATCTCCCCAGCAGGTGAGGTTCAGTTCGTCACGAAACTCTCCCCAGCAAACAGGTCCATCAAAACGCATTCCCTGAAAATTTCCAGCTCCTCTTTTTCAACCACAGTCCTGAGAAAAAAAATTAATATATCTCCATATGAGGCTGTGCAGCAGTTAACAGCTTAAATGGTTCGGAGCAAGAACCCATGGCACTCCTGATGGGATGCCTGCTGACTCACCCCTGACTGCACAAACACAACACATGCACACACTCCAGCACGAACACACACACACACATTTACACACTTTTACAAGTTTTTGGCATCTGAATGAAAAGTCACCCCCGCCCAAAAAAAAGCAGAGTTGAAATCCCATGGCATTTCCATTTCCAAAGGCTGAATCATGGGGGAAAGAGGGAAGTGGGGGGAGCAGAGCCAGGGTGTGCTGGTTTGAGCTGGGATAGAGTTAATTTTCTCCATAGCAGCTTGTACAGGGCTGTGCTTTGGGTTTGTGCTGGGAACATCAGCGCCTCACCCCACCCCACCAGTGGTGGGCTGGGGATGCACAAGGAGCCGGGGGGGACACTGCCAGGACAGTGACCCCAGTGATGAAGGGAATATTCCATACCATATGACATCATGCTCAGCATATAGAGCTGGGGGAAAAAGCAGGAATGAGGGAACATTCAGAGTGATGGTGTTTGTCTTCTCAAGTCACCGTTACAGTGATGGAGCCCGGGTGCCCTGGGGATGGGTGAACACCAGTTGTCATCATCCAAGGGGACTGGACTGGACCTCAGTGCCCAGGAGCTCCCATCCAGCTGGTCTTCCCAACTCCACCCTGGTTATCTCAACGGGATGCTTTCTCCATAATTCAGCTAAATGGAACATTTTTCCCCAAATTTCACTGTTTCACATAGTTTTTGTTTTGGACATTTGAGAAAGAAAAAAGGAAGTTTTATCCCACTGTACTGTGGAATCCACCTTCTCCTATAAAAGCCATTGAAAGGGAAGAAAGACCCGAAACCTTCTCTTCAGAGATGCAGATCAAAAATGTTGAAAATCTTATATAAATGGGGAAGCTCAGAGAGGTTGGGGTTATGTCATGCCTGACTTTCTACTACTGTCAAGTTTACCCCAAAGTAACCTACAGGTGAGGGCAGAAAAACCTGATTTTCCTCGCAGCTGTCCAGGTGGGACAAGTCCAGTTTGCAGACTGGGAGCCCTCCAGACACCAGAAAGTCTCATCTGTGCCTTGAAGGAGGTGCCAAACTGGATACAAAGAGCCAGGGATGTCCCCCCTGCTGTTGTCTGGACCAGGGATGCCAGGATCACGCTGGGTGCTCCATGCAACAGCCAAGCATGGGGGTGCCCCACTGCTCTCTGCGAGGATGCACGGCAAAGTCATGGAAACAGTGAAACAGAATAAAGACAAAGTTTCCTCCACAGTGGAAAGTGTGAGTTAATTCGAATGAGATTTTTTTGTGTAGGACAATATTGATTTCAAAGTGACAGATCAAACATAAACATTTCCATTCACAATGACATTTATTTGAACATTTCATTTGAGATGTTGAAATGTTTCTTTTTTAATTAGCATCTTCAGTTTTGCCATTTTAAATTGATTTCTTAAATTGTGTTTATTACATTATTTTTTTCTATTGGCTTTCTCTTCCCTTTGGAACAAAAGCAAGCCTTGGACCATCAGCATTTCTTCCCAACACAGGCTGCTTTCCAATTTATTTAGCAGTCGTATTTCTTGAGTGGTAGATCTCCTTTAATTATTTACTTTCCTTTTTCTATTCTTCACTGATATCTTTACCTCTTCAATAAGCTAAATGTGAATTTTGAGAAGGCTGGCCCCCGTACTGATTGCTCACGCGAGAACCTCCTGTGCAGCCAGGCTGAGGATGCTGTACATCTACCCTACACACGGGACACACCGGTCCCTCTCAGACAGAAGGTACAAGCTGACAGTGCCAGTGTGTGCCTCAGCCCTTCATGCCTGAACTCTGCCAGCGTGTAACAATTTCAACACCGAACACACTCGGAATCACAGAATAATAAAATTCTCTGGCTTGGAAGGGACCTTTAAGATCATCGAGTCCAACCATTAGGCTTCTGAACAGTGAGATGTTTAATAATTTGGCAGTGACATCTGCCAGAGAAGTGCACTGGGTTATTTGACAGTGATTTGGTTAAATCAAGTTATTGCACCCTAAGACAGGGTGGCTGTAGAAAGCTTTGCCAGCGCACACGTGAATGAGCAGCCAATGCCCATGGTCCATCCTGCATTGTGCGTGGCAGCAAAACCTCTCCTCAAGGGTTTGAAGTAATTGTAGGAAAAGATCTTTTTCTAATTCCCCCTTTTCATTAGGGACTCTGGTGTCTCTTTTCCATAATGTCTTCATTCCCTAACGAGGAGACAGCGTGTCTTTCAAGGTGACTATACAGGGCTGAGCCCATGCATTTTCTGTATTAAGTCATTGATTTTTGGATTCAGATATAAATCCAAAAAAGCTGGTTATAGAATTTATATTCCTCCTGAATATAAGATATGCATATATTTCTTAAATCCACCCAGTTCCTAAGAGGAATAGCTTTCCTCTTCACTCTGAAAATCTTTATGTCCTACTGATGACTCTTTTAATAGTTTGTTTTGAGACTTCATTTCAGAATCATGGGCAAACCGCGTGTCTCACACTTCTCTGTAAACAGCAGACAGCAATTTTGTTGGTGCTGTTGTTGGATAGAAAGGGATATCCATCAATTACTCCCTGTCTAAATTTCACTTACTTTTGAAGCACAAATTCCAAGGAGGCGGGATTTACCTGGGACATGAGCCTATCTGATCGCTCGCTGCAGCACGCTCACGCCTTTTCCTGAGCCACCAGCCCCTGCAGCCTGGTCTGATGGTACCTGTGGTCTCCCAGCACGGGGCGATGTGTGTCAGGGGAGGACCACGGTCTTGCTCAGCTTGGACCATCCCGAGCTGCCTCGGGTGGACTCCCCATGGCAAAGCCATCCCCAATATCCCAGCCCTGCCAGGCACTGCTGCCCTGGGGGAGCTCATTGAAAGGCTATCTCTGTGTCTGGTGTATCAGGCTCATAAAATAAATGCAATGGTAGCCACCAGTCCTTTTGAAACAGAAGCGAAGAGGGAAGCTCTGCTGTCCTTTCAGAGGATGCAGGTGTTGGACACGTGCCTGGGACACCCAGGTGCTGCTTTTACCCGAGGGATCTCAGACCCTGTGTCTCCTCTTCTGTGGGGTCAGGCCAAGCCAAACATTCTCTGTTCCTCTTGCTAAAGCTGCCAGTTGAGGAAAAAAAGAAGGAAAAAGAACATATCCTGAAAACAACTGAAAACAATTAAAATATGGATGGCTGTTAATAAACTGTTCTGATAATTCACCTGGCAGCGCATTTTCTCCAGAAGAACAGAAAATGACAATATTCTAAATAAAATATTTAGATTATTAAACAATATTCTAAAAAATAAAATGGACAATATGCATGTAGAAGCTTTAAAGTTTGAAGGATGACCTTATTTGCCTTCAGTAGTTAATACTCTTAATTAACTGAGACCACTAAAGCTGTCTTGGCACTCTTCATCAATGAGGCTCATTAAATCTGGTGTCGTGGCCAAATTCCTTTTGTGTCAGGCTGGAAGTCCCAGCGTAAGCGCCTGCCGTGTGCCACGCAGTGATCTGCGGCAGACAGAGTTCATCCCAGTAATGGCTCTATTTCTGTGTCAATGACGTTAAACACTTGTTCACTTATCTGCTCAAATTATGCTGATGGCCATGCAGTTGTGGTGAATGAAATTCACACGATTAATCGTCCATAGCACCGCAAACCCTTTTCTGCAGGAGCTGGGGTGTGCTGGAGCAAGCGCAACGCGTTCCTTCAGACACGTGCTAAACCCCCAAGTCTTTGCAGCTCTTGTCTCACGGGGGTGAACTCTGTCCCGTGTGACCCATTTCCCAAAGACCAGTGCAACCACTGTTCAGGTGCAGACAAATTCAAGCCAAACAAAAAATATCTGTCTTTTCTGCCCATCCAGGAAAGTCATTATTTCAGATTTTTTACTGCAGGAGATAAATACAAAGATTGAACATCAGTTAATTTTTCAAACATTGTTGCCATGCTCTGTGGGGTATTGACAGTTAAATATGGAATTGACAACCTTGGGGTCAGTAGAACAAAGACTATTTTATTTTAGTTTCTGAAATACTGAATCCAGTGAGCTATGAAAATGAGTTATTGCCCGTGCCCTTATTTAACATATGAAGTGACAAAAGAAGATGAACTTTCTAACTAGGGACAAGGGTGTCCCCTTCACAATTTGTATTACCAAAAGCATCATCTAATCCATTTTTAAGCTGAGAGTGAGCATGCTAAACTCTGATGGCTTCAGGGTGAATTTCAAATATTAATGGCATGCAGGAACCAAAGATAAAGATATCTCTTCACCTTTGAACAACAGAGGCTCTGTGCAGTGCGTGGTAGTTAGCAATGCTCTAGTAATTCAGTGACATTTTGACATTGCCTGCTCTGCTCTCGTTACTGCATTTCTGTATCAGGTTTCCCCAGGTCAGCTTATACAGCAGACAGACAAATTCACATAATTTTGATGTGTTGTGTTTTGTTCGGTTCTTTTTTAGCAGTGACAAGGTGCATTCAAAGAGAAACGTATAAGACTCTTGCTTTTCACAAATTTAGTATAACAGACACTAGGGAGTGAAACCTGGTGTATTTTGGATGTCTATGAGTAAACGCAAGATGACAGCCTGGATCTCCCTAAACCTATATAGAGCTGTAAACCAAGTAGAAAAAAAAAATCATGTTCTTTCCAGGGACCAGGTTAAGGTAATCTCTCCACTCATGGGCTTGCTTTGCAGTTGATTTTATCTCCACTATTGGATTCACCTGACCACTTATAATTTCTTCCAGAGTGCATTTAGAGAACATTAGTCTGTGACTGATTATGGCTGCCAGAATAGTTCTCAAACTATAAAAAGTTAAAGACTAGTGTCTCATTGTGGGCCTTTGAAAGAAGGACTCCTGTCAGCTTCAAAGATTTTGGTCAGTATCTCAGTCAACAGAATAACACAAAACTGAGTCTTCGTTCCTGGAATCACAGAATGGCTGAGGTTGGAGGGATCTCTGGAGGTTTTCTTGGCCAATGCCTTGCTCAAACTGGGTCACCTGGAGCAGGTTGCCCAGGACTGGGTGCAGTCGGGTTTTGAATATCCCATGGATGGAGACTCCACGACTTTCTGGGCTACTCGCCGCCATGTTTGACCACCCTCACAGTAAAAAAGTGTTTCCAGTCTCCAGATGGAATTTCATTTGTTTGAATTTTTGCCCATTGTCTCTTGTCCTGAAAGGTGTCACCCCTGCAGAGTCTGGCTCCATCTTCTTCACACCCTCCCAACAGATATTTATACATATGGATAAAATTACCCCGAGCTTTCTCTTCTCCGGGATGAACAGTCCCAGCTCTCTCAGCCTCTCTCCATATGAGAGATGCTCCAGTCCCTTCATCATCTTTGTAGGCTTTTGCTGGAGTCACTCCAGTAAGCCCATGTCTCTCCTGTACTGGGAACCCCAGCACTGGACCCAGTTATGTCTCTGCAGTGCTGAGCAGAGGGGCAGGATCCCCTCCCTTGTCCTGCTCGCCATGCTCTGCCTGGTGCATCCCAGAAGGGTGGAGGCTGTCCTTGCTGTGAGAACACATTGCTGGCTTGTGCACAATTTTTTGTCCACCAGGACCCCCAAGTCCTTCTCTGCACAGCTGCTTTCCAGCTGGGCAGCCCCCAGTTTGTACTGGTGCCTGGGGCTCTTCTACCCTAAATGCAGGACTTTGCACTTCCCCTTGTTGGACCTCATGAGGTTCCTCTCAGCCCATTTCTTCAGCCTCTTGTGGTCTCTCTGGATGGCAGCACACTCCTCTGGTGCATCAGCCACTCTTCCCAGGTTTGTATTGACTGCAAACTTGCTGAGGGTGAATCCGCCCCATCCTCCAAGTCATTAGCAAAGATGTTAAACAATATCGGCCCCAGTATCCACCTCTGGGGTACACCACTAGCAATTCACTCCCAATTAGACTTCGTACTGCTGATCACAACCCTCTGGGTCCAGTTGTTCAGGCAGTTTTCACTCCACCTCATTGCATCTACAATCTCCCATTAACCCTAGGTAAAGTCCTGCTTACATCTAACGAGCGATATTTTTAGAACACGATGTCCAAAATAAAATGCACAAAATACTCTATTGGTTCATGTCAGGTCAAGTCATGTTGGATAAAGTGATGCATTGCGTTGTTCTTAATAGGTTCAGCCTCAGGGTAAACGCAGACTTATCAATTCACACGAGTTACTGATATCAGCCTGAAAGGGAAAAGCATAACCTCAGCCACATCTCTCACTGTCCCCAGGGGCAGAGACCACTCACCCATGCACACTCCCAGGGTAGTTCCCTGATGCCTCTCAGCGTTGCTCCAGTTTCCCACATTGCTTGTTCATGGGTTTCTGGAAGTTTTGAGAAGATCTTTAAGCTGGGAAGATGCATGAAACCATATGCAGCAGCCTGTCCAGAGAGAAGTGCCTGTAAACACCCTGACCTTCTCACCCCCACTGGGATGGGTAGATGAAATCTTGACCTTGCTAACAGAGGCAGAGCAGGAAGTTCTGGCTCCACTGATGTTGGCTCTCAGGCACTTCAATGGAACCAAGATTTTATGGGAACTAAGGCCTTCTCCAGCTCTGCTGAAGAGAAAAGTCAAAGCCTGTTGAAGTCAATGAGAACATAATTGGCCCTTGAAATACAGACCATGACCATACACAACCAGATGGATGAGGTCAGTCAGTGTAACGTGCAGCCACTACCAGGCTCCCACTGGCAGAGAAACTCAAAAGGCCTGAAAATGTGCCTGTAATGTCTAACTGATCATCACAGACAGTACTGAGGTTCATAAAAGGACAGGGCAGAAGTCAATGTGGCTAATGAAAGCACAGATGGAGCTGGGTAAACTGGCTGAAATAAAGTCTTTATGGGTCCTTGTAACAAAACCAACCCGCTCTGTTGTTTTTTGTGAGTACAAACTGTACAAGGCATCCATTGGTACTCATGTTGCAATTACACATACAGAATGGTGACTAAAGGAATATAAAAACATTTACAACTAAAAATAATCTTCTCTTGTCATCTAATGTTAGCAAAATCTTCTCATGTTCTGTTCACAGATATTATTCAGCATTTGTTTTCCTTGAAAATGTGTGGTTTTATTTCATGTTAAACCACACGTGTCACTTAAACAAATATGATTCTATTTTGCTTTTATAATTGCAACTGGTTTTATGTTGTGCTTATCGTGATCCAAAGCATCTGAAAAGCACTGCTGTATTGAGAAAGGGAAGCCAGTTCCACTTGAAGGTTCCCACCACCAGACTCCCCAGATATCTCCTTAGGCTGGGTGGAGATAGAGCCAGTCCCTGTCCCTGCTCGGGTACCACAGGGCTGCGCCCTTGTTGGGTGCCACTTTCCCAGCTCCCCAAGGGGTCCCTGGGTCTCACATTCAGTTATTGGCACCTTTAAGAAGAGGCACAAGAGCAATGGGACTCATCTTTTCTCAATATTGGGTCTTTTTCCATGCACTTAGCTTCTAAACAAATATGTCCATCTTGATCAATAAACTGAGCTTGTGCCTGTGGGCAATAGAGGAATTTCTCCCAACCACAACACTGCAATGATAGGAAACACCAAGAGAGGTGGAGAGAATATTGTTCAGTAAAGGTTGAAGATAATTGAAAGATGTCAGTTGGCAGGAAAATATTAATAATATTATTTTCCTTTTGAGATCAAAGAATTCTCCAGTGCCTTTTTTTTTTTTTTCCTTCTTCAAGGGAAAGAAGACCATTGTGGTCAGTGTTATTGTAGGTCAAAAAAGTGACTGCTAAGCTCTCAGATGAAAAATATGGAGCACTTTTAAATTCCCGTTGGTTACGCTCAGGGTCACTGTACCACAGTACAAAGCCTGTCTATTAAAAAGGAGACAGAGAGTGCTCCTCCGAGGTTGACATCACCCCTCTCAGAAGTCCTCAGCTTGGCGAGCAGACATCTCAACGTTTGTTTTTCACAGCAAACGGTTCAAAGCTGACTCCCTAGCTCCTTCTCACTTCAGAGGCAGACAAACAACCCGAGTTTCAGTAATCGTGGATAATAACACGGCAGTAAGGGCGAAGGAGATGCTTTATTAAAACCAGTGTGCTTTTATATATTAAAAACCAGCACCTCCTGTAACAGACTGAGCTGAGTAGAGACGCTGGCAGAGCAGATGGAGATGCAGGAGCTCTGTCCCTGCTGACCACCGTCCAGTGCATTGGTAGGTGACAAGTGAGATGCCGTGTGGGACATGGAGTGAAACCAGGGGCTTCTGCCTGGCCCTGGGCATCCAGGAGCAGGATCGCTCTCGCAGGTGGGGAAATAGGATCTCCAAGTTCACAAAGCATTTAGAGACTTCAGATTTCGTTATGTGTCAAATGTGAATTTGACTAAAAATACAGAAAGCAGAACAAGGAAAACTAGAGCACGGAATAACAGGATTCTTGCAGGAATAGAAGAGCTTCTGCACAAGAAGGAGTGGGCAGACTTGTTATTTACCTGAGGGTTGGTTTTTTTGTACCCAGGCCACATACTCAGTCCAATGAAAATAATTTTAATATTTACTGGCTCTAAATCGATGTTGAGAGGAAATATTGACAAAAGCTGAAGAGTGGACATCACCCTCAAGCAGAGGTGGAAGTTGCTATGTATATAACGATGCCTTGTAAAGTGTACAGAAGAAGATACAAACACCACAGACCTTGTGCCAGAGGTGATGGCTGAGCTCCAGTGGGAGCCAGAGAAGTGGATGGAGAAGGGGCAGTGGGTGCGGGACATCAGGCTGGAAGGCCCAGAGCTGGGAAGGGAGGACATGCTTGGAAAGACCAAGGGTGGAAAACACGGACACTAATCAAAGTGGAAGAGAAAGGGGTAATACATCGTGTGGGAAAGAAAAGGAGAAAGGCAACTGGGAACAAAAATAACAGTGAAAGCAGGTAGAAAACCTGGTTATGTAGAATGATCAGGCAGAGAAGGGCAGAAGGTGTTCACGGTGATGGTGAGCCTGCCTCATGAAATGATGGGAACAAAGATGTTTCAGGCTGGAGCAGGCACGGAGAGACACTCCTCGGCGAGCGGGGAATGCCTTCACAAGAGCAGCCTGATGAGGCTGGCTTCTTTAGCCTAAACAAGCGAGGGCTAAGAAAGGACATGATTGCTCTCTACAAACACATCAAGGGGAAAATATCAGGGAGGGATAAAAAGCCATTTATTCTAAAAATAATTTTGGCATAAGAACAAATGGTGATAAAATGGCCATGAATAAATATATTCTTGAAAAGTATGGTGTTGTCATTAGAAAAAAAAGTTCCTAAACATGAAAACTTGCAGATTGATGAACAGTCTTCCAAGTGGAGCAGTGGGTGCAGATGACATCTCTGCTTTTAAGCTCTATGAGTTCATAAAAAGGACCAAATTGCTGCCATCCCCCGGCAGAGGAGTCGGTAGCCCAACAGTCCTTTCCAGCCCTGCATGCCTTTCTTCCTGCACATGTAAAAATCTCCTGCTGCTAACGAAAGGGTTTGACATTTAAATTATGTTAATTTAATAAGCACCAAATGAGATGACATGACGGAGAGCTCAGCTGCAGTTCCAGAAGGTGCAGCCCTGCACAGACAAGCTCCAGCCTTCTGGCCACAGGGCAGAGCCCATCTCTGCCAGCTGGCAGTTGCGCTGCAGCCAGGACGGGGCATCCCGAGGAGCCATGTGGTTGGCAGCCTTGCCGCACGGGAGGCTTCTGATGTTCTGATGATGCTCTGATGTCTCCAGACATTGCCCTTTGCCCCTGCGGGAAAAACAATCATTTGCCCACAGCCTTTGCCTCCAAAAGCAGATGTCCTGCTTGTTGAAGAGCATCTTCACTCAAGAGCATGGCTCTGCAGTGTTGCTGTCTCCTTGTGCTCCCAGGAAAGAGGGAAAACCAAGGAGCCTCAGCTGAGGAGGCGAACACTCTGGGACCTCTCCCTAGGTAGAATCATAGAATCATAGAATTGTCTAGGTTGGAAGGGACCTTTAAGATCATTGAGTCCAACCATCAACCTAACTGATAAAAACCATCACTAAACCACGGCACTAAGCACCATGTCAACCCATCTTTTAAATACCTCCAGGGATGGTGCCTCAACCACTTCCCTGGGCAGCCCATTCCAAGGCTTAATAACACTTTCAGTATGAAAATTATTCCTAATCTCCATCCTAAACCTCCCCTGGTGCAACTTGAGGCCATTTCCTCTTGTCCCATCGCCTGTTCCTTGGAAGAAGAGACCGACCCCCCCTGGCTACACCCTCCTTTCAGGGAGTTGCAGAGAGCGAGAAGGTCTCCCCTCAGCCTCCTTTTCTCCAGGCTGAACACCCCCAGCTTCTTCAGCCTCTCCTCACAAGACTTGTGCTCCAGACCCCTCACCAGCTTTGTTTCCCTAGCACCAGCTCCTTTGCACCCACCCCTTCCCCAGAGGCAGGGAGTCACCTTGCCTGGAGCCTGCGTCACCATTAAAACTGAAATGGTAAAAGACAACAGAGAACAGAAAGTTTCCACAGAATATGAGAGTTCAGCAATAACAGAAAAGAAGTTAAATTTGTCTTCAGTCATGCAAGCCAATAGGGAATATTGTGTTTTCATTGCTGAAAAAAACCATCCATTAGCAGTTTGTGCAAGTAAGGGCCACACACAGAAAAGGGATTTACAAATCTCTGCCTCTTTTGGCGCTAGGCTTGTCAAGAGTTCAGAATAATAATTTACTGTCTCTAAAATTGTTTAAATTATTGCATCTGTGCAAGGAAAGTACACAAAGGTGTTGACTGAACAAAAAATTATTTGATTGGCTGAAAAGGTCTAATAAATGAAAAATCTTAATCCTTTCCTGAATGTATTTTGTAAAGCATTAAAATTTAATATATATTAGATGCAAAAACTATGTATATTTGTTTACTACAGTAACAGCACAGAATATTTAATATTCCTGCCTTTGGGAGAGGTGGGGAAGAAGTGGATTTAAAATCTAAGAACCCTAAGTTTTGCAACTATTTTAAGAATAGTTTTCAAAGGACTACTCAAAAGAGGCAGCTTCATTAAAACAAACCACTATATTATTTTTTTCTCTTTAATAGTTTTGTCATATCTTTAGCTGATACCTAAAAAAAAAAAAACAAACCAAAAAAAACCAACCCACAATCAAAATGAAATCACAAAACAGCAAATGAGAACAAAAAAGACTCCATAAACCACATCAAACTTGTTCATCTCACAAAGACTATAGACTCAATCATAACAGGTTTTCAATGAAATTTTACACCTGGACAAACCTTTGGCTGTTCAGTAAAGCCAGACTGTGTAATATGATGGAGGCCAAGAAAGGTGTGAGGAGAGATGCCTGTTCACATGAGGTCTCAACTCCACTCTCATCCATAAAACTCCATAGATTTTCTCCAACTTTACATTTCCATTTTCAGAGTTTAAACCAAACCATTAAAAAAAAAAACAAAAACGTCGTTCACAAGAAGTAATCTCAAATCTATTTTTTCTCAGAGTATTCATTCTTGTTTCCTCCTGTTTCCTGAAGTCCTGTAATCTGTGTGTGTAACAGACTGCAGGAGAACCGGTGAGCATTCATTTACAAATATATTAGACTTAAAAGGAAACAAAATGATCCATAAGTGCTGGAATATATTCCGCCAAGAAATGGTTGAGAAAATGATATGTAGTTGAGAAATGTGCTCTGAATTATTAATCAAACTCTTTGAATAAGTGTTCTGTAGAGAGGAGCAACCTTGCAGTAATCCCCACCGCGCCTGGGGATCCTGGACGAAGCTATCAGCAGTAATTCAGAACATTATTGTTCTCATTTAGATTTTCCGAGGTGAATTCCTCCTTTCAGAGGAATGGAGCTAAGAGGGTAAGAGTGGCGCAGGGAGAAGGGTGCAAGGAACACAAGAGCTGCTGGTAATTCCCTGTTCCTGAGGAACAGAACTCAGTGAAGCCCCTGCTTTGCACACACACGCCATGGCTCCTGCCCTTCCTGCAAGTCAAACAAAGACCTTGAATGAACTTTTTGAAACTGTTTGCTCCCAATTCACTCTTTTTTGATGCACCACTATGTGGTTGGCATTCAGGTGCAGGCGGTGGGTGAGCTGGGATGCGATGCAAAAGGCACGAAGCAGTGTCTGATCCCCAGCCTGACCCGGTCCTGCCGGCAGGACCTTGGCAGAGAGGACAGCAGAGGCTGTCCAGTGGCAACGGCTGTTTGAAGCATGGCCATGGGCAGCATTAGAGATTTGGAATACATTGATCCTTTGCCTGGTTACACAAGTCTTGCCTGAAGTGGAATCCTATGACAAGAAAAAAGATATTTTTTTTTTCTCGTGAGAACCCCCCTTCAGCGCTGCTTCCAGCGCTGGGGCCACCAACATCAGAAGGACATGGACCTGTTGGAGCGGGGCCAGAGGAGGCCACAGAGATGCTGGGAGGGCTGGAGACCCTCTGCTGGGAGGACAGGCTGAGAGAGTTGGGGGGTTCAGCCTGGAGAAGAGAAGGCTCCGGGGAGACCTTAGAGCCCCTTCCAGTCCATAAAGGGGCTCCAGGAAAGCTGGGGAGGGACTCTGGATCAGGGAGGGGAGCCATAAGAGGAGGGGGAAGGGTTTGACACTGAAAGAGGGGAGATTGAGATGAGATCTGGGGAAGAACTTCTTGGCTGTGAGGGTGGTGAGAGCCTGGCCCAGGTTGCCCAGAGAAGCTGTGGCTGCCCCATCCCTGGAGGGGTTCAAGGCCAGGTTGGAGGGGGCTTGGAGCAACCTGGTCTGGTGGGAGGTGTCCCTGCTCAGGGCAGTGGGGGTGGAACTCAGTGATCCTTAAGGTCCTTTCCAACCCAAACCATTCTATGATTCTGTGATTTTAGATAACCTGCCAGAGCAATATGCTACAAGTGGAAAAAAGAGACACTGGCTTGATGGACCCCAGAGCTATTTAAAATCACTGAACTGCAGGCAGCCACAAACCCCTTCAGCTCAAACGCAGAGTCTTTCTTATCTAATTGTAGCTCACCGTGCACGTGGCACTGCTGGCCATGTGCCAGCATTCTAAGGGAAAACTAGGCATTCCAAAATCAAGGTTTCTTGCAGTGAGCTTGGCTTTTTCCCCTCCTGAAGCACTGGCACTGTGCCCTGCCAGCGTGGCTACCTGCTGGCATGGCTACCTGCAGAGTGGCGGGGGCTGCCAGCATGGTGCCTGGGAGGGAGCTCCTCTCTGTCTGCTGTCACTGGCCATGCTGTGCCACTGACCTCCACCAGTGTACACAGCATTTTGCCCTTTGAAGAATTTTTCTGGAAAAAACAAAACAAAACAAAATATATATATATATTTAAATATATAGTTTAAAAAGTAAGATTGGGTAATTCAGGTAATTTCACCCATGTCAGGAGGCTTCCCGGTGTGTGCTGCCTGTTTAGGAGGTTCAGGACTTCCCACACCAGACCTGGCTCCCACCACAGTACCCAGACCCTGCCAGGCCCCAACCTCTCCAAGGACATCCTGCAGATGCTCAGAGATATTAGAAGAGGGATTCGCTGGGACCACGGTGCTGGACAGGGGACAAGTAAAGCTCCTTGTGATGAAATGTAGTTTCTTTTCCCTCTGAATCTTTACTCTGGCTACATCTACATCTTCTGTGGTTGAACTTTTTCAAAACTTAGCCCATCAACAGGTATCTGAAAGCCCCTTGTATTTTGTGACAGGGCTCCGCTGTAGCGGCTTTACAGTATATCGGGAATGAGCCATCCCGAGCGGTGAACAAAAGCGCTTTCCTCTGCCTGCTTCTTTGACGCCTTCTCCACGGATTTTACTTATAATGAGGAGACATTTCTTTAATCTGCTAGACTTCTCAGGTGCTGATTTCTGGGAGAGCAGTAAATGATTGGAGAGCACTGCGAGGAGCAAAGCTGAAGGCTGAGGAACTGAAATAATAAATATACCTAGAGCTACGCTCGCACAAAAGGTGTCTTCAGTGCAATGCAGCAGTGACATGCTCAGAGCCAGTATGTCAGAGAGAGGTTCAGATCCCTTCCAAATCCCACACTGAAACTGAGCGGAGCAGCATGAAGCACCCCCAGGCTCAGTTCCTGGGCTGGACCCTGGCCGGGGGGAAAGGCTGGACCCCAAAAGGTCTCCAGCTGAGAGGGGCTCATTGGCTGAGCAGCTCCTCTGGTCCCCAAAACCCAGGAAGTCTCATTGCTTTCCTTGTGTGCTCAACTCACACACTCCAACGTAACACATTATCTACGCTCTATCTTAATCAGTGTATTTACACACCTTGCAGATATGAGTGCTCTGAGAATGCTAATTATTCGCTGGGAGCTTTGTTTTATTTTTACCATTTTATCATTGGTGTGGACCTCTAGTGCAGAAAAACTGATGTAATACCAAAATGCTGGGAATCCCTGGATGAAGAAGAGCAACTTTTTTTCACTTCTATGTATAAATTGTAATTCCTCTGCAGACTCGATGGACATGGCACCACCATAATGCTCTAAAATGGAGGAAACCGAGGTGGCTGTGCGCTGCAGTCTCCCAGTAGTTTTAAATCCATAATATGTCTTACTTGCCATGTAATATTTGTTTCAAAAATGAATAGGCATTGCACTGATTTCTGCCCAGGGTACACATTGTGGCACTCCTGAAGCTGAGTCACTCTCACACCCCTTCTGTCCTTCTCTGTGCCCCTTCCCCGGGGTACCGGCAGGGGAGAGCTCAGAGAAGGTCTATGGAAGGACCCACCATGGGTGCTGCTGGGAGCTGCCTCCACTTACCCTCCTGAACCTCTCTGGTGAGGCTGGAGGATGAAACCCAGCTCGTGCCCAATAAGAAATTGTTCCACATTCACTGAAAAGCCTCAAGGAGAGAAACCATGAGAGCAGCTTCTCCCATCCCAGCTACAATGGACATACCCAGCTCCCCAGAAGAAGAACAGACAATGCCTGTGCCTCCATGCTCTAGCCCCAGACCCTCGATCTGGCAGGATCACAGGCACCATCCTCCCATCCTCCCTCGTTCTGAGCTGGTTTTCTCCTCAGCCTCATTATCTGATTTATCGCTTGTGCCCTGGAGCCTCATGGTGAGGCTCAAACGCTCCTCTCCCATGTCAGAGCTGCTAATTCACAGCCTGTCTGCTGTCAAAGGCAACAGGAGGAGCCCACCCAGAAATATCCATCAGATTTCCCTGTGGCAGGGACTGTGAAGTGCTGCAATAATCTTCCTGAAGATCTTGGCCCCCGGCGTGGCAGCGCAGTGTGTCGCCGGTGACAGCCACTGTGCTGGGAGCTCCCATGCCGCTGCCGGCTCTGCGTGAACCCACCTGGAGTGGCACCACACATGGTGTGGGAGCCCTTCCCGGAGAAAAGAGTCCTTAACATAGAATGGTTTGGGTTGGAAGGGACGTTAAAGATCATCTAGCTCCAGCCCAGTAACAAAGTGGAGCAGAGCACAGAGCAGAGAGGGGTCCTGGGGACACAGCATCAGTGAGGCTGTGAGTAAAACCATCTTGAAACGAATCCCTGTGGACTTCTGCACGTAAACCAGGTCTGTCTACCAAACCCAACGGGAGGTGCAGCAGAGCACCAGGACGGGACGGGCAGGTGCCATTGTGCTCTGCTTACAAGTAAACATCAATTTCGTACACATTCCATCTTTCTTTATATAATTATTCCTGTAAGTCTGGACCATAGCCTTAGATGCTTCAGACAAGGATGTGCTGACCGAAGCAGAAGCTGCTGGAAGTATCTCTTGCTGGGCAGGACTGGTTGGCAGCAGCTGCTGGGGAACCCAAGCAGAGGTGGGTGGAAGGCAGCAGAGATGAGGCAGGCAACAAGGAGCTAGCCCAAGCAATCCTGATGGCCAAAGCCCTGAGCCCAGCACAGTGTGTAGCTGCATTTTATCACACGTTCTACAGCAAGCTGTGTTGGATAAGCCAAGGCGTATAGCACTAATCAGGGGGAGTACGTGTACATTATTTATTACAATAAATCCAAAACTTTCTTGTAAAAATTCTTAGAAACTTTTGGGATTGCAATCCCTTGGGAAGCGAATGGTGGACATCGCTGTTTGGGGACAGCGAGCTGGGCTGGGCAGGCACCCCCTGTGCACCCCTGGCTGCTCTCTCTCGTGGGCTGTGCCTTGGCCTCTTGCTGACCTTCTTGTCAGGAGAGATGGAAACAGCCTATTTGCTGCCTGAAAGCTATTTGAGGCTGAGGCCATCCATCTGCATCCCCACAGTGCCTGGCGTGGCCTCACTGCCGTGCAGAAACCTCCTGGGCTTGGCAGTTACAGGGATGAATTATGGCCCCGGCCGCAGCCACAGAAACAGGAACTCTGCCTTGTCCCTGAGGAGTCGGCGTGGAAGGGAACAGGGCTTTCCAGGGCCAGAGGAGAAGGACATTCCTCCTCTCATTGCCTGAAACGATGCCTGAATGAAAACGTGCCCATGTGGGCATCATATAAAGAGAGATAAAGAAATATCTAAGTGCTAAATACTGCTCTAACCCCACAAAGCATCTCCAGCCTGCTCTGAGCTGACCCTGCTCCCAGCTGGTGCCTGGACCTGCAGAGCTCCCTGCCCTCCTGGTTTGTTTGAGTTTCATGGCTGCCCTTTTGGGTCACAGGAGGAGAACAGCTGCAGGCAGAGCTCCTCTTTGCTGCTGAAGGAAGGGATGGGAAGTGTCCCCGTATCCAGTAGAGGTGACTGCCTGCCCTCCCTCAGCCGGTCACCTTCCTGATGTTCCCCAGTGGCAGGGCTGGCTGTGGAGGGTGGAGAAAGGCACCACATTCAAAACATGGAGCTCTTGCTGTTTTCTTCCCCAAAAAACTGGCATCATAGTATCTCTGCACCAGATCTGAATTCCCCTGCAACCAGGCTGGCTGCTCCAGAGAAGCTCTTCTGGTCTATTTTTAGTGCAGCCCACGCAGCCCATTAAGTATTAAAGCGATGGGGTACGATTAACACACCAGCCACCTGCAGGTGCCAGGCGTGCCAAGCACCAGGCAATGGCTCTGACCCAGACATCACCTCCCGGTCTGACTCCAGTGGCCCCCAGTCCCCACTGTCCCCAGCTGCGATGGCAGGTCCAGACACAGCCCGGTGCCGGCAGAGCATGGCTGGGGCTGAGCTCGCTGCTGGACCTGACCTCCCTCCTGACTTGACCCTCTGCAGTCCCCTCTGCAGAAGGGGAGATGCTGGAGGGACGGGTGATACCAGCTCGGTACCCACTGAGAGCTGAGTCGTGTCGGTGGAGCCTCACTTGGCCAGATTGAGCTGTTTTCCAGCTCATTTGAGCCTTATCCCTCCGAGCAGAAAGACGGGCAGCCTGTCTCGCGGTGGGGGAAGGGGTGGGCGGCAAACCAAAGGAGAATATTTCTCCCCCTCCACTTCTGCGTTTTTCTCCCAAGATCACTTAACTCCAAGGAAAATGATCCTGTTAAGTATATTCTCAAAATACATTAACAGACATAAGTCATGAGAATGACACTGGCAATTCATCTCCATGGCATTAAGGGTGTTTGGTCTGGTTCATGTGGATGATTTTATTTTAAACATATCACTAGAAAAAAAATCCACATCAAGCGTGTGCTGGAACGGAAACGAAATCTGTCAGAACAAACATCTACATCAAATTGACAGAAAGAACAAGTGTTTGATTAGGAACTGGAAATGCAGAATTTGCATTTCAAATTCCTATTAAATGGTTAAAAAAGTGTACTGTTCATGACATACATCAAAGGCACCTACAAAAAGTCCCAGAGTTATGCCTGAAATATTTCTTGTGTGGACTTCTTACAGCAAAACCCCAGTGCAAGAACTACCTGTGAAAGCTGGAAAGTCATCCCAAGAAAAGCACCTTGTTAAAAGAGGGCTCAGAACTCCTTGGGAAAGCTTCTTCCTTAAAGATTTTCAATTGCAGGGGTGATTTTCCATTGGAAATGAAGAAAATTACGGGAAGCTGTACTCACATGCAATAAAGTTTCCATCTCAACCCACCAAAAAGAGCAAAAGCAACCACACTGAGAAAAAAATAAATCCCAAAGTAAAAAGTGAGAAGTGGTTTTGATTAAGATATATTGCATTATGCTGAGGTAGGATGAGATAGGGGATTTTAAAAAAATAAGTCATCCTTTGACTCGATATTTGTTTGTGACTGCTGAAGAAAAGAGGCCATTAAAGCAAGCCTTTATAATGGTTTATGAGACAGAAGAGGAAGAACAAAAGTGCTGTGGGGGCTTAAATGAATTAACCTGTAACCATCCCTTCAAACGGCTGCCCTAAAGTCTGGGGACTTCTTACTTCTCTTACAGCTCTTTCTTTCTTCACCGCCAGCTCACACATACCTCCACAGAAAGTCAACTTTCCAAAATATTTCCTTTGCTTGCAAGGACTGTCTTGAGAATATTGGGTTTTCTTCAACATTATCTTTGGGTTTTTTCCCCTCTTCCCTTTTCTTTCCAGAACTGGTCGAGCCCTGCTGCCCTCTGCCCCTGCACACTCCCTGCTGGGACCTAGGGATCGTCAATATAACTGAGGACCTTCTCGCTGCAAAGGTGGACATCTAGAGCCCTGGAGACCCCTCTGGCGGTGCAGTGCCCTGGCTGATGCTACCGTTGCTCTTCACGCTCATTGAGCCACGCTGAGGAGAACCAACATCTCCAGAACCTCATCCTCCCTCCTGGGGTCACCTCTCTGCTATGGCAGCTGCCTGTGCAAACACACCCTCAGCTCAGCCATTGCCATCCAGAGCAAGAAGAACACGTGGAGGGTGGTGGGGAACTCCTTGGGTAGACAACCAGCAGCCCACAAGATGAGTGGGTGAGTCCCGGCTCCTCGGCTTTGCGAGACAGACACCCACCTTCCCATCACAATGTTCTTCCCCCTTCTCCCTTCCCTTCTGCTCCTGCCGCTCACTGCCCTACTTATCTTTGTTTGTTTGCAAATAAAACGCAGTACAGGGTTGGTAAAGAACTCATTAGCTGCTCTGGTGCTGCCCAGGGATATGTTATTACGGAAAGGATTGCGTAAGAAAGAAAAAGAGCATCAACCTTCCCGGAGTGATAAATCCACCCACACAAGCAGTTCAGACAGGGACGAGAAAGGTTGAAGCTGGGAATGGATGCTGAGTGTTGGTGTCCCCCGAGGAGCCATGGGCTTTCCTGCCACCCAGGAGAGCCGACAGTGCGGGACCCAGCCAGGCTCAGGCACTCCGGGCTGGCACGGCACTGGGGATGAGCAGCGAGGATGGAGAGTTGTCAGACTCCCAGGAATTCCCCCATCCACCTTCTTCCTACTGCGCTGCCGAGGCGGTGGGGAAGCCAGCCCCAGCACTGAAAGGTTTGAAGCTCCAGCTCCACCTGGAGTCATCCATGGATGGATGGTGATGCCAGCCTTCCACCCCCTCCCTGCTCCGAGGGTCACGGGTCTGTGGTAGGGACCTTCTGTGGACACACGTGGATACCTTAGCTTGCTTTGTATGTGTTTTCTGGGTTTTGGGGGTTTTTCCTTTTATTTGTTTTGGGATGGGGCAGGTGGAGCACTTCTGAACCTGCTGAAGAAGTAGCAGGCTGATAGAGAGTGTCTGCAGAGTGGGCCTGAGAGAAAAAAGCAGTCGGGGAGCAGAGAGGAGGCAATATGGCCAGCACGCTGATCGGGGCTAATTGGAGCTATAGAGATGCACTACCGATTCTTTGCTGAAGCTGCTCTTGAGTGACCAGTCACAAAAGCTTCTTGGCCATTTCAGGTGCCCAGGGGCTGCTATTCCCGTACCCTGCACTGGTCCATCTCACCCCAGCTGACCTCAGGCTCAGCTTGGTTTGTCCTGAGGACACAGGATGGATCCAGCAGATTTGGGCAGCTCTCCCTGAATAGTGAGTCCTCATGTGGCTGGGGCCAGGGAGGCAAAAGCCACTCTCCCAGCCTCGCCTGACTCCCCGTGATGGCTCGATGAAGAAGCAAGGGGAGATAACCACTGAGATAATATTTCTGTGGTATTACCAATATCTGTTGCTTTGAACCAGCACTTAAGCGAGGAAGGCTGTCAAAAGTATGACAAACACGATGAAAGCTGAGGCGATGTATTGCACTTCTCTTCACTTCGACAGCACTGAACCGGGAGGAGAGCTCTAATTTTCAGGGTCAGCACTCGAAGCTGCTCCCTTCAGCGTGGAGTGGACCGTGGGATGCAGCGCTGTGGCTCGGAGCCGAGCGGAGGAGATGCCACTGGAGAGTGTCTGCCATCTGCTGTGACAGGGGGTTGGACCAATGATCTCCAGAGGTCCCTTCCAGCTCCTGCCGTTCTGTGATTCTGAGACAGTTGAT
The DNA here is from genome assembly GCF_964106895.1 of Numenius arquata. Lineage (NCBI taxonomy): Eukaryota > Metazoa > Chordata > Aves > Charadriiformes > Scolopacidae > Numenius > Numenius arquata. The sequence continues at coordinate 69,851,500 of NC_133581.1, read as the reverse complement.
GCAGAGAAGTAGGAACAGAGCACTAGGAATGAGCCTTGTGGAGAGTCTCATGGAAAAAAAGCTCACAGACCCATCACATGGAGCTACCACAGTGCTCGGTGATTGTGGCACCCAGTGGGGAAAACGGAAATAATCCTTGTTTTTTTTAATGCAGAAAGAGATGCACTTCCAGGTGTCTGAAACCTCAGAGAAACTCCAGAAAGAAACCTGGGGCAAAACCTGAACTATGACATGACACTCCAGGAGCTCCTTTAACACACGTCCACCATAATCTGAACAGACAGCCGGGAGAAGGGCGTAGAGAAGAGATCTGGCAGTCTTGCATAAAAAGGCTTCACAAAGCCCAGCGGCTGGGAGCCGATATTGCACAAATTCATCTCGGAAATAAGATGTGGTTTCCTTGGGATGGAAGGGTGAAAAAGCAGAGCTGTGTTCCCTGGAGTAACGGATCTGCTGCAGTGGGGGAGCGTTGGATGGACAGCCCCAACCCCTCCTCGAGGAGCGTAGGGGGGGGATCCATAATGACAAATATAACCCCCAGAGGAGGCAACTTGCTCTCCCCCTCCTGGGCATCACCACAATGTGGGGGCACCCAGCAGACGCCCAGCCCTCTCCCCTCGTTTCTGAGCCTGATGGCCCTCAGCATCAGAGGGAGGGGTGTCAGGGACCCCCCGTGTGTGGCCAGCCTGCCTGGATGGGCTCAGTTAAACCAGCAAACAGCACCTGAACAAAGAGGAGTTTTGTTTAATTTTCAGCAAAAAATCAAACAATACCAAGGCACATATTTGAGAGGCTACTGAGAAGTGGGTGAAGGGTTAATTATATATATATATATATATTATTTTTTTTTTTACTAGTAGGCTGTAATTAATCCAAAGGTTTTGAGGTTTCTTTCTGGTAAGGAAAATCACACATCCAACCAAAATACTATAGCAGTTAAAGGACTTTTATGTAGTTGTAGAATCACCCACTCCAGCTCATTCAGTCTGGAAAGGATTCCAGGATGCCCATAGCCCAAGCTCCTGCTCAGAGGAAGATCGATGCTGGATTTATACCAGGCTGCTCAGGAATTTGCCCAGTTTGGTCTCAAAAAACTCCAATATCAGAGACTTTTTAGCCGTTCGCATGAGCCCTTTCTGGAGCTCATCGTGTATCGTTACCTGCAGGCATCAGATAGCAGCTACCCAGTCTCTCTGCTCTGAAGTAAATTAAAGAACAGGTTGGATTACAAAGAAAACCTCTGTTAATAATACGTGTACTCTGGAATTGCAATCAGACCACTCAAAAATAGGACAGATTTAGCATGAAGAATAGTAAGTATGTCTTAAACATTTGAAGATAGCTCTAGATTTTAATGCCTGAAGCAAAATTCATTTCTTGAATGAAAACGATATGATTCATTTTGCTTGACCTTATTCAGGGGATTTTTAGATAGCTTTTTCCTTGCCTGATTGAACAGCCTCATTTTTGTTTTACTTTGCGTTTCTTTGTCTCTTTTCCTTTATTTATTTCTTTTTCGGGACTATGGAAGGCTGAAAAAAGAACCAAGGCAGGGAGAAACAATATTAAATGTTAGGTAGCAGTGAAATTAGATATCTCTATTAAAGTAAATAAAACTAATCATTTCTATATCTAGTCCAAAATATCCACAGAAAATTCTCATTTTCTTTGGAAGTCTTTTTTCATTAATAATAATGCTGCATAGATACTGCAGCTCTTGATGCTTGAACAGAAAAATCAAGCATTATCAATTCTTGTGACAAATAAATCCTCTCTTAGGGCAATCAAATTTCCACAGACTTTTTGTTTTTTGTTTTTTGGTTTTTTTTTTCATGAATGTGTCCCCACACACCCCCTTGTTACAGGATCATCTATAAATAAGTGCCGAGCGCCTGTGGAGCGTGGGGGAAGCTCACACCTTTGCGGATCCGACTGCAACAGCTTTTCAGATGCTTCACTTCAGCCGTGCTCAGCTCCGGGTGAAGGCTGAGCAGAATTTTAATAGGAAAAGCTTTGTGCTCCGAGCCTGCCCAGGGAGAGCACAGTCACTGTGGATGGGTGTTACGGCAGCCTGTGTCTTCTGACACATGGTTTTGTTGTGGTATCACACAGTTATAGAGATCATAGAATCATAGAATGGTTCAGGTTAAAAGGGACTTTAAGGACCATCCAGTCCCACCTCCTGACCTGGACAGGAACAACTCCCACCAGACCAGGTTGCTCCAAGCCCCCTCCAACCTGGCCTTGAACCCCTCCAGGGATGGGGCAGCCACAGCTTCTCTGGGTAACCTGGGCCAGGGTCTCACCACCCTCACAGCCAAGAAGTTCTTCCCCACATCTCATCTCAATCTCCCCTCTTTCAGTGTCAAACCCTTCCCCCTCATCCTATGGCTCCCCTCCCTGATCAAGAGTCCCTCCCCAGATTTCCTGGAGCCCCTTGAGGGACTGGAAGGGGCTCTAAGGTCTCCCCGGAGCCTTCTCTTCTCCAGGCTGAACCCCCCCAACTCTCTCAGCCTATCCTCACAGCAGAGGGGCTCCAGCCCTTTGATCATCTCCATGGCCTCCTCTGGCCCCGCTCCAACAGATGTTGGTGGGGAGGGACCTTCAGCCATCTTCTTGTCCACCCCCTGCTCCAAGTGGGGTTGTTGCCAACATTAGACCGTGTCTTGCCTCTGTCTGGCTTTGCCTGGGAGGACTGAGCTGGAAAAGGTCCCCCAGCCATGGAGAACATCGGTTCAGCACTAGTGAGCGCTCGCGAAAGGGGCCACAGGCATTGACCACCTCCCCACCACGGGCAGGGTCTGGGTGTACCTCCGGGCTGTTCCACTGAAATTGTGAACACATGCTGTAGAAATGTTAATAAAACAGAGAAATACCACCTTGGAGCCTGTTACACAGCAGCCAGCTCAACAAATCTGACTTTGGTATAACCATTCCCTGTTGGCAGTCTCCAGGTTCAGATCTCCAGTTGTTCACTGGGAGAGTTGGCCATTCCTTTGCATACAAAAGTTTCTTTTTTTTTGCACAGACCGGTGGGATTACAGAGACACTCAAGTGCTGAGAAGACCGACTCAAGGCATTGAAGGAATTTTCCTATAGCTCATCCTGGGTCCCCTCTTTCCAACTGGCTTGCCTTGTTTAGCATATCTTTGCTCCACAAAACAGGAAAAATGCATTTATTCTTATAAGCCAGTTCCTACAAATGGAAACCAATGGAAACTAGTGGAAATGAGCCCTAATAGAATTTTCTTAATTTTATAATAGATTATTATATTTAAGATTGCCTGATTTCCATTATAAAACCTATTTGCACTGAATCTCAAACCTATTTGCACTGTTACTCAGCTGCAAAAGAGGCACTATCTGAATTTTAGTAAGAGGACTAGCACTGTGTACTGAGACCAAATGTGCTTGATAAGTTCATAAAATAAATTACTTTAGCATTTTCTATGTTCTATAGATACTGGGCTGATTTTTTTTAATTGTCCACTAAATAAGCTTTATTTAAAAAACAAAAATAATTAGTTAGTAGTTATTTCAGAGTTGGTTTTCAAGATTTAGATAATATTAAAATTAATCAGTTTGATATGAATCTTTTTTTACAGAGTAATGAAGTATTTAGTGAAAATTATATGAATTAGATTACACTGCCATTGATGCAAAGGTCATAAAGCCACCAACTTAAACAACAGCTCTGGGTACTTTCTGACATCCTGAGAATACCATTTATTTAGTAAAAGTCTTGAGGATTCATAACCTTTCCTTCACCCAAAGGAGAAAAAAAATGGAGCAAGAGAGTCATAAAACTGATTCGAACTCGTGTTTTCATGATCCGTTTCTCAACAGACTAAAATGGTTCATCAAGTAGCGGTATGTTTATCCTGATCACAGCGCTGCTTCCTCGGTGGTGAAGATGCAATTTGGGAGGTGAGAAAGGCTAGAACTACAAGTATAACCAGAATAAATTTTCATAATGTAAACCATTTACAACAAGTACACCAACAGACTTGGAAATGGTAAAGCAAGATGGATATTAAATGTATTCCACCTTTATCTGTCAGTTACTTCTGTTTCATTTCATCCTCTTTTGGGCAGACACACATCTACACAGCCTGTCGAAGCGGGGCTGGCACGTCCATTACTCTTATTAGTTTCACTGAAGTTTTATCTTTCTCCAGCAAAGCAGGCGATGATACTTGTGTGCGTACAAATATTTATACACATACATATCCAAATACATAGCACGTTAAAGCGTGAGACTCCTTGAATTTTTGTCTATAATTGTTTTGCTGAAAAGACTCAAAAATATATATTCTGTAGTCTGGTGGTGGCTCTAGCACAGGGTGCCTGGAAGAGGCTGCCCAGAGAGGTGGCGGAGTCTCCTTCCCTGGAGACATTCAAACCCACCTGGAGACGTTCCTGTGCAACCTGCTCTGGGTGGACCTGCTCTGGCAGGGGGGTTGGACTGGGTTGGACTGATCTGAAGAGGTCCCTTCCAACCCCATATCATCCTGTGATTCTGTGATAGGGGTCTGGCCCTGAGCACCGGTTCTGTGCAATTTTATCACGTTTGTTTGTTCTTATTGGTAAACAAGAAGTGGTTTTCCCTGTAGAACTGCAATTACTTCACAAGATATCTTTGTTCCAAGTCCTGCAGATTCAGTTCATCAGAGGTCTCAGCACTTTATCCTGAGAGACCTGCCTTTGGGATGCTGTGGCTGGGTGGTGCCCAGCTCCCCGGGTACCACTGGGATGAACTGGGCAGCCCCAGGAGAGGGGAGAGCCTCACGTTCTCCCTTCCAACCCCAACTGAAATTTTGGGGAAATTAAAAGTCATTAAAACCTGCACTTGTGTTTCAGTGCAAGCGTGCTTTCTGACAGCAGATGACTCGGGCAGAGCTCCCCGAGGAGCAGCTGTGCAGGGAGAACAAGCCACACCAAGGCTGCCAGACCTTTCCCTGTGATAACAGCCTGGGAAGTCTTTCCGTTCTAACGGTGTTTGTAAAGACCTGGTGGGAGGAGGAGAGAAGGGAGGAGCGGGGTTTTCCCCAGGTGAAAACTCTGTGCTGAAGGTCAGTACTCGGCCAGGAGCAAGGTCTTCTGTATTTTCACCACCCTAAAGCCCTGAAGAGGCTGGCAGTGACGGCTCTGACACGCACTCACAACCGCGGCACGAGGGGCACTCCAGGAATGGGAATTTCTCATCATCAGCCGGTCAGATTTACCTAAAAACAGACCAGATAACAAGAGCTGACTCTGCTTTTGTCTGCAAGAAACCCGTGACCTATTTAGAAATTACCCAAACCCTGGTATCTCTCGGTGCTGGTGGACGGGGGAACGGCGCTGACACTCACCTGGCCGAGGCAGGGTCATTATTTTGACAACAGCATCCAAATGGGCTGTGCTTTGTGACAAGAGCTCGCAGATCCCAGCTGCGGGAGAATCTCCAGCCCCGGGATGGAGCACGGCTCTGGTGTGGGAGCAGGGATCCTGCCCGGGGATGGCCCCGAGTGGCAAGAGGCACCGATTTATTTTTCCCTGATTTCTGTGCTTCCCTGAAAAGCTGTGCTGGCAGCAACACACCTTTATCACAACCTGTCATTTCTGGAGGCTTTTGTTTTTGATGGAAAGGAGGGCTTCCACAGCCTGGCATGAAATAAAGCAGGGCATCTTGCTGGATCAGGACTGAGCGTGCATCACCTCTGCAGGTACCTCCTGTCCTCTGGACAAGGACAAGATAAATAGATCCCGAGTAATCCCACAAGCCAGACACAGCAGTAAAGCTGCATGATTGATAACCCTTCAGCAGGGAAAAAAAATAACATAAATCCTCATCTGACAACGTGTAGTGTGAGAATTGGACAATTCATTTGGTTGATGTATTTGCTTTTATGTTGCATTATATCATTTGTGCTACAGAGCCCAAAGGTGTCACCGGGATCTGGACTTTATTCTGCTACACACTTGCCTAAGTCCATACTCCAAGCTCACGACGAACCCGTCTCCTCAAGTGCCCGGCGAACACTGTGGCTTGTGCAGGGTGGCATGTTGCCATGGGAAGACGGTGGTCGTGGTGCATCAGATAGTCCCAAGAAGTGAAACAAAGGGAAACTAAGGCCAAAAATTGAAGGTTCTACCCCAAAGCACCCGAGGTGGCCTGCTAAAAAGAGAGTGCTCCAGCACAGTGCTGTCATACAGCCTGGATCTGTCCTCTCTCATAAGCACCAAAAGAGCCAGCAAAGATGCTGTATTTATATTTGGTATTCAACTGGAAAATTTCTGCAAGACAGTGATCTTTTAAAAAAACAAGCTTAGCCTCCTTCCCCCAAAAAAGGTTCTGAATTCATAGAATCATAGAATGGTTTGGGTTGGAAGGGACTTTTAAAGCTTATCTAGTTCCACCACCTGCCATGGGCAGGGACACCTCCCACACAGTATATTTTTTTCAGATAACTAGTTTACTTGCCTAAAAAGATGAAGTTTTTTAATTTGGGCTGAATTCTGGGTGGGCTTTTTTTTTTTGTTATTACTAAGACAGGCATTATTTTCTTGAAGTTTCAAAATCTTTAGTGTAATCATTATTTTTTACAAATATTTTTATGGAAAATTTTTATCTTAGATTGAAATTTTGAATCTCTTGTTCAGAACATGCCATGAAGTGGTTTTGGCTTTTATTTTCATTAATAACCGAACTATGTTTATTTCCTGCTCCTTGTTAACCATCTTTTTGTCCTACCTCTGAGTTTTGATTCATCTTCTAAATGAAAATTTCAATTATTTGCAGAGTTTATCACTGAAAGGACATCTCTGTGCCCGCGCCTGAGAAAGACTCTCACCCTGAAGAGCGGTAGCTCCAGGCACCTCATGTCCCTCTCAATGCCATACGGGAGATCTCCAGGTGGGATCTCCATCACTTGGGCCAAGCCTCGCCCTCTGAAGCAGCTTCCTTGGCTCCAGAGCATCTTTCCTGGCATGGAAATGATGCCTTCCTTGCAGGGGAAAGGAGAGCCGCCGAGGTACAATCTGAGAAGCAGCGAACTGTTACCCACCATTAGCCCTGCTGGGTTTTGGTAATGATAGACCACCTTCCGGTGATACCCGTGTCAGATCTGACAGCCTGACAGTCACTTGGCTGTCTCCAAGGTCAGCTAATCCTTACTGATGTGCTGACACGCCAAATGTCATACGTCGGGTCATAACTAAACCTGATGACAGCAGCAGCAGCGGGTGCTGGGTAGGAGTGAATTGCAGGAACAATGAGACGTGCAGGGATGGCTTATGAACAGCAGGGGAGAATTTTTTTCTGCTCTTGCTTTCACTACTTGGGACCTACTGGTTCTTAAGTAAAACCAGCATTCGTATATAGCTTCTGAAGATGAGTAAAACAAATCTAATTTTACTTCTAGATGGAAGGGAGGAGGGGATCCGGCTGGAAAAGAAACAGAAAAGGAAGAAAAAGAGCTAGAGAAAAGCCCTAAAAAACAGAAATGGGAATGAAAATCTGTTGGTATCAACTGCTGCCTTTCTCTTCTGGGGCTGCTTCCATTCAGGAGACGTTCCCCAAAAGCCACCATGGCTGAAGGTTGGTAACTGCTCTGCAGCCAGTGGGCACTGACTGTGGCTGAGCAAATGGATTTACATCAACTAAAAATGAGTTACAGAAGGAAAGGTACAGCAATTGTGAGAAAACACTTTAGCTTCTTGAAGTCATGCTTAATATCAGCTTTTTACATCACACTTTGCTAGGCAGAAAAAAGTCTCCCATGGGAAGTAGGAATGGGGTTTTGAGAGTCACTGACCTGCCTGTGCCCATCGCTGCTGGCTCTGTTCCTCCTCACAGCGCAAGGAAAGCCACCTCAGCTGCGGCTCTGAAACACAGACTCCGGTGCAAGTTGCCCAAATGATTTCTCAAAAGTTGAATCATCATAGAATCACAGAATGGTTTGGGTTGGAATGGACCTTAAAGACCATCTCATTCCAACCCCCTGCCCTGGGCAGGGACACCTCCCACCAGACCAGGTTGCTCCAAGCCCCATCCAACCTGGCCTTGAACCCCTCCAGGGATGGGGCAGCCACAGCTTCTCTGGGCAACCAATAAATGGACACACAGCGCCATCCTAACAACTTTGTCGTAGCTGTTTAGAGAGAATCCACAGATGTGAGGAACTGTTTTGTTCAGGAATTAATGACTTGAGGCAACGGGTATTTATTGCAGTAACAGGGGCAGCACCTCCTCTATCTGCTCACTCAAAGAAACACACAAAGAAAAAGAGAGTGGAGTAAGACTTTGCTCCTGACAGAACAGACAGTCTCAATACAAGCCCAGAGCTGCCTTTGTGATGTCGTGGCTGAGATCCTCCTGGAAGACGAAGCTGTTACAAATAAGAAAACACTGCAACACCCTTCCAACAAGATTTATTCTCTTGATGATAAGCCAAATTAGTTTTGCTATTCTCTTCTTAATCTGATTGACAGGGCAAATCTGTCATCTTTTATCATGACACCTAAATTGGAAGTAAATTAAATCAACAAGCATAAAACCATGTAGCACTTTATCTTGCAGATAACGGCAGGGCAGGACGCATGGCGGGGCTGTTCTCATCCCTTCTGGACGCTGCAACGCGTCGCTGCGGCCGGGCTGTCAACGAGAGAAACCGCCCGAATGGCTCCCTTTGCCTCCATGGTGGGATCTTCTCTCCCACAGGCGTGTATCTGCAAGCATCTGCAGCCTGACAAACTGCCTTAAAAATAACTTGATAATTGAAGGTTATAATTCGTGCAACTTAACGTTTACTTGATTTAATTGAGCATTAGTGTTAATTAAAACAAGTCAATGGCTTTTCTCCCCATTCAAGAACTTGGCATTCAGGAGAATGATTCCTTCTTCCTGCCTACGTTCAGATATATCTCTGTTGTGAGACAGAATGTGAATGAGTTGAATAAATAAAAGTTGCCCTTACTTTTCTGTCAGTCGCCATGAAGGAAGTGATATTATCCAACAGATCAGTAACACACCAGCCCTCCCTGAACTGAAAAAGTATTGCAATAAAATAGGAAACGTGTTCCTCTCCGTCCTTCCCATAGCCTCTGGAGCAAACAGAAAATTATTCCTATTCTTAGAAACACTCAGTTTCTAAAGTATTAAGGATAAATTCTGTAACCTCTAGTCTGATCTGACTCTAAATGAATCCATATTTCTATTTCTATCGATTAAAAGGAATCAGAAGAAGCACATAGTTATCATTCAGGCAAAAATTCCCTGTGAAATTAAAGATATGTGTAAGACCCACAGGATTTTCTTCCAGAAGTCTGTCTATTGGTTTTTGGGGTGTTTTTTAAGTTTTGCAGCAAACTTCCCTCAGCAAGGAATGCACACTTATGAAAAGAAACTACATTTCTAGCTTGCCTGAGCAAAAGTGACTTTTCACACCTGGTGAAGTTTATATTACAGACAGATATATCATATTTTTCATTTGTGTATACTGAGCTTTTTTAAAAAAAAAAAAAAATCAAATCTCCTCCAACCTCTTTCAGCAGTAATACATTTATTGCCATAAAGCATTTATGGATTACAGCTGATAACCTGTGAAAAGGAAAACAAAACCAAACCAAACCTTATCCAATTGCTCGTAAACTTTGTATGTGTAAAAAATGTTGTCCCGGTGTCCCAACATTCTAAGACTCAAAACAAGATCTCGTGAAAATGACAAATGCATTAGTTGCACTGAATAATTTTAGTAATCACAGATAGAGAGGAGCTTATTGGATATTAGATTACCATTGTACAATATTGCAAAATTTTAACCAACCTTGTCAACTGTGGCAAAGTTCTTGTGTGATCTCATCTAAATATAGAGAAAATCTGAGAAAATATTGCATGTTGTGTGGAACAACGAAAGCAAATCTATTTTTCTTTCTATCAACAAATTCATTTTTTCTTTGACTTTTAAGTGACCTGAGTTAAATATGGATCTTTTGATCTGGTATTAGAATCTCACAGAATCTTCTTGGTTGGAAGGGACCTTTGAGATCATCGAGTCCAGCCAACAAAAAAACCCCCAAAAAACAAAAAAACCCAAAAAAACCCTGACACCAAAACCAAAACCAAACCAAAACAAACACCCACCCACACCCACCCACAAACAGATGCAAAACAACAATCTCGGGCACTAGAGCACGCCCTGAAGTGCCACGTCTACACATTTCTTAAATACCTCCAGGGATGGCGACTCCACCACCTCCCTGGGCAGGCTGTGCCAGTGCCTGACCACTCTCTCAGTAAAGTCATTCTTCCCAATATCTAATCTAAACCTCCCCTGCCGCAACTTCAGACCATTTCCTCTGGTCCTGTCATTATTCGCTTGGGAGAAGAGGCCAACACCCACCTCTCTACACCCTCCTTTCATGTTCAATGAAATGGAAGAAATATCTTTAGTTCGCTATGACCATTTCTGCCTTTTTCAACAGACAGATACCAGAATCTTCTGTGCACAGCACAAAATGGAAAAAGGATTTGGAGTAGGAAAGAATGTTTACATGTTGTTCTAAAGCCAGGAGGAGGAGACATCAAACGCAGGCAGCCGGAAGCTGTATCAGAGCCAGCGAAATGGGATGTACAAAGAGTCCTCCCTGGGGAACTCCTCAACGTTGGGTGTTCTGATGCTCACAATTTTCACGGGTTCAAAAAGCAGCTGTGCAGAATCAGCAGAGACAAAAATGCATCAGGGCAAAAAAAGTATGAAGAAAGTTTGCCACAGGACATTTTTTAAGTCTATATGGCCGATGGCTGAGGTTTATTTTGGTTTATTCCTGCTTGTGCACGGGAAGGGACAGGTGAGAGGGGGATAAGGGCTCCCATTTCTCCCTTCCAGACCTACAACTGCCCTTGGGAATGAGTATTTGTGAAGTGTACAGCACAGCAACAGACAGGCACAGTGCCATATAGAATCCTATAAGGTACAAGGTGCCCTATAGCAGGCAGTTACCCCATTTCATCACCCGAGTTTGGTACCACACACTTCTGAGGGCTCCACAGCTGTCCTACCTGCTCCAGCTGCTCTTTCATAATGAATTATCTTCATTATATACACATGCACACAGGGGTGTATGATGAGAAATAGGCCTTGCCGTCTGTTTCCATTAAATACAATGAAGTGGAAGAGTGTTTTTAAAGGAGAGCATGAAAATTGTACAAAGAAATTAATTTAAAAGATGAGCTCTCCATGAAAATGACACAGGGAGCTACTGTGAATGTGACGTGCTTACACCAAAGTGTAATCCCATAACTGCTGATAGAACCTGGACTTAATTAAACTCCATCCAGATTTATATTTTTGCACACTAACGAAACCTATTGATTTAAACTTGCCATAAATGTAGCTTTCTGCAAATCAGGGATTTTTTTTTTTCTAATTGAACAATTCTTGTATTATGTCAGGGTATAAAGAATAAATTACTTGTAACTACTTCTGTTTCAAAGCTTTATCAATATCTGAGCTTAGCTATTTTATATCTCATGTAATTTTGTCACTGAACTGTTCAGATCTCAGAAACTCTCTGTCTCGGACTGCCATTGTGTACTTTGAAAAATGACTTTTCTATTCTATTGCTGTGGTCTTTTTGTATCAAAAGCCTTTATGTATTCTGCTTAGCACACAGCAGAAAGCAGAGTCGTCCGCCTCCGCCCAGAGACACCTCCCAGAGCTGCTGCAGAGGCTATTGCAGAGGGATGGACTCTCTTCCAGAAGGTCTGTGGCCCATGAGCCAGAATTAACCCGACCAAATTGTCGGATCCACGACAATTGTAAGGTTGGTAAATAAAGAATCTTATTTCATTCATAACTGGAGTAAGTTTGATCTTAATATGATCATGGGTCCATAAACATGATACTTCTGAAGTCTTTTCAAAGGAAAGTCAATTTACCACAGCGTTGTTGCTCCGTCTGATCAGACCTGGCTCAATCAGAGACTTTACCCACCTTGTTAGACCCATGGAGGAATTTTGGCTGTGCAGTGAGCAGTCACACGAGCACTTGTTAAGGAAAGAAAAATCTTTTTGGGGCCCACTTTATAGTGTTTGAAGTCCTGAAACCAAATTTTAACACAGGTGAATAAACCACTCATGAGCATGACTGCCCAAGAAGGACCATCCCTCCTTTACTGTCAGTGGAGGGAGCCTTGCACTGGTGAATCACCCAAATTCTTGCTCATACTCTGCCATCCTGGGTTTCCTCAGCAAGTCCATGGGAAACATCTATAGGAATGTTCCTGTAGGGGCCAAAGGCAAAATATCTCTTCGAGGGGTTGGCCCCTTTGAGTGCCCTACGCTGCTCTGGAAAAATGCAAACTAAGGAATAGTCCCGAAGGACTATATTTGGTCTGCTACATTTTATGCAAAAGGAATTAACCTTTGTATAATGTAGCTGCACCTTATTAGTCCTATCCCACGGTAGTATCTTCTTCGGGAGGACTCTTGCTCAGTGTTCTTGAGCATATTAAAAAAATTCACATCTAAGCAAAAAAGTAGAAAACCATAAAGCTGTAGTTTAGTTTGAAAACACGAATGAACATCTTCAGTGTAAAAAATATCTGGTCTGTTGTAATCCCCACAAAACCACAATATTAATTTATAAGACTCAACTGGATTAATTATCTGAATTATCATCATTAGCAAACTGGATTTCATTCCCATGCACTCGTAATTTATTCTGTATACCTCATGATCAAACAGCTCTTCTCAGATTTCAAAGAGCAGGAGAGATCTTTTTCTGTTTGAGCAGGTGATACAAATCCTGTTCCGCCCAGACACGGCCCCCTGCACCACCCCAGCGCAGCTCTCCCGCTGCCCCCTGCCCCAGGCAGCTATAGGATGGGGACATGGAGTTTAGCTTAGAGATAATCAATGAGTAACATAATATGCTTATAATAACAAAATCGAAGATACTGGGTAAAAGTATCCATCCAACAGATTCCATCTGCAACCAGTCGGCGTGAGCCAAGTCCAGAGGACAATTCATCCCTCTAGTTCTCTGCTTTAGGGTAGGACATAACCATGTTTGGAGGTGTCAGCCCTCCTTCGCTGGCAGTCACAGAAGCCTGTACGTGTGGCTGAGAGCAGGGACTGGCAACCGAGAGGTGAGCAGAACCCCAGTTGATGAAAAAAATGCCGTATGAGGTGCCTCCTTCTCCAGCCTCTGTGCTTCAGGCAGTTTGACACCAGAATGACACCAAACTGATGGGAAAGGGGCATCCCGCATCCACACATCTACGGCAGGAATTATCCAGTAGCAGAGAGAGATTCAGCCACAACTTCAGGATCACAGATTGAATTGAAAACCATGTACCAAAAAAGCCCCATTAGGCAAAAGGAAGCACACATCTCCACCATCCCTGTCTGGTACCAGCACTGCCTGTGCAGGTCACGTCACTTCTGGATCAGAGTGTGCCGAGGCAGTGGGGCGCGCAGAGTCGCTGATTACTGGATAATTTGGTGGCACAGGGCCATTTAATGGGATGAGCATGGATACCTTCATAGAAATCTGTCAAAAACAACTCCCCAAACACCTCAACTTTGTGGAGATACGCTCTTGTCTTTATTTGTAGTTGGGCAACACACTTCATTGCAGTCTGACTAAATCTCTGAATCTAAACGGAAGCTTTAGCTTTAAAAATAACATTTTCTTTAAAAATGCATTTTGAACTGGTTTTAACAGTTAATGTGGCAGATTCTGAATGTCTTGTGATGGAAAGACTTAATGCCTGTTAATTAGTACTACTATTACTATTTTTGTATTAAGTCTCCATGGTAATATTCCTGTTCCGGAGGATGCCGAGGAAAATTGGTTTTGATTTTGATGTGAAGAGTTCAGACTCTTGCAACAATATTCTCAGCTTCTAACCAGGGTTGCTGTAGGACACAAGATGCAGATTTTGTCCCTTTCCATCCACTCCTATGACTTAGGAGAGGACAATTTTTTAGAAAAGCAGCTACTCATAATTTAGGGAGCTCAAGCCATGGAGTGTCTGCAACATGGAATTACATCTCTTGTATCAAGTTAAAACCCTATTTCTTGTGAGATTGCTTCCCAGTGTCCAGAATTTCTAGTCTGAACTTCCACCAAGCAGATCTCAGAATTTCCTTGCCTGATATATTAAAGAACCTCTTCTTAGCAGGAACATGGATAAATACATGCGCACCACGATCAAGTCAACTCCTGGCTTCTTCTGAGATAAAATATTTAGACTGAAGGGGGGGTTCTGTATTCAATATTTTTCTTTTTCAGGCAGGTTTTTCCACAATTCATTTCATTCTTATTTTGGTGGTTGTTGTCAGTGCTTTCTAGTTCTCACCTAAACAGGGGGAGGTGGCGATATTATTTCACTGAATTTTTAGAGTTTGAAGGGACCATAAAGATCATCTAGTCCAACTCCCCTGCCGAAGCAGGATTGCCCAGAGCATGTCAGAGCATGTTACTCAGGGCTGCATCCAGGCGGGTCTTGAAAATCTCCAGAGAAGGGGACTCCACACCCTCCCTGGGCAGCCTGTTCCAGGGCTCTGGCACCCTCACCGTGAAGAAGTTTCTTCTCATATTTGAGTGGAACCTCCTATGTTCCAGCTTGTGCCCGTTGCCCCTTGTCCTCTCACTGGGAACCACTGAAAAGTCTGGCTCCCTCCTCCTTCAACCCACCCTTCAGATACTTATAAGCATTGATAAGGTCTCCCCTCAGCCTTCTCTTCTCCAGGCTAAAGAGTCCCAGCTCTCTCAGCCTTTCTTCATAAGGGAGATGCTCCAATCCTTGAATCATCCTCATTGCCCTTCGCTGGACTCTTTCCAGTAGTTCCCTATCCCTCTTGAATTGGGGAGCCCAGAACTGGATGCAATACTCCAGTTGTGGCCTCACCAGTGCAGAGTAGAGGGGGAGAATGACTTCCCTTGACCTGCTAGCCACACTCTTCCCTATACAGCCCAGGATTCCATTGGCCTTCCTGGCCACAAGAGCACACCGCTTACTCATTGTCATTTTGCTGTCTACCAGGACCCACAGATCTTTCTCTTCAGAACTTGTCTCCAGCAGGTCCACTCCTAACCTGTATTGGTGCCTGACATTCTTCTTCCCCAGGTGCAGGACCCTACACCTTTCCCTGTTGAACCTCATGAGGTTCTTCCTTGCCCAGCTCTCCAGCCTGTCCAGGTCTCACTGGATGGCAGCACGGCCCTCCAGGGTGTCAGCCACCCCTCCCAGTTTGCTATCATCAGCAAACTTGCTGAGGATACACTCGGTCCCCTCGTCCAGGTCGCTGATGAATATGTTGAACAGGACTGGACCAGGTATTGACCCCTGGAGGACAACACTGGTTACAGGCCTCCAGCTTGAACCTGCTCCATTAATCATTACCCTTTGGGTCCTGTCACACAGCCAGTTCTCAATCCACCTCACTGTCCCCTCATCCAGCCCACGCTTCCTTAGTTTCCCAATGAGGATGTTATGGGAGACTGTGTCAAAAGCCTTGCTGAAGTCAAGGTAGATGACATCTGCTGCCCTCCCCTCATCCAGCCAACCAGTTACAGCATCGTAGAAACCTATCAGATTGGTCAAACATGATTTACCCTTGGTAAACCCATGTTGCCCACTTCCAATAACCCCCCGCTCTTCAACTTGTTTGGAGATGACATCTAGAATGAGTCTCTCCATTACCTTCCCAGGGATGGAGGTGAGACTAACTGGTCTGTAGTTCCCAGGGTCCTCCTTCTTGCCCTGTTTGAAGACTAGAGTGATGTTGGCCTTCCTCCAGTCTTCAGGCACCTCTCCTGTTCTCCATGACCTTTCAAAGATGATAGAGAGTGGCCCAGCGATAACATCTGCCAGCTCTCTCAGCACTCGTGGGTGCATCCCATCAGGGCTCACGGACTTATGAATGTCCAGTTTGGCCAAGTGGTCCCGAACCTGGTCCTCCTCTACTGGAGGAAAAACTTCCTCTCTCCATACCCTCCCCCTTGCCTCCAAGGCCAGAGACTCATGAGGGGCAGCCTTAGCAGTGAAGACCGAAGAAAAGAAGGCATTCAGCAACTCTGCTTTCTCTGTGTCTTCCACCACTAGGGTGCCCATCTCATTCCTCAGTGGGCCCACATTATCCCTAATCTTCCTTTTACTGTTTACATACCAAAAAAAACCCTTTATGTTATTCTTAACTGTAGTGGCCAAGATGAGCTCGGCTTGAGCCTTGGCCCTTCTAATTTTCCCCCTGCGTATCTTCACCGCTTCCTGGTATTTCTCCTTGCCTGCCAGGCCCCTTTTCCAAAGATCATAAACCTTCTTTTTGTTCCTGAGCTCCAGCCAAAGCTCTCTATTTAGCCAGGCTGGTCTTCTTCCCTTCCTGCTTGTTTTTTGGGATTTGGGTATGGCTCTTTCCTGGGCTTTTAAGAGTGCCTCCCTGGCGCGGGAACTCGCTCTGAGTTCCCACATTCTTCTTCCCAGGGGCTTTGGGGCGTTTCGTCGCCATTTCCTCTCCTGAATCCGAACGGACCGTTCCCCCTCAGACTCTCCCTCTTTGGCCTGCGCACGCGGGCCTGCGCGCTAATGCACCCGCCCTTGCGCTCACGCGCACCCGACACGCGCGCTGCCCCTGCCGCGGCTGCAGCCGCTTTTAAATCTGCCGCGGCTCGCCCGGCCCGCCCCCAGCGCCGTCAGCCTCGCGCCTCCCTCGCGAGATTCCCGACTCGCTTCGGGTCTCTCCGCTCTCCTTCGGCTTCTCCGTCTCCGGGGGGCCCCCTCTGCGTCTCGATCTACGTCAAATGTAAAGCCGCAGCACTCACCGCTGCCGCTGTCGCTCTCCGCGTGGTTATAAAGGAGCCTCCACTGTGTGTTTGTAGGAATGGATTCTAGGGTATACATAGGCTTGGGTGGAGAAAGAGCTTCCAGAAAACATCAGGACAAAGAGAAGAATACATGCTGAGAAGGCAGCGTGTGAACGTTTCCCAGGGACCAGTGAGTTTTAGAGACTAGTAGTCCTGAGGGACTTTATGGGTAGCCATGTGGGAGTCACCGTGCCAGCCTCCGCTCCTCAACACGGAGCTGGCCTTGCGCTCCCGACTGGGCAATTAGGAGTGGAAGTGTGAGGCAGCTGAGAGAAATTGTGAATGTGTGTGTGAACATTCATCACCCGCTGTTAACGGCATCAAGCTATTGTTGCTAATAACAACAGCTTAATGAATAGAAGGTTTTCTACAAGAAGTTCATTGTGATCTTTGACTCCTGACACCATGTCTCTTATGAGGGAAAGGGGAATTTACAGCAGAAAGTTCCTCTCCTTGCCTTTTCTGCTCCCTCAGCAGGGTGGGTGAGAAGCGAGAGGCACCACCCTGCTGTCACCCCCCCCGCGGGGGTTCTGAGGGCTCGTCCTCAGCCCCACCGCTGCTGTTGAAGCAGCACAAAGCAGGAGGAGCGGGACCCCGTCTTTGGCAGCCAGAAGAATTTTCGTTTCTTCCACCTCTACGTAGCCAAGGATACATTAATCCTCCTTAGCCCCAGTGCCTCCGTGGGAGCTCACATGCAGTTAGAATGAAATCCTTTCCTCATATAAATATTAGACATCTAAATCTGAGCCAGTTTCCCGGGCTCCCTTTAGAGTCCGTAGGGAGGAATGGGCAATCCGTTCCCATTCATCCAATTTACCTGCATAACAACTGCCCTTCTGATGTTCTCATTTCTCTTCATTAGTTTGAACAGAACCCAGGGTGACTTGCCCTGATTTAAGAGCTCAGCTCTTGGCTGCCTCAGCCTAAACACACCCAGTCCTAATGGTCTCCGCTTGCCACTGAAAATGCTTCCCAGGGCTCTGCTCCCAGCAACCCGTATGGTGGGGTAACGGAGAGCTTTGTCCCTGTACACCCATTAATGTGTATTTATATGCACGGTAATTACACCTCACAGAACAAAGCCAGCTCAGCCGCTGCACTCAGATGGTCTCTGCCACCCACTCTGTGCATGATAACCTCATTACTAGCACTCTGGATAATGATGAAACATTCCCTTTCATGTCAAAGTATTTTCCTAGCAAAGGTCCGAGAACAAGTGTCACAGATCTTGTGAGCTACTCCTTGCTGGGTTCCTCATAAACAGTCCACGTCAGGTAGTCATGCTCTTGAGAGAAACTGTTACAGTGCTCCCACCCCTGCTTAAAGAACCTAGGCTGTATAAAATAATAGAAAAGTGAAAGCACAGTTTAAAAGTTAAGGGAATAAATTGTAAGGATGGAGAACAGTATGACATGAACACTTAGTGCTGGAAAAGCCATCATTAGTTTCAGTTTGTTTTGGTTTTTAAGATATAGAATTCATATTTGTGACATTTCTTTTTATTTCATAGGGATGACTGTGGCACAACTGAGCAATATTGCTGCGAAAACTGTTATAAAGAAGTGGAACACAACCTGATCCTGTGGAGAGAGCTTGCTGAGCAAGAGCAGGAGCCTGGTGTCTCCTCTGCCTGGACTTCAATAGAAAATGTCCACTGTGAGGATTGTGCCAGCCAGGTTCATTGGGGCCATGGAGAAAGACTGTTGGGTTCTTTTCCCACCACATTTGTCATTTACATAAGCTCAAGTAATGGCAGTTGTCACTTGGGCTGCAGGATGAGGCGTCACGGCAGCTCCTGGACGTGGAGGATTTGCGCTTCCCCCTGGAATGGGGGAGTGCTGGCCACACTCTGGGGAGAAGAATCAGAATAAACTCTCCTTTCAGAGAGTTTTGCCATAAAATCTTTGCATTGTGTAAGCTGCTGGGGGTTTATGAGCATTTTGAAGTCCGTTTCCCAGGAGCACTGCTAAGAAGTTAATCTCTCAGACGGGCTGGAGGACGCCGTAGAGGTGTGTAGCTTACCCAAGGGAGGAAAGGACACAGCTTATAAAGACACATGAGCTGCTCAACAGGCCTGTGCTGTCCATGCAGGTAGTTTGTGACCAGGCCAGTCAGCTTGAAAATCGTCTCTCTTCACCTGGAACTGCAAGAACTTGGGGGTTTGTGAAGGGCTATCAGGGGAGGTGTGATGGGGGTGGGGGGAATAGCCTAGACAGAAGTCGAGGAGGAGGATGATCTACCTAAACTAGCCACCAGCACAAAACCAGTAACAAACTCAGTCCTGGGTAAACACAACAGGGAAACAAATGGGGAAGACATACAGAAGTATATAATTTTGAGTCATCAAAAAAAATTTGCTTCTAAAACCCTTTTGTTAGGTCATGAGGTATTTTTTTTCAATCTTTGAAGATATATATTGCTGCATTTTGAAATGAGATGACGTGTTGAAATATAATAAAGGCATAACATAAATTCGGGTTAAAAAATCTGAAGTTTTTTGGCTGAAACTATTCACCAAACTGAATTTAATTTGCAAAAGATTGCAATCAACCTCAAACTTAAATTTTTGGTTTAACTAAGACATCCTATCTTTCCTGGATGATTATTACTTGCTTTGTATTATAGGCTGAAATTGTTCTCTTATTAGCTTTTTAAACTTGAATATTGTGATGGCAAAAGGGAATCATGGCATTAAAAGATTAAAAGATAAGATCATTTATTTTTTTTTAATAAGCAGACCTCATTTTTTCATCTAGAATTTTTTAGATCATTTGCACATAATACAAGTGAAAAAGATGCCTTTTCTTTTTTTTTCTTCCCCTTTTCATTTTGAATTCCTGTGACAGTCAAGTAGCAAACAGACTTTTAAAATAATGACTCCTGGTTTGAAACCTTGACTAATGAGGTGCAGCCTGGTTTAACAGCATTGTTCTAAAGGTTTAAAAACACAGAATTAAAACTAAATCATTATCACAACATTAACTGCAGTAGTTACCGTTTCCAAAAACCCATTAAAATGGCTACTAAAAAGGCCACGGTCGCAGCGGAGTAAACCCTTGACTCATTAGAGAGCTCCTCCAGGAGCCCACCAAAGGGTGTCTGCCAACACTGCTGATTACCAGAGACATTTTACCCATGGATATAGTCCCGAAAAAGGAATAAAATCTTCTATAGACTCCTAGTTACTGAAAGGAGTCATCATAGATCTAGAAGGGATTTACTGAGCTTGCAGTGATTGCAATCCCCGTTGCGGCAGATGCGATGCTCATTTAACACACCAGCCCCACGGAGCTTTGGGCAGTGCAGGTGCCTCCCTCGGGGCCATAATGTGAATGTGGCAGCCACGTACACTGAGGGGGAAGGTGTCACTTTTTGTGTCTACTCCAAATGTTTTTATTTTCTTAGCATTAGGAAAATACCTATGGGCCTGGTAACGTGCCTTGTTTTCAGAGAGAAGTTTTCTCTCCGGGTTTCTCTTAGAAATGTGTCTCCAGCGACAGTTGTGCCTTTCTGCTGCTGTTACACGTTCAGGAGCTGCACTGGCAGAAACTTCAGCGGGTGCAGTTTTTCCTGGGTCTTGATGAATGATGAACTGTTTGTGGCAGAAATCTTTAGAAAACATGCTTTCTCAGGATTGGTTGTGCTTTTAGTGAGTAGCCATTATAAGGGTTATTAAATTGAGCATTCTGGCAAGTTGTGTCATTTACATCAAGATTCTCCTGCAACAATTCCATATGTTCTTATAGCAAATTATCCCAGGGAATGTGGGAAAGAATCCAGCTTATTGTCAGAGAGAGAGAGAGATAAAGGATTTGTCTGTCCTGTAGACCGTAGTGCACTGTAGAAATATGTAAACTAACTTTAAGCAAGCAATTAAAACTAGAAGCAGTTCAGCTAAGGCAGCATGGGGTCTAGCAGAAGCTCATTTTTTGCTAGAATGTAAGATAAAATCGCCTACAAAGAGCCTGCTTCTGCAGCTAGCGTACATCCGGCATCTGAGCTGGCACATCTGAAAGTAGGTTGATTTTTCCTAAAGGATGCGGAAATCTGTTGTGCAGAGGACACAAGAGAAGGAGTTTCTGATGCCTTTTTCTTCTCGGGTTCGAATGGCAAACTGGCTTCCAGAGGTGGGTCAGAGCAAAGTGTGTCAAAATACCTTCCTGGTAAGAGCAGCAGCCATTTAAATGAGGTTTGGGTGCAACTGATCTCCTTCTGGCAGCTCTTCCCAGGCATCCAGCCTCCCTCTCATCCAACCCGGACTCTGACAGACACCTCGGGATCTCCACCAACATCTTAACAGCTGGTGCTCAGGCTAAACGGGGGATGGTGATATCCAGATGTTATGGTGGTGTACATCAGCCGCTACTGCGGTCATCCTGCATCCACCACCCCTTTGCCGTGTGTCCCCCGGTGAGCTGGGAAGTTGCAAAATTGTCCTGCTTAGAAAAAAACCTGTTTTCTCAGAATATCATTAATTGCTTATAGTGGGAAAAGCAGAAAGCAGAGAGCTCGCTGAGATAAACTGGCTGGTCCAAGTGGTTGAAGGCAGGTGGCATTATACAATGGCAAATAATGCGGCTCCCGGCATTTCTCCTGGAGTCTAGTGCTCTTCAGCCCACACTCCTGCACGGCACTGTGCTCCCAGCCCCCGGCTGGCCTGAATGAGCTGCTTCTGGGGTAGAACCTGGCTCTGTTTCGAGGCAAATTATGCATAAAACACCGCTCCTGATAAGTAATATGGATGAGGCCATCTTGGCAGCATTCGCATAGATGGATTATCAGGGATTTTTCCTCCTATATTTGAAGGAAATGTGGAGGTATCACTTTTAGTTCCTCTTGTGCCACCCTTTTTGTACTGACCTCAGAATTAGGCTCGTGGGTTAACTCTAGCTGGCTGCAGCAGAGTTATAAAGAAGAATTTGGTGATTCCCTTAAGAATTCTTCACAACTGTCTTCATGCTTCTTGCTCAAATTGTAGGAAAAGGTGTTGTTTTATTGATTGTTTCAACAGATGTGCTGTTCCACTTGGTGTGGATGGAGCAGCAGCCCCTTGAACCCGCACCGAGAGAAGGTGCCGGTCAGAGAATGGGGGTCAGGGTGGGATGCGGGGCTCATCCAGCAGCATCCTGTGTGGGGCCGGCCCTGTCATCTCTTATCTGGCTGCTCTCTGGGCTTCGGTCGCTCTGCTCCTTGCTCATTACAGATCCCTGCACAGACCCCACCACCAGGTGAAGCTTCCTCTGGGCGAGTCCCACTGGGCATGAATTTCAGCGGTTGCATTGCAAGGCCCCCAAACTGCCACGTTTCATTCCCAAACAGGGAGGACACAGCAGGCTGCGGTGTTTCCAAAGATGAAGGAATGGATCCAACTGCTCTAACTGCGCACTTGCAGCCCAGCTCAGGTCCCCTCTGTCGTGACGGACACACTGAGAAGGTGTGAGCCCAAGGACTGGCACGCTGTGGACGTTCAGATATCTGCCAATGGTTTACAATTGGCAAACACAATCAGAGGTTCAGGTCAGCAGCACAGTTGGTGGCCTTGAACCATTCACTGATCTGTGCATGGGAGGGATGTGATCTGTGGCCAAAACCATGGTCTGACCTGGCGGAAGGGGCCTGGGCAGAGCCCTCTGCTGAAGCAAGGACAGCAATCCCTTTGGAGTTACAGTGGACAGCGTTTGCCTTGGGTTTATTGTTGTGTTATAGAAGCAAAGACACGGGCTAAGTCAAAACATCTAATTTTTGAAGGACCCTGATGAAATGCCATTCCTTGCTCTATATTCTGCTGTGATATATCTGGTTCAGTAACAAGGACACAGGAAGAGCCACTAATTCTCCTTGGGAAAGGCTGCAGGCTCTGATGGAACACACTTGCAGAGACATGAAGGCACAGCAAGAGAACTGGTCCTTTGGGATTTAAATGCTGATACAATGATGAAAGAGACTCCTCCTGTTGGGCCACACTCTCATTTGTCTCCTTTGTATTTTTTGAAGAGACTTAATAGCACTGTCCAGTATTAAGCAAAAAGCAGCAAAGAGCACATTAACATAAGCATTAAAGTTCCAAGATATATATGTTTTAAAATTTGTCTCCTTTGATTTACTCTTTGTTGGAGTAAATTTTTGAAGCATAAATATTAGAAAATATTCATTTTTCACCCAGCTGCTTTTTAGAACGATCACTAGTCTCTTGACAGCTTCCTGAGTAGATCAGCTTGTTAAGCAGTCACACGCCTTGTTCATCAGGGGAAATCGAGTCTGAGAATCCACAGTTCTGTATAAAATGCAGAGCCTTTTAAATATTGCAAGTGAAATACACAGGTACAATTATACTGCAGAAATATTAACTTCAGAATTGCCGATGTCACACCAGCAGAGTTGTCTCTGTCAACAACCGTGTCGACAGCATCAAATCTGCTATTGCGCTTGACGCAAGAATTGACGCAGGGAAGTTCTGTGGTGGGTCCATACAAAATGAGGTCAGATGACCATGAGGCTCCTTCCAGCTGTAAAATTTGTGAATCTGTGGAAATTTTTTTCACCATTAGAAAACTTATGGGTGCTCGATTTGCATAACATATGGGAATAAGACTTCAAAAATAGACTAAGGAGTAAGCGAGACCAGACTCCTTCCCCACAGCGTGGTGGTCACTTTCTGGAGCACACATAAATCGGTGTCCTAGGATGCCTTAGCTGTCCTACTTTTAGCATCAGCCGTTAATGCTGAAAGTTAAATTCAGCAGGTAAATAGCTTTATTCAGCAAGTGTCCACAAGATTCACACACCTGGAATAGATTTAATCTTAAAGAAGGTTTCAGAATCCGCCAAGGGCAACCAGCCCTGCTCCTCTCCCCACAAGGGCACAAGCCCCCACCATGGCTGCTGAAGCTGGTGGAACCAACACCACACTGGAATTGGTATGGGAGAAGCCAAGAGCTCCGTCTAATTGTTTTTCTACTTAACACGTTATTCTTTTTCTCACTTTTGACTATAAAATGGCAGCGTAGGGCTCCATGTTCATGACATTTTACGTGATACCAGATCAAAGACATTTTCTGAGTCAACAGTTTTTAGTTGGGTTTTTTGTCTACCAGAGGACTCTCAATGATTTCTTAAAAATATTAACACAATAAAAAGTTTTACAAGTTAAATTAAGCTATTTGTTAGCTCACATTGAGCCCTCACTGACATAAAGTAGGTCAATCTCAATTGCTGTGAATTATCTTCATTCCGCTAATAGTGTTTGTTCAGACCAGCTGAGGGTCTAGATTAAAACTGGCCACAGTGTATTCAAAAATATAAAACTGATTGAGCGTTTGAAGTCCAGGGAGAAACATAACCTTGTTCAAAACCTCTTATGCCATCTGCAGAAATAAAACAATCCAAAAGTTAGTTGTTATTAGAGGGGGAAAAAGAGTTCTCAAAATGAGTAGGTTGAGTGAGAAGCTTCCTTTTTTACATTATCCCTTGCTCAAAAGTGAAACTGAGGTAATAAGGCTGCAATTTGAATAACAGCAATAACTCTGAGATTACACAATGCAAGAAATAGTGCTGACTGTTAGAATTTACTCTCATTTATTCTTTCACCAAAAAGAATTGGCACTGGACACCCACCATGGAAGAAAGTGAAAGATTTATGGTCATAAGTTGAATGTATAGACCTTCGCAGAGACAGTCCTTGAGAATCCATAATTTGAAGCCCTCTGAGTCATGCATAAAAATGATTTATATTTATCCATTCAACTTCTGCCTTAGAAGGATGGATACTGAGCTGTGATATCTTGAAGGAAGAGAGGAAATTTTAAAACCCCGGACAAAACTTGTGCTCACATTTTTTCCATGAAATACTGGGATAAGATTGATGTTTGCATACATCAGACTCAAAATTGTATCAGTTGTGATATCCTTAGCTAGCTTAAAGCTTGGCTACTGAAAGACCCAGCAAATTAATCAGAGGTATTTGGAAAATGGTCTTGTAATTGCCTACTATAAATTCAGACTGGGTATTCTCTAGTTGGCATCTAATCTACTTTTTAACAATAAATGGGCAAAGAGAACCCACTGTGAAAAATAATTCTATTTTGTGTTTGTGAATACAGAAATCAGTTCATTAAATAACGCCTTTTCATAACGATGTTGCAAACCTGCTCTCTGACATAAGAGTATCATATAGTCTCATACTACTGAATCGTATGGCACAGAAAATGTGAGATATGACATATTATATTTCATTATAACAGAGCATTATTCCTCACAATATGTGATCATAGGTTGCAAGAATAAAATAATAACCCATTATGAGTCAAGCTCGAATTACTCTGTTATGCATAATGACCCTCCTGTTCCCTCGGGGACTGATAGATGTCTAAGCCCTTTGTAAGCAGTTTCTCACGGAGTTGCATCTCTGCGTTTCTGGCTTTATTGAATTTCTTACTGATGGAGTTCAATGAATAATCCCTAGTTAGGTTTGGCTCATGTCCTAATTTAAAGTCCTGGTGACTACCGTGGGAGCTTTGCCAAGTAAAGACAAACTCCATAAAGATGACTGTTGAAAAAACACTTGCATTTGTATGTGTATTTGGGGAACACCTGGAGATCACAGCTGAAAGGAGTCACCAGAATGCCTGTTCCATCGCTCCTCCAGACAGGGAGATTTTCCCTCTCCATATAGGATGAGGAGCTATGGTATGGGGAGGTTAAAGCTGTGATTTGCCTTTCCTAACTTCAGAATCCCCTTCAAAAAGTAGGCTTGAGTCTGATCTAACCATCTCACTGCTCAGGCAAGAAGCAGGGCAGGTTATCTGTATGGCAGGTCCAGTGAATTGCTCTGGAGTGCCAGCTTCTGTCCTCTCACTGTGAAGGCAGCCAGTGTTTTTGTCTGCATTAATAAGTATTTCGGCAAAATCGGTGCAGATCAGTAGTTTGGAGCAGCTGTTGATGAAGCCCATGTGTCCATACTATACAAGCTTCAGAAGATTTATCTTAGACTAAACCTAGTGTGGTGTCCCTCACTGAGAACGTGGGTTTGGACTGTCTGAAGAATGAGTAATTTTTTCAGTCCTTTTTGCCCCATTAGGGGCCAGAATACAATTGGCATTCACCTAGAGTTCAGTTCTGGGGGAAGTGTCCTCAAGTTCATGCAAAACAACCTTGCTCTGCATCAAAAATGGATGTGATCAGGAGATTTCCTTAAAAGCTGCGTGACATTTCTGAACCAAAACGCTGCTGTCTGTGCAGCCTGTGTCCCCAGTCATCTCACCGTTGCTTGTCTAAAGCTAATTGAGATAAACCCCAAACTAGGCGAGCGGTTTAAATTCACAGGGGATTGTGGCAAAGCTGGAATTTAATAATCTAAATCTAAGAGCAGGTCCTGAGAGCATACATGACGGTATTAAGCTGAACATATGAAGTGACAGAAATCTCGTAGAATGAAAGACTTTGAGTTCAGTGTGATTTATATCGACCTCAGAGAAAGTTAATTACAGGACTGACAGTAATAGCTTGAACTCCAGAGCACTGGGAGTTTATGAGTGGCAGGTGTAAGTAAAATAAGTGGAAAATGTTGATAACGGACACTTCTCAGCCAAGATATTCTTCAGCTGTTTAACTATAGCCCTGGGTGTGAACATAAGAGCTGGAAGAGATTTCCAGGAGAGCTGGAAATCCTCCACGGGGCTGTTTTCCTTCCCATGAAAAGAAACACCATCTTCTGGTAAGTGTGCTGAGCTGTGAATACACAGCAGTGATACCTGTGAGTCAGCGCACAGGGCTCCCCGTGATGGTCCCTGGGCTTTGATTTATTCCAAAACACGTTCCTGAGCATGAGATCGACTGTTAGTTTCTCTGGCACCACTGCATTTTACTACAGTAAGAAAGCAGCTGTGAGCCACTAACCGGCCAGAGGGGACAAATACCAGGGTGGAGGGAACAGTGACTGGGCACAAAAGCAGCTGGAGTGGTTGCCGTGGCCCAGCTGGCCAGGAGCAGAACTGGGAGATGCCATCACTCTCCCACACCTTGGGCAGGGACCTTGGGATCACTGCAATGGTGTGCAGCTGGTGTGTGTACCTACAGAGGGACATAGGCAGGGCAAAACGAGGTCTTGCAAGTGACCTTGCTCCAAATCCCGTCTACGCCATGGAGGCACTTGCTTCCCACACACACAGCTGTCTCTTCTCCCATAGAATCACAGACTGGCGGGGGTTGGAAGGGGCCTCTGGAGATCATCTAGTCCAACCCCCTGCCAAAGCAGGGTCACCCAGAGAACATTGGACAGGGATGCATCCAGGCGGGTATGAATATCTCCAGAGAAGGAGACTCCACCACCTCTCTGGGCAGCCTGGCAGAGAAGGGTTCTGTCACCCTCACAGGAAAGAAGTTTTTCCTCATGTTGAGATGGAATTTCCCATGTTTCAGCTTGTGCCCCTTTGTGTCCTGTCACTGGGCACCGCTGAGAAAAGCCTGGCCCCATCCTCTTGCCACCCGCCCTTTAGATATTGATGACCATTGATGTTATCCCCTCTCAGTCTTCTCTTCTCCAGGCTGAACAGCTCCAGTGCTCTCAGCCTTTCCTCAGCAGAGAGATGCTCCAGCCCCTCATCATCTTCGTAGCCTCCGCTGGAGGGGAGCCTCCATGTTGGAGAGCACTTCCCTCTCTTCACCTGACATCTCTAACACATCTGCTTTCACCCACCCACATTCCTTCTTGAAAACTCCCTACTGTGTTCCAATCTCTTCTGCCCAGGTCTGCAGTAGAACTAAAACCACAGAAAAGCTCAGAAAGTTCATTTTCTGGAGGCCTTTCACAGCTCTTCTTGCTGTGCATGGACAGATAGGTCCAAGTCTCAACTTTTCCTGTCTGTGTCTCCACACAGTAATGTCTCCCTTTTGTCACATTAATTTTTTCCCCACAGATGTTGCAGTTTATTCCATACACAAACTGCTGCTCTCTGCTTTTGTAACGTTCTCCCCACCCCACACCTTTCTGCTGCCTCTGCTCTCGGCCAGGGACGAGGGTAAGAGAACTGTAGCCTCCGAATCAGAGGGATTTTCTACTTTCTCTGCAAATTCACGGTCAACTTTTTACGTGAGCTACACGTGTCAGCTTTCACCATTACCATTATTTGATTAGAAATGAGATGCAAAATGAAAATATGAATAATGAGGGTCAGAGTGCAAACACTAGTGCCCTATAAAAGGGCATAAAACCAGGTATAAAAACAGATTTTGTGTGTGTGTGTCCATGTCAGCAGGACACCTGTGGTAGGTCGGTTCCTCAGATCTGAGACTGTGTGGAACAAATCATTTGATGTAGCTCTCTTCTCATCTGCATTGAAGGATCTGCAAGTGCAGAGAAAAGAAGATAAATCTGGTGATAACCAGCTTTCCCAAAGGCTTCCAGGTTTCCCTGGAAGGTCTCAAAGGCCCCGGGGATCGTTTTGGAGGCTCCATGTCTTCTGTGCTGCTCGCTCTGTGCTGGGGAAGTACAAGTTGGCCTGAAAGCCCACAAGAGAAGTTTCTGTCAAAGAGAATCAACATTTGAATTAGTCCTCTAAGGAGCAAAGAGAAAGGAAGAAAAAAAGGAATGGGGGGGGGAGGGAGGGAGGAATCCAAAGAGGAAGTTTTTTTTTGCCAGGAGAAACCAGTAGCAAAGCCCGAGGCCAGCACTGGCCTCAGTGTACCTGGGTTGTGTGAAATTTATTCCTGTTTTGGTCATTGCCATGGCTCTGCAGTGAATGGAACTCTCTGTTGGGTACAATTAAATGATTGATTGAACTATGAAGTTTCATAGGAATGGAAAATCTGCTGAAGTAGGTTGAAATAGGCAACGAGATTAGTTAAAAAAAAAAATAATTAAAAAGGATGCATATAATTCCAAAACATTGGATTTTAACGTTATCAGAATGAAATGTGTCAGGCTTTGATATTTTAAAGTGCTTCATCTCGACCTTTAATAAATCACTTTTTATGTAGAAGTGACACTTTCCATATTGAAATTAATGTACACTTACAAACGGAGGAGGCTTTTATGGTTAAATAGTACCAATCTGAATGAAAATGAAGTGAAATCACAATTTCAGAATTTTTCTTTCATCAGTACATTTTAGAAAACTTTGTTTTAACTTAGTATAGATTTCCCCACTCCTATTTTTACTTACTTTGGATGTATCTGAAAAGCCCATTTTTCATCTTTATGGCTACCGAGCCCCTACAAACTTAGAATAAGTCATTACAGGGGAAGGGCTTCCAGCCAGCGCAGCAAAAGGCTCCTGCAGATGAGGGGTAGGGTGGAGTAGAAATGATGTTTCTAGCTCATTATAACCAAGACCAATGTCCATTTCTAAAACCACTGACTTGTAGCAGAAAAGAGTGAGAAAAGATGTTATTCTCCATGTTCTTTTATTTAGACGGCAATTTTTATTTGTACTACTCGATCTGTATTTGCCTGAAGGCAGAGGCATCAGGAGAGAAAAAATGACCAAGGTTTAAAAATCACCTAACAGCATGCTGGTATTTTAGCTCTATTCTCACACCAGGAAGGGATAAAAAAGGTAGGGAATAAAATGATTACAGATAGATTGTGCATGTCCTGGGATGACCTTGCGGTTCACAGGAAACATTCAGACAAATGTCTAGTTGGCATATATGATTTTATCTTTTAAAGGATTTCTTCCCCATTTCTAATATAAGCCAGGATATAATGGACGCTCGAGCTTTTATCTTTTTTCCCCCATATTAATCCCCTTTTTTTTTTTCATTTATTTTTGGCTTCTGGATGTTAAAAGGTAGGATTTGTTCCCTAAAACATTTAGAATGTCTAAGTAACTTACCTTCCCCAGTTGCACTGGAAGCTGTAGCGCATCTCTTTCTTTCTGCACGTACCCTATAACTTCTTTTTACAGCAATGGAGTTCTCTCTGCTGTTCTGCTCCATTCATGTAATGATGTGGCCGCTTATCTCTGCCAGTATTTGTTTTTGCATTATTACATACCTTTCTGTGCCTGAGAACTAACTACTCATTCACACTTTTCCCGTCACCATGGAAACCTGAAAAAGGGAGGTAAAGTTTGCTAATTCGCTGGAACTGGTTCCAGCAGCTCGCTGCAGTTTTGCATCAGGTGAATTTATATGACCACAGTGAGAACAACAAGGGCAAATTCTGCTTACACAAGTTGGGCATCTTTTCAGGCATTATCACCTTTGTAGCACTGGAAATCAGGTCTGGTGGGTTCCAGGCATCCTCCCCAAGAGCCTTCTCCTTCAGCAATGCAGTTTCTTTCTCTCCTCAAGATACTACTTATTTTTTCCCTTTTCCTTCATTTTCTCTGATGAGAGAGACCTTAGCAGTTTCCTGCAAGCACGCTGTAGATGAATATGGTTTAGTTACTAAAGCAACCGTGGTTGAAAGTCAGAACACAGCCATGTCTTTTCATCGTTATAGTACTAACTGTGGAATGATAAGACAATTTAGCTCAAAACAGATTTCTTCTATGAGAGTGATGCATTGCCAACTGACCTCGCCTTATTATGTTTTAACAGCCTTATACTTTCATGTTCCCGAGCCTCCTCCCTTTGGAGCACGCGGCTGCCTTAGGAAAAGGAATGCTGTGTCCTGGCTCTGGCAGCATTAGCAGGGAAGGAAAATGGGAGAAAAGTATCAGAAGGAAAAAAAAAACCAAAACATTTTATTATTGTAAGGAGGGACTGGCTTCAGAGGGATGGCTATAGAGGGATCAGCACTGACCTTCCAACTGCACGAAGCTCATTTCTAAGGAGATACATTTTAAGAGGAGAGAGGACAATTAGGATAATCTGATCTGACCCTGGCTTGCATTTGGGCAGGAGACAATAGCAAGAAGGAATCCAGGGATGAATACGAAGCACCTCTGCTACCACGGGGAAAATCTCCATGAGGAGCAGGACAGGATTTCTGCTGCCTAAGGCAGAAAACACTCTGCTGGAAGGGATTTGCCTGGTGCCCGATGGACCAGTCTGAATCTATAAACCTCCCTGTTTTGCTCAGTCCCTTCCTCTGGGGTTTCTGATCTCTCAGGTCTGACTGAGTCTTTTTTCCAGGCTTTTACTTTCTTTTTAAGACAATCTACTTATAAGTCTATTCCTTTGAATTTCTTTTTCTAATCTCGCCTGTTTGGCCACAGGAGTTGTTCCCAGGTGCCCAGGTACCTCATCATTCCGTACTGGAGTTCCCCGGGAGGTGACATAATGGTGCACTTAGGTTTGTGAATAGCTGTTTAGATTGCTAAAGCCCTGAAGGCTTGTGTCTGAGTAAAATACAGTGCTTTCCCCGCTGTTCTGCAGTATTTTTTGTTTATGGCTTATGGAAATCTGTATTTTTAGTCAGTGCAAAAAACCAAGAACTTTAAGATTCTATGACACTATATAAATAATTAAGAACTGGTAAAGGAGGAGAGCGTTAATATGCTAAGAAAGTTTTGTAGCAGTTCTGATATATTTTCTTGACTTGCCCTACTATGTTAGAAAAGCTCCTTCTGAACAGCAGATGGTCTCAGGCCAGGAAATTACTAACAGAGTGGAACAAGTTGAATTACAATCGGTTATTTCTTGCCAGGTTTCTAATCTCAGCCCTGCGAGGTGTTAAGTGCCCTCAGCTCCTGATGAAATGAGGGTTGATGGCATTCAGCACTCAGCTGGATTTGGTACTGCATACATAATATAATTTTTCTATTTCAGAAATGCAATTTCTGATACAGGCTTTTAGACTGCACATTAAAACTAAGAGCGCAAAGGCAGGTGTAGCTGAAGCAGAGTCCTGTTGCACCCATAAACTAGAAATATTTTAAGCAGGCTATTTTCTTGCCTTAAATACAGACATAAGCACACTAAAACAGCATAACCAACAACAATGTACAGGCATTTTGTAACACAGCTAAGCACAAGTGTATTAAAAGTGTGTAAATGCAAGGGGACAAACACATTTGTGGTGTATTAGCACAAATGGGGTGCAGGAGAATGGTTGTGTGCAAGTAATAAAACCTGCAAGATAAGAACAAAGGACGGAGACCAGGCAGGAAAGACTCCGAGTAGTACCAGAATAATGGTGCAGACCAAGGAGGAAAGATGTTTGGCAAATCCAGAACAAGTCCTGGTCCTAAAAAAGAGATAAACTATTCTAGGAGCAGATAAATTCCTGCCTTTCTTTTAGGGGAGAGAGAGGAGAGCATGAAACAAGAAAGATAAGCAGGTAAAAACGGGGAGAAAGTAATTGCCCATTTCAGTTGCTTTTCAGTTCTCAGACCTCATCCCTGGGGACCAGGACCATGAAGGACCACAGCCATCAGCACTCATTCCCCAGCATTGGCTACCTGGTGCTGTACACACAGCGTTCAGGGTCTTAGTCTCGGGTTGTTAAGGATTAACTGCTTCAGCAGATGTTGGTAATGAGGAGAACCAAACCACTGATAATGTTTGTTGTTAGTGAATGTCTGTCTTGTAAAGCTTGGTTTTGAAGCTGCAAAGTGGCCTCCTTTACCACTTGAAAGTGGCCTTCTGAACAGTCTCATCAACTATATGCACATATTTGCACACATATACACAATATATGCATGTATACCATTTAAAAAAAATATAGGTACATATGCACACAATACCTATATGTGTATATGTACTATTGCAATCCAGACTTTGCAAGACCTATTTCCTTTTCAGCAACACTAGCAAAAAAACCAGCACCATGCTCCTCAGCAATTTTGACTGTTTCTCTGGGGCAGGTTCTTGCTCCGAAAGGTCAGGTGAGACCTCCCCTCACCACCCACTCTGGAGCACCAGTTGGGCCTCAGCTCTTTGAGCTCTGACTTTTGGAAAAGGAGCTGAGCTCTCCCTCGCTGGGTCGCTCACTCCAGTGTCTCCTGGGTTCTGGGGCAGCAAACTGTCTGGAGAGGGGATAAGGACTTGTCTCCTCCAGAGAACCTTTAGATGGACAAATGCGCAAAGCCTTGTGTGCAATTTCCTTTTGAGGGAACTCAAGAGCCACTCTGAGAGCTGCAATGATTGTGGCAATGGCATGCTTAATCTGCTGTGAATCTGTCTGTTTCCATTTTTAAGTCTTTCATTTGCTGCTCCATCATCCAGATGCAGGTTCCTGTCGGGTTTTTTTTCCTGTTTGCCCTACTATAAGAAAGTAAATCTAATAACCTAGGTACAGGGGCTGGGTTTCACTCCTATACTGGTCACCTTGAGCAGGGGTGCTTTGATGAGCAAAGACTTCTAGAGACTATTTTTTCCCCTCATTAGTGAAATATATTCCAAACTCAACATTTTGGGTGTTCTTATGAGAAGAAATCACAACTGCTCTTACAGAAGGAGCCTCTTGCTGTTAAACAGTCAGCTATTTCTATCTCTGACATATCACAGACACGAACTTTGTGTTAAATGTAGAATTACCCTGACTCCTTGAACGAAACAAGTATGAATTAGTTGACTCTGAAGACCAGAACTGGAGTTTATATTGCTGGAGATGCTGGAGATGCTGGAGATAAAAGCTAGAAATCCCTAACTCTGCTCTACCCACTTTCAGAATGAATTATGTGAGCTACGAACAAGGCATTTGTTCCATTTTCACTTTCTCCTTTCTCTCCCTCTGCTTTTATTTTCTTTTTCAAGATATCCAGAGATGTCACATTTCAAGAACAACTTCAGATTCATTCTCTACTCTATTTCCTGTCTACTTTCAAATATAGGTGAACCCTCACCTTTACTCAAACTATCGTTGTATAAATAAAGCTGTTGTCAGTGTGATTTGCATTCACCATCACTGGTAACCATGGGAGAGATCTAGTGCTTTTCCTCTCAGACACTGGGGAAGAAGGTAAGTAAACACAGATGTCTCAGAGACACTTTCTCAGCAGCTTTCCCTCCCCACACCAGCAAGCTGTGGTGGCTGTCAGGAGGAGTCGTGTTAAAAGCTGGTCTCTTCTCCCAAGGAACAGGCAAAAGGACAAGAAGAAATGGCCTCAAGTTGCACCAGGGGAGGTTTAGGATGGATATTAGGAAAAAATTCTTCCCCAAAAGGGTTGTCAAGCCTTGGAAGAGGCTGCCTGGGGAAGCAGTGGAGTCACCATCCCTGAAGGTATTTAAAATCCAGGCAGGCGTGGTGCTGAGGGACATGGGTTAGTGGTGGTGACTTGGCAGTGTTGGGATATTGGTTGGACTTGATGATCTGAAAGGTCCCTTCCAACCTGGAAAATTCTATGATTCTGTGATTCTAAAACACACATTTTCCTCTCCCTGGAAGAGGTTCATGCGTCATACTGCCCAAGGACACGCATTCAGAGAACGTGTCTTGTGTCCTGAAGCATGTCCTGCAGCATGGACCCTGAAGGGCTCGAGGGCTGGGGCTTGGTGGCCTCTGCAGCAGAAGCCCAGGGAGGAGCACAGGAGCAGGACAGCAGTGCTTCCCCAAGACATTGCTGTGCCCTGCAGTGGTTCTGGGCTGGGGCAGCCCCTGAGGTGTCTGGAGGACACTGACATTCCCTGCCAGCCTCCAAGCCCACACCATCTCCCTGTGAAATGGGGCTGGAGCATGAATGGGGAGGCACCAGGGCGCAGCTGCGAGGAGAGGGAAGGGGAAGGGGCAGCAAGGTGGGATGCTCTGTGACTGCTGCCGCTGGATCCGCAGATACCCAACTAGATTCATCCATAATAGCGCAGTCGGACTTAGCAAAGTGCTGCTTCCCCACGAGATGTTTTTTGAGAACACAAACAGTGTCGTCATGGGTATAAATGCAGAAAGATCTCGATATCTTTTGTCTGACAACTGCCACTGGTGGTTCCTTTAAAAAGAAGCGCAGAAGCTCAGAAAGAGAGAGGAACAGAAAGCTGAAAAAAAGATGCCTCGGTACGCTTTGTCATAGAGAGGGATACACTGCAGTTCTTGCCACATCCAGCTATTTTAGACCTAATTCTTCAAATAATAATTCTCTTCTGTTTGGCTGAATGCCACCCAGAATGTAAATAACATTTGCTTTAGGCAAGCGCTCCTCACCTTGAGAGCCGGCCCTCTCTGAGATGAAATGCTGTTTCATTTCCTTGGCCCACTTTTATTCCTTGCAGGCATCTTCCTGTAGCTACTGCTGATGGCTGGTGTCTGGAGGATCTGATACGGGACCAGAGCTCCTATTTTAGGAAAGAGATTTGCCAGGGGATATTACTGTTAATTGACATCCTATTTCTCATCTTCTCTCCTTTCGAAGGTTATTGAAAAGTGTGGGAAATTCACCTTCAGAATTGTATAGATTGGCTTATGTGGGAGCGATAAGAAGTTTCAGACAAGGTTTTTGGCCCTCTGTAACCAAGGGACTATTTTCTTTTAATAAAGTAAGAGCCTGCCTGCCGCAGTAACAGTGCTCATCGCTTCGTGTTACATTCAGCAACTTGGAGTTTTAAACAATTGAGGATTTATCCTTCAGTTGTACAAACAAAAATAGCTTCGATTTCTGTTGGATGTCTTCATTTTGTTCTATAGTTTAAGCCAATACT
This sequence comes from Numenius arquata, assembly GCF_964106895.1. Classification (NCBI taxonomy): domain Eukaryota; kingdom Metazoa; phylum Chordata; class Aves; order Charadriiformes; family Scolopacidae; genus Numenius; species Numenius arquata. The sequence goes on along the minus strand of NC_133581.1, from coordinate 69,816,128 downwards.
CATGGGCTTGTTGGTCAGTACCAATCAGGTGATTTCTCTCATTTTGGTCTTTTTATTTTCATAAATATTTTCTTTGAAATATATTTTCCCTCATTAAATTTTAGTTAATGTTTGTGGCAGATTTAATAATATCACCATCTCTACTATATTATGCTATATAAGAGGAATAATTTTAAAATGTTGTCTTTTATCCTCAATGCTATTATTCATATCCTATTATTCATATCCAGACTTTGGTTTCTTTTGTTACTTTAATCAATTTTTGACTACTGAGAGTTACCAGAAACTGCAAGAAAGATAAAGGACCCTTAGGAACCAATGTGTAGTGCCATCCTGGCTCTAATGAGACAGTTTATGTGGCACCTTTACATATGCTAAAATCCAGATAAATGTGTTGCCCTGTATTTCTATTCATTAATGTGATGTTCAGGGGACTCTGTTAACCACAGTTTTGTGGACGTATATTTGGGTGCTGGCTGAATCCTAGAAAAACATAGGTTGGAAGTGGCCTCAGAAGCATGCTATCCCATCCCCTGCTCCAAGCAAAGCCAACTCCAACCTCAGGCAAAGTCGGAGGCCTTCTCAAGTCCAGTTTGAAGAATCTCCAAAAATGGAGATCCCAGAGCCTCTCTGAGCAACTGCTCTGCATATTTTTCCTAATATCCAGCTTGGGGGATTTTTTGCAGCAATTTGTATTTGCTGCCTGTCATCCTTTTGCTGTGCTTCTGCTCCTCTGAGGAGAACCTGGCCATGTTTCCTCTTATAATACCCACTAGTAGAAGGTCCCCTCTTCTCCTGCTCTTCCCCAGGCTCTACAAGCCCAGCTTTCTCGTGCTCACCGCTTAAGTCGTTTTGTGTGCTCCAACCCCTGACCATCACCATGGCCTCTACTGGGCTCTCTCCAGTTTGCTAACAGCTCTTTGGTCCCCAGAGGGCCCAAGGCTGGACACAGTGCTCCAGATGCCACCAGAGGCAGTGTTGAACAATTTCTTGAGAGCAATTTCTTCCCTTGCCTTGCTGGCTGCACGCTGGCTGATGCAGCCCAAGAGTCAGTTGGCCTCCACTGCTGCAAAGACACGCTGTTGTCTGCTGTTTGACTTGCTGGCCACCAGGACCACCAGCCCTGGTTCTGCAGAGCTGCCCCCTCTCCAGGCAGCCCAGCCTGTCCCGTTGCGTGGGGTTATGGCAGCTCAGGGAGACTTGGGCACTTGTGGGGGCTTGGCACATGGGCTTCTCTCAGACCTTTTCTGCAGCCTGTCCTGGTCCGTGTCCTCCTGCCCCACCACATCGGGGTCACATCTGAACTTGCTGAAGGTGCATGGTGTCCCATTGTCTAGACTTTTGATAAAGATGTTAAGTTATGAAAATATTTAAATATTATGATTTGATGATATTTAATAGTCCAGTTTTGACAGTAGTGATCTTCACGCCTATCTGGCATTGAGATCAGGCAGTGGAGAGATGTGGCTAATTTCTCAGTATACCAAGCTTTAAGAACCATGAAACTTTCAAAGTAAAAAGTAATGTTTTGAATGTTTTTTTTCCTCACCTCTTATCTCCACTTTATAACAAATTTCCAGGCTCCCAGAGCAATGCAACAAATTACTTATCTTTCAACAACAGTCAGAAAAATATATTGTCTTTCATTAACTTTTTAAAGCTTACTGATTTTGTGAAACTGCTGCAGCAAATCGTAAATGATGTATGAATTGAAAAATTCATGCCCACCCAGCGCCCAGGGAGAACGTGGACCTGTCTCGGCCGCCAAGGCTGCGCTGCTCCCCGTGATGCTGAACGCGTTGTGAGAGGAGACCATTGGGCTGTGACGGCTCCTCCTCGAGCAGATCACCCAGTGCTGCCAAGGAAATGCTGAAATACAGTGAGAGCCCAGCCTGGGGACTCCTCGGGTGCTCCTACGCCTCGGTTAAAAATGTTTAGTGTTAGGCATATGTATAAAAAGCAAAAAAAAAAAGTCACTCAGAAATATTAATCCACTCAGTAGCTAGAAGGTATTATTTTTGGTCATGATGATGGGAAGAGGAACAGCACATAACCTCAACACTGCTCAAGCTCTCAAGGTCAAGGAGGACTTCTCCACCAAGCCCCGGTGACAGCACTGGTGCTGAGTGAGGGGGTGGTCAGTGATGTTCCCCTCTCCAGTGAGAGCACGACTGAGGGGACAGCTTGGGGGGCTCCCCTCATCGCTCCTGTTATCCATCGTTCTCAGAAGGGTCCCTGCCTGCTGGAGGGCCTGTGGAAGGAGGTCTGCATGCAGAGGGAAGAACGGCTTTAACCAAGCTTTACCATCACCTCATCAACACCAGCTCCTGTCCACTTTCAACACCTATTTTCTTGACCCAATGAAAACCTTAACTTATTCTCCATCATTAACTATTTGCTCAACACTTGGCTCCACATGCTTAAGAGTGATACAAATTGAGTGCAGCCAAACAAAATAACTGAAGCAACTCATTCCTTCAGGCCAGAGTCACCACCCTCCACACCTTCTTCCAGCCACCTGGAGACATGGTGTGTTGTGTGTAGGGACAGTAAACATCATCTGCCCATTTGGAGTCATTCTTAGAGGACAGTAGGGGAGGAAAATGCTTCGTAGACCAGGTTCAGGAAGAACTCTGCTAATTCAACGGCACTTAAACCTGCAATGAACTTGTTAGCTTGACATGATATATACGTGTGACTTCGGGCATGTGCTACGAGGTGCACAAAGCAGGGGTGGGCCTCGCCGATGCCAACCTGTCCCTTTCCACGATGTCTAGTGAGTCATTTGTATGCAGAAGACAAAAACATATATATTTGTAAAAGCAGCCATCTCTACTGGTAATTTTAAAGGTTTTCCTCATAGCAAGGTAAAATTTTGTCAAAGGTACTCCCTTTTTTTACTGTGACACGCTTGAAGTTAAACAGGAAAAAATTCTTTGGTGTGAGGGTGGTGAGAGCCTGGCCCAGGTTGCCCAGAGAAGCTGTGGCTGCCCCATCCCTGGAGGGGTTCAAGGCCAGGTTGGAGGGGGCTTGGAGCAACCTGGTCTGGTGGGAGGTGTCCCTGCCCAGGGCAGGGGGTGGCACTGGATGGGCTTTAAGGTCCCTTCCAACCCAAACCATTCTGTGATTCTATGAAACAGAGAACTTCAGTTTCCTGTTACTCTTCCTGGTGACTTGCTTCAACTTGAATGCAATAAGCTAATAGGCCAAACATGCCAAAGTATGTGCTGCTGCATTCTTTCTGTCAGTAATTGCAATGTATGGAGCAAGAGATTTGGTATATTGCCTTTCATATGTTCCAGATCAATAAATATATATATGCGTGTGAAAAATTTCAATTAAATTCATGAAGGAGGTCCAAATTAATTAGGTTTATATCAAAGGCCACACTAATTTCTGCAGGCATTGAGGGAGGAACTTCAGTGCTTTCTTCAGTAACACGCTAACTAAAACATTTTCATTGAATAAACCAGCTTCACTAAAATAAAATAGATTCCTTGTAATGTGCTGATTTTGTTAACTTTTCAACAGTATTCTGTCCCATTGAAATAAAGATGTTTTGTTCCCTTTACTTCAAGTACATAATTTCTCAGAGGCTTGTCATATTAATTTGATGTTATTTACTATTACATTTTATTATATTGTTTTGACATATGCCATATGTCAAAGTACTAGAATATTGATCCCACAGGAAACTGGAGTTTTTTGTATCCACATAGTTGGGGATTAAATGTAATACATTTCAGAATAAGGATCAAAATATATTTCTGAACACTGGAATAGTCTGTCAAAAGGAAATCCCATATTGTAGTCTACAGTACTTGATAACACAGCCTGCCCGGAGTTGTATGAAATACTGAAAATCAACATTATCTGAAAATGTGGGTACCTGTAAGTATAGTGAGTAATGAGTCAACATTTCACTTTAAATCAACAGAGCAGTCTGTCATTTTGCTTTATAAAGGAAGGAGAGAAGTTAATTTAAAATGCAGAGTAGCACAGCTTGTCTCAGAGAAAATGGCAGGTAAATGCATTAGAGTAAGTCCCTTAAGATGCCTTTCCTTCTTATTGCAGAGTTTCTAAAATAAGAGATAAAGAGAGAGAGAGCAGCTCTCACTCTGGAAGTCTCCTGCTCCGCGGTGGTGAAGTGTGAGGCGGGGATGGATGAGCCGGGTCTGGCAGCAGCACATCTCACATCCTTCCTTCATCAGCCAGCTGCTGGCTGAGATTCTGCAGGTTTTCGGTTTATTTTGCTTTTCAACCCTGAACGTGAGCCAGTGCTATTTCTACCCATTGAAAAGCCTGGGCATTTCAGGGGAAAATCAGTTCTTGTGAGGTCTCTGGGGAAAACCAGGAGGTTTCGCGATGGATAAGGCTGAGACCCAGCCCAGCCCTCGCCCAGTGGTAGGACCGGCACCAAGCGGGGGCTGTGCTCTGCCCACACTGTGCTTTCCTCTGGATGACACCACCTCACTTTGTGCACTCTCATTTTGGGGACAAAGGTATTAATGAACCGTTTCTCCTGGCCCGAGGAGAGCAGCTCACCCCACCGCTCGCCCAGCCGTCCCCCTCGGCGCACGTCTTGCTGATTCCCTTTCAGTGGGTTTCTTATTCAATTTACAACTTCTTACATTTTTCCTCTTTAATAGATTATTTCCTGTGTGGCGCTTTATTAAACATTTTATAAAAATTCAGACAGATTAATCCTGTGAATTTTCCTTGCCTAGAAAAAAACCAGCTCCATTATCAAGGCTTTCCTTGATAATACTATGTTAATCTGGAAGGATGTCTCTTCAGTAAAGCCCAAGCTGCATTTCACCATGGTCTCTTTTTACACTCTCATGTCTTAAGACCTTCTCCAAGATGTGTACCAAAGCCATCCATGCTAATGGGCTTAACGTTGCCGGAATTATTTCCTCGCCTCACTCCAGCAAGTGCTGTACCAGAGAGCAGGATTGGCTTTGCATAACATCACCTCAGATTTGTTAGATTTATTAAAAATCTTTGCCCATGGACTGCAATATAGTGTTCCATTTCCTTCGGACTGCTGGTCTATAGGTTATATTTTTCTCAGCAAAGGGGAAGGCAGCAATTTCAGCTTCAGCAGAGGTGGGTACCAGTTCCTGTGAGAGACCAGCAGCCCCGACTGACACTGGGCCAGGGTGTAAGGAGGGTCCTCAGGGTGTAAGGAAGGTCCTCAGGACCAATTAATCAGGGCTCAGACCTTGTTTCTGGATTGAAGAAACCCGACTGCTGCACCGGACTATCAGGTCCTACGCTGAAGGTCAAAGCCGTTGTGGAAATGTAGATCGAGGGACTCATCTTTCGGGCAATACCTATTCTTGAGCTGGAGCTCGTCTTTACCTGACAGCACCAATCTCATACTGGCTTAACTCCCAGTTCCCTGCCACGTTCAAGTGCCTGAAGACATCGTCTGGCTTTTTTTCTTAAAGCAAATTTGGAAAAGACGGGTAACAAAGACAATTTCATCTAGCTTTTTAATTAGCTAAACCAAATTTGTAGTGTCACATCCTTAAAAAAATTTTCTGACACTTTCACAAATTCACTGTTAGGTTAATAGAGGTACGGCAGTTTGGAACACTACAAAGAAAGTAGACAACCAGAGAAATTACTCAGAATTACAACATTTTGTGACTCCTACATGTATGTGACAGTATAGTGCTTGTGCACTGAAGATACCCTGGATGGTTCTGTTAGGGGACGGCATCTAAATCTAACATTAACTTTGCTTGACTGGTTTTTCCTGTTGCAAGAAGTACCTTAGCTGTGAAATACGGCCCCACAAAAACACCTGCCATTTTATGGGTGAAAATGCAAGGTGGCTGGTGAGGCTGAGTGCAGTTCTTATTCCAGACACGTCCCACTTCTAGCCCCAGCCTGCTTTGCTGCATGGCTGTCTCGTGAATGCATCAATACGTTCATGATATTCTTCACCCCGTGGATGTTTTCCTACAAAGATTAGTCACCTAGGCTTCTAGGGTGGTTGGATATTGATTCCATCACACTGGGCTGTAATTGCATCCCACCAGTAACCCCCCCTGCTGCTCCCCACCCATGGCCAGAGCCCAGGCTTGGACTTGATGATCTGAAAGGTCCCTTCCAACCTAGACAATTCTATGATTCTATGATCCTTCCGGACACTTTCCCGAGCAGAGGGATGATGGCTGCTCGCTGGAAGAGCGAGCTTTGGGGGAAAAGGCAAAAAAAGGGTAAATGCAGACCAATACTTTCCCCAGCAAAGACCTGATCAGAGACCACCTGAGTGAGAAATTGCACCCAGGCTGTTGTGATTAACAGTTCTTTGTGAATTTTTATTCTATGCAGTCTTTTTTTTTTTTTTTTAAATGTGTTTATAACTTTGGCAACTGCTAAAGCTTATACCAATGAGTTCTGCAATCTAATTAGATTATCCTGCAATAGACTCACAGGAAACAGGACTGAAAGGGAACATCAAGAGGACATCTGGCCCATCACTTGCCCCAAGGCAAGAACAACTACTTAATGTCATTTCTGACAGATGTTTGCCTAACATTTGGATGAAAAAATGCTCTCTGTTTGTTTTTAACAAGTTACCTGGTAAGTTGATTGGGGTCTTTCCTTTTTTTTTTTTTTTATGAAGGCAATGACCCCCCACTCACTATTTCTGTGTCATTTTTGGCTTTACAAGCTGCTGTCACATTCTCAGGGCCTGATTTTTTTTCCTTTCTGAGGCTGAGAAATTCTAATCTATTTAGTCTTTGCTCATACATATGCATGCAGGATGTGAAAATCCTGCTGCAGTGCGCTTGCTTAGCTCCCTTCAGCAGCTGATACTAACAGTGATGAAAGCCTACAGCTATCTGCAAAATCATGCAGAAATGGTTGTACCAATGATTTTAGTACCGTAAAAACCAAGAGATTCTGGGAATGTTAGGAATGAAGTGCGGAAAAATAAATGCAGTCTAGAGGGCATATCCTGTGTAACCAGAGGGCATTCTTATTTGTGATAAATTAAGTCCGTAGCACTCTCTAAGCATACTGCTTTCATCCCCTGGTGCCAGCAGCCACTCAACACCACAACAGCTTTGCCAAACTGGTCTAATCGTTCAGGAAAACTCCCCCAGGAGTTTTCCATTTCCTGAAAACCACGAGAGTCCTTTTATAACAATCAGGCTGTAAAAATGAAAGTGTTATTAAGAGGAGAATATCCAGGTTGCTTTCCAAAGGGCATATTTAAGATAACAGAAATGACAATTAAAAAAATCCAACTTCAGCTCAATCTGTGTGACAAGAGCTGTGTTGATCTTCTGGCTCCTTCAGTTCTACCGCTGCGCCTCCCTGCAAACGAGCACTGCGTGGAACATCTACCATCCGCTTGGATTTTCACATTACTGCCAAAAAATTAATCAAGCTCTTGCTAATAATTTTCATTAATCTTGGAAACTAGTTTGGTACTGACCAACAGCACTGGCTCAGGCTCCATGGGCTGAAAAACGCCTGTGAGGAGAGAAGAGCAGAGCAGGCATTATTTTGTGCAATAAACTCAGGGGGGCTTAGAAAAGAAATTTGAAAGACACAGAATATTTTGGAAATTCTTTCTTATAAAGACGTGAAGAGAACTCTAATATGCAACCCTCCCTTACAGTTGATTGGATGATGTAATTCCAGTCTGACTGTGTACATTTTAAATATTTTCTGGTTTCCATTGCAAAAGAAAGAAAACACAATGTTGTTACGTGTCCAAATAGCCACGTGGATTTTTGTATTTTGTTAATTTAACCTGTTTTTTTTTAATCTCCCTTTCCTAGGTATTAGTATGGGTTCAAGCTTAGTGCAAAGAATGACCACGTGATAAATAAATATATTCATGCCAGACCAGAAATAATCTAGTCTCTTACTGTCCCAATATTTTCATGCCATATTTTCTCCATGTCCACAGCATTAAAACAGATCGGCATACCCAGGCAAGAAAGGAAATAAAAGAATATTTTGTATCCAAAACCAATATCACAAATCCTAGCATGCACAAAACAATTCTAATTTAATTATGCAAAAAAGACTTCTGACCTTAATAAGGAATCATAATCTCAAGCAAATCTGAATTGGTTTATACAGTGTCAAAATATGAATATCTTCTCTTAGCAGGCAAAATGCAACCTGGGGAAATACAGAACGTGCCTGGGAAATTAATAATCTGTTAGTAGAAATTGCAGCCAGCAGCAGAGGGAAGCTGTGTAGTTAAAAAAGAAGTTTTCATAGATTAATAGCTACTAGTTTATCCCCTCTCCCTCCCTCCCTCTCTGTCTTTCACAATCCCCTCCTCCCACTCCTTTCCTTACCCACTCAGCTTCTTGCTAGTTCATTCTAGTTTTTCTTCTAGTACTAAAAGAAACCAAGACACGGTTCCCATCCACATCTCCTGCACTGCACAGAGATGATTTGGGAAGAAAGCGGGCAGGATGTGCCATTAAAGCAGAGGTTCTTTGCTGTACCGATAAAATCACTGCTTCCTCACTTTCCTAACTCTTCTTGCCACTTCAGACTCAGAGCATTTTGTAACCTGCAATGGATCTGTGAGATGTCCATGCAACATGGGTCTATTTTTGTTTTACAGACAAGAGCTGGCAGAGTGACCTGCCCCAAGCCCCACAGTTTGGGAGCGCTGAGCCGGGACCTGCAGCATGGTTTGGCATCTGGGGAAGGGGAAGAAATGCCAGCGATGAGTGAGCAACCGCCTCACAGGGGAAATTAGCAGAGGAAGGTGAAGACCTTGCAAACGATGCAGGGCTAGCAGAGCTACAAACCATGAGAAGGAAATATTTAAGTCACTATGATTTCGTGCACCACATTAGTGATAAAATCCTGGAAGCACCGTGGACAAATTACTGCACTGAAATAGGACTCTGTTAGCCACGGCTCAGACCGGCAGGAGCTATAAATATTTATTTTCCACACCTGAAAAAAATCAGGAAGAAAACTCTATGCTAAACAGGATGGTGAAGTGTTCTCCAATCCTGTCTTCTCAAGGAGTACACTTTAAAAAGAATTCTCCCAAAATTTTGAAGTCCACCGGACCCCTGAATGGGCTGGGCCGGGAGAGCTCTGTCCCTCGGGCACTGACCTTTATTTATGTTGGGCATATCAGGGAAATTCCATAGCCAGCAACATTTCATTAGGCAGAGAGGAGGAACCAAGGAGCCACATGCCAGGTGACATGAGGTCATCCCTCTTTAATTAAAAGAGGAGTTGATGCAGGCTAAAGAGAGAGCAACGAGGTCGGGCCAGTCCAAGTCCAGCCAGCACGGACTGTAGAAAGCAGGTGTCAAAGTGACCTGGTCTGGTTTTACTCTTAGCAGAGACTACAGATTTGCCAGATAGAGGTAACTGTGCCATACTCATAAGCTATTGGACTTTATCTCAGGGTTTTTACTAAGAGGAGATCACCAAAGGAAGGTGTTTTAATAGGATTACTTAGGAAAAATTATAGGGACAGACACTATTCTCTGCTTTGACAGTGAATATATAGATATTCCCCAAAAAGTATGAATATGACAAACACTGACAGAAGTTAAAATTAGATTGTATGGATTGTCAGGTGGAACTGATGGCAAACAAATGATATGTTAATAGAGACGAGCATGTAGCCACCGTACAGGCCTGATGAACAGATGGAATATGGCACGGATGCTGGAAAGGTCAGAGTGCCAAGTCACAACTGGCTCAGCATTGGCTCTTAATTGGCTGCCAGAGGTAAAAAAAATGCTTGGAATGCATAAAGGAAATAGAGTAGAAGTTTTATTTCTAAAAAGGAAAAGCACCGGTAACAGAAACACTGGATTAGTGAATTGTGCAGTGCTTTCTTGCAGAAGATGCAAGCAGAACCTGAGACACAGACGCCTACTCTCAAAAAAGCCAACAAAAGCTCTTCTAACTGAACACATGCCAAAAGTTTATTGACGTGGAAGGGTTTTTCCCCAAAACTTACTCAGATGTCTAGAAGTCTGCTGTTTGCTCTTCTGTCAAAGGTACTGTGTACTTGGCTGAGATGTGTCCACCAACATCTCTCCCGCCTCCTCCTTTTTAAACAAGGTATTGGTGCTCATTCTCTGCGCTGAGCAGTGCGGGAGGTGGGTTTTGAATGCAGTCCCCAGTACAGCAGGTGGGAGGCTCAAGAAAAATTGGAAGGAGGTACTTCCCTGAAGATGGATAATGAAATGGTGGAAGTCACCAGGGCTGCTCGTCGGGGAGCTACGTGTTTACAGGCCCCAATGCAGGGAGGATGGAGCTGTAGAAGCTGAGAGACAGCGACAACGGGAGCCGTAAGGAGAACAGACCAGGAGAGAGATAAGCAGTTGACTGCCATCCATTTAAGTTCTTATTCTTTTTCTTACTGGAAGAGGTGCTGGTGATCACCATGTCTCCTTTTGGACATAACACAGGGCACGGGAGCCTCACCCAGACACTACTCCATAAAGCTGTGGCTGCGAAGGAAATTCCATCTTGATTTAAGAGAGGAACAAATGTGACCGCAGGCCAGTTTGTACCAGCTTCATGAGATCAGGCTCATAATGTCAGGACTTGCAGCAATGTGACCTTTTTGGAAACCATTTGTTCTTGGAGGTTAAAATGAATATATCTTCCTGTTCTTTGCTTGAGCAGCTCCTCAAAACTGCCTTGGAGATCCCCAGCACCACAGTGTCAAGCTCATCACTTACTAAAACATTTTCCTCATAGAATTTCTCCAAGCAAGAAAGAAAACTACTATATGCAGAGACATCTTGTTTATAAAACAAACATTACTTGAAAGGACCTTGAAAATACTGAACTGTTTTGGTAGAACCCAGAAGGAAGCAGCTTTTTTCTTTTTTTTTTTTTCCCCCTTGGACTGAAGTGAGTGGAAGGGGTGGCTGGAGTGGGGGATACGTGACGTATCAATGTCAGGGGATGTGGAGGATGTGCACTGAAATGTATTTAGCAGTAATGAGATACAACATAGCTCCCTAAATCTGCTAGAAAGGAAGCAAAACATTTCTTCGTATATACCAAAGAAGCTTCTCGAATCTACCTCTTACTCAGAGACATCCTGGAGATGAATATTCTTCCTGTTTCTCTCCACAGGTTCTCATTCTATCCGCCAGACTGTCTTTCAGAGAAGGGGATGTAATACTGGCGACAATGAATCAGAAATTCTACTGCTGAGACACCATTTCCAGCAGTCCAGATACAAGAAATACTGTATTTTATATGGCGATCAGTGCAGTTGGGAAATGGCATAGCTCCAGAGGAAAATGGAAATACAAGTAATTAATTACTAGTTCTGCTCTCTATTCAAGTGCAGGCAAATAGTCACTCAGTGATATTACTCCAGTCAGTCCTTTTATAATAGCCCTGCTATGCCCTTGATCCTTTCAATTAATGGTGTATTTGCTCACTAATTGTGCCCTAGACTGCAGTTAAATTCTCAAGTAGAGTATTTCTATTTTAATCTTTCTTAGAACCCTGTCAGGTTTGGAGCGTCAACCGCTTGGTTTTTTTTAAATTAATTCTCAAATCCCGATATTGTATTGCATGAATATAACATGGGAGAAAATAAAATGAAATCTGCACTGTGGACACCCAAGTTCTCTCTTATGTGTCCTTCATGCAGCAACCAACTTCAGTGGTTGGAAACATCCCTTCCTTTCACTCATTCGCTCTGTTAAAAGTGAATCTCTGTTTTTTGTTACTCCATCATTATCTTAATATTTTAGGTTTTTGAATTGTTTAAAAATCATATTCGTTACACATCAGAGGAAGCCCAGTGAGCAGGAAAGGAGCCATGCAGAAGGGCAGGAGCTCCTGAGGTTTAGATACTCTTTACTTTGATTTGGTTGGAGAGCTTTTTTGAAATTTAGCATTGGTTTGAGCCTGACGAAGCGCAGGAATGTTGTTGGTGGTGGGCTGATGGGTCTCCTCAAGGGCTGGGACGGTAATAGTTCTGCAGGTCATCTGGAAGTCCCTACAGAGCAGTCAGGGAATGGCTGGAGAACCCACCTGCCTTCTGAGCAACGCCTCCTGGAGTCTTGCTCAAATGCCAGAGGTAAATAAGGGATAAAACCAGTAATAGACGGTTTTCAAGGACTTTGCATGTGTCACTTCAGGAAGTGCAGGACAGCTGCTATTAACGCATGTGAATTGCATGGCTGGGTTCTATTTTGCAAAGGCATTCTGCTGTCAGGAGCAGCGGGAAGCTGGGATGCTGGCACGGGGAGGTCGGGGAGATGCTGCAGCAGCCTGAGCTGGAAGACGCCCCTCCAGCAGAGAGGGGGATTGGTGGCTGCTCTCCCATTGCGTCTTCTCCCCTGCAAAAGTGTCACGGCACCCACCTACAGAGCTGAAGCATCCCTGAACATGGGACCGTGGTGGATTTTTCTCTTGGTTCAGGAACAACAGCCGTGACAACCGTCCAGGCCTTCTCTGGCAGCAGCGGCGGTAGACACACAGTGCAGCCACGCAAGAGCAGCTGCTCGTTTCAAGCTAAAAATAGACCTTTGGATTCATTCCTGCAAAAAAAAAGGTCACCGCCAGCAATTTGTTTTGCCGTAGCCCTATTTTTCTCTGACTTCTGATTACAGCACCCAGGGGATGAACAAAGTATGTCTTCACAAATACTCATCTTAGTTTTTTCAAGTACTTTTAAACTACTTTTATTGCATTACCACGCTCAAGCGCTGTACCTGTTCTTCAACATCTGCTGCCAATGTTTGCTGTACACTGCAGAGAAGATGCATAAGGCTTATGAAAGATTAGCTTGCAGTGGGACTACAAGTGATAGGAGCTTGATACTTATTAAGTTAATTATTCAATGGAACTGGTTCTTCCCTTATGAATTTCATTTAATCTTCACAGCACAATTTCCTTCAGAAAACACGATGATCTTAATGAGTCAAATCTGAAGTCTTCTGTTCTTTTCAGGTGAGCAGGTTAATTTTCTATATAATTAGTTAATTGCAAAAACTTCAGCTATTGATAGCAAGTTAGAGGGAAATCAGTACAACAGCTTGTCCATGTCTCTTGAGGTAAATTATCTAAGAAGAGTTTGGCACTGTAAAGACTATGGAAATATTGAAGGGCTTTATAAAATGTTTAGCTTTAAGAAATTAGAAGAGAGCATGCATTTAGCAGTGAGATGAGTTTATTCGTTAGTGTTCTTCTCTTCTTTTGTTCACTGAAGTCCTGATGCTTTTTTACTTTCCTTTTTGCTTTCTCTCTTCATTGTGCCATGAGTTACAGATTCCTTTCCAAGGTTTTTGTGCTTTTCCATTAGAGATCTGCTTCAAATGCTTTTAACCCCTCAAGCGGTAGAATTTGTAACTCTGCCAGCAACTCAGCTTCAGACTATTTCTATTTGGATTTTCAAATGCAAACCACATTTTCTCTTTTCCTTTTTCCAGCCTCGCATGGGAACAGCGATCTTCTGTTCAGCTTTCCAATGGCTGAACCAGCCCTGCCTCTTGCTCCTGCAGCTTCACTCGCTGGAAGTCCTTAGTGAAATGGCAATTCTAGGGTGATGCTGTTACTTGTCACCATCACCATAATCTTCTGCAGTGCATTTGACGTGGATGTCAACACATTGCATCTGCTCTTGGCTCTGTGTTTGGAAATTTCCTTCTCTGTCAGAGCTAAGAAACCACCCTGGTCAGAGCGCTGGTTCAGAATGTCCCCGTGAAACTCAGCAGCTTCCGCATGTTTGAAGGGAGCTGAAGAATGGATTTCATGGCTCACATTTTCTACTGGGTCAGATGACAAACTGGGCAGAGTTCTGGGACCATGGACCACAGCATCTGGAGGCAGGGGGGCAACAAGTTGCTGAGCTCCGGGCTATCAGTGGTCCTGGGAGAGTGCCCCTCGGACTGTGTGGGCACATAGGACAGCGGACAGGCTGGCAGATCCTTTTTCAGTTTTTGGGTGAGAGAACAGGCTTGCCATTCCCAAAACCAGAGCCTCAGTTGAAGAGCATGAAATGCCACTTTTTCTTTGTGCCAATAATGGCCAGAGGCAACGACAGCAGCAGTGTCCTCATTGGGATGCAGAGCTTTCAACAGTTATTTTAGCAGGTCAGAGGTGCCAGATCAGAAGAGAATTTAACTCATTTCAGTGTTGCTGTGGCTGAGATTATTAATGCTGTGGTGCAGTGTACGCACAGACAAGCCCAGGTCCTCCTGGCACCCCTGTGTAATATACAGCATTTATCTGAATTAGCAAACACACCATTGCAGCCAAGGGTCAACCATGGCATAGTCCAGTGGCATCTGAAACAGGGGAAAATGTCCCCAGACCCCCTGCAGAAGTGCTCAGCTGTGGTCCCAAAGGAGCCCTGAGCAGCAAGAAGGAGCTGTCAGAGGATTGCAAGAGAAGGGGAAGACAGACGAGATGCTGGCACTTGGCTCTGTGGAGGTCATCGTCTTCAGATTCCACCCCCACCTTTGCCCATTGCGCTGCACCTCCACGCTTCAGACCTGCCCTTCTGCATTGGCTTAAGCATCATGTGCTTGAACAAACCACTGACCTGTGAGTGCAAATGCCATGGTGTGCACCAAACCCATGGTGAGACCTCAGCACAAGAAGGACATGGACCTGTTGGAGTAGGGCCAGAGGAGGCCACGGAGATGCTGGGAGGGCTGGAGCCCCTCTGCTGTGAGGACAAGCTGAGAGAGTTGGGGGGGGGTTCAGCCTGGAGAAGAGAAGGCTCCGGGGAGACCTTAGAGCCCCTTCCAGTCCCTCAAGAGGCTCCAGGAAAGCTGGGGAGGGACCCTTGATCAGGGAGGGGAGCCATAGGATGAGGGGGAAGGATTTTTACCCCAGATTGGGATGAGATCTGGGGAAGAACTTCTTTGCTGTGAGGGTGGTGAGACCCTGGTCCACATATCTCAGAGCAGCTGTGGCTGCCCCATCCCTGGAGGGGTTCAAGGCCAGGTTGGATGGGACTTTGAGCAACCTGGTGTTGGTGGGAGGTGTCCCTGCCCAGGGCAGGGGGGTTGGAACTTTCCAACCTTCCAACCCAAACCATTCTGTGATTCTAAGAGATGTCCATGTCTCCTCAGAGCTGGCCGTGACTGGTGGCAGGGAAAGCTGCTGGCCAAAGTTTGGGTGGGTTTTCATCGCCTATGGCATGTGTCGCACACAGTGCCTGCTGCTTCTGCACACTGTGCACAGAAACACTCACAGGCCTGGCTTTTATGATATACATATCCCATAAGGACACATGATGAGTTTTCTTAATGGGCACGAACACTGGCATTGTAAATAGAGTCAATGCGGCATTTGCACATTGTGCTATAGCACTGTCTGCTACTTCCATACAAGTATTCCAATGACAAGCAAAGTTTTTAAATGTGCATTGATTTAATAAATAAAAAAAAAAAAAGTAATAACCTTCCATTCACCCATTTTCAGTGCCTGAAAGATAAAAGATACCACCGAGTGATTTGAGTAAACTCTTCACCCAATTAATGTAAGCTCTCATTTCGTGCATTTTCTTTCTCAATTTGATATGAGGAAAAATCCGTGTGGAAATTGTGCACAGGAGAATATATCCCAGGACACAGGAGATACTTACAGAAAACTCAATAACTGTCATCAACTTTAACGTAGGCAGGAACTTGATAATAAACCTTCCACAGAATCACCCACCAAGGATCATTAATATGGCAGTGGAAATATTCATACAGACTTGTTCACTGATTAGAAAATGTTTACCACAATGGTTGGCAAAAGGAAAAAAGCTGCCTTATGGACTGTGTTATTGTCTCTACAGACAATAATAGCCATTTCCCATACCTGGAAAGCTTTCTTATTTTTAACAATAGCATTTTGGCAGCTGTACATGTCACCTGATTTGTTTCAGTTACACACTTTAATTTAAGAAAGTGAAGAAATTAAACAGTGTGACAATGGGTTTCAGAAATTCTTCCAAGTACTTGTTTTAAAAGAAGAGGAGAAAAAAAAAAGGCAGATTCATCTTGCTAGTAAAAAGCCCTTCACTAAAGCAATACTGCTGAAGGAAGAAGACTGTTATTTCTTTAGAGAACTTTTCTCATGCTTAGGAAGGCATATTCGATTTTGTTTGTGTCCCATATACTCGGGGCCAAGTTCAGCCTTGGGAGGAGCGCGCAGGCAATTCCCAATGAAGGGGAAGCTCATGCAAGGCCAGAAGTTGCTCATTATTAAACAGTAATTGTTTCAACAAAGTGCTGTTCAACCATATTCAGTGGTGGAGCAGAGTTACATTAATAAATTAAAGTAAAGGACCTCAGGGCCTGGCACAGAATTTTTATTTGAATATGTTTAATTGCATTCCTAACTTTTTTTTTTCTGAAAATAATCTTTACATAGGGCACTCTCCAATTAAAAATTATACAGAATTATACAGAAGTGTTTGGAAGTGTTCTTTTTAATTCAGCTGAGTGGAAAGCCACAAATCTGAGAGCCTTGCATGGAGGGAACAGCTTCATTTTTCCACCCTGTCTTTTGGAAAACAGTGTCCCAAAGTGCACAGAGAAAAAAGGATGTTGGAGAAAAAATATATTAAGTAAAAGCCAAGACCAATTCATGGGGACTGTCTGAGACGGTTACTGAAGTACTGTGGAAAATGTTGTGTCCTGTCTCCAGTAAGAATGGCGGAAAACGGAAAAGGTTTTGGAAAGACAACCAAAACTATGACACCATTTTAGAAAACTCTACAAGTTTATTAACCTAACACAGAGGAGGAAGGGAAGGAACTCAGATCTAAGTCTAGGCACATATAATCTGAGGAAGATTAGCAGTAGGAGGCAATTTTGCAAAGGAGTATTTAAATGGGTAGGACGATGCAGGGTGTGGAGGCTTCAAGCAGGAAAGGATCTGTCTCAAGGCACAAGTCCATCCAGGGCATTTCCAGTGATGAGGACAATTAACACTAGGAACTGCCTGATCTGCAACAGGATAAATTCTCTGTCATTGCAAACTGCCCTGATGGAGTCACAACTGTCTGTCCTGTAGAAGGTGCCCCAACCACAGTGTGTCGTTATGGAAATACCATCAGCTGTAGGGTGGCACCCACTAGGCTGGTAGTCCTTTTGCATCTGTATTAAGATGCAAACTGAAGTTACTGTTTCCCATGAAGGACCAGACATAGAGGTTCCTCCCAGGGGTGGTGCTTCCACTCATAAGGAAGAAATCTCATGTTAAACGTCTTTAAATTTGAGTTCCTTCCTTTACAAAGGTGTGATTCATCCAGTGCTTGTAGGGAAGTTGCTTCACTCAGGTCCCTAATCTGAGGCACTAAAGTTTAAAAGATTCAGATGCTGATGGAAGGAAATATCGCTAAACAAATTTTCACTTTACTTAAAATAAGTAAAAAAATCCCCAAATACCGTGATAAATCCTGTCAGAATGTATTCTTTCACATCCCTTTAATATGGCCAGCCCAGCACAGTCAACCTGGTGCAGCAACAACCACTGGACTCAGAATTTTGCTTCTCTCCAGTGACATCCCAGTTTATTCCATGAAATGTGAAAATATGGCCAGATGCCACATCCTACAGTGGTTTTCTTCAGTTATAGATAATAAATGGACTTCCCCTTGAGAGAATAATGTAACTCACATCAATAGATTTGAGTGATCCTTCTCCAGCAATTCAGTGGATTGGGCAATTCCAGCTCCTTCAACCTTGCAGCTGGGCTGTGTTGCGTGGTTTGTGGTCTCACAAAGATTTACTCGCATTCAGTTTCTCAAAGAGACAACTCAGAAAAAAACCCCTTGATTTGTGTTTTCACCTCCCCTTGTCATGTCATGACTTAATTACTTAATATATCCATAGTACTTTAAGGTAAAAAAATCTTGACCCCACGGACTGCATCACCGTCTAAATTAAGCACAACCATGGAGGCAGCTTTTATACTTTTAATCGAGGAAGACAAAGGTGTTGGCAAAGTCAAAGAAAAAAGGAATTTTCTGCTTCCAGATTTAGTCTTTAATCACAGTCTCAACAGGGACAGTGTCCCATCGCCAAAGTCCAGTCTCAGTTTGGTAGCTCCTAGGACCAAGGCAGGTATCTCCATCTGCTTCCACAAATACAGACAAATAGACATGCGAACTTATTCTTTGTGTGTTATCTGGTACAGATACCATAGCGAAATAAATCAGTTCCTTCCTGTATCTGCAAGATTATTTGCCCATCAGAGAGAGCATATTTTATTTCACTGCTTTCCTTTATGCATACCGACAGACATCCATCTTATGTCTGCTGAACATAAGAGACTAATGAGCTATTCATAGATGTTTTTTTAAATGCCAAACATTAAATAAACTGCAGATTTCAGGGTGTCGGTACACTGCTGCATGGATAGGGCTAGTGGTCTAACCAACTTTGTGGCTTCACCTTGGCTATCTCTCCGTGAGTCAGTGGCTTGGACACGTTTGACCTGCCTTGTGTTTCCAACTCCTCAGAGCCAGCGTGTGAACACCGTAGCAAAGGGCTCAGCAGATTGAAGAGATGCTGGAGAAGTTTCCGGACTTCAGGAATTATCAATTATGTTTTCCTATGGATACCAGAGGTCTTGTTAATCCCACAACAGAAATGTGCTCTAAAGATCAAGGATTTTAATAAACTCCTGCGCAGCAACAGGATCACAGAAACTGTGGCACCACAGGGCAGTTGTGAGTCCACCGCTGTGAGCTGAGCATTAGAAACCCTTCAGATCACCACAGCAAATCCATTTTTGCTGTAGCTGTCATCACCAAAGCCACAGCTGTTGGAATTTCTCAGGAAATAAACAGGAGGGTAGCTACATGCTATTGCAGTGGTGTCTAGAGGACCCAAGTCCTCCAAGTGCATGTCACAGAAAATCCCTGCTCCCAGCAGCTCAGGGTTCAGAACTGCTCCTCTGTGCCAGGGCTTTGAGGGCACTCATTGACCTTGATTGCCCTCATGAGCCTCACCTGGTCACCCACACCCTCTGCCCCTGGGCTGGGAGCTCTATTTAAGGCTGGGTCTGGGCATTCAGACCTCTCCTGGGCTGTGCTGGGTGTGGTCCTGTCTCAAGAGTAGTCTTTGGATCCGTATCACAGCCTTGTCTCTAGTCCTCTCTCCACCTCCATCTTCTTTTGCTTCTGGCTGGACCCTGGACACGTTTCCTGCCTTGTCGTGCTTGGGGCTGTTGATGGACCCTCTCACCAGCTGTGGTTGGGCTCTGTGAGGACGTGTGTGGGTTGGTGAGGGACTCCCTGCCCTGGGCCACTGGCACATTGCCGTTTGGGAGCAGCTGCCCCTGGTCAGCACAGACAAGGTGCTGTCAGTAGGGATCAGGTTTGAAAGCTGTCCATGGCTGCTTCACCCTATGAGATAATAGCGTGTCAGTCTTTGAAGAGTTTTCTATACTTCACTGGTGGAAAACTGAAAATGGTAAGTTTGAATGTTAACTTGGCTAAGGAAGCCTTCTGTGGTGGCCGCTTTGACTGCTGCAAGCAGTTATACCGAGAAAGCAAACCCATTGTTCTCTCTAATCCTGAGCTGTCAGCAGGAATTTCAATCTATTTGGCACTTTGATATGCACCACTAAAGACGGAGAAGTGTGTAGGACACCCCTTGCCCCGGGCCAGGATCAGCTCCAGTTGTATGTTCCTGGGGCAGAGCTTGTTCTTGGCTGCAGTGAAGACAGCTCTGCAGACCTCCCGAGGCAACCTGCTCCATCCCTGCTTCATCCCAGCATCGGAAACTTTCTCTGAACATTTCTTGCCTGAGTTTACCTTCGTTATGCTTGCCATATCTGTGATGAACATAGAAAACTGGTTATTTAATGTTTCTTGCCAGCCTTTCATGCAGTTGAAGATCATTAACCACATCCCTTGAAACTTCTTTGTGCTCATCATTCCAAATCTCTCCTTGAAGGTAAGATTTTTCCAGTTTTTTCAATTTTTTTGAGAAGGCTTTTTGTTCTCTCACAGGCTGTGTTTTATCCACCTTTTCCTTGAAGTGCAGCACCAAAACCTGGTCACAATGTGCCAAGCTGATACCTTCCCAACGCTGACTGGAGCTGGAGGATTTACTTCATGCATCTCACAGGTAATGCTCCTCTTGGAGACCATTTTTCACAGCTGCACGTTGTTGATTTGGTCTGTTTCCGTCAAGCCCCGTGTTCTCTTCTGCACTGTATATAAATGTAGATTGCTCCTGCCCACATATCCCACCTGCAGCACTTATCAGCTGAGAGCTTCCTGCACTTCCAGTCCACCCAGTATGGCAAAGCTATTCCTGACTTGGACTGTTCTCCAGTACATCTGCTATCCATCTCGTGTTGGCGCAGTGATCTTTAGGAGGTGTCATCCAGACTGTTGAAATACTTGGTTTGGCCAACCTGTGCAGATGTATCCCTTCTTCTTGGCAATAAATGTTAATAATCTTTCTACAAGGATAGTTTCCAAGCAGGCTTGCACTCTCATATATTACTATTGTTTTACAAACTAAAGTATACTGTATACCTCTAAAAATTGTAATGATTTATTTTAGAGCATGATTCTCTCATTTCCCTAGGAGAATACTGTCTGAGCTATTTTGACTGTTGTAAAGCTTTTGAATCTGTATCAGCTGGCTCTTCATTAGAAATCATGAGATCGTTACTGTCCTATGGAGAAAAACCTAGACTGATTTGATGTGATTCATTAAAACCAAGCTGTTTCTAGTTTATCATGCTGACTTCCTTCATGGTTTTTCTGTGAAGTAAAACTAACTTCATGGCTCTTTACCTCCTGGTTGTTTCTTTTGCTGAGGGTCTGTATAACATTGACCCTTTCCTTGTCTTATAGTACTTTGCACCCCACTGGTGCGAAGCAGAAATTAGTGATTATTAATTATAATCACTAATAATAATTCTCAGATTTCTCCAGTTTTTTAGTTGCTGTCCATTATTCCCTCTATTTTAAAAAGGGGCGGAGATGTGACCATTTCTTTGTTCTATTAATTGTACTAGCCACCCAATCGGTGGCTTTTGCTGTTGTTAATGATTCATTTACCAGTTACTTTCTGCTGGGAGCTTCCTTCTTCCATTGGATACTGAACCAGCGCTACTGGGGGTCATCTTGCTTGATGCTGTATTTCTCGTTACCTTTGTTACCAGTATTTTCTCCTATGAGTTATTTGATTCTCTGATTTTCATGTGGTTTCCTTAGTCTGCGAAGTCTAAGAGAAATGTACCTTTCCTGTCTTCTACTAAATTTCTTCAGCTTTGGGGTAGTGATTGCCCCTTGACAGCTTTGTATCTGATTTATTTTTATCAATGTATCTGTTGAACCTCATTTTAATGGACTTAGTTCATTTGCAAGCAAGTCTAGATGGTGTAAGCTGATTAGTATTGTCAGAAATAGAGCTTCCATCATAGTTTAACAGAATTAACAAACGTCAGTAGTCTGTCATTTTCAGATCACACAATTTTCAGAAGCAACAGTCTCTAGTCAGGTTAGAAAAGGAGAAAAGAGCTGATGTGCTTCAAGCTAAAAAAGTAAATTTCCCAGCTTCTGCCTGCATTTCTGAAGCACAGTAAAAGACTCATTGTGCCAGCTTGATTTATCTCCTGTGCAGGAAATCACAGTGGGAGCAGGACACAAGTCCCCTTGACAGAGAGATCTGCCTGGGTGCCGAGAGGTGCCACTGAGTTATGCAGGATGATGCTGTACCTTTTCCGGCTTAAATGAATCCATATTCTGGCAGAATAACACTTTATTATGAGGCCAGGGCACTGTTTTCTGTCATCGAACTGAGAAAGATTTCCTAATAGAGCATAGGACTGTTGGTTTTTACATTAAGGAGTGTTGGGTATTTCTTTGAGCTGTTACCTGAGGTTTCTTTGGAATTTAACAGTGAAAGCATCAGGCTGTGGTACCTAAGAAAGATTACACTGGATATTTATTACAATGCTTGGACTCTCTGTTAAACTAAAAGCGCAGACAACCTTAGGCAAAAAGTGTCATACTCTGATTTGACACAAAAGTCAGAATAACTATGTAAAAAAAAATCAGAGTTTTAACATCTAAAAAATCTCCCTAAAAGAAGAAATCAATATACAGCAGCCTAATTCCTCCTTTATCCTGTTCTACTACTTATGTTTGCTTCTTGTGTATTCCATGCTCAGTGTGTATAGGTTGATGTACTGGAACTGCATGCAACAAGTTAATCTCATTTTGCACTGTTGAGAGGGGCTTTAAAGGGATTTTGCTCTGGGGTTACCTTTCTGCAACTAAGCCAAGATAAAAAGATGTTTGAGAGGATCATTTATCTATGCTTCTGTGTCAGATGTCATTTAAAAAATAATTTTACAGAATTATGGTGCCCAAATATTTTAATCAAGAGTACATATTATACACAAAATATCCATATGTGTGCATCCATTATACAGAAAATAAATCTGTGCCCATGTGTATATGAATGTAATGTATGTGTGTTTATATTCCACCTAGGTAAATTTGAACATGTCTGTAAAGAAAGCAAACTTTAGAGAGGTACAACTGGTCTGAAATGAGAGAAAATATATGTCTGATATGCTGAATGTAAAAACTTCTGATTGAAAAAAGCTCTAAATCCACACAAATAGCCCCCTTAATCCATAGCCGTTCTTGAGATGGGAAGGGAGTATCAAACTCCGTTAATGAACTGTGCGTTGTTGTGTTGGGTACCTCTGAGGGTAAATCTGATGGCAGCGATGATGCCAACAGCACCCTGGCCTGTGTCAGGAACAGTCCTGCCTCAGCAGGACTAGGGCAGTGATGGTCCCCCTGTACTGGGCACTGGTGAGGCCCCACCTTGAGTGCTGGGTCTACTTTCCAACAGGAAAGACATTGAGGTGCTGGAGTGGGTCCAGAGAAGGGCAATGGAGCTGGTGAGGGGTCTGGAGCACAAGTCTTGTGAGGAGCGGCTGAGGGAGCTGGGGGTGATCAGCCTGGAGAAAAGGAGGCTGAGGGGAGACCTTCTCGCTCTCTACAACTCCCTGAAAGGAGGGTGTAGCCGGGGGGGGTCGGTCCCTTCTCCCAAGGAACAGGTGATGGGACATTAGGAAATGGCCTCAGGTTGCTCCGGGGGATGTTTAGGGTGGATATTGGGAACAATTTCTTCACCAAAAGGGTTATCAAGCATCGGAACAGGCTGTCCAGGGCAGTGGTGGAGTCACCATCCCTGGAGGTATTTAAAAGCCGAGTGCTGAGGGACATGGGTCAGTGGTAACTTGGTAGTGCTGGGTTGATGGCTGGACTCAGTGGTCTTCAAGGTCCCTTCCAACCAAACCGAATCTATGATTCCATACCCAGAGAAGTGTGAGGGAGGTACACCAGCAGAAACACTGCCATCAGAGTACTCTGTTGTGGCACCTGAAAGATGTGGTCTGGGAAACGGGGTTTAATGCAGAACTGGTCTCAGTCTTCAAGAAACTAGAAATTGCAAGACTATGGAACAATAACACTAATAAGCCTGATGAGGAGAGGCAGAATGGCCTATTTGCCGTCAGGCATCTGAGCACATCATGGTAAGAGGAGTGAAAAAGTTGAAAGCACGATAAACGTGAAGTGGTGGCTCTTGCTGCTGATCCTGTTTGCACAGATAATCATCATTGAAAAATCACTGAGGGTGATGGGTTTGGCTCTTTTCACACACTAACTCTTCTGCTAAATTTCAGTCTAGACTGAGAAAGGGAAATTGTTATATTTGTAGGAAAGATGAAAAGGAGGAGCACAGAGTACCAGCTGTGAGGAGCATCCGCTGGGAGCAGGCAGGGAGGATGCAGAGGGTCTCATTACCCAGTCAGAGAGGGCTTGGGAAGCCTCATACCACCTGAGATGGAGCCACTAGAGATAATTTTGGATGTGAAAGGTTATTACCTGTCCTTATATAGACATGGAAGAAAAAAGAGGAGGACGAATGTCTCTTTGTTCTGATAGTCTGGAAAGTGGTGGTGTGGCAAATTGATGAATGTTTGTGGATAAAGAAAAGAGGAAAGAAGACAAGTGTGTTTATATAGAGGCTCTGGTACTGGGACAGGAGTTGCTTTTTCATTTGCTAAGCAATGAATAGGAACATTCACGTAACCTGTGGGTAATGCCAAGCTGCACCTCTAAACAGAAGACGATAGGACTTCAGTTCATCGTGTCCTTGAGAAATGCCGAGGATGATGGTTTTCATTCAGGAGGAGGGAGGTTTAACAGGAGCAGAGGCAGCTGTAGCTTCGTGCCTGGGTCTTACAGGAGGGTGAGGAGATACCTTCCACCCTTCAGACTATCACAGACAAGGGAGTGACACACGTGTATCAGGTGGTGGAGTTTAATGTTCTAATGAAGGGATGTAATGAGAGTGCCAGAAAAGAGATTATAAGCTAAAAGAAAGCAAAAACCCTCTGTTTTCAGCATGCTTGGGGAGCATGAGGGTGTAAAACCTTGGGAACAAGCGCCAGGAGGGAAAGCAGTGTGGGCACTGAGAGAAACTACATTAAAGGTACAACAGCAAACCATCCTTTTGTGCGAAAAAGATGAAAAAAGAACAAGATATATTGAAAAAGGCCAATAGAGGCTGAAGTAATAAAATGTAGCCTGAATATCCACCTTTACCTCCAGTTCTGAAGAACTCGGAGGTGATGAGTAGATCTGTCAAAATGTTTTTAATGGAAAAGTTGTGATTTATGAGTTTTTGTTTTTCATTACTTTTTCCTCATTTTTTTGAAAAATATAAGGCAAAATTTGGTGGGAGAACACTGTTTTTTCCCATTTGTATTATTTTGAATTGAAAAGGATGGAGAAAAGTGGACATTGTTTATATAGTATGTTTTTTTTTAAATATGAGAAAACAAGCCTGTAATTTTTAATTACTGTTAAAACTGGAAGAAAGCTTCAGTAAGAAGGGTGAAAGAGAAAGTGGGAGCTATTGCCATTTCTGATTGTATAATGTGTGCTGACTTTTTTTGTCAAGGAAAATAATAATACATCATATCGTTCCTGTAGGAGAGAACTTGGCTATAGGGGAAAAAATCCCATTTCTCAACTAGTTCCATTCAAACAGAGTTTTCAGACACACAGATTAATTGCATTAATTACACGCTTTCAGCCACGTTGCTGTTTCCCACGGCAGCCTGCAGAGAGAAACCAGGGCTCTGAACCTAAAAGCTTCTTCCTGTGCAAAGTGCCAGTAACATTAGGCTGACAAACCCGCCCTGCTCTCTGAGGAGACTTTCTGCCTCTAGTAAATACCAGGTATCGTCATTAATTTTTTTCAGAATATTGCATGCTAGAGTTTCTTGGTTTTTCTCATGGCATGCATTTGTTGTTGTACTTTCTTCCTTCCATAAGACTGGCACAATGGGGTGGAAGAACGTGTCAGGTGCTCAGTGTCTTCAGTTCCCTTCCTATTTGCCACCCTGAGGACACACTGGCAGCTGCCGGACTTTGCCCATGTGGACATCGCATATGAGTGAAAAATAGGCAATGGCCAAATGTTGAGGTGGGAAGGGACCTCTGGAGGCCATCTGCAACAACCTCCCTGCTCAAACTGGACCACCCAGGTCCAGTTGCCCAGGATCATCTCCAGGTGGCTTTGACTGTCTCCAAGGTCGGCTGCTTTGTGATGCCATGCTCAGATGTGCCCAGCAACCCAGCCTAGGGACACCTGGAATAGACCCAACCATTTTAGAACATTAAATACTTCTAAAAGACAAGTTGTAAGAGGAATCGTTTGGTTGTTTGAGGCTCCTTTATAAAATACAAGGCATAAAGAAAAGGGACATGTGAGTAATGTAATACCACAAAGCTGCGGCTGTAAAAGCTTCAGTAGCTGTAAACCACACCGTGCTGTGTCTCTGGCTCTTGGCTGTATTTTCTGGTATGTTGGGGAGCAGCCTCCTCATATGGGAATGTAATTTGTGAGCACATCTTGTCACCTGCAGTTTGACAGAGGACTTCTGAACAGCTCAAATTACCCTCTATTCAGCTCGCATTCAGGTAGTTAAAAGATGCATCCTCCATGTGGCTGCTATTCAGGGGAAGATTCAGTGCAAAGAGCTTTCCCGTGAAATGTGATGGCACACAGCTCGCTGCACGGATCTGGGCTTTATGACTGTGATATTCATTCCTCTCTCCGCTGTCACTGGGTGCCCGTTGCCCTGCATTGATCTTAGGGAGTTTGATGGGACTCCATTCCTAAAGATGAGATGAACGGAAGGGAATTTCCTCATGCTCTCTCCTCACACACAGGCTTTGCCGTGTGAGTGTGTCTGCAATTCCTCACTGTTTCACTCTGCCGTGAGAATGTACTCTTTCTAACTAAGAGTGGTTATTTTATATATTCAGACGAGGGTAGACCATGCTGCACTTGTGACCTTTTCAATATTCTGCATTTTGTTTGAGCAGCCACTTTGTCCAGTCCCCAAAGGTTAGTGGGATGTGGTGTGTAAACACAGGACAGTTGGAAAAGCCAAGTAATCAAAGTGCACTTTCATAGCAAAGGTCACAAGCCTATTGCGCAGTATATTATATACAACATTAATTTCCAGAACTTGCAGGCAGGAACACGCACATAGAAGGCATTTGGATGCCAAACATAAAAGTCCTCTCCATAAAGAATAACAGTATGGTGAGATTACCTATGAAATATCATGATGATGAAGAGCGGTGACCTGGGAGAGTGTGGTGAACGTTGTATAGACAATAAGACCGAAGCATTTAAAATGCTGTGATAGTAAGGACAACCACCAGCCTTCTGGGCTGCACTAGGCTGACTGTGGCCAGCAGGTTGATGTGGGAATCCAGCTGGGGTGCTGAGTCCAGTGCTGGGCTTCCCAGGACATGGGCTTACTGGAGAGAGCCCAATGAGGGGCCACAAAGATGAAGGGACAGGAGGATCTCTCGCATGAGGAGAGGCTGAGAGAGCTGGGACTGCTCAGCCTGGAGAAAAGCAGGCTCAGGGGGATCTCATCCATCTAGAAATACCTGGTGGGAGGATGTGAAGAAGATAGGGCCAGGCTCTTCCCAGTAGTGCCCATGGACAGGGTAAGAGGCGATGGGCACAAACTGAAATGCAGGAAATTCCAGTCACACATGATAGACTCTTTCACTGTGAGGGTGGCCAAACATTGCAGCAGGTTGCCCAGAGAAGTTTCGGGGTCTCCAACCGTGGAGACAGTCAAAGTCCAACAGGTCAGTTGAGCACTGAGAGACTTGCAAGGTTTATTGAGTGCCCGCAGATACCTGACAGTGCCCCTGGGTATATGAAATACCGCACTAAAGGTGATCGCTGTTTTTGAGTGAATAACTGTTTTAATTAACTTCATTAATGAGACTGGTAATAAATAGTCTTCTATTAATTCATTCTTCTCCATTAAAATATTCACTTTGTTGCTCACTCCTTCTAGCAGAAAAACAGCATTATTTTGTAGGAACTAAAATCCCTCCTCAGCGTACATGGACTATGGTTTTTTTCCCCAAAGTTACTTAACAGGCAGTGTTTTATGGAGTGAACAGCTACTTTGTATTTATAATAATAAAACTAAGAAAACAACTTGGTTCTAAGTAGAAGGATTCATCCCTCCCACTCATCCATTTGAGATATTTTCATACTTTTGCTTCCTCTCTCCTTTCTTCCAGCTTATTTCTTGTTGCATGGTGCTGCACCAAGAGATCACATCACACCACCTGTACACTGTATAGAAAACACTAATCATCCTGTAGTTTTAATGTCAAAATTGCTACTAAGGCAACAGAATCAAAGTAAAACAACTGACTTCTTGTTTCCAGAGATTGGTTCTGAATGCAGATTAAAGGAATTCCTTTGTGGCAGCGTGGATGCTGGAGAAGTGTCGAACCCCCTCATCGCTTGCTGGGGCCATGAGCTGTGGTCTCTTCCAGGGGCTTGACAGGAGTGGGGTTTGGCATGGGGTGGGCACCTTCTCATGCCTCTGATGCGCCCGGTCCCCCTCCCGGCAGCCCTGTTCTCCCCAGGTGAGAGGAGCGTGGACACCCCCAGTGAAGGATGCTCGTGGAGACAGGGGAGAGGGTGGCTGAAGTGCTCCAGGAGACAATTTGAAAACACTTTGGATAAAGCAGCAGAGAGCTCACTCCCCAGACTTGCCCTGGAATAATAGAGTCCAGTATTTGGAACCATTTTAATTGCATTGACTGGAGAAAATAATTAAATCCCTTCAGCTTTAGAGCAGACCCCAGCAGCTGCTTGCTTCACTGTCCTCATTAACTCAGTAGTGAACAACGACATTGGTTTAGTGTTATGCGAGTCATCTTTTTGCAATTATTGAAAAATTAAGCAGTGCCTGGCCAGTTCAGGACAAGGGAGGTTTTTCTTCTGGTGAACCTTATCATCCAGGAGAGGAAGGTGCAGGAAAAGGAGAAAGATGGACCCAGCAGCAGGAGAAGGGAGAAGAAAAGGGAACAGATTGGGGCTGAAAAACACATCCTTAAGATCTCTGTCCTTGGAGATGTCAGGGTGTGGATCAGAGATATCCAGAGGTATCTTCCACCCCTAGTTTTTTCTCTGGTTCTGAGACCCCAGCAAAATCAGAGTCACAAAATAATTCAAGTGGAAAGTGTCTGTTGGAGTGTCTGTTCCAACCTACTGCTCAAAGCAGGAGCCCTCAGAGCAGGTTGCTCAGAGCCTTGTCCAGTCAGTTTTTTAATGTCTCCAAGGACAGAGTTTCCACAACTTTTCTGTTTTTTCTCAAGTCTTGTTAACATTTGACCCCTTCTGTTTTTAAAAAGTCTTTCCTTACATCTAATGGAGCTTCCCATGTTCCAACTCATGCCTATTGCCTCTTGTCCTGCCACCATGATTCTTCAAAAAGAGTCTGTCTCCACCTTCTCTAAGGTCTCCCTTTGCTTTCTCTTCTTCAGGCTGAAGGGACATATTTCTTTTTGCACCCCAGTGTTAGACTTGTGCCTCAGTCACAGCAATTCTGTGCGCTACCTTTTCTTTTTCCTTCTTGGCTGAGGAGGAACAAGTGTCTTTCCTTGGCCAAACGTGGCCCCAGCCTGGAGCTCAGCTGACCCTGTGGTCCAGCCTGGCAGGGGCATCAGATGGGTTGGAAGAGGAAACACATGGGTCAGGGCTTTGTCTCAGCTGCAGAAGGGCACTACTGGGAGATGGTTGATGCTATTGACTCTACTGTCAGTATTACTGCATTGAAGAGTTATTTGGAGCTTATTTTTGTCAGCATTTGCAATCCATAATGATCTATCATGCTTAGCACTATCAATAACAGTGCTGAAGGAATGTTTTTTTATGTACTTTCTCAGCTCACAGGCGTTTTCCTGTAAAGAAAGAGTGTTTTTCATGCAAAATTCTTTTTTTTTTTTTTTTTTTTTAATCTTGTGCACATGTGCTGAGCTATATCAAGAGCAGGACTGTGAAACAGATAAAAAGCTGGCCATATGCTTTCTTTATGGTCTCGCAGTGCCTGGAGCCCTCGCAATCTGGCATAGGCTTCTGCGTGAGTATGAGCCACCTGAAGGCTTTTCCACGCTCTGCTGGTTGGAGGCAGTGCTCCTCAGCCCACCAGTATGACCAGTGCCTGCGACGAGGAGACTACTGGAAAGCAGCTGCTCCTCAGCTGGGGTGATGTTTTCTGACCCAGCAAGGGGTAACTTTAGCTGCTGGTCTGTGGCCAGGGTGCAGCCAAACCTGTGCCTGGTCTGGTTGTGCTTTTCACCCATGTAGGCATTTGTGCTGGTGGTGACCAGTGGATTAGTGCAATTAGGCATCTAGTGGCACATTTCTGTTTATTACCTGGGAAATCAATCAATCTTTTTCTCTGCTGACATTGTATTGCTGTATTTATTTCAGAGAATGGTGCGTTTTAGCAACCCAGCCAAAAGCAACTTATTAGTTTATTTCAGTCCTAATGGGAAATTCTTTGCGTTACAGTGAAACCTTCTGCCCATTTACATTGATTCTCAATGAAGGAAATTTTAGACTGAAGTCTTGTTTTCTTGTTTTATTAAAAAGCATTAAAAATATTGCTCATAAAATATATATAGGTTTTTGAACTTTTGCTACTGCTGCAGGGACGGATAAATACTCTGCATTAATAAAAGCCAAGGAGAAATAAAACGGCAGCTTCCAGCATCTTGGTAGCTTAGTGTGAGCCAAAAGCATTTCTAATTGCTATCAGTTTTTGGGCATTCCTCCCCAAGGTGGGGCTGGCTGAAGAGGGGTCACTTCTTGTGGCGGGCCCCAGGGACCACGTGTGGCGGTGGGTGCCCTCAGTCAGGGACCGGGAGTGACAGAGCCCATGGCTCAACCGGCACAGAGCATTCATGAGGAAAGACAAAGCTGATTTATTCTCCTTGAGTTTGCGATGAAACAGATAAGACACCACTAAAATTAAAATGTGAGAGCAATTACACTGTCATTTTTCCTCTCTGCCTTCATTGGAAAGAGGCTTAGAATATCGATACAACAGTCCTGCTCCTGGCACCAACTTCTGTATATAACTGTCTTCCTTATTTCTGGCTTTGCAAGAGATTTTGACAATTTGTTGTTGTGCTCAGATCACTCTTTTAGTGCTTGCTGGTCCTTCTCTCCTGCTGCCCTATGCCACTTGGTTTGGTTTGTCTAATTTTTAGTTCCTTGGATGGGGACTATATCCTTTTCTGATGAGTATGCATCAACAGAACAAGATCTTCTGTGCTAACATGAGCTGCACAGCTACACACTACTGGGGAAAAGAACTTTGTGGACTTCATCCACAAAAAAAAAATACTGAAATTAAAGAGGTGAAAAAACATAATGAGTAGCTATGTAATTCTAGTTGCTATCAACTATGCAGTATGGCCAAACTGCTGCTTCCTTCAGCACTAAGTCTGATATCAGTCAATTATTTCAATGTTGTCAGGAGCCATCAACAGCTCTTATAGCCATATCTAGCATTATAGTGTATAAACTGTGGAGTAAATAAATCAAACAATACGAAGAACTTAGAAATAGCACATTTGTAAGGGGATTTTTTTTTCACACTTTGTAGGCCATTTGACTGCTCTGCACAATATTTTTTCACAGCCTATTTCCATCTGTTTCCCATGGAATTGATAATGTTCTGCACAGCATTTCCCAAACTCATACACAGCACTGCAATTAAATGCCATTCACAATTCACACCTAATGCATCCTGAGAAAAAAAAGCAAAAGAAAAACTCTTCTCTGCTTCATTTCTAGCCTAGGTATTTTTGGGATGTTTCTTTTTTTTTCATATTTGGGGCTTGACTTTGCCTGAGATATATTCTCCACTTTCAGCAGTAGTTTTTGGGTTGTAATGGAGAAATAATAGAGTGGGAAGAAAATATATCTGTAAGCACAAGCATCATCCACAAAAGCCAGTGAACTACTTTGTATTCAAAATACACTGCAAAAATTATAGGATTTTTCTAGCTAATGCTGCGATTCCCTGAGGGGTAGCCAACTCCTCAGTATTTCTCTCCTCTGGTAGTCCCCAGTCAAAGCCTCCAGTGTCTTTCACTGCCTTGTTGGTGGATGAACACCTTCAGAGTGTGCTTCGCCAGGAGGGATCCAGCAAAAGTGCCTTTAAACAGAAAACTTGCCTTTTGACTAAACTTATTTTTTTAAACATCTGGTTTAGTGGGGAATTTTTATTTTGTTATCAGAAAACTGGTTATCATTTCACCCAAATTCCAAAATGTTTTAATTCTGAAAAACAGGTGCATTTGCATTCTTGGCTTTGAAGTTTTCTTGCCTCGCATTCCGGATCTTCTTGGTCCAATTGACTCATGGAGACCCCCACAACCCCCGCCCCACATAGGTGGCCCCTGCAGTGAGGACGTTCAGAGGAGCAGTCCCCAGGACGTTTCACCAGACGAAGGTGCTGTCGGACCTGTAGACTTCAGGACATCTTTTCAGAAGGAACACTGGGGCTCGCATTATTTGCATTTGGGGCTCACAAATATTTGCAGATTTTTCTGGGTGCGGGTACAGGGTGCAGCGGTGAGGAGCCATCAGCAACTGTCCGGTTGTCAAATCATGCCCTGAGCAATTTCCGAAGCCGTTTCAGGTGAACTCATATCCTCACTACTCCAAGGATTAAAGTTCTCTTTTAATTCCCAGCCTGTACTTTTTCCTGGCCAGTTTGCATCTGTTTGTTCTCGGAGAGATGTTTTGCTTGCACAATACCACACACCCTACGGCCGCATCCCTGCAGCTTGTGCAGGTTCCCAATCCTCCAGATCAGACCTCCAGAACTGCCCTTTAGGGTTGTATTTTGTATAGTTTTTACGGTGTGGCATGTGAATATATATGTATATGCAAAGATATGTATGCAACTATACATACACATGTGAATGACTCACCCTCGCTGTCTCTGGGCCCTTCTCTTGGCAGGGCTCTCCGCAGTCCCCCATGGGCACTATTCACCTCCTGTGCATGGTTTTCCCTTAAGGTCAGCATCTCTGGTGATCCCCAGTGTGATTATACACAGCAGGGTATTTTTTTTTTTGCCTTTCTATCATCACTTTCATTCATCTCATCCCTGGGGATCAGAGGAACAGCTCTTTAAATCAAAGACATACTTATCACTAACAAGAACTGCAGCTAAAGCTGAGCCACCCACCACTATTTTCAGTTCTTTTAGCTTGCTCGGTGCTCTTTCTCCACCCTCCTTATGAAGCAAATGTGGCTACTTATTCTCTTAGAAGGGAGATCTACAAATAAAAGTGAACAGAGTTATTAACTTAAGCCCTGTGCTATTTGCACACGGAGGCTGGAGGTTTGCCGAGCGGAGCTGGTTCCCTGCTCCGAGGAAATGAGAGAGCTCTCAAGTCAACATTGACAGCAGCAAAAGCTGGGACGGACACTGGTATCTCTATCTCATTTTATGATTAAAAAAATATGCGTAGGGCCTTCACGCTCCAGCTTTCTGAATGTGTTTACTCTACAAAAGATACAGGTCATCAAATTCCAAAAATAGTTTTAGGAGAAGCCCATATCTCCAGCTCCAGCTCTGTGCTGTCATTGTTCCTCCAGCACCGGGACTGACAATCTCACCTTGAATGCTGGCCTCAGAAACGATGGAAAATAACAGAAGCCTCAGCTCCCATGAAAGTGTTGAGAGCACGGCAGGCCCAAGCATGGTAGGCACGAGGGATTTCTTGAGAGGACAGACTTAAACAAGCAAAGACGTTTACTTAGGTGTGAAAAAAAAAAAAAAAGACGGAAGGAATGCTTTAGAAAAACGTGGTGGTTCATTAACCAGATATTGCAGATAATGACTTTAATACACATGGATAGACAAGATCATGAATAAATGATGGAGTTTTCAGAGGACAGTACAGAGAAACAGAGGCATTAGTAGATCCAGCTCTGTCCCCCGGACAATTTGGGAAGGTCCATGAAAAGCTGTGGAGCCTTCAGTGCAATCTCCTTTCAAACCCATGAAAACTTCAGTCTTCTGCATGTCCTGCCTAACCTTCCATCTAACTGACTGCACTGCTGAAAGATTTTTCCTGAAAAACCCAGGAAAATCTTTATTCTGAATTAAATCCAACTTACCTGGTTTGTATGCCATTGTGGCACACAAATCCTCACCCTTGAGGGTCCCTGTCTGGGTAACTTAACTACTCCCACGGCAGAGCATTGGTTTCCTTATACCTAGTCCAAGCTTCCCCTCTTGCAGCTTGTGTCCACCGCCTTGTTAGCCTGTGCAGAGCACACCTGACAAGGGTCTGGCTCTGTCTTCTCCAAAACTACCCTTCAGGTAACTGAAGACAGGAATTAAATCACTCCTTCTCCTTCTCTTCTCCTGTCCTGTTGCATGGGGTTATTCCATCTCAGGTGTAAAACTGCGTTTCTCCTTGTTCAGCTCTGAAGACTTCACACCACTGCCCCGTGACCCTGGTGTTTCACCCATCCCCACCCTCCCCTCCAGCCCATATCTCACCAGATTCACTTATAATCCTGCCATGAGATTGTCCCCAAAGCCTTGCTAACCTTGGAGGCAGTGACAACCTGCTGCTCTCCCATCGCCCGCAGAGCCTTTTCACCACGGGAGGCCCTCAAGTTGGCCAGTGACAGCTTGTCCTCATACATCTGTGCTGGGAGTGCCCAAAGGCTGCTGTGTTCTGCGTCTGCCCAGGAATGGTTTCTAGGGGACTGGCAGACAAGAGACAAATGTTTCTGCATAATTCAACAGTCCCCATAAATTTTGCACCTTCTTCATAGCCTGTTGTGCTGCAGGCATGGGGTTGACTCTAATGGCATCTGAACTTCCCTTACCTTTGCTACACTGACCGATGGGATTCTGTTCCTGGTGTCTTCATTTTGTTCTATTTTGAGGCCACCTCATCTGGGTTTTGCTGAGTTTACAGATGAGACTGAGCTCTTTTGGGGTACTTGGATGCTGCACCAATGGCAAGGAACCCCAGAAGGACCTCCCCAAGCCCAGTGTGAGGGAAAGAGGGTGGCAAATGAGCTCCTGCAGAGATCATCATATCTTTCTGTTTCGTAAGTTACAAAATCATTTTCAATATATTCTCTATGTGGTTATACTACCACAACAAAAGAAAAGTTTCCCCTGTCTACCTACCATTGTCTTTGGTCCTTCTCTGGCACCACGCTGGTATGTACAGCTTTGGCCACCCCAGGAGGAGCAAAAAACCTGTTTTCCTTCAGGCTGGCAGCCCCATCCCCTTCTGCTCCAGTGCTGTGTAATGCTCATGTGAGGAATTCCTTTAAACTCCACCATTGTCCCCTTTTACATGCTATGCACAAACCCTGGTGCTGGCAGACTCTTCAAATTAGAGCTTTCTGTGCCTTTCATCAGTGGGGTCTGTTTTCCCAGAGCGTGTCTGGGTGGTGTGCACATGGTCCAGGCAATGGCTGTCGTTCATTATACTCAGTCTGGAGCGGGTGAATATATAGATTTATTTTGCAAAAGTACATTTTGGGGATGGAGGGACTTTCAGGGCAATCTCAGAAATGATGCAAAAAATGGTCATAGTTATTCTTCCATCTGTCACTTACATTCCTACATATGGTTGTAATTTGCAAAGTAAAATTCACCACTGACTTCATAGATCTGATTCTTTTGGAAGTTAATAACGTTTGCTTATATTTCTTCAGTAGAACTTTATTAAATAAGATTTTCAGCCTAACTAAACCATTTCAGGATTTCGGCTTCCTGTCAACCAAAGATAAGTCTGAAGTGTAAAATGAGGTAATAGCCATAGAAATACAGACTATATTTATAGAGGTTTTTATAACTTCTGTATTGTTTTAATTTCAATTCTATTTTCTTTTATGATATGCTTTAAAGGGGGGTAGGGGCAGGGAAATGCAAGCAGTTGTTACTGGGAATTGTGAACCTGATACATTTAATAAAATCTTAAATTGCAAGTTATATTACATATAGTGAAGAGTACAGTTAGGCCATGGTCAAGTGTCATAAAACCAAAATGTGCCCAAAGAATAACAAACTTTTAATATTATACTAGTTTATTACAGATATAAACTTAATCTCCAGAAATGATCTCAGAGAAAACTTAGGCTTTTCAGAAAGGTCTTACCTTTTCCCGAACATGAGGACGGATTGTTTAGATGGCAAAGAGGGTGGTACATCCCAGCAAAGGCAGGAGTGATGGTGCAGTGTAGGATTTACTCTTTGTCTTCCTGAAATAAACCCTTCAGGATGAGCCTGCAGGAAGAGAATGCTTTGGTTAAGCAATGACATCTTTAAAATTATATATATATATACACAGTTGGTGGAAGAGACCGGTTACCTATTTCAGAGACTGTTTTGCAAATATTTCTTCAGTGGCGGAGCTTATTTACAGTCCTCCTCCTTCTCCCTACTTCATCTCTTCGCACCGTTCCGGCCTCCATTTGTGTGTCTCTGACATATTGCCAGTGCAGAGATTTGTAGACCTATAAGGAGACCTGAATTGAAAAGAAAAAAAGTTATTACTTTTTTACACTGGGTTATCTCAGAGATCCCGTTCCAGTGTGACCTCACAAACACTTCTACCAGTAAAGGCACCCTGAACTCTGTCACACAGCTGGCATGGCTGGAAAAGTAGGGATTTTCTTAAAGGTGTTGTAAGCAAACAGTTTTTGTATTTGTTTCTTATCTCAGTCTTGTTCCAGTTCTTATTATTTGTAGTAAACTTTGATTGTTCTCTACGTGCTCAAAACAAACAAGACTGTTCTGAGATGTATACTTGCCAGTATTCTACATCTGTATATAAATTTTCCTATATTATCTTTCTGATGTCTGTGCTGTGCTTACCAGAGCACGGTAATAGCACAGCTCGGTGCGTAAGTTGTCTTTTACTGGGACAAAGCACCAGACCCTTGTGGAAAGGTTCCTCTGCTGTGCAAAAAAAATGCCATCGGCATGATTGCTGCCCTTCCTGGGTTTTTGGATGAAAGAGTCCTGGTGTGACCAGGAGAGTGATCACACAGGGTCGGAGGAGTCCTTGCTGTCCCACCTGAGGCAGCCAGACCCCAGGAAGGGTGTGTAGCAGATGAACATTACTCCAGCCCCCAGCATCCTGTGCCATGAAGGCATCTGAGGCCAAAGATGTGGTTTTATGCATTAAATAACCTCCAATAGGTTTTTCTGTGGGTTGATGCCACCACCCACCCTGCTCTGGGCCGGGCTCTGCTCACCATTTGCTCCAGGTGGGCTCAGAGCCAACTCTGGACCTGCTCACCCAGGGATTTGTGTGGAGGGACAAAGCTTCAAGCTCCGGCATGGATGGGGGTGAGCTGTGCTTGGATGTGCCAGGCTTAGTGCCAGAAATGTTGACTAGAGGGAAACAACAGTTTGTTCATCTAAAGGAGTTTCTCTGGAATATCAGCAGGAATTTTGAGATTTTGGGGCACCTGTGCTTTTACTGGAGCTTTTGCTGAGTCCTGGCTTGAACGTGTAGGAACCTGCATTCTACCCAAGCTGCTTTTTTCCCAAAGAAAGAGTTTTTGTATGGAAGCCCAAGTGATTCCTCATTCAAGCGCCCAGCAGGTCAGATCGCACTGTTCTTGGGAAGGGAACGGGGTTGTTCCCAGCACACACAGAGCAACAGCAAGGTTTACTGCAGATTCAGTGTTCATATGGAGATTTGTCTTTGACTCGGGTCAATTCCTTGAATACATTTCCTGACATTCTTGTAACCATTAGTAAAACTTCCAAACATAAGACAAGGAAAAAAAATAGAGGAAATAATGACTTTATCTCTTTTTTTATAACTTCCTGAAATAACAAAAATAGTTGAAACAGACCATTGTAATTTGTTAAATTCTTCAGGGATGTCTCCTAATGCAAATACAATATAAAACTGAAATATCCCTCCATACAGATGCTAAAGATACACTTATTACCTTCTGGTTATTTCCCACTCAGTTAATTCAGAATTCTTTTTTTTTTTCCTCCCACGTGAATTAATTCTGTGACTTCCAGGGATGCCTGTGCAAATGATCCTGATCAAAATCACAATCTGTTTGCTTCGCCAGGACAAATCTCTTGAGCCTGCGAAATTCGTGCTTCGAACTTCACATCTCAGATTCTATTTTTATCCTTTATTTTAAGGAAGCATCACTCATCTATTTCATTTATTCATGAAATTCCTGTCCTGCAGTGGCACAGTTAGTTTCCCTCATGTCACTTGGCATAAACCTCTTTAAAACATCAAATGCTTCTAAGCTGGTCAGAAAATGCTCTCTCATTATCTTCTGTTAATGGATTCGAGGGTTTGGACAGGATGCAGCATCTTTTATTAGCCCAGCTAATGGTGGAAGGAAGAATTAGTTGTGCAAGCCCTCTCCAGGCTGGCAACACAAGCAGGAAACTCTTCCAGCCATCACCCCTTGCTCATGGTGACAGTGACGCTGTGGTTGTCACCCCCGGCTTCATCCCCAGTGCACCCTTTTACTGCCCTGTTGGGCTGTTCGGGCTGTTCCCCAGTTTGTGCAGCTAATGTGGGTGCCCCACAAATCTGAGAGAGTTGGGGTTGCTCAGCCTGGAGAAGAGAAGGCTCCGGGGAGACCTTAGAGCCCCTTCCAGTCCCTCAAGGGGCTCCAGGAAAGCTGGGGAGGGACTCTGGATCAGGGAGGGGAGCCATAGGATGAGGGGGAAGGGTTTGACACTGAAAGAGGGGAGATTGAGATGAGATCTGGGGAAGAACTTCTTTGCTGTGAGGGT
The DNA here is from genome assembly GCF_964106895.1 of Numenius arquata. Classification (NCBI taxonomy): domain Eukaryota; kingdom Metazoa; phylum Chordata; class Aves; order Charadriiformes; family Scolopacidae; genus Numenius; species Numenius arquata. Next base: position 69,777,938 of record NC_133581.1, on the reverse strand, counting down.
GGTGAGAGCCTGGCCCAGGTTGCCCAGAGAAGCTGTGGCTGCCCCATCCCTGGAGGGGTTCAAGGCCAGGTTGGAGGGGGCTTGGAGCCACCTGGTCTGGTGGGAGATGTCCCTGCCCAGGGCAGGGGGTTGGAACTCGATGATCTTTAAGATCCCTTCCAACCCAAACCATTCTGTGATTCTGTGATTCTATGATTCTATGATCCTGTGATAACAGATAAGCAAATGCTATTCCAGTGCTCCTCTCAGCTTTCTGTGCTTCAGTGGAAGCAGAGTACACTTGTAGGAGACAGTATGTTTTACTGGGTAAATTCAGCTCCTCACAAAATAAAAATGCAAACTGCTATGTGTAGTGTTACCACAGCAGTAACTCTATTTTCCTGGGAAAGGTGGTTCCAATATAAATGGATCTGATGGGAGGTTTTTATGAATGAGCGGTAATTCATCAGGACACACCAGTACAGTGTTTCTGACACATCCACGCATCCCAACTAGACTGCAGACTCTGAAAATCCAGCTTTATCTAGAGATGCACAGGGTTCTGTTACTCTTTATAAACCACATCAATAGGTGAAGTATTTTTTTGGATATTTTGCCCACATCAAGATTTATTCGTGTTCTTTTGCAATTCCACAAAAGCGATGCCCACGAAGCAGAACGGATTTTGGGTATGTTACATCTGAGGTCTTCTGCACAGCACCCGGGTTTCCAAATCTCTGAGAGAACACCAAAGCCAATTGATTCACACTCGTATCAGACATTCCATCACTGCTTCAGCCAGGTTGCCTCTGTGAGCACTGGGCACTTTGTTTTCCATCGGTGGATGTCCTGTTATCTAAAAAATACTGTATTTTATGTCACCCTTGTCTAGAAAATGTTTCCAGCAGCAGCCTATCAGCAGGATGGAAGAAGAAGGATGAGGACATTGCAGCCAGCTTGGGGCAGTGGAAGGGTCCAGACGAAACTGTGGTGAGTCCCCATCAAATGAGCAGAGGGACCAGGGCCCCCCTCTTCCCCCAAAGTGTCACCAGTCACAGGAGTGGGGTAACGTCCATGGAATATGCCTCCCAGAGAGAGAACTTCTCAGACCGGGCTTGTGCTATGTCAGAAGAGCTGTAGGATCCTTAAAATCCAATTAAAGTTTTAAGATAGTTACCAAAAGACTGACAGAGATTAATTAAATAAATTTAAATAATTTATTTTGTCCTGCAATAAAGGAGATTATGCCAGTTACTGCAACTGTACATCTAAATCAGAGGTATTTTTTCCATAGATTTCTCCAGTTCTAATAAGGTCTTGGAAATTGAGTTAAGCTATGTTATTAAGTAGTTTTATTATTTCAGTTCAGTTATTCAAATTTTATTTTACTCTACAATTTATTGTAGGCACAAACAATTGATCTAGGTCCTTATTTTCATTTTGAAGCTTAGAAACAGATGAGCAGTAAATATTTCAGTTAAGTTATTGTACTTAAGTAGTGAAAAGAGCTCACAGACATAAGTACGAAATCTGTGAAATCATGGAACACCTGACAGAAAGACTTTTAAAAAGCTTCTTTGTTACTTCTACCTTGCTTTTGTTTTTCCTAAACAGGAAATTACCCAAAATCAATAATGAGAGTTGCAAGGTCGGGAAGAAGACCATCTCAAACTTGGGTCTTAATTTCAGGGCCAATTTGCCTTGCATCCCAGTAATCAGTTATTTGAGTTTTAGCAGATCTGACAGCTAATTAATTATAAAGGAAGATTGGAGAGTGGACAGCAGCAGTGGCACAAGAGGATTCATCTTTTCTGTCAACTGACTAATGTGTATCCGTTCTCCTGGCATGGAAAAGAATACTTCTAGTAAATCTTTGTCCATCTTCCATCTCCAGAAAGGAAATCAGACATGAAATTAACAATTGCCTCTGTATTCTCTGGGAAATGCACTCTTAAATTCAAGACATGGAAATATATTAGCACTTCAGCTTCACATATTTCTTTCCAGTTCCGTGGTTCATGTTATATGAAAAATATATAAAACTCTGTAAGCAGACAGTGTGTAAACGGGTACGATCGGTGCAGGCCGTAGGGATGGAGGAGGAAAGAGAGGTGTCTCGCTTCCCAAAGCTGCTGAGGTCAGTGAGCCACAGAATTAGCAGCAGAATACAGCTATGTGGTTTGCATAAATTACAAACAAGTTCTGTGCATTGGGACAGGGCTCTTAACAGCAGTGTGGCAATCGATGGAGCTATCAAAGCAGAATATTAACGTGGCGGCTGATCCTGTACCACACTTCAGCTCTCCAGGAAAATCCTGTAGGTATTTTCAGGCTCCGGAAAGCTGAACGTATGGAATATTTCACAGGCCCTGTTGTACCCACCACAGTCTTTAGCTTCTCATCTGTTTGGTTGCAGTCTTGGTGGTGCCATGATTTATTGACCTCTTCCTGAGCACAGCACTCGGAGGAACAGCACCGTGGCTTCCCACAAAAGGTGGGTCTGATTATTATCTGACTTCATCGATTTCTGGTAAAATTCTGAAAAGCCTCTTACACTTTTCTTAAACTTTATTGAAAACAAATGAGAATACTGAGATTTCTTCTCCTCATCTACCAAGAGGCTATGTGGAATGCCGAGTTGTAAAAAAGTGCTGCAAAAGCTCCACCAAGTGAGAATTAAAGATAAAGGAACTGGGTACTTCCAGAGGGCTGTGTCCCTACTGTTAGGGTTTAACAGTGGCAATGAGAGCCATTTTCTGGACTTATTGCCCAGACTCATCCTGTTCACTTTGTTTGTATGCATTCCTGAATGGGAGGGAGGAAGGGCAAGCATCCTCAGCGGTGTGTGTTTGGGATAAAGAATTATCTCACCTAGAACAGTGCGTTATCTTCCCTAAGGCTTTTATGTGACTTCATTAGTGCCCACAAAACATCCCTGTGTCATTTCACATTCCCTGCATTGGTCTTTTTCCTTTCATCACATCCCATATAAATTTTCTTTCCAATCTTTTAATATGCTAGCTAAATGAGCGAGCCCAGGAAGCATGTAACTCCATTCATAATTCAGATGTTCTAACTGTTGGCAGGAAGAGCAGAGGCTCTGCTCACTCTTTCTGGACGGACTAACGACCGACTCCTGCCCATCACCAGCCCCGATGAAACCAAGTGGCAGAAGCACCTCTGCAAATCAGGTGCGTGGTTCCACTGTCGATGCCCGCAGCCTCAGGAGGTCGGGGCGCACTGGTTTCTCAGATTATTCACCCCATTAGCGCAGAGGATGTTACTTCCACTTCTTACGGCTGTTTCTGCATCCTCGCTCGCAGAGAGCAGCGGGGGATTGCGCAAGGGCGAGACGAGCGGCGGAAGCAATGAGGAAAGGAAGCAGCAGCACCAGCGTCAGCATCACGGGAAAATCCTCCTGCCAGTGAAGCAGCAGCGAGCCACTGACCCGGGAGACCCCAACGCAGACACCACTGGCCACGGGCATCAGCCAGTCTCGGCAGCATTAACTACATCATTTTGAATATCGTGTAGGTGTAAGGCATTTCTCATTCCCTCTGTTTTATATTGATACAAGTGGTGCAAAAATGCGTTCCCTAAGTCTGACATGATCATTTTAAAAAAATATGACGGGAGATTCTGAGAATCTTGAGAATCCCAACAAAAACAAGCAAAACAAAGAAATAAAAATAGACCTTACATGAAAGACTGCCTAGGAAGTCATAGAATCATAGAATCATCTAGGTTGGAAGGGACCTTTAAGATCATCTAGTCCAACCATCAACCTAACTCTGTTAAAAAAAAAAAAACAAAAGAAAACTATACAAAAGAACCCCCCACATTACTAAACTATGTCTCTAAGCACTAAGTCAACGTTCTTCTTAGCAAAGAAAAGGTAAAGGGCTGTCCTGATCACAATTTCCAACTTTTAATAGCAAAGGGAACCTGACTTTGACAGAGGATTCTCTAACCTACTTAATAAAAGGCAAAAAATATCCACATGGGAAATGAAGCTAAATAAATCCTTGTTAAGAATAGTTTGGTGTTTGCAGGATAAAGGCCATTTTCTTGCTTGTATATTAAGATAATGAGGAATAATATATGAATAAATGTGATAAATTATTCATCACTGGATTTTTTTAACATTACTGGAATTTTTAAAACCAAATGTGATTTTTTTTTTTTTTTTTTAAAGATGTGCTCACCTTGAAGCAGAACCACGTTCAGAGGAGCCATACACTCATATCTACATGAGAGGTAATGGTTTGTGATCAAAATAGCTAAAAAAACCCTTTAATAAATGACTCAGCTACACAGTGGTTACACTGGGTTAAGCTGAACCAGCTGAAATTCTGGATGTGGCACCACCATATCTTCAATAGGCCTGCACAGATAAGTAGAATTTGAGGAACCTAAGCAATATGTGTCATATGTCATATCAGCTGCCAAAAGACCTAATAGGTAAGGCCTTTGAGAAAACCAACAGGTTCTGAGCTGTGGTGTCCAAAAACCTGGTCAGTCCTCCCACGCTGGGTGCCCTTTTCATTTTGGTCTCAGGACCTGCCCTGAAGATCCACAACACCGCACAGAACTCTGTTCTGTGCAGGTCATTGCTGTAGGCGCCGGAGGAGGTTGCGTGATGGTAAACAAGAGATGTGTCCCATGAGACGTGCTCTTTTCTGGTGGAAATGTGAGAACTTTTGCTATGCTATTGTTGTATCTCTCCCCCAGCCTCTCTAAATTCTAATAATAGACTGCAAATACCAGATAGGTTTCATTTAAATATATCAACAATGGTTTTTAAGGATTCTGATAACAACTTGGCAATACAAAATAAACCAGCATCTGATCTGTTTGACAACGTATTGGAAATCTTAAGTTGATCTTAATTCATCACTGCTATAAAGTACAGTATTTGTTACTTCTACGGATTGCTCTATGGAAATATCAAGTTCAGTTTCTATGACAACAAGAGTCATAAATGCCAAAATTCTTCCTGTTCAATCTCTTATTTCAGCTTCAGGATGAGTCTTTTTTTCCCCCATTCTTTTAAATTAACCTTTTCCTTTCCCTTGGAAATTAATAATCCGGTCAGTACATGACTTCCTTTCTGTGTTTACAATGTCCAGCTCTTTCACAGCAGCCAAGCTGTGTCTGGAGAATTTGAAAAAACTCATATCCTTTTCCCCAGGAAATACTCAGATCCTGGAAATATGATGAAAGGTGGCAAAAGAAAGCCCAGGGGTAATCTTTTAAAAGCAGGGCCCTTCCAATGGCCACATCCCACTTAGGACTGCGCGGTGGCAAGGCTGGAGCACGTGAGGGTGACGCTGGTGGCTGAGGGCATCCCAGCAGCATCCAAGGCTTGTACTGGTGGAGCTCCTGCTTTTGCATGCTCACAGCTCAGCTTGACAGCATGGACGTGATGGCAGGAGCCACCCAGAGGTATGTAGAAAAGTACCAAATCATCAGCTTTGTCAGAATGAAAAAAAAAGGCAGGACATATATTTTGCAGCTCCTTGTCCGAGTATTGGGGTCAATAGCCCTTTCAAGATCCACAGCTCCAGAACAGCAGCATGGTGCTGGTGGACTTAGGTCATCTGGCAAGGAACCAGGAGTTCAGAGGGCCAAAAATACATGGGGAAAATCCTTTACGAACAGTTTCTTCCTGCGGTATGGCAGAAATGAAGTGCTTTAGACAATCTCAAAAGACCTGTAGTTTCAGGGAGCCAGGGTTTCCCTGTTTTGTTTTAGAGTCCAGATGGCCTGTTGTCTCCAGCTCAGGTAATCTGGAGCATGTGTCACATAGGAAACTTCATACATCAGCATTTCCAGGACGTTACATTCAAACTTCTGCTTCACAGCATATTTTGGGAAACAACTCTATGCAGTCAAATATAGCTGGAGATGTGTGCTTGTTCTGAGCCGGTGTGGTCATTCTTATGCTGCCATGTAAATGACACTTGGTTTAGTTTGATCCAATATTTTCAAAACAAAAATTGATTTCTCATAAGTGCCAAATCCTGTCCTCAATTGTCACCAGAGAGGCTGCATGCTCCACTCCACAGGCCAAATGGACAGGAATGATCACCATCCACATCCAATGGTCACGACACCAAGAAGATACTTGCCACTGGCCATCATCATCCTGAGCTGCAGTCAAAGTAGCTCCTTCTCATGTCAATTAAAGCTGCAGGACAGAGCGGGGAGGGGATGGAGAGCCACCCCAGAGCCATAGAAGGGTGAGTCTCTGGCTTCCTGGGGAAGGAGATCATCATACAGGAGCCATGACCAGTGATGGAGAAAAACATTTATCCGCAGTCCATTAACAGTCCCCTTCCACACCATCGACGTTTCTTGTGAAAGCCCATGTGGCTCCAAAGGGGCCACAGGAGGTGTGAGCACATGGAGATGGATAAGGCAGATCAAAGCTGGTGTGGGCACAGTCAGTCCAAGCTTCTCCCTTTGCTCTGGGAGGTGACCCTGAGGTGGTTCCCAGCCCCCAGCACATCCCAGCCACATCCTCCCTCTGCGCTCCCGGCTGGTGCTGGAACAGCAAAACCCATTTCCATCTTAATTATACAAAAAGGCTATGCAAAGTGCTGCAGCCACGTAGTTTATGAGAATACACAGGACATACATTACATAAGCGGTGGCAGAACAGGGTCCCTTATTGCTTCTGCAGGCTGTAAATTGTGGAAATCATTTTAAAATTCCTCTTGTATGTCATTTTTCTTCTCTCTTCTCTACAGTCCTGTCTCATTGCAGTTCCTATGTGCTGCAAAGACACACTGACTATAACTGCAATATTTCCCTGACTATGAGCAGAATCCAAGGAGATGGGGGCCCATGAAAATGACTCCCTTTTAACGAGAGAGTTTTGCAATGCAAATGGACCTAGCTCCTTTTTCCTCCAGAAAGGAGCCGTACTTTTACCAAAACCCCATTATCCAGATGTTACATACGGCGGAAGGACTCATGACGTTCAATGCTCATGACTGAAGTAGGACAATGCTGTGGCTTGTAACACAGCACTTCCATTTTACATGGATTTTTTTTTTTCTTTTTTTTTTTTTTTTTGCATCTGTTTTATGCTTAACAAGTTGGCCAGAAAGGCACCACTGCCCTGACTGTGCTTCCATCAGAACAAAGCAGGTTTTAAGCTGACTTCTGTCAGGCCAGTGCCGAGTACAAATGAAAATCTTCTCCACTCTGTCATTTCTCTGTGGTAGACTCCGTGCTTTAAATCTGTAGGTAATGAAGGCAGTTGGTTGCACGCGTAGCTATATAAAGTGTGGCATGTCCTGCCATGCCACTGTTCCGCCCGTGTGTGTGAATCTGTAGAGATTTTTTCCAGCCCGTGTGGCAGTTTCAGAAGACAGCATCATTGTCAGGTGAATATGCAGACAGGCAGAGGGGAGGATCTCGTGCGACACTAACTTTGGTATTTGTTGGCTCCTAAGCTTGAACATGCAGGATGAATATTCATCCAGGAACAGCTCTGTGGGTAAGGCCAATATATTACCTGTCAAAATGTAGCATGTATCAAACTTCAAAGAGGTTATACAGGAGTGGAACTCAATAGAAGAAGTAAAATGCAGAATATAATTAAATCCCTTGTAAAAAAAATCTGTAACTCAAGTAAGGCTTCTCTCATAGGATGCTCAAGCACAGAGATGTTCCACGTCACTTTTTGCTGTAGCGGTACCAGCAGCCCCACCGGCCGCAGCACAGGCGCCCCGTCACCCACCCCATCCCCAGTGTGCTGGATGGAGAGGAATATTTTCATCATTCTGTTTGTTCATTGAAAACATAAGATGCTTGATTTTTCACCAGTCGTTCTATCGTTAGATGTAGAAATTCAGGAAAAAAATGTTTATACTGTTTGTATTGTGATTTGCATCTTTATCCTTTTTTTGCTATGTTATGGTCCACTGAAGGCATTTAATTTGAAATATAGGTCTATAGTGATAACTTGTTAAATTGAATTAGACAACTTTTAAATATTAAAAAAATCCTGCCTGGATTTCTCCCTCAAAGGAAATGCTCTCCAGTCCACAGAAATGGGGAACCGGGGCTCTCGGGAGCTGGTCGTGTGTGGGCAACTCTGAGACAGGAGATAAAAGGCTGAAGTCCCAACAGACAAGAGGGAAACTGATCCTACAAGAAGGCAGCTTCCACTGATGCTGGGACATGAAAGGGAGAAGCAGCTCTTCAGAGCCAACAACAACACTGTGTTCCAACAAAACCCAGGAGGAAAGGGCTGGCATGGCAATAGCAACGGAGAAAGGAAAGGCTGGATACGCGCTGATGTTGAAAACAGTCTTATCACAAAAGCACCACCCACCAACCAGCATCTCCACGGTCTGCTGGGGCACCAGACACTCAGGTTAGACACCAGACAACACCTGCTCAAATTCAAGTACTCTGTGGGAATTTCAGTCCCGTCACATTTGCTGTGCTATGTATGCACAGGAGATACTCCAGGGAATTTGGCTCAATTGAGGGGGTGTTTTCAGTACAGGGATGACCCATTGAGAAGCATGAAGAGACTAAGGGCATTATTGACCAAAAGGAGCTGAGCCAGGACTGCACCTGTTCAGTCCCATCTCAGCACAAGGACAGTAGCAGGGGCAAGCCACACAAAATACTTAATTAAGCCTGAGATAGGAAATGTAAAATGAAAAATGCCTCGCCCAAAAAAGTGAAATCAGATTTTGCTTTTTACAGGGCACAAGGTCTTGTTCTTTATTTTTTAATGTAGATTTATTCTGGCAAGGAGAAAAGAGTCTGATAGGATGACACAGTACTTTAAAATTATACATTGCCTCACATGCCCCTCACATGCATGTGCCGCACGCATATGGCACGGGATATATTTAACACAATACTGTTACTTGATGCTTTCAAACATCTGAATTCCGCATCTTGCTGTGCCCGAAGTGCTAATTGCTGCAGCTGAGCAGTAATTTCTCTTGATGTGTTGCAGCAGCCAGTGTGCAGGGGAGTTTTTACACTGAAGGGAACCATGGGAATTAAGATTTGGTTTGTGACTTGTTTGTGAAGTGTTTGATGTCCAAGATTTTTAATTTTTTTCAAATGTTGAAGTTATCTCCTCCACCCTGGGACCAGGGTTTTGATGCCACGAGCTGGGGCTGGAGCAGAACAGCCCCTCTGTTTCACAGCACCACAAGCTTTGCTCTTTCCTGGCTCCTCACCCAGCAAAGAGCCCTGTTCAGAGTGTCCATCCCAGTGGGGCCAGCAGTAGCTGTGCCTTTGGCCACTGTGTGAAAAGACAAGAGCACCCAATGCAAGACAGAAGTGTCTGATCCTCCCAAACCACATGGAGATGCGCTAGATGCAAACTTGGTCAAGAAACCTTGTCCAGGGACAGCCTGTTTATGAAAACACAGGCAGAAGGTCTCATGAAAGACCTTCACAATAGAAAGCTGGAGTATGTTTATTTTCCCCAAAAATTATCTGGAAAATGCAAATACATTTAATGAAAATATTCTAGCAACTTCAAAGAAATGTGGCAGTCACAGTCAGTCAGGGTTGTTACAACTTTTTGAGACATTTGGCTTACTAGAAAAGGAACTTCAGCGTGAAAGTCACTCCAGCTCTACTGATGAGCCACAGACAACCTGGAGACAGAAAGTGCTGAGTTTTAGCACTACCAGCTCAGAAAACCAAACCTGTTGAGTTCCATTCCTGAGGAGGAGCTGGGTATGCAGCAGGAGCGAGCAGAGTCCACCACATCTCAGCAGTGAAGCTGCACCTTGAAGCTTCCGTCCTGATTCTCATTTCCATGAAAAAACACAGGGACAACCTTTCATTTAACACGAGTAACCCTCTTCAGTAGTGAGCCCATCAGACCTGCCACCAGCCATCAATGGAAAAGTGTGGCAGCCCCAGAATCACAGAATCATAGAATCTTTTTGGTTGGAAGGGATCTTTCAGGTCCTTGAGTCCAACCGTCAACCCAGCACTGCCCAAACTACCACTGACCCATGTCCCTCAGCACCAAATCCACCTGGCTTTTAAACACCTCCAGGGATGGTGACTCCACCACCGCCCTGGACAGCCTGTTCCAATGCTTGATAACCCTTTTGGTGAAGAAATTGTTCCCAATATCCATTCTAAACCTCCCCTGGAGCAACTTGAGGCCATTTCATCTTGAGGCCCTCCTGGCACGTGAGGCCATCCTGTTCCTCAGGAGAAGAGACCGACCCCCCCCCGGCTACACCCTCCTTTCAGGGAGTCGTAGAGAGTGAGAAGGTCTCCCCTCAGCCTCCTTTTCTCCAAGCTGAACACCCCCAGCTCCCTCAGCCACTCCTCACAAGTAGGGCTGGGAGAGCAGGGCAGGAACCCAGAGCCGGGGGCTGACTCTTGGACACATCCCCTGAGTCCTGGTGACCGCCAGACGAGACCCCTCTCCTTTGGGCCAGCTCTTGGCTCGGCTCCTCACTTTGCTGCCATGGGTCGCAGGTGGGTGCAGGAGCAAACACAGGCTGCAATTGTGTCCTGTCCTCCACCTTTGCTTGGGAACAGCGTTAGATGTGCAATCTGGGGTTGATTAATAACTCAGGAAGGAGATTTATGGACCTTGCCAGAAGTCTTTCTCCCCATCCATCTGTCATGCCAGGAACCTAAATAATAAAATTTAGTTTAATACAGTGTTTCTTATACCCCAGTTATGCAAAACACTGCATTTACAGAGTGAGAGGCAAAGTGCTGGACGTCTCACGCATGCCAAACCATGGTCTTCAGGGGTGAGGGAAGAGCAGGGGACGGTGACACAGGGACAGTGCATCCCCCACCATTGTCCATGCAGGATGGGATGTGGCCCGTGGCCTGTGACATCTCCTTGGTGGTAGCTCCTGGGATGGTATCCCTGCTCTTGGTGTGGCTCTTGGTCCCTCTCCTTGCCAGCCTCAGGAGCCCATGGGACACATTGCTTGGGAGGGGACATGGGAGCTGTGAAAATGACAGAGCTGCCCCCAAATGTCTTCCTGTGGGAGCAATCAAGCCTTGTGATTTCTGCAGTGAGGAACGGGCAGTAGCAGCAGAGGCAGCTGCTGAAGGAGTTCCCAGAGCTTCATTCGATGCAGAGTGACACCAACTGGCACGTGGGAAATACCCACCTGCCCCAGCAAAAAAAGGTCTTGCTCCACCACTGTTTTTTTCTCGGAGCCTGCATACCCTCGTTAGCACATTCAGCACACTGGCCCCATGGTGTGTGCTCCCAGGAGCCAAAGTGCTGGGAGAAACACCAAATTAATACTTGAAAATTGTATTACATTTTCCCTGCACATAAAACTGGGATTTTTCAGAGTTTTCAGTTATAAAAAAATTTTAACAAATAATTGAGGAAAAAAAATCACCACTTTTCATTCTTTTGGAAAGGGGAGAAGTTAACCAAGGTGCACCAAGGAAAGGCAGTAATTCAATGCAGGAGCAAATGACCTCCTGAGGGACTCCCGGGTGAGCAGGAACAATTCCTTCCCTGCTCTGGAGATACCTCTTTTCTTTAGTTGTCGCGCTCAGGCCCTTCTGGGGAAGGTATGTGGTATATCAGAGCCTCCAGCCCTTTGTCTGTGGGTGATTCTCTCACTCCTCTACAAAGCTTTGTCAGAAAGAAACCGTCTCTTCCTGTGCTTTTGGTACCTGGTCTCAGGGGAGTGGTGTTGCTCCAAGGATGATATTTTTGTGTGCTCCAAACCCTACAATATGGTGCTTGGTTTTGCCTTATTTGCACATTATAAAGGTGCTGCTGAGTGGGGAATTTAGTGCTCCAACTCCACCCCTAGTGTTTTTCGATCTTCTGTGCACATGCAATATTTTGTATGCTAAGAGATGTGCACTGACCTCTTTTTTTTTTCAGTGAGAGAAATGTTTCCATTAAAAATAAAATAGCAGATACATCAAGACATTTCCTCTCATAGAGCCTCATGTTCGGAATATAAAATAGGGACAGCCAATTTCTACAGTGCTTCCTTACCGTGCTGCACAGCTAAAAGTGAGAGCGGGAGGGAGGGAGAGAGAGTTGGGCTATTGCATAACACAGATAAAGCAAACTTTATGGGCAGCCCTATAATTGCCATAAATAGATAATTAATAGTAGTAAGAGTAACGGTAGCAATAACAACAATAATAAGGTTTTTGAATCATATTGTTTGTTTTGAAATAGCATTGAAACAATTGAAGGAAGAAGGGGAGCGCTGGCAAACCTGTGGCTCTCGGCAGGACAAGCGCTGCCACCACCAGCACAGACACCGAACCCGGATAAGACCATTTATTGAATAAAAGTCTTACTTTGAGTAGGCAAGAGGCGGAAAATTCATCAGAAGACACTGAGGTGAAGCATCTTGCAGACAGGGCTTGCAGGACAGAGAGACTGGCACTTGGCTCCCTGCTTCCTATAAAGACATGACCCATTCCACCGAGGCACAGCAGCAACACATATATGCTTAAAGGGAAATATTTTTTATAAAACACACCGAATCAGGGCCTGCATATAGTTTAGGAACAAAAAAGCTCCATTTTTATAGCTATTCATTGCAGGCCTTACATTCCATTCCTTTCTAGCTGAAGGTCTCTAAGTCTCATTTGCGCTGTGAATATTTATAACTGTGAATTTAAATGATCTCTTTTTCAGTAAAGACGTTTAGCAGTCTGAGGCTGGTTAAATCACTTGCTGGAAAATATTCACAATGTGAACACAAAATAGGAGCAAAACCTATCAAAACAAATCCGTGGAGACATTCCAAAGAGCACACAGAGCATACGTACCAGTTCTTTTGATCAGCCATTGTCTTTCTGGGGCGCTGAGTAGAGCAGAACTCCCAAGGCATGAAAATTAGTGATTTCCACCATCTTGAGGAGACGACATTAGTATGCTGACACCAGGCTCGTGTCTCCTGTAACTAATATGCCTTCTTGGCTACAAATTGCGTTTGAAATATTCTGAAATGTTAGAGTTGGCTGAATTATCAAAAAAAGCAGAATTGTTAATATTTTTACAAATAGAAGCTGTCAGGTTTGCTCAAGACGATTCACAAATTCCTACCACTCTTTATCTGACAGAATTCAGATCACTGCCAAATAATGGGCATAATAGCTCACAAGTCCCAAAATTTTCCATTAATTTAGGGTAAATAATAATTCAGCTGAAAAGTCATACTGCTAATTACTCTGACTTAAAGAGCATTTCAATTACCTAATTGAAGAACTGAAATAGTGCACTCAATTTAGGTGGTCAGTCACAGTTCAGAAATAATGAATAGTAAATGATGAATACACAGCACAGAAACAGTCATAATCTGAAAATTATTCCTTTGAACAATCTAGTGGATAGTTGGCAACAACGGACACTTGCAATCAATTAAAGGAGCTGGCTGCAAACTTCCCATTAGAATAGTGCTCCCATGGAAAGTACAGTTTTTCCCAACATTTTCCCCAGAATGGCTTTGGTCCCCTAGGAAGGTTACACAGATGTTCTATTGCAGCTGCTTTACCCCAGAGCCATGTGTTTGACTTTTTTTTTATTATTATTATTTTAATTGATAGGAGGTAACTTACCTTGGATCAGCCAGATAAACTTTTAGTGGCATTTCCGTAACAATTTATTCTCTTGGTGCCATTGTGCCAATGCAGGGAAGGTGCCGGCCTGGAGGATGCCAGGTTGGATGGGGCTTTGAGCAACCTGGTCTGGTGGGAGGTGTCCCTGCCCAGGGCAGGGGGTGGGACTGGATGGTCTTTAAGGTCCCTTCCAACCCAAACCATTCTGTGATTCTATGATTCTCTGCATCCACAGGCTGCCAAAGACGAGATGGGGAGATGGGGAAAGCCAGGAAACCCCTGGCAAGGGGGGACTGAGATGTCCTGCAAGAGGTCTCATGGAGAAAGGTGACAGCCAGAAAGAGAGTCTGAATTATGAGGAAAATCCTGCCAGGAGCAGCACAGCGAGGGCAGAGCTTCTCCTGACCTGGTGCCTGCACTTTGGCTTGGTTTGGGGAAGGTAAACCCCCCCCATCTCCTGGAGGAAGAGGCTGATGCTGCTTTTCCGGAGAAGTTGGTGCCAGGGTGCCTCTGGAATATTGAAATGCTACCACTCTGTTGCAAGAGGGAGTTTTGCTTTCTAACAGAGCAGAAACCTGGATATTATGGCCATATTTTTCCATATGGTGTCCTGAACTGGCCTGTGGAAAGAGGGCATGGTGCGTGGCGGGGGGTGTCTAAGGACCCACTTCCAGTTCAGTTGCTGGGGATGGAGATTCCTGTCCCCCAGTGGTGGCATTCATGCTGGGGTGCTGTGATTCATGGCATCACATCTGGACCAGGCCACGGAAACTGCTGGAAGCCAAATGTGAGTTGAGGCAGAGGGAGCTTCCAGCGGCAGCGTCCTGCCCCTTCGGCAGTGCTGGTTAGGGGGATGGGAGGTGGTGGTGGGTGTCAGTCCTTTCAGCTTGATGAAAGTCAAAGTGTAGATACTCTGGGTTGCACAAAAAACAACATTAAACTCAGACAGTCTATTCCAACCTTACAAATTTTTGGAAAATAAACATGTTTTTATCCCAAAATAATAACCTTCTGCAAGCAGGAGAGGAGGGTGACTGAGGACTGCTAAAACGAACAGTCCATCCCAGGCTGGTGAGCAAGGACCTCTCCCAGTGAGGATGCTCAGAGAGTCCTGTGAGCCCCTAAGTACTGCGCTGGTACCCGGGGCCATGCACGAGGACATCCCTGACTCCAGCAGGTGCTGAAGGAGCACTTTTTGTGCAAATTTTATGTGCAAATTTTGCACTTTATGTGCAAATGACAAAATGACCAGCTATGAATAAATAGGTCAAATGAACACCAGGCTGTTTTCACGCAGCCCTGGCTGGTCCTGCCTGGCCCATCCCCACAGATGGTCCTGTCCCCCACGATGGAGCATCTCCCACAAGGTTCCCTCCACCCCAGCCCAGCCATCCATGAGCCGGGTCACCCACGGTGGCTGTGAGTGGCACTTCCAGGGTTCCCCAGCTCCTGGCTCGAGGCACAAGTGCAGAGGAAGTGCTGCCAGAGCCCGCAGCATCAGGAGAGCCCTCCTGTGCCCCGCCATGTCCCTGGTCCCCGGGCCATCCTCCAGCCCCAGCCAACAGCAGGGGAGCAGCAGATCGCCCAGCAGCTGCCCTGGGCACCCGGCAGCACAGTTAATTTTGGAAACGCAGCATGCTAGAGCTTCTAAAACAGCTTTTTCTCTTTATTCCCCCCCCCAGATAGTGTTTGCAGAGAGATGTTAACTCAGGCACACGCATCGATGGGATGGTGCTGCGGCCACCCTGATGTCTCCTGTGGCCACAGCTGGGCTGCAGCGAGAGGGAAGGATGAAGAAGCCCAAGCTGATCCCTACAGCCCCTTCTGAAGTGGCTTGGTTTTCACTGCTGGGGGCTTCTAAGGCTCCTCTGGGCTCAGACTGCTGAGAAAAGCACAGAGTGGTGACAGAAAGCCATGAGAAAGTCCATAAGGAAGGTGAGAAAAGTGAAATTACAAAGACTGCAATCCCCAGTGAGCAGTTCCAACTACTTACCATCAAAATTGAAATAAAGGTGGTGTTCATTTGTCGTATGTACCAGCTGATGGCTCCTGGGTACTTGTGCATGTTAAAAGGCACAGTGTGTGCTCTATGAACATCCCTCCCTGGGCCAGAGCTGGTCAGGACCATTGGTCTCTTCAGCTCAGGTACGCACCACTGCCCACAAGGGCTATGGATGACACGTCAGTCAAAATACTGTGAGAAACAAATGCAGAAGTGATCTATCTATTGTGTCATTTTGTAATTGCTAATTTCATAGAACCATAGAATGGTTTGGGTTGGAAAGGACCTTAAAGACATCCAGTGCCACCCCCTGCCCTGGGCAGGGACACCTCCCACCAGACCAGGTTGCTCAAAGCCCCATCCAGCCTGGCCTTGAACCCCTCCAGGGATGGGGCAGCCACAGCTTCTCTGGGCAACCTGGGCCAGGCTCTCACCACCCTCACAGCAAAGAATTTCTTCCCCAGATCTCATCTCAATCTCCCCTCTGTCAGTGTCAAACCCTTCCCCCTCCTATGGCTCCCCTCCCTGCAAAGCTTATTATCAGAGAGGGGGACTGTTATTCAGTAGGTGACTATTTGTTTTCATATAAAACAACACTTTTGAAAAGAATGAAAAAAATAAAAATAAAGACCACTTGCTAACTCTGCTTGTAGTGATAAATTTTCAAAATGCCAAATATGTTAAGGAA
The DNA here is from genome assembly GCF_964106895.1 of Numenius arquata. Lineage (NCBI taxonomy): Eukaryota > Metazoa > Chordata > Aves > Charadriiformes > Scolopacidae > Numenius > Numenius arquata. The sequence continues at coordinate 69,761,688 of NC_133581.1, read as the reverse complement.
AAAAGCTTTAGGGAACTGAGAGGAACGTATGCGCTTAAGCCACAAAATACCTTTCCCTACAAGCACTGTGAAAGGCTGGGAAGTAATCAGTTTGTCATAATTAATATACTTGAAGCTATAAACCTTTCAGAAGTGTGAATCACTGTTTAACTCCAAATCCCATTTAGCTGTTACATTAGCAGATGCTGTACAGGCGCTTTTTTTTTTAGGAATGCTTAGTGTCAGTCCTTTAATTAGAGGTGTGAACCCTCCTCTGGGCTGGAGAGGGCTGGAGACATCATCTCTCCTGCAACCTGAGACCGGTGACTGGACATTAGTAACGACACCTTAATAGCTATCTGAATATTAAACTAAGTCAGTAAACAAGTTACATAATAATTATTTACTTAAATAATAGAAATATACAACAAATAAGCAAATAAGTATAAATCCAAGTAAATAACTAAATAGTAATTATTTATTAACTAAATAAATTAATAACTAGTTACCATTAGTAACTAAACATTCATAACCAAAGCACAAAATTTAGGCAAAGATATGAGTTAAAATTGCTCAGAAAATAGCTTCATTCAGTGAGAAGTGACCTTCAGATTGGTCAAAATATATTCAAGAATCTCTCTACCTCTCCCACTCCTTCCCAGGAAAAAGGCAGGGAGGGAAGGTAAAACATTATAGTGGAGATGTTCTAGTCCAATTACTCAAAAATAATAACAATAAAAAAAAAATATTCCAAAACTACATTTTAGATCAGAGCATGCTGAATCTCCATTGAAAATATGAAGGTAAGGAAAAAAAACCCAAGAGGAAGCCACGTTCTGTTTCAGGGAAAGCAAAGCAGAAAGGTCCCGGCTGCTCAGCTGCGAGCAAGACTTGCAAGTTCTGTTCTTTTCAGCAGTCAGTCAGATAACCAGGTACTGTTGTTATCTGTGTACATTTTTCCTTCCTTCAGAATTTGTATAAATTATTTGCCGCAGCAGCTCCCAGTAATAATATGTCGTAAGTTTAATTACATGTTGTATGGAATTATTCCCATTTGTCAGTTTTCATGTTCCCACATAAGAAATTCTGCTCGAGCAAGTCATACCTTCCAGAAAAGGCATTTTTTTACATTTTTATCTTAATTATCTACCTGGTTATTGTTTGAAAATTGTTGCAGATAAGCCAAGAGGTGCGGTTGGGGGTGCCAGGGCTGGCTGAAGCTGGCTGGTCTGCAGGGTCCCCGACAGCCAGCCCAGCTGGGGCGCACGAGGCTGGCACATGGCAGCACTTAGCAGGACTCGCAGACGAAAAGATCAACTTCAGAAAAAATTGGAGGTTTTCCAATATTTGGCCTCAGTCCATGAAGGGATCTTCTCCTGTTTGAGCATGGAAAAGAGCAGGATGGAGGACCCTCTGAAGGCAAAACAGAATCACAGAATCTTCTTGGTTGGAAGGGACCTTTGAGATCATCAAGTCCAACCAACAAAAAAACCACAAACAACAAAACAAAATAAAAAACAAACACCAAAACCAACCAAACTCCCACAACCACACACCACACCCACCCACCCACAAACAGACACAAACCAACAGTCTCGGCCACTAGAGCATGCCCTGAAGTGCCATGTCTACGTGTTTCTTGAATACCTCCAGGGATGGTGACTCCACCACCTCCCTGGGCAGGCTGTGCCAGTGCCTGACCACTCTCTCAGTGAAGTAATTCTTCCCAATATCTAACCTAAACCTCCCCTGCCCCAATTTCAGACCATTTCCTCTAGTCCTGTCATTATTCCCTTGGGAGAAGAGGCCAACACCCACCTCTCTACACCCTCCTTTCAGGTAGTTGTAGAGGGCAATGAGGTCTCCCCTCAGCCTCCTCTTCTCCAAACTAAACATGCCCAGTTCCCTCAGCCTCTCCTCATATGAGTTGTTCTTTAGACCCCTCACCAGCTTGGTGGCTCTCCTCTGGACATGCTCCAGCAGCTCAATGTCCTTCCTGTAGTGAGGGGCCCAGAACTGAACACAGCACTCGAGGTGAGGCCTCACCAGGGCCGAGTACAGAGGCAGGATCACTTCCCTGGTCCTGCTGGCCCAGCTATTCCTGATACGGGCCAGGATGCCATTGGCCTTCTTGGCCACCTGGGCAAACTGCTGGCTCATGTTAAGCCGGCTGTCCACCAATACCCCCAGGTCCTTGGCTGATACCCAGTGGTGAATTAAAGAGGAATGAAATGCACTGATTGAGCACAGTATTTTAACAAGCTTTCTCTCTGTGCAGTTTCATGAAGCACTACAGGAAGCACGTACCACAGGGATGAACAGTAGAGATCCTCTCTTTACCCAGCCTGTACAGGTGTCCTTTTCATAGCTTCTGTTCCATAGCCCAGGCATTTCATGTCCCACTGCCCTGAGTCCCAGCGGGAAGCAGAGGGGTAACCCCTGCCCGAGCCCTGCCACCGTGGCATCGCCACATCCCATCGGCAGGGAGTCACCGATCCGTAAGTGCTCAGGAGAAGTAGTCAAGCGCTAAAAGTTAGGATCACCAGAAAACAGCCTCCTGTGAACAACACAAGAACAAGATGTAGCAGAGGTCTCTACGCAATAGATAAAGGTATTTACTCAGAGGCAGCAGTTTCGTGTGGTTTGCCATGGGTTAAGAATAAAGGACCATGAGTATGAGCACACTAATCCTTTTCACGCTACTGCTGCTCCTTGGTGTCTAATCCACTTGAGCAGAAAACCAAACGCACATGACTCTGGGGGTGGTGGGGACTCAGCTCCCATCCTTGATATTTGGTCCTTCTTGGTGAAGTTTCTTCCATGTGGGTCATCTCTGAAGTGACTCCTACATGAAGGAGGTGCCTCTGTGTCCCTTAAACCTGTGAGGACAGGAGGAGGGCTCCTCCTGCCCAACACTCTCTTGGGATGACAGAAATGTTGGCACTCACTCACCTTTTGCCCCTCTGAGCTGCCCCACAGCCCCATGGACACAGTGCAGGAAGGTTCCCACACTTTAAAGTGTCTCAAGAAATGTAAGTACCATTTTTCACACAGGCACTCTGCTGCCTTTTGCATGAGTCACAGGAAAGCTGGAAACGCACTGTTTTTAGAAATCTTTTTTGTCTTTGAGGTATGAAAGGCCCTGGAAACACTCAAGCCATATCTTAGCTCAGTTCTGTAAAGTTCAGGAGAACCTTGGCTGCTTGTTCCTTAAGTTATTTCGAAACCAGCAGAGCTGATGCTGGAGGTGCCGCTCTGCTGTGAGTCACCACGTGGGGAAAACTGACCTGACAATCAATTTGGCTTTTTCTTTGGTATTTACACTGATGTGTCAGAGACAGGTACGTAAGAAATTAGGCAAAAAGTATGTGTTAATTTAATGCGCTGTCAGAAAATGACTCTGCCCTCCCCTTCCTGCTGGCAGCGGGGGCTCTGCTGGGACCCCCCCTCCCTGCTAGGCAGGGTGCCCAATGCACCCCGCAATGGGGCTGATGGGGATGGCTTCTTCTGGGACTGCACCAGCCCCCGGGAGTTCATACATCTGTGTCTAATACAGCCAGCACTTCCACAGGGCCTCTTCTAGTTGTTTAATAAAGTATATTGTTAGCTGTCCTTAAAAATAAAACTCCTTTTCTCTTTGCACAGGTTCACCCATCTCAGTGGGATCATGGCTTCTCAATGGAACTTTTTTCTGGAAGATTTAAAATAGCTCTTCCCAGCTCAGATTATTCAGGCCCTCACTGCAAATATTTGCCTTTATATTTGCCTTTACATGGGCACTTTAAATTCTCCCCTCTTTTTTTTTTTTATTTTTTCGCTCCCCCTAAACTTTTTATTTTATAAAAATAACAACTGCTCTTTCTCCTGAGTTGTTTCCATCTAGCACCAGACCTTGCAACTCCCAGTTCTGAAATGGACTTAATGATTAATGACTATGTGGCTCTTGTGGTGGGTTGCTCTCCATGATCCAGATCACCGGCTCTGTAGCTCCTTCTGCTTCACAGTGGAAACGCAGAAGGTGGTACAAAGCCACAAAAGTTAGGGAAAGCCATCAGAGTTACTGATTGAAATCAGGACCCCTCCCCCCCTTCCCCCTATTTCCAGCCTACAGGGCAGTACAGGACACTTCTGCTCTGGAACGACAGAAGCGTCTTGCTGTGCCCCAGCAGTGCCAAGGATGTCAGGTATTTAGATAAAATGGGATGGAGAGACTATAACTACCTTCAACTCCTGAGATGCTAGGAGGGAGTCTCAGGGGGTCTTGGGTGATCCTCCTTGCTTGGTAAGGAGCAGGAGCCCACCCTGCTCAGCCGTGGTGGCCCATCAGGACACAGACTGAGGGTGCTGGGAAGGGACACTGTTCCCCAACTCACACAACCACTGAAAAAAGGGTTGGAGCCAGCTAATTGAATGCAGTTCTAATCTTGAAACGTTCTTGTTCCACCTAACAGCTCTCCTGGTTCCCCATTCACCATCACGCTTAAACTCTAATGACACTGGCTGCTTTGAGACTTGAAGTAAGGAAATTTTAATAAAAGCTCGACTTGGTGTTATTCCATGACAAGCTCAGTGCTGAATTAAACATAAGGCTGAGGAGATATGTTGACAGTACAGCAGCGCGAAGTCCTGCTGGCCGCCACTGAATGCGGGTAAATAGTTTTATGTCATTTTCTGTAAGGCTCATTTCCAGCTTTCAGTCAGTCTCACATGCAACGTGGCTGAAGTGCTGTATGCGGCATCTTACCACGGCCAGTTGTCTGAAACGTGGGAATGTGGCTAATTTAGGAGAAATGAACCACTTGTCTTTCCCATTTTCATCACCACGGTGTTAGCCTATGCTGAAATAGAGCCACTCAGCCAGAGTATACTGTGCCTAATGCACACAAAATGCCACAGAAAACAGCTGTGATTAAAAAAAAATAGCTAAATAATCTGTGCAGCCCATTACTGATGTGCAGCTTAAGCTGTAACTTCCTCTGAGTGTTCATCTCTAATACTGCAACTTTATTCTTTGATAAAATAACATGTTTTCCAGACCAAGTGCCCCAGGGTGGGTGTACTTGGAAGAAAGTGTGTGAAGGGGGCAATCTGGAAATCCATCACCTCGGAGAGAGAGGGGGGACACCGTGCATGGGAGGGTGGGGGTCCTGCAGACCCGCTGCCCCTAAACCATGGCTGGAAAGAAGTGAGCATGGTCCTGGGACATCTCCATGGGGGTGCACAGAGCAGCCCCCCATCCTCGGTGGCTGCTCTTACAAGAAACACAAAATTCAGCTTGAGCAAGGCCAAAACACGGGGCATGAAGACCCTGCTAATACCAGAGCAGCTGGGACAGAAAGGCAGAACACAGACGCGGTGCAGGACGGGGTTTACCCACCCGTGGAAAGCGTTATATTTCATGTTTGCCCACGGCAGCATGAGACTGTGTTTGGCTCAGGCAGTCTGGCCGCTACCCTAGTCCAGTTAATTTAAGAAACACATTGATTTGCACAGTTGATAAATCTCTCGGTACAACAGCGTGCACCGCTGTAATCCAGTGCGTCGGGAGCAGGATTTCACTGCAGGGAGACAGTCACCAGGCGAAGGGAGTGGTATCCCTGCCTGCCCTACAGCAGAGGGAAGTTTATCTGGATTTCACCCAAGTGTTATGACCTAAATATAAGGACTTACAGCCAAACACAGGGCTACATATACCTACCTCCCCTGGACCACTCACCTGGAGCACGGGCTGCCCCCAGGATGCTGGTGGCACCATTTGCTGCTGCAAAAGCATCTGATGGGCAGCAGACATCATCCAGAAAAAGAGTTCCAGGTGATGTTCAACTACTATTTGGTGCTGCTGAAGGAAGAACTGGTCTCTGGGTAGAGGAAGGGGTCACCTCGTAGCAGCGAGAGGCTCCTGCACTCCCTGTGGTCTGAGCATGGGACAACGTCAGTGTCCCATGAAGCGTCCTGGAAGAGGCAGGGTTCTCCCATGGAAGGTCCCACCCAAAGATGTCCACCAGACTCTATGAAACATGAATGGCTGTTCCCACTGCACACACACACAAAAAAAGCAACAAAAATCCATTCTGAAGGGTGTGTTAATTAATAATCACAGCGCAGGCTGGAGGCAGTGCAGCGTATTAACTTGTTAAGGTTAAAGTGGGGAAAGAAAGGTGCTGACAGCTATTACTGAACTGGGAAAAAGAACCCACAACCTAAAAGTTTATTAACCTCTTCCATTGGACTTAAAAGGTTCTTTCCTCTCAAGGATTAGAATAAAATTACTTTGAGGGGACAAATTTATCGAATTAAAAGTTAGCTTCTGAAAAGTTTATATCAGTAGCACTTTGTGGATGTAAGTATCAGCCTGACGCTTCCCTTTGCCTGCAATTCCTCCCCCAGAAGCATTGTTCTGGCAGCGGCTTGTCACTCTGGGCAGGATTCCCAAAATATTTTGCATCAGTCAGTAAGATGCCCATGTCATGGTACTTACCATGGTGTTGAGCTAAACACCATCCTTCCAGTTCCCTGAGTCACCGAGGCACCGTGTGGTCAGAGCCCCCTCCAGCACCGCAGGGGGACAGACGGCGGATCTCCAGCCATCTGGCTCTGGGGTTTTCCACAGACAGCCCCAAATCCATAGGAAGTTGGCAGCTGGAAAGAAAGCCATTTAGATCATTTTCATCAGATGTTAACGCTCATTAGACCAATGTCTCCTTCGCAGCAGCCCTAATGAAGTAACGCTCTTCAGCAGAAAGACCAGAGCATGCTTCGCTGGGCCCAAAATCATCTGGGAGCATCTTCTCAGGAGGCTTCACCATCCCACTCTTCCGCTGGGGCCACAGGAACCCCTGGCTTCAGTACCCCCTGAGCGACCTCCTCCACTTACAGAAGCAGCCCCTACTTGTGATGGAGCTGAAGTTTGGAGGTATAAAGCCTGGAAAGAAGATGGGTGGTCTTCTAGATGGTGAGGGGGCAGTCAGCATGGAAAGAGTGGCAGTGACTCAGAAATCTCGCTCTCACACAGCCGGATTCCCAGGGGGTGTTTTACATAGTGATGAAGTTCTTAAACTAATTACAATTTCAGGTTTCTGAAAAACTGAGAGTTGTGTTTTGAAGGGAATGACAGGTCTGTGGCACACAACTGCAGGGCACCTTTAATGCCACCCAAATCAATATTTTTCTTTGGTCTCTGTGTCCTGGTATTTTGCTGCCTGTCTTTAGTAGACTTATTTACTTATTTATTTTCAGGGTGATAAATTGCAGTATATTAAGATAATGGTGTAACATTTGTTGCTATTAAAATGTACATAACCAAAACTTAAAAGTAATTTAATTTTAAGTGGAAAATAATGATCGTTGCTGAGATGCCCAAAGACAACTTATTACTCATCCCGCATCAGCATTTCATTAACCAGGAATTAAGCAAAAAAAAATAGAAAGGTTCAGTAAAGGTATTTTGAACGTATGCCATATTAATGGTCAATCATACTATACGGTATATTGAAGCTTTTTAAAGAAAAAATTGCATGAGTTTATCTTTAGCTCTGCAGAGTTTTTTGTCAAAATTATTTTTTCATTTTAAAGTACATTTCCTGTAAAAGTGATTATTGAACTGTATTGTAAGATTTTGATTCAATTTAGCAAGCCTAGAAGTTCTCTGTCTGAATTATTACCATGGAGGAAGCCTCAGCTGCTGGATCCGGAGCCTCCTCTGCCTCTCCCAGGCTGCCCCCGGGAAGATCCCTGCCCTCGGACCATAAGTGGTGCCCCAGGGGACTCTGTGACACCGCCTGGGAGCTGTACTCTGTGAAATTAGAACATCAACAGAGAGAAAGAAGAAAGTAAAGCACCTAAAATACATTTCTACTGAAGAGCTAGGCTTGTTAACACTTTCTATCTATTTTTTTCTGAATTATTCAATGCACACGAATACAGATGGGGTATTTTGATATTGATAATAGCCCAACACAAGATGGAAATGAGAATTGTATGCTTTGCTCTGTTATTAGTATTAATTGTCTTTATAATGTAGCACAGCCTTTTATCTTCATTGATGAAATAATGTATTCACTTACAGTGTGCGTGATGGAGGGGATTTATGTTGCTGCAAGAGCCAAAACACACACATAGAGTCCAAAATACATTTACTGAACTGAGCATCACAGCAGGACGGTGATTTCTTGGCTACCATTTCCATTCTGTGACAGCCACACAGGCCACGCTCACCTGGTCCATCCCGGCCGAGCATCGCCTCACCCGGGCAGCAGGAGACCTGTCCCCACCTTCTCTTTGCCTGGCCCAGCTGAAGGTCCCATTTTCACAAGGACCAGACCCACCCCAGGCTCAGCCACTTCTCCTAGAGTGAAAAAATAAAAAATACTGATAAAAAACCCCCAAACCTTCATAAGTGTGCTTTACTCATAAATATATTTAACACCAACCGTTGTGATGCAGAGATGTTTGGCATCTATTTCCTCGTGATCATTTACATTGTCTCTGAGTAAGCTCCAGCAACAGCCTTTCGTCGGTGCCACTGCGGCCCCTGCCCATCCCTTCCCTCAGCTGAAGCTCTCACACGCCTGGTGGCAGCAGCCAGACCTTGAAATGCAGAGAAGGGGGAAGTAAATGTATTATTTAGCTATATGGGTAACTACATTTGCAAGAAGCAAAACCGTGTAGAATCTGCATAGAGAAAAGAGTGATTAAAAAAAAAAAAAAAAAAATCAGTGTCTCCACTTGATTTGCTCATTAGGCATGATCCCCTGCTCTCCTTAGCGGTGTTGCATCCCCGTTTTGGGTTGGTGAAGCAGTTTTGCAATCTGGAGTTGCTGTTTCTTTCCTCAGTTCCTGTATTATGTATGACACAAGTGAAAGCCTCTTCATTTCGCGTGGTTGCCATACCCACAGCCCGTCTCCCAGTTCCCAACCTTCCCGAAAAGCAGCATTTGTGAGATCTCGAGGCACTACACTTAGAGCATAAACCATTCAAGTGGATGCTTCAAATGGGCTGAATGTGATAGAAGGACATAGAAATCATTCTTCAGGCTCTGAAAGGCTCCATGGCCTGATTTTCCTCCTTAAACAGCCACTAAAGTTTTAAATGGTGAAGAATAAAATGACCAAGAAGTGAAGTGGCATAAAAAAAATTAACAAGCCAGTGATTTTTTTTTTTTTTTAAAGAGAAAAGGACTGGATTTCATACTCCACGAGTTCATTGCAGTCACCAGGATTGCAGGCTGCCCACAAAGGACCTCTGCTTTGCCAGGGTTTGCAACAGAAGCTGAAGACACTGTGAGCAGACCTTCCTGCATGGCCACTTGTCCCTTCTCAGCTCCTGCAAACTGCATCCCAGTCCAGCCCCAGCGAGTGGGAAGGTGACTGGTTGAACTTGGCCTGGTTGAACTTCACGAGGTTGGCAGGGACCCACCTCTCAAGATCCCTCTGGTTGGCATCATCACCACCTCCTGGAGATGGGCTTGACTCGCACACTGCTAATTGCTGCTTTGGGTTTGCTGCATTTCAGCCGCATCTTTCCAGAGACATGTCCACACAGCCCCTTCCCTTCCCTCCCTACCAACACCACCACTATAAGTTCAGCACAATCATTCTGAGCTCCTTTATCCTGTCAACAAGCTCTTTTGGGGAAGATCCATTATATCGCAACAACTACAGCAAATTGAGCAGCGCTTACCCTGTCCTGCCACTCAGGATTTAAGCCTCTGAAGAACTGCAGATGAAGAACCACAACTCAGCAAAAGAGCCTACTTTGCTGCAGACTGATTACACTCCTTGAGTTCCTTCGCCTCACACTTTTGGGGTGGGGGGAAGACAACCCCTCTCACCAGCCATGTAACCGGAGCAAGAACCGCTGCTGCTCAGGACTCCTGCATCTCCAGCGGTGGCTTCAGATTTTGCAGCTCACCTCCTGAGGGAAGGCAGAGAGCCTAAAAATTGAGGAAAACATCATTACATAGAGATAAAGTTGCATTTCAGTTACTGAAACCAAGGAGGTCACAGAAAATCACTGTGGCAGATGGTTACCATGGCCAGTCCATCCAACCTCCCGCAGGCCAGGCATGGCTGCAGCTGGAAGCTGGTCATAAATTTTGAAGGTATGCAAAAAAAAGAGGTTTTAGGGTTTTTTTAATCCAACAGCAGAAACAGCGGCTCTGGCAAAAGCTGGAACAGCTGAAGTTGTCACACCTTTACAGAATCAGTCCTTATTTTCTTTCAATATTAGAAATACATGGAAGCAGTAAATGCTTAGAGAATATTGCTATAAATATATTTGATATAAATTCTTCACTTACGAGTAATAAGGTACTTAGTGCCGCAGCAGAGCTGCACTGTGTACAAATGTGTGAAGTTTGGTTTGGGCTGTTGACAATTCTGAAATGTGAAGAATTTGGGAAGGTAAAAATAGAAAAGTTCTGTTGATTTGTAAGCAAAAAGAAAGTTGCATTTTAAAACAGAGGGTAAATATGACTGAAATTCTGATATAGAAAAACACCCATTTAGAGAAAAGCTTGGCAAATTATGAGTGTTGTTTCTATAGAATTTCATTATATTATAGCAGGTATAGCACAATTCTAAGCACCAGTTGCAACTGCGCTCACGTCATATGGGTGTGCAGAACACAAACTACAGCTGTGACATTTACCATTCTGAAACTGGGAGCATCTACTTCGAAATAAGCGTTATCCTAAGAAGTATTTTCAAGGATTGGAGTGATAATAGTATCATTTTGATAATAGGATCATTTTAAGCAATATTCTTCAGTTATATTATTCATTTTTCAGCAAGAAAACATGTAATATTTTCTTGCTAACATTAACCCCAATTTTTAATATTTGCAAATCAGGCCTATAAAACTATGCACAGAGAGACTGAGGGGGGAAGGGAGGGGCTGAACATTTTCAGGGGCTTCATTCTGTCCTGCAAACAGTTCCCTGGCTGCGTTCCCGGAATCCGCCCGTGCTGGCGTTGAGCTCAGCATCACTGTGCTCCCCAGTGGGCCAGGAATTCAGGTTTGACTTTATCCCAAGGAAGATTAAAGGCTCCTGTAATGTGCGAGCCATCAGCTTGAAATATTGTCAGGGACTATATTTTGAGGGCTTTTTTTATATTCCCCAAATAAACTATGCTTCCCCAGTGTGGAGAAGAGAATAGAGGGGAATATGATATAGGTCACTGCAACAGTGAAGGGCTGGTGAGGTTAACTGGGACCAGTCCTCTGTCTTCAGGCGCTGGAGGCAGAGCCCGTTCCAGCTCACAGGGTGCAGATTTTGGAGGTTATAATCTGGAGAAAAAAAAACCCACTGTGTGCTTCCCTGACTCCCACACTTCCATGAGCATTGGTTGTTGGACTGTGCCGAGGACATGGGGTGGGCAGATGTTCCCTCTGGTCACTAGTGTTTGTATGTGAGCATCAGTCTTCATGAAAAATAAAATATATTAGGAAGTCTGATGGGCAAAATACTCCCTCCTCCCTGTCTGTATATAATTATGAAAGTGCGATGGGTTCATTCCTTCATTCAGTTCCTGGGCAATAACACAGACCCCGCTGACACCCTGAGCTGCACCGAGTGACAGCGCTGGCAGGCAAAGAACAAATCCTCCTTTGCAAAAGCATTCATGGTTTACATAGTTTTTTGGGTTTTTTTCCCCATCAACACATTAGATGAAAATGAGACTTTTCATAGGAGCAGAGAGAGAAAAAAAAAAAAAGAAAACACATAGACCAGAAAGAGAAGGAGCATCACTCCCAACCCAGGTGCTGCTCTGGTTTAGAGGCACTGCAGGGCTGGAGACACTGCCTTTGCACCAGACAGACCCCAACATTTGGGAGAAAACTGCGGGGCCTGGGCTGTTCTGCTGCATGTGAAATAATAAAAATGCCTTTTGTATCCAGGAGACTTGGAGAGTTGATCATGAAACGGAAGGACTTGCCTTGACCCTCATCGGTGCTTTGTAGTCTAGTCTCCTGGCTTCTTCTAATTCATCTCACCAACCAGATCACCTTGCACAAATAATACTTTTCAATTAAAATTTCTTTGATATGTTTGTCCATGTATATAAGGTTCTCCAGTAAACAGAGCCTGCTACAATCAAACCCTTCATGCCATCATTTTAAAAACTTCTGTTTTTCTGGCAGGATGCGCCTGAGCCTGGAGAAGACAGTCTTGAGCATGATGAACATCTCCCCGGTTCCTGCAGGACCACTCTCTCAAACACCTGACACTGAGGGTCTCACTACCCTGAGCATGATTTCAGCAAACAGTTTCTAAGACGTGAGTACGGGGAAGCCAAACCAGGGGAGAGAAATGGATGCCAGAGGTTCTGGCATCCATACAGATGGATGGATGTATGGATCCATCCATCTGAATACAGGAGGTGTATTTTTACTGATAGCAATCACAAACACTCCTTACAGCTCAGTGCCTTTTTAGTGGCGGGGTCATGTTTTCAATTAAAGCTTATTTTATTGTTCTTTTGCGTCCCCAGGAGTCAGCCACATGCGTTTGAAGCCGGCCACTGCTGAGGTGATATGTGGCTGAGAATATCATTAATTTTGACAACATGCAATTATTGCTGTAAACTAATTTTAAAATGGAAAATTTTGTCTTGGCTGGAATATGTATTTCCTCCGAGCTCATCAAGAGCCTGCGTAAAGTCTATAGCAATTTTTATTTTTATTAGAGGTATAAAACTTATCTTTATGGAGCCTACAACTTTAGGTTTTAAATGTTCTTCTACCCAACTGTATCGAATGTCCTCAGCTCTCCCAGATACCATAAGTGTATCACAGGAATAATTAATCTCTTAAGTAGTTTTTTTTTAAAAAAAAAGATATAAAAAATGACTGATACTTACTATGTCATTGCCAAGATCTGCTTTTCCTGGGTATATCAGACTATTTACCTGGGTATTCTGGAGAAGAGGAATTAAGAGCCGAACAGCAGCTCTGCCGCCACAACTGAAGCACAACTTCCAGAGCACTACAAACAGAAACAAATTGAAAGAGATCAAAGTTGCGTGGGTGGTTTTTTTCTACCATGAAAACGGCTTGCTGTTGTCCTTCTTTATATAATTGAGCAATGATTTCTGAAGACACAGGTCAGACAGGGAGCTGGAGAGGCAGAACTTTGATCTTGTGAGATCTGAGGGGTGTTTTCCACCCCAGGAAGGCAGTGGGGCAGCTTCGCCCCTCCTCCCCAGCAGCATCATCACCGCTTTCCCAATGGTAAGTTGTGTTTTGCTGGATCCCCCTTCGGATTCCATCCCATCTTCACGAAAGGGTTTGTTTCCCATGAGACGGCAAATTACTTTTTCTTACCCTCAGCTCTCGGGGTATAAGAAACCAAAATGGTTTTCCTTACAGCCATACTATTTGGGTATTTTGACAAAGTTATTCAGCATTTCCCTACAGCTAGAGAAACCATGGTGCAGAATTTTGGCCTCAAACTTCCTTGCTGAGCAGAACTCCAACTTGAAGATATGCCCCTCTTCTAGACAGAGCATGATTGCTGGAGCACCATCAACAATATCTCTGATGATGTTCTGGGTCCCTTTTGACACTGTTGCTGTCAAAGCTGTCTTGCAATCCAGCTCACCATCCAGGACAAGGGAACCCGATTGGGACCTCATATGAGCTCCAAGATAACTGAAATCACAACAGATGCTATATATTGAGATATACACACTGTCCTGTATATCCAATGTATTACATCTACCTCCCATCCTTAATTTGTGAAGTTGATTGCTCTGGCGAAAAATGCACTTTTCACATTATCTTGAATTTCATCTCACTTTTACCCCAAATACATATCCTATTTGTCAAGCTCTTTTTTAAATCTAATCCTATCCTCTGAAAACCCCAAATCTCCTCTGAGCAAGGTGTTACATTTGCATTTGAATCCATAGACAGGCTATGGAGTTCACCGTGGGTGCAGAAGGCTTAACATCAAGCTTACCAGGATCCACATAGAAAGATGAATTAAAAATTGCAGGGTCAGAAGACAGTTACTGGGGTGGTCAGGGAGCGGAGACCTGCTCATACAAGAGGAGGCTCATGTGGATGAGCAACATACGGGCTGGCAGTGTGTGTGATGGCTTGGTATAAATATATCATCACGGAGAGAATAGCCGTATTTAGGTTGAAAAGCAAGGTTAGCATCGCTGGGCATCAATATATAAGGCTGAAAGTTAAAATACAGTGAGCTTTTAAGACACAGACGTAATCAGGGATTTGGGGGGACAAAGAGTCAAACTATTTTTTGGATGCAAGTTGAGCTGAGCTGTACAAACACGCTCAGGTTGCCTGTGACAAAATAGACTCAACACAATGACCTTATGCTTCCTCCCTCCCCGAGCCCGGCCGTCATCCTGCCCACTCCCTCTTAAATCTCCCAGAACTGACAGATTTCTGCTAAACACATTCCTGCTGATGAAGTGGCAGGTTTGTGACGATAAGCTCTCTTGGCAGGATGCGTCTGACCTGGCTCTGACAGCAGCAGGGGCTGTACCCGCCGGGAAGAGCATCCTTGGACCGCGCAAGCACCAGGGATGGGAGCGGGGACACCAGCACCACCCAAGGGGACACGGGCTGTCTGCTCCGCTTGTTTCACCACCGCACACAATTCTTCCATTATGAAACTGTGGGAAGCCACCGGTTTGTGTTGTCTGCGGAGCCAGCCAGGCTGGGGGAGGTCTGCAGAGCAGGGCCACCAGGCTGGTGGGGACAGAAATTCACTCCTGTCTACTCAGACCCACGACATAAGAGAGCTGCTGTCACACCTGCAATGGGCACAGATTGCACTCCAAGGGAAGCACTCATCGCCAAATGGGCCGATATCCAGAGAGAAGAGAAGTTACATGCGTTGGTGGAAAACCAGGAGTTTGAAGGATAACCATTTTCTGTATTTTAGACATCTGTTTTTCTGAACGCAAACCATTACTTGGAATATTTGTCAATAGTCTAAAATAATGTCTTCCACGAATTAGTCTGACACTAGAGTCAGTCAAATTACTAATTCCTAAAAGAAAAAAAAAGTCTTTTACCTTTGTATACAAATCAGACAAAGAAAGCTCCAGTTTTTCAGAGGTTTTGGGGAACAGTATCTTGAATTTTAAGGCTTTTAATATCCCAAAGATTAAGCCACTGTATTTGTATGCTATTTATACTGCTACATCTCTCCTGCTGTCTTCTTAATTCTGGCTTTGACAGCAGGAGAAAGGATCACTTAGTTTTCCCAAGGTTTTTGATCTGTGATGACAACTCTATCTTTGTGGAGCGCTGATGTCTATTCTGCCCAGGAATCAGCCAGCATTACTGTAAAACTTACTGTCACCGAGCCCCGCTTTGATGGATGACCAAAGTAGCTGCTATTCTATTCAAAGGTAAGCAGGAAACTTATAAGAAATTACTCAAAAGAAAGTGAGAAAATAATGTGCAGTTCCAAGTGGAATGACAAGGTGATCTGCTTAAGCTCAGCACTTACCCAGCCGAGAGGAGGGGTGAGAAAACATCTCATCCATATGCGAGTAGCTGATCCCGTAACCGACCCGACAGGCCATTTATATGGAGAGATTAGATCCCTGTATCATAAACTGTGGGCTCTGTTCTACCTGCCGCTACACCTCGCACATCTCAGCTCTACGCGGCCATAAAAATGAAGAAACAGCACAAAGTGTCTCTTTTTAGCTGTGCACACACTGCATCCCCCTTCTCGCATTACTGCAAGAGTCTGCTGCTTCTGTTAAAAAGGAAAATAATGCAGCCAACGGATACGTTTAATGGATATTTGCCAGGACTAATAGTTACAAGTTAATGTATGTTTGTGTAATTGAGATCCCATTAAAACATGACTATGTTAAGAGAAAAAGAGGGGAGGGTGTATAATTAGAGATCACCTTGGCTTCAAGCATCAGAAATTTGGAAGAGACGTGCAAACAAGAGCTGGCGAGCACCGGGAAATCACAAGGTGATGAGCAGGAGCCAAAGTAGATTTGTCAGGAGTGAGTCCTGCCAAGCAAACCTGAGGCTCTGTAATGAGACAGCAGGAGGCTGCAAGAGGAGCCGGGACAGACATCTGTCCTTCTGCACTGTGAGGTACAGAGGAGGCACCTCCAAAGGGAGAGAGGGAGGTGAAGAGAATGAACTGTCTCCAGAGGGTGGCAGATGTCCGCTCTCCCAGTGCCACTGAAGAACGGGGAGCTGCAGGGGCAATGCAGAGCATCCCCCAGCCCACGCCACTGCTAATGCTTCTTCAGGGTACGTCTAGATATCAGTACTTATGCAGTAACACCACCTTTTCCCACTGCTTTGGGGCAAAAACCCAGGTAATGAGACTTTAAGGCTACAGATCAACATTTTGTGGCAACAGACCAGACCAGTCACCTGCCAGGATGCAACGGTGGCTTGTTTCATAGACCCTTCATCAACAATTTCGTCTGCTGCTGTTAGCTTTCTACAGGGAATTATATTTAAATAATTTTCAAGTTTATTTGGCATCGTTACAGACACTTTCAGCCTTGCACCTGCATCCCATTTCCGTGGGCTGGAGGTGCTGGGCAGAGCATGATCTGGACACCAGCATCTCTGGTGTGTTCAGCAGCTGAGGCTCTGGGTCCTGAAGTCAAGGAGCATCCCTCCAGCTCTATTTAAGATTCAAAATAACCTTCCCCATTTAGGGATCCCACTGGATACATCCTAATCCAGGCCCCTCCTTGGATTAGGACAGAGAATGGTACAAGACAACGTAGGTTAGGAAACGTACCCTCTCCAAATAGACTTCAATGAGAAGAGTTGGAGCTGGCAAAGTTTCAGATGGGAAAACTGAAAAAAACTCATACCCATGTGATGAGGAGAATCAGACTGTGTTTGTAAGTGCTAGGTAAATTCTGAATTGTATTATTTTATTGTGTGTTAATCTTGCCATAATGAACAGATCCTCAGATATTATATAAAGGCATTTAATGTTCTAACACCTGTGTGTGAGTACAAATCTCGCTGGGATAATCAGGTATGTAGAAATATTAATATCTTGGGCACAGAACAGTGAGTTGAAATTCAAGTACAACTAGTCTGATACAGAAAATATTTGGTGTCTGCGCTGGCTGCTTTATCTGAAGCAGTTCTATGGCCTTGTTTAAGAATTGCCATTTAGAATTTACTTTTAAGTATCAACACTGTCTATTCTGCAAAATTGTACCATGTAATTAGGAGTTAAATTCAACTACTCACAGCAACAACAGAAAAGTACTGAGAAAACCCAGACCTGAGTATGCGCTAGGGTTTTTTTATTCTTTTTTTTTTTTTTTTTTTTATCTACGACTAAATGACTGTGTTCTATTACCAAAGGAATATTGAGACAGAAAGTAAATGCAGAGGGACACTCGTGAGTAGGCAGCTGTTCAGGAAAACAGTTTAACAAAAATAGCTACTCTGCTGCTTGGATATCCTCCAGAGTCAAGCTGGAAAGCTTCACACACACTTGATTAAAAAAAAAAACTCCCACCCACCATCTCTTTCAGGACCACATTTCTCTTTGCTCTCCCTCTCTTCAGTGACCCCAGTATTCCAGTTACATGTGAAGCCTTCCACTCTCAAGGAGATTAAATAGCAGAAAGATCTTCAAAGAAGTTTAGCACAAATCAAATGCATTTTTGGCTAAGGAATAATAAAATCTGTGCAACTCACTGCCATCAGATATCACAGAGATATACCGATTCAAAAGTAATTTGGGGATATTTGTGTAAGGCTGGTCTGCTGGTGGCTATTAAATCCAGTGGCCAAGAAATCCCTGTACCAGTAACTGCTGGAAGCTGGGAGTGAGAGCCAGAGGAAGCACTTCCCTGTTCAATCTCTATTTCTCACATTGCTTCTTAGTCACCTGCTGTCAACCAGCCACTGGTCTCAACCAAGTCTTTAACATGAAATAATATGGCATTGATTTCATTTTAATATGAAACAGTGTTTTTATTTGAGGAAAACCCCCAAGAAACCCTACAGTGTATAGGTTACCAAGAGAAACCAGGTCCGGAGGTCTCAGGACAAAGTGTGGTGGTGTTTGAAAACACAAATGTGAGCTCGACCAGAGACGCCAGAAGAGGAAGTGCTGAGGAAGGCTTTGCTCCTGACAGCAGTACCCTGGCAGAGGGGAAAACTCTTGAGCAACGGGTTTCCCTTTTATTTTCTCCTGAGAAAATACTGTACTCTGTCCATACTTCGGAGGGCACATCACATCTGCTTTGTTCTTGACCCTTCAGCACGGTGTCCACCCAGCAGACAGCCCCTAAGCCCCAGCAGCTTGCTCTCAGAGCAAGGTCTCGTGTACTTCAGTCATGACAGGAGGCACCATGTATTGTAGCAGCTCTGGAATTTTGTTCAAAAAAAGGCTTCACAGCCTCTGCAGTTTCTTAGCTGCACTGGCTTTGCAGCAGAGGAGAAATGGTTTCCACAGTCCAAAGTAAAGAGAAGAGCCCATTTGCTTTTGCTAAGCTCAAAGACTTTTGGGGAATTACACCTGGGGCTGGATTCCTCCCTCGTTACCCAAGTGGTCCAACTCCAACCCACACCTACACGTACTGTGGGCTCGCTCCTGCATCCACAGGTCTAAGAGAAGCTGCTGCAGCAGCAGCAGGACACCTTGGGCATGTACCAGCAAAAAGCATTGGGTTGTAATCCTGAACCCCTGGGAACTCAAAGTGCTCCACTGCTCCCACTGCAGAACTTACCTTTGAGCACCAAAGCCACCCAGGTAACTCAGCTCTTGTGAATAATCCCCCCATCCCACTGCTGGCTCAGGCCTTTCCAAATCAGACATTATGAAGGAGACTATTACCAGGGTCTCATTAACTGTGCTGCATTGCAGCTTAATCCACCCACCTCCCACCCTGAATGATGGAGAAGCCATCATCCAGGCAAGCCAGGAAACACAGTAAAAGCCACAGTAGTAAGTAATCTGTGTTTCATGCTTAAATAACACAAGCCTGTCTAAAGAAAGATAAAAACGACAGAACTCAATCATCTGTTTCACAAGACTGTTTTCTGGGCAAGGAACACAGCATCCACAGTATCAGAGAGGATGGAACCCAACAAACCACAGAGCACCAGCCACGACTCACTCATTTCCGCAGGCAGTAGCCAATAACACCTCACTAGATGTGGCTCCACCATTTTGCTGACGTTAAACTGGAGCTCGTATTATAAATCTCAGTTTCCCACTTTATCAAACTGGGCCCACCTCAGGCCAGGGTCATACTGAGCATCGCCACACAGCTCCCAGTCCAGCTGCTTTTCCATAATTCCCTGTAACACAGGGCATCCCAAGACACCCCCTCAGCACCAGCTTTAGAGCTGAATTTGAGGGCAGCATTATAAAGACAAGGAGATGGGCACCTCCTCTGCAGCCCCCTAAAGCCTCATTGGAGTCAGCTGGAGTGTTAATGAGCACTAAACACAGATATTATTAATCAATGTGTGATCAGAAATCACTACAAAGTGGCCCCAGGAGCAGCTCCCCTCCCCTTGATTATCCCCAAGCAAAGTGTTAGATATTGCAAGAGCATAAGTTATAGCAAAATTTGGCTTAAACTATTATTAAATGGTAAAATGTAGTTATTTCTTTTCTGTATGTCAGGATGCTGCTCTGCTGGGTGAGACTCTCTATGCAGGAAAGCTGAAAGCAGCAGCGACCCGTGTGCCCGGTAGGTACTGTCTGAACAGCACATCCCTGATTCACTCAGCCGAATGCAGTTTAACTCTAGTATTTCCCTAACAAGTTGTTTCTCTCACACAGATTTTTTCATCTTCGATTCATTTTGACATCTCAAGGAATTCACCCAATCACCATTTGTAAGTGCTGTGAAACAGCTGTTTCTAGTGCTAAAAGCAATGGTTTATCTTAACAACCCCTGGGCCCTCCAAACCGCCCTGGTTCAGATCAGTCAAGGGGCTGGTTGAAATGGGGTTTCAGGTTATTATAAGCTCCAAAGATACACAGCATCCAGGGATGTATTTTACCCAGGCCCTGGGGAAGGTGAATGCACTGGAGGACACCCAGATGTGGTTCTCTGGAGAGGAGGTTCAGGATAGGGACACTGGGATGGGGAGGATGATGACCTGTGATGAGGATGTCCTGGCTCAGGGAGTCCCTGCCCAGAGGGACCAGTGAGCGTGTCAGCTGTAGAAACTTCCACCCAGCATGGAAGGGGTGGTCCTTAACCCTGCCCAGCCAGAAGCCCAGTGCTGGTGTGGAGCAGCCACCGGTTCCGCAGGACAGAGGGACCTGAGGTGCTGCAGACATGCAGAAACACATGGAAAGAAGTAAAAGGGCACCAGTATGTTCTCCCATCACCATCCCCTACAGGCACTGTGGCAACGGTGTTCCCCTCCAGGCTTCTGGTTTAATTGTCCTGTGATTGGGATGGACTGCCATCCAGAGGGATGTGAAGGCATGCCATGCCAGAGGGACCTGGACAAGCTGGAGAGGTGGGCTTGTGCAAATCTCATGAAGTTCAACCAGGCCAGGTGCAAGGTCCTGCACCTGGGTTGGGGCAATCCCATGCACAAATCCAGGCTGGGCGGAGAATGGCTGGAGAACAGCCCTGAGGAGAAGGACTTGGGGGTGTTGGTGGATGAGAAGATCCACACTATGCAGCAACATGCACCGGCAGCCCAGAAAGCCCCCTCCATCCTGGGCTGCACCCCCAGCAGCATGGCCAGCGGGGTGAGGGGGTGATTGTCCAAGTAGTATATACCTGCTCTTGTGGACGGTGTCCCTGCCCAGGGGAGTAGGTTGGAACTCAACGATCTTTAAGGTCCCTTCCAACCCAAAGCATTCTGTGATTCTGTGACTGGGTTTGCCATATTTTCTCCTTTCCCAGAGCCAGCAGGCTGGGCTGGTGCACGCATGGACAATTTCCCCGGGCAGGAGCATCGTTGGGATCTCTCTGCCGGCAGAAGTGCTGGGTGCCATCTGCGCTGAGCAGTTTGTTTGCAGAGCACGGCTACCTTCTGTTTGCTACCTTCAGAAATGAGATTGCACGATGCAGGAGCAATCACAGGGAAACATTTCTGTCATCTTTGCCGGTACCCTCAGCTCTGCGGCCTCCTGAATGTGAATTAGTGTCTTAAGCAGTTTATTCATTCATGGCAATCTGTTCATTTATTTTCAAGAGATTGTATAGCTCCAGGAAGCCTTGCATGGTGGGTTTTGTGTTGGTTTTTTTTTTTTCTCTCTCTAAGCTCTGACTACAGGATATTCTTTCTTTATTTTTCTCAGATAGTTTCTGCTTCAGCTCTACTGAGCTGATGCACGAGACAACCCTGGTCTCGGAAATGGAAAGGAGGAAGGTGTAGGACTCCGCCGAAGCAGAGGCTGAGTTACCCAGAGGTTGCCCCTGGCATCTGCAGAGCTCCGAGGGGATGTGCAGGATGTGACCATCCCAACCCTGCCGTCCTCCCACTCAAGCACTGCAGGAGATGCTCTACCCTGGTCCAGGGGGCAGGGGCAGCAGCTGATGGAAAAAGGATGAGCCCCTGAGTCCTTTGAAATAAACTGCCACAGGAAAACTGAAGTGGATCTCCTGGGAAAATAAACTTTCCAAAAGCTCCCAACCCTCCCTGATTTTCCCCACACCGGAGCGCTGCAGGAGCAGCCCTTTCCCTTCTGCAGCCTGTCCCACGCACGGAGAACATCCCCCTTTACCAAAATATCCAGCTTTGTTTTTCCAAGCAAAAGGCACAAAACAATGCAAATCTTTCCAAAGCCTGAATAAATGTGGCTTCACAGAATGGACGTCATCCAAGCTGAGCTTTTAGGGTGTGTTTTTTCTGGATTGTTTTTATTTTTCAAGATTTTTGCAAAAAATAAACCCCAAACCAAAACAAACCCAAACCAGCTCATTAGCACAAATGTACCGAGGTATGATAAAGGAGCAGCAAGGCAGCAGAATTACATTCCAGGCACAGCCGAGGGTAGCACAACATTTGTCTTTGTGCAGGAAGCCAGAACAGCGTTTGGCATCACCCAGGTTTCAGCTGAATCCTATTTTACAGCTCTGGTAGGACGAACCGGTGCTGCAGCACGGTGCTTACCTGGTGCAAAACAGCCCATTCCTTCTCCATTTGTCTGGATCTGACGCCACAGCCTTTGCAAAGAAAAAACCCTCATTAAATCTGCTCTTGTCTTCTCTTCTTTGGGTTTTTTCCCTCCTTGCAGGAGCTCAGAAGAGCTGAACACCACAAAAGCAGACATATTATTAGTTAGCTTGTCCAGGAACTAAATATTAGTGTTACAGAGCAGAGATTTGGCAGAAGGTTTACCCGTGCTGCTTTAGAAATTACCATCCTCAGTGTGGCCATCTGAGACTGCAGCAGAGAGACCTCCAACATGCATAATTCTAAAATATGGGGTGTTGTTTGTACAGAGAAGACAGTTCCCTAGTGTTTTCCTTCCCCTGTGACTGCCATTAATCGGCAGACAGTATGGAAATGTGCGGCTGCATCTAACAGATCATATTTTCAAATAGACATTTCAGGTCTGGCTTATGATATTTGATCCATTAATCACATATATTTCCCCGAGTCCAGAAATAATGTTTAAAAAGTCTATATAGTTATGGCTTATTCGGGTAAATTGATTTTCACAATGGCTTTATTAATTTCTATCGTGTTATTCTGAGAACAATCCAGCCAACTGTTATTTTCCACTGTTTCTTTCATCTACTAATTCCAGCAAACTAAACCGGATATTCCCCATGATTCCAAAGCGTTCTTGCTATTTAATTTCACAGATACCGAAAAAATATGAACATTCGATGAAAATGCCCGTGTTCACTTGCAAGTCCAGGAACTTCCAAATTGTTGCTGTTGCTGATTAGTTTTCTGCAGAAAAAAAAAGGATCATTAGCCCATGAGATGTCCAAAAGATCATAACACCGCTCTGTGTCATCCATGCCATGAGAAGCTAGTAATGAACAGCCAAATTTATCAGCTTTCAAAATACTTAGTGGCTAAACCATTAGCTCACGTTGAAAATCTTCAAATGTTCTAATGGATTCTAGCCATAGGGTATTCAAGCATTTAAATAAAAAGCTGATATTAAAACGGAGACTATCAGAAATGTAATATGGGAGATTTAAAATGAGAGTCTTGTAGAAATTAGATTATTCTTGTCTGGAAACACAGTCCTCAAGTTCTTTCACATCCTTTCTAACATGAGACGGCAAAAGGCATTTGAAAATGAAATCAGGAACAGATCAGGAATAATCCGGGAGGAAATGCTGAATCCAACCAGTTCTGCTGAAAATACTGGCCTGTTGAATGGGACGTGTGACAGGGAAGGGAGAAAAAGAAATAGCAGAGAGAAAATCAGGAAAGCCCAAAGGCAGCATTTGCAAGTTCCTTTGCATTTGCTGTGGAAATAAATTGACGGTAATGAGGACAGCCTCAAATGAGACAGCTGGGGTAGGCAAACTTTGAAAACCAGTGCTTCTGGGTCATTTCTAAGGCTCTGGGAAGGACCTTATCTTCTTATCAGTGAAGTCCATCTGTCAGTTTATAGAAAGTTCTGGGAAAACCAGGTAAAACCTCAAAGCGAAGCTTGAGTGGGAGACTCTCTTTGGGCACTCTCGGCAGGCTGCGTGCAGCAACATGCAGAAAAACCACTTACTGCTTAAATTATGCATCCCCATTTGTCTCCAGGTAGACTTTGAAGTGCTTCTGACAGAAGAACTCTGTCTTCAGAATGATTTTCTCATTTTATTGCTGAGCAGATACGAAGCAAAAAGGAGAGCTGCACACTTGTTTAAAAATTCCTAGCAATGCATGGCGTGCTGCCGTGCCTTCAGAAATGAATTTGATGGCTCGTTTGAGAAGCCTGCCTTTGAACTGGGAAAATCCCAGCTTAACGGGGAGCATGGGACGGGAGCCTGGCTGCGGGAGCGGGGACGCTTTGTGCCAGTGCCTCATCGCTGCCTCCCACGGGTCCCTGAGGAAGAAGTCAAGACCCAGGTGTCATGTGGAGGCTTCTCCTGTTCCTGGTGACGGGAGGCAATCGGGACATCTCTCTCATGAGGAAAGACTGAGAGTCTTGGGTGTTTTTAGTCTGGAGAAGAGAAAACTGAGGATGAATATGGTCAATGCCTATAAATACTCAAAGGGTGGGTGTCGGGAGGATTTCACGAATATTTTTTTTTAGAGTTGGAAGGGACCATAGAGATCATCTAGTCCAACTCCCCTGCCGAAGCAGGATTGCCCAGAGCATGTTAGACCATGGTACTCAGGACTGCATCCAGGCGGGTCTTGAAAATCTCCAAAGAAGGGGACTCCACACCCTCCCTGGGCAGCCTGTTCCAGGGCTCTGGCACCCTCACCGTGAAGAAGTTTTTTCTCATATTTGAGTGGAACCAATGGGGCCAGTCTTTTTTCAGTGGTGCCCAGTGACAGGACAAGAGATAACAGGCACAAACTGGAACATGGGGAGTTCCATCTAAACATGAGGAGGAACTTCTTTCCTGTGAGGGTGGCAGAGTCCTGGAAGAGGCTGCCCAGAGAGGCGGTGGAGTCTCCTTCTCTGGAGACATTCCAAACCCCACCTGGACGTGTTCCTGTCCAACCTGCTCTGGGTGGACCTGCTCTGGCAGGGGGGTTGGACTGGGTGATCTCCAGAGGTCCCTGCCAACCCCCACCATTCTGTGATTCTGTGATCATGATGAGAAAAGGATCTGCCAAAAACCTCATCTTCCAGGGATGCCAGACCCTTACAAGCATCCTGACTCCCTGCAGGGCCTTTAGTCTCCTGCCCGTGGCGTGGGATCACAGTGCTAAACCCTGAGAGCCCGAAACGTCACCTCTGCCATTGGCATTCACACACGAGAACCAGCCAGCCCACAACCCCTCCATCACCTTTGAGTACAGCAGGACCTGCCTTGTAGATCCAACTTAGGGGTTTTTTTGCAACTTCACAGGCTCCCCACTAATATTTTGCATATTCAGTTAATGGAAGGTTCCTGAAAAGTCAGATTATTGTGGCACATAGGGGACATCCACATCATGTTGGATCAATGTGGCATTTCTCAGTGTTGAAGTTTTTGTTATTGACATTCTCTGCCCAGTTCAGGACACGAAATAACTGCAAAGTATCAATATTTTGCACAGAAAAAAAAAATGTCATTTTTACAAACTATTTTTTTCAAAGCATAGAAAGAGCTATTATGGGGAGAACAGCAACTTGCATTTCCATATTACTGTGGCTCATCCCCTTCCCAGGGGTAACCACTAATGTGAGGCTCGGTACGATGAGGGATCCAGCAGGTCTGTGTAAGAGCAGCCGCAGGTCGTGCCAGCAGAGCACCCAAGGGTGCTGGGAAGCAGAGGTTAACATTTTGGTCACCAGCATTGGTCCAGCTATCCTGAACTCAGAGTTCTGCAGAACGGACATTCTTGACCCGGTCCTGATTCATTGAAGAAGCTCATTTTTATATTCAGCTCCATTTGATACCACAGGCACAAAAGCCAGAAGCCCAGACCACCAGATTATCTTTGGGTGACAGAAATATAAATGAGCAAAACTGAGTCCCACCCAATTTTTAAAGGGCAACGTTGTGGAATATTCATAAGCAACGTTGTTCAGATCTTCTTGTACCCTCCTTTGGCTGCTGTTCAGTTACTCTCTCAAAAAATACCTCCCCAGTCACAAGCAGGCTGCCAAATTTCAGCACTATGAAATTTTTTTAAGGCTTTGTGTGCTAAACTTGGAAAGAGAAGATGTCACAGTAACCTGGGCTCCTCTTCCCCACACTAACCACCTCGGATCCAACCTTCCTTTCTTGTGCCTGCAATTAATTTAATGATAAAAAAAGTGCCATTTTGATGTTCAAGGACCTCATGAATCGTCGCCAGCAGGGACACAGGCAGCAAACCAGCCTGTGGATGCAAAAAGGCAGAGGAGATGGAAGAAAAACAAGCCTCTTGTCAGCAGACAGTCACAATATCCTGGGTGCTTTCAGGTAATCTTTAAAATGCCAGGACAATTATTCCTTGCTCTGCCCAGCTTTGCTGCCTTCATTTTTTAATGACCCAAGCTACGGCTTTTTCTTAACTGAACCTGTTAATCTCAAGCATTGCTGGAGGGGAAGATGCTGTTTATTAGTGACAAGTCACGTGTGCAGCCTCTTCCTTTGCTGACCTCTCATCCTTTCGAGCAGAAAACACACCCAATTTCCAGTTCCCTCGCTGCAGGCATAAATCCCATGCCCACGGCTGCCAACGCTGTGCCGTGCAATGCAGGAACACAGGTTTCACTGTGGCTTCGCAATGCAGGGAGTTTGAAGCACTGGCCTTTGCCTTCCTTCTCAACTATATTATCTGAGTAACCTTTAACGAAAAAAGACAAAGTCATTTAAAGTGCTATTAAGCAGCGCGGGTGCACGACGCTCCTGGTTCAGCCATCCCTCTGCTGCAGAGCACTGCAAACAAGAAAAGATCATCAGCTGCTCAGAAATGATCCCCAAGGTCTCAGCTTGCATTAAAAAGAGTATATACTTAGCTCAAATATGAGTATATCAAACAAAGGGTAATATGAGTTTATCAACTAGAGAACTGTCAGTATTACTTAACTTCTGAGTTGATTCAAAATTTCAAATTATATTCATCACAGATAATCTTTCATTTAAGGCAGAAAGCACTTTCTGAACATTGACTTATAATTTCTTTCAGAATAGGAAATAGTGATAAATAGAAAATATAACCTGAGCACCTCCAGGCAGAGGTTATCATTGATTTCGGCTATCCTCACCGCTGAGAACTCGCCAGTGTTAAAGGGGTCGGTACTGAGCGGCACAGGGACGTGCACTGATGAAACACAGGGTCATACTGAGCGAAGCAGCTTCTGGGCAGGACCAGGGGCCAACTGGTCAGGTCTGGGTTTAATGAGCTGGAGCAGACATCTATTACTTGTTATTAGGAGGGGCCTGGCAGCCAGGATTTGCTGGGGAAGAGTTGCAGGTGAGGTTTGAGGGCTCTCTGATGCCAGTTTCCATGTCTGCTCCATCTCTTTTCTCCCTCCAAGAGCACCAGCCAAAGCTGTGGAGACACTGGGGCATCACGTGCACGTGGTATTGGTGGTGTCTGGTTTTCTATTGCCTCCAAATAGTCATACTCTTGTGAAGAAGGCAAAATTTTACAACCCACTCGTGCTCTCTAAGAGCTTACACATTTTGTAGCTCCATCTTTCTTGACAAAGTTTCTTCTGGGATGATGCAGATCTGCAAACTGGACCACAGGTGAGATTATGAATTAACAGATTCCCAATACAGACTACTTGTCAGCTGCAGCTGTTGACAAGTTATCAGACCTGTTATCACCACAGGGATGAGCACAGAAAGTCGGGGGGGAAAGGTGCCGCTTAGCACTGACATCTGGGCAGCTCTCTGCCCTCCGGACTCCTCTGGATGCCGCCTCCTCCTCCTCGTTACAGGCAGTCACTGCCTGCCTTCTGCAGTGCATGAGTTTTCTGTGTATCACCTTACCTTCTGTGGATACACCTTCTGGGTATCACCTTCTTTGCATCACCTTAACACAACATTTAAAACGGCACAAAGGCAAGATAAAAATGCTTCAGAGAAGCTTTGCTTTCATCCAGCCTAATCTGGCCCAGTTATCACCTCAATGGCTTAGGGTGGTGGCTGTGCTTTGGTGCTTTGTGAGCAAGGCCAGCAGGTTGTCAGGTGTCTGCCAGGTCTACCCAGCCTTGGGCAACCTCCAGCCTGGTGGCATGGTGGGCAGGAGTATCCCTCTGTGGTCGAGAGGACATGAAGGATAGCTCTGCTCAGGGACCATTTTCTAGCAGGCACCGCCTGCATTCAGAGCTCGTTTTGGCTAGAATGAAGGTGGGCTGAGCAAGGCAAAAGCTCTAAAACTTAACGATTTTAAGGTATAAGAGATCCAAAGGAGTTGTTTAGACTCACAGAATAAAATGACACTTCTGTTCAAGCCCAGCAGAACTTCACCAGAAGGGATGATACGGTGGAGGTGAATCCCAGGGAGCACAGCCAGCAGCCCAGGCTCTCCGGTGCACCAGCTTCCTACAAATAAATACAAGCAAGAGCAGAGAAAAGTCATCTGGGCAGTGTCCTAGGGTTACAGCTGCCAAAGGCAGACCTGGGTCATGCTGCTTCCCATGTGTCAGTATAAGGCAGCAACAACAGAGGACCAGAGCATATTTTTGTCACAAAGACCAACCTCAGTCTGTCTTATTGTGCCGCAAGTGTGTTGCTGCTCTATATTGGCTTTGGCATTTTCACACAAGAGAACAAGATGGTCTGACAGTCATGGGCAGCAGGGACATCAGCCAGGGCTGCAGAAGGATCCACCTGAGGAGCATCTTCTACAGCATGAACAAACCACTCCTCTAGCCCAAATTGAGCAGGGTTGTGCTTTAATTTAAGAACAACCTTTGCCAGGTATCCCCCAGTCAAAGCTTCCATAGTTCACACCCACTCTGGTGTTTTCTCATCAAAACATTTTTCTGAGATCAAACCACTAATATTGATGTTAGTGGTGATATTATTGATATTAAAGGAGCAACAGCAGGATGTCCCCATGTGCCAAAATAGCAGCTGGCGGCGAAGAAGACTGGTCTGACTGAACAGAGAGCTTTGGCTGGAATTCAGGGGAAAAAAGAGAGTTTATGACCTTCGGAAGAAGGAGCAGGCAACTCAGGAGAACTACAAAGATGTAGATGTGATGCTGAGGGACATGGTTTAATGGTGGACTTCTTAGTGTTAGGTTAATGATTGCACTCGATGTTCTTACCTAAATGATTGTATGATTCTATTCTATGACCATCCTGAAACACCAAGCAGAAAATAAAGCCTTATGTTGCTGAGTTCTGGGCAACTCTGAACCAGAAACACAACCCAGGTGTAAGGTTGGCTCTGAGAAGTGATTACAGAAGCAAACATGAGCCTCGAGGGTTCATGCTCATGATCCAGCATTTGGGATAATTCCTCCATGAGCACCAAAGGGGCAGAATGAATACTCCAGACCCATCCTGCCATGGAGAAAATTCTGTGTAGCTCTTGCCAGGATCTCAGTGCAGTTTCAGAATACACAAATGAAGGTCTATGTCAGAAGCAAACAGCCTGCACGCTGCTCATCTGCCGTTCCCAGCCCTTCATCCCTGGCTTCTCCTGTTTCTGGGAGCAGTGGACATCGGGGAGTGGCAGGACAGGGGATGCCAGGCTTGGGCTGACAGCAGGAGCATCCCAAATGTGGATCATCCCAGGTGTGGATCATCCCAGGCAGCAGCCGCAGCCCCGGAGCATGCCGCCAGTCATGCCGATTCACCGGCGCATCCCTGCAAGGCTATCGGTGCCGATCGGGCTCCTACAATCACAAATTCGTTGCTTGATATTTTGATCATCAGCATTTTTAAAACCATCTGTGCGTTCCCTGATGATTCAAGCCTACTTGCTCTCCAGCCGTATTTAGCTCAGACCTCGTTAACTTCCTCCCTGCCAGGAGCCGCATCTCCCCACCGAGGCAGAACACATCCCGGAATCTCCTTTTTCTTGTAATTATTTTTAGCTTACCCTTTTCTCGAGCCCCCAGACACTCTTTCCTTACTACTCTGTGGTTCCTTCTCCATTGCTGGGAATGGGTGGTGGGACTCTTCCTCTAAAGTCTGTGACAGAACATTTAAGATAATTCCTCCCTCTCTCCCACCTGCACTGAAGTCTGGGAAGTCAAGTGCTTTCAGCTTTAAAATAAGACCCAGCTGCCGCACAGCATTTCCAGGGGCAGCCCGTGTGACGGGAGAGAGTGTTTTATTTATCTGCAAAATCCAAAGCGATTTAGGTTTGCAGCAGGAATCCTAATTTCCTGAGAGAAATAATCACTTTATTTCTTTCCATGGGTGGTTATAAATATTTGAACACATGACAGATAATACTATAAAGTTATCTATTGTTCAAAAATAAAAATAGAAACATATATCTGTCACGGGAGAAACTTAAGGTCTGTAAAACTGTAGCTTTATAAAATACAATTGTGTGCAAGAAAAATCTTGGTTCAATGTATTTACAACATATAAAGAGTTCCGCTTCTCAAATGTATAAAAGATTTGGCAGGTAAATAATATATTCAATTATCAAGTCATAAATAATAATGTAAGTTACTTTTGTCCTACGAACCACTCATTTAATAGAGGAAAAACAAATTTTACCTTCACTTTATTGCCCTCTGGTGTAGAAGCAGGGGCATGCATGGCCACCACCGCCATTTAGAAAAGACGGTGAATTAAAATGCGAGTTGTCGTTAAAATATAATGCAGTGTTATGATGAAACGGATGTCAGTATCAGTTTTAGGAGAGAAAAAATCTTTAAAATTAAAAATAAAACCGGGTATAAATATCCCAATGAGATTTTTATACTTAGAACCTTGGGGGGGGAAAGCCCCTCCCACTGATTTTTTTTCACATGAATTGTTTATTGTGCCTTTGATCAGCATGGGTTCCCCACGTCCTAGAGCCTGTCAGGTTCTGCTATTTGGTCATCTCTGGGGGAAACGCAGCCAAGTGATTTAGGACAACAAATCCTTCATGGCATATGCTGCCTGATGGAGACTGTGATTAGAGACGACACAAAAATATGGAACATAGATGAAAAGTAAATGTTGTTCCCTATAATTTGATGGGAAGGAATTTTTCAAGTATTACCATGTTTTGTTCAGATTAACTCATCTCTGCTTTTCCACAGAAAACCAAAGAGCTGGAGGGAAGCAAGAAGAAAACTCAGTAAATAAATAAACAAGTAAACAAATAAATAAACACAAGATGATTAAGTTTTTGCATTCAGATTTTACCAAGAGCAAAACCAAAAGGCTATTTGAAATGTTGTTACGCACAAACAGTTCTGTTAAAGACTATATTTTAAAATAGATATTTTTTTAGCGAGGGCACTGATGTCCAATGCTCCAGCCGTGCCCATCTCTTGGGGAAGGGGGGCGCAGTGTAGCCCATGGCTGGAGCTGCCCAGGGGTGTCCAGGAGGTTCCCCAGCTGTGACATCATCCCCCCCGGGGTCCCCTGGGCCACCCTGAGCTGACCTGCGGTGCGGAGGGTTGGCAGAGAGATGGTTTAATGTGGATGGCAGCGCATCCAGGGTACGTGTTTATGCTCATGTTACACCTCTGTATGTACCCACATGTACATATCTTGGAGGGTTTGCTGGGAAATGCTACACAGTAATCATAGAAGAATAGTTTGGGTGGAAGGGACATTTGAAGACCATCCAGTTCCAAACCCCCTGCCCTGGGCAGGGACACCTCCCACCAGACCAGGTTGCTCCAAGCCCCCTCCAACCTGGCCTTGAACCCCTCCAGGGATGGGGCAGCCACAGCTTCTCCGGGCAACCTGGGCCAGAGTCTCACCACCCTCAGAATGAAAAATTTCTTCCTAATATCTAATCTAAATCTCCCCTCTTCCAGTTTGAAGCCATAACCCCCTGTCCCTGATCGAGAGTCCTTTCCTATCTTCTCCCCTGCAAGTACTTCGGTAGTGATGAAATCAGTTTTTTCACTGAGTAAAGTAGTGTGGGCTTGTTTAGTTTTCCAGTGTGAGGCCAGTTTATAGCTCATCAATACTGCCCCAGACAGGACACTTTTCAAAAGTGTGTATGAGAACTGTAACTCCAGCAGCTGTACACCACGCTGCCCCCAAGGCTGTGTGTTTGGCTTTACAGGCCGTTTTTGCGTAATACCACCATATTGGCGTACACAGAGATACTTTGGTTATGTGCTGGATACAATGCTGTGCTTATTTTATAATAACAATACATTTTCAGTTTGCCCCACACATCTCAAACACCAGAGAGACTATTTCTCCAGTGCAACTGCCCCTTTCTCAGTGGGGAAGGGGCAGGGGACACTGGGTGCAGGGAAAGCACAACAGCATGAATATTAGTGATGGAAATCAGTGAGTTACACGTGTTGTGCTTGTGAATAATCACAGGCAGATTTCCCTAGCTGTCTCTTTTGATTTAGTGGCTTTAGTGCAAGAAGAAAACAGATTAATCTGCGGAGCCAGCGGGTTTGCTGGTGTTTGTGGGTTATAATTTTGCAAGGATGTGAGCAGGTTATTTCTCTTCTGAGGGCAAGTTTTGTGTTTCTCCTGCTGGTTTTCTGTGGGTGCCCAGAGCAAAGTTGTCAGGAGAAGCCTCCGTGGGAGAGGTGACCGGGTGCATGGCCTTCTGCGTCCCCCTCAGATGCCTGCCACCGTGCCCTCCCACGCTCTCACCTGAGCAGAGCACTCTCAAAGGCTTCCAGGAGTCGCCAAAAATTCCATCTGATCTGCCAGCTCCAGCCGGGAGGTGTGGGATAACTGGGATCCCCAACCACTGCGCTCCAGCCAGAAGAACCTTCTGTTCCTGCAGTGCAGAAGAGCCCCAGGGAGGTCTCCTGGCTCCGTACGAGCTCTTAAGTTCCCATTTCTAAAAAATACAAGATGTAGAAATTACAGCAGTTACCACCTTCCTTATGAGGCTCAAAACCCTGAAGATTATAAAAACCCCTCATGGTCCAACAAACATTATATAATCAGATTTATTTTTTTCCTAAATCTGTTTAGAGAAACTTCCAAGTGCCTGTGAGATGCAGCTTGTAGCCTAAGAAGAGGGATGATGTAGGGGTGTCAAAGCTATACTGCTAGCAGCTGCTAGCAAATTAAGATATAGATTTGCAAACCTTCCAGCACAGAAGCGGTCCCACGGGGGAAGTCAGCGGCAGGATTGCGGGAGATAACGTGCCCGGGGAAAGCGGTCTCATACATTGCTGGGGGTGTGCCGGGCTCTGGGCGCGCTGCCGCCCTCAAGCATGGAAATATATCGGGCTGATAAGTGTCTCCCCAACGCAAGCGTTTGGCAGCACAGCCAGAGTGCTGCAGATGTTGGGTTTATTCCTAAGAACTGGAGGAGCAGCATTGGGCAGTGCCGCCTGCCGGCTCCATTGAGAGGTTTGGGGGGTTATTTCTGAAGCTTTGCTTTTCACACCGCCCAGGTATTTGCAGTAGCCCCATAAATGGGTGCACACTGCAGTGCTGGGCTGGTCAGGGCTCCTCTGTCCCTGTTTCAGGGAGCAGGTGTGCTGGCAGAGCCAAGCCTCGGTGCCTGCTTACTGGGAGCACTGGAGGAGGAAGCCTATGAGCACCTTCAGCAATCTTTGTGTCTTTTACTGAGATTCATCCTGGTCAGGGGAGAAAGGGCAAGACCGATTCCCAAGGAGCATCCTCAGCAAGGTCCTTGTACGGACAGGGGAAGGGGTTGCTTGCCAATGTTTTGGAAAGCTTTGTGCTGAGGACCTAAATAGTGGGGAAAGGCAACGGGGAGGTTCAGGGCACCTGTAGCAGCCCCAGAGCCCTACGGGTAGTGTGTCTCCATGCCAGCGCATCTCTCACACAGTGGTTGCTGTGCCGGAGCAAGCAGAGACATGGTTAAGGCAGTGTTAGCTCTCTGGGGGGTGGCTGAGCAGCCCCCATCCTCACCACAGAGGGGATGCTCCCCAGACCCTTTGGAAAGCAAATCTCCAGGCAGGGCTCTGCCCTATCAGCGCATCACTGTTTCTGAGAAGGTTAACCTGCAGAGTTGATTTTCCCACCCAGACATCCAGGGCACGCTCAGTCACCTTTCCAGTCTCCCATCACCCCTTTTCCAGGGAACCAGCCAGATACCTCCTCTCCATCCCCTACAAGACACAACCCAAAAGCTGTGATGACCACCTCAACAGCTTTCTATCTGGGCTCCAGCTCTTTTCTACCATAAGCCACGTGTGTGAAGCAGAGGCTGAGATAATGGTACCTACATCGCTGCAGACTAGCACACAATAATAAAAAAAAAAAAGGCAGCAGTTTGCTTTTTTATGCATGGATTAAGTGGATACATACAGATATTAGCACATCTGCTATTCAAGTGTCAGGCACAGGAATAGCTTCACAACCCCAGACTCGCTAGAAATTAAATGAAAGGGAATGTGAAGGATTTGTAAAGCCCAATAAGAGAGAATTGGAAGTTAGCAGAGAAGAACGGATGAAGATACTGTTTTTTTTTATAATGGGATTATATTATCGTCTATCCTGAGATATCCAAAACTTGGTTCATTTGTGTTGTATGTCTGGCCATGCTAATGGTGAGTCGCTGAGGCTGAGTTATGAGAGCTCGCGGGCTCTCATAACTCAACGGTCTTTGCTAAGGCACAACGTGAGGAAAGGGCTTGGGCAACAGAAAGCTCAGTCACTAGGGCAAAACATGGAAGGATGCTTACTTGGTGACACTGGTGCCACGATAAACTGAAAGGGTGCATATGTGCTGCTTAAATGAAAGGATGCTCTCCGTGCCTTGGAGGAATATGCTATTTTAGTCTCTAAATAGCAAACAGCAGGTTTTGGCTGCTGATCAGAGATTCAGAAGTGACATGAGGAGTTGACACAGCAGTTGGCTATTTCCTACTTCGCAGCCTTGTGATTAATAGGCTGGGTTTGGGAAATGCTATCACAAACTGCACATGGGGACCCTACCACGCCGAAAGCACCTTCCCAGAGACCTCACACCAGCTCCACCACATGCAGGAGCCTGGCCCAGCACAGTGCTCCCTCAAAATCCTCCTCTTATTCAGTACAAGCACCTGCTCGGTGGTGTAGACAAGATCTACAGTTGCATCCTGTAACTCTAAATTATTGTTCTTACTGCTCAGTTCATAGAGAAGGGACCCACAGAATCACCTTGCAGAAGAGGCCCCTGCCAAGAGACTGGTTTTCTCACATTTTAGCGGTAGCTTACAGCACAGGGTTTTTTTGCGGGGGAGGAGGGTGGGCAACAGCTGGCTCCATCCTGCCAGGGCATCCTGGCTTCACTTCGGAGATGAGGATGCGAAGGACAGTCACATCGGTCCCCAGGCTGAGTCCTCACCTCAGAGCACCGAAGAACAATCTTCAGCTTGCTTTCCAGGTTGAAGCTCTATCTCAGATCCTCACCGCGTGAAGAACTTGGCTGAAAGACCCAGAAGAACCAAGCACAGCACAAGGCTTGTCTGCAGCAGTTCCAGAAAACGGCAGAAGCTCCAGAAGACAAGGAGAAAGCAAGAAGATAATGCAGCGCTTGACCAGCTGCCTGAGATGCTGGAAAAGAACAGGTAGGAAAGGACATTGTCTCTGAAAGCTGTGAGGGCTGGGAAGGGCAGGAGATGATGCGGTATCCATGCTGTTTTCTCTGGGAAGCTGTTGAGGTGGATAAGCCCACCTCTAGGCATGGGTGTGGTCATGGCCCGTGTCCACTGGGGATCCCCCATGGAGCTCTTGGGGCACCAGAAGCAGCCAAACAGGTTCCCTCTCTGTGCCCTGGAGTGGCTGGAGAGGCAGAGCATGTGGAAGAGGTGTTGGAGCACCACCGATCTGCTTTCCAGGGCTTGGGCTGGGGGTACAGACTCTTCTGGGCTCCACCTGAGCACCAGGAGTGGTGTTCCACTAGAGGGTGGCAGTGAGGTGAGGCCATGCCACATCTACCCCCGCCCCACCTGCTAATTGACAATTTTCCTGACGCTCTGCATGAAACACAGCCCCCAAGGAGGAGAGCTGGCCTGGGGGCACTGAAAGGGCTGTAAGACACCACCGACTGGACGCAGGAGCCACATTCTCCCACACCCTGTACCACCAGCCAAACTTCAGCAGAGGTGGGGGTAGCTCTGGGCTTCTGTTGTTTGTTTTTGCAAAAAACATTTACATCTGTAGGCAGGGAAAAGGAGCCCATTCACTGTCCCATGATGTGCTCTGTGCCTTAATCATCATACTGCCATAATTGCTCGAGAAGATTTTTCCTGATGCATTTATGTACTCCACCTGATTAGTAGTCATATAACAGCAAGCAATTTGCCATAATATTCTGAGAGCGCTTAATTTTCTCTTTGATGAAAGAGTTGTAAATGTAGGCACCTGTACTCAACAGTTCATCTGATTACTTACTTCATTATTGTCATACTTTCCATTATTATTTGATATTTGCAAACAGCACTATTAGAGTGATCCACTGCCTAGTGCCCACTGAAAGGAACGCAGGTGCTTTTCTCATAACTACATAGTGATGTGTTTTCCATACATCCTCCTCATGCCAAAGTTCTATTTAAGATGAGATGCACTGGTGATCAAGTTTCTTTGAGAATGGGCTCCCGGGGGACAAAGGAGGACACGGAAGATGAAAGCATTGCAGTACAGTAACCTTACCAAGATATACAAGACTTAATGCTCTGACAAATAACTAATAACCTCTATACCATGAATAAGTGTTTTCTTCCAAACATCATTGAACCCGAGCTTGTTTTTCACACAATGGAACCCAGGTGACAGCAGGCAGACGGCAAGTGCACTAAGTGACATGCATGTCCACACACCAGGCACTCTCTGAAACTGGGGACATTTAAAGTTCCAGCCTTCCCCAGTCCAGGTCCCCGCCTGGCAAGTGTTTGTGATAAGAGGAGAGGTGAGGGGAACAAAGCTACATTTTCCTTGCAAGCCTGAAAAACCTGCTAAAAAGTCAAAACAAATCATCAAGAGCAACACCTGCTGTTCATGGGTTCCGTTAAGGTGCTTCTTTTTGACCTATAAATCTAAGTGCAAGCTGCTCAGGAGACCCACCTAACGTCACAGCACTTGGGTATCTGCCACCAGCCTGGGAACTTCTGTTTCTGTCCTACCAGCTGGCTCAGCGACACTGGTGAAAGGAGAATGTTCCCAGGCTGCTCAGTCTGTTAGAATTTCCTCAGACACTGATAAATTTACTGTATCACACGTGATATAATCTAACGATCTCCTAACAATGAGTACCTCAAAGCCACCCAGGGACGCAGACTCCCCACGCAGCCAAACACATGGCACTTACAAACTGCAACACACACGTAAGACACATCAAGTAGTAGAGCTGTAGCATAGGTCTTGGCCATTTTAGTTATCCACATTCATTAGAAGTTAAACTTTGACATAAAGTATATATAAGGTGTTTAGTTATCAACACTGCTATAAATTCATATCAAATTTGTCAATTACAGTTACTAATGGCTTGTAGCCTGTGGAGGTTGCTCAGTACTAGTTACATCTCCGACTTCACTGTCTATTTTCATCTCTTTAGCCTTTTGCCATCTTTTATTGACAGAAGAGCACACAGATTTTTTAAATGTCTCCATTCATATTGACTAAAACCTCAAGCTGAGTTATTTCAAAGGCTTGAGCAGTTCAGAGAACATATAAAATTAATTTAGATGTCTTGCTTGCTTTTCTATTAAAGGGATTCTGCAAAAGGGGGAAAAAAAATTACAGTATAAGCATATTCTTCCCCAATGTAGTTGTTGGTTACAGGTATTGAAGATATGTCTCAAGGTTTTGATATTTGGGTTCTATGGGAAAGCAGCACAAACAAAGCACAGGAATATTCACCTGTTTCCAGCACAGATTGATTCAGAGCTTATAAAACTCTGTGAGAACTGCTCCAAATAAATATAACATCACAAAAGATTTTCTTGGCTGTAGTGCCACAATACCTGTGCCTGGAAGGACATTTTTAGAAGGAATCCCAGAAACCAAAATAGACCCAAGCTAAGATGTTCCCATTACCTGAAGTACAGGGTTTCCCAAACTAATTTCATGAATTCTAAATGTAAAATTTAAATTGAAAATATTTATAGCATTCTATTTTTAATTTTAAAATATTTCTTTCATATATGATATGAATAGAAGCATTTTCAGTGGTATAGTGTATGCATACAAAGGTACCAGCCCATATAGTGATTATCTATTGCTCTACAAATGTCTAGAGGCTGACATCAGAAGAAAATCCTCTGACTTGCAGGATCCCTGTTGGCTCTTTCTTATTATCTTAATATCCTCTGCATACCCACACACTGGTGATTTAATCATTTGCCCTAGTACCTTCTCAGGTACTTAATTTAGGCTTCCAGCTCTGTAATTTTCCACCTGCGTGTGGGGGAGAGGTGCTCCGTTTACCACCCTCCAGCCCTCTCCATGGATTCCTCACCACCCCATGGGTAATCCCCACCCATTCAGGGGGTTTCTGGGGCAATTCAGCAAGTATTCTGGGGTGGATTTTGTCAGTCTCCCACAGCTTGAAAACATCTAATTTATCTAAGTATACTTTAATCTTTTCTTTCCCTGTTATCCCCCTGTTAAAATTAATTGCAGTAAGTGTCTGGTCACAATTAGCCTTTTTCTGAAGGCTGAAACAATAAGGCATTGAATAGTTTAGCCTTCATTCGAGCTTCCCTTCGCTTCTTGGTACCGGGGCTACGCACGCCTTTGTCTTTCCCTTATTTCTGATGCATTTCTAGACGCCTGCCTTTTTTCCTGTTATGTTCTTTGCCCGTTTTGTGCCTTCTCTGCTTTCTGATTTTATCCTTACAGGCAGAAGTTTACTCCTTTGTATTCATCCTTAGTCATCTGTTCTTATTTCTGGTTTTCTGGAGGATTCTTTTTATTTCTCCGTGTCCTCAGAGGGCCGCAGAGCAGCCTCGGGAATGCCTGACTTCCCTTTGCAACAGGAGGCTGTTGTCGTGCCTTTAAAGCAGCTTCGCTCCGTAACAGCCAGTTCTGCTGCAGTTCCTTCTGCCTTTGAATATCCTCCCGGGGGGCCCTCGCAGCTGACTCCATTGAAGTCTGCTTTTTTGAACTCCGTTGTCATTATTCCGTTGCTCTCCTTCCTTCCTTCCTTTAGAATAACAAAGTCCATCATTTTGTATTGGTTTATGGTCATTATCACCCAAATTACTTTCTGCCTTCGGTTTCTCCAGCAGCCTTTCTTTTGGTAAATATCGAACCTAAACCAGCTGTCCGTGCCCTTTCATAATGCTTTTCCAATAGGCCCGCAGGCGATTTTTCTTAACTGAGATAAGTCAACATACGTTCAGGGAGCTGAGTACCACTGTGTGGGATTACCTGTGTAACTGGGACCGGAGTGTTGGTCACCCGGCCGAGAGAGCCGGGAGATGAGAGTACGAGTGTGGGGGTGGGAATGGAGCAAATCCAGCCTTCCCAAACTCATCCGTTGACTCCCAGTGCCAGAAAAACACACACAATCGTTTTCACTCATTTTTCAAGTCTGTGCATTCTCTGCTATCTTGATCGATTAATAATTATATAATTATAATATATAATATTATAATATATTATCTATTATAATATATAATATAATATAATATAATATATATAATAATTATTAATAATTATAATTGATCAATTCCAGCTCCTTGTGCTCTCTTTAAGGGATTTACATCACTCTCATAGACTCATCCTTACTCCAATGAAACCATTTTCTCCCCTCTCGGGGCATGCTCTGTGGGTACAGCTCCAGCTTTGGCAATCAGAGGTGACCCGCAGAGGTTGTTAGCACTTGCCCAATGAGTTTTACAACTTAGTTCAGAATTTTTCACCAGCTTTAACTACCTTGTACTGAACGTTGCCTGGCTTGGCTGCCAGATGGGAAAGGCTAGCACTTAACTGTTGCTTCTAATTTTGGACGGACAGATTTCTTGATTCAGTTGAAATGTTTAAATAACAATCTTCAGATGAGTCATTCAGCGGTTCGGGTGGATGCCTCCTGACGTTCAGCCTGTTCTAAAGTTCTCATCTGCAGAAAGATAAACTTCGCCATGTGCTCAAGCACGGGGTTGGAGCCCGGACTCAGGTGTTTGAAACGCTTGCTTCTGTAAAATAAAACACACAGGGTACAGAGCATCCCAGGCTTTTCCTGTTGGAGGGTGTGTGTTGATTTAATTAATTAATTTACATTGCCTTCCATCAATACTGATACTCTGCAAATCAGATAGAAAAGTTGTAGTTCTGGGTGAGGAACTTTCATTGTAGTGAAAGCTTGTGCCACGTTAAATACAAAGTATCTCCAGATCCATTTTCACATCACCCTGGGTTTTGATGTAGAGGGAATCTGTTCAGAAAACCAGTTTTTATGGAAGGAAAAAATTTTGAAATTTTTCCGTCAGTGCTTTCCAGAGAAGCAAAGGAACTTTTACTGCAAGTAAATCATAGCCGTGGTGACTCCTCACCACACTGCCATGCTGGAGAAACCAGAGCCCAGGAAGGCAAGTCACACACCGTCACTTCCCCCTCCCAACTGTGCCAGTTTGAGACCTTAGAAAATACAGGAGCCCCACTAAACCACATTTCACCAAATATCTTTACCAAGGGACAGGGTTGGTAGCAGATGCCAATGTCTCCGAGCGCCTGGGAGACATTTTGGGCTGGCTGTGTGACGTGAAGGTTGGACCACCCCGGCCAGCTCTGGCTATTGCCTCCTTGCAGGGCATGTCCCACCTTGGAAAGCACTATGGATTCTGCTCTCTCCCCACCCCTCACACTCAGGAGATGGTGAGCAGGATGATCAGGAAGGACCAAACTCCACAGCCTGAAGCAGAGCATAATCTACTGCCACCAGAACAGTCCCTACGTCCAGAAGCAGTGTCAAGGTGTCTTCCCCCTTTGCTCTGTGGGGATCCATAAATTGCTGCCAGAACACACTCTCCCCCGCCAGCCAGTGCCGAGGGGACCCCAAAGTCTCACCTGCTTTCATCCACCAAAGGTGTTTTAAGACGTCTCCCTGTGGGGTACAAATAAAGTGAAATGAGAATAAGACTCATTTCACTCCTCCATAAATGCTGCCCGACACAAAATCTTTACAACACAAGTTGGGAATGTCAAACACATCACAGTATCCTCATACCAAATGATTAAGTTCTCCAGCACCGAGCCAGTCCACCAGCAGCCTTTCCTAATCATAAATCATCTCCATTCTCTACAAATCAAGGTGCCTGCTAGAAATAGCACTTTCTCCCGGGGCTCTGCCAGATGATGCTAATGGCATTGATCACGTCTCGTTGCAGGCGCATCTGACTAATCCGGGTTTGTCTGCCCATGATTGCTCATCTTCTCCTGCGCCGGCTCCATCAGCACCCTGCCGAGCACCTCAGCTCTCCAGATAAACCAGCCTCCCTGCTGCCAGAAATCAACCGCACGCCCTGGAAAACTAACAAATACGTAGATTAGATCAGTGCAACGGCAACATCCCTGCCCATAACCCCTCCTTAGGGGTCAGTTTCTTTCCTTATCAAAGTATGGAAGCCTCCTGAGTCCCAAGGAGTCACAAAGGGTCTTCTGGGAGCACAAGGGTCAAATATGATTAATTTTCCAGGTACTCAGACCTTAAGCCAGGCACTCACTGGGTGTCTGCTGCCTGAGCACACAGCACTTCAACGTGCCGAAGGA
This sequence comes from Numenius arquata, assembly GCF_964106895.1. Classification (NCBI taxonomy): domain Eukaryota; kingdom Metazoa; phylum Chordata; class Aves; order Charadriiformes; family Scolopacidae; genus Numenius; species Numenius arquata. Next base: position 69,720,391 of record NC_133581.1, on the reverse strand, counting down.
AAGGATGCTGTGCATTCACTTGGAAAGGATGAGTTCATATGGCTGGTTTGGACCAAAACATCTGGGCCTGCCAATGATCCCATCGAGGAGTTCTGCCAGGAGAAATGCCCTCAAAAAAAAAAAACCAACAAAGAGCCTGCTTTAATTGGCAAATGTTAAACCAAACTTAACCTCCCACCCCAGAAAGGAAAAAAAAAAAAAAAAAAATCAGCACTCTGTGAACTGCAGACTGTTTTCTAGACAAATTCAATTGTCTGGTCTCAGTCACTTTGGATTTGCGGAGTTCCCAGGAACAGCCGCTGCCTTTCCCGAACGGAAAAAACTCTGTTTTACCCTCTTCCCTTCAACACGTTTGCACGGGAAAGCTGGCTGATGTGTCATGGTTGGCTGATATAAATTAACATTACCACAATGTTCGTTAGAGGGTTTGGTTGCATTTGTAATAATGGTCCTTAGTAATTAGAGTTACCAAGTGATCTATTCCAGTTTCATCAAACGACGCTGAATCTGCCTCTGAAATGAAAACAGGCTCCATTCTGGATTCTTTTAGTTTATGAGACTATTATTTAAAAATCTATTTTTATTCAACAGTGAAACCAAAACATGTTGATAGAATGAGGCAAAACCCTTAATTTTTCACACAGCAATTGCCCAGCCAAAGCATGTCCCTGATAAATTCTGACACAAGAGAATGTAATAAACGTTGTATGGTTACTATTTATAGAAAAAAAGACCTAATCAGGATAAAATAGGAATAATGTGCTATATTTCTTCTTTTGCCCAAAATACTTAATTTGTATCATATTATTAAGTCTTTGAAAATACAATTTGGTACCAGTACCACGCATTATTCCAAGCAAATGTAAAAACCACCGAAACTTGAGGTAGGTGAACTTTGCATATTTGTGGAGCTCCCGTGGCTGCACAGATTGCAGGGCCAGGAGGGACCACCCCAATCATCTGCTCTAGCCTCCTGCAGAACGGGGGCCACAGAGCCTCTCGCCACGATTCCCGCTCTCCACTCACCACCCCTGGGTGAGCTGGCAGGCACATCTGCAAAGCCATCCTCTTCCCATCCCGAACTTCTCATAATAAACTCTTCCTCCATCCAGCGGTGACCTCATATTTTAACTTTTCTTTTCCCCCTCCTCTAAAGAACAGCCATGCATGTCAAAAATAAGTTCTACTTTCAATAATAATGAGAAAATAAACCTTTTTTTGTAGCAGCAGGTTGTCTACGATCACAAAGAAATGAACCACAGGCTACTGCAGAATCAAGCCCTAGAAGTAAAACATGGAGAACTGTTGGAAAGTAAGGTTACCTTGATGATAATTAATTTTTTTAGTCGTGAAAGGCAAACGAGATCTGCAGCAGGCTCTCAGGACTCATACTATTGCATTTTTATTAGGATACACTTAAATAAAAGCTGGCTTTCACTGGAGGAGCCCCGAGTTTTCTGCCAGTCACCGGGTTTGGATTAGATAAATTCCACAGAAGCTTTTTCCAACCTGCTTCAGACGTGCTTTGCTACCTCCAGCAAAAGACAGAGCACAAAGGCGATGCTGAGGAAGGTGACCCAGCCTTTAACAGCAGGTCACATTCAACAAATACAAACTCAGAAGGAAAAAGTTGTGGATGGACAAAATGAGACACAGAAATTTAATTATCTGAGCTGCACAACAAGCCCTTGGTAGAGACTAGAACTTAACCTAAACTCATCAGTCATGGTTCAGTTCCTTGATTTCTAAATACCTCCTCCTTTATCATGAAAAATGTGCCTATTCTTCCTCCCATTTTCTTGTCTTCTCATTTCTTAGGGCTTAAAAAATGTTACCATTGTCTGCAGTTTTGTTAATAAAGAAAATAAACATTTCAGCACTTCTAAAAATTAATGCCAGAGGATGTCTCATAATTTGAAAACAAACTTGTTTTCTTTAGTAATTTTATTTGTCTTTTGTTAAACTGATTCATGTATCATTACCACGAGAGAAAGAGGTAGAAGGATGAAAACCCAAGGTGGCCATCTAAGTTGAGGTGCCTGATTTACCAATATTGGCAACATTACCTGAACACAGGACTAAAACTTCCTCTTCCCCTGGACCCCGTTGTCCAGCAGGGTTTTTTTTCAGAATTTCCTATGGCAAAAAGGAAAGAAAGAAGTTAACTGAAGCTCACTCATGTGAGTCAGCTCTTGCTGGAAAGTGATACCCGAAGGAGAAAATACAATGGTGTAGCGCTATCTTTGTAGAACAAAATCGTTAACAACAAAATAATCGCTATTTGTGTAGCTCCAAGGAACAAGGGAGTTTTGTTGCTGTTCTCATTAATATCCTATTAACACAACTGGCTGTTTCTCCATGTGGAAAAGAGCGTTAAAGCAACAGAGAAGATTGAAGTCAGGCGGTGACCCAACATGGGGAAGACAGCAATCAGGTGTCGGGAGCTGCTGGGAGGGCACCACCGAACCTGGACCTCCCGCGAACATTGGGCATCCCCGGGATCCAGCACGAGCATGCACCGCATCCCTGCCTGCTGTGATTTGAGGAACCCACAACAACTTATTGTGGTTTAGATAATTACTCTATCACACAATGACCCCTCTCCACCCAGAAAGGGGAATTGGGGAAAAACAAGGAAACCCGAGGGTTGAAATATAAACAGATTTAGTAGATAAGACTAGACGATTAACATTAATAACACTAAGGAACCAATATTAATCCCAATACAAAAATAAAATACACAAGTACTATACTGAGCCCATTCCCCCAGCAGAAGCCATGCACTCCCCGCAGGGACAGCCAATGTGGGACCCTGCGAGCGCTGTGGCTTCGGGAGGAAGGGAAGGGCTCAGGGCTCCGGCACCGGGACAAGGAGTTCTCAGGATCCCAGCCATCGAGGGAGAGAGAGAGAGAGAGAGAGAGAGAGGACTCCTCAGTAAACTTTCTAATTTATATTGAATATGATGTTGATGGTATAAAATAATCCTGTTGGGAACTTGGGTCAAGTGCCCGGGTCTCACTTCTCCTCATCCCCACACCCGGGGAGCTCAAAAACACTGAGACCTTGAACCTGCACCCCAGAGCTGGCTATAGAGTAAATATTTTCACCAGTTCAGACACTAGAGTCTTCTAAAAGTGCAGTTTTCCCAAGCATTAGGAGATAAATTAGTCCTGTGTCACTCAAACCAGGACAGTACCATGTGGGGCTTGGAGACAACCAGCAGCTCCTCTCCATCGCGCCTGGGATCACCTTCCCCACCAGGGTCCAGGAAGGGAGGCAGCCTCCCCCGCCACCCCAGGAAACCTGCCCCTATGTTCCTGCAGCCTCCAAGCACACAGGCCCAAGATCCTCTCGCTCCCCTCAGCCAACAGAAAGTCCCAGCTGTTTACATGCAAAAACTTGTGTTTACTTAGAAACCAGCCAAATATTCTGTCTTCATCATTTCTCTCCATCCTGGGGAAAAAAAAACAAAATACAAAAAAAAACCAACCAACCAACCAACCAAACAAAAAAAACCAAAAAACCACCCCAAAAAAACCCCAAGAAGTGTCTGAAATCTGATTGAGATGGAAGCTTTTTCCCTTTAACTTTCTGCAAATAATTTCCTCTCTCCCCCTGCCCGGGAGCTGCACCTGTGTTCCAGGGGATGCCAGCTTCAATCAGGACCAAGTGAAAAGCTGCGCTATAAACACGCCATCATCCAGCAAGTAACAGGCATCATGTGAATTATGCTGATGTGCTTGGTCCATATTTCACTACTGCCAATATCACCAAATGGCTTGTGTGAAGCAAAACACTTCAAAACACTCTACAGACTTGGCTCATCTGATTTTCACCCCGTACTACTGGAAACTTCTCCTGAAATATTGCCTGAGGGAAGTGTAAAGAAGAGCAAATTAACAAATGTCTCCAATCCTGGAAAAGAAATGCAGAAAAGACATTTCCAAGGGGTCTTCTCAGAGACCTTCCTGGCCCCGCAGGGAGACTGCAGAAGACACTGAAGCTGAACCACTTGATATATGATTGGCATAACAATGGGGGGGAAAAAAAAAAAAAAAAAATCAGTTTTGCAGCACATTGTGGGATGGAGGCTGTGTAAATGAGCCAAACCACTTCTCCCAGGGAAGGGAGCTAATGGGCTGGGTTAGAGGATGGCTGGCACATCCAGCAAAGTGCTCAATTTAACACCAGAAGGTTGGGCACTAACAAGGCTCAATATAGTGAGAAGAAAAGGGAAATAAAGCGGGGCAGAGAAACCTATTTGCCAGGAAACTGAGAGGGTCAGGTCTAGTCCTGCAGCCTTGTCACCAGTTTTAATCAGTGAATGAAACGTGGATTTGTTGCTGATGATGCCCATGGATAACAGAGACGTTATCAACGGTAAATACCATGGGGGATGGATTCATGTAGCATCATGGTTTGAGGTCCTAGTACGCAATGAGTTTGAAAGACCTCTCGGTAGAGAACTTGGAATATGGAAACTCCACACTGGTATGTAATGTCAGGTCAAATTAACATCTCCAACAAGCTTTAGGTGTTTTTGATCCTGCTTTGGAATGAAACAGCCCAGCTGCTCCGCAGGGAGCTGCCAGTCCTTCTCTCCACGCTTCGTGGGGCCACCGGCGTAGGACCTGGGTGTGAAAAACATGAGTGAGCATCGGTGAGATCGCATCAGGGTATGCAGCACAGCACAGGTTCACTGCAAAACCCCACCATCCTGCTCTCTCGGCATTAAAAAGCCTTCGACAAATTAGAGAGAGGGCAGAAAAGAGCTACAAAAATAATTTGACTATTAGAGAAAGTTCTTTACCCGGAGAGATTTAAGGAGTTTAATCTGTTTGGTTCATCAGAAAGACGATTAGGAGAAGCCTTGATTACAGTGTATAAGTACCTTCACAGGGAGAAAACAACAGGTATTAAAGGTCTCTCTAATCTAAGCAAGGCAGGCAGAACAAGCAGCTATGGGCAGGAGCTGAATCCAGGCAAATTCCAAGAAAGCCAGCACGCAGCCCGAGGAGCTGGTGTGATTAACCACTGCGAAGCAAACATAAGAGAAAACAGCAAATTTAGCTTTTCCTCTCCTTTAGAAGAAATCTCCAGATAAAAAACCGGAATATCCAGCATCCATTCCCTAACAGAGCCAGCAAAAGCACATCTAAAGGGTTACAAAACCCTCCCGCTGTTTTGATTCCATTTCTCGAGGCTCATGGCCGGTTCTTCTCCAGACCCTGGGCTGGACCCTGTGGAGGGTCCCCATTCCCAGAAGTGGTGTCCCCCAGGAGACCTGCCCCAGGGCAGACCTGCCTCTTCCATACTTCTCCTTGGCCTTTTGCAGAAAAAAAAGCCCTTGGTCCCTGCTCACCTCTAACCAGGAGTGCTTGGAGGCTTCGCTCCAGCCCATGCCATGTCCGTGTCCATGAGCCCAGGAGTGTGTCTTTTCACAACCAGCCATCACGGAGTTTGTTCAGCCTCTGAGGGAATGTATGACAAACAAACCACAGCCCATCTACTCACAAATAGCAAAGTTCCCAATGCATTTATAAATTATTTTTTAACTTTTATCCTGCAGCAATGGGTGGACAATGGCTTAAGCCAAGAGCTTCCATAAGGATATGCTGGAATTCTTGCAGCATTCACAGCTACAAAGCCACTACGCTGGCTCTCTCTGTTGTCATTCAGTAATTGCCTTTGGAATTTGTTTTCTTCCAATTGGAAAATTCTCTGCGGAGAATTCTGGAAAATTCTTTTTTTTTTTTTTGTTGTTGTTGGTTGGACTCGATAATCTCAAAGGTCCCATCCAACCAAAAATATTCTGTGATTCTGTGAGAAGCAGGAATAGTTTCTGTAAGATCAGTACGTGGTGCCACAGAAACACCTGCTGCGGGGAAGTATCAGGATATGGATTGTTTCTACAGCTCCACTTTGAGGCAGAAGTAGCCGAAATTCATAATTTGGGACTCTCTCTCCTCTCAGACTACCTCGGTACCAGGAACCTGGGGTTGAGCCAGGTCCTGCAGCCTGGGGACCTCCTGCACTGGCTGAAGTAAGGTGGGTTTTTCTCAGCCCTGCACCTTGGGCAGCAGGCTCAGCAGAGATCTGCCCATAATCCCACTCCAATTTATCGTGCCGTTCTTCTATCATTCTTTTAAATTATAATTATAATTCACTAATTGAATAGTATATGTGCAACACTAATTAATCCTTGGGTGGGCAGATAGATGAACAAGGTGGTGCCTCCCAAGGTAGGTGCTCTGAAGGCACGAACAGCCAAGGAGCTGCAGCAGCATCGCTCAGGCGCCGCAGCCCAGGAAAATCACTGCATCTCAATGAGGCTCCTGCTTCACAGAATCACAGAATATTTTTGGTTGGATGGGACCTTTGAGATCATTGAGTCCAACCAACAAAAAAACAAAACAAAACAAACAAACAAAAAAAAACCCACCCAAAAAATCCCAGAACACCAAACACCAAACCCAAACCAAAACAAACACCCACAACCACACCCCACCCCACCCACAAAAAGACACAAATCAAGAATCTCAGGCACTAGAGCATGCCCTGAAGTGCCACGTCTACACGTTCCTTAAATACCTCCAGGGATGGTGACTCCACCACCTCCCTGGGCAGGCTGTTCCAGTGCCTGACCACTCTCTCAGTAAAGTAATTCTTCCCAATATCTAACCTAAACCTCCCCTGCCCCAACTTTAGACCATTTCCTCTGGTCCTGTCATTATTCCCTTGGGAGAAGAGGCCAACACCCACCTCTCTACACCCTCCTTTCAGGGAGTTGTAGAGGGCAATGAGGTCTCCCCTCAGCCTCCTCTTCTCCAAACTAAACATGCCCAGTTCCCTCAGCCTCTCCTCATATGACTTGTTCTTTAGACCCCTCACCAGCTTGGTGGCTCTCCTCTGGACACGCTCCAGCAGCTCAATGTCCTTCCTGGAGTGAGGGGCCCAAAACTGACCACAGTACTCGAGGTGAGGCCTCACCAGTGCCAAGTACAGAGGCACCATCACTTCCCTGGTCCTGCTGGCCACGCTGTTCCTGATACAGGCCAGGATGCCATTGGCCTTCTTGGCCACCTGGGCACACTGCTGGCTCATGTTAAGCCAGCTGTCCACCAATACCCCCAGGTCCTTTTCTGCTGGGCAGCTTTCCAGCCACTCTTCCCCAAGCCTGTAGCGTTGCCTGGGGTTGTTGTGACTGAAATGCAGGACCTGGAACTTGGCCTTATTAAACCTCATCCCATTGGCCTTGGCCCATTGATCCAACCTGTCCAGGTCCCTCTGTAGAGCCTGCTGACCCTCAAGCAGATCAACACTCCCACCTAGTTTGGTGTCATCTGCAAACTTACTGAGGGTGCACTCAATCCCCTTATCCAGATCATCAATAAAGATATTAAAAAAGACCGGCCCCAAAACCGAGCCCTGAGGGACACCACTGGTGACCGGCCACCAACTGGATTTCACCCCATTAATTACAACTCTCTGGGCACGGCCATCCAGCCAGTTTTTTACCCAGTGAAGAGTACACTTGTCTATGCCATGATTCACCAGCTTCTCCAGGAGAACGCTGTGGGGGACAGTGTCAAAGGCCTTACCAAAGTCCAGGTAGACAACGTCCACAGCCTTCCCTGCATCGAGAAGGCGGGTCACATGGTCACAGAAAGAGATCAAGTTGGTTAAGCAGGACATCCCTTTCATAAAGCCATGCTGGATGGCCCTGATCCCTCGGCTGCCCTGCACTTGCTGTGAGAGCTCACTCAAGATGATCCTCTCCATGATCTTTCCCGGTACCGAGGTCAGGTTCTTCCCTACCAGCAGGAAGCCCAGGCATGTGCTCTCCAGCCAGGAATCCTTGTCCTTCCGGCTGCTGAGAAGACACAGGAAAATGCCTGCAACTGTCCTAGGATTTATCAGCTGGTGACATGAAGAGCACAAGCTCATTTCAGTCAAGCCGGCATATTTTTATCACTTCTATTAAAACAAACAAACAAATAAAAAAAACCACAAAAAAACACGAACAAAACCAAACACCACCACGATGCAATTAACTGTGGGTGGGAACACTTGGTTGTCTTAGCAAAGAAATGATATTATATTTCAATTTTGTTATATCGATGTTTAGTAAAATTAAGTTCTGAGGTACAAAACTCTATCAAGCTTAATCAGTGTTTTGGATGCTAAGACAAACTTAAATATACTTATCAATGAAAACGCACTATCAATTTTTTTGTTTTGTTTTAATGATCCTGGTTAATAAAGAGAAAATGATAGAAGAGGGATGATATTACAGTTGCAGCTGGGTTTGATTTAGCAATTTACCAGTAGAGACTTCATCTCACGACGGATGCTGTAACGCAGTGGGGGAGTTTAACAGATGTTTTCAAGGTGCAGGAGAAGAATGAGGAGTGTGGGCTGATAGAAGGCACCCAGGAAACAAGTCTGTGTGTCATCTGTAAGCCACGCCACGTGTGGCCCATATGGAAAGCTGGAATAAGGTTATGCATGGAGTTAAGTGTGTATAGATCATATAATTTATCGTATATGGCTTATTAAATATAGTGAGAATCTTGTAAATGTTGTAAGTGATGTGAAAAGCACTTCAGCTAGAGGAAGAGAGATCATCAAGGGTGATGCCGTCCCAGAGAGCGAGGCAGGGAGCAGTGTATAACCCCAGGGAGCTCTGTGCCATCACGCCTCATCCCATGGGATGGGAGAGCAAGGAAAAGCAGGGAGGAGGAAGAGGACAGACACAAACACACAGACACACTGCAGGGCACTGGTCTTCAGCAGGGCTAGAGGCAAATCCAGCCTCAAAAATACTCCCGGCAGGAGGTAGCGCTGGAGGAAGGAGCAGAGAAAACCACACTGGCTTCTCTTGGGATACTGATATAAAAGCAGAATTGCTTCTCTGTCTTGTAATTTTCATCCTAAGTTTATTTTTTACCACTTTATCATCCTCTTTTCAAACATTATCCTCTTATATCCCTGTCTACCGTTCCTGGTGGCTCTGTACATGGGCCATTGCTCCAGCAGACTTGAGAAGACCCTCTGCTCTCTCACAGTCTGTGCCAAAACATCTTGGGAGCACCTCCCAAAGCCATCTTGGATTGGAATTACTTTTTCCGGAACCCAGAATCCCACAGAGCTGGTTTTTGACTATTGATTTGTGTTACTTACAGCCTGTCAGCCTGGAAATGCTGCACACAATGTATTCATGGATCAGAGTCCTGGTTCGACTGAGATTTCTTCTTGTTTTCTCTTCCGCTTGTACCCAACTAATCTACTCTCACTTGGAATACATCATAACTTCTAAATTGCATAGTCCGCTACTTTCACTATTAATTTATCTTTTTTAATCCCTACCTTCTGCACACTCCCTTCCCTTACCCTGGGTAAGGGGTACACTCCTACCCCTTACCCTCAATTTCCCTACCTGTTATGGTTTTGTGCCAGAGTCACTGCTGGAAAGCCCAGCCTCAGCCTCCCCCAGTGGTTCCAGCCCAGGACCAACCTCGCGCCATTCTACCCTTCAGTCCCTCTGTTTCCTCCTGTACCGAGTCACACGTCCCCCAGGTTACGTACCAGTTTTCCTTGGGACATGGTACCAAATGCTCTTCCGAAGCCTTAGAGAAGATCTACTGCATTCCCCATGCTAGAAAGTCAATTAGGCAAAGACATCCACCCCGTGGGTGTGCCCTGGTAAGCCTTAGGCGGAGGCAATGGGATGCGCAGTGTGTAAATACACATCTACAATTAAAGAAGGCTCCATGCAGCAGTTTATTGGCATCATCCTCTTTCATCATTCTCAGACATGCCTTATAGTATCATTGATGGTAAATTATTTTCCCAGATTATTATAGTCTGTCTGGTGAAATTTGAGGCAGATAACACAATCACTGTGTCAATAAGCAGTCAATGCAGGCACTGTGGGAGGTGTAATAGCTTTTCATGGCAGTTCCTAGAGAATTGATTAGCACTTGGCTCATTAGCTCAATAGCAATCAATGACTCTAAACAGCTTAGATACAATTCTTGCACATCAGAATTGCATAATAAAAATCCTTATGACAGATTTACTCAGTACACATTTGCAGCACCACGTTCCACACGGGAGAGAAGAGATTCAAAAGGGCTGGGATGTGGGAGAGGCGGGTGAGGAGGAGGGAGCACGGGGAGTTCTCAGATCATGGAGGTGCTCAGCACCTTCCTTCCATGCGCAAACTCTCCACCGCTCCCGCTCCAACGGGTCCTGATGAATCCTGCCTGCTCCCTGCCACCTCACACAGCAGGAGGGGTTCGTCGTGCTACGGAGGAGAGCATCCACAGCATGTGCCTTTGGCACAACCTGCTCCTTGAATGGGGCCAAGAAAACATGACCCATGGATTCAGACAAGTCCTTCTTAAAAAGGTCAATGTACTTAAAATAAAGTGGTTTAAAGCTCAAGTGCTTCATGTTACAGAGAAATTAAAATGCTTTCCAAATACTTTTGAAAACATTAAACCAAGACACAATTATTTTGAACCACCCTAGATTTTCACCTCCCCTATGGAAAATTCTTCTCTCTAATGAAGAAAACAGACAAGTGAAATTCAAGAACGCTCAAGTCTTGCTGCTCACTCCCATGGAGACCCAGTATCAGGTGTCTCACAAGGTCCAGCAAAGAAGGATTAAGGGCTTTGTGGAAAAAGAAAAAACAAAACCAAAATAAGACATCCCCAGGTCCCCACATGGAGAGTGGTAAAAACAGAAGGCCTGAAGGACAAGGGACAGGTTAGAAGCAAGCAGAACTGTGCCATATTGATTAATTTAATAAACAAATAACTTAATGAAAAAATGTTATGTATGGCTGGAATGTAGTTGTACCTTTATACTAAAGACTTAATGAGAACAGCTCCTACGGGCTCTCACTGATGTTTGTAAGCTGGGCCCTGGGAACTAGGCTGCTAATGAACTTCTGTAAGCTGTAAGTGATAATTGGGTAAGAGATTCAGCAGAAGGAGATGTTGTTGGGAACCATTCAACAACAAAAGTGGTACCAAAGGAGCGAGGAAAATTCCTGCTAGAGACCAGATCTTGGATTAATGTTTTTCTAAGTGACACCACCCATCAACTCCCATCAGGTCTTAGAAATCCTGAACTTTTCCCAGACCTTCACCCCTTTACTTATTAAAACACTAATTACATAAAAAAGAAACATACGGACAAAGACCTTGGTGAAGGAGAGACTCAGATATCTGATGCATCGTTCATTTTCCCATTTACATGAAAAAGAGGAAAGCAAGAGGAAGCGAGTGAATGAGGTTTTGTCTTTTATAGCTGAATTAATACAGCTGTGGCTGTAAGGTCTCGTTTGACTAACCGAGCAGTCTCCCAGCCGTTTGATGAGCCCTTGATAAAGTGCTTGATAAAGGACTGAATTTGTCTGGTGCCGGCTGATTAACTGCCCAGTAAACAGTTGATAGATAATAAACAAGGGGCAGCAGAACTGGAGACAACCCAGAAGACAGCACCCATGAAAGCAAGATAGGCGATCTTTTTGTTACCAAAGATTCATCATGGTACAAGGACATTTTAAGACTCATATACTACAGTTATGACAGACAGAATATTTACTTTAAAAACTGGACAAAAATTCACATATTATTTTAATTCCCTTGTTCTCTTCCCCCCCCTAAGAATTGTAAAATTGCCATTATGCAAAATATCAGCCTAATTTATTTTGAAAAATATTCCTGATTTTTTTTGCAAATGTGTTTAATACTGAAAATTAATTTTAAATCATTAAGTCATGAGACTGCTAAAATATCAGTGGAATTTCAAGACAGATTGTATAAAGGAAAAATTAAGTTTCCATAATTGTTAATACACTTAGATGTAAATAACATTTCATTTTGGAGCAATTGCTTTATGAATCTCTAAGTCTTATTTAATTAATCAGTACACTTTGCATCAGTGACAAACCACATATTCAGCAGATTTAAAGATGCATATTCTATTATGGGAGCATTAAGTGTAGCTTTATCAGGGATTTAATAAATAACAGCAATATTCTAACATGAAAAACTCACAAAGAGCTGAGCTCAAGGGGGCATAAATTGTGACACAAGGGCATTTTTAAATCAGAACATGCACATTTCTTAGAGTCTTAGAACAAAAGAAGTACTGCCTAGTTTTGCTTTTTAAAGCCAAAAAGTGCATTGTTTTTTATAACCCATAAGCTGGAAAAGAATGAGCCCCAGAAGGGCTCTCTTGGAGAAGGTACAAGAAGTGGAACTGGTGTCATGTTTTGACCTTGCTCCAAGGAGAGCAGTACCTGGCACTCCACCTATGGCCCAAAAGCAATGAAACAGCCAAAAAGGCTAAAAAATGCAGATTGAGAAGACTGGAAGCAGATTAGTGTAGTAGCAAGACCTCTTTTTGCAAATGAGGAAATGTATCACAGAAACAGGTGACAGATTTGCACAAAATCAAAGCAAGTCAATGAGTCAAGAGACAAGAGGGGCATTGCTTACAGAGGGAACAGAACTGTCAGGATCAATTATGTATCTCTCATTTAGGAGCTTTTGAACAGCTCAGATTCTCAGCATGGTGCAACCTCAAAAAGAATCATAGAATCACAGAGTGGTTTGGGTTGGAAGAGACCTTAAAGATCATTCAGTCACACCCCCTGCCCTGGGCAGGGACATCTCCCACCAGCACCAAGTTGCTCAAACCTCTGTCCAACCCAGCCTTGAACCCCTCCAGGGATGGGGCAGCCACAGCTTCTCTGGGTAACCTGGGCCAGAGTTTCACCACCCTCACAGCAAAGAAGTTCTTCCCCAGATCTCATCTCAATCTCCCCTCTTTCAGTGTCAAACCCTTCCCCCTCCTCCTATGGCTCCCCTCCCTGATCAAGAGTCCCTCCCCAGCTTTCCTGGAGCCCCTTTAGGGACTGGAAGGGGCTCCAAGGTCTCCCCGGAGCCTTCTCTTCTCCAGGCTGAATCTCCCCAACTCTCTCAGCCTGTCCTCTCAGCCCTTCACAGAGGGGCTCCAGCCCTCCCAGCATCTTCGTGGCCTCAGCTGGACTCAAAATTCATGAATATGCGTTCATATCATTCCCGGTGTCATTCACCTGAAAAAAGTGATGGAACCAAGAGCACATGGCTGTGCAGAACACCCCACGTTGACCATGAATGCAAGGAGCAGGCAGCCCACCCAGCCCCATGCCACCATCAGGTCACCCAACAAATCTGCATTGACCTATATCCAAAATGGGCACTAAATTTAATTTCTGGAAAATTACCCAGGGCGCACAATGTGGAATATGCCCCAGCTTTATGGTAGGTACAGAAAATCAACTACCCATTACCTGGCCATGGCTTCCTAAGACCATCCACTGCAGAGGAAGTTTTGAACAAATAAACAAAACACTTGTCCCTTCCATCACTGTGTTCCATACAGCAGACATCTGGATCTAGAAAAGTTTATGTATTTTCATCAGCACTGATCAGTCGTAGTTGCTGGTTTTTATAAATGACATTAAAATAAGAGAATGTTTCAGCAATAATGTCATATTATGACAAGTCATTGGTTTGACTGCTATCTCATAAAATAATGCATGAATAACAAAAAGCATATAAAATGTACCCTCTGCATGACTAGAAATAATTTTTTGAGTTCTGAAAGTGTTTAGAACAGAATTTCAGAACTTAGAAATGCCTCAGCTGATTTTAGTCCCTTCGCACCCTTGGAGGTCTCATGTGAAAGAGTAGGCGGGGGGGGGGGGGAAAGATATGTATTATGCTGGGACACCAAACCTCCTGACAGATGAGACCCCTGGCCACCGTGCTACCAGGGTCCTCGGGTCACCTACCGACCTGCCGAGGCTTCCTGAAGGAGGAAACAACAACCCAAACTGTATGTCAAAATATAAAACCCTTGGAAATTCCTCTGCGCTCCCCCTGCAGCTCCAGCCCAGCGGGTGCTGGCATAGGTGAGTAACACCAGTAACACCCCTCCTCCGGAGCCGGGCTCCCAGTAAATGCCATGCACGGAAGGAAGGCACACCGGGGTGGTTATCTCTGCCTGGAAAACCAAATGGCATCTTTACAGGCTCCGTGTGTAGGACATGTATATATTCAGATCTACCTTGCAGGTCTGAGGAGAAAATTGCCGATTCCATCTGGCTCCCATCTGTGCCTTCAAGGCAGCATTAAACACTCAGCACGAACTGGCCTCCTCTTTTACTCACCGGCTGAGCAGAAGTGTTTTCTAGTGCCGTTAAATAATCCCTGCTTAACCCCAGTTTGGATGCAGTGAAGCATGGCCAGTTATTCAAAGCCCTTTCTCTGGATTCGGGACACACGCTCCCACTTGCTGTGTGGCTTTGATAGCACCGACTGGCTCCAGGGCAACGGATACAGCACCTCTGGGAGAGGAGATAACCCAGACTGGCAGGACAGTCGTGCTGTGGAGAGACACGGGTGCAATCATGCCAAAATCAGAGCTGTTGAAAGCCAAACAGTACAATTATCAGGCAAGTTTTTCATTGCTGCTGGTTTTGTTTTTAAATTTTAAAGTTTCTAGCCTGGAAGCTGCCGTTTGCTGTCAGCACTTCACAGTTAAAAATATCAACATTTGCAATGAATACTAAGCACATGCTACAAACTGCTAATAATAAGGTTCCTCCTCCTCTGCTGCAAGAGGCTCAAAAGCAGCGTCCACAAACGGTGTGCCTGCCTGGCTGGCAGGGCTCCCACCTGCTTTTCCAGGGGGCTAGGTCCAAATCTGCCAGGTTAGTCCATCCTGTGCCAGTTGTCATCATGAAAAATTGCCTTTCTCTGGATGGCAGAGGGATTCGGACCTCGTGCTCCTCCTTCTCGGCAAAAAGACAAAGAAAATGTTAACAACCTCAAATTAGCTGCATTTTAGCGGCATTGGCATTTTCCGTGCCTTTTTGGCTAGATGAGGAGCACACCCCAGCAGACCAAAGGTTGTAGCTCTATGGCCATGAAATGGTCCAAGACAGCAGAGACATTTTTTTGGCATTGGCTGCTGTTATGCCGTTGACAAAAGGTCAGTGAAGCATCGTGGCAGCAGAGCCCTGGCATGGCAAGGCAGGCAATGGTGGCACAACTCACCATCAGCACGGCCCACCACCGGCACAGCCCATCACTGACATGGCTCGCCACCAGCACAACTCACGGATGAAAACGCCATGGTTCAGGAGCGTGTTGAAGTGGCCTTTTGGCCAGAGGTACATCTATATCATGAGGGTGACCACGACTACGGGGACACTTAAAGAACTGCCATGAGTTGAGTGACATCTCCGCTAAAAACTTGAAAAAGGAGAGGGAGGAAACTTTCCAACCAAATACAGACATAGAAACATAAAGCTTGCTCAAAACAAATTCTATTCTTCTCTTATAATGCACAACCACAACTGAGCTCCTTCAGAGCCCCCTACACAAAGCACACTGGAGATGGGCTCATCTTTGGCCACATCAATGGCCCAAGAGGACGCTTGTGTCGGGAGTTTTGTTAGGAGATTAGTGTGATGTAGCTGCAATGAGAGCACTCCACATCTTGGCTGAGACCTTTGGGGAACCCACCATGGCTAGCACAGGTATGGAGCACATCAGGACTGGTAGCTCCTTACGCTAACAAAAAACGCTGTTCATTTACTGGTTTAAATGTGTCAACATTAGATTATTGCAAATCACTTCGTACTTTTCACCAGTGGGAAAAAGAAATGGATTGAGTTGACCCAGGTAAAAGCACATTGGCATAATTACTGCCCTAAAAGCTTCCCCCATCACTTTGCCCTTGCATCCCTTTCCGTGGCATTTCCCAGGAGAGCAGGGGATGAGGCAGAGCCTGCGGCCAAGCAGGACCACTCACTGTCGTCCCCAGCCCAACCGCAGAACTCTTTGCCAGGGTTGGTTCTCCATTTGTGGTTTAATCTCTACATGGGTTCCCTCTCATTCTGCATTTTTGTATGGACTAAGGGTTTTCCTGCCACTGAGAAGCTGTTCTCCACACAGTTACTAGTGGGCTGCGAACAAGGTACATATTAAACATGCCTCAAACAGACTAGGTAGGTCAAACTTTCTGAGTCTCTCCTTTGAAGATAACTCCAGGGGCTGTCATTTTTATGAACCCTGTCCAGTGTAACCACAGTGCTTTTACGGGGGAGCAGCACCTTCTGCTAGACCAGCTGACGCAAGCCCTTGTGCGCATCTCCACACCGTGTGCTGTTACAGCTGGGATGACAGTGGGAAGAAACACTGCAGGGAGAGGCAGCTTGTTTTGTTAGGCCAAATGATGTAGCTGGAAAAATCAGAACAGCTTTTGAATATCTGAACCTTTTTTTCACATCTTTGTAACAGATTCGAGACTAATAAGATACTACCTTCCCCTACAAGCCTTGCCTCTTTTATAGCTTTATATCATCACAGCTGCAGCAGCAAATTACAACTATTGATGTGGTACTCGGAGAAAATAGTTACCTCTGTGCTATCATTCAATATTTATTTATACACCAAACATTATCTCTCTTAACCACAGTTGTGTAGGACACCTGCAAAGCCCTATCCTGACATCACGCCTCCCAGGCTGCAAACCCAAAATGTGTATTTGTGCACCTACACCTTAGATTCACAGACTCCTTTGGTGTCTGGGGATGGGGGAGATGCTGAAAACCTCCAAGTACAAGTCAATATGAGTCTTTTCCAAAATGTTATTCCCAGCTTGTCAGCCTCACCCACATCCCTCCTTCTTCTTTCCTGTATCTGGAGTCTTGCAGTTTCCCATTAATATAACACTAATTATTAGAACTAGACCAGTTATTAAGGAACTTTCCCTTCTCTTCCCTTCCCTTTTTCTTTTCTGTTTCCCATTCCCTTTCCCTTTCCTTCCCCTTTTTCTTCCCCTTCCCCTTCCATTCCTTTTCTCTTTCCCTTTTCCTTCCCCCTTCCTTTCCCTTCTCTTTTCCTTTCCTTTTCCCCTTCCCTTTCCCTTCCATTCCTTTTCTCTTTCCACTTTCCTTCCCCTTCCCTCTGGAGGATAATTAAAAGAATAATCTCACTCTCAGCAGACATAAACTGTTTGGCTGTTGTCCTCCCCCCCCAGAGGTCTGTGCCCAAGACAATTGCTGAACTCACTGGAGGTGAGCAATATTCAGCATCATCAACTCAGTGAGAGTTTGGTCAGTGACTCCTGCATTGACGCAGGTCTCTTCTGTACACAACGCACACCCACAGTTTCATTTCAAAAATTACAAATAATAGCTCTAGTCTTGCAAACTCTACATAGTTTGGTGCATCAGTACAAATCCTGTGTCAAATCATCTCGACTGTAGCAAAAAATCCCTGTTTTCCAAAGGGACTTTCAGCCCCCAGGTTTTGCAGGGCTATTTACCAGAGGGTTTTTTCCAGGCTGCATCTCTCAATGCTACCGCATAAAACTGCTCTTTTCTTTCCTGCTCCCTCAGTTGCACAAATTTTACCATTTATTTTGGTCTGCCTTGCAGCCAGACCTGTACGCTTTCTTCCCATTCTTTGGGATTTCTCAGTGCTTTGCTGCAGAGGCTATTTTCACAGGAGTTATGAGTTATTCTGCACTGTTCATCTCCCAGGGAGGAAAACTCTACTCTGAAGGTAGGTCCCGGTGATATGTAGCCTATGTTGCTAAAACAAACAAAAGTCTTGCAAAGAACACGATAAATACTCTGCAAGTTGAACAGGAAAAAGAATAACAGGTTTGAAAAATGGACTTTTCTATTGTGACTTAAAGGCTGTACCCGCTCCCCCTCATACAATTAATACACATGGGAGGCGCTGAAAAGCCCCATCGCTCCCAACCCAGCAGCATCACGGCCAGCTGGGACAAACAGTGGCATTCCAAACAAAGCAAATCTGGCCTCCTTTTTAATTACTGTAAAGAAAAAGCAAAACAATTATTTCTGCTCCTCTGAGCATAGTGTCTTGTATCAAGACCTAAGTTTGGCAGCTCCTCACTGCAATCGTGCGGAAACTTTTCTTCTTTTAAGGAATGAGCAACTCCACAACTCCAGCCAAGATGATTTCTCTCCTGAACAGTAATTCTGCTGCAGGGAAAAAATTTGCAAACAAATGCCCTAGAAAGGCCACTTTCCAGGTGATAAGCAGACTTAGAAAGGTGTGTCACGGCCACAGAGAGACGACACGGTCATATTTACTTCCTCCTCTTGTGGTATGGATAACTCTTACCTTCCTTGAGTTCATCGTGTTCCCCAGCCTCTGAGATTACGCTCGTCAGCTTTGTAATGAAGAGCGGAAACAAGGGGCAAAATGCAAAACCTGTTAGTTTCAAACATGTCAACTTGAACTAGAAATTAGTCTGAAAATGTCCTCATCCAGGGTAGTCCAAGTCCTGATTGCTCAGTGTAAGTTACAGAATCTCCCTGGCCATTCCCTCATCCTGCTGTTCTGTGAAGGCACAAGAAGTGAAGGAACATCTGGAAAATGTTACAGGGAACAAGATGGCATGTTCATCGATCTCTTTAGAAAGTCAACACTGATCTGTCCTCACATTCACTGAGGACGCTTAATCCATGGTTCAATCATCTTCCCAGATAGCTCATGGAGTTTTGTCCTCACCCTTCTCATGGCCTCCTCTCGGAGGACATTAGCAGCTGATCTTGAGAAATATCCAATCTCACCACCACCACTGCTGTAGTCCTTGTTCTGGATTCACACAACCCAAATTAACTTCGCAAGACAGTTGAGCTCTGGACTGAGAGTTCCAGGAGTAACGCCTCCTGGAATCTCACATGCCACCAGCAACTACCAACACCATCCTGAAGCCCTTTCCCCAGCAAAGTGCATGCAAAAGCTGCCACTGCCTGACACTTGGAACCCCATGACACCCCCTGCTCCATCCCTATCAGCATCCAAAACAGCAGCACTAGCTGGACCACTGGGAATTCTCATCCCAACTCATGCTTTCAGGTGGGTATTTTTTCAATTTGCCATGAACGCTTTGCATGGAGAAATAGTAAGAAGAAAACAAACCCACCACCTACTTGGACACCGAGTGCACCCAAGCTGGCCATAGCTACCCAAAGGCAGTGCTGACTTATGTTTATTTATTCAGCCTGAGTGGCTCTTAGTACACCTTCCCGTGATGGGCTACAGTGCTCAGGAAACACAGGAGAAAAGGGGCTATTTCTGCCAAACCTGCTGCTTCCTCACCATCCATCCCATTGTGCCTCAGTGGTGTGTGTCCGGGGCTTTCAGTCCCTTCCCCTGGATCTCCGTAGCCATAAAGATTCCCCCAGAGTTGATGCAAGCAAAGGAGCAGGGCCTCAGGCTGTTGAATCTCTGGGATTAGAGAAATGCAAGAGAAGAATTAAATGACTGTCACAGATGTAACTGTAATGAGTAACGAGACAAGTGTGCGATAAACTGACCTGGGTGATACCATTAAGATGAGCAGCCACACAAGATATATCACTAATCCTATTACAGGCGGAATACACGTGACAAGAAAAAGCACCTATCTTTTAACAGGGTGCTTAATTGAAAGAGAAAACCAGACACCTCAGACGAGCAGCTCAGTGACAGAAACGAAGCTGTGCCGAAGGAAAGAAGAGTGCCCCAACGTGAGCTGAGTCGCAAGCGGTACCCGGGAGGGGATGTTCGTTCTCCAAAGCCTCGAACGCCCCGCCAGTGCCCCCCCTCCGTGGCAAACTCAGTGAACAGCCTGCACAGGAGGGATTTTTACTGGGGTTAATGCCACTCATGAGGCTTTTTATTGGTGTTAATGCCATTCACAGCTCGGCCAAGGGTGCTTTGTCCCCAGTCCGCAGGCAGGAGCACTGTGCCTGCAGCAGGGCGAGGATGCTCAGCCAGAGAGAGCATCCATCATTGCTGATGCCCCATTGCCACTTTTATCCAGGATCAGACAGGCACTTTAGGCAGAGATTTGTACTGGAAGAGATGTGGCAGCTCTGCTGGTGTGTCCCCTTGTCACCAAAGCCAAACAAGCTCATTGCACAGCCTGACAGTCTTCTTCAGTGCCATGGTGCGCTCGGACCATCCTTAACAACCACCTATGAGTCTGTGCTGCCCTACTCTTTCTGCATCACAGTTTCTGCCTAATAAAAAGAAAAAGGCAATAAGCAGCAATCATGGCAAACCCATGGTTTTCCTCAAGTCTCATGCACTGTGTTAGGGGACCATGATGGACACAGCGTGACGAGGGTCCCGACGCCATCATGCTAAAACCAGAGCCAGATGTGGGGAAAGGTTGGTCAGTGAAAGCCCATCAGCCCCAGCTTCATAGACATCACTGTCCTCTTTGGTCTTTGTGTAAAGCTCACAATGAAGTGTGTCAGGACTCCTTCTTGAGGCAGCTAATTTAAAAGCTTTACCTGGCCTGCTGTAGTTATGGACATAAAATTATTTAGACATATGTAAATAAAAAAACCCTTGGGGAACAAGGTGAGAAGTGTCCCTATTCCTGACATCAGCATGTACAGGATAATGGGCTGGCAGTAAAAACTTAAACATTTAAAGGCATTCCAGCCAGGCAAGGAGAGAGGGAATATCTCTTTTAGCAGGCGCCACAGGAGATGTCACTGCAAGCAGAGAGGAGCGCGGAGAGAGCTGAGGACTGAGCCCAAGGAGAAAGGGCAGGGTTTGGCGAGAACGGCCACCTGAACGGCTGGTGGTGTCCATGGTCTTTGCTGATACCTTTACAGTAGAAAAGGTTTTCAGAAAGGGTTTGAAACCTCCCTGATTTTATGAATTCACAGTCAATATTAGCTACAAGTTGTGCTTTGCTTTTCAGCGTGTGGCGTGGAGGAAGATCGTGAGTTTCAGCTTACTCTGCATCACAGAAATGCAACATTTCCATGTTCGTGGCTTTATATCAAGGTTTTCATTTACTTTTGGCATGAATGATTTTGACATTTTGGAACTTTAATAGAACTTATTTTTATACATTTGAATATTTGTGCCTTTAAATTAGCCATAATCCAAGGTAAAAAATATTTAATTACAGAAACAAATATAGCAAGGGAAAGAGTTCAGCGGAGGCAGACCAGCCTCCTCCTAACAATTAGAAAGTGTGATTTATTAACGCACGCTGCAGTGTGAACGTGGGTGTTAGTTGGTGCGATTAGTGACTGTGTGCCAAGATCCCTGTGCCAGTTAACCCAGGACTGAGCAAGCCAAACAAACAAGCTTTTTTTGGATACAACATTTGTTTTTTAAGCACTAAAACCCAGAATAACATCTGCACCAGTGGCCGGGCAGCACCTGGGCTGTCCTCTCCCTGAAGCCATGAGCAAGTCGTAGGGGGAGGCCAGGGATGGCAGGTGACCCCAAGCTGCTTGGACCATGGGAAGCAGCCTTTGGCTTTCTTCACCACAGATGCCACTGGCTGCCATTGCCCTGTGCCCAGGACCAGCAATGACCTTTGAAGCCAGACACATGCATGCACACAACAGGATTTGGAAATAGTTGCAGAAATTGTGACAGTTACAGAAATAAAGATCCCCTTTGAACTGTTCCAAACCAGACATGGACAGTCCGCTAATTCTCAGTCTAATGAGCTGTGAGATAAAGTCTTCTTTACTGAAACTCCATGTTCATTTTTTCAAGCTGAACCGAGTGCAAGGGACTGTGATTACCTCTAGAAGGTGACTCTGCAGCTGAGGTCTAACATCACCGCTTTTCCAGTACAGGAGGGCTCCTGGATCGTCTCTCTGAGGCCAATTCTTACACTGGATCAGAAACACACATCAATTAGATCATAAAGGCATAGACTCTAAGGTAAGGGCACCTCTAACTCGTTTAATCTGTGCGGGTACAGACAGGTCAGTGTTCACCCAGCTACATTTTATGGAGACCATTAACCTCTTGCTGCAGCGTAGCTCTTCATGGATGTCACGCTCATTCTGAACCTGACGGCATCTGGAGAGGAAGGATCCAGCTGTTCCTTTGGCAGGGACAGGTCACCCACACTTGCTGTTAAAGCAGGTTTTATTTACAGATTGAATTTATCAGCTTCCTCACTAAACCACTGGTTCCTCTCTGCCTTTCCCTGCCAGAGTGAAGCACTCTCTTGAAGACAGCATCATCAAGATCTTCTCCCCACAAAAGTCCCTCTGGGATATATACTCAAGCCGTCTCAGTCGTCTTCTTAATAAATTACCAGACTGAGATCCTTAATGTGTTCATTTAAGGCCCATTCTTCCGACCCCAAAGCATTTTGTGGCTTTTGCATTGCACCTTCTCCTTACATCCTGAGCAAGTGGACATCAAACCCACATGGGGTTGGTCTCAACCGTCACACACAAAGAGAGCAGAGGGAGGGCAGCTGCTGCCCCTTTGCCCATCATTTCCAAGCAATGGCCATGTTTCCCGTGACATCAAACCCACAGTTTGTCCCCCATTCCCCAAACTGAGACACTGCCACCCACCCTGTCCACCCAGCCTGCCTCTCCTGCTCCAACAGAGGCCCTTGGATGGGCACGTGGACACCTGCATTATTTTTGGATGGGCACATCCACGATCCACATGGCTCTGTCTCACTGACTCCTAGTCAGCATTAGCTCAGTGTTACCTACCACAGCTTTGGTAGATTTTCTATTCATTTTAATCAACAGTAATATCCTTCAAAGTGATTGACTCAAATGCTGGAGAGGCCCTGCAGAGCCCCAGCGCAAACATTTCCACACGGCGGTGATTTCTAACACACAGTTATTCCCTTTCATTGCTCTTAATCCATTTAACTTATGCTTTCATAACTTCTTACTCAAAACGTTGGAGGATTTTACGTTGAAGTTAAGGCTTTCAAAAAGTCTCTGTGCATTACACAGGTCACTGCTCTTCTTCACTTCTACAAACTTCTGTGATATCTGCAGCCACGATACTATTTTCTTGCACAAGGGAAGGTTAAAAACCATGTAAACACTTCAGAACCTGAATCTGAGTCAAGTGCTATTTTGCTTTACAGTTTTTACATACAACATGTAACAGCAGGAATTTAAACTTTGGGAGTTTATCATTTAGAAGTTATCATAAATTTATTTCTGGGGTTTTTTTGTTGTTTCTTTGGTTTTTAACCCTCTTTTTTTTTTTTTTTTCCATTTTAATTCTTTGGCTGTTTTAAAGCAATGGCCTCATTAAAGAATTTATGGCCTTGAGAGTTATGAACAGGAATTATCTAGGAAACTGGGTAGGTCTGTAGGGGTGCAAGCACAGCAGATATCCCAGATCCAGTGTTGACAGTAGCCCGCCAGTAGCCCAGCGCTGCAGCACAAAGTGGCTCCAGCCCAAGGCTCGTGGTCCACCATGACTTGCTCCATCCCTGAACTGCTAAGCTTTATTTCTCTGCTCGCCCCAAGGCTTCACTGCTCTCAGACACGAGGCGACGTATGTCCCAGGCCCTCGCTCGAGGTTTGCACGGAGCTAGCCCAGCAGCATCTATCTGCGACGCCCAAATGCCGGTGGGCATCTCAGCTCACCTGGTCCTGCACCGAGCAGGCAGATGGAGGAACAGCTTGGGATCACCCACCATCCAAGGGATCAGGGGCTATTCCCGTTGCCATTTGGAAAAAACAGTGGACAAACGATATTCAGGAAGAAAGGTAATTTTCAAGTCAATGAGCCATTTAATCTGTAAAGCCCTCTGATACACGATTATCTCCATGGGGAAAAGGAGGCTCAGATAAGTTAAGCAGTTGCTCGAAAGGTCATGCAATAAGTCACTGTAAAACTAGGATTAAGCTCTGTGTTTCCTACTAGTGCTTTCCCACTGGAAAATGCCACCTCAGAGGGGAAGTGTCGATGAAGAGCACACACGGTTATACCACTTTTGCCCTGAGAAACTGAGTTGTCACGATCTGGTTGCCGGTGCCAGATCCTCAAGCACCCCAGCTGTGGGGGCCGTAGCCAGCAGGGCTGTGCACAGCAGGGAGAACAGCCTTATCTGCACTGTGGATAGACGTCCAAGGAAAAAACTCCCTCCTTTGTTTAAACCCTGCAACATCTTGGAATAAATCTTGTAGAAAATGGATGCAGACAAAAAGGGACTCCCTGATCATCATAGAATGGTTAGAGTTGGAAGGGATCTTAAAGACCATCCTTTCCTACCCCCTGCCCTGGGCAGAGACACTTCCCATCAGACCAGGTTGCTCAAAGCCCTGTCCAACCTGGCCTTGAACCCCTCCAAGGATGGGGTATTCACAGCTTTTCTGGGCAACTTGGGCCAGGGTCTCACCACCCTCAGAGTGAAAAATTTCCTAATATCTAATCTAAATCTCTGCTCTTCCAGTTTGAAGCCTTTACCCCTTGTTCTATCACTACATGACCTTGTAAAAAGTCCCTCTCCCGCTTTCTTATAGGCCCCTTCAGATACTGGAAAGCTGCTCTAAGGTCTCCCCGGAGCCTTCTCTTCTCCAGGCTGAACACCCCCAACTCTCTCAGCCTGTCCTCACAGCAGAGGGTCTCCAGCCCTTGCAGCATCTCCGTGGCCTCCTCTGGGCCCGCTCCAACAGGTCCATGTCCTTCTGATGTTGGTGGCCCCAGACCTGGAGGCAGCACCGGGGGAGGGTGTCCCCACAGCAGAGGGGCTGAATCACGTCTCTTGACGTTCCAGCATCATCTCCAGCAACACTTCTTACAAGCAGCTGATACCGAGTAAGACGAAGCACCTCCTGCCCCCCGCAAATGAAGAATCCCACTGATCTCCCAAAGAAGCTGGAACATCCTCACAGAAGAAGCCTCAGCCCTCCCTGCACATGCCCCAGGGGGCTGGGCAGAAGATGCCCAGACAGTGTGTGGAAGTAAATGCCACATGGAGGAAGGTAAAGCCCTTACTCTGGGCATCTCCTCCCTTCAGGGACCAAGTGAGGCCAGAAGGTTGTGTGAGAAACCACTTTCGAGACAACAGCGGCTGTTTCTGTCAATACCAGGAACACTGACACAGCCTCATACGCTGTGTCTACCTGACACCAGTCTTTAAGGCTTCACAGGAAGGGAAAACACTCTAATAAACAAGAAACTAGCCACAGATCACAGACTGATACACGTTCCTCTCCAGAGCTGGACAGTGGAAATGCTGGGGCATTGCATCCAACACCCACACTCGCATCACATCTTGCCTCTGGCTGCCAGATGAGACAGAGAAGGAACCTGACGCATAAGAAGCTATCACTGCTACCCGCTTTCTTGAGATTTCGTATTTGTACCCCAGCCAGAGAACTGTCAGTGCCCAGAGCAGTGGATCCCCCAGCCAGGGATTGTGACCTTTCCCTTTTGCTTTGCAACGGATTTCAAAGAGAATGTAAAAACACTAGAAAAAGCAGCAGTGGTCAAGAGGAAGGGAGCAAGCGCTGAATTAATCTGAAGCCAAGAACTGTAATTATAGCTCATTCCCTGCCTTGGAGGAGCTGAGATGCTGCATCTCTAAGGACAACATGAAAACATGCCAGTCAAAGGGAATGACACGCTGGGAACACTTGAGATGCACCGAAAACCTGCGCTCTGACAGCGCGGGAGCTGGCGTCCAGGCAGCATGACCCCCCCAGAGCAAAACTGCACGAGGGCTCGGTCCTTCCCCAAGCAAGGAAGCCAAACTGCACCAGGAAGCAAACTTCTCCAGGAGCATCTCAGCCCAGAGCCCCTTTCCAAGCACAGGGAAAAGGTTTCCTCCCCCTCCAGAGCGGGGAAACTCTGTCCTTCAGGGTGGGAAGGGGGAAACCCCCCTCGGGGGCTGTCCCCAGGGAGGAGCACTTCCCATACTGCAGGAACTGGTACCCTACGCACCTGTTGTAAACAGCTCTAAAATCCCCTCACCGGTGTCTTGCCCGGTTGATGCATGTGGAAGTGATCCCAGTGACACAGACACATTAGCATTTAATGTCAAGCTAATTACCGACAAGCCTTTCATACTCACAGGTGTATTTTAAAGACACGCGCTGTGTGATGAGACAAGAAAGCAGAAGACACGAGCTGGAGGGAAGCAAAGGGAATGTGTGTGATCAAACGCATACAGCAAAAAAATTAAATATCAAGAGTTGTTATGTCTCTTCCTCCTGTTTTGTAATTCAGGGTTTGAGGTTGGGGATTTTACTGATAATTTTTTTAAATATTGCATTTTCAAATAAATTCAGGCTCCATTCTTGAGCCTGAAATGCTGCATGTTTCATGCACAGCCTTGCAGGGGGCGGGGGGGAAAGAATTATTTCAAATTAGGAAATTTGCCTAAAAATCCTTACGCCTCATAGAAATGTTATGCCTACATACTCACATACTTTTCCGTTTTATTTCACTTGAGATAGCCCTGGTGCCACCAGCTCCCACCATCCCATCCCCTGCGAGGGGACATCAGCCCCAACCCCACAGCAAAGGGGCTGCTGGGCACCTGTAACCCCCAGCACCTTCCCCCCGTGGGCAACTGTCGTGTGCAGATCTTTGTCTAGTGAGTTATAGCACAGGAGCTAAACAGTATCATAAAATGTCCAGAATAAAGCATTTTGAATGACCAAGATGCACTTTAATATTGAAAGCTAATATCTTGTAATCTTGAAGTTAGTGCTGTAATTGCTACCAGTCTCAATTGGCTCCCTATAATTATCCTTGCCTTCTCTCAAACACTTTGGCTTCCACAAGGTCAGTGCTTTTCCGTACCAGTAATAAAGCAGAGTTTTGCACTGCGGCTCCTCAAATCAAGTGGTTGCACTTTGCAATGGAAAATAAGGCTCTAATCTCGGTCTGAACGAGGCTGTTGGTGCTGAGCTGGCCAGAACGTCCCTGTAACGCAGGACAGCAGGGACTGGGATTTGGAAACTGCCAGGATTCTGGCTTTGGGCTGCTCCAGCAATTAAAAAAACTTCTAGCATCCTCTCCCCAGCGTTTCTTCTTGCTGTCTTTAACACATTGTTGGTATGTTTTAAATCACGGGCAGGCCAGGTAAATTAAAGCCTGTGATCTGTCGGAGGGGAGCACACGAGCAGCACCCCTGCAAACGAGGGAAGGGTGCGGGGGGAGGCTTGCTCTGTAACTTAAGCCCCTTTAGCATTTTGGGGGTGGGGAACAGCACAGGAACCACCCTCGTGGTGGAGAAACCCTTCAAACTCTTTAATGCACTTAGCTGGCACACCCTGCCAGCACCCCT
Organism: Numenius arquata; assembly: GCF_964106895.1. Taxonomy (NCBI): domain Eukaryota; kingdom Metazoa; phylum Chordata; class Aves; order Charadriiformes; family Scolopacidae; genus Numenius; species Numenius arquata. The sequence goes on along the minus strand of NC_133581.1, from coordinate 69,693,237 downwards.
CCTCTTCTCCATGGACAACATACAGAATATTACTATTTACCCTGAACTGAAAATCAAGGAAAAACGTGTAATGTCCATCTCTGCAGCACGGCCCGTGCAGGGAAGGAGAGTGGATTTACTCACGCAGCCTCGAGTTATCTCCTGAGACGGAGCCATGCAGGAGGTGTCCTCCCCCATGCTGAAAGGTCCTGAAGATTGGGAAACCCTCAAAAGCAAAGCTGTTGCCAGATCCCAGGGAACAAGAACACAGCTTCACTCAGGACATCACTGCTAGGGGGGCAAATTCATGCCTTACCCGGGTGATTTAATGCCCCTGTGGAAAGTAACAGAAAAGGAGTTGGAAAGGAAGAAAAACTTAAGCTTGTAAAAATCATCACATACCCTTTTAATTCAAAACTTTAAACCAAAGAATTCCCAAATTCTGGTGGTCTTCATGAAGATGAAGTGAACGTAATTCCTTAAGTATGTCTGTCTCAGGAAGCAAAAATAGTTGTAAAAACTAAAATAGCAAAGTAGAACAAGAAACCTGCGGAACCAAGCAGTTCTCAGTATAATTTAGAATAAAACCTTTCAAGATATACTTTAAAACTTCATTAATGTAGTAAAGAACACACCAGAAAAAAAGCCCAAAGTATATTGCATTAGACATTGCATCATTTAAATCCGTTCTGAGATGCTGAGAAGGGCCCGAATCCCCTCTGCTAGGCACGGCGGTTCACGCTCACGGCATCACACTCCATCCAGTGCCTCCCTTCATCACCGACACTTCATCAAGGCCTCTCAATTTATCGTCGTTTTGAAAGTCTTTTGAAAACTAGTGCTAAGCAGAGCACTTTCTCGTCCTCCCAGAACTCCCTTTAGTGGGGAGGCAGGGAACATTGCTGCCGTAACTCAGCATCACCTCTGGAATTAAGTGGGCACTTCTCCCTGCATTAGCTTTGGTGGAGGTAGCGTCTGCAGTTCTGTTCTCCCTATAGATCAAAATGTTATTTCACAGTTGTTGTTTTTATTAAAAAAATCTTAACTGAAATCTTACTTTTTATTTTTTAGTGAGTGAAATTACTGCCTCTTCACACTCCATTTTAAAAATAAATATCCTCTCCCGTCGTATGCATTTGTTTCCACAGGTGTCTACCGAAGCACTTTAGCCTGAGTGTATATGGAGCTGCTGCAATTTTAACCTAATAATTATCATATAAAAATGCTTCCTGACCAGAAACAACAGCGAAAAGACATCTTTCACGTGGGAGCCTCACCTCCAGGAGAAAGCAGCAATGAACACTTCCAGAAACACCTCCTTCGGATGATTTATTAGCCTTCCCCTACAGAGCTGGCTCCTGCTCTCCCGTGCACTGTGCTGCTGGTGGGCGCGGGAGAAGTCTCATGTTCACTCACCAACACAGATAAAGTATCCACCACAAGTTTTTAAAAACAAGATCTCCTCCATCTGAGGACCTAACAGCCCCAACCTAAGATCTTCCTGCTGCAAGTGTTTGCTATTCTCCTTTCCACTGCCCCAGGAGGGAAAGCGGAGCTGTGCTCCTGCCTGGGGGACGCTGGTGGCACTGGTCACTCCTCCCCAAGGCAGGACTTTGCCCCTGCCCTGGCTGAGCTCCCTTTATCCACCTGCATCCCTCCGAGCATATTTGTGTCACTTGGTGTCTCCTCGCTGTTTTCTGTCACCTGCAACGTGCAGCAATGGAGATGTTCTAGTCACGAGATGCGTCCTCTGCTGCTGCCCCAAAACACCAAGGTCCCTCCTCACAGAATGGGACTGATTTTTACTGTTTTAAAGTGGGTGATAAACTGATTTAATTTCACCCCTGCTTTTGCCTAATTTGACTCTGAAAGTCAACAGGCTGGTGTAGCAGCGGTGAGGAGGTCCCTCTGAGAGTCTGGATGGAGAACCCGCCCATCAGAACTTCATTCCCTCCAAGGAGATGGGCAATCCAACAGTGACTTCACTGATGTCAGAAAGGTTCTTCCTTGCTGAGAGAGCAGATGATGTCGTTCGTGCCTATTCTTTCAGTTTACATCCTGCACCATCATAAGAAGCTCCAGGAGCGCAAGAGCTGTTTCAGGAATTCTGACATGCCTTGGGCTGGTACCTTAACACACACCCTCCAGCTTTTTATCCGTGTTTTTAGTCTCTAAAACAAGGAGGTATGTCGGGATATTTTAATTTAAGCCAGAGATAGCTGAAGGGCAGAACTGGTCCTTTGCTCTTCCTTTTTCATAACTTCCATTAGTTCATTATGTAAGAGTTTTGCCCTGAACAACCAGCTGGTTTGTCTGTCTATACCGAGTTTCAGATTTCCACCTGCAGGATGTCTCCCCACCCTCCTCCCTCCCTTTGGCACTTTCCTTACTTCTGTAATTCAAACACCCTTTCAAGTTCTTTCTAATGGATTTATTAAATGAATCAATTAGGCAGAGAAAGAACATTGAAGTACTTTTGTATAGATTAGTATTTTATGTTTGATATACTCAGTCATAGCTTAGTAATTATTGCCATTTAGTATTTATTTAACGTACATGTTACGCTGCTTCAGTCAGGAACTTGTAGAATACAAGATCCTTCTCCCATTTTCCCTCCAGCTACTTAACTAGTGAGCTCTGAACATTCAAGTGATGGAAAATAACAGAAAAAGATTCTTTCCTTAAATTTAGTAGTGTTACCACCATGTCTCCTAAGGGAGTGGCGGCTGATGAAACGTAGAGCTTCCCATTCCCTTCCCTACTGACCAGCTCCTGAGCCCAGAAGAACTTTTGGGGTCTCTCTGGTCTTTGCCATGGAAGGAGCTGCTCCTCAGCTTTGAGGACCAACAGCCACCGTGTTCACAAAGGAGCACCTGTGTGACCTGGGCTGGACACGACATCTCCAGCCTGAGCAGTTGACCTCCCAAGGCTTTAAAAAGCCAAGGAGTGTGAGTTTGCTGCCGAGGAGTGAAGGGCTGGATGGCTTCAAGGAGACAGTGGAGCGCTAGAGCAGGCTGGCCAAGGAAGCAGCAGAATCCTCATCTGTTTTCTGCCGGGGGTTGGTTTGTTTTATGCTGTTTTTTGTTTGTTCATTTGTTTGTGTGGATCAGACTAATATCAGCCAGAGGGGCTCAGCTGCACATTTTCACAGCTTAATAAGCTACCAGAGATGTCAAATAGGAACTTTTCGTGGGTCCTTCGGCAGCCGGAGCTAATTAAGTGGATCTTAATCTGTTCAGGTGGGGCTATGCTAACTTAGGTGGCTTTGCCCTTCTGAAGGTCCATGAGACATGCTGGTACCACACTGCAGTCACCCGTCCCTGTGGCCCTAGAAAAACCATTTGTGGGCATGTTTTCTCTTTCCACACCAAGGAGGTAACGAAGTGATGGGAACACAAGGAATCCCATCTGCTGGTGGATCCCAACAGGAGACAGTCTACCAGCAACAGCAATAATCGCACTGACCTGGTGCCCGCTTTTCCCCAAAACTTTGTATTTTGGGTAAAAAGTCAAATTAGATGGTGTCCTCTTCTGTCTTTAATAGTTTGCCAAAATAAGAACAGACTAATTTCCACCTCTCTTATTTCCCTCCAAAAAACCTTCAGTTTCAGCTACTTTGTGCATAATTTTCTATAATTTATATTAGCACTGTTTAGTACCATTCTGGGAATATGGGTAAGGAGCTGTTTGTAGGTAAAGAAAGAGTAAAAGGAATTCAACTAATGAGACATTATTATTACACCTTTTCCAGAGCCGAAGCATGCTACTGGTGTATTTTCAGTACATATTAAAGTGAGAATAGAATGGGAAAAGTGAAGAAAGATATAAAAAGAATAATACTAGAGACAGAAATGCAGCTGTTTAGTCATATTGCCCTCACATTTAACATCTCTTAGTGATATCTATATTAAATATAGTTAAATTAAAACATGCAAAACTAAACCCAAGTACTCACTGAGAACACCACAGTTAAAATAAGCAAGGGGGACAGACTTTTGACACATACACAAATGTGGGAATAAGGAATATCCAAAACATCGTGTTAAAAAAGAACATTAAAAATTAAAATGGAGCAAATATGAACATGGGAGCCCTAAGGGCTGGTTAACACAAAACACACAGATGGAGATAGAGAGGTGAGGTCAGGTCCCCCCACCTGCTCCACAGGCACCCAGGCTGCAGCTCTCCACTGGAAAATATCCCCAGAATCATCTACTTTCTACTCTGCAATAGAAACCACCTCCTTACCTCTCTTTTCCAACAAGCAATCTTGGTGTTTGGCACATTGAATTCTAAGGGTCGTCCTTTCAGTGGAAAATAGGATGCTGAAACGCTGCACTGCAGGTCTATTATCATTATTGACATGAATTTCTGCTGCACAAGACAACATTCAAAAATTACATGGGGATAAGCTTTAACATCACTGCAATTACAAACATTTTGTTTGTTTTCTTTTATAGGCAGCTTTAAAGAGGATACTTTGGGCTGCTTCATTTTACTTCTGTTTAATTTTAAAAGCATATTTTTTGTCCCAGCCTAATGATACCCTGACATTAGGTCCAGGCTATGGGATACACAGGTGATGGCAAGTCTCACAGATGCTTACCTGCATTTGACACCTCCTTTTGCCAGGCTCTCGCTTTCAGAATTGCATACAAAACTTTAAACTGCAGTTTAAACTACAAAATAAAAATTTTAAGATTTCAAAAAAGATTGGTAATGAATTAAAATTGCTGTCAGGTTGAGAAGAACTTTGAATTAATGGGATTAGGAAGTTATTTTTTTATTATCAACACTTTTTTTTTTCCAAATTACCAGATTTGAAAACTATTACTTCCTATAGCACAGAGCAAGTATTTAAATCTTTTAAAATCAAGAGACGAACCTAAGTCCTGTCTCCATTGCAGAGCCTTTGAGTTATTTTGCTAATAAATACCTGATGCGTTCTCAGGAGAAGGGGCTGTAAGGTAAGACATCAGCTCATTGTCACCACAGTTTTTGATGACCTGCCCAAGATGGTAGCTGCATTTCCATAATCCCCATTAATTAGCTAAATTAGTCTAGAGACACTACAGCCAACTGCCAGCCTATCGCTGGAGGGTGCGTGGGGGAAGAGAAGTAAGGAAAAGGAAAGAAAGGAAAAGGAAAAAAATAAAGAAGTACTTGTTAGAACACCCTGATCTGGGAAACCCTGTAACTTCCAAGCCTGGATCTAAAATTAATTTCATTCTCCACAGCAGCCAGCAAAACCCCAGATGCTATCTGTTGTTCTTAACTGGTTTGTGATGTTCATCTTCTCATCAAATGTCACTGAAGAGTGTTGGAGTGAAAAAAAAAAGGGATTATTGATGTCTTGGTCTGGCTAATTACTGCAGGAGTGCAGAGGGCAGAGAGCACCTCCTCCCTTGTTATCTCAGGGCACAAAGCACTTAGATAAGAGCCAGCCCAGATTATTAGACCGTACAAAATGCTTGGGGGTTTTGAACTCCCACTCAACAGAAGTTACAAACACTTCTTCAGGCAAGGATAGTCCCTGGGTGGGCGATTCTGGAGCAGCCCTGCGAGCTGCAGACCTCCTCTCCCGATGATGGATGCCCACCAGGGCCTGATGCTGCTCTGCAGGAGCAGGGAAATCGATCCAATGTCCTATCCACTGTGACACAGCACTGTGCAGCAGCATGCTGAAAACAGGAAAGAAAGAGGGGGAAAAAAATCTAAATATCGTGCCTAGAAAAAGTTACAGGGTTATTTTATGCCCTGGAAACAGGAGACTCCTGACAGCCCTCTCTCTAATCCAGCAAGGTTAGCTGAGAACCAACTGCTATTATTATGTTATTTGGTGCCATTTGTTTCACTCTTTGCTTTCCATAGAAGAAGTATGGACCACCGAGAGGGAGAAGAAACTCAAGATGAAGAAATCGGTGTCTTCTATAAACCCTGAAGAGGAATTATATATATTTAAATAGGCTAGAGCAGGTTGCAGAGGCAAACCAGCAGTAACAGTGTCTCCAGTAACGCGCACACACTTGCCAAGCTGGATCCCCACGTGCTGGGCTGTGCCACAAGCATCTCACCAGCCAGCAGAGGAGAGCACTTCTCTGAAGCTCTTGGATTTCCCCTGGGTTCAGGAGCCTGTGCTGTCACTAACGATACGAATCAATCCAATGTGGGTGCCACCAGCTTCTCTTCATAACTGTCACTTTCCCATTCTGCGCTCCCCGGCTGCGAGTGCTCCGGGAGACCGATGTCAGGAAAATTTGACGACAAAGCAAGAACCTTATTCCTGGTATAGAAAAAGCAGATGGCTCAGAAAGACAAAGTGAAACTCAGCAAAAAAACCCAAACCAAACAAAACTTGAAAAGGTGGTTTAGAAAAAAGGCTAATCTCTCCCACCTCTGTTTGCTCAGTCCGACTAGAGGAGCTGTGCAGGCTCCCCCTCCCTCCCCTGTGAGCCCCACGGCTTGCCCAGAAACACAGACATTTGTAGAATGTTTTCCTGCTGAAGCCCCCGTGAGAGAGAAGTTGCTCAGGCTGCTCTGCAGTTCCAGCCTGTAAACTGCTAGGAAATAGCATAAAAACTGGAATAGCAGGGAAATGGGAAAGACAGAAAGAAAACTGACCATCTATCACTATTTTAAAAGGATGAAAAAATTATCTAGACAATGTAGTTTCTCATTGATGTGAGTGAAATTGATTCAAGTAATGGAAAGGCTAAAAAATGTAGCTCAATAATTATTTGGAATATTACAATGAATGACAGTTAACACTACTTTGTGGCAACTAATTACCGTAGAAATAACCTAACAACTTTCTTGATCGAAGGAGGATCAAAATAGTCTATCTTCCGGTGACAGATGAAACAGTACTGACATAATATACTTGAGATTTGGGTCAATGCTGTGCAGTTTCTTAACTAAGAAAGTAGAAAAATACAAAATCAATACAACAGTCTTTAAACAATTAAATGCTATGGCAGTGATTGGTCTCGGGATGGAAGCCCACTGAGCAATCTCAGCTCTGCAGGAACGGACGGGTAGCTCCAAGCTGCCCAGTGCTTTAATCATTGGCTTGGAAGAAAACATAAAACCAGTGCTGATCAGATTTGCAGAAGACAACAGAACTGGAACAGTGGTAAATAAGTAAAACTCATTTCACTAGTGCAATGCAATGGGGATCTCACGAAAAGTAATATTCCTTCCACCACTTTTAAACATCTGGCCAGATTCGTAGGAATAAAAAGTATGCATTGGACTTGCAGGAAAAAACTTTTACCCAATGCTCACCTTGTGACCAAATAAAACAAAAGAAAAAAAGACATTTTTATGATTGCTTTCAATAAAAATGAGAAAGTGTTCCCATAAATCGTATCATTTGTAGCACTGTGCTGTTGCATAAAGACCTTGTAGTGGCGGTGGTGTTGGAACCATGATTTAAAGATAAATGAAAGGCAACGTTTGTGAAGGTGTAGCCATATTACTGAAAGTACCTTTTCTATGAAAAATGACTGTTAGAAAGAGGAAAGTGTGAGTTCATGGAAAGGACTTCCATTGGAAAACAAGACAAAGCCCTGGCCTACAAATGAAGGGAAGCTGGAAGATGCCCTGTGGGTGTACTTGTCATATCCACCTCCCCCAAGCACTCACCTTTGGCCATGGCCAGAGCGGGACACCCAGGTGGCCACCTCTCTGGCCAGGGTCAGGACCACCTTCCCGCTGCTGCGGAGGCCCTGTCTGACCAGATGTCATAGAATCGTGATGTTGCATCGAGTCCAACCATCAACCCAACACTGCCAAAGCCACCACTAACCCATGTCCCTCAGCACCACATCTTCCCAGCTTTTAAATACCTCCAGGGATTTTCACTGAATTTCACTGAATTTTTTTAGAGTTGGAAGGGACCATATAGATCATCTAGTCCAACTCCCCTGCTGAAGCAGGATTGCTTACAGAATGCTACTCAGGACTGCATCCAGGCAGGTCTTGAAAATCTCCAAAGAAGGGGACTCCACCACTGCCCTGGGCAGCCTGTCCTTCCAGCTTTCATCATCCCCTCACCCCCTTCCCAAACCAGGTGCTTTGCTTTGCCAGGTCCATACAAGTTGAGCAAACCCATTCCCAAGACAAGTAAATCAAGCCTTTAGTCTCCCGCGTTTAATCATAAAATCAAGTTTGAATATTTCTTGCCATTTATTCATAGAATCATAGAATTGTCTGGGTTGGAAGGGACCTTTAAGACCATCTAGTCCAACCATCAACCTAACTCTGATAAAAAAACCATCAGTAAACCATGTCTCTAAGCACTATGTCAACCCGTCTTTTAAATACCTCCAGGGATGGTGCCTCAACCACTTCCCTGGGCAGCCCATTCCAAGGCTTAAGAACCCTTTCAGTGTAAAAATTTTTCCTAATATCCAATCTGAACCTCCTCTGGTACAACTTGAGGCCATTTCCTCTTGTCCCATCACCTGTGACTTGGGAGAAGAGACCGACCCCCCCTGGCTACACCCTCCTTTCAGGAGACTTGATCCTCTGAAGGTCATTTGCGGCCCCATCCAAGGCACATGAAGCAAGAATTCAGTGTTTAAGTGTCACATCTGAAGAACAGTTAAATGAAATTAAGGATAATTATACTTTTTTTTTTTTAACTAACAGATTACATTAAACTAGGAGCTTTCTTTTGTTTACAAACTTTCTTTACTTTTCAGTAGCTTGCAGCTATAAATTACTGCTGTTAAATACCAGAAAAAAAAAAAAAAAGTGAAATTAAAGAAACAGCCAAATTGCTCTGTCAATGCCTGAGGTAGCTCCTTGTGCACACACCTGGAGTTTAGCAAGGTTCAGAGATTTGCAGTTTGTAAATATTTTTTTTTTCTTTTTAATTCTGGTGAAAAACCAAGATTCCAGTCAGCTTATTTGTTGAATTTTGAGAAAGCCTGTTGTTACTGAATGCCTAGTACACTTTCCTCTGTTCCTAAATAATTCCAGTCAGAATTGTGAAATTAACTTCTGCAATTAACTTCTGCAAAATAAAACCCCTGAATTCCCATGAGTGTGCCCCAGAATATTATTAACTCCAGAGATAGTTATAGCTTGGCAAAATCAAATTTTAGGAGTTTTTTCCACAGTCTCAGGGATGAGTAGAAGTTTTGCTTGACATCAATTCTCATTTCCATATTATCTTCAAACCGGCTGCACAGCCGCTCATCTCCCACCATCCCCGAGGGAAACCTGCGGACGCCTTTTTCTGCACCTTTCCCTGTCTTTTACTTGGCTTGTCAAACATTTTCCCCAGCTTAATTGTGCATCTATTAGAATATGCTAACTAACAATCCCCCAGCATTTTAACCATTGCCAAAGGTATGGGCTCACCCCTGGGTTTTGGGGAGCTGCTGATGCTGGAGCTCACCACAGTGGGCTTTTCTGCTTCTGCGACCCACTGGAAAGTCTCATGTGATTCCCTGCTCTACTGGTGTTGGGTGCTCTGCTTCACACCAGCTAATTAACTGATTTTTTTTGGCTTGTTTAAAAAATCCTTAATTTCTTTTTAACAAAATTTTTTTTAAAATTCAAAAACCAAACATTGTTTTCTTTTAGCTTCACAGAACTGCACCTGGACTCAACATGGCCCATTTTCTAATATATTCCATTTTTGGCCACTTCTTCCCACTGTCTCTTTTCAGCCCATTTTGAATCTCCTGGAAATATTTCCCTCCTCCTGCTGCGGGGTGGAGCGAACACAGAAGAGTTTCTGGGATTACTGTAAATGTTTTGGATGCCATCAGGTCAGCATTTTAAACCCTGCAAATGAAGGTTTGTGTTCCTCCCTCGTAGGGTCCCGCAGGTTGGCAGGGGTTTCCCTGGGTCCCTACAGCCCTAAGGGGGGGTGAGAAACCAGTGGACAACACTGCATCTCCATTTCCTTCAGTACTTCTGAAGAAGAGGTTGCAATTCAAAAACTATGTCTATTATTAGAAGTCAAATGGCCTCTAAGTGGCCTAAAGTGGCAGTTCTGCCCTTGGGAGGGTCACTGTATTCCTGCCCTATTGTATCTGCTAGGGCTGAAGCTGAAGAGAAGATGAGAGGTTATTTTTCTGTCTCACTCTTTTTCTCTGTGTTGATACAACCTGAAGAAACAAGCAGACGCGGCTCCTCAGTGGAACATCACATACTTGGGAAGACCAGGAAAACACACTGAGGCCGGTGTTTTAATAGTCAATGAAGTCCCACATCATAAGACACCCAAGCAATAGAACTGGAGCAATTAGTAATTAAGTTCTCCATAAGGAAAAAAGAAGGAACAGCTTCTCTACTGACACTTTTAAGTAAGGAACAATTTAGAGAAAAAAAGCTGTCATGCAATTAGCAGGGTATAGAAGAAAGACCTGTGGGAAGTACTTGGTATTTCTCCTCACCCTGTCATGACCACTGAAGAACATTTATGTTAAAACAAACAAACACAAAAGCCCAGGAAAACAAATTCACTTTGTTCAGTACCGCAATTCCAGGCTCAGGAAATATTTCCCATATATAAGCTTAAACTTTAGGTACATTCTATTAAAATATGCAATAATATTATTAAGTATTGAACATAACAGCTTGACAGGCTGGTGGAAATGATGACTTCTCCCCACGAGGAGTTCTGACACAACTGCTTTTCAAACAAAGCATCCTTACATGTACCATCCCAATTCCTAACGACCTAGAGATTGCTGCAGAGGGAAAAGTAGAAAAAAACCATGAGATGAGGTACACACCTAACACCAGTGCATCTGACAGCAAACAGGGGCTGGGGGGGCGGAAGCAGCAGAGGCACCCAGCAGGGAAGGGGTCGGTAGGCTTGGGAAGCAGTGCTGGGGGGAGAAGAGCTCAGGAGAGAGTTAGGGTGTGATGCTGCAGGTCTGAGCACCACACCGGCAGTAGTGACAAAACCCACGTTCCTGGAAATGGACGCGAACCATTTCCATTGGTCCTGTTCAAAGAAACCTTTAAAGAAGTAAAATGTTTCAGTAGGAAACTGCCCCAAACATCTTCAGCAGACAGAAACCTGGCTCTTTAGACAGCTCCATTCCCTGCAGCCAGGTACCCTGGGAACCGCAGCGACAGCAGGAAAGGAGACCCTTGCCTGTGTGATGAATGCCTTCCCATCGCTGCCCTCCCAAGAAAATCCATCACTGTCAAATTCCTCTTTTATATTATTGTTCAGAGTTAAAACAGGTTCTAGCCTGAGGGAGGACACCGACGTGGTGGCCACGAGCAGTGGGGGCACGACACCCCCCACATGTTGCTTCCCCAGTCCTCTGCTTCAGGCAGAAACAGCAGGTCCCACCAGCAGCACAAGGAGATGCTGGTCAGAGTGTTTAATCCTGCGTGACCCATGTCATCACTGCTGGAGAGAGAGGGAGCATCCGGAGCGTGATGGATCCTCCAAGACAAGCAGGAGGTGCAGGTTCTGCCTCACGGCAGTTTTCCCCACCGGAGATGCTGTGCAGGGAGGACTCCGCCACACATTGACCAGATTCAATATTACATGGAGGAAAGTAGCGGAGACAACATCTGCTTGTGACACCTTTTCATAAATAACTTACTCCCGATTTGGGCATTTTGGGCAAGACCGCTTTGTTGAAAGTCATCAAAGCCCTGAAAACGAAAACCTGAAAATTCAACTCTCATTACAGTGAAAAAAGATAGTAAAATCCATGTGCTTAACCAGGAAAACCAGGAAGGCTGGGGGGAAGGATGGTAGGCACACACTGCACTCCTCCTCCAGTGCCCATTACCAACCACTCCTGAGCCAGGATATTGCGGTATCTGGACATCTCTACAGCTCTTAAAAAAGCTACCACTGATTTAAACGGAATAAAAATCTTCGGGTTTGTCTCCCCAGAGATGTCAAAGCTGTACACCAATCCAGGCCCTCGTAGAAAGATTTCTCTTCTCTCGAATAAACACTCTAAGCAACAACAATAGGGTGAAGGCGCTTAATCTGTGAACAGCCTTGACCTGGAGGCTGGTCCCTCAAAGGCGATGGCTGCCTTTAAGCACACCATTCATTAGCGGCTCTCCTGCCTCGTTCATGCCTGCTCTGTAAATAACTCGGAGCCCTATTCCCAGGACAATAACTCGCTGAATGTTTTCTTGATCTATTGTTGAATGCAGGAGGCTAAATTAGCCGTATTCCAGTGCTTCTCTCTAATGCCTTTGAAGGGCCAGAGGAGGTAAATTGTTAATCAAAGACTCTGAGCAGCTGTAGATTGCAAAGAGGAATTAACACCGATTTATGCCGATCACCCTTACCACTGGCAGGAGAAACCAGCGCCATTGTTTAACATTCTATGGTTATTAAAAGGCACATACAAGGAAACCACCAAGTAATTTCAGTTGGGTTTTCCCTGCATTTTGTTGCTTAGAAACCACTGTAGATGAGGTTTTGTGTTTACTTAAAAAAAAAATAAAAATAAAACCAAACCACAACCACACTTTTCCACCGTTACTTCTAGTGAGGATAGAAGGGTGTGAATAACAGGAGCTTTATATGCCTGAATCCCACGGTCAGTGAGGTTAATGCAAAGAATTAAAGAATTTCCATTAGCAAGGATAGATGATGGATCAGGACCTAGATGTCAAGAGTTTTATTACCTTTACTATATTCTAAGCATAAATTCTTTTTTCTTTACCCTGTTTACAAAAAATGAAATCTTCAGATTGTTTTGACCTTCAGCCCTTAGAAAACTTAGAGTGAAACATAGCATATACTTTCAGTGAAAGCATCATCATTTAACCCTCACCTATGTGCTTTCTGCTGGGATTTCTTTCTTTCCTGCTCCAAGTATCTCTGGAATAACTAGGAAAAAACCTCAACTTTGCATTACTATTGCTCATGCTTTTTGGGTTCATGTCCGTCCTTCCTCCATTGATAAGAGTACTGATTTTAAAGGCCTAGTCTTGATTATCCTCTAATTGATAGAGGTGGAGATAGACGAAGACAGGAATTGATCTTTCTCCTGATCCCTCCAAGGTCTGCGTTCAGAGACAGGAGAAGGACAGGGCACAGACCACTGCTTACTGCTGCACCCGTCTCACCCTTACTTTACTGGAAGAAATAACAGGGCTGCAAAACTACCTGAGGGAGGAAATACAACACTGCATTTAGGACTGAATTGTACCTCGATCCTGAGGTATTCAAACGACCTCTTTATAGAAATAAAAGCTTCACAATGTTGTTAGACAGGTAACTATTATATCCATTTCACATATGGGGAAATGGAGGCAAAAAGCATATAACAACTTTCCAAAGTCATGAAAATGGAAAGAAAAAGACCCCCAGACCACCAGAATGGTGGCTCGATAATAACAGCTTATTTTTTAGAATTGTGGAAGTGACTGGAGTCAAGCAACACAGGATACACTGTAAGCACATACAGGCAGAAAGGAGTCAGCTAGGACCCGAGTCCATCTTCTGCCGCAATAAATTCTAAATCCAGGCAAGATTACCCGGGGGGGGATGGAAAAACATGGTTTGGTTTCACTGCCGGCAGGGACAGAAGACGCCCAGCACTCTAGGTGATCCTGTGGCTCAGTGGCTGTCCCTGCCGGCGGGTGGATGGGCTCCTGGGGAGTATGTGCACAAGGAATAGCGTGCATCCACGTGCAAGTTTCCTAATGAAATAATATGTCTTGGCATGCTGGAGTAGTTCACCTTAAACATAAACTGCCTTGTTTGTAGATGCTGCAGGAACCAAGCATGATAGACCCACTGCGTCTGTGGGTGCCCCCTCCCTGCCACCAAGGATTTCCGAGTGCAGAAAACATCCTCCTTTTCCCTTGCTTCTCCCTTTCAACCTGCATGAACTACAATAAAAACTGAAAAATGGTTGCATGACTGTAATTCTGTAGCCACTGAAACACAAATAATTAATGACAAGCAATGCTGTTGCTAGAGCTGGTAACATGAGCCCCAGGAGAGAAGAACAGGACCCCTCAGAAATTCCTAGCTGCAATCAATACCAAGCCAAGAATCAAATTCTGCTATACCCTAACAGGACTCAGAAATTAAGGAAAGCTGCTTGAGGTTCCTTCTCAGTTTTTGCTGCATCTCATCAGGTTGCTGTATGCATTCACATCCTCTAAGAGAGCTGTGAAACCACATACGAATGCTGACAATATTTCTGTAACATTCTTGTCTAGAACAGGATAAATGCTTCTATGATATCCTGAGTTGAGACTAGACAGAAAGGGAACGTGTCTGCACTTTGGGGGATGAACTAGAATACAGACACTTTATATTTTTATTTTTTCTCCCCCCACAGTTCACCAAAGTAGAAATACCTTAGATTGGAGCAACTGGTGCCCATTAACATCAGTCACAGGTGAGGAGGGGCCAGCAGGCAGGGAAGCTCCAGGCACAGAGGCTGCCTTGGGAAGCACAGCAGTCCCTGATGTCCCCACCATTTATCTCTCTACCACAGGCTACAGAGCTGTTCAGAACTTCAGCTCTCTGCAGTCCAACCTGCTGCTTCTGAGAGAAGCACGACCAAGTTTCTTCTTTACTGCTATCTAATCACAGATTATCAATCATTTCAAGAACAGAGGGGGACACGCCTGGGATGCTCCAAAGGGTGAGTGCCACAAAATCTGGTGCCAGAGAAAGATATGAAAAAAGTTTGAAGGTACAAATGTGTTCCTACTTCAAATCCAATACAGAAGGTTCTGTAGAGTCATTGCCTAAGGCATTCTCACTCAGAGTCACCTTCTTTCCCACGGTAACTGGTTCAAATGAGCTCTGGGAAACCCTTCCCTGCAAGGTGCTCTCCAGCCCCTCACCCATTCTCACGCCTCTGCTCCAAACCCCTCGGACAACAAAGTCCCCTCTGAAATGCTGGCACATGAAAGCTCAACAGTCTGGCAAAAATAAGTTAATAAAATAGCAAGCAAAGCCAGAGCAAAAGGCACGGCCTGAGATATCACGTTGGTTTTAGGAGGCGGAAATCTTGCAGCAACAAACACAGAATCATAGAACAGTTTGGGTGGAAGGGACCTTTAAAGGCCACCTAGTCCAACCCCCCTACAATGAGCAGGGGCATCTTCAACTAGAAACCAAATAAAGCAGAGTTATTCCACAGGCTGATCACCTAAAAACAATGAAAAACTTTATCTAGATGTTTGTCGTAAACAAGCCTTACTTTTTCTTCACATGGTTCAAACTGATGTTTCACCAGCCATTTATTCTTTCCCAGTTTTTTCTTTGCCTGCACATCTTTGCCCACAGAGAGCTGGGCTGTCTCAGAATAAATGTCATTATAAGTATCAGCTTTACAACAGAATGCCATAAGCCATGAATTTTTAATGCCCTGTCTGCAATTCAGAGCAAGAGTTTGCTGCAAGAACAAAGCACCAAAACCCCACATTTTAGTAAAAGCAAAGGCAAAGGGTGGTATTTACTCTCTGAACACTCCGGTAGGACAGAGCTGCTTGGGAGAGAGCTGACCACAGCTCAGGTGTGAAAAAAAATCAGTCTTAGAGAAGAGCAGGGGTTTACTTACTGGAATGAAGTAAATCTGTTTAAGCAGTAAGATGTTCTGCAAGGTTTTTATGCCTCTTTTCCCTTCTGGCAGACACCAGGGCACTTCATTACCCTCTAAGCTTTATCAGCTTTGGAGAACGATATCAACAAGGCAGCTGTGTAGCTCGGGAGACTTACAGAGCACGATAAGGCAAAGGATGCAGCAAAAAGGCCACAGGCAGCGCGTGAAGAACCGATAGCTCCTCCATCAGCACTTCAAACGGCCACCATAAATACCCCTCAGGCTATTAGGGATGACCATGATGGCTTGCACCAACAATTTGTGTGTGAGACAGTGCCTAAATCAGCCAGTTTATAAAAAAAAAAAAAAAGATTAAAGTTATTGATTCAAGCTGTGTTAGGGCCTTCTGCAGGCTGGCAGTATTTAAAGGTTTCCCCAGTTCTGTTGAGGATGCTGGGCTGCAGCCTTCTGATTGATGGGCGAGCACACACTGCACTGCAGCACCAGCTAACGAGGCTGAGATTCGCTTTTCAGCTAACAAGATCAGAGAGAGACAGGTCTTTTTTCCCCTGTCCCAGAGAATTAGGATCACTGCAAGATGCTTTGGCTCTGCCTAATGTGAACGAAAGGGGATTTAAGCCCAGCTCTGCAGGAGCTTCCTGTGGCTGGACCCTGGCGTTGGCTGCTGTATCCATCCTGGCCCCACCAGCATGGTGGGGGAAGGTGGGAAAAGGCATTTCCACCCCCTCCTCCAGCTTCAGTCTCTCCCTCTCTCTCACTCTAAACCCCGCTGGGAAGAAAAGACCAAATTAAAGCTCCTGCTGTGCCACCAGCACAACAAACAAGGGCTGTCAGAGCGCTCTGTTTTGTTAAACTTGAGTTGCTCTCTGTATATGTTAAATCCTTTAAATCTTTATACAGAAGAGAAGTATTCTGATGTGGTTTTTTAATCCCCCAAAAATGCCTCCAAAAAAACCTTTATAACAAATAGCAGTAGCAAAATATTGCAAGAAAAATTTGCAGAACTTCTCTGGCGCATTTAACCACCACGAAGTTTTCTTTCCCACAGCCCTGACAGAGCCAAATCACAGCTATGACACTCATCACACACTTCCTTCTTCTCTGCCTTCTTCCTTTGTCGGGGAGAAATATGGGACATCGGAAAAAAAATAGGGCGCTATTAACACTGAGCAGCTCTTTGAGGAGCAAAGGGATTCTGATTTGTCAGCAAAACACTGACAGAAAATCCAAAGCTGTTGAAATTACCAGTGTTGCACAGTTACTATCCTGTATTAATTCACCTATTGAATTTATTATGGCGAGGTAATTAAAGGGAATTATCTTGACAAGATAATTAAGGGGAAAAAGCATTGCGTGTACTATCCAAGAAGCCTCAGGACACACTTTTGCTAAGTCACAGCTTGATCTATGTTATAGCTTATATTATATATCTGATATATGTTATAGTCCACACAACATTATTTTGGGAATTAAAGAGTTAAGAAAAAAATCCCTGTCTCAGGAAGAAAGTAAATTAAAGTAACTAAGTAACTCCAGTAAATAAAGTAACTTTAACAGACATTTCTGCAACACTAATGTATTATTTATAGCTGCTTTAACAAGCCACTGTTTAAATGTTTCCAAGTGGCTCTTTCTAGGAGGAATATACCATATCAAATGTACATTGTAGGGGTTTGGGGTTTTGTTGTTTTTTTTTTTTGTAACGTTATTCAAAGTATGAGACCATCTGAAGTTTAGAAATTTGCTGCTAACCCTTGATTTTTAATTATACTCCTGTGGATGAGCTATCCATCTGCTCAGAGATGCTGAGTGCAGCGGCAGGGATTTCAGGGGCCGTGCTGGGGATGCTGCCAGGAAAGGGCAGTGGGAGCAGCCACCCCACACTCACCCTGCCCCCAGCGGTGGGACAGGGACCCACGGCCCCTCCACCAGCAGCCCCCGGGCCCTGGGGACATCCCCACGTCAGGACAGGAAGCGCTCCCCCCACTATAACCCAGTCCCAAGGGTCACAGTAAACACCTTCAAAACCAGCTCTGCTCCGAAGTCACTTAATCACTTTTTAATTCTGATTTCCACTGATTTGCATAAACATCTGTTAAACCCATTCCTCTCGAGCAGAAAATCTGACTGGATGCCAATGGCTCCACTCGGATTTAGATGCTAAATTCTCAAAGATGCTGGGGCCTGATTTCAGATGTGTCAGCAAGGGCAAAACAAGGTATTATTTATCCATTAAATAACCATTTCTGACTCCCTCCCTGCAAAGTCAGGAGCGGCCATGGATGCTCTCGCTCAGCATCATGCCTGGTGGCCTCCTCGGGAGCAGGGACGGAGCTGGAGTGTGCCACGGCTCTGCTTCAGCTGCTTTTCCTCAGCTTCCCACTGCAGCACAGTCTCCCTGGGAAGAGAGGGAGAGATGGAGGGGTCCCAGGACTTGCCACGTGCTATAGCCAGGTCCAAGGGGTGGGAATCACCTGCAGGTGCTGCTATTTATTAACTCACATACCAGCCAAACCAACAGAAATCTAACCTGGCTCCTTGCAGAAGGTCAGCCCTGCATCCCACCAGCTGGCCAGAGTGGTACTGAGGATGGCGAGGACAGCATCTCTGCTTGAATCTGATCACATACGAGCACTGAGTTTTTCCATTATTTTTTGTCTTCACTCCTTTTATTCCCTCTTATCTATTGCTTCTTAACTTCAGAATAAAGATGCTGCTACAAGGCTGGTGCAGCATGGCTGTTTCCTGCGCATCACTCCTGTGCCTTAAACACCTTTCAGAAGCGGTTCCTGCACAGCCCGACACAGGTTCATCCCCCTCGGCTCCCGGAGAAAGCAGTTGAAGCTGTGTGCTGATTCAGACTGGGACTAATGGAAGCCACCTTTAACCTTGCTCTCCTTTTTTCTTTCCCTTCTATGAATATACTTATCTTGTTCAGTCCTCAAGGAAATAGGATCAGATTTAGTAATCAGCATATCAACCAGCTTTTCTTCTGTCCTCGAAGAAGGAAACTATTTTAACGCTCTCTAGGACTATCAAACAAGGGTTTTCCCCTGTAAAAACCCATTTTGGCTGAAAGGGAAACAATAAAGGAATCGTAAAATAAAGCTATTACTTAATACAAGTACAATCTTTAAAAGTTTCTTTCTCACCATTACTTGTAGCACAGGTTTTTGCAAGAAACAGGCTTGTTTTTTTCCAGAAGCATGAGAGCCAGACAGGTCAGTGTTCTGATTACCCTGACACATCTTAGGCTCAAGCTCTCATTTTGCTTTTCGCTTATGGGTTCACTTGTTCTGTTGGAATTGGGATGAGGGGGTTGAAAACTGCAAATTGAGAAGCAATTGGGCATGGGGGCTCCCAGGTCTGCTCCTCTCCCAGCCCCAGCCACCTGCTGCAGCTCTCCCCATCCCCTTCCAGGCTTCCAGGCTCACCCCACCACCTCCAGAGCACCATGCTGGCACCTCAGCCTCTGCTCATCCAGGACAGGAGCGCCCAAGAGCCTGAGACCAACTGACCAACCTGGTGGGATGGAAGGAAGCTCAGTTTTTGAAGCCACATCTGCAGGACCAGGGAAAAGCACCAGCCACCCAGCTAGTGCACACACACCTCAGCCATTCGAAGTTGAAAAGGGATGAAGAGGGATGGATTTGAGCTGCTGCAGCACAAAGTGACCGAGGTGGTGGCTGGCACTCAGGAAAGCTGGTGGCTGTGAGCAGGAGACCTCCATGAACACCCAAGGGCGAGTGGAAGAGACGCAGATGCAGCCGAGCGTTGCCCACTGCAGGTACCTGTGGTGTCCAAGTGACACAAACTGCACTTTCCTCCTGGCTCAGAAGAAGAACAGGTCTCGTGATAGAATTTGATGTGCAAAACTGAATTCCTCCTCTTCCCATCCCTGGCCATGGAGAACATCCCCTAGAACTGCAGACTGAAAGGAGCTGAGCTCCCCAAAAAGCCCTTCTTGTTTAATTGCATGAAATATTTAGAATGCAGATCGCATTTGATACATTTTCTTTTTAGCATCGTCATTCATCCATTTTATTGTTGCTGTTTCAATGGCAGCTCTCTTGAAATTGCAGTTACAAACTGAGTCCTGGCTGCAGTGCAGAGACAAAGTTGGGTCCACGAGGTCAGCTGTACAAGTTTTATTTTCAGTCATTAACTACCAGCGCAAACTGCATATTGAGCAGAGGAAGCCCAATTTTGTCTGTGTGTGCCTGACAAATGGTGCTGCTGTACCTAGAGAGAAACAGAACTGATCCGAGCAGCCGCTGCCGGAGGGCATGACGCACTTCAGAGTGCTGAGCATCACCTAAATAAAATACAAAACCGCATTATCGGGGCAGACCTGACATTGTGCGGAGACAGATTTGGTTCCTGAACCAGATTTAGCTTGAATTTCTGCCCTTCTAAATACCAGCATTCATCAGGTTAGGTTATTTGCCAATGCATAATAATTCCATATAAAGACTATTAGGGAGGCTGCAGTGAACAGATTAGCACAGAAAGAGAACCCATGTTTTGAACAGCAAGACGGAGCATCACTGGCACATCTCCCACTTCTCCCCATTTTCGGCCCTGCCAGAAGCAAACAGACGGGAAAAATGAAAGGGAAACAGCAGCTGCTGGGGTCTGTGGGCTCTCTTTGCTGCACAGGTTATTATAAATATTACATTAGAAACATTAGTGAGACCACACATAACAGCAGCCGGTCCAGAACATTTAAGCCTCGGGCGTGAAACGGAGCCGCAGCAAAAACATTCTGGTGCGAGGATCAGCCCCCGCTGCTGCCAAGCGAGAAATTAGGAGGGAAAGGGAATCTTCCTTTGTTCTCCCAGCTTCAAAGCTGGGAAACTTAACACCAGTCCACTGCAGTGGCGAGAAATTACAAGTGACTAGATTCTCGGGAAAATAACCTGGGAGATGAAAGCGCAGATGAAAAGCCGTTTAAGCGGGAGCCGAGCACTCGCTGCCCGGGGAGGGGACAGTGCTGGGGGCTCCCGCATGGGTGCAGCTCCCCACGGCACAGCCATTAGCAGGGATGGAAAACAGCAGCATTGCACGTTGCTCCATCCTCTGCTCTCCTCGCAGCCCCCGGTGTAGGAGGTGACAGCACCCACAAGCCTTGGGGGGCAGTTGGGGAGAGGGGGGTCAGGGCTGGACATGGACACAGGGGAGAAGGGCTGGGGCAGCAGTGGGATTGCGAGCCAGAGGTCTGGGGGCACCAGCTTGCCTCCAACCAAACTCCTCATCCTCAGCTGAAATGCCCAGAAAGCCCCCTGCATCCTGGGCTGCCTCCCCAGCAGCGTGGCCAGCGGGGCAAGGGGGGGATTCTGTCCCTCTGCTCTGGGGAGACCCCCCCCCGGTGCTGCTTCCAGCCCTGGAGCCACCAACAGCAGAAGGACATGGAGCTGTTGGAGCGGGGCCAGAGGAGGCCACGGAGATGATCAAAGGGCTGGAGCCCCTCTACTGTGAGGACACGCTGAGAGAGTTGGGGGGGTTCAGCCTGGAGAAGAGAAGGCTCCGGGGAGACCTTAGAGCCCCTTCCAGTCCCTCAAGGGGCTCCAGGAAAGCTGGGGAGGGACTCTGGATCAGGGAGGGGAGCCATAGGAGGAGGGGGAAGGGTTTGACACTGAAAGAGGGGAGATGCAGATGAGATCTGGGGAAGAAATTCTTTGCTGTGAGGGTGGTGAGACCCTGGCCCAGGTTGCCCAGAGAAGCTGTGGCTGCCCCATCCCTGGAGGGGTTCAAGGCCAGGTTGGAGGGGGCTTGGAGCAACCTGGTCTAGTTGAAGATGTCACTGCTCATGGCAGGGGACTGGACTAGATGGCCTTTAAAGGTCTCTTCCCACCCAAACTATTCTATCATTTTATAAATGCAAGAACTGAGCACCCCCATTACCTCTGTAGGGCCAGGATAAGGGTTCTGCTCCCATAGCCCAAGGTCCTACTCCCAAAGCCTGACTCCTGGGTGATTTTTGGCTTTCATTTCATGTCTTTGTAGGATGAATCACCACCACATGGGCCAGCAGGCACACCGCTGCTGGGAACGCTCCTGGGTATGGCCAAGCACTGGGCACCACTACTCAGAGCAGTCCAAAAACCTTGGGACTCACATGCAGAAGAAAATTAGCTATAAATTATGTACAAAAAGGTAGTTTCTTTGATCATTCTCTTTTTTTTTTGAGGAGGTTTTGTTTAGGTTTTCTTCACCTCTCCATACGTACCATTGATCACAGAGCTTGCAGTCAAAGTTTTGGACTTTAATGATTATTGTTCCACAGTCAGGGTGCTCCATGGAGGAATGGCTGCTCACAGGTTATGGTGTCTGGGTAAACCTTTAGGAGTCAAAGGGAGTAATAAACGGCATAAATCTGTGAAATCAAGGCCCATTCGATTCCACTGAAATTTGTCAGCCATGAATCTGTAGGGGAAGCACTGGAAGGTGTGGGACAAGATTGGAGTTTTATTGCAAGGACATACCACAGCCCCCCCCAAAGGGCTCTTGGCTTTGGGGTTTTGATGTTGTTGGATTTGGGTTTTGGTTTGTTCGTTTGTTTTTAAAAAAAAGTTAAATTACTCTGTCTACAGAGCCACACAATTGCCTCTGATGTTCATTACTCTTCCTAAAAAAATTGCCAAGCACAGAGCAGATTAAATACAGTGAAGCAGATAAGCCCAAGAAGCAAAGGGAAAAAAATAAATACATCAACTTTAAGAATGGTAGAAGGACTTTGCCTTAATGTCCACAGGAAAAAGAAAGCAATCACTCCCGAGGAGCTAAACATGAAGAAGTTTCCATCCAGAATGGATACACACAGCCAAGTTACAAAGGCGGGGGGAAAAAGGAATTTTCCAATGGTACCACTGACAGATGCTTACAGAGGAGACAGTGGGAGCTGCCACAGTTTAAAAAATGAAGGATAATGAATGCAAGCCGCAAAGAGGCTTTATGTGATTTTACATTCTGCTTTTTAAAAGGAAGACTGGCAAGTGAAGATTAAATTGAGATGGGAACAATAATGCCACAAAAACACCCTAGCGAGGAAGTTAAGGCAAGAGCAGTTTGAAGGAGGCAGCACATCACGGTTTGAGACACCAAACGTCCCCAGCGGTGGCAGTGATTTCACCGTGGGTCCCGCTCTCGCCGTGCTGGCGCTTTTCCTGCTGGCAGGGGGAAGGTAAAATACCCTCCTGTCTAAAAATGAGTGAGGTAATTGGAACACTAAGAGTAGAGTACTTTAAAGTACACTTTTCTTCATAAGTATTTTTATTATTAACGGGTTACTCCCTCATTTTTCCCTGATGATCTTCACTTTTCTCCCTTGTTTTTTATATTTTTTCCTGTAGTTATGAGTAGAAATGATTCCAAGATTCACATAAGTGAACTATAGTTTGACCTAATCCACAATAAATTAGAACAATAATTACAAAATCCCTCCCAAGATTCTGAATTAGATCATCCACTACCACAGCAACAAGCACCACGCTAACGAGCTGGGAGACACCCTGCCTTCCAGCCCAAGCTCAGTTGGATCAAGGCTTTATCTGGCAAGATTAAAGAAATCCTACCTCAGGAGAGAGGAGAAACATCTTCCCATTAACACCAGTACCACACACCAAAGGTGCAGGTGTAAACAGCATTACATTAGCTTTTGGTCTTGTTTCCATAATGATACCAAGTTTCTGAGTTTAATTGGTCTTTCCAGTGAACCACTGCAGGCTCAGATGGGAGTTGAGGCTCCCACTGCTCCTAATGAGATGTTTCCATGTTGCAAAACCCCACCCAAATAATCACATTGCTCAGATACAGCTGGACACCACAGAGATTTGGGACCTTTATTTGCCTCTTTGCCCACCTGCTCTAGGAGGGGAACACCTGAAAGTGGGGCACATACCTCCAAGGTAGCCTTGCCACAGAGGTCCCCATCCCTAGGTCTGAGCAACCACGTTGTTATTGAATTGAGCTACTTTGGCTCAACAGAAAACACAGCCTACCAGGTTTGGAAATGCTGTGCAGAAGAGGAATTTCCAAGAATATTCAACTTTTGTTTTGGGTTGGGTTTTTCTGGAAGTCCCCAGCTGTTCCTGCTGAATGGCAGGACTTGATTTTTAAGAGTTTTTATTTCTCTCTGAGATGCCAGCAGTACATGCAGTGACCTCTCAACTGTGAGATTTTCTCTTCTGCGTGTTTCTGCAGTGGCAGCATCAGGAGGAATAGGAGTCAGGCGTCAGCAACTCTTGGAAATTCAGTAAGTCAAATGAGAGGGTTCGGTGATTGTTCTAGAATTACAGCGCAGCTGGGAGAATCCTGGACATTTAGCCACCTACATACAAACGTGGGCTTGGTGTTCTAGACCTTCTGAAGCCTTGTTAACACCGTCTGCAAGCTCAACCAGCAGCAGTAGCCGCAGCAGGCAGGTAGACCTGGCAGCTCATAGCTCCAGTCTCTGTGGCTGCCCCTTGGCTCCTCCACTGCCCCAAGACCAAGGGGGTCCTGCCCAGGGACCTTTGCACCACCAGCAGAGAGAGACCCAATTCCATGCATTTAGCTCACTTCTGCTCCAAGGCAACGTGCTTTTAAATACATCATACTCAAAAAAAATTGACAAAAGAACTACTTAAGTAATACAAAATCAAACACCGTAAGGGTACTTTTAGAATAAAAGACAGTAATATGAAGCAAGAGAATGGGTAAGGCTACTATAGCCTTATAGTGAAGGGAAGTGAATTGAAAAGAAAATAAAACCTATTGTTTAACCCTTTCATTGTGCCGGTGAAACCTGGAGCATCAACATGCAACCCTAAGCACTGCTCCAGGCACCGAGATAGCAAATTCTTGCCATGACTTACGGGAATTTATGTATTGCCAACTCTACTTCCACTTGCAACACAAAAAAAAATTTATATTTGGGTACGGAGGGTAATGGATTGACCCAAGTGCAATGCTTCAGAGTGTTTGTCTCTGAGAGAATAACAAAGAGAATAAGCAATGTCCTTTCTCTTTCCTGTATGAAAGAAATTGTTATCATTCATTACTCTCAGCTGCAGTTTGTTGTTTTGGCATAATAAGGAAGAACATAAAATCTAGTTATGAAGATACTGCTATGGCTGTTCCCTTCAAATTTAGCGGCCAGATTCCCAATGACTTCGTTAATGTCAGGATTTTACCCAAAGAACAGGAAAGAATGTGGACATAAAAAAGCAAGGAAGAATTAAGAGACATCACTGAATGTTCTGAAGAAGGGAAGATGAACACAAGCATTTTTTCTTTTATATGCTAGGAACAAGATAGAACAAGTGTTTTTTTATGGAAAAAGAAGAACTCTGTGTACAGCCACAGAGTCTCGAGCCCCCTGAGCCCCAGAGCTTGCCAATGCCCCAGTGCTCTGGAGAGCACCCCTGCCCAGCACCACACACGTGTGCTCTACCACTGCCTGGGGACATCCCAGGACCCTGTTGCCAACACCCCTAGCCTGCTCCTGTGTGGAGACAAGCAAGAGGCAAGCATGGCAACCACCTGCAAGAAGGGACCAGTCCAACACAACTCATTCCCAGGCTTCTGCTGAGTCGCTCTGCGATGTGCAGTGCAGGAAAGTCATGACAGGATTTTGGATCTTCACAGGTGTTACACCCTTCTCAAAGATAATTCCCACAACCAAATAGACATCCATGCAATGGGGACTAGAGAGGATGGGAAAAGCAATTCTAACTGCTACGGGGTTGTACAAGTTGATTCAGTTCATGTGCTACAGCCAAGCTTCCCTCAGAGTAAGTCAGGAAAAGAAGAGGGTGCAGGGGAAGGTGTAATTGCATCATCTTGTTAATGATCTTGTACCTCTCAAGGAGCTCCCCAGGAGCCTGGCAAGAGAGTTCTGCACAGCAAGCCGGCCCGGAGAGAGAAATGTCAACAGAGGACGTCAACAGTCCTTCAAGCTCTTAAAGTATCAGACAGATGAAAGTGGCAGAACCACAACACCACGGGGCAGTTGAGGGCAAGGACTTCTAGTAAAAAACAATCACTAGAGGGGGGGGGGGCTCAAAAGAGAGGTCTCCAGTTTGGGACCAAATCATCTTTCCTTCATCCAAGCTGTCCTGTCGGAGCTGATGGAGAAACTTTTAGCTCCATATTTGGCAGCATCAAGGACTTCAATGGTTCAACACAATCTTGCATACTGAAGTCTCCATTTACAGGAGGGTGACAAACAGACAGTGCTCAACTCCCATATTTTGGCAAATCTTGAGAGAGCATTTGCATTGCTGACAGCTGTGATGCGTGGCACTGTTACAGTCAACACACCATGGGATATTTGGTACATAGCATTAATCTGAAGCCTGGATAGCTCTGATTCATCTCACAGGGATATCAATTCCACCTATAATTTTCTACAGAAAATAGCCCACATGCAATTTTCATAATGCCAATTAAACTAGGACTCCCATTTATTAAACTGGATTAAAAAGCATTTTTACAAGGTCTGCTAATGGTCCGTAAGTACCTTTAATTACAGCCTGGACAGCATTGATCTCGCTGGTCCAGGCTCTCACCAGGCAGCTGTACTCCTGACGCACATGGTACCTTCTCACCAGGCATCCTCGCACCGAGCTGGCCGTTTACTGGCGCCGGTTTGATGCTGCAGCGTGTCGTGGTTTGGCCTCAGATGGCAACAAAGGACCAGGGGGCAGCCGCTCGCTCAGATCGGGCCCCCCCCGGCAGCACGGCCGGGAGCGGGGAATGGGAAGAAAAAGGCAAAAACTCGTGGGTTGAGACAAAGGCAATTTAACAGAACAGCAAAGGGAGCAAGAAACAACAATAATAACACCGACAGAGGAATATACGACCACGGGTACGGTACCACCGCTTCCCGACCGCACCCGGGATGCCCCCCCCCCCCCCCCCCCCCCCCAAGTTCCTGCCCCTCCCCTTCCCCCACCAGCTCCGGGTACCCCTGGGCACGGCTCACACGGGATGGGATACCTGTGTCCCTGCTGGATCCTGGGGAGAATTAACCCTATCCCCGCCAGAGCCAGGACACAGCAGCAGGCTGGTTTCCAGCCCCTGGGACAGTCATTGCCACCAATCTCAATTCCTTTTGGATTAGCATCCCTCTGCTTCTCCACATCCTTCACAGCTGTGAGACAGCACAGGAAACGTGCCAAGGAGAGGCTGCAGCACAGGGATGCTCATCAATAACTCCCCCCCTCAGCAGTAACAATTCACTGTTCCCATAGGAGCTCCTCTCGCTCTTTCTCCCACCTCGCAGATGAACAGGTTCTTCCTCCACCTCAAGTAACACCCTTAAGGATGAATAATGGTGCTGTTTTGTGGAGGGCAGTCACTGCTATGAACTGCTGTAGAACGTAAGTTAATACTGCAAACAATTCATGTTACCAAGTGCACTGATAAGGCACTTAACAGGAATAAAAATCAGAATTACGCTACAGCAATAAAACATTAGTTTAAGAAGTCCATCAAGATGCAAACAGCCACAGAGGCATAAAATTGTTTCAATCGACTGCCAAGAAAGGTTTGGTTTCTTTGATGTTTAGGTTTGCATTTTTTTTGTTGTTGTTGTTGTTCCTTTCAAAGCTGCCAACTAGCAAAGCAAAGGCTTTACATGAAATGGAGCCTCATTTATGTTGTATAAAAAGGTTGGAGAGAGTGCAGCTCCCTTACACTTTTATTTAAAGCCCTAAGTCTGCTAAGTCTGTAGATGAACAAAAACCTTCACCCTAAATGCTGACACTGACTGTTCACTGGGTCTTTGCACTTAGAGAACCACAGAATCACTTTGGTTGGAAAAGACCTTCAAGATCGTGGAGTTCAACAATTAAACCAGCACAACCAAGACCACCAGTAACCCATGTCCCTCAGCACCACATCTGGAAATGCACCACATTTAAAAGCCCGGCTTTTAAATACCTCCAGGGATGGTGACTCCACCCTGGGCAGCCTCTTCCAAGGCTTGACAACCCTTTTAGTGAATAAATTTTTCCTAATATCCATCCTAAACCTCCCCTGGCGCAACTTGAGGCCATTTCCACTTGTTCCATTGCCTGTGCCTCTGGAGAAGAGACCGACCCCCCCCCCCCCCCCCAAGATACACCCTCCTTTCAGGGAGTTGTAGAGAGCAAGGTCTCCCCTCAGCCTCCTTTTCTCCAGGCTGAACACCGTCAGCCGCTCCTCATAAGACTTGTGCTCCAGGCCCCTCACCAGCTCCATTGCCCTTCCCTGGACCCACTCCAGCCCCTCAATGTCTTTGCTGTCATGAGGGGCCCAGAAGTGGACACAGTATTTGTGTTTGGGGTCTCACCAATGCTCAGTACAGGGGGATGATCACTGTCCCAGTCCTGCTGGCCACACTGTTCCTGACACAGGCCAGGATGCTGTTGGCCTTCTTCGCCATGCTGCTGGCTCATATTCAGCCAACAGTCGACCAACACCCCCAGGTCCTTTTCCGACAGGCAGCTTCAGCCACTCTGCCCCCAGCCTGCAGCGTTCACTGGGTTGGTGCGACCCAAGTGCAGGACCCGGCCCTTGGCCTTGTTGAACCTCATACCATTGGCCTCGGCCCATCAACCCAGCCTCTCCAGACCCCTCTACGGAGCCTTTCTACTCTCGCTTGGTGCTTTGGGTCTTTGAGTACAGAGCAGCACATGGCTGTTGGCTTGGCTTTCCACAAGGCACATGGATCAACTGGTGTTGGCTGAGCTGGGTTGGACTGTGGTGCACAAGCTTCACATCTAAGCGACACTGCTAATGTGTGATGGAGCGTGCACGACATCAGCATTTGAACAGCAAACTTCCTAGAGAGATTATAAAGACACTATAAATTAAAAACTCATTATGGAAATACCTACATGTAGAAGTTTCCTCATGTGAAATTTCGAAAGAATGATCTGGACAAATTAAAGATACTGAAAAGCCTTGTTATTGCCAGTGCTGAGACAGCCAAAAGTTAGAAATGCAGAATGGCAAGGCTTGTCTGGTTTTTCAGACTAGGAGGCCAGTTTTAAACTGGATCTTGGAATGCATGGCAAATTTTCAAAGATGCACATTAAGTGATAATGTAAGTAATGTGTCTACCCCTCTTCCTAAAACTGGAAGTTGACTTTTGCCCTCCTGCATAAGGGACAAGACATCCCAGCTGAAGCAACAGACAACCTGGGCAAGGGGGATCACCTGAAGTTACACATTTCTTGTGCATTGCTTTTTCAGAGCTGTGAGAAAGAGAAAGGATTTGAAGGGGAAATTCTCATTGTAACTGCTCAGCAGTGATAACCTGTGATCTGGCACAGAGGGCATGAATCAGGAATGCCAGAGACAGGAGGACTCCTGTAAGGGAGTGAATTTTCCCTGGGTGATGAGATAAGGAGCAGCCTCAGCATTGTCTTGTAGCCATGCTGGAATGGGAGTGCCCGGGGGACACATTTGGGCAGCAGATCTGGGCTGAGGGCCACCCCATGAAACCACTGTCAGGATGGGTGCTGGTGCAAGTGGATATAAGGAATTCTGTGGTTCCATGAATCTGCTTGTGACACACCTTTGCAGAGCCCACGTAGAACTGCTGATTGCAGTAAAACTGCACCCAATGCACTTTCATTATTTTTTTTTTTTTTAATATTTAAGCACAAATAAGAATTCCCCAACAGATTGATCCAGTTCTGTGGAAAAGACAACTCTTGCCCTGCCTCGGTAGGCTTTTACAATAAGGGATTTGTTCCACATAGCGCTGAGAAGGAAAGGCAAGACAGGGGAGGAGGGAATCTGGCCAGCTGGAGCTTTTCTGGGTCTTTCCTCTGTATTTTACTGCTTCATCATGGAATCATTCAACCGAGCTGTACCTTGCTGGGCTCATGTACCACTAAAAGCAGGTCACCCTGTATCTGGCACCCTTGGCCATTGCCCCCCTGTCTCTTCAGCCCACCACCACCCAGGTTGACAAGCACCCAGCACCCATGTGCTGCTGTTCAAAGCACAGCCATTAAAATCCCAAGGCAATATCTACTGACAAAAGGCTTCATGATGCAGCTGTTTGCACTACAAAAACAACTGATTTCCTCTCCTTAATACGAATAAAACAGATTCCATCATGTCAGAGGATCAAGTAACTGCCTCTGAGCAGCACCAGGGGCGTTTCTCACTAGGATACATCTCCCCTGCCACCCCGTATTCTTCAGAGCACCTCACCTATTCCAGCACCGGTCATTAGTGCAGTGACTGCTCCAGAGCCCCCCTCCCTTATCAACTGGGGACCTCAAAACCCCTCAAAAACCTCCAGCAATAACCTGACTCAAGACCAAGTACCTTATTTGGGCATCTTTACATAGACCATATCCGAGGTGCCTGTGTCACCTGTATCTGAGACCACACAGCACAGCATCCTTCCATCTGGAGCTGAACATCCAAGTGTTTTCTGTCCTTTATCAAAACCTGAGATTCCATGCTATTGGCCACCGTACATCATGCACCTCCTTAATTACTTTATTCATATGCTAAATGCGCAGTCACTTTCAACAACATTTACTCCCTTCCAAATGCATGTTTAAGTGACACAGGAGGACAGTTCTGTGTTTGTACATCATCTTCCTGCTGTCTGAGCGCAGCCCTTGTGAGCGGATCTCCACTAATCCCTCGACAGACATCCCACTCGGTCAGGCGCATCTGCTCTGCCACCTTGTTCCAGGGGCACAATCAGCTGCATGAGAGAGAAAAGACTTTTCTCTGCTGTTCAACTGCAGCGTGTTTTTGTATTGCAGTATTAAACCAGAAGAGCAGGACCAGTTTTCCCAGGGAGAAGCATGATTCAGGGCAGATCCTGACACACAGCCCATGGGATGGAGCTCCCAGCTGATGGGGAAGGCAGGATCACAGGTTGCCAGATCCGTCTCTGGGCCCTCCAGGAGGCAAATACACAGTTCCTGATGTGCCAAACCAGGCTAATGCTGGTACCTCAGCTGCAGCCAATTTAGGCTCGAGCTGCCAGCAGAGAAGAAGAATTGGCACCTTGGGGGAAGCCTGGCACAAGGCAGGTTATTGGAGATTGTACCCTCTGAAGGATGAGCTGGGCTAATGAAAGAAGTGTGCAAGTATTTCACTGCGAAGATTTATGTGGCTTTGCAAGCTAGGCAACCTATAAAGAGAAGAGTACTCTGTGGCAATTCATTCTATTCTTGTTATCGCTCTAACGAAGCTGTATCGCTCTCACAGCAGCAAGAAGGAACCTCTCAATCTAAGAGCTCTGTTAAACCAGCATGAGCTCAATGTCTGATTTTTCACATCTTGAAAGCTATTTCCATATGAGGTTAGTAATAAAGCTAACACCTTTTGAATCACATGCAATAAAGGCAGTTTTCACGAGATACACATTTCCCTGTTTCAAATTCAAACTTGGAGCAAGCTCAGAGCAGAAAGGTACAAGGACCTGTGCCCTCTGAAAGCACACAGCATCTAATAATTAAGTTCAGCTCTAAAAAGATTAATAGTGGTTGACTATTGCACACCCTGCGTATGAATTTGAAAGCACTGATTTATTTAAAAAACAGCCTGAAAAACCCAGAATCAGAAAAAAGCAGAAGTTCCCAGAAGCACCTCCTTAAAGGGGAGTATTTTCCTGGGGCAGGAGTGGGAGGGATCCTGCCGAAACAGCAAAACCTGTGCAGGAACAACCCTGGCATTAGGAGGGTGATGCTGATCTCTGCCCCAGCCCCATGCCAACAGCCAGGCACCCCAGCAGGTTGCTTCATGCCAATTGCAAGTGAAGTCATGCCCAGAGACCTTCCCAAGCTGTTGTTTCTGCTGCTCCTTCTGAACATGTTCTGGAGCAGGGGGTGGAAGCGAGGGTTGGATTTAGCAGTGTGGTCCAGCTGCAGACAATACTCTCAGACCCTCCAATTTACCTTTGGCTACAGAAAAATCTGTATCTGAAACCCTGCTGATTTTCAAAACCCACCAAAGAGCAGGAGGGCGTTTGTTGACAGGCTGCCCAAGCAGAGTGAGGGACAGGTCTGGCCTGGGCCAGGCTTGTGGAGGGCAGGCAGGATCTCTGGATGATAGACATCCCAACTGGTCTGGAGACACCTTTGTGGTGACCAGCAAAGCCAGTCAGCTGAGCCTTCAGGGGCTGGGGCTGCTGGGACCCACCAAGACCGTGCAGACATTGTCCAGCCCCAAGCAGGGGTACAATCCAGGTGCTGCAGAGGACACAAACTTCTGGTGCTGGGGAAGCAAGTCCTGCAGAGCAGGGAGAAGCAGGCGACCTGCACCTTGTCTCACCTAGAGCTGAACTACCTCCTTTTACTTGTCCTCCAGTCAGGGGACAGGGGAGGGGAGGGACACCCGGACTTTGGGGAGCAGTACCCAGGAGGACAGACAGCAGTTACATAGCGGTGAGTGGCCATTGCCCTGCAAAGGTTCAGCAACATTTCCTGAAGGACTAGCAAATTCATCCTAAAAATGGGCCTGATGAAATTCACATTTGTCAGGTATGAGATTTGCTCTCTACTTGTCCGATATGTTTGATATTTCACACAGGTTGATAACGCAGGAGACAGACACCTCGCTTTCCCTCTGTTCCCTCCTTGCCAGGCTACATAAACCTCTGCTTTTCCACCAAAGTCATGCACTTGTGAAGAGAAGCAATTTTCAGTTGTACTTTTCACCCAGTATATCTTAATTGCAAAAGAAAACAGGCTCTTAACAGTTTGTTTTATTCATACCATCTATTAATTTGTTCTTAAAAGCTAACCTCCCGCTGAGCTACATCTCCTTAGTGTCACGGCTATTATTTTAGTATGGAGATTAGATCATTTCTGCTTCGATGTGAACTTACCAGGGCACTCAAGGGTTGTTTCCACACTAATTTGCACATTTGCACAACCGGTTGGGTTTCAGATGAGAGCAGCGCCCGGCAGTATCTCAGGGGCAGGGTGTCCTGGTACCACACACCCTTTTACTCTGTACCAGTGACACACGTGAATATAAGCAAAAACCAGGGCTATTTAAACATTCAAAGATCACCTTCAAAAGGAAGATATCTACATCCCTACAATATTTCCCACCATCACCCAGATGACAACTGCTCAGAGAGGTCAGATCATGGATCTAACAGTTCCATATTTATGGTCCTTGCAGGAACATACTGATCAAGACAGTTTTAGGGAAGAGCAGAGAAAAAGCCTTTGACAGGAACAGGGAAATTCATTCTTGGCCGGAGCACCACAGGCCCAGAGCTACACGCACCTTCCACACAGTAGGAGCAGTCTCTCCTTGTTAGGGTCGAATGATCAGAAATCAGAGCAGACAGAAAGAAAATAGGCTGTAAAAGTGTCAGACCGCTCTGACAAGGGAGGTGCAGTTCTGGCAAAACATGAAGACTAGCAATGGAAATGGAAATAAGAAGTTAACTGCTTCTTCCAGCCTGACATGGGCTGGTTTGGGGCAGGGAGAAGAGAAAGGGAACTCACAGGCTTTAGAAACAGAGAAGCCAGACCCCCTGTCAGCTCTGCTCCTTCCTTAGACACAAAAGTCCTCAAAGACGCAGTGGTACCAAGTCACCTGTTACAATCGGGAACTGAGAGTCTAGCAGATATGTAAATGTGTAACTAAAAGGATTAGGGGCACCTTTCACAAATACAAGAAAAAACAAACAGTGAAGAACACCATCAAAAAGAACCTGTTTACAAGCCTGAAAAATAAATGGAGGAGATGCAAAAGCATCTGCATTTACCTTCCCCAATCCACTCAAGGAGTTATAGGCACAAACCTGCTATACTGGTCAAACAGAAGGACACTCCAAGTCAAGGCTTCCTATGGAAAGAACCACCAAGAATTCACTCCTGAGTGACCACCAAACACCGCCAGGGACCACCCAAGTCCTTCTATGAAGCCCCTAAAGGGGTTAATAAGCATGTGTCAGGGTGATGTGAATATTCTAATGAGCTCTGGGAAATGTAATGAGTATGCATATTCTGTATGGATATAAGTCTCTGCGAATCTCGCATTCGATGGACATGTTGGGTGGAGAGATCCCCATGTTCCCAGTGATGAATAAAAGAATGTCTGCTTCTTAAGACTACATTGGTGTTAAAGAGTTTATTACTGATTTCAGTGAGAACCCAGCAATGCACTGGGCTGGTTTGAACCCAAGGGCAGATACTCACCACCACCTTTCCCCAGAGCTCACCCATTGCAAGGCTGCAGGCGGAACAGGGACAGGAATTTCAGCAAAGTTGCTGCAGAATCGTCGCTATAACTCACCATAATTGATCCTGTCATCCTTTCCTTCTCAGTACTTTACGAAGAAAAACATCAGATTAAACAGCCATTTTCTAGCTAAAAAAACCACTAAGGCAAGGGGTGGGTCTCCTCCTCACAGCAGAGTGGCACAGGAATGAGTAAAGGGCAACCACCAGGCAGCCACACTAAGGAGGCCAGGAGCCACCAGCAGAAAGCCACCAGCAGCCCAATCTATGCCACCTCACTGAGGAGCTCTAGGGATGCGGTCCATGGTTTAAACCTGCTGAGCACAGAGAGCTGCCCCACCACAGTCTCCACCAACAACCTCTACCACGAGCTGCCTGCTCTTCTGCCAGTCCCACGTCACGTTCCTGAATCAGGAGGTGACCTATTCCTGCACTCAAACTCACAAATAGA
This sequence comes from Numenius arquata, assembly GCF_964106895.1. Taxonomy (NCBI): domain Eukaryota; kingdom Metazoa; phylum Chordata; class Aves; order Charadriiformes; family Scolopacidae; genus Numenius; species Numenius arquata. The sequence goes on along the minus strand of NC_133581.1, from coordinate 69,659,059 downwards.
AAACATAACAGGCTTTTATCCCTACCAGCTTCTCAGATTTTCACATGCTTACACCTCCCTCTCCAGCCTAGTTCTCAAAACCAAATTAAAACAGAGTAAACAAGTCACATATCCACCAAATTTCATTGTCATCATCTAAAAGAGTAGAAAACTACAGATAGGAACCCAAACTTAAACCCATCTAGTGCTGAAAAACCTGTCCACATAAAATCACTTACTCACCTCAGAGCCAGGAGCCACTATGACCTCCCCACAGCACCCTGTCTGGGAAAATCTGGTGAGCTCTTCCTCTGCCTCCTTTGAAGGACCATCAGCCCTCCTGCAGGTGATAATTGTCAGTTTAAGATTAGACACTGCCTAATTAAGACCAGCTAATTCGGCTAGACTGATTTGGATTGATCACACCAAAATTATTGCAACCACAGGTTTATTTAAATTGGAATTAAGAGGTAGAATTAACTTTTTTTAAAAATTCAGGGAACTCCCCCCAAAATCGCTGATTTATGTGTACCATCTGTAGCTCATTTGCCTAATTTGCAGTTCTATTTCAAAGCCTGCCTTAGCTGCATTGACTAATGCATTTGTGTCTATCTCACAGGGGTCAAGAAACCACTTTCTGTTGAAGGCACATCCCACTTACCAAGATACTGTTGTGATTACATCACTATTTGCTGTCTAACCTTGCACTTTGTTATTAACCACAAAGCAGTGTTTAGCAACCAAATCGCAGTTTCTCTTCTACCTGTGTAAAGACCTAATGCTCGAACCCCCCCCGATGGAGGCACCAGAGCTCTCTGGTCTAGATTGCAGCGTCCCTACAATGCCATTGGTTTATGTCAAGCAAACTTCTCAGGCCTAAAGTTTTCTTCCTTGTATAACTATAAAAGCACAATATTGCAGCTAATTTAGCACAGACCAAAAGAGCCAACTGTGGGGACGAGAGGGGTGGTGGAAGGGAAGCCAAAGGTGGTTTTGCTGATCTCTTTTGGTGATGAAGGTTGGTGACCCTGTAGCTGAAATCACCGTCTTCAGGAAGGATTTGCAGCACTCTTCTAAATGTAGGGCCCTTCAGTAAATTGCTTTTAAAAGAGAATTAGAAAGATTAATTTAGGAACAAAGGGACATCTTTTAATTGCTGTTAGATACTTCAAGGCATGTTTCATGGGACTATTAATAAAGAGTCCCAAGGGAATGAAGACACCAACATATCACACTCAAGACAAGAATTAATGACCCCATAAAATACTCCCTGGTGTACCTTAAAGCCAAACTGGCAATATTTATAAATTAAAAATTAACATTTCCAAGCCCCCTACTGGCAGCAGCTGCATTGCTGAAGAAATTAGTGACAGCCTTAAAACAACAGAACAAACCAAACCAAACCCAAACAAGACAACACCACAGTCGCAGCACTTGCAAGGTATTTTCTTCTTTATCAATTCCAGCCCCTGATAAATGACAGAGGTAAGTTGGCATTAACAGGCTGGCAGCAAACTTGTTATTTCTGGACTTGTTTTCAAGATACAGTATAATACATGGTTGATATTGATGTTCTGTTGACAATCCTTTGACCTTGCAAAATTTCACAGAAGAAAAATGCACAGGCCATGGACTGAACTGCAATTTTTTCTTTTTAATGACAGGCCAGTGAAGATTGAAGGAGCAGTTCCCAACCGTGTATCAATCATTATTTCTCACTGCCTTCAAAACTGAGAAATACTGTTTGATAAATGACAGTATTTTTAAATTTACCCAATCAAAATATGCGTTTAGTCTGAAACTCTTATGCCAAAATCTCGCATTTGCACACGTTGTTTTGACAAGGAAAATCATATGTTTTGCAGAATTTGCTTCACCAACAGGAGATTCGTTGAAGTTGGTAGAACGAAATCTCAAGGGTCAAGGCTTGCTCATAGCAATGGCTGGCCAGGGAGAAGTTCTATTTCATGATAAGTGTTGATGCTGTAACTATGGGTAGATACTGATCTGCATAACAGCAGTGGGACTGTTTTGGACTGTTTTAAGGCAGAAGTGGCCGCTTTGTGGCCTCCTTGCCCCAGGGCCGGGCTGCTGGGAGGGGAGGCTGCTGGGAGGGGAGGTGGGACCCGGGGGCAGCAGCACCGTGTTCCTCCTTTTGACCAAAAACATCGGGAGAGTTTTTGGGCGGAACATTGGCCGTGTTACAGACAGCAGAGTGTGACTGCAATTCCCCCTTCCTTCCCTTTTCCCCTCTCCCTGGGGGCCAGCAGATGGAGCCGGATGGACCTGCAGAAGGGGCTGTCCCTTAAGGCAAAGTGGCACCAGCGTTACATGGGAACGGTCACAGGCTGATGTTTCCTGGGCACAATTAACGAGCACACATTGACGTAGTGACAAACTTACCCGGAGAGCCTACGCTTCATCATTGTACAGATCCCTGTTGCAAAGTGATACAAGTGAGGGCCTTTCACACGTGTGGAATCTCAAAAAACAACTACCCAAACCAACCCAATCTCCAAAAAACACCCAGAAGAAATAAGTGTCCTGCTCTAGCCTAGTTAATAAAAAATAAATGAATGGAGGTAACATTAATCGAATTTGCAAGGTATTTGACTTAAAATATAGCAATATTCACATTAAAAATGCAAACATTCTCAGGAAAAAAAAAAAAAAAAGAAAGAAAAACCATGCTGGATTAATAACCGAGTAGCTGATATATGGAAAAGCAAACACCAGTGAGATCTCATCCCCAGCCGAGCTCCTCACAGGTCTCCATGATGCCTAATAGTAGAGACGCTGCTGTAATACCTTCATTAACCATCTGGGAGGAGAAAAAAAAACACTTCACAGGACAGCATCAGTTGTGGTGTGAGTGTTAATGGCACCAGAAAAACCATCTAAAACAATTTGGGAAAGATGGGCCCATCACACACAGCCCTGCCAGGGTGGGCGGACCCAACGCCATGCGCCCTGTAAGGGGTATGCGAGCTGTGGGAAAGAGTTATAAACGGCTTTAGAACTTACTCTAAGGCAGCACATTTTAAAAAGGAAATGTATCTTCATGTTTTAAGTTTTGCATTATTCATTTTGTTCTTCTTCCTTCATTAACAACACAGATTTTCTTGCTTTTTCAGGCCTTTCTCTGTTTTGACACCTCTCTCGTTCTGCCTTTGTTTTAGAAATAATTGTTGAAAGGAAAGCATATTTTTCTGTTCCCACTGCAGTCACAGAGCCATGTGAACAGAATACGCAGCCAAATTATGACAGACATCCAAGGAAGGATTGTTTGTCGCTGAGCCCCCCTCTCTGCCCCCCAAAATGACATGTTTCTGTGTGGCTCACAGAAGCGGGAGTGGGAAAAGCCCCTTTGGTTCCCCACCAAGCGGACGCAAATTATTGTCTGTTTATACTGCAGCACCATCTGCACGGCCCCTTTTTGGTATAAATTATATGTTGAGCACAGAGCCTGGACCACAGCTATCCAAACCCCATCAAGATCAGTGCGAACGCCAACAAACCATCCCACCGAACCGCCTGTTTCCCGACTGGATTTTGGCAGGAGGAAGGACCAGCCACACAAGGAGATGCTGCCTGAAGTGTGGGTTTTACTGTTCAATATTTTCCCTCTCCGGGAAAGCTGCTGCTCTGCATCTGAGGTCTGGCAGTGTTCCCTGAGCTGAGGTGGGACCTCTGGAGAGGGGGGAGAGAGAGGTGAAGGGGACAAGGTTTTGAGGTACATCATTAGACAGCCCCTTGATGTCTGTCTCCACCAAGGAGAGTCAGTCAGCCAGTCATGAGCTGACAGGGGCATCACACACGTCTCCACGACTGCAGCCCCTCCAGGCACACACTGAATTTTCTTCTCTACCTAAAGCAAGGGACAAAGGTCAGGGGAAAAAAATAGAAAAATTGATCTCCAGTCACAACTCTGCACGTTCCCCGGTTTTTAAAAATGATGATGGCAATCAAAAGAATATGTGTAAATCTTAAGAATGGCAATTTCCCTTGAACATCTTAAACGGGTTTTGCAGGTTTCCTTTCCCAGAGTGGGATTCCCAGCCCTGGGCTGGGGAGGAAGAGCCACCATCAGCACGGCGAGGGCTCAAAAAAGCCCATTTGTGTTGTGAAAGAAGATGGAGGGCAGAGAGAGAATCTAAATTTACCGATAGTAATGGGGGAGACAGCCATGGAAATCAATAAATACAGGAGATCTATGTGGTAATAAGCAATAATGCACAAGATACTAACATATTAGAAAAGAGAAACTTTAGTTTGCTTACGAACAGGAATGTTTGTTCATGCTGCATTTTTTCTTTCTGAAAAAAAAAAAAAACCTTGCAATTTTTTTAAAACAAGTCTGTCAAGTTGCATAGCAAAGAGTTCAATGCCAATCAGAAAATCAGGGCATCCTCGTTCTTCACTTCTCCTCCCTCCCACCCCAGCTTCTTACAACTTAGGGGGTACCTGGAGGTCTCCAAGGGGTGGTCAGCACCCTCATCCCCATGGCAGAATTGGGGGCTGGAGTCACCCAGTGTCTGATGTCCCTGCAAGAACTGGGATGGAGCCACCAGCCCCAGGACCTGCCCTGTGTTCCCACCCAGCCCAGGGAGCGGGGCAAGGGCTGGGGGCAAAGTGAGAAGGATTTCAGTCTCCAACTGAGAGAGTCTCCAACTGAGAGAGACTCCAACTGAGAGAGTCTCCAACTGAGAGAGTCTCCAACTCTGTCGCAGGAGCTAAAACACGCAGAAATTAGGAAATCAGGCATTAGGTTTGCTTGGGACCTTGAGCTCCTCAACAGCTCCTGCAGGTGGGAGATAGTACCCACAGCTACCATCTGGGCTGTGAACTGGTGGAGACGTCTGGGACATCACTAGACCCATCAGGAGAGAAAGGGCTTGGAGCTGAACGTGTCCTCACGTGGCCAGGATGTTTTCTTGGGCTATAGCCCATTTAGCAGGGCTCTACATGGGCATCGCCTGAAATGAAGGGGGACTTTTTTAACATATAAGTACTGTTTGTATATATATATTATACATTCATATATATACATATACACATAACTTTTTAATATATTCTTATATATATAAATATATTTTTATTTATATAAATGTCTGTTTTGTATATATACTTGTATCTAATGACATATATAAAACTATGTATTTATATACACACAAACAGTACTCAGATTATATATATATATATGTACAAACAGTGTGGGAAACCATAAAGAACCTGTTCAAACCCACTTTCCCATCCCATGCCTGTGCTGATTTCATCGTCGGCATTGAGGCCCACACACAAGAGGTTTATTGCCCAGGCCTGGGGGCACAGCAAGGCACGTGAGGCAGGGACGTGCCAGCCCCACACCACCCTCCCATGACCACTGCCGTGTGCTCTTTGGGCCACCAAGACCAGGCAAAAGGACATAAACCAAGAACAATCCCATTTTTCTTCCAATTTTTTTTTTAATTCAAAAACAAGCCATGTGAGACTTCTTGGAAAAACACAATGGTCAACAGGATATTAATCTAATTATAATAAAACTGAATTTTCTAAGCCTTAGTCTGAAAACCAAGGCCTGTGAATTTTCCCCTTCAAGGATTTACAAAGGAAATCGGGCATATTATTTCTTAGGGCAGGAAGTGCAGGATAAAAACTTGAAAAGCAACTTTCCCATGAAATTGCTTTAACTTTCCGTGTCTGTTAAGCTTCCTGGTTGCTTAAACCTCCCTAAATCACTTAGATTATTCAAAATTCTGACTCTAGCACTGTTGTACAATTTGGCACGATTGCAAATCACTGGATGACATCTCAGAGGAGAGGATACAGCAAGCCGTTATACCATTTATTAAACCTTTGTATTGTAAGCACCGTTCACTAAGCCCATTATTGCACAGCACACAAGTGAATTACAGTTGCGGTGAATAAAAGGATTTTCATATTTCAGTGTCTTCTCCATTCTCCTTTGTCATATTGCTCCATTATAAATTTTTGCTAAAAGGACTTGCACATTTGCCAGGGTACATATTTTATATCACCTACTTGCTGCTAAATTATTTATAGCAGTTAGGCAACATCCACTGCACCATATGTTATTGGGATGAAAACAAACACACACACAAAAAGATAACTTGAAAACAAATTGTACGTAAAGAAAAACTATTTAACTCCAAAGAGGGAACTGAGGCTTTATTTTCATGTGTAGTGACCTCCTGTAAGTAGCTTCTCCCCCACAGGTGATCCTGACCCATGGAACCCCATGGGGCACAACTGAACAGCCCCTCGCTGAGGTTGGCCCCAAAAATATCCACAGCCTGCAAAAACCATCACTAAGGGAAATGCCTGTAAATAACCTAATCCCGCGTTAAGGGTGTTGAAGAAACAGGCTCTACTGATACAAATTTCAGTGACCTTAATCCGTGAAGGTCACAAAAAGGGTAGGAAATTACAGGTACACTTGGCTGACTTAATAAACCAACTCTGTAGAGGGGCCCAGCCGGTATTTTGTTATTCATGACCTTGAGGTGCTAATTTCTTAAGTGATAATGAGATGTAACCTCCACATTTTAACAGCCAAGAGTGTGGTAATGGAGAGATTCTTTTCACCTCAGGAAGCTTTACTCTAATTTAATACATAACAACCAGAAAACGATCTTGGATTTCACACGTTTTCTCAGTGCTATCACCTTCTCTAAGGGTGCAGCAACTCTAAGCATCATTTCTTATTTGAGGAATAATTCTGCAAAGCTGCTCCTTAGCAGAGAGTTGACAGGGAAAACAAAACCATTGGACTCTATTCGGTTTTTTAAATGCTAAGGACTAATTTTATGTATTCAATAAAAAGCTGTTGGTACTTCCAAAGGAGGCTGAAAGCTGTGTATTCATGTATCTGTGAGACTTGCAGTAAGTGCAAACCAAGCCCAGATGCACAAGAACACACAGTGCATAAACCGTTTTTAAAAAAAAAAAAATCACATTAAAAATCAATTTTTTAAGATACTTTCTTTTTTTAACCTTTTCACAAAAATAAAATGTCATGTTTGGCCAGGACTACCAAGAAATACATTTGATACCATCAGCCGTACAACAGTCATAGCTCCAACATTTTGTACCTTTGGTGTTTTGACTGCCAGTCTCACCAGATTTGTCCAAAAAGGTAACGAGCTTTGTGTTATGAAAAGTAGCAGCAAACCACAAAATCTAGCTTACAAACGGTTTACACAGTTCAAGACTGAAAGTGTATCCTTTTTTTCCTCTTATGTGTAGGAGCAAGTGCAGTTTTTTTTTTTTCTTTTGAAGTTTAAATAATAAAAAACTTGACACGTTGGTTCGATCAGGAGGTAGGAGAAACATGCCTGTGGGAATTGCAATGCACTGAAAGTTAAGCGTATGGGCCCCATAATCTCTTAATAAATCGCAATTAGTGGGGTTTTTCATAGCCTGGGTCTTCCAAGCCCCCCACACGCGTGTGAGTTGCAGGAGGGTCAGGAGCTCTGCCTGTTCTCAGCTCCCCGTAGGCGCTTATTGCAGCAGCTCTTCCCTTCTTGTAGCTATTTTTCCCTTTTGCCGTGTGAAGTGGGCTGCTCCTGAGAACCCAGGCAAGGCAAAGCCTCCCCTCCCAGCGCCAGCTCCACCTTTGGCTTCCAACGGGGCTTTCTCTCCACTCACCCAATACCTTAAATCGCTGACTCAGCAATCCTTCTGCAGCAGCTGTCACGCTAGCCCTGTCTGGATGAGAAAAAATACAAATGAGGAAATTATGTGAATGGCTTGACACATTATGGTGTGGGATGTTAAAGCGAGAGAACTCCTTCCCATGGCTATGCAAAAAAATCCCAAAATCACCAGAACCTATTGAATTGCCCGTGTTACAGAGAGGACACCCATTGGCATGGGGCACTGCTTGTGTCCACACAGGTTCTCCAGCTGGTGTGGAGACCAGACCTCCACAGGCAGCTCTGACACAGGGTGTGAGGGCACCCCTGCCCAGGAGGGACACGTCAAACAGCCCTGGACACCAACACTGGGGGACACGCATCGCCTCCATCACCTCTGCCCTTGCTGATGAACCAAGAGCTTGTCGAAAGCTCTTCACACCACTTCGTGGCCACCCTGTACAGCACTGGCTCCAAATAGCCCACACATTAGAGAAGCCTTTAAACGCTAGTGAAAAATAGTGATTGTTTGAAACATTGCCCAATATTTCAGGCACACAAAGTAATTCTTGTTACCTTCGTGTTTACTTAAAACCTTTTTTCCTCATTTTTAACCAAGTTGTCATTATCTCTCCAGGATGAGGAAGAGATGTGGACATCTGCTCCACAACCAGCTGCTGCCAGCAGCAGTCGTGCTGCAGAGATTTTGCCGAGCTTCCAGTTAAATCTCTTCCAGCCCTGCTCTGCTCTCTTCCCCCACTTGCCGTCCCTCTCCTCGGGCAGCAGAGCTCCGTGGTCCCTGCGGTGCCAACACTGGCAGAGCCGGGGCTTTGCCACCTCCTGGCAGAGCAGAGGAGGCCATTAGCAAGGGAACATCACCACTCTTTGCCACTTCTTTCCAAATTCCATGCCTCTTCCCTTATGGAGCCTGATGATCCGTGAAGACTATAAACCATCCACCCAGTGACAGTGGTGAGCTTTTAGAGCCTGAGCTGCTGCCAGGCTTTCCAGCTCTGCAGCAAAACACCGTTCCTTTCAGCTGCTCGGCTTCAGCCGCCAAAAGCGATGGTTTGCATCTGTCCATACCATCTTGTTTCTCTAAATTCCCGTCCATCGCCATTTGGAAGCACCATAGCCAACAACAAACGGTCTGTGGGAGGCTGCAGTCCAAAAAACACTCTAGTTAATCTTCATTTCGAGTTGTGGGCTGCAGATTTCTAACTGCCTTCCCAGAAAAAGCTGTCCTTGAGGTGGAAGGGTCAGGAAATGTGTGGGGAATGCCTGTGGTTCACATCCCTGCAGATGCTGTGCTTATTTCAATAAGGTATCCTTTACTCTGACCCTCATCGACTGGTTGCACTGGTTACAGCAGTGAGAAGGTTTGGGCATTGTCCTGCCAGCGCCTCCTCTTCTGATAAGGCTCTCAGTCATCCCAAGTCTTCTTGCCCCAGCCCAGAAAAAACCCTGATTATGTGTGGTCTATATTTAACTGACAACATTACAGGAATTTATGTTCATTGCCAAATTTTTAAGTAAAGATCTATAAACAAACCTACAGAAATATTAAATTATGTTCCTCTGTCCCTGAATCTGATGAAACAGATATGCAGCGATGATTTCAATCAAGCATCCAAAAAGTCTCTTTTTCTAAAAACACGTTTCCCAATTTTGATTATAAGGCTCAGTGCTTCCCTGCTGAGGGCTGGAGCTGGCAGCCACTCACCTCCCATCTCCGGCGCCCGGAGAGTATTCACACTTGGGAGAATATAAAGCATGATGGCTGCAAGTGGTTTATAGAGGTAACACGTTTGCCACTTGGGATTTGAGTTCCTGAAGACTTCCTGTGTGGAATTAGACTTTGAAATGAGACTTTAGAAGGCTTTCATGTCTCCAGACACAGGTACGTCCTCATTTCAGACACAGAGCAGTCAAGGAAAATGCTCCCATTAACTTCAGTGAGGTTTGAAGGAAACCCATACTGTATACTAAAGGCATGTTATATCTTTGGTAACATAAGGTTTTGCACAAGATGAGAGGGCAGATGTGATCAAAGATTTCACAAAAGAGATGGAAGGAAGACAAAACACATGCCTGAAGATTCACATACTATACCACATTTCAGAAAGAGGCAGAGAAATTTTAGGTGAGGGGTGCACTAGACAAACAGCAGTTTATCTAAAATAGTTTCAAAAATTAAATGTCTACAGATGCTTATGCATTATGAGCACATGCGTGTTAACATGGTTACTGGGTGGCTGCTACTAAATCTAGAGACGAGTATAAAAAGGCATTTCTTTCTATGCAAAATTGCCCTACCATCAACTTGGGAGAAAACACTTCTGTTTGCTTGCTTGTCTTTCCCATGGAATATAACATTCAAAAGATTTGATTCCAAATATGTGAGATAAAACCATCGTCACCCACCAGCTGGGTGCTCAGAGCAGCTCTGCTGCCCAGCTCCCCGGCTGCCCTCACCCATGGGAGCAGCCTCCTCCTCCTCCTCCTCCTCCAGCTGCAAAGGCAAAGCAGCACCCACCTGCCCTTCAGCCTCTCCTTTGTGGTGCATGACACCCCACAGCATCCCTACACCCTGCAGGATCCCTTCCCCCTCCAGCATCCCTGCACCTCACAGCACCCCTGCACCGCTCAGCATCCATGCACCCTGCAGCACCCCTGCATCCCTGAAGCCTGCAGCATCCCTGCACCCCCAGCACCCTGCAGGACCCCTGCATCCCACAGCATCCCTGCACCCCCAGCACCCCTGCCCAAGCAGTGCAGTACCCATCCTCCTGCAGATGCATGAGCCGGGGAGGGACACGGTGACATGAAGAGCCCTGTTGGTCCCGCCCAGCCCCAGACAGGGGGTGCAGCTCCTCCCAAGCAGGTCCCCGAGGAACCGGCCTTGTCCTTAGTGCCTGGGCCAGGTTTAACAAACAGGACCAGGTCTCCGGCTGCCGTTCCGTGTTTGGTCGCTTGGCACTGATCAATTTTCATTACTGTGATGGCTTGCTTGGAAGTTATTAATGGCTGGAGGAAGACCAATTTTCTTCCGATTTTATTATGACACATCTGCAATCGCCAATCTGACACACTAAATATTTATGAAGTATGTCATTTTTCAAACGTACAAAGTCCCAGTTCCCTCTAATCTGCAATGAAATTAAAAATCTGCAGATTTTGCTGCCACGTTATTGCTAGCTATTGTAATTTCAATTTGTATTAGCAGATCTGAACCTCGTATATCCAAACTGCATACTCCAGTTTCCTTCGGCGATTTTGTAGGGATTAAGCACACACTTTGCCTGTGTCCTGATGCCACTGATTAACCCGACCTTCCAGCCAGCCTCGCCATGAGCGCGCTGCAAGGGGGGAGGACCTATGTCTCAGGGTGGGTCCAGCCCCACCACCCACAATTCTGCTCCAGTTCTGGCTCCCAGAGAAGCTGGAAACATGGTTTGTGCCAGGACTGCGCTGCTGGGTGGGCTGAAACACACTCTGGAGGCTGGGAAGTTCCTCCCCCACTATGGTCTGGACCTTCATGGTGGCCTCTGATCCCTCTCAGTTCACCTCCATCCCCCAGGTCCTTCCAGTAGCAGGTACTCCCAATGGGCAGCTTTGGATATATACAATATATATCCATACATACACAGCCGGCCACACAGACACACACACAGCACCCAGTGTCAGCATCAGTTGTTTCATCCTGCTCCTCCAGCTGAGCCGGATGGATGCCCACCAGAGGGAATATATATGTTAAGATACATATTCAAGGTGGACCAGGCGCTCAGTCTGCCCAGTATCTGTCCTCACATCCCAGTATCCCCTGTTGCCAGCCCCTGGACACATGAGCCCCGCTGCCAGGACAGGTTTGTCATACGCGTTCCCCAGCAGACCCCGAGCCCACCCTCTGCTCTACACTCGACTGCAATTAAAAGCGAAGTCCAGTCACGTATAATCACCTCCCAGTGATGCCCAGGCTCTGGCATTTTCTCTGAATGTTGATGCCTAGATCCAGCCTGTGGCATGAAGAAACCTTCCTCCTTGCTGCAGATGATGGGTATCAGATTTTTGTGAAATAGTGTTCAGAAGTAACAAGACACGTACCAAAGCCTGAGATGGGTCCATGCTGCACAGGCACTCCTTGGCGTCTTTGCTTTGTGATACGGGAGGGACGTAATTCTGGAGGTGACGGGGGAGCACCCACCCCAGAGCTCCTCACCTCGAGGATGCAGCCATGGCCTTCCCAGCTTCTGGGCAGAGCTGCTCAGGGCTCCCACCCCGTCCTGCTGTGTATGTGGTTCCTGACAAGACCCATCCCTCCACACCTGTCTGGAGAGACAAACATCTTGTTCGCTCTCATTCGCTTCAGGCCAAGAAGTTGTTTGTTTCAGTTCCTCTGAGGCATGTATGACTCAACAGAGTGCTCAAAAGCACTTTTTCAAATTTTTTCCGCATGGCTTATAATGATTAAATGAAAAATCTAACCGACCACAATGCGTGATTACAACTCATCAGTGCTTCACTGGTCTAGAGGTTCATAGAATCATAGAATGGTTTGGGTTGGAAGTGACCTTAAAGATCATCCAGTCCCAACCCCCTGCCCTGGGCAGGGACACCTCCCACCACACCAGGTTGCTCAAAGCCCCCTCCAACCTGGCCTTGAACCCCTCCAGGGATGGGGCAGCCACAGCTTCTCTGGGCAACCTGGGCCAGGCTCTCACCACCCTCACAGCAAAGAATTTCTTCCCCACATCTCAGCTCAATCTCCCCTCTTTCAGTGTCAAACCCTTCCCCCTCCTCCTATGGCTCCCCTCCCTGATCCAGAGTCCCTCCCCAGCTTTCCTGGAGCCCCTTTAGGGACTGGAAGGGGCTCTAAGGTCTCCCCGGAGCCTTCTCTTCTCCAGGCTGAACCCCCCCAGCTCTCTCAGCCTGTCCTCCCAGCAGAGGGGCTCCAGCCCTCCCAGCATCTCCGTGGTCGCCTCTGGCCCCGGACTCCAACAGGTCCACATCCTTCCTGTGCTGAGGACCCCAGAGCTGGATGCAGTGCTCCCGGTGGGGTCTCACCAGAGCAGAGTTCTTTGACTTTGAGTTCAAACTCAAAGTGCTGAAGCACTACACCCTACAAACCTAAATGTTTGGAAGACCCAGAGCCGGGGCTCCCCATGGGATTTCCTGAGCTGTGGGTGGAAGCCCATGCCAAGGACTGGCCATGGCACATTGGAGGAGCTCTGGCTCTCTCCTGCGCCTCTCCCTGCCCGTCACCTCCCTGGACCAGCAGTGCCAGCCCGTCCCCTCGCACAGCCCCCGGCTCCCATCCACCCTGCCCACCGCAGCGCTTTCTGCTTCACTTCCACGTCACATCGCACAGAGGCTGTCGCTGGGGAAGTGCCCCACAGTGCCGGGTAAAGTTTACACATTTCTCTTTCACAGTTTGAATTTCCTAGTGCCCCGAGGTATTTTCATTTCCATTTATTTCTGCTGTAATTTTCTTATTTCAGAGTGTTTTTGTCAGGCTGCTGACAGCTACTTATTGCTGAAGGAGAACACAACTTGCTAACGAGTGAGCTGGCAGATCGCTCCACAGGTACATTTTTGCTACGAGTTTTCTCCACACAATACCTTAATTTACAGCTAACGGTTTTAAGATCTGAAACTTGTCTGGACGGATACCCTCACTATGTTATACTGAACCTGTTAAATTGTTAAGGTCATTAAGGCATTGAGTATGATGAGAAATGATATCTGTCTTTCTGTTCTCTCAGACACTACCTTTTCTTTGTTCTAAATCTGTAGAACATATCAAATCCATAAGTGTGGTAACATTTCTCTTCAAAAAACACTTATAGGTCTGATAATGTTTTACAAATACAAGTAATAGCCCTGACTACAAATAAAAAATTAGGGGAAAGGGTTTCAATAACTACCCCTGGGCTGCAACAGGTCGTGGTCCTACGCACAAATTTAGGAAGTCTATGGAAACTGTTTCTATCCCAGAGCTTCCCTCACTGGAACATTTATATCTTTTTGGGGGGGCTGAAAAGAGCATAACAATCTAACACAAACCTTTATGCCAATTGCATGAACTTTTCTTACCATCCTTATTTAAAATATAATTATCTCCCAATTTGCTGCCTACTTAGCTATTTGCGTTCTTTTCAGTTATTATTCACATCATATCTCTTGCTCTCTTTTTCCTTTCTTTCTTATTTTTCAGCTGACAATTGCTTCCACTATATTCTCTGATTACTGGTATATTTAATCTTTTTCTGTAACAAGCCAAGAAGAAAAAACGCCACCCTACTTTGCTGCCAAAGAAAGAGAAAAACCCCCGCACACCTCATTATCCCGAGCAGTGCTTTGTTGGTCCTGCTGAGGCTCGGGGTGAAGCCGCCCGATGCTGGGGGTGCTGCTGACCTTCTGCCTCCCACGTGTTTGCAGTCCCTTGTTCCCAAGTTCCCTTCTTCTCCCTCCTGGAGGGGTTTTGTTTTCCACCAACAGCGAACAGCTTTTAGAGAGGAAAAGCCACCTTTCAGACCCCGTTTCAGTTTGATTTTGTCTTATTTTGGTGGTGATTAGCCTGGTTGCTGTTCACGGTGTATGGGAGATATTTCTTCTCATCTTCAATAATTTCATCACTGTAGTCATAGAAGAAAACAAATCAGCATCATCAAAATTTCATGTATCTAGAGCAGGAGAGGAAGAGGGGCTCTTTGCCCAGGGCTGGAAGAGTTCAGGATAAAAAGGGCAAGTGTGTCTGAGTGTCCCTGTGTCTGCATATAAATACACATATAGTACACATACACATACAGCATACACACGCGTATACACAGGCCCTGTCCCTGGAGGTGTCCAAGGCCAGGTTGGATGGGGTTTTGAGCAACCTGGTCTAGTGAGAGGTGTCCCTGCCCAGGGCAGGGTGGTGGGACTGGGTGGGCTTTAAGGTCCCTTCCAACCCAAACCATTCCACAATTCTGTGATATATTAGACATGTACCATTCAGAAATGCTGGCAATGCCAGCAGTCCCCGACCCTAATTTTGAGGTGTTTTTCAGCAAGAGCTCAGGCTGATGCTGATGAGGAGGGATGCCGGGGAGGGAGGAAGCTGTGCACAGCCAGCACTGTCTGATGGTTTGACCAATAAGCAGAGAATTCAAAATTGTCCTCAAATATTGGGCTCAGTGCTCAAACCCTGCAGCCTCCTCTAACAGCAATGGTTTCTTCCAACACTTTCCACACGCTGGAAGGAGCCCAATGTCATTCCGAAAGCGAGGGACCCTCCAGAGACTTGGACACATGTTCCTTTGTCTTACCTGTTCATGAGATCTGCTCTCAAGCTCTTAACTTATCTTCAGTGTGACAAAACCTGCAAAAGCCAATCCCACAGGATTACACCGTGTCTGCACAGTACAAACATTTATCTGTTTATGCCTGTGCCAATATATACTGCATTTAAATATTTACAGGGTTTCCATACTGTATGTCTCTAATACTGTAGCGTTGGGGTTTTTCATCTTTATTCAGCCTCATAACAGTCCCATTTGCTTGCGGGAGAAGTTACCATCACTATTTAAAGGTATCACCCCCCTCTTTATAGGTGGAAAATACATGCACAGAGAAATGAAATTATTTGCCCAGAGTCACATAAGTCAGAATCTGGTACCAAAACTGCTGAGTCTTGACCTGAGCTGCCCACCTGCCTTTTCAAATCACTCTGAAGGATCATCTGACCAACATCTGCACTGCAGGAATACAATAAAATGCAGAGATGACCCCAACATTCACGACCTTACAAATGCAATCCCATTCTTCTGCCCCCTTCCAGCAGTGTGGACACGCAGACGCACTCATTTACACGTACTGTGCTTTTCATTCGAAGTGGCAGAAGATGGCCCTTAAATGCAGTGTATAGTACTCTGATGGTATTTAACATTCTGATGCAAATGGACTGACTTAGCAACAGGCTTTCTGCCACTGGCAGAACAACACCCAGCGGGTTTGGTACATCAGAAGAACCTGTAAGAGTCAGGCAAATGGCTGCCCGAATAGCGATTGTACCCGAATATGTCAAATCCATGGGGAAAGGCTCACACTGGGAGCTGCGGGTGAGACAGGCTCCTGGGGGAAGGCTGGTGGGCAACATCTACCTGTGCTGCTTCTCCACGGAGTCAGCTGGACTTGTCCCATTCCCACCTCTGCTGGTGGCAGAACCCACGGCGACACACCCCGTGGTCTCCAGCTCTGCCAGGGGCTTCTTAATACACAGACATCCACGACCTGCCCTCTCCTGCCCCAGGAAAAAAGCAGGAGTGGGGGAGAACCGCAAATGAAGATTCACAGAGAAACCGCCTGAGTTGTCTGGCACCTTAACGTATTACAAATGGATTGTGTGAAATTATGCATGAAGCACAGAATTATTTATTGAAGGGAAAAAAAAAAAAAAGCCCTGAAGTTTCCTTTTCCCACGCAGAGAATGGTTTTGCAGCCAGCAGCGGAGCCGTGGCAGCCTGCAGGGACCGGGCAAGGCTGAGTTTCACAGAGCAGCTCAGGGATGGTGGCCAGGAGACAAACACAACGTTAGGATTTCTGGACACATGAAGCCACAGGCTGTGCCCAACATGAAATCAAGCAAACAGGACTGTGTGCCATGCCCTGCAGCGGGGAACACAAGGGGAAAGAGGGAGCGGCCATGCCATGGGGTGGCTCAGCCCCACAAGCCCCTGCAGTACCCAACAACCATCCCAGCATCTGAGCACCAAAAGCCCCTCGGGTAGCAGCTGGAGGGGTCTTGCTAAGCCATGCCGTGTGGGCTGGGGCAAGAATTGCTCTCTGTGCTTCCTGACATCTTCCTCTCTCTCTGCAACAGGCGCTCTGCAGAGCAGCGCTGATGAGCCAGGAGAATCCCACCGGCTGCGGCTGCTGCTTGGCAAAGGGAAAAGCTGGCTCCCCCTCCAGCAGGAATCGGGGAGGCAGCAGCTCCCCCAGCAAAGGGGATGCAGCTGCCAGAGATAAACCACAGAATGGTTTGGTTTGGAAGGAACCTCAAAGATCATCTTGTTCCAACCCCCCTGCCCTGGGCAGGGACACCTCCCACCACACCAGGTTGCTCCAAGCCCCCTCCAACCTGGCCTTGAACCCCTCCAGGGATGGGGCAGCCACAGCTTCTCGGGGCAACCTGGGCCAGGCTCTCACCACCCTCACAGCCAAGAAGATCTTCCCCACATCTCATCTCAATCTCCCCTCTGTCAGTGTCAAAACCTTCCCCCTCGTCCTATGGCTCCCCTCCCTGATCCAGAGTCCCTCCCCAGCTTTCCTGGAGCCCCTTTAGGGACTGGAAGGGGCTCTAAGGTCTCCCCGCAGCCTTCTCTTCTCCAGGCTGAACCCCCCCAACCCTCTCAGTCTGTCCTCACAGCAGAGGGGCTCCAGCCCTTGGAGCATCTTCATGGCCTCCTCTGGACCCTCTCCAGCAGGTCCAGGTCCTTCTTGTGCTGAGGGCTCCAAAGCTGGACACAGCACTCCACACTAGTAATGGCAGAAGCACCAGGACAAACCCTCAGGTCAGCGACAGTGATCTGGGAGTTTCCCTGTCCCTGGGAAGCTGAACCCCTGGCAGAGAAAACCTATCACTGACAGCAAGCTTGGACCCAGGTATTGCCATCCAGGAGGCAGGCGGCTTCCTGAAGGTGCTGCCTCTGCACATGCCAATGCCCTGGCCCAACGCCTCCATTTGTGGTGCCACAGGGACCTCCCAATTCCCTGGCCTCGGTGGCCCCAGCCCCATCTCCCAATTAAGGAGTGCAGCGCTGGCTGCAAGCACAATAAAAGTTGTTCAATAATTCACAACCCCTCACTCTAATAATCCTCCTGACATTTGTCTCTGCTTCACAAGTGTTATCCATTAATGGTAATTTAATCAAGGGACTCATTCATAAATTAGATCAATAGTGGGCGTATTTGTGGGAGGCCAGTTCAGTGGGATGCGCGCGTTCCTGCTGAGGAAGATGAAGCAATTCATTGTAGTGCGGGCTCAAAGGGAAAGAGCTATTGACCTGCCAGATCAAAAGCCTTCAGTGCTACAGGGTATATAATGTGCTGCTGCAGGCTCAAAACTTCAGCAAAGGGGCAGCTCAGGAGGGATTTACAGTAAATTTATCTCATTCACCTTTGCTTTGAATTAACCACCTTCCCTCTCATTTATGACAAGGAATTTAATGGAAAGGTAATTTCATGGGACTGCGCTCCCTCACCTCACATTACTTCACATTTGAAGACTTAATCAGGAACAGAGGTGGGCAGGCGGCAGCTGGCAGAGCTTCTCAAACAGCCTCCCCCTGCCCTGCCACCGGCTGCTGCCCACCCACCACCAGGAAAGTGCCTTCCCCACAGCATCTGGATACCGGGTACCAGGGATGCCAGAGCTTCCCTCTCGCTCAGCATCTCTGGGAGCTGCTGGACCATCAGCCCTGGTATGGCAACGGCAGCTCCCTTCAGCATGGCTTAGCCCAAAGGGCTTTGCCCAGGGCATGGAGAAGAGTCAGCTCGAAGGGACTGCCTCTTCTACCCTTTCACTTCTGTGCCTCTGGGTTTTTTACATAATATTTAAAGCAAGAGAGCAGAAAGCTGGCTTTCTTACACACACCCTGCATGACTCGCTGCTGCCTGGTGGTTTGTGCTCTGCTGGCACCAACGAGCTCTCAGACCATTTCACAGAGTGGATAGAATCATAGAATGATTTGGATTCAAAGGAACCTTAAAGACCATCTAGTTCCACGCCAGCACCTCCCACCAGACCAGGTTGCTCAAAGCCCCATCCACCCTGGTCTTGAACCCCTCCAGGGATGGGGCAGCCACAGCTGCTCTGGGCAACCTGGGCCAGGGCCTCACTACCCTCACAGTGAAAAATTTCTTCCTTATATCCAGTCTAAATGTACCCTTTTTTCAGTTTAAAACCATTACCCCTCGTCCTATAACTACAGGCCCTAGTAAAAAGCCAGCTCTGATAAAAGACATGAAACAAGCTTAGCTGACCATCTCCATCCACAGCTCTGTGGAGTCATCTCTCATTTTTACATGAGTGTTTGCCCATGAAAAAGATGGTTCTTCCCAACTTATTTACACACCTTGTAGTTCTAGACTTAAGGAAAGACATGCTGCATTTCATTATTTTTACTTACCTTGACTGCTGTTCTGCTCACAATAACCTGAAACAATAGAAAAGCAACATCTAAGTTTGGGTTGAACTCAGTGATAGTTTACTAAAAAAGTGACCTCTAAGCTCACCTGTGCTGTTTCAGGGCACCCGGACCCAACAATCAGACCTACCTGACCATGGAGCTCCTGCCCTCCAGCCCTGGGGTCCCCAGACATTGTCCTGGTGTAAGCCACCAGCCCTCCTTGGTTCCAAGATCTCGAGAAGCAGCCTGACATGCCAGCCCTGGCTGCCTTCTTCTCATCAGCCTGGGAAACGCAGTGGTGAGCATGTTATCTAAAGGCATTTATTGCCACAACACCCCCCTTTTACGAGTTCCTGTGGCAGGCTGGGGGAAAGTGTAACATCTGTGGCAGGGGATATTCCACTTCCAGCTTTCAAACGCCACGAAATGACATCCCCCAGGCTCACAGGGGAAGTGTTTTCTTGTCTTGACTTTTCATAACAGAAGTCGGACAAACAATAGACATCAGTCCATTTAAAGCATTCAAAGCACTGCAAGTAATAGCCATTAAAACCCTTTCTGAATTGTACTTAAATGCAAAGAACCTTGACATTTTGTGAATTTAATTTAATACCATTGTACAGAGACGCAATTACAGTTACATCATTATGTGTAATAACCATGACTGGAGTCTCACTCTAACCAAGCGTGAAAGGATATTATTTGGAAATCTTTGCCTATTGTCAGTGTCTTTTAACCTTCCCCTCCCTCCCCCATTCCTGCACCCCCACCACAAAACGTCAGAGCTTTTCTCTCCTCAGCGCTCTGCAGAGTGACATGGGCAGCAAGCCTTGGAAGAGACGACTTCAAAGCACAGCTGTGTTGGTGCTGCAGAGAAGAAAGGAAGGAAGGAACGAACATTTGGGAAAGGATAGGAACATCTATTGCTTATATTGTCTAGAGACTTTTATTTAAAATATCATCAAAAATATTGAGTTTGGGTGAGGTCTGCTCCATGCCCACATCACAAGTGTGGGCTCAGAGAAAAGTATCCCCAAAATGCACCCACCACAGCCTGAATCCCTGCCTGGTCCTCCCCAGAGTGGCGATGTCCCAACTGCACCTCGCGGGACTCTTGGAGCTCATTTCCCTTCACCTTCGTGTCAATTTGCAAAGTTTCCCCACCAAAAGGCACTGAGTTCCCTTCCTGCGACAGCGGGATGAACTGTGGGACAAAGGGGTCACATAACTGGCTTCCTTGCTGCTGGCTTGGTCTAATTAAATGAAGATTTATCTAAAACAGTGAGCTAATTAAAAATAATATACCAGATATTAGATTATTAAAAGTCTGTAATGTTCACATGGCTTCACCTTTAGCAGCAGTCCTCCCCTGCTCCCTCTGCCAGAGTTTACAGCATAGAATAGAATCACAGAATGGTTTGGGTTGGAAGGGACATCAAAGACCACTCAGTCCCACCCCCTGCCCTGGGCAGGGACACCTCCCACCAGACCAGGTTGCTCAAAGCCCCATCCAACCCTCCAGGGATGGGGCAGCCACAGCTTCTCTGGGCAACCTGTTCCATAGGCAACTGGAGGAGAATGCATTTGATTTTTTTATAAATATATATATAAAAGCATATAGGTAAATATATAGTTCCTCCTGGTTTGGTTCACAGTCCACTTGTGATTACCAGCTTACCAAAGCCACCAGTACCAGCTGCTAGTTATTTCGTGCTAGTTTGCTAGAAAACATTTTTTTCCCATCCCGTTGAGTTGGCTGTGGGGTTCTGAGTCTCTGGAACGAGGCAATTTGGCTTTGCTGATGTGTTAATGCCCATCTCCAGTCTGCAACCCCAGTGCAAAGAGTGGCCTTTGTTAATGACAGCCCCCAAATAATCTGAATTTGAGGCAAAGATAGGAAATCAGTGTGCAGAGCAGAAAACATTCCCCCTCACCCCAGGCTGCCCACAAAAATGAGGAGGCAGGGTCGGCTCTCATGGCAAAGGCAAGGAAGGGAAGGAAGTCAGGGTGGTCAAGCTCCAGCCCCCAGAGCCCCGCTGTCCCTGTAGTTCCACCGCTGCACTGGGAAGGGGACACAGGGAGCCGACAAGGTGTTCAACAGCCTCATTTCCCAGCAGTCACAGTTAGTTTCTCCAACAGAAAGATGTACAAGTGTTCAGTGCTAAATATGTTTGAGGAAACTCGGATCCGCCTCTTGCTTCCCCGCATGGAGGACTCTGCCCTTTGGCCGTGATGGGCTGATATTCCACCTTTCATTAGTCCCCTATCAGTAATATTTTAAAAGATCCAGTAGAAAAAATAATGTGCCTTTTAAAAGTGTTTTGGTTCTCCTGAGGGAATATTCTCTCATTAAATACTGACATATCACCCATGCCAGTGCCTTGATAACTCAAGAGAGACTCGCATTCAGCAGTGGCACTGTCAGACCCTGGGAGATTTTCAAATGGCTCACCCTTTCATTGAAGCATTGTTTAATAGACTATTTAATGTTTTTATTTCTACTGGCTCTTTTAGCTAGCTTAGAAGTTTCTCCTTTCTTTGCTAAGATCTTGAAAGATCATTACCTTTGACTCAGGAAACCTTTCCAAAATCCTTTTCTTTTTAGACAACTAAAGCACACAATACAAAAGATCACATGTAGCTCTACAACCACTCGCTGGTTATACCTCAAAGCACCTGGATATTCCTGGTCAACATGGAGTTCAACTCAGCCAACACCCTGAAGCATTTTTAAGAGGTTTAGAAAGAAACGTGAGTTTCCTTAAGTGTGGTAAGAAATGTTGAATCCCTGTACAGCCTTAGAGAGCAGAGCCAACTTCATGCTGGCTTGAGATGGAGCACCAGAGTAATTTCCCCTGTGGCACTGTTGCCTTCACAGCGGGTCTGTGCAGTGCTTTTAGTGATTTCCTACAAAGGCAAAGACCTAAAGCAAAAGGACCCCTGGGCTAGAGCATCCATCATCTCCCAGACAAGGTCTGGCAGCCCAGAGTGTCACCTCCCTGGGATTTAGGGTGAGAATGCCCCGGGGAATACAGGATACGTGGCCACGTTGAGCATCCTCATGCTGGAGGCGTCGGACACACAGAACCACTCCAGCCCCAGCCACCCCAGGCTGGCTGACAGCACCCACACTTCTAACCAACATCATCTTTCACTTTCTGGATGCAGGAGTGACACAAGTCCTGGTCTCCTCCCTGAGAACACGACCCAAAGTTTGGGGTGCACCTCATTCTCTTCAAATTTCAGTAATAAACTCTTAAACAGGTACCAGCACGACCGGCACGGAACACACAGAATGAAGTGTTCTTCAGAACTTCTTCTGAAGGGGATGCGTGGCCCCTCAATGGGCAGATCTGAGAGCAGAATGATGCTGGCACTAAACACATGAGCAAACTGACTCCTCAAGTCTCCCTCATTTCACAGCTTCTCAGGAGTTACGGTGGCCTTCTTATAGCTGTGAGAGACAAATTTCTCATGTAATCTCTCTGCATTTCAACCAACACCCAAATCGGCATCCTCCGGCTGAACTGGAAGTGCCGGTGCTGTTGGGGCCAGCCCCGCTCTACAAAGGGGATAATCTAAGTTCTCCTGCCAGGTCACACTCTTCCAGCTGTAATTCCCCTCCTACTATCTTCAAAAGAAATACAAGTCTTAGGTGTGAAACTTTTCCTAGGGCTGCATATTTGCAAATTCTTAGTAAAATAGATTGATTTTTTTTTTTTTTAGCATCAGGTGTATGCTTTTGGTAAAGACACTGATTACTCTTGGACAAAGGACACTTCCCTGGAAAACCGGAGGAGAAACTTTCTGCAGAACTGTCAACTGCTTAAATGTATTTGCTGTTTTTTGGCTGTTTTCACCCTTTCAGAGGGTGTTGAAGTGGCTCTGCGCACTGCAGTGGTACGAGCACAGAGCTCCTTGGGATATCTCCGTTACCTTCCTCAAGTAAATGCAAGATACCAGCCAAAATGGAGCCAAACTTCAGAAGACTCTTTCTGCTAAGCAAAGTTGATTGGCAATAATTATGCTGTGACCCTGTGACTTGGTATTGATTACATCACAACAGCCTAGCAAAAATGCTTAGCTAATCAAATACGAGACACCATCATGCATTAGCTAATCCTGTATCGCCCTTGCTGTAACCCATTACAATCATTCACATCAGACTCTCTGGCACTTTAGGACATCCCATTGCCTTTTTTAAATACTGACATGAGGTTAGTTACCAGTTCCCACAGACTTCTCCCAACGTTTCATGATTTGTTAAAAATAGCAGACAAACAAATCCCCGAGGTTAGCAGCTCCCGGAGACTCCTGCCCATTTTGTAATGATCTTAGACACAAACTGTGTGGTCCTGCTGATTCAGAAATGGTTAGCAGTTGCTCTTTAACATCCTCCCCAGTTACAGATGGAGTAGAAAGCATTTAATTATCACAGTGAGACATGAATAAATCATCCTGTTTCTTTCCACACAGAGACTGTGAGCACACATTTCGGGCTCCCAACCTCTCTGTATCCCAATATGTTTGGTCTTTGCCTCAGAGCAGCCCAATCGCGCTGCTGGGGGTTTATTTGTTCAGAGAGAATCTCTCCTCATCCTGCTGAGCCCTGCTGCCCATCCCTCTCTACCGACACACATAGCTTCTCTTATCTCCTGCTCTGCTTTCCCAGCTGTGGATTTGCACATTTCCCTATATTCTGCTTTTGCCTTTCTCTATTGGTGGTGTTTTCTTCCTCTTAAACCCAGGTGGAGATTCTGTTTTGCTTTGAAATCAAAGCCACCTTCTTTCTCTCCAGTATTTGTAACAGAGATTAAAAAAAAAATAGCAGAGAAAGGTGCATAGTCATGTCTCGGGTTTTAGGTATAAATATAGCTTTAGATTAACTGCAATGATGAGATTTGCCGGGACTCATCAAGCTGAATTTTGTATATTGCTTTTTTTCAGATTGAAGGAGTTCGGTACATAACTGCATTTATCTTCCCAGGTAACCAACTTTCTGTATTTGATACTTAGGATAGCAAGAAAAAAAAAAAAAAAAGGGCAGGAAAAGTTTTGAAACTGGAACCTCAAACCTAAAAAAACCCAGAAGTTTTAGGAAAAGAATACTCGATCCTAAATTCAGTTGCACAGAAGTAGTAGCAGAATATTTTGCATTCAAATAAACAGGTAAATACCTCCAACTGAGCACTGTATTTATTTCTCCAGCCCAGCTCTCAGCAGGTGCGTGACTTTAACATCCCAAAGCAGCCTAAAGCCAGAGGTGGCCTGTCTGGGTCTGGGAACATCTTTGGCTTTGCCTCCTCAGGGCACCCATCACCCAGGCAGGAGCTGAATGTTCCTGGTGACACAGGACATCCAGCGCTTCCCTCCTGGCTCCCTGGGGACCAAGAGATGATAAACCCAACACCAGTGAAGTATCATAAAAATTTTGGAAAGACGCAGCAAGTGACCGCATGTCCCCCGACGTTCACAGCCCTTGTTGTGCCCTAAGGAAGTGTCTGCTCATCTGCTTGTGCCACCAGGGCCCTCTGGCACAAGGCACACCCAGCAAGCAGGAAGTGGGGCTCAAGTGGAAGCATTTCACGGGCAGCCTGTGGGACTCCATCCAGGAGCACCTCAAAAATTCAAATACATTTATCATTTACCTCCTTAAATTGCTCTTCTTCACAAACAAGCATAAAAGCACGTGTCTAGATTCTCGGTTGAGAAATGTCTATACAAAAATGAAGGTGCACATGGCAAGATGGGAGCTGAACTTTTCGGCATTGTTAGGAAGACAGAAACCTCTACAGATTATCCTGCTTTAGAAGAACCTCTCTTTCTTGTTGGTAAAGGGAAAGGCAAAGCAGCTGGAGACAAACAGAAATCAAACCAGCTTATTCACCCTCCATTAGCGCTTGGCCAAGCTTCAGACACGGACCTGGAGCCACCAAACCTCTATCTGTGAAAGCCCTGACCATCCTGCACAAACAGAGCCCAACCCAGCTCTGGTCTTCCCACACTTACAGCACCCAAATGGTCCCAGAACAAGTGCCAGGTCTGCTCCTAGCATGGGAGCTGCGCTCCGAGAGAGGGGAGATGCTCCTGGGAAGTTTTTCTCACTCTTAGGATGAAATCTAGTAAAATTTGAAAGATCTTGGTCATAGTATTTGTGAGTCAAGTCAAGTTGTCCTCTACAGCTAGGAAAAATTTCCTCCAGTGAAAATATCTGAAGTTTGTGGATTTTTTTTTCTTGTTTTAAATTTAAGAGTGAAGGAAAGGACAAAAAGATTCCATGCCTTACTATTGCCTTCTTTCTTATATCCATCAACCAAGTCCTCAATCTTAAGTCCCAGCATTACCCCCAAGTTAGTATTTTCCATATGGAAGACATCTTTCTTGCAGAAGAGAAAATTAATATCGTGGCTTTGCAAGAAATAAGATAAAATGATGGGAGGAAAAAATGTATACAAAGTGTGGGGAGCCTGGTTTGGTTGGCAAGTAGGATTTGCATCTCAAACCTGGGGGAAAAAGTTTCCCTGAGAAATAGTCACATAAGAAATTTCCCAAATTTTCTTCAGTTAAAGGCTAACAACCTGCTTCTCCAATTATAAATTAAATAAATAAATAAATAAAAGCAAGAAAAGATTTTATACTCTTGATTTTGTTGTCAGCCTAAGAGCAAAAAAAGAAAGGTAGATTAGATGTACCTACCCCTAGGAACAGTAATTTTATTTTAAGCCTCTGTATACCATAAAGCAGAAAAAAAAAATGTCTCTTTCCTTTCCAGATAATTTCTAATTAATAAAGTTATATTTATTACATGCAATTAAAAATATAACCTGAGGGCATGAGCAACAATAGAGATATTCAGTCTGAGGCTTACTTATCAAAATTATTTTCATTGCTTTTTTTCCCAAGTACTCTGCAAATGAAAATTCATTTCTTGAAGCTACAGTATCCTGTTTCATAAAAATAGTGTTTTCTAATTAAATTAATTTAACAAAGGAAAAAAAGTATGTTAGAATACTCCACATCTGAGAATAAAGATAATTGAACCAAATCATCTTTTCTGTAATGGAAGAATTTCTGATGCAATCTAATTAAAAAGGAATAGGCCCTATTTAATTATTTCATTTAAGCGTACCCAAGACAATTGGCTGGTTGGCACTTCTCAAGGATTTGGTCCATGTTTCTGACGTTGGGGAAGTAAATATAAATGGCACATTGATGACAGTCCTAAGAGATAAATGAGGTATTAAAACCTTCACCACCTCCTGCTCAGGAGCAAAACGCTGTCTCCACACCTCCGCCTCTTCAGCCACTTCTCTTTTTGTTCCTGAACTTGGTTTGTAATGCTCTTCTCACAGCCTGTGAGATGTGAAACATCTCTTCTCTTCTTCTTGGGCACCACAAGTTCATAGAATCACAAAATAGTTTGGGTTGGAAGGGACCTCAAAGACCATCCAGAACCACCCCCTGCCCTGGGCAGGGACACCTCCCAACAGACCAGGTTGCTCCAAGCCCCCTCCAACCTGGCCTTGAACCCCTCCAGGGATGGGGCAGCCACAGCTTCTCTGGGCAACCTGGGCCAGGGTCTCACCACCCTCACAGCAAAGAACTTCTTCCTCAGGTCCTTGGCAGCACCACCGTCACTGGAGCAGGACATGATCCTCAGTCCAGATTCCAGAAGTTGTTATTGGTTTTTCTATTGGGCAGTACGAGAAATAGACATCAATATTACTACATATGAAATCACAAGATATTAACGCTTAGGCAGAGATTTATATTTTGGCAGCATCAAGCAAATGGTATTTGAAATGCCAGTCTCTGGATTATATTAATTAGAGTTTTATAACTCCGGTACCTCTATGGCTACCTGAATATTAATCTCAAGATTCTGGGTCTCTGAGTTGGAAAAAAAAAGTGCCTTTAGGTTAGCAAGATACCCAAGATTTCTACTCTGTATTGGAAAATTACTGAAAACATGTTTGCTTCAATACATTTTCATCTTAAAGCAAGTTTATCCTAAAAATGTCAGAAATACATAATATAGATAGTGTATGAATAGATTATGTAAATGACTTACTATAATTATTTAGGCATTAATCAGTCCTATTTCTTTTGCATAAAAAATGCAAAAGTCCTGAACATAGCAAAAGCAACTTTTCTTTTTTTCCTGAAAATAAGGAAAAACACACAGAGGTTTTATCTTCCTTGTAGTTCTTCAGTCCTAATTTCTTTAAGTCCCTCACTACCACTCTTCATCTTAAACGCAAAGGGACTCATTTGAAACTTGAGGCTTCCTTACCTCCATTGCAGGCATTTCCTGCAGGAAAAGTTAACCCCGTCAGTTAGATTTTACTGTAGGAAGAGAAACGCTGCTCTCCTGATTTCTGCAGAAGGGCTTTGCAGTAGGACAACGCAGTTTTATGCAGATCTAAAACCAGCTGATGGGTCTCAGTGGCACCGTGAGCTTGGGGTCTGTCCACTGATGCATTGCTAATAGGGTACCAAAGAACTGGTCTTCAGCCCAGGCTATCGAGCATTTCGATCAATGGCCTGGGAAGGAACATAAAACCACTCTGTATAAAGCCTGCAGATGGCACAGAGACTGTGGGGACGCAGATGGGGATGATGGACAACAGAGCTCTCCAGCCTGTTGGTCAGCTTGGCATAAGCAAATCTCCAATCTAAAGGTAAGGTCAGTTATAAAAGCCAATTTTAACATTCTGGGTTCAAGACCAAAGGACTGAGGCCACTCCTGGAGGTGGCTCCAAGCATGACTTCGGGTCCATGGCAGGTGAATGTCAACACCGACCTCCAACCAACACCTCAGCCACAAAAGCTGATGCGAATTTTGTGAGAATAGAGAGAGAGAAGCAGAGCTGGGGGGAAGCTTCTGCGCTCATCACTGCTGCAGGGCACTGGGTCCTCTTCTGTGCCTGTAAGTCATGAAGGACACCCCTACAGTGGGGAGTGTCCCCAGGGCCATGTGGCCAGGCAGGAGGAAAGAAAGAGCACTCCTTTTTTCCTTTTTTTTTTTTTTTTTTAAATACATTTGTCACCTTAAAACCTACGAGTATTGTTTAGAGTCAAAGTCAATGGTAATCCAAACATCAAAACTGGACTTTTTTTCTCAAGAGACATCCTCTAGTTAAAATAGAAATTAATTCAGGGAAGCTTTATGGCTGGTATCAAGGAGAAGTTCCTTCTGGCTTTGTAATTGACTGATCTGCTGCGTGTCAAGCCGCAGGACTGAGTTTTTTAACTCCATGCAATAAATATTGAAGGCTATTTAAATGGAAAAGGGAATCACAGTTTTGCTGCTTTGTGTTATATAAGCAAGGTTTAAAATGAAATTACCGTTCCTGGAGATGAAAGAACTTAAGATCTGCTCATGTTTTTTACCCTTAGGTTTAAAAAGCAAATAAATAAGTAAACAAATAAATCAAGATTATTAAATCTCATCTAATCTACTTTAACCAGAAAAATTCAAAAAGAGGCTTTCTTATTCTGCAGCTGAAAGAGTTGGGCATGCGAATCTTTCCCAAGGAAAGCTTTTCTTCTCAGATAAGTGTTCAGAATCTGAATTAAATTAGTATTAACAAAGCCAACTTTCTTTTTTAAATCCGGATTATGAACTATACTGCCTTAGATGTCCCTTAATAGTTCTTTGTCATATCAAACCGTTAATTTCTCCTTTTCCTAGAGAAGTCCTCCGTGAAAAGTAATCTGAATTTGAGAGTGGCACAGCTGTAGCTGGGTGTCTGGGCACTTCTTTATATGCCACGGAAAAGAAATGCAGCCCTTCGTATCATCCCCTAGTCCCTGGCAGACAGGGCTGGAAACTAAAAACGGGAGGTTTTATATGTCTTCTCTAAAATGTTACTCTTTTGATGGATACAGGAGCAGTCAGCCTGACCTTTACTCTCACTATTTATATTAATTCTTGTGCTGCGTTTCTATGGAAGAAGACTTGTCAAGTAACAGCATTTAGTCTAAGAATACAGCAGCCTCTTAACTGTTTTATGCTTTTGTGTTTCCATAACCAGGCACTGCCCCTGTAAATACCAACCATAAATATTCATGAGCTGCACTTTTTCCCTTCCCCGGTAAGTTCCGCTGTGGGCCTGGAGAAAGGGCTTGAACAACATCAAGTTAATTACTCCACCTGATTGATGGTGGGGGACACAGAGCTACGGATGCCAAAGGACAGAGCTCTGTGACTGTAACTTTGCAATTATCTTTGTGGTCCTCTGTGTAGGACACCTATGGATGTCTCCGACTTCACCAGTTGGCCATAAAAATAACCCTGAAGCCTTTATCACTGCAGCTGTTTTCTAATCAGTGGTGCTCCCACTGCAGTGTCCGGAGCATGCCAGAGCTCCCTCTCTATTTGTGACCTGCTCTTAAATCACTGCCCAGACTCCAGTCAGCTCCTGCCTTCCATTACCCCCTGAAGATGCACTTCTCCAGCCTCCTCTCGGTCCTCCTCTCCCATCCACACTACAAACACCTCTTTCCCTCACCTGACTGCACCCCAGTGGAGACACATCTCACTATTGTCTCCTTTCTCTGTATGAATAAAACACGTTATGGCCTTTTTAGACTATTTCTCCCTGAGACTTCCCAACAAGCCCAACTCTGTTTAGTACCTTCAGACCTTTTCCCTCTATAAGTTCACAAAAGCAGGTGATTTAAATGACTGGTCCCTTCTCAAAAACAGGAATATGAGTCCAGAGGAGGCCACGGAGATGCTGGGAGGGCTGGAGACCCTCTGCTGGGAGGACAGGCTGAGAGAGTTGGGGGGGTTCAGCCTGGAGAAGAGAAGGCTCCGGGGAGACCTTCGAGCCCCTTCCAGTCCCTCAAGGGGCTCCAGGAAAGCTGGGGAGGGACTCTGGATCAGGGAGGGGAGCCATAGGAGGAGGGGGAAGGGTTTGACACTGACAGAGGGGAGATTGAGATGAGATCTGGGGAAGAAATTCTTTGCTGTGAGGGTGGTGAGACCCTGGCCCAGGTTGCCCAGAGAAGCTGTGGCTGCCCCATCCCTGGAGGGGTTCAAGGCCAGGTTGGAGGGGGCTTTGAGCAACCTGGTCTGTTGGGAGGTGTCCCTGCCCAGGGCAGGGGGTGGCACTGGATGGGCTTTAAGGTCCCTTCCCACCCAAGCCATTCTGTGGTTCTATGATGTACTCGCTCAACCCAAAAGGTATACTTGAAAAAACACCTTCCCCCTCCAACCTGCTCCTCTGAACTTTTCTAAATGTTATTTCCCTGAGCTGCCTCCCTCTGGGGAAGCCACTGTCCCTACGGAAAATCCCCCTCCCCATCAGCAACCCTTGGCGCTCCTTTTCCCCTCAATTTGTCAACTCCCAGTGTTGATTCTTTGGCTCAAGTTGGGATGAATAAACATTGTCAGAGTATTTGGGAACAGACATGGATTATTTCCCAACTGAGAGTCTCTCTGTGCTTTTCCTCAAGGTCTGTTGCATTTGCTATTCTGATACTGTTGGTTTCCCCTGTTGAGAGAAGCATCCTCTTAATTAACTATCTAGTCAGGCTAGAGCACTCCACACCTAGGCAATTTCTTTTCATGCTTTTTTTCTTGCAGATGATGAGCCAGCAGAAGGGCAACTTTCTCAGAGAAACTGAAAAAAATGTTGCAGTCACTGGTCTTTCCTTTCTCGCGGTACCTACTGCTCCAGGTTCATACAAAACCAACATCTGATCCAATTGTCCTCCAGCTCTGCTACGTGGGACTGCAACAAGGCTCCCATTTTGTTCTGGATCACCCCCCTATTTCCTCCCATTGTGGTTTTTGTACTTTATGCTGTTGTGTCCAGTGCCTCGGTTTTAAGTCTTCCCAGGGGGCTGGGGGATGGATGTCCATCCAGTACAACCCACAGAGAGAGCAAAACTGCCCAGGTGGTGTGGGGAGGGAACCTTTTCCCATAATATGAGTTCTAGATATTGCTAGCAAACCCTCACTGATCTAGGCATTCAAATTCTCCAGTTTGCAAGTGAATTCCAAAATAAATTAAAAAAAAATGAAAAAGAAATATGATTTCAATAAATGCCAAACACCATTTCAGCAAACCCTGAGCATTGGGCCAGTACATTTTGGGGAAAAAAACCCCACCTTTCTGAAGCTTCTTTGACCTTCAGACACGCATGATGGGATAGAAGACTGGCATTTCACTTCTGCGTTTGAACAACCACATGATGGAAAATGATTAATTTCTATGAAAATCCTGGCTTATTTGCCAATCAGCAGGATGAAATAAAAATTCAGATAGAAAAATAGACAATTACATACTATAGACAACCTTCACATAGTGTGTACGTGGCACAATATTCATAAAATTACGTTGTAAGTGTTTTCTCATCACACTGAGTTTTGGATGATGGAGATAAAGCAATTCAAGCAGCGACTGTGCACTCTCTGGCATAAACTAGTTAAAATAATTTGCCTCTGCACTACAAAACATGAGCATTGAATAGAAAATTATATTAAAAATTTATACAGTATTTCCTTGCTAAGCTTTACATGCATTATAATCATATCATGAGATCCATTCTGATAACATTGTAATACAAAATAAGCGGGATGACTCATCTGGCATACAGAAAAGCAGAAAGCCCGTGGTGCCGTGTGATTATTGCAGTGTTTATAAGTTGTTGCTTCCCATCGCAAATGGAAGCAATGTTTTCAGAATAAAAGCAGGCACTGGAACGTAGGATGTAATTTCCAGGGCTGGTGCTGTAGGTGGACTTCCACTAAAATATTCATGATTTTAGCTGTTAGCAGCTCAAATTAATTGCCATCCATAATTAATCTGCCCTGTAGAATCCAGCTATTTTATAAACATGGGATTTATTGGACATGCCCCCTTAATTTGTATTGTGGGTTTTGTTTATTTGCTAGTCAAGAATACAAAAATAATACTTGTCATACAGAAACAAATCAATATTCTGCGTGCTGTGTCTGCTGTCTGATCACCTTTAAACCCCCCGCAGAACTCCTACGCAATTTAAAAACCAGTCCTATTAATTTCTTAATTCTAACTATGTCACTTACCGTTTACTCCCAGGTCACGGGCGTTAATCTCATGAGCAGCCGAAGGGGAAGCTGGGTCCTGTGGGTGGTGGGATGGGGCTGGCCGGCACCTCACCTGTACCTGGAGCTCATGGATGAACCCAGGCGAAACCCACCCCATAGAATCGTTATGGTTTGAAGAGACCTATGGTTCTACGAAATTATTTTAACTGGTTTATTCCAGAGTTTGCACAGTTGCTGCTTGAATTGCTTTATCTCCATCATCCAAAACTCAATGGGATGAAAAAAGACTTACTATGTAATTTTATGAATATTGTGCCATGTACACGCTATGTGAAGATTGTCTATAGTATATAATTGTCTATTTTTCTATCTGAATTTTTATTTCATCTTGCTGATTGGCAAATAAGACAAGATTTTCATAGAAATTAATCATTTTCCATCATGTGGTTGTTCAAATGCAGAAGTGAAACGCCAGTCTTCTATCCCATCATGCGTGTCTGAAGGTCAAAGAAGCTTCAGAAAGGTGGGGCTTTTTTCCCAAAACATACTGGCCCTGCCAGCCAGATGTGTGTGTTCAGAGCTGATGAGCAGGACAAGGCAGTTTTTAAACAGTCTGGGTGGCCAGGGGAAGGGGCTGGAGCCGGGGGAGAGCAGGACAGTGCTCATTCCTGAAGACAAAATGAGCTTGAGTTGAGACAACACACAAAACTCACCAAGTGCTCGGGCACCTAATCCTTTCCCAACCATGCGCACAGACTGATGACGCTTGGCTGGTGTAACTCCAGGCAGGTATTTGAGAAACCTTGATCAATAAAAAAGACTATTTATGTCAAAACATTTCCAGTGGAAAGTTCCTACAAGATCTAGTAAAAAAAAAAAAGTTTGATTTTGCTCAATTTTTAATGAAATTTAACCTAGGTTTGACAAGTTGTTTGTGCTGTCAACAAGAAACAGGATACAGAGAAACTAAAGAGCCTTCATCCATTAGAGTCCCAGATGGGCCGAAAGCATGTCTCCTATGAAGAGGGGCCTGTGCATCTAACAGCAGCCCACCACCGCTTGAATGATAGATACCTGCAAAGCCAAACCCTCCTTTGTCGGGACACAAGCAGTAGCTACAATTTGGTAATTTGGGAGGCTTTAGACAAGAAGTTAGGGGAGGCAGCTGTGGAAGAGGCACCCAAAGGTGGTGCAGTCTCCGTCCTTGGAGACTGCCAGTCTCATCTAGACAAAGGTATGGTTGACCTGCCCTGGTGCTTCAAGGTGGGACTTTGGTGGGATGACCTCCAGTGGGCACTTCCAAACAATATTTCTATGACTCATGTAGCTGCTGTTCCAGACAAGTGAGTTTTCCAAATTATTCTGTCCTACATAAATTTTATTTGCTGTCATCTTATTGATCACCTTGCTTAATTATGGTCCCTTTAGACTGGACAATTGTTCTTTGGCTGATCTAAATAACTCTATCAATCTGCAAATGTACCACATCTGTAATCATTCCCTTTCCCACATCGTTAATTAGTGTGCCAGACAGCAACAGTCCCCACATGGAAATCTCTGGACACCCTACTGTTAACCTTTTGCCACAGTCAAATGGCCATTTATTCCTACTCTGTGTTCTGGGACTTGGCTGAAGACTCTTTGAAAGCCCAAATAAATTATGTCAGATGGTGCACCTTTGTGCCTGCTTGCTCAGGTGAGAAATAGACTGGTATTTCCATGCAGAACAGCGACACCACACAGCAGAAGCTACACCACAGCTGCTCTCGGGGGAGGCTGTGAAAATCCCCAGTACTGATGGCTACGCTGCGTTCATCCCCCGGATTTCAAGAGCTTTTTGGACATACTCCTTACTTCTCCTGCCGCTATCCTTGTTCTGTGTGCCACGGACGGGAAAAGGAGTTAAAAATAAAGCCGTGCTATTAGCAAAGAGGAACCCACTCATTTAAGTGCTATTTATACATCTGTGGAGACCGTTCTTGGAAATTCTCCACCAGCTACAACCAGACACAGACACCCAGGAGATGGAGAAATGGAACTAACTGTTATTTACGTGTGGGGGACACCTCCGGTGCTGGTACAGAATCCCTCTCTCTGTGCTCAGGAAAGGAAATGGAAGGAACATGACATGGGTTCCTGTATGGGCATCTTGCCAGACCTGGGGCAATCACTTTAGGCCAAGATCCTCAGAAGGTCTCTGGTGTCTAATGCTGGCTGAAAGCACCTTAAAATCAGTAACCTTAGTATGTCCAAAGACCTTATCCTTATCCTGATGAAATTGTCCATCTGCATGATCAGGAGAACATTTTCTTGCAGGAAGGCTGAGAACACCCAAGAGGCACAGCAGTATGCTCTGATGCAGCATCAGCAGAAACCAGGAGGGTAATTCAGGCTATTTAGAGTCATAGAATTGTTTTGGTTGGAAGGGACCTTTCAGATCATCGAGTCCAACCAACACTGACAAAACCACCACTAAACCATGTCCCTCAGCACCATGTCTGCTCAACTTTTAAATACCTCCAGGGATGGTGACTCCACCACTGCCCAGGGCAGCCTCTTCCAAGGTTTGATAACCCTTTGCATGGAGAAATTTTCCCTAATATCCATCATAAACCTCCCCTGGCGCAACTTGAGGCCATTTCCTCTTGTCCCATCACCTGTTCCTTGGGAGAAGACACTGAACCCCCCTGGCTACACCCTCCTTCCAGGGAGTTGTAGAGAGCGAGAAGGTCTCCCCTCAGCCTCCTTTTCTCCAGGCTGAACACCCCCAGCTCCCTCAGCCGCTCCTCACAAGACTTGTGCTCCAGACCCCTCACCAGCTCCGTTGCCCTTCTCTGGACACGCTCCAGCCCCTCAATGTCTTTCCTGTCGTGAGGGGCCCAAAACTGGACCCAGCATTCGAGGTGGGGCCTCACCAGTGCCCAGTACAGGGGGATGATCACTTCCCTCGTCAAATAAGACGATCCACCATTACGGAGGATCAGCACCACTGAGTGTAGCACCTTCAAAGACTGGTTCAATGACCCTTTCCAAAAGCTGTGCAACACTCTCAAACTACCTCTTCCTTCACCTGGGGGAGGGCAAGGGCTAGCACAAGTCCCTCTCCTCCCAGTAGCCACCAGCATCATGGAGAGCAAGACTGGGAGGAGCGGCACAGGGATGGGGAGCAAAGGCAGATGCTGGCCAGGCAACCGGGGGCCAAAGGGTGAGATAAAACTTGGACATAGCCATGTCCTGCAAGGAACAGAGGCTGCGATGTGCTGAATAAACCACTTGCAATTAATCCTGTGACCAACTTCAATTCCAAAGCTTGTTTGTATCCATCATGGTCTAGTTATTAGAGAGGGAAAAAGCAAACTCGCCCAAATATATCCCAATTAGGTGCTTGTAGCTCAATGAGGTTTCGGCTCCTATTTCAGTTCTGCTGAACTGTGAGAGCGCCAGTGGAAACCTTTTGAAGTAGTCAATGATTATTTTAACAGTTCAACTTATTTTCAAATGATTTATCCAGGAAAATAGCAATTTCTAACTTCCTTGGATTCATTGAACCAATGTGCTATAATATGTCATATAATTAAACTAGTCATTAAGACTTTACTGGATAGAAAAATCAAATCTCTGAGGCATCTGACCTTTTGGGCATTTCAGCCTTTCACACTTCAGTTACCCAGTTGTCTTAAAATTGCCTATTAGTAACTGCCTGACTTTATGGGCTTTCTGAGCAGTTTTTTGAACAGCAAAATACTAAATAAATCTAATAGCTTTGCTTCATATTTTTATTAACAGAGTCCTGACAAATAATACAGCCGTAATTCTCCTGGAGGTGTGCCTTATCATTTTAATTAATTCCTCACTGATAGAAGTGTGACAAACACAACGTTTTCTTTTCATTTTTGATAAATAGTTGTGCTTAAGGGAGCCTGTGAGTAGACTCTTCCAAACCATTACCACCATATTATGTTTAGATGGATATGAAAATACAGCTCACAAAGAGAGGGATTCATAAATTGCATTCACAGATATGCCACAGACTTCCTGCGACCTTTGGGTTTGGTTTTTGCAGTGGAAGGCTACATCCCACATAATATACCTCAGAAATAGTGAAAATCTCCCCAGCCACACACTTGCAAAGCACTTTGTGAATAACAACAACGTGAATATTGATGTAAGTGATGGGCCTGGATAGCATGAACCAAACTACAAGAATTACAGCAAATAATAGAAAGAACAACTCCAGGACTGTCTGGACACAGCAGGGCATGGGGATAAACACACAGACATCCATCGCGTACAGTTTTCCCATGGGACCTACACCAGGCGAACTAGTTTATATTAAAAACCAGCTCAGA
The DNA here is from genome assembly GCF_964106895.1 of Numenius arquata. Classification (NCBI taxonomy): domain Eukaryota; kingdom Metazoa; phylum Chordata; class Aves; order Charadriiformes; family Scolopacidae; genus Numenius; species Numenius arquata. The sequence goes on along the minus strand of NC_133581.1, from coordinate 69,622,863 downwards.
TTTTGGCTGGATTCTTCATTAGGTGACAGAGCCACAGTGAGAATAAAACCCTGCACCCAGAGGGATTCATTTTCAGCTCACTCAAGGACAATTTCTAGCAAACTGTGACATCGGGGATTTGTCAGCTTAAAAACGCATCCAGTGGGACAGCCCTCGGCTCCTTCTGCTCTGAGCATGGCTCGTGCTCATGCCAGGACAGGGGTGAGTGCCACTTGGCTCGCTGGCTGCGCCAGGGGGGTTCAGACCTCTGCTGGAAGAATATTGGGATACAGCCAGGGAGGAAATCGAGCCTGCACAGCCTTTTCAGTGAGTGAGGGGAAAACACCTCCCAGCTCTAACTATTACACTGGTACAACCGATATAAAATACGTGATGGTTCTCCTCATTGGTGTCCTGAGGTGACTGCTGGTCTCATGTAACTTCATGGTTTCTCACTGTCCTGAACAGCTGCCCACACTCCATCACCAACTGTGGAAGGTGAGGCAGGAGCAGAGAAATAAATCAGATGCCCGTCCTGGAGCTTTGCTCACCACCCTTGAACCCACACTCGACCTCGGTGCCATTATCCAGAGAGCACACACTCCTCCTGGGGCCAGAGGGGTGCAAAACCCGCAGTGAGGAATGATCTGAACGGCCAGCTGATCGATTCCTGCTTTTCCACACCACTGCGTGGTGACGGACTGAAATCTCAGCTTTTATGAATCTGTCTCTCCAGCAGTGCCCGCCTAATGAAGCGGCAGGAGCAAAGCCAGGAAGGGAAACAGGATGCTCCATCTCTTGACACTTTGTGAGGCTCTGGGAAAGGTCAGCGTGGTTCAGGCAGTGCTGGCTGCAATTAGAGCTCATTATTTCCCGCAATCCCGGCATCAGGCCACCTAACAGCTATGGATTTGGGTGCCGTTACTAGATTATATTTAAATTGTCCTGGGCTCATAACAACTACTGTTTGTTTTGATGGCTGGAAAGATTCATGGTCCTGCTGGCTGACTGCTCATGACAGTCATTTGTGGGAACTAATCAAAGGAAAATACTGTAATAAAGTATATGTTTTCAACTTCCCATTCTAAAACCAAGTGAAAAAACAACCCCAAAAACTTGAGAGCATTGCTGACTCTTACAGCCATCATTTATATATGTATCTAGCCTTAGTACATCTGTATGTACCTGGAAGCATTCAAAAGGAAAAAAAAAAAAACATAAGAAAAATTATGTGCAAAACCATTAGCTTTATTTTTAAAAGAGCAAAAGGATGTTCTAGCACGGCAGACATGAATAAAAAAGCGGGGAGAGATGATATTCTAGTTGAAAGTCCACAGTCAAAAGCACTGGATCAAATAAGAATTTCTTCTGAAATCTTGGAATTCTTCAGTCTGACATGCAGAGAGAAAAGCAAAGTAATTACCCACAGGACAGGTAGGAATGATTGGTGAAAGACACCCTTAAAGCAGAAAAAGCCAAACGTAGGGCAGGATAGGCAGGATTTTTTTCTAGCAAGAAAAGCTATCAACTACTAACAGTTTGGGGTATTAATGTCATTCCAAAGGACATGACTCCTACTTTTCCAAGCCTCTGGGTACCATTGTTGTGCTTCAATCTGAACCATGTGTATGACAATCGTCGTATAACCATGTATCCCAGAAGCAAAAGGCAAGTGGAGAGGATGTAGAGAGCTTTGCAGATGCTGGCGAGAGGATCCTGCATCTTATCCTAGGTCTTACATCGAGCATTTGCACACGGTGGCCAAAGAGGAGGCATTTCCAGTGGCCGAGAGAGAAATACAATGCATGAAAGGAAGAGGTAGTTGGACTCCAGGGAAGATGAGAGGTGAATTTCATAATGGGCAAGCTGGAAGTGGTTGCAGGGTACGGAGACCTCCCATGATCCTGCAGCCCCACCTGAGGCAGGTGGCATCAAGCCACCAAAGGTCCAAGCCTGGGCAAGGGGAAGGGTGATGCTCTGGAGGCACCACCACCACGGGAGCCAGCTGAGCCCTGGAGCTCAGTGAGGCTCTCACAGAAGATCAGGAAAGTTTTATATCCACTGCCCATACAGACAGTTCTCAGTCCTTGCTGGGGAGCAGGACAGAAGGTTCTGCAGTGCCAGGAGATCTCTGCAGCAGGCTGCTGATGAGCTCTGACGGATTTATCAACCTGAAGGACAGTGACTGCCATTTGGGATATGGAGAGATGACTTGGGAGGGGATAAAAACCCGAGGAGAAGGTCAACTATAAAAGTGAAATACAAAAGATTTCAGGGTCTAATTACCAAACCTGAATGAGGAATGTAGAAGGAGAATTCAGACAGATGGGTTTTTTTATTCTTTTTACTTATTCTAACTATATCTTTTGCCAAAGGCTTATACTTAGTGAAACATCTTTCCATCAGGGGAAAGCACAGAAATATGAATATTAACATCACCAGTAGATGCACATTACTTTTGCAGAAGACATAAAGATGAAAGAAAGCAATGCAGTTATTTGCCTTTATCTTCAATGCTACCAAGAGCCAGACCCTACGTTTTTATCAGGCAGATTTCATCGAGCTACAAAATTCAAAATACTTCAAAGAAATGAAGAAAGTCTGCTGCAGCGTACGGCTATACCCTGACACAGCACCTATTGCTTTCTCCCCCATCCCAGAATGAATCAGAATTAATCCCTCAAATCAGAATGAATCCCCCCAAATGAATCGCTCCAGGTATATTTGGCCACTATGGAAGACATTTGAATCCCTCTGTCAATTTTCATCAACCTCAGCTCTGAGTCTGAGCAGGTAATGGGGGCTCCCCAAAACACAGCTAGGAATATGCATTCCCAATTTCACCCTTTCTCTGTAGCTCCATGTTTCCCTGTCCCCAACCCTGACTGGATACTTCATGGCAAAACGGAAAATAGAGCCAAGTGCTGAACTGACATTGCTGGCATAACCTTGAAGGTACAGGGTGATTATTCTAGTTACTGAAACAGCTAATGTGCAGTCACAGAATCACAGAATCTTCATGGTTGGAAGGGTCCTTTGAGATCAAGTCCAACCATACACACACACACAAAAAAAAACACCAAACCAAAAAAACCACAAAACAAAACACCGAACCCAACAATCTCGGGCACTAGAGCATGCCCTGAAGTGCCATGTCTACACGTTTCTTAAACACCTCCAGGGATGGCGACTCCACCACCTCCCTGGGCAGGCTGTTCCAGTACTTCACCACTCTTTCAGTGAAGTAATTCTTCCTAATATCTAACCTAAACCTCCCCTGCCGCAACTTCAGACCATTTCCTCTGGTCCTGTCATTATTCCCTTGGGAGAAGAGGCCAACACCCACCTCTCTACACCCTCTTTTCAGGGAGTTGTAGAGGGCAATGAGGTCTCCCCTCAGCCTCCTCTTCTTCAAACTAAACAACCCCCGTTCCCTCAGCCTCTCCTCATATGAATTGTTCTCAATTGTTCACTCTGATCATAAAATGCAATCTGAAATGAAAAGTAAGATGTAATATATAACATGCCAGCCATTTCTCCATGGAAAATTCCTGATGGATAAAAGACTTTGCCTCTGATATCCCCCACTTTGCTTTTCAAACCTAATACTCCGCCTTCCTTTTCCTAAGGAATTGATTTCAGTAAGACACTTGCAACATCAAGCCTTATATATGTTTAATTATGTTTAATTTAATTAATTAATTATGTTAATAGCACTCTGAGATGCGCTGGGAAGAAGCCCTTCCACTCCTGATTTAGCAAAGGCACGTTGATATTTTGTTCTCATAAGCTTTTGCTCCGAGGCCTGAGAAATCTCGGTGTGAGCCCATCCATTCCTGTACACACCAGTCCAGTTTTGCCTTACTAGAAAATAAAGGTAATTCTGTAATACTCAGTTTTGGCTTCAGGAGAGAGAGATTCTGTGTATGAAACATGCAGAAAGAAGGTTTTCTGGAGGGAGGGCAGGTTAAATTATTATCCTATAATGGCAGGGAAAGGCAGAGGAATTGGTCTGGGTCTGTTGTGGGCAGCACTGAGGGATGGAGATTCCCTCCCTGGGGTGAAGCCAGGGGATTTCTCCCCAATTTCCCTGTGTCAGGGTCTCACAGCACCATGCCCGTGGCCAGCCTTTGGGTACTACACATTACCGAGAGCTGCAGATCCTTCAGGAAGATGTGGCTGTTAAAGGGCAGAGCTGAGCAGAGTCCTCACCAGCTTCATCCTTCACACACGTGTCCATCCTGTTTGTGTCTTTGGCTGCTCGCATTTGGTTGTAATATATGAGGATGGGGCCAGTCTTTTCAGTGGTGGCCAGGGACAGGACAAGAGGGAACGGGCACAAACTGGAACATAAGAAGTTCCACCTAAACATGAGGAGGAACTTCTTTCCTGTGAGGGTGGCAGAGCCCTGGAAGAGGCTGCCCAGAGAGGTGGTGGAGTCTCCTTCTCTGGAGACATTCAAACCCCCCTGGACACGTTCCTGTGCAACCTGCTCTGGGTGGACCTGCTCTGGCAGGGGGGTTGGAGGAGATGTTCTCCAGAGGTCCCTTCCAACCCCATATCATTCTGTGATTCTGTAGAAGCACCCTGTGCACTAATAAAACCCATGACTGTGGCTGGCCAAGTGTTTCTCCACTTGCCCTTTGATCAAAACCATCTTCCTTCACCCCTTCCACCACTAAAATCTTGCTTGGTCTTGCGATGCACTTTTACCAAATCAGTGCTTATTTATCCATAAGAATCACACTCACCCTGACCAGACCCCCAGATCCTGTTTGGGTTTCACCCAAAACATGTATCAACTTAACCAAGTTGTTCTGAGGAATTTGTACAAAATTACACAAATATGGGCCCAGCTGTATTAGCTTTTATCTAATAAACCACTGCCCTTTCACTTCTTTATTTCCTTATAAGAATAAACAGAATATCATGATCTCATTTTGGTATTTAGCCTCATACAGAGAAAAATCACAAATCATCACGTATACTGTTGTGCCCATGGGGATGCAGGATCCAACAATCTATTAGTTATCAGGAAAACACACTTGTAAAATATTTTACTGCAAGTCTTTACTACTCGAGCAAAGGCATTTGACAGAGCCCATCTGCTAAAAACAAGTCTTTGCAGGGCTGTGAGAAATGCCCAATTTCATGTATGTTAAAATGTGCCCCTGTGAGATAACTGGGGTGTTTCGCAGGAGACAATCACTGAACACTACAACAGATTTTTTTCTACTGTGATTTGACTGTGTCACACAGCTAAAGCAAAAATAAGATCAAAAAGCTCTTTGAATCTAACAAAAACGAGCGCTGTTATAAATACAGGCATGAGCAGCAGGGGGGCAATACATGCAGTCCGGAATTACACGGTGCGTCCAAGAGCACTGTGTTTTTGCATGATACGAGCTGTTGACAGTGATTAACAGCCCTACTGAGATCCATCACGCACGCAAGAGGCTTTTCATGAGAGCTGCCCACGAAGAGAAAGCTGGAGGGACCCAAACAACCACAGCTCGGTTTCTCCATTTGGATGCAACTGGTTGCTCTTTTGATGGCTTTTGAAGTGTGGAAAAAAATGCTACAACGGTAATTTAAATGCTTATTTGTGGCTTGATTTGTAAAGACACGGTTCCCTTTGAAGGAGCCTGACAAGCACCAGGGCTGGGGCTGTAGCAGCACTGGGATGCTCAGCCGGGAACTGGGACAGGCAGCAGGGACCAGGGGGGTGCTGGGACCCCAAGAGCAGGTTTATATCCACTGCTGAGATGCTGCAACCTGCTGGAAATGGTCGTCCAACCCCACCAGCTTCCAGCACCTGCCCTTGACCAGTCGCACCAGCTCTTCTGCACCCTGGTGTCCCAGCCACAGCACCTCCTCCTTCACCAGGCAAGCGTGCCGTGGCTGCGGCGGGGTTTGTGCCAGGCTATTTCCATTTAAGAGCTCTTAGATCACGAGTTTCACCTTTTAGAAGTAAAATGAAAATGGGAAGTCAAAGGTCTGAACGTATAAAAACAGATCAGTCTAATAAAGATGCTTTCAGAGAGCACAGCCCTCTTGAAGGGCTCCCAGGTTATAGGAAGAAACTCAGAATTACCAGGAGCTCTACAGAGGATCTCTGGAGGTTTTTCCTTCTCTCCTGCTCCCTTTTTCCATCTTGCAATTTACTTTTCCCTCATTCTTTCTCTGCATGAGGTGCCACCCGATTTTCATCCTTCTAATCTCCAGTCTTGCTCCATTTGGGAGAAAATAAATCTCTTTCACATGCTCCTTACCATCCCTTCTTGCCAGCAATTAAAGGCCTGGGTGCCTTTCCAGCAGGACCAAGGGGCAGAGCCTGCCCAGCAGCCACGGCTTGGCCGCCTGCTTCCCAGCCCCATACACCGCGGCAACGGGATGGGAAGAAATACAGCGTGGGGCTGGAAAACCAGTGCCAGGGGCTGCTTTTTTGATAGGGGAGGAGGCGGCCTTGGCCCATCACCCTACAGGAAAGATAAACAATCCCATCACCTTCCTCCCAAGGAGAAAGAAGGCCAGGAGCTGGCATTAGCAGATCACTTCTTCAGAAGACGCACACCCACTGTGCTACTGCTGCTCATTTCTATCCACGTGCACATATATGCTTGTGTGTGATTATATACACACATGCAAATTTTTTTTTTCCAGCAAACACACCCCGAACAGCCAGCAGTGCTCAATTCAGGTAATAAAGCAACTTTCAACCCTCTCCACTAATTGGGCTCACGACAAGCTGGGATCTGCAGGCATCTACTGGCAGTCACAATTTTACTTTGCGTTGTTAAAACCCACTTCATTTCAAGCAAAGAAACCGCTGATAACAAACAGAGAAGCTGGGAGTTTTGCAATGAGCCCGTTCTTATCGGATCATGACTTCACTTCCACCCTCTCCCACCGCTCCCAGCCATGCCCAGCTGAGCACACACAGGTTCATGCCCCAGAATCACTTATTTTAATCAAACGGTGGAATTCTGACCTAGCTGAGGATGTGGGGGGCAAGTTTAAGTCCTGGTTTATTCTCTCTTACCCTCCCCCCCTCCCCCCCCCACCATAGATCAGGGAAGCCCCAAGGACAGAAAAGAGGGAGAAGCTGCAGAGATAAGGCTTATTTCTGTGTGCTGATAAACCTCTCCCATTGCTGCTGTGAAAGGGAAGGGGCTGGTGACACTCCCTGATACTTCTAGACAGGATCCAGCTGGCTTTGGGTGCAGGGCAGTGCCTGGGAAAGGCATCGTCAGCTCTGAAAATGAGAGTTCCACCTTTGGGATATTAGGATCAGCCTCCGTGCGGCACGTGGAGTGGCTCAGAAATGCCCAGGCAATGCCACAAAAGGCCTTGTCATGCCTTGACAAAGAGCCCATGCAGAGCAGGACCGTGCTTTTTCGTACCTTGAAAGCGTGCTTTCACCACCAACTACACCCTTCCCTTCATCGTTTCACCCTCCTTTCCTGCCTCACATCATCGATTGCACGTGATGCTAAAGAAGAAATTAAGCAGCCACTTCTTCAGAGCGTGTATTGACATCCCTAAGGGTTTCTGTCACTCCCTCCTGCTCTTCACTGATGTGCAATAGTCATAGGAAATGAAGAAAAATAATAAATCAGCAAGAATTTGTAAAGACTCTTTTCCAGGTCCACCTGCCCAAGTCATTGCATCCTCTGGAGCACTAATAAAGATACCCAGAAATGCAGAGTGATCAGGGCACAGAGTTATTCCTTCTGCCTTTGGCAGCTGAAGGGAGGATTTGACTCCCTGCGAGACAGAGGTGCTGTGAAGAGAGCTGAAACTTGGATATTTCTGAGAGAAAGCACTTGCAGATTCTGCATTATATATACATATTTATTTTTTTTTTCCTTTAAAATGTCTCCAAAAGGTCATGCTAATGATGTTTACTATCAAGTAATAAATGTTAACACTTCTCCGCTGGCTGGATAACGCTGAAGACTGGAGAGGTGCCTGTTTGTTTGTTTTCCAGTTAGGCAAAGTGTGCTAAATCAAGCGAGGTACAACGTTTGCTATTTAAAAACAGTGACATTTGCTGTTACTCTACTGTGAGGTGCAAATATTTTTTTCCTAATGACTATTTTCTGAAACCTGCAATAGGAAATGCAGTTTAATGTTGGCGGGATATCTGGCTTTTTTGTCTTTAATAAAGCCCAAACCCCCCTACCCACCACTCACAGTCCCCTGCTTCGATGCTCGGTACGAGGCAGCTGCCTTCAGAGCTGCTAATGGAAACCCTGTGAAAAAGGCTAAGCTATTAGTGAAGTAATTAAGTTTTTTTCTCAATACAGTTAAGATTGCAAGCAAGAATAATTAAACTAAACCCCGTAACCCCTTGGATTCAGGAGCCTGGGTCGTTAATATCAAGTGTTAATGAAAGCGTGAGGGTCTGGAGCAGGCAGGGGAGGCTCTGAGCTCGGGGGTGGGGGCAGGTCCTTAATAACCATTTTATGATTAAGCAACAAGGCATTTAAAACATTTTGGGGCAGCAGCACCCAGCCGGTGTGGGGTAGGTGCGTCCTTCTCCTACGTACTGCTAAATTACGCTAAGCTGTGCAATGTTTGTCCATTAGAGATGCTTCAAGCCTGAAACATGGGCTGACATTACCTGGAGAGGTAAATTAAGTCACTTTTGATGCCGGAGCTGGGTTTTCCCCTGGGGGTGACAGGCAGGGCACCAGCATCCCCCAGCCTTGGGTGGATGAGGGGAGAAAATCTTGGGTCTTGTCAGCTGCTTGTTACTAACTACAGGTTGCAATGAACTCCTAAACAAGGAAAATATTCCTGGTTGAGGACACTTCCTGGGGAAACCACCAGCTTGGGCTCCCAGACCACGCTTCGGAAGCGGTAACTGTGCTGCTGAGTGGGTACCGCAGGAGGGCATTCACTGCTGCCATCGGCAGGATGCTGGAGCCCTTTCTTTACCACTAATGCACCGTGATACACTGCCAAGTAAAAGGTCACACTCATACCAGCTCTACCTGACCTCAAAAGGAGGTGCAAATCTGGTTTTTGCTGCAAAAGGCCTGGTATCGTGGTACCAGGGGAGGAGCTGCATTACCTGAAGGCAAACAGAGATGAAGCTCTGCTGGAGGTGACTGCTGTCCCCCCCTCCAGAGGGAAAAAAGGCGTGAAAATGTAGGTAAGAAGGCAGCCTGCTGAAAAATGATGATGATGAAGAGAACAACGTCAGGATGCATGCAAGGGATCTCAGAGAACCAGAGAAAACTGTAATTAAGAGATGGCAATTTTCTTAAAGGAGTGATACTGATGGCATGAACACAAACTCCTCCAGCGCAGAGGAAGGACACGGCACCGCCTGCCCAAATCACCAGCAGTTCACAGGCACGAGGTGGAAGCGCAGAAGCAGCGGAAACCAGTTCAACTGGTACTAAGGGCAAGCACTGAAAAAAAAAAATGGCATGAGCATACAGGGAGAAAAATCAGGAGAGCCAAGGGACTTGGGCAGGTAAATCCAGCCAGGGGCATGTGGGATGCCAAGGAAGCACTCTCTGAATGGACCCATGTCAGCAAGAGAGTGGCCAGAAAGTTGATGAATAAACAGAGAGAAAAATTTTATGGCAAGGAATATTGAAAAGCCACACTGTTTAACAATTTTTTGTTACTATTTTGCTTCACTCTTCAGTAAAAGGACAATTGCAATCAGCCACATAATGGGATTAGCATCACTGACACAAGGGTAATAGCTGAGGCTGCGACAGAAAAGAACAGGGTAGAAAAGTAGAATGCTTTGAGATAAGCTGAGCCTGCTGAAATTTTCCTGAAGTTCTTAGAGAACTGGAGTAATTTCAGAACTGCCTGCTGCTATCTCTGAGACTGAAAGACTTAAAAAGGGCAAACTGTTGCTTATCTTTCACTTCCCGTGCAACGCTCCTTGTGTAGTTTCAGTTCTCGGGAACAAATAATCAAACCACGTATTTGCCAATCCCCAGAAGGTCCCAAGGAGATCAGCAACAAGCATTATTTTTGTCTGGAACGATTCATGGCAACCCCACCATCCCCCTTTCCCTGACCGTGGATGCTGTGCCTCCAGGGACAGGGGAACTGGCTGGGGATGGCAGGGAACCACAGATCTCACAGAACTGAGTTTAATGAGTCTGTTAACACTCTCTCCCGTGGTAAAAAAAGGCTGAGATACATAATCTTGATAAACCACGTAAAAGCTGGGTGGGTTACCATCACCCAGAGAGAAGATCAGAAAAGCTCAGCATCAGAAATGGGAAGACGGAGCTGGTGGGGTCCCATGGGAGTCCCCACAGCCCGGGGCTACTCAATACTACTAGGCTGGTGAGAAACAGAACCTGTTTATCCCATTTGCAGGTGATTCCTAACTGGAAAGGGATGCTGGCGTGCTGGAAAACAAGATTAGACTTCAAGGTAGTTCTACCATATCAAAGAGTTTAAATAAAAATTAGGATGAAGTCCAATAAGCAATAACCGTGCCCAGATGAAGGAGATGTAACAAGGTAGAGGTTTACAGGGAAAGGTCTTGCGTTTACCTGCAATTACAAACTGAGTCAACAGCATCGCTCTGGTAGATAGGAGGCAAACAGCAACAGGACGCACAACCAACAGAAAGCCCTGAAACATGCATCATTGGTTTTTTGACACCGCATTTCCCAAGAAAACATGGCCCAAATGAGAACCACAGATGATCAGATGCACAAAAAGCTTGTCCTACAATGAAAGGCCAAATGAAGCGGTGTTATTTAATTAGAGGGGTGGAGAACAGGGGAACCATAGTGATACTCTTCACATACATGATAAGCTGTGGGAAGAAAACCAAAGCACAGGTTGCCCAGAGAGGGTTTGGAGTCTCCATCACTGGAGATACTCAAACCCAACCAGACACAGTCCTGGGCAGCCTGCTCGTGGTGGCCCTGCTAGAGCAGGGGTGGACAAGGTGACCTCCAGAGCTGTTGCCCACATCAGTGGTTCCGTGAAACAAACTGTTCCCTGGGTTCAGCCATAGATAAGAGAAAAAAAAAAAAAAAAAGAAACAAAACACAAAAAAACCCCACAAAACAAAACAAAAAAACACCCCAGAAAATACTGTTTACTGCAAGGTAGATCTAGGTTAAATACTATGAAAAACAGTGTAAGAAGCAGAAGACTGAAGTACTAAAACAGATCTCTTGAAGACTTACAGAAGCTCCCTTTTTTGTTCCCCCCCAAGGAACAAGTAAGAAAAGCACTTGTCAGAAACTAAGATACAGTTTATCAGGCCTTTTGTAGGGCCAATTGACCAGATGATCTCCAAGAACTCAGCCTTATTTTCTTAGATTTTAGAGTTCCTTGGGGTCAAAAACAAATAATAAAACTCAAGTAGGCAAAGGGTGAGAAACAAGCAGGGGAGACAGGCACAAAAATAAATGAACAAATAACCAATCTGAAATCTCCTGCCACTTAATGTCACATTCCCAGCTAATTCTCTCTAGGAGAGAGACGCACTGTAATACACCAACAAAAGAAGAAAAATTCACTTACAGCCTGAAAATGAAATTCATGGCAGGGAAGAGGAAATGGAAGGCACATATGTTCCATAACTATCTACCAAGCTTTCCAGAACCCATTAGCAATGAAACAGCACGTGTGAAAAAACGCTCTAAAGAAAATTTTCCAAAGAGCCCTGATTTGGCAATGTCATGTACTTTACATTAACAGCAATTAGCTCAATAGCAAAACACAGCAATTTTTTACAGGAAAGAATACCTGTTTCATTAAAAGCCTCCGGCTGAGGTCCCTTGCTGGGGTACAGCTGCAGAATTGCTATATTTCCTAGTTATTCACAGGTTTTACCCAGCTCCCAGGGCTGCAGCGGGTGCTGGGGATCCACAGGTAGGTGATACTGATACTCAACCCCACCCCTCCCCACAAACAATTAACACCTTCAAAGTGTAATCAATGCCAGGTGGTAAAACTTATCACTGCATGTGAGATAAGGAAGGCAGGTTCCTCTGTCAGCTCCGTTACTGCATTGGCAACTGTGTTCGGACTTGGGTTCACTTGTCCTCTGTGCAAATTCCCAACCAACCCGCAGCCATCAATAAACCACCAGGGATTTGGCACAAGCCATTACAGGTTGCAATGGAAATTATTCCAAAAATGGGATCTCTAAAGCAATTAAGCCCCACCCTAATTCTATCTTCCTTTTTTTGTCCTCGGATGTTTATCAATCTCGCCCTACTGTTATTTATAAAACCAGCTTTGCTTATCTATACGACAGGAAGATTGAGAATAAGATGACTGTAAAAGATTTTGAAGGGGTTTTTTTATGTAACAGAAAGGTATTATCAGACCAGGAACAGCGATATTAACATTTTGCAAGATTAAAAGCAGATCTAGTTGAAAAGTGCCTACTTAAATGCTTCTTTGACAGAAAATCTGCTTTTCCCGCATGCAGGAGGTTTTATAGGAAGAGAGATTTTACCACAGCATTATTTCTTCCCTGGGGGAAAGCTCTGCAAATTGCTGGCCTCAGGAGGAAGGTTTTATTTCAGGGTGCTAGCTGCTGCTTCTGCTCCGGTGAGGGCTGGGCTGAGTGCTTGGGGTGTCCCTTCACCATCATGTCCTGTAGGTGAACCAGGGTAGGTGGGCACACAGATAGCACCGGATGGGATGCGGTGGGATGGCATGGCAAGGTATGGTATGGCATGGGATGAGATGGCATGGCATGGCACAGGATGGGACAGGACAGTAGCCACAGCTCTGCCTGGTCTGTTGGGATTGCAGGATACGTCCAATGGAGGAGAACATCCCCAGGGCACTGCCCAGAGTGATACCATCGGGGCAGCCCAGGGGCTGATCCTGAACACTTGGATATTTGGGAGCTCTTCCAGAACTTTCCAACTCATGAAAAGTTTCACCCATTTTGATATGTCGCGCTTGGCCTGAGCCAGGGCTTTCTCTCCTGTCCTCAAATCTCCTGCAGTACAGACCTGGCTGGATTGAATCGGCTCTAGCTAAAAGCTGTGTTATCTTCTCATGTGCAGCAAGGGCAAGCAGCAAGGTTCAGACATCTCCACTGGGAATTACAGCTGACAATACACAACTGAGCTTTAAATTACCAGCTCCTACCCAGGGCAGCTGTTCGCTACCATTTCTTAGATTTATAGAATTTAAGCCTAGACAGGACCATTAAATCCTTCTCACCTGCCCCTGCCTGTCACAAGACATTGAATTTCATACATTTATCCCCCAGTTTGAGCCCAGTACCTAGGCAAACCATAGCCCCTGTGCTTGGCTTTGGAAGCAGAGGATCCCTGGAGTCTCCACCACCACTAAAGCTGCTCTGGGCTTTGCTCTTTTTGTAGTTTTCCATCCCTGACCCCCATGAGCCGGCAGCGCATCCATCATGTCTATACAACACACAGAGCAGAGGTGTCCAAACCCCTCCAAAGTGAGGAGACAGGCTGGTGGGAAGCAGGTTATGGGGTCTGCAGCAGATCCCCAGTGATGGAGCAGGATGTCCTGTCCCCCAGCACTCACTGCTCTGCGCGGTGGGACTAGAGGACAGCACTGAAGCTCTGGCACTGAATGTGAGGGTCTGTTATCCACGTACATAGCACCAAGAGAGGTGCTATCGTGACAAGTCCATAGCCTGACACCGGGTCTCTATCCATCAGGAGACAGCAAAAGTGTCCTTTAGACTGCGCATCCACCGCTCTCTCTTGGAAGGATCCCTGGGCCCAGGCAGTAGATCCCTCCCCAGAGCTCCCATCCGGCTCTGGGTTTGAGGCTCCTCTTTGTTCCAGGTGCCCTTTCAGGATGGGGATCTCTGTCCATTGCAGATGGGACTGAGCGCCCAGGAGGACATTTCAGCTTCGTAGTGGCCCTAATGCAATACCCCAGCAACAACCTAGAGCTGCCAGCAAAGGCTGTGAGGTGACACTCTGGAGTTTCTCCGACAGCTCTTTGCAGGGGATCTGGCACCGGTTCCAATCTCGCCACCTTTTGCAAGCACTAATTTTTCATTTTAAGGGGAGCCACGACTGCAGAGCGCAGCAATTAAGCCTGCTGAGCTCCTTCCCCAGCGTGTGCCCCTTGGCTACTGCACAAGTGATAAAAGGGTGACTTAGTTACAGGAGCAAGGGTTGCATAAATAAACCCTCCCTAGTCTACCATCCCAACCTGAACAGATGTACCCTATACATTAAACATAGGATAATATATGGACAGAGAGTAATTTCAAAACCATAAATCAATCAGAGGAATGTTTTAACATAATAAATTGGATGAATGATGGACGCCTCCATAATACATTTCATTATTTCTATCTGCTTTATAACATATGAATAGCTGCCTAATGGTTTCATGGAACTTAAACTATACTGTCAGAGGAAACGATGTCACTCCTGTGTGAAACGTGGCCTTTCCCAGCAGCCCAGGGTTTGGGCTCTGTGATGCTCTGGGGTAGGGCCAAAGGCTGCCCTTCAGCCAAGTTGCTTCCCAGCTGGAGAAAAGCTCCTTGCTCCCCTCAGCTCTTCTTAAAGGGTCTCCTGTCCCTGCTGTCCCCTCACACACCTCTCCCAGGGTCACCCAGAATGTTGGACTATCCAGCCCTGCTCCTCTCCAGCCACCTGGACCCACAAGCTGACTGACCTCAGTATCTGCCTGCAGCTTGCCCTGCCACAATTCCATTTCCCAACACTACATTTTTCAAACATTTGGTCTTTTCCGCTTCTGGCTCTCCCAAATTTTCTCAGATTGTACTTTAATCGTATTTTCCTAGAATCACAGAATGGTTTGGGTTGGAAGGAACCTTAAAGACCATCCAGTGCCACCCCCTGCCCTTGGCAGGGACACCTCCCACCGGACCAGGTTGCTCCAAGCCCCCTCCAACCTGGCCTTGAACCCCTCCAGGGATGGGGCAGCCACAGCTTCTCTGGGCAACCTGGGCCAGGGTCTCACCACCCTCACAGCAAAGAATTTCTTCCCCAGATCTCACCTCAATCTCCCCTCTTTCAGTGTCAAACCCTTCCCCCTCCTCCTAGGGCTCCCCTCCCTCATCCAGAGTCCCTCCCCAGCTTTCCTGGAGCCCCTTTAGGGACTGGAAGGGGCTCTAAGGTCTCCCCGGAGCCTTCTCTTCTCCAGGCTGAACCCCCCCAACTCTCTCAGCCTGTCCTCCCAGCAGAGGGTCTCCAGCCCTCCCAGCATCTCCGTGGCCTCCTCTGGCCCCACTCCAACAGGTCCATGTCCTTCTTGTGCTGAGGACTCCAAAGCTGAACACAGGACTTTTTTAATGAAAAGCTATCGCTTATTTTGCTGGGTGGGGTTTTTGGGGGTATTTTTGGCATGTTAGTGACCTAAATCCATTCACCGCAGGCTCTGATGAGCACCGGAGCAGAAGGTGAACAGTGAGAGTGTGTGGTTAAAAGCTGGGGGAGAAAGGGAAAAGGGAAACCTCTTCTGTCAGGGGTGGCAAGTTACCAGGTTGCCTTGGGCATCTGTAAAGCCATGCCCTGAGCTGGCAGCGGCTGTGCCCAACGTCCCCATTGTGAGGCTGGAAGCGTTATCTTGGGCAGGCAGATGCTGGCCGGCATTGTCAGGCTGTGGGGGCTCGGGCCACCCACTGTCCCCTTAGAGGAGAACCAGCCAGGAGCAGAGGACTGGGTTTTCCACCGAGCTAATTTTTCCTTTTGCCTTTAGTGTTTGTTTTCTTTTGTCTTCAGAAAAGTATGGCTGGGTCTCAAAACCAGTTTCTGCTCAACTCAGAGAGCTTTTTTTCTCTTAAAAGACAAATAAAACAGCAGAGAAATAATGTCATTTGAATTACTTGTCTTTACAATCCCTTTGCTTTAAAGGAAAACTGAATGAGAAATCACACTTCAGGGTTTTTTTGAACTTTCTCCATCTTCCAAAAATGGTTTAAAAGGCAGTGGTGGTTACTGCCATGGTATGAAGGAAACCCGCGTCTCTGCTCCTCTGCTTCAAACTTGCTTCAAGCACCAGAAGTCGCGTGGTGATGGCATCACATCAGCATTGGCGATGGGAGAAGGAGAGAAGACAAGGTAAGGAAAAAAGCCATGTTTCTGCAGAGAAGGGAAAATATTTAGTGCAAAGTGCCATTGCTGTAGACATGCCGACAGACGGTTTCCAGCCACGGAGAGCTGGGATCCAGGCTGAGAGGGAAAGAAAAACTTGCTGGCTTTATCTGGCAAGAACAATGAGAGCAATGAATCGTTTAAGGAGAGCTCTGGTCTCTGCAGCCATAGCAACAGGTCTGCTAATGGGAAAAGCTGCAGAAAATGATGCTCTTGGAGAGTGACAGCCAGGAGACCTTCCCACCTGGTTGTCTCCCTGGGACTTGCACGCCAGGTTCGTTGCCTTCCAGTTTTCCTGTACAATTAATACCACAGGGGTGGAGAGAGGAGGGTGGATAGGAAAGGAGATTTGGTGGATACAAAGTTTTCTGTAGTTCTAGTGGTTCAGAAGTGGTGTTAAATATACCTTTCAATAAAGAGTATTTTGATGAAAACAGAAGCATCGGTGACTTTTCTCAAGTAAACAATCAATAAAATCCAGCCCAATATATTGCATCTTACACAGACAAAATATCTGGATGTTCAAGACCTGCTTCACTTCAGCTGAAAAGTTCTGTACCTTCTTTTGACACTTTCTGATGACTCTTATACATAACCCTGGCCCGGGAACCTGCAGCATCCCCGAAAGGATCTGACGGTGACCACATATTGTCAGATCACAGCCAGCTCTCTTCAAGAAATGTGGGGTCTGATCAGTGGCTGCAGGGGAGTGTCTGCTGGGCTGGGATGTCCCTGTGTGACTTGCACTTCTTTAAACCCACCAGTGAGTTTACCAAGAGCTTAGGAAGCGCTGCAGAGAAACCGTCATTGCCAGCAGAAAAATTGACTTGGACAAAATGAGCTGAGGACTGTCCCCAAACATCAGGGCCCCCACAGCTGTATCAGCACTGAAAGACCTGCTTGTGGGAAAATTGTAATTAATGGAGCAAGGCGGGGAGTGTGGCCATCCTGGACATGCAGGTGACATAGACTGTGTCAGACCTCAACCCTTCCTGAGATGTGTCCTTACGGCTCCTCTCAGCAGCCACACACCCACAGACAGATCTTCTTGCCCAGAGAAGCTGTGGCTGCCCCATCCCTGGAGGGGTTCAAGGCCAGGTTGGAGGGGGCTTGGAGCAACCTGGTCCGGTGGGAGGTGTCCCTGCCCAGGGCAGGGGGTGGCACTGGACTTTAAGGTCCCTTCCAACCCAAACCATTCTGTGATTCTATGATTCTATGACAGATGCTCCCGAGCTCAGGGGGTCCCACAGGACCCCTGGGAGGTTCATTCACCGGGTACCCCAGGGGAACAAGGTGCCCAGTGTGCTGGGACTCACCCCCAGCGCCCACATCCCCAACCAAAGAACACTCCGGCACCTTCCTGCCTTCCCGCCTCCGCAGCTGCAGAAAAAACAGCTTCCCCACTCTAATTTATGTTTTCTGAATTTGCAGAGTTATTTTTTTCCCACTAGCAGTGAGCAGAGCCAGGAAAAGAAAACCTGCTTCCAACAGCCCCCATTTGGATAACAGGTTTTCCTCTTTTCCTTCCCCCGTTTGGCAATATCCCCCTCCCCGGGCATGCCCCCCTCCCTCCCCACACTAACCAGTTTATAGTCACACATGGACCTGGCGTGATTTGCGTTAGTTCAAATGAAAGCGCTGCGTTTAGCACCGTATTTTCAACCAACTCACATGAAAGTCAGAGCCGCCGACAAGAGTGAAGGAGAAATTAACTGCGGAATAGGGGCTTTTTAATCTGCAGAGGTTGAGTACAAAGCGGGAGAAGGGCATGCTGAAATCCTTTTACAAAGGAATGACAGTGTTTGCTCTGTTCTCCCAAGCCCCCAGCGTGGTAAACTCTGAAAGTAGCACGCCAGCAAAAGGGAGAGAGATTAATGGCTATTGTTTCATACAAATGGGTAATCAGGAAGGAAATAACTCAGGCCTAGTAGCTAAATTTAATTTAAGGATATACAAATCTGCGCTTAACGATGCACTGGCAAATATATTGCTTGATTAACTAAGAGATCTGATGTCAGGAAAGATATCTTTACCAACTCCAGCAATAGAAAAGGTGGTGGTGGAAGAGGACATTTATCCTCGTGTGGTTTTGCTGCAGCAGCAGACGCGTGGTGCAGAGCCCCTGGGTGACAAACCCCCCCGGCCCCCTCCAAGAGCCACGTACCTACTCCTGTCTAAGTCACATCTTCAAGAAAAAAGATGGACTCCAGCTCAGAGGACACCGACGAACATATTGGCTGAAGCCTGCCTCAGAAACTGTGAGAAAAAGCCATTAAAAATATCCGTCACACGGATGAGAGATCTTCTGCCCTTGCAGCCAGGGATGTTTATCACCGTGGTCAAACCCTGCGGACGGAGAGGGGCCGTGGGATGCAGGAGAGCCCTGTACACACAGCAAGGAGGCGAGGAAAGGATGCCGCGCAAGTATGTCATCATGAATATTTAAAAGCATGAAATTCCAAAAATCTACCCAAGTAGGTCAGTGCCTTAGACCGGCAGATGATTTGGGGGATGCAGAAGGCAGATGCGCTCCTCTGACACTTCCCTGTGCTGATTTTCACAGGCTTCGTCAGACAGACGTTTATGCAAAGGGAACCACACTTGGCTCTGTTCCTCGGGGACATCTCTACACCGCGTGTGCGTGGGCAGCAACCCCCATCACCACCCTGACTCCCTTCTTTCAGTGTCCCTATCGCTCCCCTCCCTGATCACGAGTTCCTCCCCAGCTTTCCTGGAGCCCCTTTAGGGACTGGAAGGGGCTCGAAGGTCTCCCCAGAGCCTTCTCTTCTCCAGGCTGGACCCCCCCAACTCTCTCAGCCTGTCCTCACAGCAGAGGGGCTCCAGCCCTCAGAGTACCTCCGTGGTCCTACAAAGGGCAGTAAAAACATCACATCACCTGAACGTGTGCTCTTTTGTTCTCACGGCTTCTGCTGGAATAGCCAGTGTCCCAGGCTTGGGCACGCCAGTCACCACCTCAACATCCCAGACCTCTCTCAGTCCCTGGGCCACCAGCTGCTGCTGCCAACAGCAAAGAAACCCCAGCTTTATCAATATGGGACAAACCCCCTGGCCTTGTCCATTCTCCACCATCTTACAGAGCTCATTCCCCTCCTTTAGCAGCAATTCACACACTGGATGTTTCCAAGCAGAATAACGATTTCTTGAGCCAGGGGTGGCACCTGCATCACCAAACTGTGCTATGGCTAGAGGACCAACACGAGCAGAGCCTGTACACGTTGTGACCATCTTATTTTAGAGTTTAGAAGGACCAAGGTGCCTGATGATTATAACCCCATCCCTGCGATGCTGACCCCATTCAGTGCAGGAGTTTGGATGCTCTGGATGCTCTCCAGCCTGTAGAGGCAAAGCCCATCGCTCCAGGGAGCCTCCTCATGGTGCTGGGCTCCCTGGTGCCATTCCCAGGAATTCCCTTGGGAATTCCCCCACTCTTCTTGGCACATGGGCATGAGGTTTCGGAGGAAGAAACTGGCTGCAGATGGGGAGCCAAGAGCAAGCGTGGGTAAGTGGACTGTATAAATGTGACAGCAAGTGCAGAGGAATGCATCCAGTTTGAATTTTGCTGACACCCAATAGATAAGATTAACTACAAAAAGTACAGTCTGTCAGTGCTGCAGCACAATTACACACATCCAGAATATCAGGTTTTTTAATGTGCTGCAGAAAAAGCAAGTGGAACTGCTTTTCAGGCCACAGAAGTGTCGCTGCAATGTTGGCTTTTCAGTGAAAATACTCCGTAGCAGGCACCAATTGAACTTTTTCAAAACATGACCTTCTTCCCCAAAAGATAAAAAAGAATCCTGGTTTTCATTTTTCTTTCTGTGTCAAGTAACCCCTCCCGCCCCCCCCAATTTATACAATAATAGCTATTGGCAGTCATGCTAGGGTTATTTAGAATGCTTTTGTCAAGGGACTTGAATGAAGGCCATGGCACAGAGCTAGGAATTAGGCAGAAAATGTCAAAAGGCTGGCCTTAAGCCCATTAAACTTTATTTTTGTAGAGCTGACTTTCAGCTTTTCATAATAAAGTGTTCCTTTGAAGTTCTTAACTTGTCTGACAATTCCCGAGAAAAACTGAAACAAACTACAAAAGTATTCCACCTTTTGCTGTGTTCTGAGATGACCAGAAGTGCACTGAAAACAGCTGATCTTGTTACTTAAAAAATAACCGAGCCTGGGAAAAAGCTAGGAGCGAGCTGGGAAAGTCGTATTTTTAATAACCCTTTAAATAATTTTATAAATTAATAACGATGCACAGGCAAGGAACCCCCCCCCGCTGGATGTGAATTGATAAAGTATAAGCGGTGCTCCTGTACGGGAGTGTGGCCAAGACCAGCCCCACGGATGGGACCACCGGTCTCTGCCAAGTGGCTACTCCCCCCAAGCCGGGCTACCGCAGGCAGGCTCGTAGTTGTCTCTGCCTCCAAAAGAGCATGGCCAGCTTGGCTGGTCCCATCTGCCCGTGCCCAGGCAGAGCTGAGTGAGATCCTGGTGCCACAACTCCTTCTTCCACCCCGCAGCCCCACGGGCAGAGCAGCAGCGCAAGGACCCAGCGTTTGCTGAGTAACCATCACTCCATCCACCCCCGGGATTTCATTTTAAACTGCTGTTTGCTTCTGTCAGCTGCACTTTCAGATTTGTTAGCAAGAGGAGATTTTCCAGTGCTTTTTTTGTTTGGTGGTTTTTTGGGTTTTTTTTTTTTGGTTTTAGGGTTTGGGTTTATTTTCCTTTTTCGGGGTTCATTCTTGGCTTTTTTTTTTAGTGAAAAATATATTTAGATTCCAGCCACACCAAGTCCCATTCCTTCCCTCCTGTGGCCAATGCATTATACCCAATGTCTCCATATACCCTTCCTCACCCACCAGCTCTGCTGGAACTGCGACGGCCAAAGCCCTTGGCATACCAAAAAGAACAGAACAGATACTGCCAGCAACAGTCCCTGACCTAATGACATCTCCTGCAAAACTCAGCCTCTCCTGCCAATACTGTCAATCAGCTTTGCGTTATGAAACATTAAAGACACACACAGCCCCATTAAAGACAAAGGTGTTATTCAAAATGGTTGGAACCCCATCAGTTCTACTGAAATACAGTTAATAAAACTGGAGGTATGCACTTATCTGGTCACATCACATGCAGCTGATGATAGATGGCAATAATAACACTTCTCCAATCTCAGTTGTAATATTCATCTAACCAGGCAAACTCCTTTAGATAACCTACAGGGCAACCTTTCCTAAAGTAATTAAAATAGTAAAGTCATTAGCTATTCATTTTACTCTGCAAAATACCCATCCTAAAATTAGTTAATGTTCCCAGTTGAACATTATAAAACTGATTAGTTTTCACCTTTCTGCAGATTCACCTTTGCTATCAGAGCGAACTACCACGCTCTTCAATAAGCCCTGGTGCCGGCTGTGCGGATTTGGTTCACTGGTGTCAGCATATGGTGTGGAATGAACAGCCCTCTCTCAATGGTTAATGAAAATATACTCTACTGTTTGGGCAAAAAGTTCTCTTACTTTTTTCTCAAGCTCTTTGGCACAATCAAGGTAAAGCCACGCTGGTGGTTGGCTGGGAAGTGCTGGGGGATGAAGGGTCCTGGTCTTTCCCGGGGCGTTGCTGCCGAGGAGCCGTAGCACCCATGGGTGCTGCAAGTGGGTCACCGCGACCGGTCCTCTGCACCAGTTACACATGGCAAACCAAAGGCTGGACCAGCTCTTCAGACACGTTCTGTCCTCTCCCACCTCTGCCTGTGACCATAGAATCACAGAATGGTCTGGGTTGGAAGGAACCTTAAAGCCCATCCAGTCCCACGCCCTGTTCTGGGCAGGGACATCTCTCACCAGACCAGGTCGCTCAAAGCCCCATCCAACCTTGGCCTTGAACCCCTCCAGGGATGGGGCAGCCACAGCTTCTCTGGGCAACCTGGGCCAGGGTCTCACCACCCTCACAGCAAAGAACTTCATCCTGAGACCTCATCTCAATCTCCCCTCCTTCACCAATCGCTGAACAATGTGATGCTCCTAATGCAAAATTATCAAAGAAATTCCCCAAATGGTTGTGAAATGGCAGTTTCTTTTCCAGTCCAGCACGAAAAGGAACACTAAGGAGTTGTGCTCTGGTATCAGAGAGAAGCTGATCTTTTCCACCAGCTATAACGAGCATCATCTGGCAAGTGGTTGCGTCTGCATGGAGACCTGCGAGCCCCAGACTACGGCACGTCCTCAGCTCTCGGGCTGAAAAGCCTCAGGGGGGACATCGGCAAGATGGTGCCGATGAAAATAACCTGAATTCAAACACTGAAATCGAACGTGGGTCAAGCGTTGCTTTTCAAAAGCTTATCTTACAATTTCACAACCAGCTGTGAGAGGAAATCATGCAACGGTCCGAAGTACTGGTGGATTGTAAAGGGAAAAAGGAAACAAGTCCTTCTTGTGTGCATGGGTTAAGAATACAGAATAAGAAAAGGACAAAAATCTTTTCTCTCATCACAAGGGTGATGAGAGTGTCACACCCCCCTCAGTGCTCAGGTGGGGAAAAAGGACAGGACCCATCAAAGCTTCGGTCCACCTCATTTTCCCCTGGGTTGCCCACCCAGGACGGGCAGTGCTGGCACCCCCTGTGCCTGAGAACGGGGACAAAGAGGAAGAGTATTTGTTTTAGGATGATGGCAGCACAGGATTGAGTAGGGAAACCACCTTAAGAGAAACCAACCTGAGGGTACTGTCAATGACCTAAATTTATCATAAAATACTAAATATTAATCAAAGCATTATCTGAATCATCAGCAGTCGGTTGTGAGAACAGATTAGGGACCCAGAAACACATGCAAAAAGCTGCTACAAACGATTCTCTGGCAAAGGATATATTAAATACTATCGAGCAGGGACCCTACTGGTTGTGCTTCTATTAAATATTAATGATTCCAGCAGCACAAGTGAGGGAACTGTGAATGACATCAGTATGGGAATGATTACAAGTGCTTTGGCAGATAGGATTAGAATTCAAAGTGATCTTGATAAATTGGAAAATGGTCTGAAATCAAAGAGACAAAATTCAATAGAGACAAGTGCACATACAAATGAGAGAAAAACAAATATTCAAATGCCAGAACAGGGATCGCCTGCTAGGCAGCAGGATTGAAAAAAGCAGCAATGGTGACAGCTGAAAACAAACCGAACATGAGTTAATAATGTCATCTTGTCACAAAAGTAAATCACAAAAGCTGGCATGATGTGTCAGATACGCAAAGAAACACTCCAGCTCTCCCGGGGGCCCATAACACGTGAGGGCACCACGTCTTGGGAAGGGTACGGGTGTTGGAGAAAGGCCAGAGATGCCCAGGAGGGGCAGGGCTGTGGTTTGCATGAGAGCTGGAAGATGCCGGGGTGGTAGGAAGGGCTGGGAGATGCTGGGGGACACAGAGCCACAGCTGGGGGACCAGTGCTCAGACTGGCCAGGGGGCAGAAGTGCTAACTCTCTGGGAAGTTGTGGAAGAACTTAATTGGGGACCAAATGGAGAACCTCTGGTGAACCTTTGTGAATTTTGAGACTGTGACATGGTTTGATGGTTTGGTACCTGCCAGACACGGTCTAATTAGACCCTGTCCTGCCTCAGCGGGCACCGGGGACCAGCTGGTCTCCTGGAGAGCTTTGCAGCTCACAGGATTCCTCTTTCATTGCCTTATCTCTATCATGTGTCAGCATGCATGTGTCCAGGCCAGCAAAGGAAATCCAGAAGAGCCCTCAAATGGCTAAGGATCTAAAATTGTCCCTCACCAATATGCTTTCCCTTTTTCTTTTTGAGATCTGCCCTTCTCGCCAGCTCTTAACCCATGCTGAGTGCTTCACTCACCTTACGCAGCGGTATTTTTGCGGTACCACCCCATGCCCGACTGGCTCACATCCAGGCGTTTGGATGTGCTCTCCCAGTTAAGCTCAGCTGCACGGCAGGGAGGCAGAAAAGCTGTGTCTTGCTTCCCACAGCAGCAAACGACGTTGCCTGGTGGGGCTTTCCTCTCCTTTATCACACCTCCCCGAACTGCCAGTGGGAGGTTATGGAAGGAGACGATCTCCAGCCCATTTCATCCTGCACTCGTGCCCCTGACCCATCCCAGGAGGTGAAGAAGTCTCCCCCAGTCTCCTGGATGTCAAATCCACGTTACTAAAGGGCTGCTGAAGGTTGACCCTACCAGCACACAATTCAACTTCAGGCAAAAGAGGTCTCCACCTTCTGTGGACACCTTACAGGTTTTTCTTTCTGTATTTCCTTAGTTTTTTGTTGTTTTTTTTTTTTAGTTTTGATACAGAAGCTCAATAGGTTATGATCTTGAGGACACTGGTACTTAAGGCCCTGAGATACTCGTGGCACCCCAAAGCCACACGGATAGAGAGCAATTACAGGTGAGAAAAATGATGAGCTGTCAGCTCTGCTGGCAAAAAATAAATTGGCCCAGAGAGGATGGTTTCCTGAGCAGCCGGGCAGGACAGAAAAGACATGTATTGGGAGAGCAAACCTCGAGAGAATCTAAAAACTGCAGATTGGCTGATCCATTGAAATTCCCACACACCCCCATCTCTAATTACTGGGGATACCAGGGCAGGGTTGCCCCCCGAGCCACTTCTAGCCAGTTGGCAACAGCTACAGCGATGCAGGATCAGAGATTTCCTCGTGGGGACGTATCTCACAACACACAAGACACTACAAAGAGAGCACGTACCTGGCAAAGTGTTTCCTCCCATCATCCTTCCACTGGGACCACCTTTCCCTTCCTCCCAGAAAAACAGACAAGTGGGGAGATGCTCTCCAGGCAACCAAGAGCATCCAAAACTGACCCACAAATATCCTCAGTCTTTCCTGTAACTGTAGGTTAATAAATCACAGGATCAGAGCAGATAATTATCCAGACCATACAACCTTTTTAAATCACGGGCTGTTTGAAATAGAGCATAACTCACTGAGCAACCGCTGTGGACCTTCCCAAGCTGTTCCAGAGGCAGTTTCTCTCACCACAAACATCTCTCAGCTCAGGTTTGAGCTAAGCTAGACTTAAAATTCCCATCTGTAAGCCTATGCGATATGTAGTGCATTACGGGGGGTGCTGGTGGGGGTTTTCCAAAAGAAGCCACCTTTTTCCACAAAAGGCATCACTGATATAACACTTGTTTTTTTGGTAACTTTGCTCATTTAAAAAAAATGACCGAACCTAAACATAAAAGTCCTGGTTGAAAAATGTAGATTTTTTTGTCTTTGAAGACGAAAGATATCGCCAGAATAAAGATGGAGCTGGGTCGTATTTCATTACTGGATGTTTCACTGAATTTCACTGAATTTTTTAGAGTTGGAAGGGACCATAAAGATCATCTAGTCCAACTGCCCTGCCGAAGCAGGATTGCCCAGAGCATGTTTATAGAGTTCCCATCCATTTCTTGCCATCAGTCTGCGTTATTTGAACAACACAGGATGCTCGCTGCTTTCCATTCCCTCTCCTTCCATGTAGGTGTTAGAGAAGAAAGAAGAGCAGTTAGGAGAAAGGTCTCAGTACCTACTTACCCTTCTTTTTGTAGCTCAGTAATTCAGGGTGCTTTTGTCATTCCCTTTCCTTCGACGGGAGGCAGAACACGGCACAGTTTTGCCAGCACAGACCCAACGGCAGCGGGAATTCCTCCGGACCCCCTGCTGCTTTCACTCCTCCCTCTGCACGTGCAAAGCTTCACTTGTGAGAAAGTCTGAGGACAGCAAAGCAACAGGAGCTAAAATCCAGCATGTTTAGTGGGGCTACATGAGCTTTCAAAATTAGAAACAGCGCTCAGGGCATGGCTCGTTCCCGCTAAGTGTCCCACGGATCAAATTCAACATAAACATGCATATTTAGCATAGAAGAGACTAAATGAGAGCAAAGCTCTGCTCCAGTCCCCCACTGGACTGCTGCCTCAGCTGCACGAGAGGGTCACGTCAGCAGATTTTCAAAGCCAGCACTTTTATAATGGACATTTTTACCTACCCACCAGGGGCTACAGGATGCTTATGGTAACTGCGCAGAGTAACACCAGATAAACTACAAACATTTCCCTGTCCGGGGGAGGTATTTCTGCATTGATTCAGGAATCTCCTGGAGATCCTTTTCTCTCATTTCCTCCTCATAGGCTGACAATATGAAAATTGTTTATGCCCTACAGAGGTGGATGCTGTGGGTCACCATCCTCTGCCCGCAGACAGCAAACCCATCTCCCAGAGGCTTTTGCTGTGACCATTGATGATCTTTCCAGCTGAGAAGCAACAACCTGGCTGCAAATGACTTGCCCATGCTGGCCCCGTGGCCAGGAAGCAGCCTGGCACCACGGTACTTTGGAATGTAGCAGGAGCCAGGAAATGAGGGCATTTCCCAGCATTCAGGGTAAATCTGCAATGACATTTAGACACCAGGGTCCTGCACCTTTCTGCTGGCAGAGAGGGGAAATCGGAGGCAGTGAAGCGCCTGGAGACCTCTGCAAGAACTGAGCATGGGCGTCCGATGGGACGCTGTTATGGTTTGAGGAACCCACAACAATTTATTGTCATTTAGACAATTATTCTCTCACCCGATGACCCCTCCCCACCCAGGAAAGGGAATCAGGGGAAAATCCAAGGAAACCCAAGGGCTGAAATACAAATAGATTTAATAGAATAAGGCTAGATAATTAACATTAATAACACTGAAGAACCACTATTGATCCTGATACCAATATAAAATACCCCAGGACTATCTCCATCCTGTCCCATCCCAGGGAGCCGTGCACTCCCCGCAGGGACAGCCAGTGTGGGACCCTGCGAGCGCTGCAGCTCCGGGAGGAAGGGAAGGGCTCAGGGATCCGGCACCGGGGCAAGGAGTTCTCAGGGCGGCAGCCATCAAGGGAGAGCGAGAACTCCTCAGAAAACTTTCTAATTTCTATTGAATGTGGCATTCATGGTATGAAATAACCCTGTTGGCAGCTTGGGTCAAGTGCCCAGGTCTTGCTCCTCCTTATCGTCCCTGCACCCGGGGAGCTCAAAAACACTGAGACCTTGAAACCTGCACCCCAGAGCTGGTGAGAAAGTGAATATTTTCACAAATTCAGACACTAGAGTCTTCTAAAAGTGCAGTTTTCCCAAGCATCAGAAGATAAATTAGCCCTGTGTCGCTCAAACCAGGACAGAGGCGCTAACTTTTGAATCAATGTGCAGATGAGGCTTTTCAGCTCAGCCTGGAAATCCAATTTGAGCTTATTTTATCATAGGATAAAAGTCCAGGATAACACGCAAAATACAGCTGTCCCCCAATTAACCTGTAGGGGCATATTTTAAGTTTATAATTCACAGAGATCATCCAGAGCACATCTACTTTAAAAAACAGGTTTCACCGCAGCAGGGCTAGGTCTGAACCAGGATAAACAAGAACAGAATTTCCTACGTTCATTCTAGTGTATGCATAAAAGATATCTCCCTTCACCTTTGCAAATAGGGGACAATGGTAATTTGTTATGTGCATTAAAATTATAATAATGCTTTTCGGTACCATCAAGATTACATTAGGAAGCTCTGTGTTCCCAAAGGGAAGATTAGAGTGCAAGTCTAATAGCATGATTTGTTCTTCAGTGGAGCGCTCTTGTGCAGCTTGGAACAAAATATTCCCAGCAGAAAATATCCAAAAGAGCCTGTGAGAACAGTTTCTTTATTGTACCAGATCCGTGGGAAGGTGAAAGCTGCATTTTCTATTTTTGTTGATCAGTTTTCTTGCCCGCTGGAGAAGCTGGAATCTGTAGGTAGGCGACCTGTTACACGGGGAACCTGAAGTCACCCCTTGCAGCTGCTGCAGAGGGGTATGACAACAGACACATAACTAAGATGTTGGGTTTTGGGTCCCGGGAGCACCACCTGCACTGACAACAGCCTGAGACAGCACTAAAGACAATGCTTGATGCCAGGATTAATTCAGAGCTAATTATTTAAGGATTTATTTCCTTAATAATTTCCTTAAATTATTTATTTCCTTAATTAAGGAAAGAAGACCAGGTTTGGGACCAACACCAGTCCCGCAGCTCCCTGGAAGAGCTGGGTGACCTCTTCTGGAGCAACCTGGCTGTGTCCCAGGAGCCTACTGGGAGCAGCAAAGGGGTCTCTCTGCAAAGACTGCATCCAGAAATTAGGAAAGACGGAAATATAGATCCTGCTGGATCCAACTTCACACCCAGGTTTTCACTGAAACCTTCCCTGCTTAACTAGATTATTTGCAAATTCACTTTGAACTCACAGAATCACAGAATTGTCGGGGTTGGAAGGGACCTTCAGAGTTCATCTAGTCCAAGCCCCCTACTCAGCTTAAGTAGATAAAGCATGATACACAGTGAAGATGGTAGCAATCCGCTGATACACACCCAGAGCTGATTTTTGGAGAGTACAGGACTGGAATACAGCATTTTGTTACTGAACATTTAGGTAGACCCAGACAGAGAGAGTTCACACAACTGATGATACAGTGCATGTTATGGCAACCACCCATCATATATATATCTTTCCCACTTCTCTAAGAAGTTCAAATACTTTTATCTAAACTCACAGATCTCTTTCCTCCTCTTCTCTCTGGATCACACTGCAGTCAGATTTCCTTCCATCTGTTGAGACAATCCCCAAAGTCCTTTAAGTCAGGATCAAACCCCTCATATGTAGTTTCCCCAGTTTTTGTAGGGCTGTAGCATTCCCAGCGTTGCCCCATGGGGAACCCTGTGTTTGAAAGGGAGACCTGCCATACAGCGTCATGTACTTCCCATTCCTCCCCTCACAACAGCCACATGAAGGTTTGAATGACCTTCTAATCTAATGCAAAATTAGATCCAACAGATACTGAAAGGGTTATCAGGCTGCCCAGGGCAGTGGTGGAGTCCCCATCCCTGGAGGTATTTAAAAGCTGGACAGACGTGGTGCTGAGGGACATGGGTCAGTGGTGGCTTTGTCAGCGTTGGGTTGATGGTTGGACTCGATGATCTGAAAGGTCCCTTCCAACCCAGACAATTCCACGATTCTATGATTCTATAGGGATCCTGATGTCCGAGACAGCCTTCCCTTTGCATGGCTGAAATTACCGTCGCCATTTAGCACAAAGTGCATCCAACGTTCAGTGAGGAGCTGGGACAACCTTCAGCTGGCTGGCCACCCATGGAAAGCTAAATCAACACTTTGAATTGAGGTAAAACTGTATTCACCTTCTTCTTTGAGCTTTAAAACTCTGTGTTTGTTTTTCTGAGGGATGAATCATGCAACCTTTTGCTAACTGCTGCTGCACTTCCCACCAAGCCCAAAATCAACACCTTGAGTTTGCTGCGAAAATCCCTAGAGAATCCGAGAAGCCAAAGAACACATAAAATTGTCATCCCAGGCTGCACACAGTGAACTCTGACTAGCAAGTCCTGTGTCAACAGGTCTCATTTTCAAGATTAATCATAGATATCACACAACAGAATACCATGCACTTCTAGGAGGGCACTGCATTGCTTCTGATTCTTTAAGCAAAATGGATTTTTGCCTTCTTTCTCAACTCTTTCTAAATTTTCATTAAGAGTTGCTTTCCCTGTAATGGACCACTTCCACTTTTAATCTTAATTAGCAGAGAAACTATACTCCTGCCAAGCTTTGTTCTGCTTCATTATATAGCTGAAAATGCTCTGGGAATACTAGTGTGACACGGGAACCACTTATTTTTTCTACCTTTACAAAAATGGGATGGAAAATAACAGAGAACGAGGGTTCCAGACACCTGGCAGAAGAATGCCCAAAAGTGGGCTTGAAGCCCTGCCTGTAGTGGAGCAGTCACCTCCTGACGTGCAGCAGAGCTCCTCTGCACATATTGAATACTTTTGGCCTTTTTTCAGCTACTATTCCTGTAAAAAAAAGGCATAAAGAGGCAAAGAAATGGCAGACGGTACGACTAGCAGAATTCAAAAGGCAGACTCTGCAGCTCAGAGAGAACAATTAGAGGCCCAATTAACATACAAGCAATATATCACCTCACCAGAAAGAAGGATGCTTGCTGAAAGTGAACTTTATCGACTCAGCGTTTTCCCAGCTGATTTATTTTGGAGAGAAAATAAGGTATATATTTTTTCCTAGCAGATTTACTCTCTTTTTATCACATTTCTAGCTTGTTGGACATTCCTCTATTACTTTGCCTATTTAAAGTATAAGTTACAATAACCAGGAACACAGCAATTTTTCATAAAAAAATACTTTGCACATACAGGCAGAAATTGCAGAGGAACTAACAGCAGACGGGGCTTTGCTGCTGTCTCCTCCTGGCCAGGCCAGAAGAGCAGACCTGGATGTGAGGAATCATAGAATCATAGAATGGTTAGAGTTGGAAGGGACCTTAAAGATCATCGAGTTCCAACCCCCCTGCCCTGGGCAGGGACACCTCCACTAGAGCAGGTTGCTCCAAGCCCCATCCAGCCTGGCCTTAAACTCTTCCAGGGATGGAGCATCCACAGCTTCCCTGGGCAACCTGTTCCAGTGCCTCACCACCCTCACAGGAAAGAATTTCCTCCTAATATCTAATCTGAATCTCCCCTCTTCCAATTTAAAACCATTACCCCTTGTCCTGTCACTACATCTCCTGACAAAGAGTCCCTCTCTGGCTCTCCTGTAGGCTCCCTTCAGATATTGGAAGGCTGTTATGAGGTCTCCCCGGAGCCTTCTCTTCTCCAGGCTGAACAACCCCAGCTCTCTCAGCCTGTCTTCATAGAGGAGGTGCTCCAGCCCTCTGATCATCTTTGTGGCCCTCTGCCGGACCCGTTCCAACAGGTCCATGTCCTTCCTGTGTTGAGGACTCCAAAGCTGGACACAGTATTCCAGGTGGGGTCTCACACACGCAGAGTAGAGGGGGAGAATCACCTCCCGTGACCTGCTGGCCACACTTCTCTTGATGCAGCCCAGGATGCAGTTGGCTTTCTGGGCTGCTAGCGCGCACTGCTGGCTCATGTTGAGCTTCTCATCCACCAACACCCCCAAGTCCTTCTCCTCCGGGCTGCTCTCTAGCAATTCTCTGCCCAACCTGTGTTTGTGCCTGGGATTGCCACGTCCCAGGTGCAGGACCCTGCACTTGGCCTGGTTGAACTTCAAGCGATTTGCATGAGCCCATCTCTCAAGCCTGTCCAGGTCCCTCTGGATGGCATCCCTTCCCTCCAGCATGTCAACCGCGCCACCGAGCTTGGTGTCGTTGGCAAACTTGCTGAGGGTGCGCTCTGTCCCACTGTCCATGTCTCCGACAAAGATGTTGAACAGCACCGGTCCCAGTACCGACCCCTGAGGAACTCCACTCATCACTGGCTGCCAACTGGACATTGAACCATTGACGACAACCCTTTGAGTGCGGCCATTCAGCCAGTTCCTGATCCACCAAGTGGTCCATCCATCGAACCCATGACTTTCCAATTTTGAGACCAGGATGGCATGCGGGACAGTGTCAAACGCTTTGCATAAGTCCAGGTAGACGACGTCTGTTGCTCTGCCCTTGTCCACCAAGCCTGTGGCAGTATTGTAAAAGGCCACCAAATTCGTCAGGCACGATTTGCCCTTGGTGAAGCCATGTTGGCTGTCTCCAATCACCTCCTTATTTTCCATGTGCCTTAGCAGAGATTCCAGGAGCATCTGCTCCATGATCTTGCCAGGCACAGAGGTGAGGCTGACTGGCCTATAGTTCCCTGGGTCTTCCTTTTTTCCTTTTTTGAATATCAGGGTTATGTTCCCCTTTTTCCAGTCAGCGGGAAAAACTGTGGGCAGTTGTTCATTTGCAGAGCCCCTGTTTTTGCCTTCCGTGACTTGGGCAGTGCGGTTAGAGCCCTTGTCGGTGAAGACTGAGGCAAAAAAGTTGTTCAGCAGCTCAGCCTTATCCATATCCTGGGAGGCCAGGTCTCCCGTTTCCTTCCGGAGAGGGCCCACAACTTCTCTAGTCTTGCCTTTGTCCCTGACATATCTGTAGAAGTTTTTCTTATTGTTTTTGATGTCCCTGGCTAGATTTATTTCTGCCTGGGCTTTCGTTTGCCTGATCTGGTTCCTGGCCACTCGGACAGTTTCTTTATATTCTGCCCATTCTACCCGTCCCTGCTTCCACCCTCTATAGGCCTCCTTTTTGGTCTTGAGCTTGCCCAGCAGTTCCTTGTTCATCCACACAGGCCTGCTGGCTGTTTTGCCTGACTTCTTTTTTGGGATGCACCTCTCCTGAGCCTGGAGGAGGCAATCCTCGAATGCCAACCAGCTTTCTTGGGCCCCTCTCCCACGCTACCCTGCCAATCAGATCTCTCAGGAGACCAAAGTCTGCTCTTCTGAAGTTCAGGGTAGCGAGCTTGCTGCACACCCTCCTTGCTGCCCTATGAATCTTGAATTCTACCGTTTCGTGGTTGCTGCAGCCGAGGCTACCCTTGAACTTGACATCCCCCACCAGTCCCTCCTTGTTGGTAAGGACAAGGTCCAGCACGGCTCCTCTCCTCGCTGGCTCCTCGATCATTTGAAGAAGAAAATTATCATTAACGCATTGCCAGAACTTCCTGGATTTCACGTGCCCTGCTGTGCTGTCCTTCCAACAGATATTGGGGTGGTTGAAGTCCCCCATGAGGACCAGGGTGTGCGAGCGTGATGCTGCTTCTATCTGCCTATAGAGGGCCCCATCCTCCCTGTCACCCTGATCTGGTGGTCTGTAGCAGACCCCTACTGTAACGTTACTTGCCCGTGTTCTCCCTTTAATCCTGACCCATAAGCTCTCTGTCAGGTCTTCATCCATCCCCAGGTGGAGCTCCACACACTCCAGCTGGTCATTGACATAGAGGGCAACACCCCCACCCCGTCTTCCCAGCCTGTCCTTCCTGAAGAGTCTGTAACCCTCCATTCCAACACTCCAGTCATAAGAGCCATCCCACCACGTCTCAGTAAAGCCAATAAGATCATAGCCCTGGAGGCGTGCGTACGTCTCTAACTCCTCTTGCACGCAGCAGGGGGAACAAGCATTTGTGTAAAGGCACTTCAGCTGGGCGCCCAATGGGGCTGACTTACTGGCTGGAATGGCTCCATTTCCTTTGTGTCACTCTTCAGGTGGCCTTCCTTTATGGTGCTTTACCTGTGTTTCCCAGATTCCTTTTGCCTCAGGAGCCTCGAGGACAGGCCTGATGTTATCACCCCCCTCCCCCTTCACATCTAGTGTAAAGACCTGTCAATCAACCCCGCAATCTCTTAGGCCAGGATATTCTTCCCGCTTTGGGAGAGGCATCTTCCATACCTTCCATAAATGTCACGGGCTGAGAGCAAGGCTCTGCTCAGGTCCATGTCCTGGGCTTCAGGGGCTGCGGGGGCTACAACCCTGCAGAGAAACTGCTCCTGCTGCACCACCCCGCCTTTGGCAGGGCAGGGAATCCCCCAGCCAGAGCAAGGTCTTAGAGCACCGTAGAATGGTTTGGGTTGGAAGGAACCTCAAAGATCATCCAAACCCACCCCCTGCCCTGGGCAGGGACACCTCCCACCACACCAGGTTGCTCCAAGCCCCCTCCAACCTGGCCTTGAACCCCTCCAGGGATGGGGCAGCCACAGCTTCTCTGGGCAACCTGGGCCAGGCTCTCACCACCCTCACAGCCAAGAAGTTCTTCCCCACATCTCATCTCCATCTCCCCTCTTTCAGTGTCAAACCCTTCCCCCTCCTCCTAGGGCTCCCCTCCCTGATCCAGAGTCCCTCCCCAGCTTTCCTGGAGCCCCTTGAGGGACTGGAAGGGGCTCGAAGGTCTCCTCGGAGCCTTCTCTTCTCCAGGCTGAACCCCCCCAACTCTCAGGTGCCCTGCAAAGACACCAAACAGATCAGAGTGAGCGTAAAGAGTGCTGTTTTCATATCATAAATGATCATTTACTTCATGAAAATAAGTGCAGTACCATCATCCCAACACTGTGTCCAGCCCTCATCACTCTGCCTGCATGCTCTCCTTGCTAACAGAAGAGTCAGAGATTTGAGCAGAAATAACTAGAGACCTGAAAAGGCTCTCAGAAAAAGATAGAAAAGACAGATTTTTATCAGAAAAACAGAGGGAATACAAAGAGGGAACCTGTCCATGGCAGAGTCCTTCAGGCAGCATGAGACCCCTTGGTCTTTCAGGCAGAAGACATGACGCAGAGTGCTCAGACGCAACCTCGTATTGCCACTTCTGATCAGCTTCACCTCTACGAGGAGCTGCGATGGCCAAAGGTAACGTGGGCAGTTCATCTCCATCATGCTACTGCCCTCCTCACACATATTCATCTGTCCATGTTTATTTTTGTCTGTTTATCTCCAGTGACTAAGAACCTGAAAAGGCAGGTATCATCATCTTCCACACTCAGTCTTCTTGCCTATTTCCAAATAAAGATTACTTTCCTTCAGATCTTTAAACTATAAATTATTAAAACTATGGGTGTTCTCTCAGTGCCAGACTTTGATTGGGACACCTGGCACTACCAGAATATAAAATGTCCTAGTCAGAAGAATAACAACCTGAAAATGAGCCTAAAGAACAGGAAGAAAATAAGTGAGGGAGTGCAAATAAATGAGAAAATCATTTAATCAAAAAGGTGACAAACTCAGGGCAACAGAACGATTATTTTCCATAAAACATATAATTACTTCTAATCCTTCACTACAAAATTTTATTGAAATCAGGGACATGATAGGTTTAAAAATGTATAGTGTTGTGGGTTTGGTGTTTGGTTTTTTTTTGTTTTTTTTTTTTTTTTTACAGTTAGCAAAAAACTATCCAAAAGCGCCAGAGAGAAGATGAGAAGCCGGGCAGGCATTCTGGCTTCGGCGAGGGCTCCTTTCTCTTGCCCACTGGCACGTCTGCCCTCAGAGCAGGGCAATTTTGACGGCCTGTGGTTACAGAAGGGAAACCTCAACATTGCACATATGGCAGAAACAATTAGTGTGTCTGTGTTTTCTCCACATCATGGAATTTAATGGGCACAGATGACAGAGACAACTGCAGAAGCACTTTTGTCCGCTCAGCCCCCTATAATTACACCCACTCCCCACCCAGCAAACACCCACCCACACGCTCGTGATTAATACTACTGAAATCCACTCACGTACGGAACCTGCATTTATGCCTGCAGACGCAGAGCATGGGTCACTTCTCTGCGGTGGGATGCAGTGAATCGCTTGCCCAACGCCGGTCCCACACGCGTGCTGAGGGATGAAACCTGCCACCCAGGCACCAGACCCACAGCACCATCCCCACACCCTGGGGACAGCCCGGGCACCCACCATGGCACTGACCCTTCCTGCAGGACCCATCTGCTTCTGCCCGGAGAACCTCTCATCCTTTTCACAAGGGTTATCAAAGACTACGTTGACACAAACGTGTTCCTACCAGCCTCAAAAGTTTTGTTGAGCAAAAGTCTCGAAGCTGCCCAAAATGAAATCAACCCCTTAGAGGAGAGAGCAAACGGAAATATCTCTCTCATGCGCCCAAACCCACCAGACATTGATATTAAAAGTGCTTTCCCAAGCGTCAGCCAAGACAACTGTCCTGCTCAGCACCACCAAGTCTCTACAGCTCCCTGAAAGGAGGGTGTAGCTGGGGCAGTGGGGGGGGGTCGGTCTCTTCTCCCAAGGAACAGGTGATGGGACAAGAGGAAATGGCTTCAAGTTGTGCCAGGGGAGGTTTAGGATGGATATGAGGAAAAATTTCTTCACCCAAAGGGTTGTCAAGCCTTGGCAGAGGCTGCCCAGGGCAGTCGTGGAGCCACCATCCCTGGAGGTATTTAAAAGCTGGGCAGACGTGCTGCTGAGGGTCATGGGTCAGTGGTGGGTTTGGCAGTGCTGGGTTGATGGTTGGACTCGATGATATGAAAGGTCCCTTCCAACCTCAACGGTTCTATGAGTCTATGACTCTAGGTCCCAGTAACCTGTGGGCTGCAGCCGAGAGCCCTGCACAGGCGCGGGAGCCGTTCTGCTCCTCCTCCTCCTCTCATGAGCCACACCAGGAAGCCACACACTTGCACCCCTCAACCTGGGAGAAGGTCTGCAGAGCTACAGGACACGGGTCAGCATCAGCAATTAACTGCACTGAGCCGTTCTGGAAAACAAGGCATTTACATGAAATTAAAATGGATCGACCTATGACTATTTTGTCAAGACAGATCTCATCAAGACTGGTTTGCATAAATATTCTAATCAGTGCTCTCATCCTGCCCCTCTCCTTACAGTCAGTGATAAAGTTATGCTTTTCTCGGAAAATTATTCATGATGTTTATTCATGATGCTGTTTTTTTGTTGGTTTTTTTTCAGGGCACTGTGATCCTCAGAAGAACCGAAGCAGCGGGGTGAATACAAAGCACTGGTGTGTGCCAGACGGGACAGGGTGGCCGTGTCTGGTGAGAGATGGAAGCGGGGGATGCTGAGGGAGATGCATTACCAAGACCCTGTGTTCAGCCCCGGGGCACCAGGATGCAACCTGACCACGTCCAGAGGCTCGTGAGGGTGATGTGCAGCCTGCAAAGCTGCTTTTATACAGAGAGACAGGTTACAGGCACTTGACCTTTTTAATTTATCCAAGGGAAGAGTAACAGCCAATTTCATGTGTTCTTTAGTGCCATCTCAGGGAGGTGATTCTGATACCAGGCAGCTCTTTAATTTAGCAAAAAAAAAAAAAAGTCATAATGAGAGCCAAAGGCTGTAAGGTGAAACTAAACAAATCCAGAGTACGAATAAAGTTAATTAGGCAGCGAGGCAGCTAACCTAATATGGAGCAGATTCTCTATCATTTGAAAACTTAATTAAATGATCGTCCCTGAAGAGATGCCCCAGCTCAGAGGTTAGAGGTTTCAGGGGAGCTTTGGGTGCTCCCATCCACAGCAGGGCCCTACACTAGGCTTGGGAACCAGGCTCAGCTCTCTCCCCCATCAAATTTCCCCTTGTTTCTTTTCTGGGTAAAAGGGGGAAATTTAAGATAAGGTTTTACAGGTGTTTACAGGCTGATTTGCAACTCCAGGTCTTGGTGCCAAAGTCACTTTTAAAAGTGGCTATTAACCATTCAAACCCTTTAACGGGCATTCCTGAATGAAGCAGCATCCAAATAACCTTAAAAAGCCTTTGGGCCTCAGGTTTCCACAAAGCCTGGTGAAGCTCAGGATGTCCACCCTGCCCAAGGGCCAAATTTTGTTCCTTGCTGACATGCCCTGCTTGTCCCAGGCTGTGGGCAGCCGGCGATACCACCAGTGGGCAGGGAGGACCTAACTCTGCAGGCATCTTCTCGGTCTTTGACATGGGGATAACTGCATCACACTCTCATTTTGCCAAGATCTAAAGACTGCCAAGTTTACAGGTATCTCATACAGCCAGTGGTCATGCAAGCTTCCCAAAACAACTCAGACAGGGAGCTACAAACACGGAACAGTGAACGCTCCCAAGAGGAGAAATATTTCAGATATGCACCAAAAAATAAAATAGTCTGGCAGACCTTCTTTTAGAGCAGGGACCATTTCAGACCACGTCACGTAGGAAAAAAAAGGAAAATAAGAAGCAATCTTCAGAAGAAATAAATGAGCCAAAGGATGCTCACCTTGTCAGCAGCATGAGGTGGTCCCTTCTCCTACTCTCCCTCTTCCAGCAACGGGGCTGTGATGGGCAACTCCGAGTGTCCCCACCTGCTCTGACGGATGAACGACCCCGTCCTGGTGCTCTGCCAATGCTTTTGATAGTCTACTGCGGTGCCTGCTCACCGTTAAGAGGCAAACTGGCTGGAGATCAAGGAGAAAAGTGGGAGCTGTTGGGGGCACAATAACACATTACTGATTTTGCTGCCACACTAAAAGCTGCAGAAAAGAGAAAAGCAAAGAAAAAAACACTTCAGTGTGACAGGAGACAAGGGAAGAGGCACACTTTAGACCTTTAGGTGAGGCAGCCCCAGACGCTCCGTCTGCAGAGCGCGGCTGCGGGGCTGAAACCCTGACGCTCCTCGAGCACTTGTCGCAAAAAATTCATCACTCTCCTGCTCGCTGCCCCTGTCGGCCTCGAGTTCCTGCTACGCCTCAACTCTCATCCCCACAATATAAGTTCTATTATTAGTTCCCTCACCTGTTGCTCCCTGGAAAGTGTTTGAGCCCTGTTAAATGCAAACCCACAGTAATTAGCTAGTGCTTCTGCTCTTCTCCGTTTTCCTCCTCCAGGAAGGATACGCACTTTTCACTTTTGCTTTCTTTTGAAACGCAAGGCTCTCACGGGGGCAGAGCTGGAAGGAGACAGGAAAGGGGATCGTGTCCTGAGAGCACCCCGTGATGTGCATGAGGCCCTCGGAGCCTCCTGCCCAGTACACCCCATGTGATACCTGCTTTCCACAAGCATTTCTGCTGCATTATCTGATCCCTTAATTATCTTACTCCATTTTATATAACTCTTCTTCTAAAGTTAAGTATTACTATCACATTTATGTTTTCCCTTCTGCCTTTTACAAGGGCTGTATCACAACGTGGCTCTTCCATAGCTTTATCTGAAGCCCCATCTTCATGCTGCTCATGACTAAACCGCAGTTGCTTTTCTCTTCTGTCCTCTTCAACAAATAGCAATTGTTTATTGCATCTAAAAATGTAGCCTGTGAGTGACGCAGATAAATAACTGAATCCTTTATTACTCCTTTTAAATCCTTGCAACCTCTCTAATCCTCTTTAGCTTTCTACAGTCCCAGATATCATCCTGCTCAAAAAGATCAAAAATAGAGTATGATTTTCCCTTTTGAGCATGGGATTTCAAGCCACAGAAATGCTGAGGCAAACAGATAGAGCTAGTTATATATTTGACTGCTTTTCTACAAAATTTCGTGTCACTGCAGATCAGCAGGATCTGCTTTGCCAGGGCTGTAGCTTGGTTTGATGGGCTGCTGCAGGTTCCCCGTAGCTCTCTGCCCCCACCCGCTGTCAGAGATCTCCATAGCATCACTCCATCCACCTCAAGCTCTCTCTGCTGCAAGGGTTCGAGGGCTGGAGCCCCTCTGCTGTGAGGACAGGCTGAGAGAGTTGGGGGGGTTCAGCCTGGAGAAGGGAAGGCTCCGGGGAGACCTTAGAGCCCCTTCCAGTCCCTCAAGGGGCTCCAGGAAAGCTGGGGAGGGACTCTGGATCAGGGAGGGGAGCCCTAGGAGGAGGGGGAAGGGTTTGACACTGACAGAGGGGAGATTGAGATGAGATCTCAGGAAGAACTTCTTTGCTGTGAGGGTGGTGAGAGCCTGGCCCAGGTTGCCCAGAGAAGCTGTGGCTGCCCCATCCCTGGAGGGGTTCAAGGCCAGGTTGGATGGGGCTTGGAGCAACCTGGTCTGTTGGGAGGTGTCCCTGCCCAGGGCAGGGGGTGGCACTGGATGGGCTTTAAGGTTCCTTCCAACCCAAACCATTCTGTGATTTGTTTGCTTCCTGCTCAAAAAACCAGACTTCCCTCCCTCTGCTTTGCTCTGCCTCTGTTATTCCGAGGCCATTCTTCCCCCAGCCCCGCCAGTGCCGTGTCATTCAGGCAGCTCATCTATTGCTCACGGCTTCTCTGAGTGGTACTCTGATTGTTGCTTCAATATTCCCCAGCCAGCAGGCCAGCTGCCGGCTGGTGCTCACCGCTGCCTGCATCCTGCCAGGTTTTCTTCCAGCTTTGAATTGATTTTGCTCTTCTTTTTGTTGTTGTTGTTTTATTTTGTTTTCTGCAGAACTTTGAAGCTGTGATTTCTGTAAGCTCCTCTGGGCAGGTGAACTCCCTCCTCCCTTCTCCAGCTCAGTTCCTGCTAAGTTGCTATAAGACCATGAAGGAACTTCACCGGGGCTGAGAATAATCAAAAAAATTCCACATTGGTGTGTGGGAAACTCCCAAGAGGACATCGAGAAGGCTTCAGCCCTAACAGGGTCCTGTTCAAAGCACAGGAAATTTGAAAGCATTTGACACAGAAGAACTACATTTCTGTACTGCTGGCAGGTAATAGTCATCTGCTCAGGTTTAAGAATGCCTCTAACAAAACACCAGAAAACACATTTTACAGAATTTACAGACGTTCACTATAAGAGGAGTTTCATGAATAAGCACCTGTTTGGAAAACATAATTACCAGAAGTAGGGCAAATAGAGGAGGAGTAGAAAAATGTCCCCCCAAGGGTCACATCCTGTATTCCTGTGTTTATATATAGACGGCCTAAATAGCAAACTGAATTAAGCTACATTTGTTCTTTCTGACAGCCTGGCTACAGGGGAGTCACGAACATGGAACAAGCAGTAACACTGGAGGCTCTCACTCTCCTGAGTAACCAGATCACAAGTAACGTTAATTAATCTCATATTTGACTTTGGAAATACTTCCCGTTTGGCTTGTAGCGTTACTCCGAGGAGTTGTTACTAAGCCTTGCTCTCTCCCAGTCACCATTCCCTTTTACCAGTCGTTGATTTCCCGGGAGCTGCTGCAGTTCCAGACCAGCCAAGAGCCCTTCTGCCATCCTTCCCCCCCATCCCGTGATTCCCCGTTGCTGTCAGAAATGCAGAACATCCACCACCTCTGGCAAACCTTCCCGAGCCACTGCTAACGTGCCATCAGCAAAAAGCATTTAAGCCCATCTACTTTGTGGCTTGACTCAAGCAAAAATTACATATGCTTCATACCTGTTTTTACAGATCCGCCGCGAAATGACTCAAGCTAAGGCTCT
This sequence comes from Numenius arquata, assembly GCF_964106895.1. NCBI lineage: Eukaryota > Metazoa > Chordata > Aves > Charadriiformes > Scolopacidae > Numenius > Numenius arquata. The sequence continues at coordinate 69,582,106 of NC_133581.1, read as the reverse complement.
GTTAGACGCATTTCCTCTAAAATAAAAGTTTGTCAATAAAAAAGCTATTTCTAACCAGCCTCCCACAGGTGCTTCTTCTGAGCGATCCATCGTGAACTTCTGCATTTCTGAGCCTTGCCAAAGGACTTTCCTCTAATAAGAAAGCTTGTCAATAAGTTCACTTTTTAGCTGTTCTTTCAAAAGCTTTTGTAAAGATATAATTGTCAAGAAGATATAGATTTATTTGGCATCCCTGGCTAGGCCTGAGAAATTACAACTGCGCCTTTCTGTCAAACACACACCTTCAGCCAAATCGGTCTGGAATTGTGTACGGTGCTTATATGGGAAACTGCAGAAAACAGCTTCTCCATGAACTTCTCACTAAGAGGGAAAAAAAAAAAAAAAAAAAGAGAGAGAGAGCCAAGTTTTATGTTTAAAGCCAGGAAGAAGAAAACAAAAAATCCTCTTTTCCTTGGAAAGTTGTGTTGGATAGCCAGGTCTGACTAGCCATCCATATCTATGTGGGGATTGGGGTTTTTTTGATTGGGGTTCTGTTTGTTTGTTGATTTTTTTTTCCAGATCTATCCAGCCTTTCTGATGCCCAAGGGCATGGAGTTCCACAGGTTATGAACACATATTACATAAAGGAAAGTTTTCTTTAAAGGGGACAAGTCCAAAAAACCTGCTTCTCAGACTAAAGAGAGAGATGGGGCCCTACAAGGAACTAGAAAGCCACCCTGGGTCAGAAGTACCACAGCACTGTTGACTGACGTACATTTCCTTTATTTCCACATCTATTAGTAATTTTATTAGTGTAACAAGCATGGCATCTTCAATCTCTCCCCAGAAATATCTCTTTTTTTTTTTTTTTTTTTTTTTGTGTGTGCCAACTCCTTCATTCCAGCTGCTACTGCAGCTCTGGGAGCACTGCAGTCCCACCAAATCTGGTGTGCAGTCTTGAGGAAAAAAAAAAAAAAAGATAACTGAACTGGTACCATTTAGTTATCAGCCTTGTCACCTGATCCAGCAAAAGTGCAATGAGTTGGGTGGCGGATGAAATCTGCACCATCATCCAAGCGTATTCCACCTAAGGAAATCCTTACACACTTAGGAACTCAATTGAAATGGAGAAGTTGGGGAGCGAAATCCCTACAGACCACAGATGTACATCTTGCAGTCCGTTGCTTTTAAAAGTTATAATCAGGATTTGCATATAAAAGAAAAATTGATTTTGGATTCATCTGGGAGCCTTTCTGAGAGCTGCCTGTGTGCAGGGCAGAGAACGGCTTTTCTACATGGCTTCCATCTGAGCTTGGGAAATCTGAAGTTCAATCACTTTTAGTGATTCCAGAAAAATTATTTTAAGTGAAATAGAAGGATTTCTGTCCCCTACCTACCTTCCCTACTCTTCAAATTCTTTCTTTTTCTTTAATTTTTTAAGCACTACCCAACACAGTTCTCTGCAAACTTGATCATTATGTGCAAAAGCTACTTAAAATTCTTCTCTATTACTGAGAAATTGCTCAACACATGGAAGCCCGGCAATTTTAAGCATCTTAAGTATTTGTTCTTACAAGAAGTGTGCAGCATTTCCAGTTATTGCAGCATGGAATTAGCTACTTGCTCCTTTTTCACAAACTTGCTTCCTTTATTGCTCCATTATTGGAAGTTTCAGCACGTTAATTTTGACCTTGCTTGTTGCTTCAGACAAGTCTAGGGACACAGCTTGAATGCATCACAGACTATTAAAAATGATGATATTTTTCAAAAGTTTGGTGCATCAATATCCAACTCGGTTGGGAAGGAAAGTCCATACATCATCTTTGTCTGAAGGGAAAAAAGGTGAAGCGGGCAGAATGGACAAGAAAACTCCCAGCAAAGTTTTAGTTGAGTTGTATCATACCAATGCAGCTTAATGACCAGAGCATCTCCTCAAGAGTCAACGTCTATCCCAAGAGAGACAGATGGAGCAGACCCTCCTCAAAGCCACGTCCAGCCACATGAAATACAAAGAGACGATGGGAACAGCCAGTACGGATTTGCTAAGGAGAAGTTGTGCCTGATCAACGTTTGTAGCCAAACTGAAGAGATACGAACAAGACGGGGAGGACGCTCCCCTCTTTCTGGCACTGGTGAGGCCCCATCTGGGCACTGGTCCTGTTTGGTCCCCAGTACCAGATAGTCCAGTGCATTGGTGCAAGCCCCATGGGACCACGGAGGCAGCAGGGGCTCAGGCTAGGACAGGAGAGGAAAGGCCAAGGCAGTTGTGCTACCCGGAAAGGAGGCAGCGAAGGGGCTTGTTGCATCCTTTGACTGCCCCGTAGCAGGGATGGAGCTAGGCTCTTCTTGGTGGAAGGGCAAGAGGCACAGGCTGCAGTAAGCGAAACCCCCTTAGATATTAGAAGGAAATTCTTCCTCCTGAGGGTCATCAAATGCCAGTAAAGAAGCCCACTGAAGATGTGGGTTCTCCATCCCTGGAGAAGACGTTGAATGACGATCGCCATCCCCATTGAAGATGCAACTAGACAAGCCCTGGGCAGCTGCCTGGCTTTGGGGTTACCCCTGCTGTGAGCAGGAGATGCCCCCAACACCTCCAGAGCCCCTCTCCAGCCTCCAGCGCTCACCACCTCCAGTTCTGCAGCACTGCCCCTGGTTTCCCACTTCACAAGTTCAGAAGGTGCCAGTGCAGACCAGTAATGCAACATGTATAGCACAGACTCTCCAACTACACATCCCCGAGCCATGAGTTGCCCAGACAGACTGGGCTCTTGCAAAACCAGGCGGATAAACCAGAAACTGCTCATAAAGGGAACGGCAGCTTTGAAAATACTAAGCCTAATCTCAGGCAGTAAAACAACAAAAGGTTTTCCTTCTCTGCATGACATAAAATTTTAAAAAAGCAAATAAAGATTTCTCATAAAACACAGGAATCATGATGGAACAGTGAAATATCTGAGGATTTCATCTTGCAGATGGCCTGGAAACACTGTGCTCTACCCCTCATTCGTTCCAGATGCGCAGCCAGTGCGTTATGTCCTGGCAGAGGAACAGGGTGGCCCTGGATGGCACTGGGAACAAGGCTCACCCTGCCATTCCTCTCCCCAGTCCTTGCAGCCAGGCAAACCTTGAGAAGCACCGAAGGAGCTCACCATCACACCTTGCCTCACTCCTCATTTGTTTTATGAGCACCACAAAGCGCCCTGGCTGTAACGCACTTGCCTGCTGCTCCGTGTAAGATCAGAGCCACCAGTTCAGTGGTACCAAGTTATTTCACCCCATCGTGCTGTAGGGGATCCCTGCTGAGGGGTAAAGGGAAGGACAGTTTCTCTCCATGCAACAGATGCCCCACGGATGTGTGTGTCCCCAAAAGCCACCAAGGGGTTCCCAGGCCTCTCACCCTCTTGGGAAGATGCTCACGTTATTCACGGGCAGGACCAGAAGCAGTTTCTTCACCTATTAACAGGAGCACATTGCAAGGGCATTCAAGGGCATTTTGATGCCTCTTCTGCATCATCTAGATCCATCATACCTTTAACCGTATTCGTTAATGTTTCCTATAGGAGGACACTGCTTTTCTGGACATATCTGGAGAAGTCAACTGAGGATTAGCAAAGCAAAACTCTGAGCCAAGAAGCTTCTTCAGCTTCTGCTAACTTAAGTATTTCTTATTAATCAAGCTACTGGGATGTTGAAACTCCGACTCACATGTAAGTGCCTTGCTGGGCTGCAGTCTGAGCCGTCTCCTCGCTGAATAATGTCACTGCAGCAGTCTACAGAAAATTATTTGAGACTGGGGCATTTATCAGTTAAAATTAATCCTTCTTCAAGTGAAAATGCCTCTGCCTTCCAATTAGGCTGCTGTGAGGAATGGAAACAAAGGGAAATTGCTCACCTTAATTAGTCCCTTTGCGGTGCCTTTTGCGAACTCATCTCTCATCACCAGCTCATGGGGGCTGCCACGGCAGATCTGCCAACGCTGACCGTGTGGGCGTCCTCAGGGAAAGTTCTTCTACTCCGTCCCCAGCCACCTCCCACCTTGGCTCTCCCTGGACCAGTGGGAGCAGCACCATGGCCGGCACGGGCAGCATGAGCATCCCTCTGGGCAAAGGGAGTCATCCTCTTAATATCCGATATCCCAGATCGGAGCTGGAAAACACAAAATAAATGTGAGGAAGTAGTTATTTAGAAAGTGCCACACTTCTGGTGGTCCTCATACAATGTGTGCTTTAAAGTTAATTCCTCTTTGAGGACAAAAACCTCAAGGACCTTTTCGTTCTGTTATGAGCATACCTTTTACAGATGTTATAAAGTTGGAATCATGCAGACTTTCAACACTTCATATTATCTAAAAACATGAAGAGTAAAAGCTGTTTAATAAGCCCATCTTTACGACTAAGTTCAGCTAACTGCTGAAGTGCATCCTTTGCTTTATACACAGACTCGCATCCATCCTTCTGCAGCAAAACCTCATCCTTCAAGCCCTGTTTCAGATCCAGTGATTCTGTGGGACTTATAAAAGCAATTGCAATTTCTGCTGGATGGGGATAAACTCAAGTATCCATTTTAAATTAAAAATGCAGGTAACTGCATTATCAGGCCGATGCCCACAAACCTATAAAAATGCACGGAAAGCCATCCTTATCGCCACCGCATTGTGGACCATTAAAAATGCAGGTGCAATACCCTTGTTTTAATGGCTCCACAGACTGACTCATATACCAATTACAGTTATCTTTAGCTCATTAAATGGAAAGAAAGTTTGTTGTCATCTTGCCTCGTAAACAGCTTAAACATTCATAATTGGGGAAAAAACCATACTGTAGCTTCCATTTCCATTTTTAACTTCTTCCACCAGAAAAAAAAAAAAAAATATTAAACCATTCCTCATTTTTGCCTCCAAGAAGCTGGTTTCTAATTCCACTGCCAACTACACAGGAAGAATTCGTTTTTCATACACAAGGTGGGTGTGAGCATATTTAATGTGGAGATCAATCCATTTATGTCTAAAACATGCAAATGGGGTACCTGCCCCCACCCCCGTCCTGCTGGGAACAACACTGGGTTTGCACCCTTGGAGTGAAGGTGTCACAAGAGGCTTTACCAGAGAGGGGAAACACAGCTGAGAACATGCCAGTTGGGTGGTTTTAGGTACATTTGAGCTGACTGCACACTGGTGATACACATCCTGCACATTTCTTCCAAGCGATAAATGCAAACACGCTACGCAAATCACAAGCTGTGAGAAAGCATCTGTCCAAGTTAGTCCTGCACTGTCTTAGGGTGGGCTGGAAGCTGCAGCTGTGGAACTTAGATACACTTAGATACCCATCTATGATGCTCTACAGTTATATTTCACATTTTCTCCCCCAAGTGGTGACTGGTGAAGCCTTCACGGTAGTTTGGCATCACTTCACCCAGCAAAGGTGCTTTTGGGCGGCAGGAATGAATGCGCTGTCTGTTGATGATGGAGCTGCCTGGGATGAAGCTGTGCTTGAGAAAAGTTCTGAATGTCAGAAACTGCTGTGGCGTCAACCAACACTTCATTAGCAGGAGGCTAATCAATCGACATCCTAATCAATTCAATTATCGGAGCATCAGGTTGCAGAAGACCCCCGGGAGGTATTTGCACACAGAGAGTGCCCCAGTGAGGAGGGTTCAAGCAGACCGGCTCCCCAGCTCCAGCACCAGATGTAGCCCTGGGGCACGGCTCACCTGGGACCTCGGACCGCAGGTCTAGCAAGCTTTAAACCTGGGGGAACCAGCCCAAATATAGCTAGCTAATGAGATATGTGATTACTCTGCTTCCTTACAACTGCTTTCCAAACCCAGCTTCTTGGCTTTGTATTTCAAGTAGAAAAAGGCTCATTTTCAATTAAAAATCAGACCTGGCTTTAAGAGCAATTCCAAGGTGGTGGCTCCATGTCCTGTCCCTGCAAGGATCTGTCTGGGAGGAACCCCCTGCCTGCCCCAGCCAGCACTGGAGCTGCACACCCCAGCATCTCGGCATGTTCCCGATGTGGGCCTGGGTGACACACAGGACCTCGTTCCGCTGTTACTCAGAGCGGACCATTCACAACTTCAATCCCCATGACCGATGCCCCTGGCTTTCTTCTTGGCTCTGCTCTGGGGATCTCCACGGAGGTGACTGCAGACCCCCCACCTTTGGCTGTTTGTTGACTGGAGGGGTGAATGAATGATGTGTTGTTAACAATGCAACGTTTCAAAAATCCTACAGAACCTGACTTTACAGTATGCATCAAAAATATCACTGAAAAAAAACGGTCCAATTTTAATCAGTACCACTAGTCCCTACACCCAAGACAAGGGCTGCAGCCAGAAACAGAACCCCCCCAAAGCTGGAAGGGAGACCATGCGTGCTCCCCACCAGCTGCTCTGCCGTCGGGGGGTGACCGAGAGCACACCACATCAGGAGTTCTCCCGTCACACCCAAAGACAGACAATCATCACATCTCCTCCCCCACAATGTGTTTAAATTAATAAAGATGTAATTCCATTGTTGAATTCTGATAATAATGTCCCAAACCACAAGAGTAAAGCAATTACAGAATTGTATATTCAAAAATTACCCTCCTAACTCAGCCCTATCTGACCTCCCTCTCCAATTAGCTCCAGACACTGTAGGAAGATGAGAGTCACTTTATAGATGTCTGCTGTGATCTCAGAGGTCTCTGACTCCACACACAGTCTTCTGAGGAACTGATTCATTATTCATTCTTACTACCTCTAGTTGCGAGTTGAACTAGAAATCCAGCTCAACTTCAGCCTGTTGGGACTGCTCCTCGGGGCCCGGGGAGGTGTCTCCACTAATGGCTTCAGAGCTTGGACCAGCACAGCCAAACGGCTGCCCATCAGACAAAGGGGTGAGGAGGACGGGTGGTCAACCTCCGCAGGTCCTCCTGCTCCTGGAGGAGCTCCTGCTTTCCCCAAGACCCCCACACATACACATGCTGAATCCAGCTGGGTCTGTCCCTGCAGCCTTACCCTCCACGGTGGGACACTTCAACTGCTCTGCTCTTTCATTATCCCCTTACAGCTACCTTCACCCACGTTGCGTACACCTGCCCTTGAGCCCTTGTGTCCTTCCCATCCCACACCATGGTCTTGTCCTCCTTGGACGAATGAAGCCTACGCTGACTGATGGACAGCAGTAGTTCCAAGGCCCACATGCCTCTCTGGATGCCTCCAGAGGTTTTGGAGTTGACAAGAGCCCTCCCAGGTTGATCCAGAGGTGACCCTTGAAAGTTGCGTCCCATTTGGAGAGCACTCCTCTGCTAGGAGACAAAGGCACAACAACCTGACCCCTCTGTCCTGGTGGTCTTCTGAGCCAAAACAAGAACAGACAACACAGAGCGAAGGGAACGACCATCCTTCCCATCAAGGAATGAGAGACATAGAAAAGTTGCACAACTTTCTGAGCTCCCACGTCCCAGGTATTGCCAGAGCTACAGGACAAACATTCCTCTCTGCATATAAGGTCCATGTTTGGGTCTAGCCTTGCTTCCCAGTTGCTCACATTGATAAGAGTTTGAGGGCAGAACAGCAGGATCTGGAGTCTGCTAATTAAAATATTTTATCTCCAGACTTTGTCTGATGGCACTGCCTCTTCACAGCTTGACAGAACTTCCATCAATCAGAAGTGAGTCTTGGCCAGCTGTATGCCAAATCGTGATCATGGGGACTGCAGCCCCGTGAAATATTTAGACCCTTAGTGGATGAAAGGCAGCATTTACATAATTCCATGCCAAATTTTTGGAGTACCATAAAGTGGAATATTTCACACCAGCCCAGCTGCGCTTGTCTGCATAACTTGGGTTTTTCATGTCGGTGGCAGCATTGACATGAGTTATACACAGATGAATTTGCCTTTTTCTTCTAACATATGTACGGTTTCCAGCTGTAGTCAGACAATACATTTCCAAAGCAGTACAGAAAATGTGCTGAGAAAAGATAAAAATACATTAATTCTCCTTGTTATGCTATTTGTGGTGTTCCCAGCCATGGGTACACTTTCCAAAGAAACAGAGAACTGGAAGATTTCTGGGAGGAGTTTGTGGCACTGGGCTGACACACTCCTAATAGATTATGGCACAGGAAGATCTTAGGTGAATTTCATCTCACCCCACTGTATTTTAAATATTCAGAGGTCTTGAGAACTGACAAATCAGTGCCCCCCACCCCATCAAGAGCCACAGCAGGAAAATATGCATCCCCCAAGCCATCTCCTCTCTAGATCTCCTCTGTTCTCCACAACCAGGGGAAGCTCTGTGCCCCCTTCTCCAAAACCACTGCTCACCAGCCCTGGCAGAGGCAGGATTTGTCCCCACGGGTGCTCATGGCAGCTGGGTTTGGCTCTTGGCTTGGAGCCCAATGCAACATGAAGCACCATCTTCTTGCAGATGCGGTTCCCAGTGGGATGGTTGGGGGAGGTCAAGGGACTAAAATGCCCTGAGACACATGGGCTGAAGCTCTTGGGGAGGACAAGGTCTCCATCTCTGCCAGGCGTTGCTATTTCTCCCTGCTGTTCCCCATGACAAGAGAGGCAGGATGGATACCGAAATGGACAAGACCAAAACCTTAAGATGCATTGTGGAAAGACCTGCACTCTCCTGGGTGGTGCACATGACCCTTCTCTTCCCCAGATGAAGGTCAGAGCAAAGACTGGTCATACAGAGACTGCACCAGGCAGGTGGGATGGCTCAAGCTCCCAAAACACTTTAAGCCCAGGAGGCTTGAACACGGGTGTCCTGGGCAGAGCAGGGCAATAGAATGGGATCAAGCCCCTGCCCAACCCCATTGGCACCACCAAGCATCATCCACCTCCTGGACCACACCACATGCCACCACAACACCCAGGCACAACCCACCCTACAGGCTTGGACCTACTACGCTTTTCCTTTAGGTGTTAAAGGTCATCTTCTCAAAATGCTTCCACAAAGATTCTACCCATTCTCAACCATTGCCTAATGATTTCTTGCTACATGCACAAAGTATAAAACATTCCAAAGAAATAGAAACTATGCAGAATTATGGCAGAGTATTTCAATTTTAAGAGCCTGATGGTATCAGCTAAACAGATGCAGGCTTTATTCACCGCAGTGTCTTCACTCTGACATACAATCTCTTTAAAATCCTGAGGGAGTCCCATTTTAATTTACAGAAATTTAATGACAATATTACATTGGAAATTAGAGTTAACTTTTTAATGGCATATATTCCTTCATCTGACTAGTAGAAAGTGTGCTTGCAATAATAATCACTTAATAGAGCCATGCGGGTAAATATCAAAGTATTTCTAACAGTTTATTGGCACTATGATCACAAAATAGTTCAAGTTGCCTTTTTTTTTTTTATCTTATCTGAATTTTCAGTGCATTTTACCTGCATGGCTCGCTAGCACGTTAAACCAAAGCATTTCCAATCTTGCTATTCCTCATTTAAAAGAAAAGCTTTATTGCTGCTCTGTAAAATGCAAAAGGTGGTGGGGGACCTCTCCTATGGGCTTATGGGCCACTGTGCTCTCCACCAGCGGTGAGCATTGTCGAGAATGGTTCATCGGCTGAAGCTCCAAGCAGAAGAAAGGTGCTTGGGGTCGTCAACACGTACAGATTTTCATGCATGATATTGAGGATCAGCAGTTCTGGCTGAGATATTGCCTCCCAAAGCCACATTCAGCCCCTCCTCTTACCCTGTATTCATCACTGGCACCTTCAGCAATTGCATCAGCCCTTTGGCTTCCAGCATCTTACTGAGAGCTCACGTTGACGCCTCTGCTACGATCCCACAGGTTTCCAGACCTCCATCTCTCACGTAAGTGTCAGCTATTTTGGCTACTCAAGAGGCATCTCTCCATTTGGCTGTGTTAAAATACCCATATTTTTCAAACCATTATCTCATGGTCTGGTCCATGTCCATCTGCCCAAGTCACCCAGCCCCAGTGTTATTTACAATTCTACAAAGTTGTTGTTTTTTTGGTTTTGTTTTTTTTTTTAATCATCTGCAAGTAAACTGCAGATATCTTATTCCAGCCCAGACAGCCTGTGAGCAACCAGAATCAAGGCATCACCAAAACCCATGGTATTTACTTGCACATATTCTCCAGCCCTTCCACAGATCAAAAATTTAAGGAATTCATATCTAATTATAAGCATGAAGAAAATTCCCTTTGGCTACTGCTTTGATTTAGGACCTGATCACCACGGAACATGCTCCTGTTTGGAAAGCCCCATCCACGCTCTTCACTTACAGACAGCAAAACTGCACAAGAGACAGTGTGTTCAATAAATATTTAACTGCCCAAACACAGATGCTTCAACACAACCGCATGCTAACGCACAGAAATATTTTTCACTGTTTCTAGGTAGCAAACAAGTCACACGCTGAGGAGGAGACACCAAGCCCAGGAGGGTGTTTATGGGGATGTTGGTGGGAGTCTGCAAGTTTCTGACCCACAGCGTGCCCAGCTGGGAACAGCTCCAGTGGTTTCTATGGGATCTGGGGATGCTCCCACTGCAGTGAAGCTCCCAGAGGATGGAGGGCTCTGAGTCCACCCAGGGCTCAGCCACAGTGGTTTCTATGGGATCTAGGGGTGCTCCCGCTGCAGTGGAGCTCCCAGAGGCTGGAGCGTCTGCCCAAGCCCACCTGGGACAGACAAACCCAAAGGCTGAACCTGTTCAACTTTCAACCTTCCCGTTGTACCCCGAGCACCGTGACCCCGACACCATCTGCACTCCACTTTTTCATGATAGCTCAGCCTTTTTTCCTTAACTTTTTCCACCTGGTTTAACCCCTCCCTGCCGGCTAAACTCCTCTTGCCAGGCTGAAATGCCTTCTGGGCTCACACAGCACCCTGCCCCTTCCTACCCACCCCATGGTGAAGAGTGGAAGTGCAGGAGCATCCCCAACAGAGTTTCCACTTCTCCCAATATTTGATATTTTACAGAAAATCCCCGCACCCAGAGACAACTGAGCATATAATATATTTAAATGAAATCCAAAGGTTTTAACAAGTGTATTTTTAGCAAAGCCAACTGTGATTTGAAATTTCAGTTCCAAGGGAAATCCTGAAAAAAGCAAGGAATGAAAAGAGGAATACAAATCAGAGGAAAGCATCATTTCAGAAGTTTCCTACAAGACAAGTAAACCGGGGGAAAAAAATTAGAGGACATGAAAGCAGTAAGAACTGTTTCACTTTCAATATTATTTTCACTTATATGACCATCATATATTTAGTAAAAAAAGTGTTAAAGGATAATGAAATTAAACAGACCATGTGGCACAGAATAAATGGCCTGAGTGAAGATATGACATTGAAAAGTTTTTAAAAGATGATGTTCAAAATTCCCTTTGCACCTCCCAAAAAGTTTGTGTCGTGTTTTTACGGATAACCTCCCTCTGTCCCCAGCTGGCTCCTGCTTTCAGCTCCCGAGGCTGCAGAGCTGCGATATCAGCAGGCTCAAAATGTTCACTGAACAAAAGCAAAGCAAAAACGATGTTTTCTTTCTCTTTTGCTAGAACCTTCTGATCTATAGAATTGCCCAAGGATTTTCAGCACATGGACATCCCAGCTCTGCACTGGCACATGTAAAACATCAGCACAACGAGTTAGGAGAAAATAAAAGTATTTGCAAGCAAATGCCCAGCTGGGATGCGGCCAAGGTACGTGGGCTGGTAGTGGTGGAAAAGACACGGAGGAGAGCTTTGGCAGCCCCCAGACCCTCTGAGCTTGGAGCAACCTGGTCTAGTGGGAGGTGTCCCTGCCCATGGCAGGGGGTTAGAATGAGATCATCTTCAAGGTCCCTTCCAACCCAAACCATTCTATCATTCTATGACCTGGCTGCCCCAGCTTGCACAGCGATTTCTACCCACAGCGGGAACAACTCTTGCATTAACGATACCCCACCGTTGCCCACGAGAAGGCTGTGTGACAGTGTGCTCCCCACCTGGAGCGGTCCTTTCTCCCGAGCCCAGCAGCAGCATTGTCACCAGCAGAAAGCACGGTCCCTCCAGAGCGAGCACACAGCCCGTCTGCAGCATTTGAATATTGCACTGCAGCAAAGAAAAGTCTTAGGAGAAAGCAAAAGCCTTCTTTACAGCCTTCAGGAAAAAAAGGATGAGGAAGAAATTGCTGTTCAGTGATCGCTTTAGCCCTTTTACAGAGCCCAGGGCTTCCCGCGGGACTCCGCTTCGGGTTTGCTCGGTAAGAGGCTCCTGGCCCTCCAGCCGAGGGCCCGCTCCTCCAGCCCTGCCCGCTGCGGGGTGTGAGCCCTGCAGAGAATCATAGAATCGTTCAGGTTGGAAGGGACCTTTCAGACCATGGAGTCCAACCATCAACCCAACGCTCACAAACCCGCCACTGACCCATGTCCCTCAGCACCACGTCTGCCCGGCTTTGAAACCCCTCCAGGGATGGGGCTCCACCACTGCCCTGGGCAGCCCCTTCCAAGGATTGATAACCCTTTGGGTGTAGAAATTTTTCCTCACATCCATCTTAAACCTCCCCTGGTGCACCCCGAGGCTGCTCCCTCTTGTCCTATCCCTGCAGAGCTCCCTCCCGGAGCACACGCCTCCGGTGACACATCCACGTACACGGAAATGAACCTATTTAGGGACATTTGTGTGCCCCACACCTCGCACCCCGCTAAAAGGCTCTGGCTCCCTGGCGCGGTTTGGCCTCGGGCAGCAACAACAGATCCAGGGGCAGCCGCTGGCGCGGAGCGGAGCCCCCCCCGGCAGCGCGGCCGGGAGCGGGGAATGGGAAGAAAAAGGCAAAAAAACTCGCGGGTTGAGACAAAGGCAATTTAACAGAACAGCAATGGCAGCAAGAAACAACACCACCACCACTGGCACAGGAACATACGACCACGAGTACGGTACCACCGCCCCCCCACCGCTCCGCTCCCCCGGGGGTGACTTCCTCCCCCCCCCCCCCCGAGTTCCTGCCCCTCCCCTTCCCCGGCCAGCTCCGGGTACCCCTGGGCACGGCTCACACGGGATGGGATACCTGTGTCCCTGCTGGATCCTGGGGAGAATTAACCCTATCCCCGCCAGAGCCAGGACACTCCCACGCAGGGGAGCAAAAGCCCCGTGAGATATCCCTGGCTGCTGGCAGGGCGGCCAAAGGGGCGGGAGGAGCTGCTCCCCGGGGACGTGGCGGGAGGACAAGGCGAGAAGAGCCAGGAGAACATCCCCTCCGCTGGCCAGTGCCACCGCACCTTTGCTTTGCTAATCGCTGTTTCTCCTCAAACAGTCCATTTTGCACCCTCTCTCTATGGCTCCAAATATCTCAGACTGTCTTCTCTTGTAGGTTTTTTTTTTTTTTTCTTCTGGAATTTGCTTTAATTACATTTTCTGTGGATCCCTAATGATAACTTTTCCCTAATGATTTTTTTTTTTATTTTATTCTTGAGATATCAAATCCAAACATCCTTCATCATTACCACTACTCTCCTTTGTCTCCTCTAAAGCAGGCGAAATTAAGCCCGAGGTACAATTATTCCTGAGGCATCCACGTTTCTGCTGTAAAGCCCAGGTAGCTCTGCCAGGAGCTGGGCCCCCCAGGGCCTTTTCTCTTCTGTTTGCATTTGTTCAGAGCAGCAGCCAGCTGCTCCGTGCCTCCCACTTCTTTAGGGAAGGGAAAGGAAAAAAAAAGGCTTGTAATATTAATTTTAAAACCTTCTCCTACAGTCGGTGACCTAAATAAAGCTGAGTTTCCTGGATTTGTCCCGATCCTATTGCTCCCGAGCGATGCACGAGCAGAGATTCGGGTCTCGCTTGCCCTTGCGATAGCAGGAGAGCTGCTCTGGCTGGTTGTTCAAAAGCAACGACTGAAGAGATGCGCAAACACAAAATTATATTTCAGGAGTCTTTAAAAATATTAATTGCTGCTCTCCCATTAGCCAACATATTTGAAGAGTGTTTCTGAAACGCTGATGGGCCATTTCTTGCTGCTGCTCCAAGCACAGCTGAAAACCAGGTCCATGGAGACGCCACAGCCCCAGCCCCCGGGCATTACTCTCCCCACAGTGCCCCGTCCTCCAGGAACAGGGCTGGGAGCGCTCCTCCGGACCGAACACAGCCCAGGTTCACCTCCAGCTGATTTTAACAGCACCATTCCCCTTCAATTCAGGAAAATATTTTGGTTGCAAGTTTGGAAATACCCAAAGTATTGCATTTGGACATTTTTGCTGGAGAGAAAAAGGTGATGTTTTTTGGAAGTGGCATAAAATTCCGGAAAACCCCAAACCATGACACCTTTTATTTAAAAAAATAAATAGATCTAAAAAAAAAATAAAAAATATAGAAATTGGAAAAAAACTTAAGTACTTCATCTGACTCCCAATTACCTCTCCCCGTCCAACGTTTCACTATTTTACTTTTGTAGAACTGATTACAGAAAGATCAAATCTTTATACTGTGAATTTAGTATTGTGTCAACTATGATCATAAACTCAATACTTTCCTAAAATTACTTTTTTTGGTGCAAATAAAGAAAACACTTCTGCTGTTGCTACTCATGCAAATAATCTTATTGGTTTCAGTAGAGCTACTCAGCAGGGCCAGTTAACTGGGTTTTGGATCTGAATATACTGTCAAAAACCACTCACGGTGGTTTAATTAAGCATCACTCATCAGCAACTTTCACAAACCATTTCCTTAGACATTTTAGGAACTTGTTTTAACGTAGCATTTAGTGATATACTTGCAACAAAGCTGGTTCTTGTTGTCTGCCAACACTCATTTTCAGCTCAGCTGCAAGGAAACAGTTCATGTGTGCTGTAACAGCAGGTCCAGCATAAAGCCACACTAATTCATGGAAATCCTGCCATCAGCTCATTTCGTGAAAATTAATTTAATTCATTACCGATACATCAGTTACCTCCTCATCTACCGAGAACCGCGCTTGCATTGACTTTTGACAAGGGCAGCCTTCCTGTTAAGTCCAAAGATTACATGAAGATAGCAATTAAATGTGATGTGCAAAATCACTTCCTTTCATTTAATTGTTGGCATTGCAGGGAACAATAACTAGATCAGGAAGCAGCCCTGAACCGCCAGCCACCCCCGCACCCAGCCCCCCCCCAAAAAAAGGATAAAAGTAACCAAATCACTTCTCACTTTGATCCCCCTTCTCACATGGAGAAATTTGCAGTTGTTAATTGCATGATAACATGGGCTATTTTTTCTAAGGAAACTCTCCGTGCAGTAACCCCATCATTGGGAAAGTAGCAGGGGTTTAACAACTCCCAGGAGAGAGCTGGACTTGTTTCACCTGGAGAAATGTACGGGAGAGCTCAGGGCATTGCGGGGAAAACTGCTTCCAGCAGCTCTAATGAAAAGTGTGTGTCGTCTCCTAAATCCTAACACAAAAAAAGACCGAATTGCCAGGTCTCTCAGAACCAGTCAAAAGGGTTGATCTAGTGCCCTGAAGGAATAAGAATCTCATCACTGCACCTGTCCCAAGAAGAAAAATAAATGGGAATCCACACAAGAATGTCCCCTGAAGAGTTCACACATCCCAGCTTGTTAAAGAGCCAAAGTTCGTGTTCAATCCATATTCAGGAGGAAAGTATGGCTGACCCTGCAGCAGACAACACCGCTCACTTGGATCCGAGCGATACAGGGCTACGCGCTTCACAGGTGGAAGGGAAATAAGGACAAGGGAGACATCTTACCCAGTCCCTCTTCTAATTTTCCAGGAGGGGAAACTTTACTGTAGGAATCATCTCAGCCAAAAAAAAGAAACTGTTCTGTACAATCCAACTGCAATTACCAAGATAATTACCATCAACACTATTTACCAAGAGGCCCGGCTGACTCATTGATACTTAAAAACCTTTGAACAGAAACCACATTTAAGTCTTAAGAGATGTTTTCGTTTTTTCCTCCAGCATGTAAATCCCTGCTCTCTGTCATGAAAGGGCTCAAAGAACAGCAGCAGAGTCAACGCACCTTGCCTTAAAAACCAGCAGGTCAGAGCCCGTCGGTTCCCTCAGCAGAGCAAACCTCTGCTACAGCCCTCCTCTGCCTGGTCTTCCCTGACCTCTCCCTCTTGGAGGATCCAGACCAAGGGTTAACATATATTTATACCTATTAATGCTATTGAACTGTGTCAGGAAAGATAGATACTTGGAATATAGTAAAAAAGTTGAGTATAATAGTGTATTGTTACTGCTTTATTGAATGTCCCGTTCTACACAAGACAGCATCAAGGAACGTAGCAGCACCTAAAGCTCTGGGAGGAAAAAGAAAAGAGAGTCCCCGTGTTGATGGCAATTCCAGATATAATTGATGCCTTTACACAGATTTTGCCTGTTCATAATGGAGGTAGGTGACGTTAGAACAAGGCTGTAGAACAGCAATTTAAAGATGAAGCTTTTGCAAGTTGAATTTCCTTTTAAAAGAATAATAGTCCAGTCCACTGTATTTGGCATATAAAATTTCATCCTGGTTTGAAATTTTCTATGTTTAGCTGCCACAGGTGAGTTTTTAGAAAAAAAAAAAATTTGATTTTTCCTGCCCTCACCTATGTAAGTTTTCAATGCAGTCCCTTGAAATCTATTACAATCTGGGACAGCTGCAGCTTTGAAACAACATCCACAGCCTTTCGGGTGCTCTTTGTGCAGAGATCACCTTTGTCCACGTGCTGCCGGAAGGTGATGGGTCTGAGGAACGGGGAATTACAGCTCTGTGTACGGAACAGCCCTCCCTGCCCCTCCGAACCCCCCTTCCGATGCCCCGCTCCAATCTCACGCGGTGGATTGCAGGAATTGGTGCTGAGCATCTCCTAAAACTGCACATGCCCAAAGCCAGCAGCTGCTGGGGCAGCGCTCAGTGGTATCTGAGGGAGCCACGGTCTTCCCAGCATTTAATTTAGGAGGTGAAAAAGGGTGTCAAATGCTACGTTTGCAGCAGCTCCTACACTATACCAGGATGAAAAGTAAAGGATAAGTAAAAATAAATTAAAACTTTCTTGCTAATATAGCTGAAATAAATGGAAAAGAAAATGCTTCCACATCTGGTTACAGCTCACCCGAGGGACTAATTTCGCAGCTGACTGTGGGGGAGAGGAGGTAAGGAGCTGTCTCGCTACGTCTGCTTGAGCTAATGCTCCTAATGCCTTGAAAGGTTTTGCCTTCTGCTCGTATATAACCCAGAGCAAGGACACGAGGGAAGCAGTCCCTTCTGGCTCATATTCCATGGAGAAATATGTGCCTTTCCCTTCACTACAGCATTTTGACTTAACGCACTTTCCCATGGCTTTGAGAGAGAAGCAGGGCATCCGTGCACACCTGGTGTCCCCTTTTGTAGGGTGTGCAGTCAGAGAGCCTGGCTCTGGTCCTGCCCCCACATCAAACCCATAAATGCTCCATCGCTGACCTTCTGTGCATTGGCCACCAAGTCACAAAGCCTGAGCTCTGCCCTTCGCTTTCTTTCCGGGGAGAAAGTGGTAAAAGGAAAGTGTGAACCAGGAAAGAAATGCTACCGAGTTCAAAAACGGGTATCAAAAAAACTGGAACTGGTACAACTACAAGGGACGTAGGGAGGGTTTTCCAGCCAGGAGCAGCACTGCCATGCCAGCGCCAGCTCCTCTGCCCCAGCTGGGACCACTGCCCTCCATCACCCACATACATGCCAGAGCAAAGCACCACCCTGGGCAACAACAAGGGCTTCCATGTCTTCAACCACAGAGTGCAAAAGACTTCTGGAAGTGGGAAAACAAGCATCTGGTGGAGTTCAAAGGGCAGGAACAACCCCATGCACCATTACACGCTGGGAGCCAACCGATTGGAAAGCAGAGAAGGACCCGGGGGTCCTAGTGGACACCAATCTGACCATGACTCTTGCAGTGAAAACACAGGAGGCTGGTGGCCAGCAGATCAAGGGAAAGGATCCTGCCCCTCTGCTCAGCACTGGAGGGGCACAGGGCTAGGCTCCCCAGCATAATACAGACATGGGTTTACTGGACCATGTCCAATGAAGGGCCACAAAGATGAAGGGACTGGAGCATCTCTCACATGAGGAGAGGCTGAGAGAGCTGGGACTGCTCAGCCTGAAGAAAGGAAGGCTCAGGGGGATCTCATCCACGTCTATAAATACCTGATGGAGGGGGATGTAAAGACACAGCCTGACCCCTCAGGGGTGTCCAGGGGCAGGACAAGAGGCAATCATCACAAATTAAAACACAGGAAATTCTATTTATACATAAGAAAACACTTCATCTCCCCTGCCCCACCATGAGGTTGGTCAAACACTGAAGCAGGTTGCCTAGAGAGGTTGTGGAGACTCCATCCCTGGAGATATTCAAAACCTGACCGGGCACAGCCCAGAGCAACCTGTCCTACTGTATCTCCAACCCTACTTGAACAGGGAGCTGAAGGTCCCTTCCAACACCAACTATTCTGCAGCCTCCTTAATGGAAAACTCTTAAATGTAATTAATTACAAAAATATTTTGAAAAGAGTCTTAGAAATTATATACAAACACATGCACGTTTCAGTGTAAAAATCCTGGTGGTCCAATAAACAGTGTCCAACATGAGTTGTAGTTCACACCTCCTTTCTTCTGAAGAAACAATATTTATGAAATATAACAAAATCAGCATAAAGTACTTGATCTACATATTCTACAAAAAAATCCATCCATCAGTGAGGTCAGTAGCTAAAATATATAAAGTAATAACAATAGAAGTGTCCAGAAGAGGAGAACTATCATTGCTCTTCTACAAAGAATGAGCTACAAAATTAAGTAGTCATGTGAGGTCTTACAGAAGTTTGCAGCAGAACTGGCAAGTTAATTTTAAGTTTCCAAAACTGTTCTGCTATCTAAACTCCTAATTTAGTAATTTTATTATGGTTACTACTTAAGATGCTTGATATATTAACAGCTCTATGGGGTTCTAGAAAACATGGAAATATGGGTGCCCAGGGAAGTGCCTGTGTCCACACTGCGCCTGTTTTCAGTGAAACAATGAAATCCTCAATCTAACAATCATTCCCCTGGCACTTACCCACCAGCTGCAAAACACAAACTACATGTAAAAACAGCTCCAGTCTCAGCAAAATATACCACATAACATTTACCAGTGATTTCTAATGCATTACTGATATTTCCATGCATGAGTCACTGTTGAGGATCCCCACACTCAAGCCAGTGTCCCCTCTACCACCAGCCTTCCTGGTGGGACACCATGATGCTCGCCTGCACTAGTCACCCTGATGCCCAGCCCCCATGGGCATGCAGGGCACACCAGCAGCGTGTGGAGTGAGACCCCATCTCCCTGGGGATGTAAAGTACATCCAACACTGGGCTGGCAGAGCCACAGAGCTAACCCTCCACATGGTGCCCAACAAGCTGGTACAGCCCTTGCCCTCCAGCATCCCTAAACTTCATACAGTACCCACCACGGAGCCCTAAACACTCTTCTCCCACCTTTGCTGCCTCTCCTCCACTGAAGAGCTTTCTGCTGATCCACCTCAGCTCCATCTGACATTGCTTGACCCACAGTTAAACAACTCCATCAGCAGCTCCATGCACCTTCACCAGCTCCAGCCAGGGGAGAAGCACCCCAAGATGTCCACTGGCAAAGAACCCAAGTGACACACAGGACAGAACAGAAACCTCACTTCTCCAAACCACCTCGAAGCTCAAATTTTGGTAAATGTTGTGGTCTGTGTATTCCCCTCCACCTACATCAAAGCTCCCTGCAGCCCTGGTGAGAACCAGGCAATGTTTAATTTGTTGGAGGTCATCAGTGCTTTGATAATGAAGCTACGAGCCTTTTAAAAATAGATTTTAAAACAATTCATCCCAACCTTGCTGATAAACTCTGAACTGAGCAAGGGCTGAAGTTAATTATTCTTTTTAAAAGCAGATTTTTCTGTATGGGCTTTAGATTATCTCTGCCATCCCCACAAATCTTTGATAATATTAATGAACTTCTGAGTCAGGCTGCAGAATCGCTTTGCTGCATCAAACCACAAGCGGTGGGGAAAAAACCTATTTGAAAGTGATAAAGGAGGAAACATAGTAGATAT
Source organism: Numenius arquata (assembly GCF_964106895.1). Taxonomy (NCBI): domain Eukaryota; kingdom Metazoa; phylum Chordata; class Aves; order Charadriiformes; family Scolopacidae; genus Numenius; species Numenius arquata. Next base: position 69,562,073 of record NC_133581.1, on the reverse strand, counting down.
CTTACTGTCGATATCAAAGGCATTAAATCAAGTTCAAAGGAGATCATTAAAATTTATGCAGCCTAAAATGCAAATCAGTGTACATGTAACTACTATACTATAAACTTTTATAATGGTTTAAGGTAAGTTCCATAAAAATCTGTGCTTGTAAAATGTATATATCCATTCCAGCTTTGTTGAACACATTTGATAGTTCTGAGTATTTCCTCTTGTATTAGATGGACAATAATTCAAACTAATATATCTTTCAAGATTTCTAGCTTTAAAATGGAGCTCCAGGAAGACCTAAGATGAAAAAAGACCTTTCAATAGAAATTTCATAAAGAAAGTAAATTTTTTCCTTCATTACTCTGAAATTTTCACTTTGTTTTTGGAGAACTGGAATGTCAGTGAAATTTAAGATCTCACCCTTCCTTCCTCCTTTCACCCTCACTATTGAACACCATCTTTTCTTCAGCCTTTGACAGTGAAATTCTGGGTTTTGTGCTGTTGCTGCATGGCATAAACCCCCAATTCCCATAATTCAGAAGCTACCCCCTGGCCAAATGCCTGTGACATCTCAGCATGTCCCACTGCCACCTTCTGCAAGCACAGCCCCATGCTCTAAAAACTGCTGAAGAAGAAAACTCTACAAGGTTCCTCAGGTGCACGCCATACATGCCACCACTCCAGAAATTCACCAGGAAAAATTATTCTGACCATTCCTGATCTCTAATACTTTCTAAGCCTCCTATTATTACTGCTGGTTTATAATTCTCCCATATCCTTATATATTTTTTTTTCCTTTACAGTCTAGTTCCCAAAATTAGATGCAGCATGCTAAGATTAACTGCATCAGAGCCACCTAATGATACTCAAATCCTCAGAGAATTCTTCTATTAATACCTCCCATAATAAGATGGTTTTCGGGGAGCGGGGTTGGAATATCATATTTACTGGAAATCTGTAATTCTCCAATTGTTCCTCTCATCCTCCTGAGGTGAGGCAGAGACAGACTGGGGCACCTACGGCAAGGTATGAAAACTCTACCCTTGTATCGGGTAGGAACTTAGGATAGGAAGTGGCCTCCTAAATCATTTCATACAGTTGTATGACTCTTCCCATAAAAATTGGGAAAACTTTACCTGGTTGGTTTTTTTTTTTTTGGCATCATGAAACCTCACAGCATACCTGTAGCTGCCCATGAGATCACCATAGACACAGGGGAAGAATTCAGGTCTTCCCAGGTCAGGTCAAGCCTGGTGGGACTCCAGGCCAGCCCTTGGGAGCATCGTTTTCCCATCAATGGGCTCCATTCTCCTTCCAAATACCGAGGTTATGACCACCCGCTGCAGAGTACTGTCAGGTGCAAACACAACCATTAAGTCCAACATTGAGCCCTTGCCCCAGGGTGTAAATTTGCCGCTTTTTGTGACATGCCGCCAACAGCAACGCCTCCATAGGGTTGATGACAGCCCATAGGAGCCAGCAGATGTTCCTTTCCCTATAGGAGGGCTCTTGTCATTGTACCTTGAATGCTGAACCATATGTTCCTCTCAGATGCAGGGAAGCATCCCTACGCAATTATCAGGAAGGGAGGCATAAGCTCCATGAGCAGACTTAAAAAAGGGAAGGAAAAAAAAATAGAATAAGGGAAGCGTTCAGGAGAAGCTCAGCGAGAGCCCACGTGCTGCCGGGAAGGAGGTAGCGTTCAAAGCCATCTACGAGCAGTTAGCAATATGGTGTCCTCCAGCAGCACAGCCTAGCATTTGAGAACACCAGCTGCACAATTTTTCTGGCAAATAGCCTCATTTGTTAATTTTTCGTGAACAACTTAATGAGCAAAATACGAGGAAAAAAAATGCTTTTTGAAGTGAAACGTATTTCCCAAGAATATCTTCGTGTGAAAGATTGCCGTAGTCTAAGCAGAAGTGACCCGGGAACAGTGACGCTTTTCCTCCCGCTCACCATTAAATGGCAATGTTTCATTTGCCGTTTCTAGCACAAAACCTCGGTAAATCCCTTCGTAACCAAGGAGTGGTTTGGGGATTTTTTTCTGCTGAGACCCACGAGTCTCAGATGGTTGCTCATGGGACCATGATAACAACTCCCACTGGGCAACAGCAAGACCAAGGGAGAGCACTGGGACAGCCCAGGGCTGGGCAAAGCGGGAATAATTGGATTTTATTGGAATTATGGAATTCTTATTGAATTATTATTGGAATAAGTCTCCTTCCAAACAGATATTTTTCTTACAAAACAAGGAGATCTGCACTCCACCGCAGCAGTCCATGCAATGGGGGGGTATTTTTTTTTTTTTTTCTTTTTTTTTTCCTTTTTTTATCCAGTTGCTCTGTCAAATTTTCTGGGCAGGGAGTACTCTGTGGTTGAGTGGGGGAGAGCACACAGCAACAGTCCATCTAATTCAGGCCTATTTGTTCCACATGATACGAGGGCAAAAGGGAGGGCAGTCTGTTGTGTTCTATTTTCAGCTGGACATGGAGTGGGGGAGCCCGTACCTCGGTGCCAGCACCTGCTGCATTTCTCACATGGGTGACCAGAGCTGTGAACACCTCAGGGGTCACCAGGAGGAGGTCTTAAGGCTTTTAAATTCAGTTTTAGAGATTTTCTGCCCCACGTGATCTCTTCAGGCAACTATACAGTGGGACGTCTTCCCACTTGCCCTGGGGAACTATTATTTATCTCAGATTAAATCTGACATTAGATAGTTGTCCCAGAACTAGGGAAATACAAGTGTTGTGAAGGTGTGGGAAAGCACTCAGCACTCTTGACATTTCAGAGGAGCAAAACAAATCTTGAACAACATCATCTCCGTGACCCCGGTATAAGTGCCGCAGAGTGCTCCTTCCCGCAGGAGCTGCACTGCAACCCAGTCACTATTTACTTTAAAGTGCTCTTTATTTTTCTACTCTTGATTTCTGTTTCCACCCTCAAAAAAGAGTTTTCAGGAAACAAAACTTTAAAAAAAGACCAAATAGTAACATACTCATAAATTTGTCTTCTGGGACTAGCGACGTATAAACATAAACATTCTGGAACATATAAAAATGTGTTAGAGAGGCTCAGAAGGTTGAGGTTTCTTTTACATTTGTGTAACCAGAGTCCTACCATCGATATTGCCACCGCTGCAATATTGAAGTGACCATCAGAAGCCAAGTGACTTTCTATCCATCATAGATTGATCACAGCTGCATCGGCACATCACTGGATTAATACTGAATATATGATATGGGTTTATAGGAACTTAGAAAGTTTTTATCCAGGAAAGGCTGGAGCAGCCCAGTGAACTGAATGGATCTGGGTTAAGCTTCATAGAGGGGAAGGCAGCAGGTAGACCTTCTCTCTTCCACTCTTAGAGCACAGGTATCTCCAGGCTGGTGCCAAGGTCTCCATCCCCAGGAGCGTATCTCAGCACACCACACCAGAGGGGATAGGGACGGCATTACACAGCTACACGTGTCCCATCCACATCAAACTCTGATATAGATCACTGTACTGGTGTCAGCACGGCTTAACCAGTTTAAAAGAGAGTCATTCAAAGCAGACCTCTGCCCAAAGGGCAGCAAGTGTTGAGGGTTCTGCAGGAGATCAAGCTCCCAGGTATAGTGGCTCTTTCTGTGCTTTTGATCTGCAAAGCTAATATGGGAACTGAAATCTATACAGTGTCTAAAAAAAAAAAAAAAAAGACAACATTAAATTTAAAAGCAAAATAAAATCCCCTGACTCTCTCTACTTGGTGAGACAGCCAACCTGTCCTCAAAACTCAGGGATACATCTGAACTGCCTCATTCTCGGAAAATATTATATACAGAATTAATTTCATCCTCTGAAGTGTTATGTGACTGGAGTGCTTCAGTTTCACAAACATTGTGCGAAAAAACAGTTTTCACCTTCCAAAAAAACCCGTCTCTGACACGTTCTCCATATGCACATGTCCTTCTCTTTGTGCGTTTATATATAACCCCCCTGCAGCCCAGCCCCGTCACAGTATGTACTCGTATGTTTCTATAACCAGACCACAGAGTTTAGAAATCTATTTTAATTGAATGTATCAGACAACACCATGAGCAATCCACATACTGTATTCATTTGTAGCCAACAAAAAAACCCATCCTGTTTTCTTTCTGAGTGCATAATGGAAAGATTAAGCATGCTCAATTCAAATTCTTAACCTGTTTTGTAGCTTTTAAAAAAATATATATATAAATCCACCTATGCCCATTGGCAGTCTGCTACTAAACCCTTGAAAAAAATGCTTTAATAGCAGCATTTAAAAGATATTTTTCATGATACCTATACTCTTTTTTTCCATTCCTTTTCTAACCTCATCTGTTCCAGATTTAAGCAGTTCCCTAATGAACTTGAAAATTAATGCATAGATCCAGTCACTAGTTTGGCTGGAGCCTTGCAGTAATTCTGCTGATTTATTGTCTATGGTTCTATCTAATAAATGCCGGAGAGACCTGCGAGGGAGGCTGTTCTCAGGCAGCTCCCACAGCCTCTGCGAAGCTGCAGGAGGGCCTCTTTCTGCCTGTCCAGGCGAAGCATTTCAAGATGATGGCAAACGACCAGAGTGATCAAGGAAAGAAAGAGGAGCTGAACACATCGGTTTCTCCTCTGAACTTCTGTTGTGTAGTTATACAGAAAGCCTTTGATCCTCGAGACCAAGAAATAGCCCCATAGATCCTTACATCTAAAAGGGACTACGGCGACATGTCCCTTAACAGTCATCTGGTGGCAACCCCCCCATGCATGTGGAACTGGAAGGGTTAACTTTCATAGAGGTAATTGCACTTAATGGATGGTTCGGAGCTTCACCAGTAGATATGAAAAAAAGCCTCCAACAGCAGTTGTGTATCCCAGCCCACAAGCAAAAAGAAAACACGGAAATCTGACATTTTCCTCCCAGGTGGGCTGGCCCCTGGGCCCCCCCAGCAGCCGTTATCTGGGCAAACAGGAGAGGAACACACAAGCTTCCAAAATGCCTCATCCTCCAGTGTGCCTGGGAGAGGCTGAGCAGACAGTATGTTCCATATTATACACCATTCATTTTGACTAAGTTTTGTGTGATGTTAGGGATATTACTGCTGCCTGGAAATGGGAAAACATAGAGAAGGTGAAATGCTGCCTGAGCAGAAGAACAAAAGCAGCAGAAGAACAAATATAAAACAAACAAAAAAAAAATTCTCTCAGCTCTAGCCTAAAAACCATTGATCAGGCAGAAGCTGTCAAGGGGAAGATTTAAAGCTGTGATGTTTCAAAATACAAAGCAAGAGCATCTTGTTCTTGGAAGAGCACAGAGCCACCGCCACCACCAGAGCTCACCTGCATCACCAGGGACGGTGAAGCCAGGGCTGCCCCACAGGAACAGAGTCTTCAAGGCTGCCCATCACGGAGCTCTAACTGTGCTTCTGTCCACAGATAAAGCTGCAGGAAAGAGCCCTGCTGCAGGAAAGAGCCCTGCTGCAAGCGTGGTGATGGTGATGGTGTTCCCTCCCTGCTCAAAGCCCCGGGGGAAGGTAGATACCCCCAGCAACGGGGCACAGCTGGGTGAAGCACAGGGAGGGCTGCTCCCACCCCAGCTGCTGGGCTGATTGGGCTCCTCAGGGTTGGCAGCCCAGGTTTGGGGCAGGTCAGTTTGTTTTCCTTTGCCCAGAGAAGCTGTGGCTGCCCCATCCCTGGAGGGGTTCAAGGCCAGGTTGGAGGGGGCTTGGAGCAACCTGGTCTGGTGGGAGGTGTCCCTGCCCAGGGCCAGGGCCGGGGGGGACCAGGTGGGCTTTAAGGTCCTTTCCAACCCAAACCATTCTATGATTCATACATATTAGTGTCTGGTGACACGTGTGCATACATATACCACACACACAGTTATGCATACACCGTATATGCCACTATTGCCTCTGTAACGCTGTAACCTCCCTGCCTGGCTTCCTCTCATCCCTTTCTTCTCACAGCTGCCAGCCCATCAGCCACTACTGACTTCAGGCCATTTGTTTCTAAAATGACTGAACTATTCTATTAATTTTACTTGTCCTTTCTCTTCTTCCCTGCCCTAAAAAGGGAGGTTATTTCTTTTGGTATTCTTCCCAAATCAATAAATTTATTCAGCCCATCTGCTCTGACTCCAGCATGAGCTCCTTTAATTTGCAACTATTTGTTAAAATACCAGAAATGTAATTATTCCAAAAATGCCACAGGTGTAAGAGATACTTAACATAAAAAAATAAAAATCAATCAAGGCGATGTTTGAATAGTTTAAAATCAAAGTTTACCTTGTTAACCTGAAAAAAAAAGGCAGCAGGAGAGGACTGAGGAGGTTAAGTGAAGGTCTAACAGATGGTGGTGGCACAGGGGGACTCGTAGACAGATGTTGTGGATTGCAGCGAGGAGGCAGAGGGCAGATGAGATCTTCTAAGCAGACTTGGGGAAGCAGGTTCAGCCAAGAAGAAAAAGTTCCAGATAAAGCTGCAGGTTTATAGTGGCAATACCTGCCTTTATGGGACGAACCCCCCAACGCCAGGAGGTGTGCAGGAGGGCTGTGCTGGCAGGAGGCTGCACAGCTCCCTGCCGGGAAGGGACAGATGCTGGAGAGCTGGCAAGGGACAAACTTCCAGCTTGTCCCTACTTGGTGCTGGAGACAAGGTGGAGGAGATCATCTTCTCTGCATGGACCATCCCAAAGCAATCTCACCAACGAGCCAGGACATCCTCCAAATCCCTCTTGGTGTGCTAAAGCACCATGAAATACAAAAAAGTTAATTAAAATTGTGCATTATCTCTTACAGAACTTTAATTTTCCATGGCTAGAGGACTGCTGATTTATTGCGACCTCCTCTGATGTTTCCGGTTGAAGGGGTGCTGTAAATAAACATTTACCTCCCATTGCGTATGGAAAGGACCACGCACTAATACATCGATGGGAGGCATGAGCGCTGCATGGAGGCTGCGGGGAGTTTTGGGACTCATCTCCTCTCCCTGTGCCCTTCTGTGAACCTTTGGGTTTCCCAGACCCCGACGGCTGATTTCACATCCCTGCAAACCGTGTGGTCCCACTGTCACACCACGTGTCCATGCTCGTGCCTGTGGCCACTGGGCGTCTGAAAAACAGGGACCGTGAAGTCTGCGCCGGCCCAGAGAGCTGAGGAGGAGTTACAGACGGGCACTGGTGCAGGGGGAAAATCTTCAACGCAGAAATTTGCACTTTTGCAGTGTCTCGGCCATTAGCCCACAGCAGTAGGAGGGATCTGTGCCCATGCACCTCCTCTCGGTCCTGAGCTCTGCCTGTTCCTCCGGGACTCCTGACTCACACTGATGCAGGTGTTATTTTTACAGACACACTTCTGGTGTTACGAGCAAACATCGTATGGAGAGTAGATTGATTTTAATGTTGATTTTTCTGTTTCATACAGTTTGCTTTCCTTTTTCTCCAAGCTAAGCTGCTCTCTCTTCTCCTGTCTAAAACAGCTGGATTTAGTTCAGATTTAGTTTCTCTTCCAACAAATGCATTTTTATGAACAGAGATTTCATTCCCTAGGCACTTCTGCTGGGGAGAATTCTTCCAATTCCCTAGGAAATACACTTTTGGAATCAATACTTAAAGATTCCTACCCAAATATGTAGGAGAAAGGCATAAAAGGTACCCTTGGTCATCTGCCAGAGACTCAATATGGATTAGAAAGAGGAAGACCCAGCAGCAGAAAGAGAAGCTCAGCTCTGCTGCTCCCCTGGAGTGAGGGACGGGGGGCAGCACCCGGGGGTGCTCTCCCAGCCAGACCCAGGCCGGGTCATGGGGTCCCCCCTCTTTACTGCTGCCTAGAGCTGGTGGGGAGCCAGAGTGTGGCTGGGCAGCCCCTGCCAAGGCTCCTCAGACCCCATCCTGTGTCCCGGCTCGGGAGTTCCAGGGTACCGGGGCAGGGTTACCGGTGTTACTGCACCAGGATGCAACATGGAAAAATAATGGTTCGATTCATTCCAATTCTTTTCATAGCTCGAAAAGATTGTATGTCGTATTTCAGGGAGAGAAAAGCCACACTTCTCTAATTAAAATGTTTTTATTTATGAGGTGGAGGTTTGCCTTGCTTTCATCTCTGTGCTGCAGGAACCTGCCCAAGTGCTTACTCTGCACCTCAGGAATTGTCTGAGCTGGGTAGAAAGGGTAAAGTGTGGACTCAGCAGCTCCGGGTGGGGGCAGAGAGAGACCAAGTCCAGCTTGTGATGCTCATCCCCAGCAGAGGGCTCTCACCAGCACCCTGTGTGCGCGGGATGACACCCGACAACGTGGCCGGTCCCAGGGCCACCGAGAGCCGGGACAGGGAACACCCGAGAGGTGCATCAAGTGTGGCCAGCACGTTGAGAGAAGTGATTCTACCCCTCTACTCTGCTCTGGTGAGACCCTGCCTGGAGAACTGCATCCAGCTCTGGAGTCGTCAGCACAGGAAGGACATGGAGCTGTTGGGAGTGGGGCCAGAGGAGGCCACGGAGATGCTGGGAGGGCTGGAGCCCCTCTGCTGGGAGGACAGGCTGAGAGAGTTGGGGGGTTCAGCCTGGAGAAGAGAAGGCTCCGGGGACACCTTTGAGCCCCTTCCAGTCCCTAAAGGGGCTCCAGGAAAGCTGGGGAGGGACTCTGGATCAGGGAGGGGAGCCATAGGAGGAGGGGGAAGGGTTTGACACTGAAAGAGGGGAGATGCAGATGAGATCTGGGGAAGAACTTCTTTGCTGTGAGGGTGGTGAGAGCCTGGCCCAGGTTGCCCAGAGAAGCTGTGGCTGCCCCATCCCTGGAGGGGTTCAAGGCCAGGTTGGAGGGGGCTTGGAGCAACCTGGTCTGGTGGGAGGTGTCCCTGCCCAGGGCCAGGGCCGGGGGGGACCAGGTGGGCTTTAAGGTCCTTTCCAACCCAAACCGATCTATGATTCTATGATCTGCTGTATTAACACTGCACAGCAGGAGCAAAAACAGTGGGTGTTTGCCCAGCTCAAGGAACAGATTTCAGGTTTTATATCGGAGAGTTGTGCCCTTCACCACAGCCCTCATTGGGATCAACTTCCCAAATTCCCTTCCTCATTTTCTTCATAACCTTCCATTCTTGTTTGTGAGTACCATGCTCACATGTTTATTTTAAAGGGATTACTGCAGCTAACCACAAACAGGCATTTAGCAGCATTTAGCCCTTTACTATGAGAGGCTAAATTGCACGTTAAGTGTAGAAGTATAAATGGAAACTGCAAACTAATTTCAGCAGAGCACTGAGGCTGGGGCTTATGCATAATTAAATGCCCAAATTCCAACGTTAAAATGATCTTAATGCAAAATTAAAGGTCCCATTTTAATAATGCCATCAATATTTTGAAGCTTTGGGGCTTGGTATTTCGATGCCATTCAGCAAGAGAAATAGCTGTTTGTCTCAAAGAGAGTTTCAATTCACTGGCTCTTTTTCTCTTTGATAGATGCACATCAATATTTATGTTCCGCTGTTGTGTGTAATGTGAGCAGCCCCGCTCTCTGGTGTACGGATGTAAACAGGGGGCTGGCGAGCCTGCCTGCAGGCTTTAATCCCCGACATCAAAGTGCTGCATCACAGCTTGAACTCATGCTTGGGAGGACGGGATGAGGTGGCAGCGTCACAGCCCTGGGAGGGGACCCCCGTGCTGGCCACAGGGTTCAGCATCCCACCGGGCTCAGCATCCCAGGGTCTCAGCATCCCACCGGGCTCAGCATCCCAGGGCCTCAGCATCCTCGGGGGACATCTCCAACTGGCCACACTGTACTGATCAACCCCCCTCTGCATGGCGGTCATCTTAATCCCAAATCCATCCGATTTCCAACCACGTTTACCAAAATTAGTTATTATTTAAAGAAATATCAACAAGCGCATAGTGCTGCCCTCCCCTTTTCTTTGCTGCAAATGTTTAAAACCGGTTATCTCCTCTAGTGTTGTTTCCATGGTTTTCCAACATTATGCAGCTTTTACATTAAAAAAGTTAATGGTTTGATATGCTGCTCATTATGCTCTTGATATCTGTTTTCTGCAGCGGATCCGAAAGCCCTTTCTTTGCCTCCTTCTGCTCCCTGCTATTATCATTCTTTATTTGAATGCTCGGTTAATTTTACTCATGCGGTTTAACTCCATCCAAGAGAAAGGGTCAGCAGCTCGTGTGGAAAGGATAAAAAGGGAGAGGGAGGAAACTAACCGCACCCTGGGTTTTCTTTCAGCTCCGGTGGCAGTTTCTGCTGCCGGAGCCTGGCTCTCCATCCCCCGGTGCCACTCACCAAAACATATTAACTCTTATTAACTGTTAAAGCCCCCAAATCTTCCCCCGTTTTGGAAGTTGCCGGGAAGATGAAGTTCAGAAACCTATTTCAAAACTTGCAAGGGATTTGAAAGGCTTAAGGGAGCGGCCAGCTCGGGGTTTGAGGCCTGGGAGAGTGGTTTCATCTCCCCTAAGGGCTGGCTCGGGTCAGTCCCCAGCACTGTCACCCCCAGCCCAGCCCAGGGGCCAGAGCATCCCCCGAGAAAACCAGCTCCTGCCACTCACACGGCTTTAAAACTTTATATAACAATAAAAATCTATAGATAAATATATATAAAATGCTATAAAATAGTGTAAATATTATGTAATGGTATTGTATAATGTACATATAAATTATGTATACAAACAATAAACATAAATAGTACTGATTAATATTATATGTGTTATTTTACATCTATAGTACATATACTTTTTCTTGAAAAAAGTATATATACTTTTTTAAAAAAATGTTTACTCTAATGTATGACTCTTTTTTCCATATACATATGTTACTTCTTACCAAGAAATAGAAATATATTTATATATCTTTGTATATAAATACAAATATATAATATAGAAATATATAAAATATGTAATACACAATACACATATTAATGGAAACCCATTATTAATATATGAATATACATTTATATATAATTTGTGGGTTTTATATTATATAAAAACTGATAGATTCTATATACATAATCATACATATATAAAAATAATGCAGACTTTTTTTGGGGTTATCTATATTAAATATATATTTATATTGCTGAAAGAATTTTGTTTTCTCCTGAAAAAAAAAAAAGAGTTGTATTCCGTGCATATTCATTCCATTCAGAAAGCACCATTTTTAAAGAATTGACATCAGTAAAGTAACGAAGTTAACTGGCCTTGGCTCTTATAGCAATATATGTAAGCGAGAACCTCTCTGCATCCCATCCCTTGGTATTCGCTGTAAACATCAGCGCTTATCGCTCCGGAAGCGGATAGTGTCTGAAAAATATGCCGTTAATTAGGATAGAGAGGAGAGGCTTAGCTGAAAAGTAAAATTACTGAAAAGAAAATAGATTCTGTTTTGCCTCAAACCGAGACAAGTTAGATATCTCTATCTATAGCTAATCTATACATACACAGATAGATAGCTATATCTAATCTATAGATATAGATTAAATATAGATAAAATACATACCTTTAAATGAGTATCATATGTAATCTATATCTACATAGTCTATGTAGATACAAATATAGACATAGAGATTAGACATAGATATAGATTGGCTATATATGAGATATACCTATAGATAAAATATATACGTTTAGATATACACACACATACATATATACAACCTGTGACAGCTCCTTGGGCACACGTTCCTGGTGCAGGACCACACTCTGTGGATGCTCAGGACACATCCCAGATCCCAGCCCCAGCAGGATGCCCAGGGGTCCCAGGTGGTGGCCACTGGAGACGGGTCATTTGCCAACCCCCACACTGAGTAGCCACATTACAACACATGGGCTTCACATGAACTAACAGGAACCGTCTTATCCTTGTTTCTCCCAACGGGCAGGAATCCAGCTTGAGCCGGTGGCAGCCTGGACCAGTACTTTTGAGCTCAGCACCAATGAACAGTTTCCACTCCAGCCTGCTCCTTTTCGATGTATTTTGCCACAGGTCTGTGGCCTTTTCGCTGGCTGTGGCGTTTGGCCCCAGCTGCCCTCAGGTTCACCGATGATCCCACTCCATGATGTTCCTGCTGCAGGTTCTCCTCTTTTTTTGGGGAGGAAGAACCACGGAAAAAAAATTGGACAAGTTATTTTCATCGCTGCGCTGAGAACGTGAATTACTTCCAAGCTGAGTTAAAACTCACACCACCTAAGGTTTTATATTATATAAATAGATACCTAAGTGTCTGCTAACATGAATAAATGATTATGCAGCAGAATGCATTTATTGCTCCTTGTAATTCACACTCCCCCAAAAAATAGCCTTTATTTTTCACAGCGGTGGCTGCAGTGCGACGCCAGCTCTTCTCTCAGCTCAGGGAGGTGTTTTTGACTTCTCCCGATTTAAATAATCCATTAGCCAACTTGTACCACTTCTGCCCTTTGCTGGCAGCTGGATTTTTATGGGCTCCTTAAAGCAGCCTGTGTCTGTTCCCTAATTGGACTCGGTCCCCAGGGACCCCCAGTACATGACACGCATTGGGGTTGCTCACGGGGAACACCGGAGTGGGCAAGCAGCAGGACAGTGCTGCAATTCCTCAACCCAATCACCAGAAGGTCTGTGCAAGCGTAAGCCATTCCTGCTACAGCTTAATGGGGTTTGACCACATTTTTGCAAGACTCTACACTTCTGAGCAGCGTTTAGTGTCATTAGACCTTTCCCTGTTAAAACACTCTGTTTTCCCAGGGGGAACAGGCAAGCGGGGGGGGGCAGAGGAGGATGGATGGGGCAGAGGATGGATGATGGATGGATGGATGGATGGATGGATGGATGGGGCAGAGGAGAATTCATGGATGAATGGGGCAGAGGAGGAAGGATGGGGCAGAGGACATGGATGGATGGAGGCAGAGGAAGACCAGGACACTAGGGCTGGGGCAGCTCCAGAGGGGTGAATGAAGGCTCCGGATTTCCCTGCCGGACCTGTGATTGCTGACACGGGGGCAGATGGAGCTTGGGGTCCATGGCAGAGCCGCCCCAAAGGGAGACCTTCCCTTGGCAAATGCTTTGGCTGTGCAAGCAAGGAAAAGGAAGTAGATCCCACCAGTCTGGGCATCAATAAAACATTCGATACAGTACCAGACTCAAAATTATTATGTACAGAAGATGAGATTAATAAAAAATTTATTTGGGAGTAACGAGTGTTTGCATGAAACATAATAGCAGGTGCTGCGGGGAGAGGGCGAGTGTGCTGAAGAGCCCTAGGATCAGCAGAGTTACCAGCTTTATTCCCTGTTTTGAATAAGGGATCTGCCAGGAAGGGCAGGAAAGCACTGGTGGCGTCTGGTGTCAGAGCTGGAAGGTGTTACCCGTGGGGAAGACAATCTGACCCTCCTCTAAAATTAAAACTGAACCATCTGTAACAACTTTCCTCTAAATCAAACCATTTCTATTTATTTACCTATCTATTTATTTAGCTAGGATTTGGTTTACTGGACTATAGGGCAGATTTTTTGTTTTGGTGGTTTTTCCTTTTTTTTTTTAAATGATATAGAGAAACACCATGGAAAAAAAGTGCCCTTCTGCTTCCACAATGACCAGCAGCGTCCTTCCACGGCAGCTCGTTGGACCCACACTCAGGCTTTGCCCATCTGGGCAACCGCATCTCACTGAGCATGGCACACAAGCGTCGGTACGACCAGCCTTAGCCCCCTGCTCGCTGCTGCTCGATATTTGCGCAAACAATGAAAAGGATAGTAGAAAAGGTACTTTGAGTGCCATGTGTAGAAAAGTGTAGAAAGCTGTAATGTATTTTCATTAACACAAATTCTATTTTTTTGGCTAAAGACGCGGTGTCTCTAATTGACCCCATGGAAAAGGGGGAATTTGTACACAAACAAATGTTTATATGTATTACCCCCCTGAACAGTGACTCATTGACCCTCATGAGCCTCAGCCTGGACGGGAGTCAGTCTCCTGAACACACTATTTTCCCTGAATTCAACACCTTTGTTCCACACTGTTTCTGGGCACTAACCTTCTGTGCTCGCACAGACATTACCCCGAGATGGGTCCAATCCCCTACAAGCAGAATGAGTTTGTCCTTCCTTCTTGCCATGGGCTCAGCTGTTCAGCCACCAAAAGGGAAGAAAAAGGAAAAAATATGGAGGGGAATTATGAAAGGAATTGCCCTTAAATGGTATTTTCCTCCCAGCTGCTCAAAGTGCAGACAACTTACACTTTGAGGCAAAAGCGCCTGCATCATATTTTATTCTACCTAATATTACTGGGGACGGTCTCCTCACCCGTAGAGACTTCAAAGCATCTTAAATCCTAATAAACTCTCAGCTTCAGCTGCATCTCGCTGCAGTGAGGCCCATCAATAGGGACACAGACGATAACCGTGCACTGTGCAACGCCTCCTTCCTTCCATCTATTTTACACATTTCACTGCACAACTGCTTCTTGTCCCTTCGCATTTCACTGCGGACGGCGCCTTCGTCACAGGTCTCCGAGCCGGGGAAACCCAGAGACCGCAGTTCAGACACCACGGGGATTAATGGTACAGGAAGGAGCACGGTGAGAAAGCACAAAAAGCAATGACAAAAGAAAGACTCTTTTAAAAAACAGGCAAGGAATAACTATGCAGTTACAATCTTTAACAAACCTTTCAGCCTGGCAAACGCTCCTCCTGCCCCCCTCAGGCTCCTGCTCTGCTTTGTCCAAAAAAAAGCAGAGTTTTGCTTTGCTTATTTTCCCCTCCCTTTTCCAGAGAGAAAAGCATACGTGAAAAAGATCTTTGAATTAGGCTGTAGGAGAACAAATTGTGCATTTCATATAGGGCATACGGTGAAAAGCCACATTCATTTCACCTCTGCCCCAGCGTTACTAACACATGAAGCAGCCTGGGAAGATTTTCTCCATCGTCTCTGCCCAGACATCAGTTTTTTCACCTGGTGATACCTCACCTGAACAAGCCGACCGGGGGCTGTCTTCTGCTGGCTAATAGGGGCTGGAAGTGTTGCTCCATCACATTGGCTTTTCTTTTCCTTTTTTTTTTCCCTTTACTTCAATATTCCTGAATTTTGCAGTGAGACTCAGAATAAGCTCCCGAGCGTCAGCCCAGCAGCAGGCAGGACAGTGATGGGTCCCGTTGAAAGGCCAGAGACTGAAAAATAAACACCCAGAGTCCTGAGCAAGATGCGTTTAACCAATAATGATAGGAAAGTACCGGATAGAAGTCATGAGTATGCAAATTGTTCCTGCAGTTGCTAGCTGTATATTGTGAAAACGAATTAGATGTGCTTGCTGTCACCTCCTGTGTCACCTCACCCACATCCTCCCGCAGCCCCACGGCCCTCGGTCTCCCACTGTCCTGGGGCCATTCCAGCCCTTTCCCCGCCAGCTCCCGGCGTGTGTGAGAAAAACGCACAGAGCATCCCTCGCCGAGGCTGTCAAAAATATTTATTTATTTAATTGATAAGAGCAGCTGTCTGTTTGTGGAAATAACAATATATGCTTCAAAATAAGCACCCGTTATTTATCCAATGTTGTATATTATTTTCAGGCAAATAATACCGTTCAAAAGGCTGTCTAAATATGTACTTGGAAGAGTCGCTGTTGCAGGCACCTGGGTGAAGCAATGCACATTTTAAAAGAAACTTTCACAAAGGATGTTTTGTTAGACAAATACTAGTAAAAAGAAGTACCACCAAAAAGCTTAATAAGAATTTACCAACAAATCTGAACAGCACCAGGCAGAGTTCAAGGAGAATATCATTGTTGTGTCACCATATCTTTGCTTTTTTTAAAAAAAAAAAAAAAGAATTACTAATTTTAGCAGCCTGAGACAACTCTTTGTAGACTTGAGACTGGTGCTCTCATGTCAAGCTGCGGCCAGAGTCCCCCTGCACCCCAGGGACTCCCCAGGGAGGACATGGTGGGGGGAGCACCACAAGGTGGCATCACGGGCACATCTTCCCCTTGCTGCCAGTGGGAATTCGGGCATTGTTGGGTGACTCGAGGAGCTGGCAAGGAGTGGAACACCATTCCTCTATCAACAGTTGTCAAATTACTCCCAGATTCCCTAAATCTTGAGACTATTAATGTAACAGCCCTCCATTATCTAGCAGGTTTTTCCAACATAATTACTGTTTCTTTAGCAACACGTTTCCTGGCAGAGATGCACGATCAGAAAACAAGATAACGCATTCATCAGTAAGAAAATAATTTTGGGGGGAGTTCAGAGAAGGGGTTTCTGGTGAGGCTCAAAGTATACACTAACCTCCAAAAATGCAGGCTTTAGCACCCTCTTACAAAAGCCCCTGGTAATTAGTTCACAATTCTGCAGTTTCTAGTTGATAAAGTTAGTTTTTAGGATAGGATAGGACAGGACAGAGTAGAGTAGTGTATTTTGCTATGGCATGAGAAGGAAAAACTAGGTCTCCCACTGCCTCTAAGTGGGATTAATCAATCCCAAAGCCGAACTCCTCCTTCCAAGCCGGCTGCAATTAGCCCATCAGCTTTCGCAAGCAGCCACAGCGGCTTCCACCAAAAATGCTGCATCTTCCCCGCGTCTTCTTACTGCTCAAAAACTCTTCCTACAGAAAAAGCTCTAAAGTATAAACCATTGGATAAATTTTTCAACGGCCGTTATTCATCAAATGTCAGGGCTCATAAAACACTCCCTCAGGTTTTATGGGCATTGCACTACGTCTCCTGTTGCTCAGCTTTACCATTATTGCTATTAAGGGGAAGGAAAAGCAAAGACAGACTAAAGACACATGGGGGTCATGGGGAAAACCCATCCTTATGCTCTGTCTGTGGCCCACGGGCTCCAGGTGGGAGGAGACAGGACCATTGGAGGCAGGATCAAGTCCCACTGTGCCTCCAGCCACTCAGGGCCTTCAGCGGTTTGAAAACCCCATAAATCTACAGTAATTGGTTGGTCTCGTTGGGATGTTGCAAACCTTTAAAGAAAGGGCACTCAAGAGAGGCGAGATTGGATCCTCAAACCAACAGGGTACTGGCATGGATCAAGTCAATCTTAAATGACTGAAAAGAAATCAAGGCCCCGGGTCCTACAGCTGATAATCTTTTTCCACTCCGAGGTCAAGTGTTGTTCCCAAAGGAACAGGCCTGAGTTCCAAAGGACAGTGCAGCTTCTGTGCAGTCACATACCCTTCACTGGGGACAGGTGTGTTCCTCATCCATACCCACCATTGTGGCTTACATCTGCCACCGTGGAATTTATGGTGGCATAAAAAGCCTGAATTTCCAACTGGAGTGTTTCCCCCTGGGACTAAACTATCCAACTGGTGCAATATAAATTTGAGACCATAAAAATCTGCTGCGAGTTTACAACATTTAAGAAATAAAAGGCCATAAAAGCACATTATGTTTGAATAGACGGATAGGTGAAACACTTCTCTGTGGTAAGAAGAGCCCCGAATCCGGGGAGAAGCTGTGCTGTGCTGAGCAGAGAGGAGCAGAGCGAGCTGAAGGTGGCTTTGCCATTGGGCAGTGCCCACGGGCCAAAGTGCATCTCACCGGGAATCTGCCCCCAACCCTAACTGATAATTTCTGGAGTTAAATAACTCTCGGTGATTAAGCATGCTGGACGTTTCTTAAGAGACTGGTGTTTACAGCAAGCCAGTAAGTCCGGACTTCATCACTTCACATACCTGCAAACAACAGGAACAGTTAATAGGCAAAAAATGGAGTGCTGTGGCCATTGCTATGACAAAGCCTCTTTGCAGTTGTATTTTGTGGCTATGAATTTTCCCAACACTCATTCTTCATGTACCTGTTTGCCAAACAGATCTCTTGTTTAAAAGTACAGAGCTTTAAATGTCACCCAGATAACAAACTAATTGCTAACACCTGCAGAAAGCTGCTGTTTTCCTTTGCGATGGGTTCTAGGAACAAGGACCGATGAGCTGGAGGTGGCTCACCATCACCACCAGCACACGCGTGTAACTGGCTGACCCACGTTGCACAGTTGAAACAAACCTTTATCAAGCTTCTCTCATGCTTTGTAATTAATGCATTTCCTTATCTGTCTGTTAAGCACCCAAGAATCAATGATTTCAACAGGAGGAACAACAACCACCTTGAATCCAGTTTTTGAGGCTTCCATGAATCTGAATAAAACAGAACGCAGGCAAACAAGAACTCCTCCAGAAACATCCCCACAATCCCAGACCCTTAACAAAACAGCAGGATAGGGATCAACAGCAGATGATTAATGGTGAGGTTAAGAACAGAGGTTTGAGAGGTCCTGGAAAGCAGGATGACATCCGTACCCCAGCAGGAAGGGGTCTGCAGAGATTTTCCAATCTCCATGTCAGGGGGCAGGAACTAGATGACCTTTAAGGTCCCTTCCAACCCAAACCATTCCATGATTCTATGATTTGGGGAGCCAGAGGCTGTACCCAGACCTCCAGGTCTGATGGTCACCACTGCATTGGTTGCCCAGGAATTTGTCCATTCCCTCACTGCCCTTAAAGTGTTGTCTACAGAGCAGCCCATGCAGCTGAGCCTGCGTTACAGCTCAGCAGCGTGAGAAATACCCTATGGGGAAATAATTGCTTCCTGCCATACCCTGTCCATCAGCTCCTTGGTGGTGTCCCTGGATGCTGTCGCAACCTCCAGCCATGAGCATGGATGAGCCCTTCCCCACTGAGCTGCTCCGGAGGGATTTCAGACCAGCCTTGACTTCCCTCTCCTTGTTCTCCTTTCCAACAGGAGGAACCACTGGGCCACTGTCCCCGTTTAAATCTCAGCCTACAGCCAAGCTTGGCTCTCTGCTGTCCTTCACCACCCAGGTTTCACTTCTCCTGGGTGTGTGGTCACCAGAACCATCCCCGCTGTTACAGAAGTGCCGGCGCTGCTGGCTCATGGGGAAATGGTTTATTTTCCTATGCAGGAAAAATCACTTTTCTCCATAATATTAGCCGGAGCCCATCATTGCAGATGTACAACGAAGGTTATTTTTCTCTCCTGGGCATCACTGTTCATTGTTAAGTGAAATTTCATCAGCCATTTTATTTCACAGTTATTCAGTACCGTAAGAGCCTCCTGCAACACTTAACATTCAGCTGTAATTTTGATTAACCTGAATAATTTTGCATTTGATCTGTGCAGGCATCACAAAAACCAGTTATGTTTTCATTGCAGTAAAAAAAATGATTAGTAGATCACTGACCATTAAGCTGAAGATTTTATAAATATGTATGGCCTATGTATGTATATATGCACATATCTACTATAGGTATACACACACATATATACACATATATGCTCATATATATAATATTAACTAAATACGCATGGTTTATTTGTGTAATACAGAAACATCTTGAAAAGACATGATCGTTTGAGTTCCCACATTTAACGGGTTCCACGTTTGACGAGTTTGCCCCACGTGCTCCTCCCACCACCCCTGCTCCCGGGGGATGCAGCCACTGAGAAGTGGGGTACCTGGTTTCCCTTATCACTTCACCCGATGCTGTCATTCCATGCTGGACCAGTCTGTCTCTTCCTTCTGGTTCCAGGAGATATTTCAGGCAGGAGGAGCAGGGAGAAAAGGACAGGCACCATCTCACACCACTCCAGTGTCCCACAGCAAGGTCCTTCCTCCCCAGCGACACTCTGCTTGGCTGCAGATAGCGCTGTACAGAGGAATAAAGGAGGCAGGACAAAGCATGATTAATGCACCTGCTCTCCAATAATTAGGAATAATTAATCATGGGAACAACCTACCTCAATTGGCTGGGGGTGTTCAAGGCCAGGCTGGATGGGGCTTGGAGCAACCTGGTCTGGCGGGAGGTGTCCCTGCCCAGGGCAGGGGGTGGCACTGGATGGGCTTTAAGGTCCCTTCCAACCCAAACCATTCTGTGATCCCTCTGCCCATCCCAGGGAAAGAGGGAAACATGAAATAAAGCATGTTGTGAGCACACAGAACATACGCGCCTGGTTTTCTTTCCTATTCGAAGAACACTGAATTTTAACTGTGATACCTCACACTTTTACTGGGGAACTGAACGGAAACCGCAGAGGGTACCCCAGCCTTACGGAAGACAGCGTGCCCAGGGGTTCTCTTCAGATCCTCAAGAGACTCTGGTACTATTACTTATGCTTGTTATAGCTCATGCTCGGTGAGTAACACGGAAGATGGATGAAATTGGCCTTCATCAGCCAGCGATTTCAGCTGGTCTGACTCACGGCCCCGCAGCAGCTCCTGCCCATGGTGACTTTTTGCGCTGGTGCAGGATAGGGGAATTTCACAAAAAAAAAAAACCAGAAGCAGAGCTGGAATGAAAGAGAGTTAGGCATGAAAGAGAATGAAAGGTTAATAAATATATTTCAAATTTGTTCCCATTTTTTCCTGGTTTTCAGATTAACGTCACCATTTATTCTTCCTTCTCCACATAATAAAATAGTGGACTTTAAATAACAAGGTAAAATTTCAACTTTCATTTTCTCCCCTTCTTTCATCGTAGTACTAACAGAAATGTGTGGGATAGAGAAGGGGAACAAAAGACAGGGAAGTGACGACTGTAGTGATAAAAAATGCAGCACAAGAAAATCCCTATTTTCACATTAGAAGTTCCAATACAAGGATAATATCTTTCTCTAGGTAAGAAAGAAGTGAGAGAACCATGGGGTTAGTCTAAGGCCTATCTTAGTCTTTAAAGCCCAACAAAACACTTTTATCCTACTCTTCCTGGAGGATGGGGTATAGAGGGTCTCAAAATAATGTATAGATGGGGCATCCAGCATGAGACAAGCATAGCAGCTACCCTGTGCAAGATGGAAGAGCCACAGTTCTGAAGTAAACTCTATATTTTAAGTGACTTTTCTTTAAAAAGAGTTTATATTGCCATGAACTTGAATCCCAGGTTCAGTGATATATTGCAGCTAAACAAGGGCAGGGGTTTCCAAACCTGGTTACAACAAACAAAGCAGCAGTGAAGCAGAAGACCTCTTGCCCTGATGTTGAAATATGTGTGTTAATATATGAAATATTATATATAAAAATTAATTAAAATTATTAATTAATTAATATATAAATAGTTATCTGCATTAATTTGTTCAGTTAAAGCCAAACGGATGCTGTATCCCCAGCGTGGAGAATAAACCTGGGCTATGGTAATTGCATTCTTTGGTTCACTCCAATTTATAATAATTTCTCCTATTTGGAAATTACCCCAAATTTCTCCTTCCCGGTTATTGATAGCAGCGACTGCAGAACTAGAGGAGTCCCGAGAGGCCATTGTACACCACCTCGTTCAAAAATGATAGATGCACTCACCGTGTCTTTTTCTCTGTTGAAATTAAAATTAATACACTGAAAAATGATGTAACAAACTGCTTGGCATAATTGATTTCCTCAGCAGAGTTATCGTTTCATTGCAAATTCACAAGAGGCTGCCATAAACAATACTGGAGAGATTTAAAATGCTCTCTATTAATAGCTCCTTAGATCCCTAGCATATATTCTGAGGGGTATTTAAAAATTCATTATAATAGTGTTGCCATGATGTATAGAAAAACAAACGGGCTCTGGCACCATTGGGGGGCTATGAGTGAGGGGGTCAGACCTGCCCCAGTGCCCGACGTGGGGGTGTCTTGGTTCAGCCCCCTTCCTTGATGCAGGAAGGGGATCTGCCCAGGATGCCCTCAATCCACAGGGGACCACGTGCCGCTCCAGAGTCATCTTCTTCAATTAAGTAGCCAAATTTTGTGGCCCGGCTCCAGGACAGGTTGCACCTGAGCAGCATTTCACATGGCAGCCCCGTTCCTCATGAGCTGAAGCTGCTCGTTAACGCCGAGCTCCTCGTGTCAGCCCATCTGATGAGTTTGCAAAGATTTGTCACCGCGCAAGAAGTAGTTTCTGCTGCTTTACCTTTTGGGAAGGATGCCAGCCTTTCATAGTTAAGGTGCCTCACATCATTACACTGTGAGAAACAACATATGGCACAATGCGCCTAAATGTCGAAAAACAGGCGCTCCACTGAAAGGAAAAGAGAAAGAAAAAAATTAAGGAAGACAGACTCCTCTAAATGATGTGTACGATACCTCAGATGTGGCTGCAAAAGCCTCAGGAGCTGCTGCCAATGCTGAATTTTCTCACTCCTGTACCACGGTGTGCCTGGACCCTGCCGGAGGGTGATGCCCATGGATTTCCCAGGGTAGAATCCAGCCATCCCTGGGCAGAAAGCACCCGGCACCTCTCCTTCCATCAAGCCATGGGGAAGTGCATCCCCCTTTCACATGCTGGAGCCTCAGAGCTGAGAATGAGTGAGCTTTAATGCTTTTATATCCCACCTCATCGACATTTGGTGTCACACTGGGGTCTTTTTACCTCTTTCCAAAGGCAACGTTACCCGAATCGCAGGGGAGGTGCTGCCGGTGCATTGCAGGAAGCTGCATACACCCCCCTCCAGGGAGGATTTCTTATTTTCCTTGGAAAACGTGGCCACATGAGCAATAGATCACAGTCCTCGAGCACACTGATTTTCCAGTTGCAGCTGGAGATGCACTCTCGGGAGTCTTTTTGTGCTTTTGGTATATTTTAATGTAGTTTTTTTTCACCACTCCCGATGGCACAAGGGAATGGTCTTTTCAAGGCTTACACATGCGAGTCTAGCAAAATGCTTTCCTTTACAAAGACATGACAACCTTCCCTGGAAGATATTACATGTTATAAGAGAGCTCTGTGAAAATAGCAGCTCGGTGCTTAGCACAAATCACAGAAGCCAAAGTAGTATTTTAAAAAGCTGGGAAAGGAATGGAAAAGAAAGTCAGAAAACATTATCAGGCCACTGTACCAAGCTGTGGTGCCCAAATACATTGAAGAGGGCATTAGAGCCTGGTCACTGTCCCTCAACTGCAAAAAGATAGAGCCCCAGGGCATGCCCAGAAGTACAGGACACCTTTTACACCCGACAGCAAACAGACGGTGCCTAAACCCTGAGCCTGGTTCTGGACACGCTCCTGCAGGCTGGGTGCCCTGGGGCTTTGGGGACCACTCGAACCCATCAGTGTCCCCTCCCTGTCTTCACCCAGGGTTTGGCAAGGTCAGTCGGTGGACAGACATCCGTGCCACGATGTCCTGGAGTCGGACACATCACATGAGTTTTGCTGTTGACTTTAGTGGTAGCATGACAATAAGGAAGGTTTGATCTATCTTCTGGGGGCTGAATCTAAGCCTTTTCCTTAAAGAAGAAATATCAAGCCAGAGGGATGATTTATAATACTAAATGCACTGATATTATCCTGCCCAAAGCGATATCCTACAGAGAAAGAGGACAACTGATGGCAATCATTTGTTCATGTGTCACTGGGCATTAGAAACAAGTCAGCATTAAAAATAAATCCAATTCATTTGCTCTGGGCTTATCTTTGAAAAATATGTTCATCCATCCATGATTTAAGTACATTTGAGATCAGCCAGAGGAAGTCAACGACTTTGTAGTCTGCAGTATAATGTATAGTAAAACTTCAAATTACTAGTTGCCAAGAAAGCGGTAGCTGAAGTTGTACATTGCATATGCTCCTCCGTGACACGCAGCAGTAAAATTAACCAAGGAAATCAATTCTGCACGTAAAGGACAAGGCATTGTTAACAACAACTGGGGAGTGCCTGGAGAGCAGGCAGGAGTGGGAGCAAGAGACACAGACCCTGTCCCACCACGAGGAAGACTGCAGAGGGATGCAAAAAAATAATAATAAATAAATTTTTTAAAAAAATACTAAAAGCCAAGACAAGCAGCCCAGCTGAAGAGAAGCCATGGCTCGGATGTGCTGCTGGCTGCATTGCCTCATCTCTCCAAGGCTTTGTTTAACTAAAGTTCTAATATAAGCACGTTAATAGAAATCTTACAGAACTTATAAAAGCGGCAGCCTGCAAAAAGAGGTCGACAGAGATGAAGGAACCAGGCACCATTTCCAGCAACGTTCCCTCTCTCGAAGGGAGAGCCCCAGAGCCAGGGTTGGACAGTTGGGTGTGCAAGGACAGAGAAGCACGGCCAACCCAGGACCACTATGTTGACCTCAGAGACCTGGATAACTGTGGGCAGGGCAATGCAGGGGACTGCTGGCAAAAAGCAAATATTTTTGTGCTGTGTTCAACTATTTCCAGAAGGATTTAATCCTAGTGAAAGAGATTTTGTATGATGCTGGATCCTCAGTCAAACACTCAGCGCCAACACTGCTGATGAGTAATGGGAAACCAGGGACGATCACATACTGCATAGGTCAGTGTTGGAAGGGGTGTCCGTGTAAATCACCCTTTCATTCCATCTGATTAATTTGTTATTTACTCTTGCACTGCAGAGAAGCAGTACACCTTCCCAGACTGAGCATTTCCACTGGAAAGAAGCATTGCACATTCCCGTACTGGCTGTGCCAGGCCACCACCAGCACTGCTTCAAAGGCACAGGGTGAGAAAAATTAAAAAATTAATACTTTTCTGTGGATTTGAGGTTTTCTTTTAAAAAGGAATCAGCAAAAATGCCTCTCTCTCCACTCCTCTATGTTTTATTCATACCCACACCTTCTACAGAGCCCCAGGAGCCAGCAGTGTGCCCCGGTGGGAACATGGCCAAGCTCAATACCACCAGCCTGGGGAGGCACCAGCAGATTGCCTGGTGGCTCTCACACAGAATCACAGAATGATCTGGGGTTGGAAGGGACCTCTGGAGATCATCTAGTCCAAGCCCCTGCCAAAGCAGGTCCACCTAGAGCAGGTTGCACAGGAACATGTCCAGGGGGGGTTTGAATGTCTCCAGAGAAGGAGACTCCACCACCTCTCTGGGCAGCCTCTTCCAGGGCTCTGCCACCCTCACAGGAAAGAAGTTCCTCCTCATGTTTAGGTGGAACTTCTTCAAGTTTGTGCCCATTTCTTCTTGTCCTGTCACTGGGCACCACTGAAAAAAGACTGGCCCCATCCTCTTGACACCCACCCTTGAAGTATTTCTAGGTGTTGATCAGATCCCCCCTCAGTCTTCTCTTCTCTAGACTAAAAAGACCCAAGATCCTCACAGAGCACGTTTTGCTGTAAGAAAGGACTGAAAACAGACAAAGGTTCACAAGGAAAGGAGAGTGTCCTCTTGCAGCCCTCCCCAGTCCTCGCTGACGTTACCCAGCCTTGTCCCTCTGCAACTGGCAGTGTGGAGGTGACACACTGGGGCGCTCAGCAGACAGCTCTCACAGCCAGGGCTCGTTACAGCAACCAATCTAGGACTTTCTAACGGAAAAAAATGAAGCACCCTTGATTACAGTCTAATCACACACCGGTTCCTCTCCAGCCAGCTCTTGAAAACGCTTTCCCCTGGAGCTGATCAATGAGCGACAGATTTTGCCGTCCAGCTGTAGCAACTCAGATATAAGAGAGGAGACGCTGGAGATAAATAAATCAAGTTTTCCAAAGCCCATTACAAAAGGATGAGGAAGCCATGGCACCCGATCTCAGCCTGAGAAGCACGCTGGCTAATGAAGTTACATTGATTAATCTGATTAAATATTTCATTAGGCTAGTAATGGTAAATTACCAGCTTCTTATAGCAATTCCACCTTGAGTATAACATAGCCCACAGGCTGGTTCCCAGCACAGCCAGACTGTGATGAGATTTTAACTCCTATTTATTTATGGGATAGTGAGTGGGATGCCTACCAGGAGAGCTGGAATAAATGGAAGCAGGAGAACAATTAATTCTCCTCTGAGCCATTCCTTTTTTGAATAAATACTATTTATGTCACCAAAAAAAAAAAAAATTATAAATTAAAAGAAAACATAGAATTTGGGGCCAGTTTGGGCCACTCTGGGTCATTCCAGAGCTATGGAGTCCTTATGTCATGAGAGGATACTGAATGAAAGGCCAAGCAAAAGAGACAGGCAAGAAGCACAGCTTTTAGACTGTCTTTTTGAAGGACGAACGAGGCTTACAACATGTCAAACTGACGATGCGGCAGATGAAGTCCTTTTTCATCTGTCAATACATCATCCTTCCTGCAGATTCCTTGATAGCAGCCATGCGGACAGAAGAGCCCTGTCGCTTCTCCTGTCCATGAGTCCTGCTCCTAGAGCTGGGAATTGGAAGGGACATCACTCTGGGGGAGACGCCTCCGTCTCCAGCTGTGCATGGACCTTCCATCCCACTGAGCCACAGGGGAGAGCACAGAAATGCTTCTCTGATACCCTCTCACATCAAGCCCTGGGGGATGTGAGACTTTTTTGAAGGCATTGAAGCCAATCTTTACCTTCTTCTGAAGGGGCACAGGCAAAGCCGCCGAGGTGTGTTAGTATTGACTCTCCAGATGCTTGGAGACATTGTTCTGCATTGATCCCAGTGGCATTCATCTTAATTTGGATAATTGGTTTATTGGTCTCGGAGCACCATGGCTCTTTTCCTTTCTCACAAGCATTCAAACAAGAAACAGAGCACGTACAGAACAGCCTATAAATGACAAAAATACCAAAATAACCTGGCAAGTTACATACATCTTTTGGACATTTTGCTGCACAGACGTGCAAATGCAGCTGTTAGAGTTTGCCTGGGAGGAAGAGTTGGATGCCTGGGCACCCACAGCAGTTGACTCCTGTCATGTCTGGTCTTACTCAAGAGGCAGCTCTAAGCTGTATATAGCGGGACTGATGGGAAGCTTGCATCGTGCCTCTTATGCATGGACCAGCAGAAAACGTGAGGTCCAGAGGAAGACTCATTCTTGCTGGAGAATCTCTCCTGGCCACCAGAAGGAGGGGAGACGGTTGTAATTGTCATGGACAGGAAATAGTTCTTTGCTTCAACCCAAAGTTTTAGATGACTCCTTGTATACCAGAAGCGGATAAAAGTCTCCATGTACAATTGTGGAGGGTAGCCAAGTTGACTACTAAATGCAGGCAGAATAGGAATTTTAAGGTAAAAGATTAAATTAGACTAGAGACCCCCAGAAGGCAAGAGGGGAGGGCTGAACATCTCTGCCAGGTGCAGAAAGATGCCCCCTACATGTATCTCCATCTGTTTCGAGGGAGTTTGGCCGGTTTTGGACCATGGGGTAAGACACATGAGAAGCAGCTGACTCTAGTAGCCCCCAGCTTTTCTCCTTTGCTTCTCCAGGCGTCTTGCCAGAGGCTTTCCCACCACAGACCAATGCCCCTGACTGTCTCTGTCCTCTCTGTTCATCAAGATTTCACAGTGATTTTTTTGCTAGCATGACACACAAGCGAAACTTTCCCAAAAAACATGCAGCTTGCTTTAACTGAAAGACCCACTGTGTCATGCAAACACACCCTACCCCCACATTGAATCTAGACCCCCCCCTCTTCCTGAAACCTCTTTTTGATGGTATGTCTAGACCAGCTGCCCCCACTCGACCAATCTTCATTTCATTTTTATTTCAAGAAATAGTATGGTTGAAAATTTTTTCTACCACACAGTTTTAATGGAATTAATCCTTTTGCAGATTACTCTTTCAAGTGTGCATTCAACGCTAATCAAAAAGGGAACCGGCATGAACATAAAACAAAGTAAAATGATTTAAAGTCGAGTTACTCATTATTCAATAGCAATTACTCCCTTAAAGTTTAGTGTGATAAGAACGCTGGTGAGAAAGGAAATTTTAGTGACTTTTGTTCCCATCTGGAAAGGTCAGAGTGAGCTGGCCTTTGGGAAAGGTCAGCATGGGCCCAGGGGCTACCCAAAACACTGGGATATGAGCAGGCAGGCAGATTCTGAGGGCTGTGACGAGTGACAGAATGATTTATGGCCTGTTGCTTCCCTCAGCATCACACATCAGAGAGTTGGCCTTGATAGAAAATAACCCAACCCAAATAAAGGCCATTTCCTGGCAGCCAGCTCCATCCCCACCAGTGGAGGGGCAGCAGGCTGGACAAAGAGGAGGGAGACAGGTCAGACCCTACGGTGGGACACTGCCTTGCCCAGGTCAACTTGTAGCCCATGTCCCATTGCTCGTAACTTCAGCGACTGGCACATCCCTACCAAAGAAACTGTGAGCTGAGATGGTGCTATAGTTCCAGGAGAGCCACAAAACTCCCCATTCCAGAAGTTGTGTGCAGGAGAAGACAGCCATGCCATGCAGAGGAATGCTGTCACCATCAAACCACGTTGTGACAGATCATATCATCATCATAGAATCACAGAATGGTTTGGGTTGGAAGGGACCTTAAAGACCATCCGGTGCCAACCCCTGCCCTGGGCAGGGACACCTCCCACCAGACCAGGTTGCTCCAAGCCCCTGTCCAACCTGGCCTTGAACCCCTCCAGGGATGGGGCAGCCACAGCTTCTCTGGGCAGCCTGGGCCAGGGTCTCACCACCCTCACAGCAAAGAATTTCTTCCCCAGATCTCATCTCAATCTCCCCTCTTTCAGTTTAAAACCGTTCACCCTTGTCCTATGGCTCACCTCCCCAATACAGGGTCCCTCCCCATCTCTCCTGCAGGCCCACTTTAGGTATTAGAAGGCTGCTATAAGATCTCTCTGGTGCCTTCTCTTCTCCAGGCTGAACACCCCACCTCTCTCAGCCTGTCCTCATAGGAGAGATGCTCCAGCCCTTTGATCATTTTTGTTGCCCTCCACTAGACTCCTTCCAACAGGTCCATGTTCTTTGTGTCTGCTCAGGAGACAGTGGCCACTCAGTCAATTCAGCCAAGGAAATGAAACACCCCCCTTCAAGCTTCCCAGCACTTTGCCAAGGTCCGTTGCTGTACATTGGGTCTTTTGCACCTCTGGTGCCTCTGTGATCTGACACAATTGAGCAGCCACAGCCTGTCCAGCACAGTTTTACCTTGGTTTCATTCCTGCTCTCCAAAGCGGACCATAATGATCTGTGTGATAAGGTAATAGGCACTTGTGGGACATCCTAATGGATGCTATAGGCACATTGCCAAGTTAGCGTAAAATGCGAGTCCTCATTTCTTTTGACTGGGTGTTAAACTGACTGGGAAAGGTCAATTGGAGATAAGAGATTGCTAATAATGCATAGCTCTCATCTGGTACTTATTATTTCATATATAGAGCTCAAATTGCTTTGCAAAGGTGACCAAGCATTATTTCTTAACCTTTCCATGTGCTAGAGAGCCCATTTCCCTCCTGCAGGTTACTGAAGATGATCTGAGCAGTGATTAAGATAGCCGTATCGTGAAAAAGCATTTCAATATTACTGATGCTTGGAGAGCCAGACAGGAGCTTGCATTAGAAGAGGTAAAGAAATGAAAACCATAAGTGTTCCATTACAGACACTGGAAAATAGAGCTTCGGACACACATGAAGGTCCAAAGGTTCGAACCTATCCATAGTGCAGGAGTTCAGAGCCGAGAGCCTGACGCTACCGCATCCGTGTATCGCTGAAAACACTGAGGGCAAGCAGTGCTGGGAGAAAAGTGGTGAAGGTGGAGCCAAGACAGCTCTCCTCGATTTTTCTGAGTACAAAGACACAAATCCAGTAGGCTTTTGGAAATGTGGACCTCTGTAACCTGCTCTGAGCATCCCTCAGTATCAGAAAATTATTGCCCAGGTCCTGACCACATACCAGGCACCTGGCCCAGTGACACCGTCCCCACCAGCTGCAGTTGTGAGCCATGAAATGCCTCTGCTTGTGGATCTGTTCCTTGGGCAGGGGTGAGAGGAGGTTAAACAGCAGTGGGAGTAGGGGGACCACAAAGAAGAAATATTCATGGCATCAGTCTGCCGGGAGAGGAGATGATGGGGAGGAGCAAGAAGTGGGTTTCACTGAGAAGATGCACCTCACGCTCCTGAGGGCACAAAGGGAAGGAGATGAACAGAGGTCACTGAAGGCCTAGATCATGGCTTAAATTTACATATCCATCCCTCAAGTGAGTAACATCCATATGCATGACAGTTCCTGAAGACACTGAGCTGTTTTGCTGTCTCCTCTCACCATTGCAGACTTCATTCGGGGAAGGTACAGCTCGACCTCGTCCTGCCCTCACCCCCGGCACCCTGCTCTGGCCACCGGCTGGGGTGGCATCACCACATGAACTGGCCATACGAATCATCTGACTTTTAACCCCAGCTAGTGCACGTCAGCCAAAGCAGGAAAGACAGCATTCAACCATCTCCAGCACTATTCACGGCTCCATGGGTCAACGCCGCCTCCGTGAGCAAAGGACAAACCTGCCAGGGTTGCGGTGGTGCTGGTCCCCGTGGCCAGCGTGGCTCGGGGCTCTTAAAAAGCTGGGGATGCCCCTCTCGGCACTGCCTCCCTCCCCCTGCTGCGATACTGGTCCCAGCACGGCACAGAACCTGGCGTCGGGGTCCTGCATTTTGCTGCAAACTGCGGTAAATGAGAAGTTTCCCCAGAGGGAAAGCAGGATGTGCTGCTTAAAGATTCAGGAGTGACCCAGCTGCAGCCTGTGACCTCCCACCACCTGGGAAAGCATCCAGAGATGCTTTCTCTCTCCAGAGAGTCCCTCAGAGACCAATAGGCCAGAGAGATGTGGTGTTACCTTCCAGCTCCCCATCTTCCCTGCGCTCCCTGCTTTAACCGCGCCGGGCTGCATGGGTGCTCTCCATGGGTGAAGCCAAATTAAGATTTTCGAAAGGGAGCATACTTCTGCTTTATTTCCCCCCTCTACCTTCCCCAAACCCACTTTCCCTTCATTTTGGTTGCTTCCCCCCACCTTATTTCTTCCCATTTGACTCCCTGTATGACTCTCCCACTGCCATGCTCTGGCTCTAATCACAACCTGAGCCATTTTGACCCACCAGCCCAGCGCTGGGGTTTTGCTAGGTCGGTTTTCTGTGGCTGTTGCATCCCAGAGAGCTTCAAAGCGACCCACCGAGACACGCCGCCTGCCTCCAGCAGCACACTCATGTCTGTGCCCTTCACCACACATCACACACACGGTTTGGATTCTTCCTAACCAAGTCCACCTCTTTTATTCATACTTTGAAGACAAAGCCTGACTCGATTTTCTTTAAAACATGGGTTTTCTTTACCCCCAGCAGCACACTCATATCTGTGCCCTTCACCACACATCACACACACGGTTTGGATTCTTCCTAACCAAGTCCACCTCTTTTATTCATACTTTGAAGACAAAGCCTGACTCGATTTTCTTTAAAACATGGGTTTTCTTTACCCCCACCATCAACTCAGGCCACAATCTTTTGTGAAAAGCTGCAGTAGGTGAAGGGAAGAGGAGCGGAGAATGTCCATGAAGAACAGCACCCAAGTGCACAGTGCAGGAGGCACAAGGGAGATGGGGACCAGCCTTGAGAGGTCCATCCTTGGGTACCCCCCTTGCATGTCTCTGGCAGAGCAGAGCAGAGTGATACCCACCCAAGGCGAGGACATACCAACCCTTTCCCCAGATGCACCCTGCTTTGAGGACATGGTTCCTGGACCCACTACTACTCCACTCGCTGGAGGGACATCTGGCACTGCTGGCACCCAAGGCAGGGGTGACCACCCGCCTTGGTCCCCAAGGAGACTGTCCCTCCATGTGCTGGCCACCAAAGAGGCCACTACAAGAACCACACAAAGAAGTAGCACCGAGTAAGGAAAACCTGGGTACCACCAAAGCTCCAGGAGACCCAGCCTGGAGGACAGGGGTGGAAATAAGGCTCCCCACCACACCAGCATGACCACCTGCAAGGGACATCCTGGTTTAGGTGCTACAACCTCCAAAGTTCTGGGCTCCAGCAGAAAAGAGCCAGGTCCCTGCAGCAATCTGAAACTGCTAACCTCTTCCAGTAACTCAGGGGTGCCTTCAGAGCAGGTACGGACACTGGTCAAAGAAGAGTTGCAACACACAGAACGAGATGAGCTGCAAAAGGAAATAGTTTTGGGGCAGCCAAACTGGGGCAACTGGTTTTCCATGGGGAAACCAGTCTGTACGCGCACGACTCCAATAGTAGTAGCGATCGCAGCGTCTTTGTAAGCAACTCTGTTAACACAGAGACAGTTTAGCTTTAGAAATGTGGAGTCTTTTCACCTAACGCACTGAATAGGAAAATAATTTGTCACAGAAATTAGATTTTCACATGCAGCAATACAGACAGCTATTAGAATATACTTAAATGCAAAACAATCACTTCGAAGATTTAAATAAAGCTGACAGTAGTGAGCAAAATACATTTTACACAGGCCGTTATTATGCTCCGAGTAGCCTGCAATTGCTTTGTTTTCAAGTCTGTTACACAAAAAAGGGGATGGTTTTTTCCCTTGGAAAATGTTCCTAAGGTGTCGTTGCTGGAGCTACCCTTCATAAGATGACTCAAAGCATCAGGTTAAACTCGAGAGCACAAAACTTCAAGTTCTCAGAGTGTCAAAAACATGCAAAATGTGAACAAAATTGTTGTTGTAGCACCACTTTTTCCTGCTCCAAAGTTTTGTGCTGAAGGGTTATCCAGCTACGTGGTCTCCAGCTTTCCCTTAAGATTAATGTCCTGTTGAGGTCTGAGCGCTATAAGCTGCTTTTCAGGGCTTTAAGATTTCTGACAGAAGCCCTCAACATGAGGCAAGGCCAACACCAGTCTAGAAGAACTGCAGTGGGTTCCCCATGGCCATCACTGAGGACAGGACAGAGCTGGGTGGTCCCCAAGGGATGCAGGACCCCCTGCCCCAAGGGAGGGCAGGGAACGCTCCTGGGATCCCCATGCAACAAGGATGGGTGAAAAAATGACACAAGGTGTGGATCCTCCAAAAACTCAAATTTTGTGGCTTCAAGCCATAAAATTTGGAATAAAGTTTTCAATTGCCAGAGGAACGAGTCTCTGAAAGAGCCTTCCCAGCAGGAAAGCTGCAGGTGAAACCATGTCAGGTGGTGGGTGACAGGCACGCGGAGCATCACCAGCTTCAATGGGTGGAAACTGGGTCCATTTTCCAGGCCAAAGGTCCCAGGAGAAGCAATTTTAAGTCGTGAACAAGTGGTCCTCATGCTAATTATTTCAAAGAGCATATGAAGGTGCCAGACCCCTATGAGGAGTGGGCTCTGCTTACTCCCACCGGTGACTGGCTCCAGGAGGGGAGTCCCTGGGATGCACCTGTGCCCTCCCTGAGGCCACGCTCTCCTCCATCAGGAATGCTGTGGATCATGTGCCATCAGGATCAGTTTTATACTGCAGAAGCACTACCTTTTTACTGCCACGGAAATCGAGCTGGCAGCATGAGGAAGAAAACCCACAGCATTAGCTGCTAGAAAGGCTTTTGCATGCCTTATTTTGTGTCAATCTTTTTTTATTATGGATAATCCTTAGAGGGCCGCAGAACCAGTCACATAACAGAAATATATTCATAAATCATCAATTCATCAGCTGACAGGGAGAAAGGGAAAAAAAAAAAGCATCCATCTATTTGTGAACATTATTCAAACCAGCATGAGTGGGGACAGGGGATGTCAGGGCTGCCACAGAGGAGCCATGCCACGGTCCCCAGCCCCTCTTCCCTCCTGCCCAGAGCCCTGGGTACCACGGGGGCTGCACTGCTGTGAACAAACAGAGCACAATGAGCACTTTGGTTTTCACTAATTGAAGTTTAGCTTGGTCATACGCAGCCTGTCCAGCCTACTTTTCTGCCAATTCCCAGTTTTGCCCCTGCCTTCTTTGCCATGTACTGGGAATGCTCCTGCAGGTCGGGGTTCCTGGGTGTCTCAAGGGACCATGCTACCCCACGGAGAGGCTCCAAATCAAGCGCAATCCCCGTGATTGAACATTTCTGATCAAAGAAGCAGCGCTGCAGACAAGGGCTGACGCACCATCTACCTGTGCTATCCCTGCCAGCCTCGGGGCAGAGCCCCGTGCCCTCCTCTGTGCCCTCCTCTGGGTCCTCCTCAGCTGAGCAGAGAAGTTATCAGCAGGAAAAGCCATTGGCACAGTGTGTGCACAGAGGGTAGGATCTAGCAGCAAGGGGAATGTCACATAGGACAGAGGACAAGAGGTAACGGGCACAAACTTGAACATAAGAAGCTCCATCTAAACATGAGGAGGAACTTCTTTCCTGTGAGGGTGGCAGAGCCCTGGAAGAGGCTGCCCAGAGAGGTGGTGGAGTCTCCTTCTCTGGAGACATTCAAACCCACCTGGACACGTTCCTGTGCAACCTGCTCTGGGTGGACCTGCTTTGGCAGGGGGCTTGGACTAGATGATCTCCAGAGGTCCCTTCCAACCCCAAATCATTCTGTGGTTCTGTGACAGAGCCCTAGAACATGGTGGCATACGGGGTGTTCCCTCACTCGCTTTTACTCCTTCCCAGGAAGGAAGTTATTTGTAAACTCAAGTTTAACAGCCCCCTTGGCTACTGAAACCCACATTAAAGCAGTTCAGTTTGATGTTCCAGATTATTTCAGAGTGGACAAAAGCCTGTAGAGTCGGTACCAACCTCCACTTCTGGTTTGAAGCCCAGGGATCAGAACAGATGAAAGTGGGGAGCAAGGCTGCCTGGACACCATCCTCTCTGCAGGAAGGGACACTCTTCCCTTTGTTTCCCACGTGCTGATTTTTGGTCCACAGCAAATTGTCGGGTTTTGCACCAAAAGAGCTGACAGTGGCTGCAAGGGGAAAGAGGACCAGTGACGGTGCTGGTCCCTGCTGGGGACCATCAGTGGGGACACAGACACCCAGACAGCACCTCATTTCTCCCAGCAAAGCGTAGGCTCCTCCCAAACATCACAAATGTCCATTGTTAAAAAAGGCCAAATGCAAAGAATTGGAGAACCAGGCTGACTGTCTTTGAAAAGGAGAAATCACAGGTGTGAATCAAGTTTTAAATGAATAATACACACGGTGATTGCATTTCCATGGATGTCGCGTGTTTAAAAGGGAAGACAGCAACAGCTTTTATGGGGGCCCGGGACTATTTCTAGCTCTCTGTCACTATTTCTGTGGTCCTATAATTCACTGTGCCTCTCCGCAATGCCACCACTAGCTCTGGCCTTGCTGCTTCAGAAGACGTGTGCCACCTGCCTCTAGCTTTATTTTCACTGTAAAATTCCAGGAGTTTAGGCAATCACTATGAAAATCTTCCCCCCCCTCCCCACCCAGCGCTGCCACATCCAAAGCAGTTGGAGCAGATGCCTTGTCAAGGTTGAATTCTCCAAAAGCAGCTGCTTACAGTCTGAGACATCACTTTGGAAGAAAAGCTGTCATTAGCAAGACACTCGCAAAGCCCTCTCCTCTTTCATTTTGTGCATGTAGGCGTTGAGGATGGTGGGGGCAAAGGGGTTGGAGGAGACCTTCCTTTCCCAGCGTCACATATTTGTTTTGCTTTCTCAAAAGAGGAATAAAAAGAACTGCACTTCCAAAAAAGCCTGCCAAAAGCTCATTACAGTAATTACACTACTCTTGACAGAGACTGAAGCTGGCTGCTTCCAAGCAAGCCACGTATCATACATTTTGCAACAGTAATCTGCTAAGAGGTTTATTTCTCATCCCAGATAATGATTTCTAATGCACAGCCTCAGAACGGGTAGCCCTCGTAATTATAAAGCCATCATAAAGTCTCCAGCTTACCCTGGCTGCACACTGACCTGCACCCACATGAGGTGGCCGTAGCTCTTGGCTATCTCACACGACGTCTCCCTGGGGAGCTCTGCAAGCTGGTGGCACTGAGTATCACGGCTTTCCTCTGGTTTAAATGTCCCCTCATCACACAAAGCAGCACCAGGAGACACAGCCTTTTCCTCCCCCTGCCACAGCCTTTGGGAGGCTGAGCTAGATCCCGTTACTCATCCACAGCACCTGAAGGTGGGGGGAAATCCCAAAATTAGAAGAAAATTAGAAAATCTGGTACAGCTGAGTGTTGAAGAGCATCCATGGGGCAGGCCTCCATCACTGTGACTGCAGGGTGACCTCCAGCATCTTCCAGGGATGGACAGGAGGGCAGCCTGAGAAGGCATGTGGGAAGAGACGTGGAAAATTTTAGCCCCACTTTTTACCTCTGTCCCTTAGAGCCTTCCAAGCAATATTTCCGTCCAGCTCTCACAGGCATTAAAGAGCTATTATTATAGTAATCTTTGGCTTCACCACTCCTTGGCACTGGTGATGCCCCACCTCGAGTGCTGGGTCCAGTTTTGGGCCCCTTCCCACAAAAAAGACATTGAGGTGCTGGAGCGTGTCCAGAGAAGGGCAATGGAGCTGGTGAGGGGTCTGGAGAATACGTCTTATGAGGAGCGGCTGAGGGAGCTGGGGGTGTTCAGCCTGGAGAAAAGGAGGCTGAGGGGAGACCTTCTCGCTCTCTGCAACTCCCTGAAAGGAGGGTGTAGCCAGGGGGGGTCGGTCTCTTCTCCCAAGTCACAGGGGATGGGACAAGAGGAAATGGCCTCAAGTTGCGCCAGGGGAGGTTTAAGATGCTTTCCTCTCTCTGGGTCACAGAAGGGATTTTCAAAGCGTGGCACAACCTACAACAAACGCTGTCACCACAATCCAGGTCACCAATGTCCTTGAGATATTGGGAGATGAAAGTGTTTCCTTTCCCTTTCCATTTCACAATTCAGCCAGCCCCTGTGGCAATCGATTCTTTAGAAAAGAGTTTTTAACTTGCAAACCAATTTACTGTGTTTTAATAACCATGAGTTTCCGGTGATTGGAAGCCTGCTGCTGTTGGGAGAGAGAACAGCAGTAAATGCCATCCAGATAAGCTATTTATAAATGGCACACTTCAATTAAAAAAAAATAAAATTAATATTACAATAATTTCATTTACAGCAGGTGGTGCTACAATTTTTCTCTGCCGAAAATGAGATGCACCTGTGCAGCAGCAGAGGCAGGAGCAAAGTGCCTTGGCAGGGCAGACCTCACCACCACTAATCGCGGTTCTCCTCAGACCACAAAAGGTTAATGACAGCCAAAAATAGCAAGAGCAAAATATGTACAGCGCATTATCAAGGTGGAGCATTCATGTCAATTTTTAATAACTAGAATAAAAAATAAAGCCAATGTTGACAGTCTTGATTGGAGGAAGCTGTGCCATCGCGGAGGACCTCACCTGGGCACAGCCTTCCTCCTGCAGCATCGCCTTTGCTTGTCTCCCTGGGAACAAACCCCTTCCCCTCCTGCTCAGCTGGGTGGAAGTCAGCCCCTCAGCAGCAGCATTGGCCTCTTTGATGACAAGGTAGACCCAGCTCTCCTCCAGAAGCTGGTACTGATGCCCAGGGTGGGGCTGGGAGGGCACAAGGCTCTCCAAGGGTGACCTTGCACCAGAGCATGGGTGCCTGTCCGTCCCACCTTGTGGGCAAATTGCTCACCAAAAATGTTATGCCATCGCTCTTATCTTCAAGTCCTTCACCCCAACAGCTCTCTCCAGGAGAGAAGGAATTGGGAAGGAATCGCTGCGGCAGGACATGGGGATGCTTCCATCTGCTGAAGATGCAGCTGCCTGGAGGGGACCACCAGGAAACCCTGTCACCACACTTCCCTTAACCTGGAGCAGTTTTTAGACTAGTTTTGGGGTGGACAGAGTGCTGGCCTTCCACTGTCACCTCCCCCTGGGTCTATGCAGGGTGTCAAGCCCACCTGAGGACAAGGCAGATCTGGTCATGCGATGGCATTTTCAAATTTTTAAGCTTTTTTTTCTTCTCCTTTCCAGATTAGCAGAAAGTGATCTGAATGCCAGAAAACCCAGCCCAGGAGGGATCCGAGTTTCAAACTTCACTGCATCGCAGAGGGAAAGTACATGCTCAGTGCAACTTCTATCACATATTTAGTAGGGAACTGTCTCCTTGCACGCACCCACAGCTCCTCAAAACGCTGGGAGAGAGGAGGGAAGACAGAGAAAATGCTACCACCAAGTGGAGGTAGTTGTGCAGGTGAAGCCATGGCAGCAGGGGAAGGCAGAGCAACACAGACAGCTCCTGTAAATCCCTCTAACAGCTGCCTGTGATTTATTCAGGAGCAAGAGCACATCATTATATTTTCTGGTTATCTTCAATATGGAAAAAAAAGGGTTCTCTTCAGGGGATTTCCCTCTCTGACTTGCTGATATTCATACACTGGGCAGCGCTATACCGAGGCTCAGGATTACAGGCAGAGGCACTATGCATGCATGTCCGTACAGGGAGGATGGATGGATTTATGGAACAGTTGGTATGAAGGAGCATTTGTCTGCCTGCCGCAAGGTGTTTTCCTCGGTTAGTTTGCCAGATGTCAACTTGCTGCTTCAGTGTTCTGGCACCTCTGCCTGGACATTTTCAATACAAGAAGTATTACGTGTTATTTTGCGAGGAGAGAGCTGGCTTTCCCATTGCAGAGTGGGTAAGCAAGCAGAAACCTCCCACAGCAGCAGAAACCCAGCAGAGGAGCACAGCCCTGGGGTCCTGCTGGAGCCTCCAAGCCCACAGAGGAGGTTCCTAACTCATAGTCAGGAGGTGAATTTGTTTTTCAAAGCCCACCCTTAATTTGAGCACTCACAGGTTTAATCACAGATCCTTTCAAATATTTTTTTTATTTCCTAGGTTGTCCAATACAGATGGATTCAATAGGTTGCAACCTAAAAATGACATCATTATTCTTCAAATTAGAGATTAGAGGAGCCTGGACTGTGTGGATGATTGAAAACAATAGTGCTTGGGTTATTGGTTATTTTTTTTTTCCATTGTGAGTTTTCTTCCCCCTCAAGCATTTCATACAGTCCTAAGGAGCAATACTGGCTGCAGCAGCAATGTTTGAGAGCCACCTCCCTGCGGGCAGCAGATCCCCACAGCCGAGCCAGAGCAGCAGAGAAGGCAGAGTGCCCCAAAGTAGTTCGATAAATTGATCAGGGAGTTCATCACTGAACTGCCGCTGTGAAGCAGCACCAATTCTGAGAAAAAAAATAATAAAATAGGTTACATGCTGGATATTGCAAGCCAGAGTTTTCAAAGACCTCATCTGCCACTTCGGCAATTAAATGAGCTGCTGAGATTTTTTCAAAACAAACCTATTCTGCATCACTAATGACTGTACCAGATAAACACTTTTAGGCAGTTTTCCAACCTGTTTTATCAAGCATTGCTCTAAAACCCGGGAAGGCTGGGGTGTGACCAAAGACCCAGATCTAAGGAGGGAGGAACCATGAGGGTCTGCAGAGAAGAAAGGCACCAAAGGCTGCCAGGCTGGAAGAGCTCCAAAGCCCAGCCAGATGACAGGCAGCCACCAGCAGTGGACAGGAGATGTGCTGGAGTTTGGAGGTGAAGAGGATGGAGAAGGGGCAGCAGCAAAGGGGGTTGTTGGCATCCAAGCCAACTAACACTCTTTGGGAGCTGTGGGACCCATCTGGAGCGGGGCAGGAGGAGATGGGGGGAGAGGAGGGAGCCTGGGCTCCCCATGGGGCTCCTCCTGCAGCTCCTTCCCTGCAAAGGTCTCCGGATTTCTCTCTACCTAAGTAATTCTGACAAAATGTCTGTCACCATGGCAACAAGGGAAAACAAATTGATTCGAGAGGTGTCTGATATTCGTAATGCATAGAAATTATTGCTGCTATGGCAACGCAATTTACAAATGAATTGGAATATTTAGGAAACAATTAGCAATCGAAGCTACGCAGAAGGGTGGTGAGTCTCAGCCGGCTCTGAGCATCACCTGCCCTGTGGAGGCTTGTCACCTGCCTGTCTCCAAAGCACTCGGACACCGAGCTCCAAGTGTTTTCAACTCAGTGGCCTTCTCAGAATGGGTGACTCAGGAATTTGTCATGGGCCTTAAAGGAAAACACCAAAGAACGCAGGCTGCAGTGACATGATGCTGGTGGCAGCTTTGCCACCCAGGCACGATCCCCTCGGGGGTTACCACCCACCCAGGTGTTCCAACTTGGGCAAAACCTACTTTGTTCTTCAGCTGGAGCAGCAAAACATCGTGGCTAGAGGGGACCAAAGGAATGACGTGAACCGTACCCCAGCCATCCCTCCCCAGGCGAGCAGTGCAGAAGAGCCTGTTGGAGCAGCGATGCAGCACCTCCATCCCTTGGAAGAAATTCTTTGCTGTGAGGGTGGTGAGAGCCTGGCCCAGGTTGCCCAGAGAAGCTGTGGCTGCCCCATCCCTGGAGGGGTTCAAGGCCAGGTTGGAGGGGGCTTGGAGCAACCTGGTCTGGTGGGAGGTGTCCCTGCCCAGGGCAGGGGGTGGCACTGGATGGTCTTTAAGGTCCCTTCCAACCCAAACCATTCTGTGAGTCTATGGAAGAGCAGGTTGGACTCCTGCCCAAAAGCTTTCACAGAGGGAGCAAAAAGCACCATGGAGGACCTGACATGCTGTGCACCCCACAGAAAGCTGTGCCAGCATGGTCGAGGACTTCTAGCCTGGCAGCAGCCAGTGTGCCTGAAGCAGAATGCTTGTGACCATGTGTATGCCCCACATGCTTTCTGAAGGTCAGCCCTTGCTCTGTCCCTACCCATGCTCAGACAAATGCAATGACCTTTTTGCTCATCCTCTCCTTTGAGAGCCACTTCTCATTCAGAGGTCAGCATCCTTTAGCCCAGCACAACGGTCATCTCCTGAACAATGGCTTGCTCAAAAGCTTTCGTGACTTACATGGGGGGACAGGGAACATTTCAGCTGATCTGGTTTGTCTCAATGCTGGTGAATCCCATCCCAAGTCAAGAAACTAAACTCACTGAGGGTATTAATCATTCGTATCTGTGTTTGTCTGCATCCGTGTAGGAGATGTATGTCACAGCAGAATGCAGTCAGAGAGGAGTTGGACAACGAACACTCATTTTTGTTAAAAACATAATTAAGTTCAAAACGCAATCAGGCAAATTCACTGAAGAGTAACCCATCAAGAACTTCTAAAGACGAAAAGATTGCTTGATGCTGGAGGTCCCTAAGCTGCAGATTTATGGATGCTGGGACTCTCTACCAGTGAAACATCACTGTCCTCCATCCCAGTCCTCATACTCCTCCTTCAGCATGTGCTACGGGGTGCTGCCAGGGGAGGGGTCAGCCCCGGTGGGTCTTTGGTCAGATTTGGTACGAACCCTACTCTTGTGATGCTGATGGAGGCCTACAGCACACTCCCCTATATGCAAATTACGGACCTGCAGCACAACAACAGCTATAAAACAACACCCCTCCCCGGACCCTGGCTGTCACTGAGCTCTTGGATGCGGCTACAAGGACTTGCACTGCAGTTCGTTTCCTTTCATCTCACCTCTACCTCCTACCTCCTCTCCACAAGGCAGGTCAGCTGGCAAATAACATCTTTTTCACACTATTTCACACTACAACAGCCTAATGAAAAAGCTTCACCTGCTAAAAGTAGGGGCCTTTACAACAAGCAAAACGCGGCAAAATGACCGGCGTTGTTCTTGCTTTCATAGAAGGTGGCCAGAAGAGCACTTAGCAGAATTGATGGCAGTAAATGCATTTAAATGCACTTCTAAACACCGCCCCCAAAGCACTTTGGGGATTTAGGAATCTAATAATTGGAGGGAATCCACACAGCGATTAGTCAGCACTGCTGACGCTGAGTGACAGGACACTGCCCCCACGTGAGGAGTAGGTACCAATTTTGTAAAAAAAATCCAGTTTTTGACCCTCAATCGACCCAATTCATTCAATATCTCGTAGGTGTAATTACAAGGAGCAGAGCAGCCACACAGTTCTCCAGGAGGGTGTTGAAGAAGCCCCCTCCTCTGGCACCTTTCCCAGGGAAACCTGGATGTCCTGCCCTGGTGCAGAGAATGTGACAGGGTGGCTCGTGAAGATCTGCCTCAGCAAAACCATTTTGGTCAACATGACAGAGTGGGAAACAAGGGTTAACCAAAAATCCCCAGTTTGGGACTAACACCTGAGTCAGAAGAATAAGAAGTATTAGCTAATGGGCGGAGAATGGCTGGAGAGCAGCCCTGAGGAGAAGGACTTGGGGGTGTTGGTGGATGAGAAGCTCAACATGAGCTGGCAACTGCACTGGCAGCCCAGAAAGCCAACCGGATTCTGGGCTGCATCAAGAGAAGTGTGGCCAGCAGGTCGCAGGAGTGATTCTCCCCCTCTACTCGGCGCACGTGAGACCCCACCTGGAATACGGTGTCCAGCTTTGGAGTCCTCAACACAGGAAGGACATGGACCTGTTGGAACGGGTCCAGCAGAGGGCCACGAAAATGATTGGAGGGATGGAGCACCTCCCCTGTGAAGACAGGCTGAGAGAGCTGGGGTTGTTCAGCCTGGAGAAGAGAAGGCTCCGGGGAGACCTCATAACAGCCTTCCAATATCTGAAGGGAGCCTACAGGAGAGCCGGAGAGGGACTCTTTGTCGGGAGATGTAGTGACAGGACGAGGGGTAATGGTTTTAAATTGAAAGAGGGGAGATTTAGACTAGATATTAGGAGGAAATTCTTTCCTGTGAGGGTGGTGAGGCACTGGAACAGGTTGCCCAGAGAAGTTGTGGCTGCCCCATCCCTGGAAGAGTTTAAGGCCAGGCTGGATGGGGCTTTGAGCAACCTGCTCTAGTGGAGGTGTCCCTGCCCAGGGCAGGGGGATTGGAACTCAATGATCTTTAAGGTCCCTTCCAACTCTAACCATTCCATGATTCTAAATCTGCAAGAGGGATGTTGATATACTCCCAATTTATGATGCCAGTCTGGGAAAGACCTAACCCACAGAAGATTTCCATGGATATAGAGATCAGCAGACTTACACCATTGTATCATGTTAAATTACAAATAGAGAACCTTTATTACATTATTAACTCAGTTTTATAGGCAGCAATATCTGAAAATAGGGAATCCAATGCCACACAGGAAAACGAAAGCAATTTTTGTAGGAGAACATGGTATAAAATAAAACTAAAACGACATGACTAAGATATAAGTCCTCAGAATGAACTTCTTACGCATCAGTAAGCAAACAGGACTCTCCTTCACATAATTAAGATTTCTGCATTTATAATCTTCTACCTTATCTTTTGCTTAACAGTATGAAATTTAAAAGAAAGCTTCAGGCTTATAGAAGCACAGAAAACATACAGGTTTTTATTCATAGGAACAGTAGAAGAAGAGCTGATAATCCCACTTTAATTTCCAATACCTCACATCCCTAAAACTCCCTTCCAAGTTCAGTTTCTCTTCCCAGACCTTGAGCAGACCTTCTACAGCCACACAATTTTTCATCTGAAAGTAAAATTTCTTCCTTTTCAAGAAAAAAAAAAAAACTTCATTTTAGCATTCAAAAGTTACAGCTATCGATGACCCGAAGAAACCCTTCGGCAATATTTAAACAGAAAATAGCCATTCAGTCATGGCAGAGGCATTTCAGTCCTATTATCAAATTGTGCATATATACACACATAATCACACCCATCAGAGCCGCCGGTTTATATCAAGCAGCTCAGTGCCTCTGGTCTGTCTGCTTGCTGAATACCCCTGATCACAGCAAAATGCATTTTTAACAACAACTTGCCAGTTGTTATGCTGTAGATGAGTATTGGAGATGTCTGCTTTGCTATCCGGCTGAGGACAAGTTACGTGGCACTTGCTGGAATGATTGGACAAACTGGTAAACTCTTTTGGTATAAGTAGTTGTGCATATGCATTTAGAAACCTATTTTCACAATTTTTTTCACATAGTAATGTCATTTGTTTCCTGGGTGAAATGCACACAGAACCTGTTGCTGGAGCAGTTAGAGGTGGTTTGGGGGGAATTTCAATATTAGAGTAGAGCAAATAAGAAACTTATGCATTCACAAAAATTGACCAAGGGATCGCAGATTATATTATCCAGGAAAATGGACTAAAAAATTCTAATGTAGTTACAGCTTGGAGTTCATTTAATAGAGATCAGTAACAGTTTCTGCTCATTGACAGGCATAAGGACAACACTTCTTTATCAAACTGGTTAAGTGAAAGAGCAGATGACTTCACCCAAAATACACATGGATCCAGGAATTTCCATGGCTGTTGTGTCAGTGAGAGAAACGTGTGTCTGTGTGGGAGAAACGTAGCAGGAATTCAGAGAAGTGAGGCACCCACAGCCCGGAGCTGCCCGAGGAGGTCTCTCAGGCACTGGGGGTACAGGATCTCAGGGGGAAGGAACCACGCAGCTCCCACCCATAAACAATGCGCTGCAAGAAGAAAATCTCTAATTCAATCTGAATATATAAGCTCCAGGCTACATAACTGAATATTAACGTCTCCTTTGCATTGGGCGTGCTGCAGCAGGATAGTGTTCCCCTTCTAAGCACGCACCCGCGGGATCATAGAATCATTCAGGTTGGAAAAGACCCTTGGGATCATCAAGTCCAACCATCAACCCTACTCTACAAAGTTCTCCCCTACACCATACTCACCACCACCACATCTAAATGACTCTTAAACACATTCAGGGATGGTGACTCAACCACCTCCCTGGGCAGCCTATTCCAGTGTTTGACCACTCTTTCTGTGAAGAAGTGCTTCCTAATGTCCAGTCTAAACCTACCCTGTTGCAGCTTGAAGCCATTCCCTCTTGTTCTAAAATGTTTTCATGTTTTGCATTGGGCATCTCCCCCCCCCCCAGAAAAACAACACAGAAAACTTGCAGACAAGTGAGAGATTAACAAATGCAAAAGAACCTCTCTTGGTGGTGAAGAGCAATCCACTTTAACCCTGAAGACAACACCAGCATCATGATGTGAGGAATGCTGAGCAAAAATCTAGTACTAAAACCAAAGCACAGGATGCCTGATCTGGTCCTGAAACCGCCCTGCCCTTGGTCCTTGCAAGCAATT
The DNA here is from genome assembly GCF_964106895.1 of Numenius arquata. Classification (NCBI taxonomy): domain Eukaryota; kingdom Metazoa; phylum Chordata; class Aves; order Charadriiformes; family Scolopacidae; genus Numenius; species Numenius arquata. The sequence continues at coordinate 69,517,476 of NC_133581.1, read as the reverse complement.
AAAACTTTAATAAGCTTCCTTAGGTAAAGTCTGACTTACCTTCTGCAACATTCTTGCAGTGAAAAGGACGAGGCAAAAAGATCCACAGATTTTCCCAGACACATCCAAATGGGTTACCAGATCCTCCATCCTGAAGTCAGTGTGACCTCCTTGGTCCTCTGGGTTGTAAAGAAATCAATATTAAATTAACACAAACTGCGAGTCATCTCAGTCCTCCCACATGCAATTTATCTACCTAAAATAGTTCAACTTGTAATGTTTCTGAGATGCAAGCAGGCAGAAAATGGATCTGCTGTAGGTTACACCTCTTGTGGGCTTTCTTTATGTAGAGGACCACATTGGCAGCCTCAGTCTCCACCTGAATGTAAAGCCACTGACACCAAGCTCACTTCCCAGCTGCTCCCATTTTTCCAAGGCATTTGCATGTTAATGAGCCTTCTTAGCAGAGGAAAGGCCGGGAGGCACTGAGGATGGGGGTGTGTGCCATTCGAACTCTGCCGGTACCTGCCCTCCTGCTGGGAGGAACCACTTGGAAAGGAATTTTACTGCAGATGTCTGCGGGATCCCAACCACCACTGGGGGAAAATAAGACCATAGTCTGTCCCAAAAACCAGCACAAGTTGCTCTGCGTTTCTCAGAAAGCAGTGAGGGCTTCAGGTGCAGCGCTTTCTTACCCAACCACAATGAAGTCTTGAGAGTTTTCCACTACTAAAAGACAAAATCCCTGCTGCAGCAGATTCTCCTGAGGTGGTTTCTAGGCAAGGGTTGCAAAGACAGAGGGGCTGGGGTAGTTGTAGTGCCAGGACCATGGAGCACACGTTACAGCTTGACATGTCTCTGCAACTGCAAAACCTGCTGAAAAGGCTGCTGAGAGGGGAATTAAGGCACAGGAGAGCGGGCTGACGTCTCCCGGTGCTGTTCGGAGCTCAGCAAAATGAGAGGCTGCATTATAAGAAGCGATGGACACCATTGCAGGCAACGAGCCACATATCTGGAGACTGTGCATCGACAGGCCACATCATCAGGGTTTCCTATGGTCAAATTATGTCAGGGTACTTGTCCGGTTTTTCTGGCCAAAGCAGAGATGCACACATCAAACAAAAAAGATATAAATATATGCTGAAAGAGTACAATTATTTCTTTCTCTGAGCACCCTCCCTTGTGTATGCCTTGCTAATCCTATTGCTACACAACTAAGCTATCTGAAGATGCTTTAGGTATTAACTAAACTGTGTGTGAGAGAAGAAAACCTGTCCTCGACATCAGGACCTGGCAGAGTGAGTCCAGCCCAGCAGGGATGCACCAGGGGAACCCACCTGGTTAGAGGTGGTTGGGTTTGAAGAGCAGCAAGTGAAGATGGAGAGGTAGATGCAGAGTCTGTCACCAAGAGCGGGACTTGGTGCAAACCACAGTGGTACTTGGAGCTCGCTCACCACCTCCTTGCAAAAGTTGGTGGAAGACCTAAGATTGTCTGACAACAGGACTTCCCAGACAGTCTTCATTCTTGGACAAAGAAAATAGTCTCTGACAGCTCCTTGAGGCAGGAAGGTGTGAAGATGGAAAAAAGGACTCTAGAGTCAGGTTTTAGGACCTGTTGGGCTTGGACCTCTGCCTGGAGTGAGGCTAAGGACACTGAAGGAGAGGACGTCCTCCTGTCAGAGGATGCGCTGATCCCATTGCCAAAAGGGCAAGATCAAAGTGGGAGAGAAGAGGATATCCTTTGACCATGCCACTGCATCGGGGGGCAATTTGTGACTTGTACCAGTGCATGTCCTACTTGGTGGGACAGGCAGGCCAAGAGGTCTGAGAAGACCGATCTCAAGCTGAGGGAGACCTTGAGGAAGAAGTCCAACTCCCTTCAGTTAACAAGACATGGAGGAAGGTGACACATGGATTTTGCTTTCACGTCTGGAGCCTCTCATAACTCCAGGTTGCTCCAGACTACTTCAAGCTAGGGCATCACACAACAGGAGGAAACAGAGATGCAGAAGCTACATTCTTCTGCTGCCCCAGAGAGAAAAAAGTCCTCCTCTGGTATTGCAGTCATGACCGAAAGACTCTTATCGCCTTCCAGAAGGAGTCTGGTTTGAATACATAGACAGGTCCCCAGAATTTAAGATTTCCCATATCTAAGGCAGAAAAATGGGTCAGCCTCACAAACAGCAGCAAACACAGCCTCTCCTTCTTGCTGCAGGCCTGACGATTAAAGGCCCTGCAAACTGTTCATTTGCTGGGTATATATGTTCCTCCCCAAGGCAATAAAGTCTTCTTGTATGCTCTTCAGATGAGAGAAATATGTCTCTCTTAGATGAGAGAATATGTCTCTTGAAAGAGACAGAGTTTGAAGACCATCTGCTTTGAGGAATTCATTAAAGGAGGAAAGGAGCAGGAAATACAAAATGCAAACAAAAAGGGGAACTGAAATATCTAAAATGGTTTCAAAGCAACTCAGGGCTAGAAGCAAGGCCTGAGAAGGCATTTGAGCTGCAGGTGAAAGCTGCCGTCGAGTCAGATGCAGAGAAAATGAGAAGGGGTGATTTGGCAAGTGCTCTGTGTGCAGGAAGGTGGGAGATGGATGGTCCCTACGGGGTTTCAGTGGGGTTAAAGGTCTCTTGGCTGCAGCCCTCATGAACATGCAGGACAAGCACTCACAGAGGACACCACCCCAAATGATCCTTATTTCTACAGGTGAGCTTTGCTTGGGGGTCACTGGGCCATAGACACCCTAAAACAGGACCTCAGTGCACCCCAGTGCACTCGTTCTGTTACAGCAGGGTCTGCTCTGAGCAGGAGGAGGTTGCATCAACGACACCCTGTTCTGGGAGCACCCACCAGCCCGTTAGTGATGCCCAGGTATGCTTTTTTTGATGACATGCAAACAACAGAACTTCCAAGCTGAGTAAGTGATCCCCTGTGCTTTGCAGAGGTTGCCTACCCTTTTGTTAAACTGAATGTCTTATAAACCACAAAAGCTGAGGTAAAGCTTGTTCTCCCTGCGTACATTTCAGTCATGGTCTAACATTTTCCTTTTGGTCTTTCCGATCGCATTCGGAATGACGCTCCCAGCCTGGTTGTTGAAATGCTGCGACCTTTCTGTCAGCTCCTGTCAATTCACTGACAAAATGCCCCAAAAAGGTCCCTGGTGACCAGGGGTCATTTCAGGTGCCACCATGAGCACCCAGGAGATCTCTCATAGATAGGGATGAGGCTCTGTTTGCTGAAAGATCTCGGTGTTGTTTTTCATCCTTAATTAGAATGAAACATGAAAAGACACAAATTCCTCAAAGAGTAATATTCAGAAAAAGGGTTAATTTGGGCCTGGGGAGAGACAAATTAGAACTTGCTGTTTCAGTAAAATGTGTATATTATAGAAACCACAAGAAATTTGTAAAAAAATGATGTCAAAACAGAAAACTGATCGTGACTCTATTTCTTTACTAGTTTTCTTTCAAAATTAAATCTACTTAATTTTAAACATTTCCAATTTTTTTAGAAATGCATATTCAAATTTAATATCATCCTGCTGTTTTTTCCAGAACTGTGGGCCATCAGATTATCCTACAATCAGACGGAGACCCAATGATTCCTCTTTCCCTCTGTTAGGATCACAACTGACTGATCATACTGAAATTATCTCCAAAAAAGTCACAAAGTTACTGTGACCGAAACCAAGCAGCCAGCTTTACTTTTACTATTACTAAAATCAAAGAAGTATTTTGTTTTCAATTTAAAAACCTCCTACCCGTTTGTTACATTGATGATCCTTTGATCTTGCAAAGCAGCAGGATGAACCCTTGGTACAAGTGTTGCTCTGGAGGAAGCTCTGAATTGCTCTTTTTTTTTTTTCAATCTCAAATCATTTTCTTTCTGTATTCATTTAAATCCATATGTGGTCACATATCCATGCGGGATACTAAATTCCATTTATCCACTTTTCATCTCTCCCTGACTAAGAAGAAGTCACTATTGGCAGGCTCTCAGGGATTTTACAAGTATCTGAGTAAAATGATGGGTGTTATTACAACGGTCCTTCCCCTGACTAACGTCAAAAAATCTTCAACATTCCATCTGTGCGTGTCCAAGTCCACTGATGAACACTTTTACTGCCTCTACCCAGTTAACAAAAACAAATGCTCCTTCCTTGTGAAAGGTACCTCGTTCCCGTTATTCAGCTGCACAAAGTCAGTTAATTCCCCAACTCCAGCCCCAACCTCACCTCCTCCCATCATTGCGAAAAAACCTGTAGAAGTTCAGCACCTGCAATACTAATGTGCTTTCCACCGCACGGCTTCCTCCAGCCTCTCTAATAGCTCCATGAATCTATCAGACATTCTTTTCATTAAGAAAAAGACCACAAGGTTATATTACTCTTATTTTCTTTCCCCCTCATGTAAATAATAACAGCGTATTGTATGCTAGGAGCACAATGATCTAACATTAGAAACAGTTATGAAACATAGTTGAAAAACAGCTTGAGAAGAACCTTTAATTCACTGATTCCCTTCTGAATTCATAAAAACTGGGGTTTTTTGGTTTGGGGTTATTTTTTTTGTTTTTGTTTTGTTTTTAGAGAGAAGGGTGCAAAGATGCATAAAGGCTTCAGCAATTTTACAGCGTGTATTACTGATCGCATCACAACTTCCTTAGGGCCACCAGCAAATATTCAAATTTGATTTACAAGACCTACATTGCACTGACTGGGATGTGGCTTCTTCCCTCTTCACGGGAGGATCCCACAACGTGGACCGACAGCCCTTTTTATAGTCCGCAGCCGACCCTGCCAAAGGTCTATTTACAAAAACTTAACTGATTAATTTTATGATTCGTTAAACACTAATGACTCCAGAGGCACAGCCACCTTCCCCACATGGAGCGACAGATGCGCATCCACGCAAAAAACGTGTTTAGAACAACGTGGGCATCGCATTGGTCCCAGCAAGGGACCCCCGGTGCAGACACTCACCGTGACACCCAGGGCCAGCCCCCGACTGAGACCCCGACGTCAGCACCCAGAGACCCTGGGAGCAGAACATGACAATTTAACAGCACTATTTTGCTTTTCCTGTAGCAATTAGATCTACATTAATAACTGTTAGACTCCTAAGATTTTAATTTTACTAACATCACGTTCTTGGCTTTACTTATACCAGTGTGCATCCTCTTTGCCCCAAACCGAGACTTTCTTATGCACATGAATGGAAATAAAAATACAGGTTTGTCTTCCAAAGGAGCTGTCAGTTCCTTGTTGAGACCAGAGGGAGGAATTAAATCCCTTCGCTGACTTCAGAGAGATGCGTGAAATCTGGAAATCTTATTCTGTGAGACACTTTCTTGCCTTTACGTTTATGATGGACCTTGTTACCAGATACGTGCATTTGCTGCTGCCATTTCATGGCAAACTGTTTAAAAGACAGGCTGGAAAGGAAAGCAAGAGAAGCAGATAATGGGATATACCCTGGATGTTTTTCTAACCTTTTAAAGGTTCAAAATCACGCAGATTCAGAGGAGATTTTTTTGCTTGATATTACCTGAACCAGCTCATTTCCCCCTGCTGTACTTAATTTTTATCCACACTATAGAGTTCAGCTCCAGTTAAACTGTATTGGTGCCACAGCCAGAACATCCATGGAAGAAAAAGTCCCTTCTTCTCTAATGCTGGGCACCTGCACATCCCAAACCCAGAACCGGATTATTGGATCCATCAAGGAGGTTTTCATAGTGATCATGCATTTAATCTTAACAATATTCTATAATCCTGTTTATAAATGAATTTATACTGAAGATATTTATGGTAAATAATTATTAAAGACTACGTTTCTTTGCTTTTCTTCCCCGATTATAACTTTCCTAACAAGGTGTTTTAATACATCTCAGGGACCACTTTGCAAATAGCTGCACATAAGTCCACTCAGGTCCACTCCACTCACTGTGTCTGTTTAATATATGGGGGGAAAAAAAAGCACAGGCAAGAAAATCCTTAGATTAAAAAAACCCTCAAAACTTCAAATATTTCTATGTGCAAGGGGATTCTAGTTTTTAAATGTTGGTCACATCTCTGTAGATTGTTATTGTGCTACAGTGTTTGAATAGATGCTGACCACTAATAGCACACGACTGGCAAAGCCAGAAACTTGACCATTGTCCTGATCCCACTTAGGCAACCTCTGGTGCAAGGGAAACAGCACAAATTATTAAAAGGGAAAAGAAACCCTCAAGATTTCTCAAGACTAGTTATCAGATCAATAGCTTTAGCAAATATACACTGAAATTCTCAGTGATCACCATACGTCCCAGCAGCCAGCACAAACAGGGACCATCTTTACAAGCTGCAGAGGGTTCTGCTCCGCACCTACTGCACACGCAGCCCCTGCAGCCCCACGGAGCCAGAAACGGAATCATAGGATAAATCACAGAGCGGTTTGGGTGGGAAGAGACCTTAAAGACCATCCGGTGCCACCCCATGCCCTGGGCAGGGACACCTCCCACCAGACCAGGTTGCTCCAAGCCCCCTCCAACCTGGCCTTGAACCCCTCCAGGGATGGGGCAGCCACAGCTTCTCTGGGCAACCTGGGCCAGGCTCTCACCACCCTCACAGCAAAGAATTTCTTCCTCACATCTCAATCTCCCCTCTTTCAGTTTAAAACTGTTCCCCCTCATCCTATGGCTCCCCTCCCTGATCCAGAGTCCCTCCCCAGCTTTCCTGGAGCCCCTTGAGGCACTGGAAGGGGCTCTTAAGGTCTCCCCGGAGCCTTCTCTTCTCCAGGCTGAACCCCCCAACCCTCTCAGCCTGTCCTCCCAGCAGAGGGGCTCCAGCCCTCCCAGCATCTCCGTGGCCTCCTCTGGCCCCACTCCAACAGGTCCACGTTCTTCTTGTGCTGAGGAAACCCTGCTCCTACGTACTATGAACCCTCATCCCCACTGCTGTGGGATGAAAACCCAGAACTGCTCCTGGTGACACCTCAGCAGCTCAGGGACTGGCATCGCCCCCCCAAGGGCCAGAGGAGCCATGGCCCAGGTGGGTCTGCTGGAGGCTTCTCAAAGGGCCAGAGCTGCTCCCACCTCTAAGTCTGATTGTGGGAAACCAGCCCTGAGATCCAAGCTGAGATGTAAGGAAGGCTCCCCTTTCTTCTATCCAGGGACATCTTTCTGCCACAACATGTCCCCAAATCATCCCATGAGGATCTGGATGCCAGATGTGCTCTTACCTTGCCAAACTTTCTACATTTTAAGCTAAAGGAAAGGATTTGTGGTTTAAACATACGGTATCTTTTAATATTTTGGACTGAGCCTAGAGGATGGCATCAGGGAGCCAGCATAATGTTTTATCTGTGGAACGGTTAGGCTATGAAAGCATACACTGCACAAAGGAGATGCGCTCTTGTCTCATCTATTTTTATTTTTTTAAAATTTTCAATTCAGGAAAGGCTTTGAAAAAGAATTCCTGGTGAAGCAAAACACCCAAGGGGCATGCAAATCTGAACTGAGATACAGCTGCCACTGGATTTCACTCCACAGCTATCCCAATTCTAATTTATTACAAAACTGGATGTACAAAGATTATGACCGAGAAGGCATTGCAGATAAGGGTTTAAAATTCACTTGCTAAATACATGTTTAGCTATAGTGAAAATGTGATTTAGTCTTGCTAGGGTAGTTACGGTCCTGAACTAACATTGACTACTAATTAGAAAAGCACTGCAGGACATTATTATAATGAGTAGTTTTCTTCTATTAGGAGAAAAATTGAGGGCATCAGAAGTATCTTTGAAAATGTCCTTAAACAAACCAGATTTCACCAAAGAGTAAAAATTAAATGAAAAAAACCCAAACCTGTTTGCCTTCAATTCCAAGTCTAGATTTCCCTTCAGTATTTCCCCCTGGCTCTTGATGCTCCTGATATTTACCCACAACTGGTCCTGCCTTGTTACCCCCAAGCCCAATGCCCTCCCCTGCTCCACCAGGATGAGGGGCCACCTGAGGCAGCTCTTCCTGCTCAGGGGGATACAGCAGGGACCCCCACCTCACACCCTAAGCTTTAGCAAAGCTCCATCTCCAGAAGTTTAATTTCTGCCCACCCCCAGTGTCTTTTTCCCCTCTCCCACCCTTTTGCTGTAATAAAACTTCTCCTCCCACACTGTCAACCCAAACCTGCTGCTGCCGTTGGACAAGGGAACCAGGAGTGGAAAACTAGTTTTACGGAGTACTCAAACTATGCTGCCTATCAAGCAACAAAAATAACCCAAGCTATCACCTGCACATGGACACCCAAATCTTTGTGAAACACAACTCATTGCATAAGGTTTTTTTGACAGAGGTAATTCCTCTGCTATTTGAGCAGCTGAGCCAATATTCGTAAAGAACGCCAGCTTCCCCTGAGCTGTAGGCACCGATTTCTCTAAACATTACCATCTGAAGGTAGTAAAACAGGTGGTTATTACTGGATAGCTACAGGGGGAATGATGGGTCACGGCACCCACCCAGCTCTGCAGGCACCACCAGTTCCCCATGCCCAGGGAAGCCCATCTGGTTCCTCCAGCCCCAACCCACCCCACCAGACCTGGACTCCCACCTTCTGCTGCAACATTCCTTCTTGGGCAACATCAATAGTTTCCAGATCCTTTGGAGACCACAGTTCCCATCTGTCTCCCTTGGCAGTGTGTGTGTGGGTGCGATGGGCAGCAGAAAAGCACATGGGCATCACAGGTGTCCCCCAAAGATGTTACCAACAGCCGTGTTTCACATTCTGGGGATGCTTTCAGGGGCAGGAGTCTGCCAGCTGCTTCCCCTTGGCTTCCCTTGACCAACAGGTTGGAAACTACAGAGCAAAGAGAAGGAAAGGGAACAGACAGATAACGCAAGCGCATGGCAAAATGCTTACAAAAAATATTTAAAAAACCAAACAAAAAAACCCCACCCCCACATGTGCCTAGAAGCATGAACCTGATGAACAACAGTGTTCTCTTCAGAAATTGTTAGATTGGAACTGCCCTAATCGATTCTGTATTGGCAGAAGACTTTTTTTAAAAAAGAAGAAGTTTGGAAAGCCTACAGACACCTGCAAATTGGGCACTAGAGTCAGCAGTTTCATTCCACGGTCAGGAGACCATTCTCCATCCTTGGGCAGGCCCAGAGGAGCAGGGACCAGGGGTCTCCCCCATCACCCAGCCAGGCATCCCATCACCATCCTTCTACCTGCAAGACAAACGAGCAGGGCCCAGAGGGCATTGTCTGACCTCCCTTTATTATCTCTGCAGCTCCAATCTGCAAACATTTCCCACAAATTACATTTAAAATGTATGAAATGTCACCGCTCGTGCATTTAACTGTCTCAGAGTGACTCGGTGACAGATGGGATGCGTAAGACTGAATTAGATGTGTTGACCAAAAGCATTAATCGCTTTTTTTCTGCTAATAAATAGGGCCCGTATTCACATGTGGAAGTTATTTAAAGTTCATAGATTTCCAGCAGCATTTGCTAAGCTTGGTCTGACAATTTTCTGTGAGTAAAATATTTATGCGCCAGACTCTGTTTTGATTAGAAGCAGGGCTCGCTGTTATATACCAGACAATTACGCCATTAAGACAACCCATGCGGATAACGAGTATTACCCCAAAATGGCAGCAACAAGCTGCTGGTGGGAGTGGTGGCCGGTCCTCATGCCCCACCACCGTGCCCAGCAGCTGGTGCCATTTAGGAGGGGAAACCACATCACCCTCAGCAAGCCCAACAGCCCTTTGCCTCTTGCTTCATTACTCCAGAACAAATATTCTCGGTGCTACAAAGCTGCATCTTTTACTGTGGAAATCACCCCGTGCATCCAAGGCCTGGTTTTCCCTGGCGAGGAAAATGGAAATACTTGGCAGAGCTTCCCACGTGTGGCAGAAAGCTGCACAGAGCTTGGAGAGAATATGGCCCCACCTCAGCTGTGTCTGATAGGAGCCAGCAAAGCATGAAAAACTCATTGCATCCCACTGCAAGAGCAGCACTTTTCCCTAACTGAGGTGTTTATCTCCATTTCCACACCCCAATCTGAGCTTCTCACAACCGGCGTGTTTATGGGAGGCTGAGCTTGGCCAGTGTTATGGAAGGAGAAAGGAGGCAGTGAGCGAGAATCTCACCCAGCGAGGCACAGGACAGCTGTAGGAAACGGCCTCAGGGTTCCTGTGTCCCAGAATAAGGTCCTAGTTCCCAGAACATTCTTTATTTTGAATAAGGGTGAGGACAGATGAAGGCACAAAATTAGCCTGACACTTGTCCTCTAAGCTCTTCACGGCCATGGGGGCTGGTGGCTCTCCTGACCTTGACATGGAGGCAGGACCCCTGTGGACATTCTGTAGACACAGGCAAGATCTCTCCCATCCCTCCAACGGCGTGGACCACATCTGCTAGATTGCCCCTCGGTCCCAATCATCTTTAAGTACTTGATTAACTCACTTCCCACAAGTTGTTAGCAGCGTGTAGAGTTAATTTATCCTCCCTGGTTGCGCTTGATGAGTATTTAATGGCACGCGATGTGGGCATGGCAGCGTTTAGCAGGGCGCTGCGCTGCACAGTGCCGCACAACCCCCTGCCCACTGTCCTCCGTTCTCCAGCTACAAAAAAAAAAAATCATCTCATCTTGACTTATTCCCACCCATTTCACTAACAATGAAAAGTTATTGCTGAAATAAAACATTAACATTAAACTCTTTTGCCTACAGTATCTCTCCCCATTGAGCCTATTTTCCGTTTATTAATTGAGTGAAAACTATTAAAGTTGCTGTTCTTCAGTTTGAAACTGAAATTACTTAATAAAAGCATTAGGTTGGTGATCTAAGGCTGGTCACTCAAGCGATGAGGAGTCACCTGAAGGGGAAGGAGGCACAGCTTTAGGTGTGGGTAAGCTCAATGTTCTCCACTCCCACCCCAAACTGTGGCCACACCAGGTGGAAGGCACATCTTCATTGGAAGGTCTTGTCACTGGTACTGGAAGAAAGCATTCTGCTTCACAAATTTGGGTACAATGGTCAAAAACTGGTTTTGCTTGTGGGAGCTGCAGGGACACCAGCAGCTGTGGGGACTTCAACGTGATGTCATTTCCTGAGAGCACATATTTCCCCACACAGAGAGAAGGACAGAGAAGACAAAGGTGGTCTAACAAGACCCCAGAAACTGCCTCATGGCGTTGTACAGGGCACACAAAACTTTGTTTTTCTAAATGAGATTATTTTGTATGAACGTGGCCGAGGCTGTGACCAGGTACACGGGGCAGCCGGACAGAGCTCCCTGCACCGAGCTCCTGCAGCCGGGAGGTTGGGAGGACGAAGGACCGATTAAAATTCGAGGCACAGGAGCAGCCTGCAGTCCTGTCCCTGCCTCTCCCCACACCCAGCGAGAGACCACAAAAATCTGTATTTTGAAACCACCCTTCTTGCAAATCAGGCTTTTTTTTTTTTTCTCCTTTCAAGATTTAAAACTGTGAATATTTACTTTGCGAGTCACGGTCCCCCGGCTGCTTTTATTCTCCCATGGGAATTTCCCTTGTGATCAAGTGAGCCAAACCAAATCCCTGTGTACCACGCAGGGGCTGAAAGGCTCCGGGAGGCGCAGCCGTGCAATTTGCATTACCTTTTTCACTTAGAGACCGACAGCCCGAACCAGGCCAGCGTTTCACAGGGGTGCCCCGAGGAGGAGCAGGGTCCATCTCCCCACATCGCCCAGGTGATGCTGCGGGGAGGCATCGCCCCGGTGCTGCCCCACTTTCTTACAGCATCACAGCCCATGAAGAGGGACAAGCGGCACCAAACCAGGCAGGGAACGTGCTGCATGCAAGAATATTAAGCCTGGTGTAACATAGCTCACATTAAATAAAACCTCCACATCACGTGGGTGCCTTAACCAGCTGTAAAACAGCTGGTTAAAAATGGCTATAAAAATGGCCTGGCATCGCAGGCAGCTCCCTCCTGCTCACCTCAGTCCAGTAGAGCCTTGAGACAGAGCTGGGAACAGCAATTTCCTGATGACAGCAGCACCGCCGGCCCTTCTTCAGGAAGAGCTTCCTAGCAGGTGTCCTCAAAGCAATGACACTGTCAGGAGGTGTCACCACGCGGAGGAGAAAAGTGCTTTGGAAACGCAGAGAGAGCAGCTCAGAAAGATTCACTGAGGCAGTCATTGCCATCCCCAGCCTCCCCCTCAGAGGAAGCCCCAGCATCCCAGGAGTGAAACCAGCGCTGCAGATCAGACACAGCCAACAGGACACCTGCAGCTGAGCCTGCCACCAGCTCCGGGACTGGGCAAACAGGTCATTCCACGCCACCATCCTGTCCCCACAGCACACCCCCCACCAACAGCTCCTGCAGTGTCACCTACCTTCCAGCTGATGGCTTTAACTCCATTAGAAAACGTGACTCAAGAAACAGAGGCAAAAAGAGATCATAGGACATTATTGCCCAAAGAACAGTGTCTTTAAGAAGAACTCGATTCATACAACACATCTACCGCCTGATTGCCAGGTGCAGCAAAATTGCACAGCCCAAACATCTGTGAAGGAATGTGTAACCTATGCCTGACCTGCCCACTTGAGCAGAATCATTCCAGCAGGAGGTTTTGTACGGATGCAAATGAGGAATGCTGCTGAGGACGGCTCCGGTCCACACTGCCACCAGCAATCTGCAGCTCAGCCTTCTCATGGCCAGGGCAGAGGAGAGGAGCTCACTGCAACCCCCAGCAGCAGCCAGGGACCATCTTTGATGGATTAGGTACTTGCCCCACCTGCCAGCTCCTTCCCAACCTGCAGATCAGGGCCAGTGTGAGCAGAAACCCTCCCCTGAGCCTGGCTCACCTTGATCCCCCAGGCTGATGTTCCTCTCTGAGAACCAGAGCTCACCAGCCCCAGCCCACTGGCAGGGGAGCAGAATGCTCCAACTCCGGCTTCTCCTGTGGGAGAAGCTCCATATGGTGGCTGTTTTGGGTGATGTCTCACCCAGACCTACATGGAATGCATGAATTACCTGGGGGCAGACAGAATAACATCTCCCTTTCCAGTTGTCTGACCTACCCACTACAGGTGAGGAACCCTGCCAGCATGGGCTGGTAACTCCATCCTATTACTCACCCAGAACCACCCAAGCAACCTCTTCTGACTTATCCATGCAAGAGCTGTTGGGTCAGAACATGGCTATCCTTTAAGAGGAGGTGCATAAATATGCAAAAAGTCTCTATCGTGCTCCATTACAGGTAGAGGGACCGCCAGGACCATGGGTGGTTGATGCAGAAGTCAGCCTGAGGCTGCGCATCCCCAACACGTGGGTGCCGCTCCAGCAGCAATGCAACTTGGGCACAGCTCCTCGGTGGCTTCGTGGTTGCAAGGAAAAACTCTTTACAAAACACTATAGTCAATAATTAAAGTGTTTGCACAATTCTAAGGTGCTCAGAGCTGTGTCTACACAACTCCACGTGCTCTGATGTAAGGTGAGGACAAACAATCTGCTGCCCCTGAGGCCCTGCCCCAGCCAAGGAGCTCCCTTCCACACCTCCATCCCCCTTGAATCTGCAGATCATAGACTGGTTTGGGCTGGAAGGGACCTTCAAAGGTCATCTTAGTCCAGCCCCCCTGCAGTACCCAGGTTGCGGGTACCCTGAATGGCTTGAAATAAGCTGAAAGAAATGAAAAAGTTTCCCATACCAATCAAATTACCAGAATAATGTGCTTCACCAGAGAGATGAAGGGCAGCAAATGGGAAATACTACACCTCTGGGAAGCCACAGAAACATGTGTTCAAACGGACTCATTGTTATCAACAATACTCAGGGAATTATCTCTCTTAACGTAGAAGCACATGCATATTTGTCCACAATTATAAAGACTGAAATATAGCAGTAATCCATAGCCATAAGGTGAGATTTCCATCTTTATATGACATGAAAAATGTGCCAGACACAGGTTTGCCCATAAACAAAATTGCTTTTTTCAGCCCTCCCTTTAATGGGAAATATCAATCTTTTTGTGGCTTTTATTGCACAGAATTTAGCTTTTGTTTTTGACAGATGGCTCACATTCGGTCTGAAGTACAACTCTATATCATCCCCATTATATACACATCTGAATTTCAGAACATATATTTTAAAAAGACAGTAATAAATGGCAAAAACCACCTGGTGAAGTGAGGCCAGTCACAGAGAGCCCACTTGACCGTGGATTTAAAAGTGAAAAGGTTTGCCAGCCCACGGCCTCTTACTCTGCTTTGTGCCTGGGTTACAACGCTCACTCCTTCGGCCACCAGACCTTACCCCACCACAGCACAGGGAAACTGAGGAGAAGCCTTATTTAAAGCCAGGTCGCAAGTACTGGGGCTGGGTGGGGGGAAATTACACTAATTTAAAGAGCCACTGATTTTCTTCCATTTTTTTCCAGTTTTACTGGAAATCTGTTGCGCTTTTGAAACTAAAAAGAAGTTATGTCATGAAAAGCTAACTGTAACAGCTTTTCCATCCCATCCAGTTTAGCTACCTCTTCAGTTACTCTTTGCTTCTTACACCACTCATTACAGATGTTTAACTCAACATCTGCCTGGATCTTGCTTTCCTCCCAGGACCTGAAGCTGATGTGTTTCCTACGCTGATCATTCTCCTTTGTACCATTTAAACCATTTCTGACCCTCAAAATCTGTCAAAATTGGTGGTCTATGATCAGCTTTGCCTTCTGCAGATGTGCTCGGGCCAGTCTGCATGAGAGACACTGGCAGACGTGAAGATCTGCCTGAATTCTATGACAATAGAGGTGTCACATCGCTGCCACGTGTGACAAAAAATCAGTAAATAAACTCCATTGGAAAGATTTTACTCATGCCCCACCCTCCAACAGCAAAGAAATGCTGTCATTTAAGAAACATCATTTTAAAAATGTGCTTTGTTGGCACCAGAGTGGTGCAGCAAAACCCCTTCCTTGTGCACTGCAACTTCCCAGAAATCCCTATTCCGACAGTATTCTCTGCTGCTGCAATGAGACACAATCAACTTTTATTATCAAATCAGAGCAACCTCTATAATCAGTCTCAGAATTTACGATTTCCCAGGTACCTGCACAAAAATAGTAAGTACATCCAAGGCTATATTTAAAATAAAAAAAACAAACAGCCTTAAAAAAAAAAAAAAAAAAAAAGGCATTTAATACCTTTGCATTCCTCATGCAACCTGAGGCAGCTACGGTGAAGAAAGTAAGTATTTAGAATATAAATGGCTATGATGAATCCATCAAGAATGATTCATCCCTTTTTTATTTATTCAGAACTAAGTTTCAGTTCACCAAATTAAAATAAAATAGCACCCATTTCATATATTACAAGCTGCTTGTATTTCCTACCAGCACAGTCGTACGTGCATGCCTTTTTTACATTTTTAACTTGCCTGCTTTGTGATAATTATCAGGGCAGAATGCTTGATGCCACATGCACCTAACAAGGTCTTCTAAATTTCAGTAAGCATTTCCCCCAGCAAACAGCCAGGTAGTGCCTCTCAGAGCACACGAGAGATGCCCAGAGCACAAAGCAAGGTGGTTATTCTGGATGCCAGCTCGTGCGCTGCGACACGGGGCAGTGCTGGCCCACATGGGAGCGATGTGAGACTGGGCACCATCTCCTTGCCCACCCAAGATGAGACAGGAGTCTCCAGAATTTACAATTTGCAAAGGAAAATGAAGGACTTGAAGTCCAGGTGAGAAAAAAAAAAAAGAAAAATTAATGCCAGCAATAACTTGGGTTGGATTTGAGAAATTCACTCTCCAAACAAGTTGCCCAAGTCCCCATACCAGAACCAGCCCCCAGATCCCACCCCATGGACAGCCCCATGCCTCACCCCATCCAGGTCCTGGGAATTAAATCAGGGATTGACCCTCTGATTGAACAGGTTTATCCAGACCCGCCTGTAACAGCAAACCCCGCTACTTTATGCCACTTCATCCACAGGCTTGGAGACTCCTCTCCCACCCCATGTCCCGTGGTGTGGGCCCTTCCCAGTTACCTGGCTTTCTCCCCCTGCCCTCGCTAGTAAACAGCTACCACACTCTTTCAAACCCTCAGGGCTTTGTTTGCAATACCTGGCAGTTATTTCAATTAATGCGTTTGTACGATGTGCCTGTCCTGAGCTCCAGACTTTTTAAGTTTCATACAATGATAATTTAAACCAAGCAGAAACTCAGCAAAAATAGTAAATACATTCCCAAGAAATCTCTGTTTAATATATTAAAATGATTCACCAGTTCAAGTCATCAGAAAAGCTGGTCCAGGCTAAAATCTCCTATCCTCCACCAGGTTTGGCACTGGGGCTGGGTTCAATGGAAGAGCCCTTCCACCACCTCGTTAGGAGGCTGAAGGATGCAAATCAGCCTCTTCCTAGACAAGCTGACTAGTCAAGTTTCAAAATGCTTAAGGTTTTACAGGGAGCAACAAGAAGGAAGAATGTGCATTGTTCTGCATTAATAAGCAGCTTTCTTCCTGGTGGATTTGAAGCACGGTGGGTTTATTATTATATAGCACGGGATTATTACAGAGAAACAGATGTCAGCGTGACACCGCTCGACTGAACCTGCCTTTGTTTTTCTGTAAGCACAGGAGGATGCAGGAGCAGTCCTCTTCCAGGCTGAAACACTCTCTCTGATCCCAAAACCCTCAGTCGTGTTCACCCTGGTGCTCTGGTGTCTCGCTCAGGGAACCACGGTGTCCCAGAGGGTAGAAGGAACCCATAAGGGACATGAGAAAGGCTTGTCATCTTCCATGCCACTGCCTGGGCTTCAGGGGAAAAGAAAATCATAGAATCACATAATGGTTTGGGTTGGAAGGGACCTTTCAACATCATATAGTTCCTGCCTCATGGGCAGAGACACCTCCCACCAGACCAGGTTGCTCCAAGCCCCCTCCAACCTGGCCTTGAACCCCTCCAGGGATGGGGCAGCCACAGCTTCTCTGGGCAACCTGGGCCAGGCTCTCACCACCCTCACAGGAAAGAAATGGTTCGTTCTTGGTCTTTTCTATTGACACTATCAAAAGAATTTGTGGAGCGGTTCCCTCGCATCTTGATTTGGAAAGGGCTTGAACTTCAGTGCTGGCAATGGGAGGATGGGAGAACTGCCCATGTCCCCCAGTACCAGCAGAGACCTTGGCGAGCCCATGCTGTGGGCAAAGAGCAGCCAACATTCCCTAACTTCCCCAGATTGATGGGATCTTGCTCCATCCCCCAGGCAGACAGCTTTCAATTCCCCATTCAACCTCTCAGCACAAATGTGGAGACCAGAAACAGGATAATTGATCAGTGTCTGGTGAACGCTTGAGATATTTCAGGCCGGGAAGGACAATCTGAACCCACACAACGATGGAGCTGAAAACCAGGGAGGGCAAGCTCTGAGCAGGTAGGGCTTGGCCAAAAATACCTCAGTGCTTTCCATTTACTGACCTACGATTTATTGATATCTTGGCTGAAAGCAGCCCACATCAACTAAGATGTAAGTCCTTTCCTATGGAGATTGATTTAGTTCCATAATAAAACTGAACAAAATGCTTCCTCTGGCTCTCTCCAGCCCTCATCACCCCAGCTGCTGGGGAGAGGTAATTGAATTTCAGATCTGCATCATGGACATTCAGCAAAGGCTTTAGCAGAGAGAGGAAATCATTTCTGGATAAAAATTTAAATTATGTGCTGTGATCTTGGGTTTAATGAGTGGAAAGGCCAACATATATTATGCAGAAAAAAAAAAGTTCTAGGTTATCGTTAACTTCAAGGGGACAATATAGAATTGAAAAATCTATATTCAGAAATTATTTGAAGAGGGTAAATTAAGCTAGTTGGTGCCCTAAGTCTCTCTGCAGTATCCATCCCTGACCACCTACCCAGATTTGCAGTTTCAGGCAGGAAATAATACTTTTCCAAGTATTTGGAAAATACTTTTACTCAAAGCTTCCCCGCTGGCTTCACACTTGCTTCCTCTCAATTGTTATTTAAATGCATTACCTACCTTCGAATCATTTCGTTCCTTAATGAAGGAGATGCATCTGCTTCCTTCTCAAACATTCAAACTCAATTTTTCTGTTGCACTTTCCAGACCTGTAATTCCAGCAGCTGTGGCAGCTCTCCAGCCTACAAACAAAATCAAACAGAGATTAAGAGGTGTCTCCAGGAGAAGACGGGTCACTGCGAGGCAGCAAGCCTGGCCCCAGCTAGGACTTTGTCTGAGGACAGATCAGGATAAATCAGATTATTCACTGTCCTAACCTAATGAAAAAAAAACATTAGGTGCTTTCTCCTCTCAGCAAGGCATAAAGATTCAAGGCTCCTCTTTGAGCACTTCAAGTTTTTGAAGACGTCAAAGGCAGCGGCAACAGGTGAGCACATGTGGCATGGGCAGCTGGAGCCTGCCGTGACCTCCTCCAGCATCACCTACTCCCATACAAATAAGTCAAATTTAATGTCAAATGGAAAGTTTGATCAGAAAAAGCAGCACCTGAGCTGTGCTGCAGCGACTTGTGGTAAACAAGAGAATGTGGGACTGAAAAACCTCTGCAGAGAGCAGAGATGTCAAAATTTTAATTTAATTGGTAGAGGAAAAAAGGGAACAGGCTGAACCGCTCTATCCAAGCTCTCACATTTATTAGTAGGGAGTAACATCAGGAGAAGGACGGTTGGAGAGGATTTCTTTTACCATCATAGTTGTTTGTCCTATTAGGGTTCGAAATCTCAAAACCTAATATGACATTAGCTGGGTCTTCATCAGCCTGAGGAGGAGATGCTCCAGTGACATTGTCTGTCCCTTGGTGTCACTGCCTTCAGTGCTGCAGGTAACTCTGTTCTCATACTCCCATTTATGTTTCTTTTCCCAGCTCCAATGTTTTGCTCTGTTTTTTTTTCCCCTCCTATTTACAAAGTTTTGCCCATAAGGCAATAAAATGCAAATTCATTCCCACAAATCCGTGGCAGCAAAAAGCAGACTAAGTGTCTCACTATTTTTAGAGCAAACCAGGAACATATCTTCTAATTCCAAATGGTCAGCATGATCACTTACTGCAGTCATCCTTCCGCTTCAGGAGAAGGCAAAAACCAGCTGGCTGTTATTTGAGAAATAAAGATACATCTATTTTAGGGGAAAATGCAGGCTCTGACTTTGCCAGCAGCCACCTTTGCCAGAGCAGCCTCAGTTCAGCTTTGGGAAACAGGAGCGGATTTCAACACCAGCACAGAGGTCAGGCTGCCAGCCCATCTCAGCTGAGCTGTTTTCTTCTTCAAAAGGCAGAGAGATTCCTTTTGGAAAACTTTCCCCATCTACAAGGAGAGGGAATACGGGATCTTAGAATGAAAACTTTATTTAACCCTTTGCATTTCTGATGCTTAAACTGTTCATCTGTATTTCCTAAAAACTGTTTTTCGATCTTTCTTGTGCAATTAATCACTCTGAGGGTCTGTAGTTGAAGCCTGAAACCATCCATACCTGTCTGTCCTTGTACGTGAGGATGCTAGCCTCTACTGTGAAGACCTTTCCTTTTGTGGGCCAAGCTCTTTCCCAAAATTAAGACAAGATAGCTCAACAGGGCTGTCAAAACAAAGACACAACAAGAAAGGAGAGGCAACAAACATGAAAAAAGCAATTTTATTCTCCACAGGGCACTAAACATACCATTTATCTCCCCAGTGCCCTCATTTCAAAGGGATGAGGGCAATCCGCAGAAGGCACAGAGAATAGCTGGAGAAGAGCTGGCCAGAGAAAATGCTGTAAACGTAAGGATGCAGAGTGCATGTACGAGAAAGCCCTGGGGATTAACTGCTCTTCACTCCACGAGAGAAAGTCAGAGACGGGAAATGGGAAATTTCAAGAGGGAATTAAGGTATATTTTTTACTGGTGAGGACTATTAACCCCTGGAGCAACGTGGTGCCGCTGCTCCCACACACCAGGGTGGGCTCCCACACACCAGGGTGGGCTCCCACACACCAGGGTGGGCTCCCACGAGCTGGCCCCAGCTGAGCAGGACAGCAAGGAGAGGACACCAAGGCTGTCACCAACCCTCCTCCCCAAGAGCCAGGCACTACCTGCTCCGATGCTTCTTGCTCAGGTCTAGGTCCCTGCATTGTCCCCACCCCTCGGCATTCTCCCATCAAGCCTGAGAATCTCACTGGGGAATGTCAGCCAAATGCAGGTGCCCAAACTCCACATGGAAATAACCCAGATGAAATGTGGCTGATAACAGCCAAAATTTCTGACTGAATGCCTTCATTGTCCTATGAACCTTTACGAACATCCTGTGAACCCTTAAGCCCTTATTTGAGGCTTAAAACTTATTAGAAAGATACTATGTTTGTTTTGGTATGCAAAAAGTTTGGTAATTCTGATTACATTAATGCTATTTGCACTGCTTGGTTAGTACAGATATTTTCCCAGTTCTACATTTGCCAGAGTTTGTCAGTTTATGCTAATTTATCTTGACACAATACGTGTGTATGTGTGAAGGTAATAGATATACATATATCTCCCTCTATCCAAAGGCCATACAGGGACATAACAGCATACAAACCCAGTCGGCAGTGAAGGCTAACGTGATAAAAACTTGGTTTTTGAACTTAATATTTTACCTATTTGAAATGCAACTTGTCCAGGTTTAACTCTGCTGATCTCCCAGTCTCTTTCATACTCCATTTTTCTACATTATAAAATGTCTCCTATGGGAGTCTCACATAAGGATACACCAAGTTATGCAATATACACGCGCGTTGGCTATTCCTGGCTCTGACAACTCCTCATTCAATAAAGTATCTACATTGCAAAAGGGAAAAGGGAGTCTTTATCCTTAAAAGAAGGAGCAGCAGGAAAAAAAACACTGAGCCTGGGTTTCAGCAGAGCTCTCTCTAACCAGACACGTGGATCCAGAAACAGATGCTTCACCAAGGAGAACAGAGGACTCAGAAGAAAAGTCATAACTCAACAAAAACAAACAGGAAAAATAATAAGGAACTCAGAGGAGGGTTAATCTCTCTCCTGAATCTGAACATCTACAATCCATCTTGTGTTTCTTCCATTTCCTTGTCTTCAGGAATGACATAATTAAAACAAAAGTGAAAACACACCAAGAGCAAAGGCATGGGACTGCGCTGGAGGACCCGTACAGCGCAGCATCCCCCTGCCCACTGCTGACCCTGGTCTCTCCTAAGGGCTGATGGAAATCAGGCATTTTCCCACCCATTTTCCACCCCCAGGCACTGCATTCCCACATGCTTTCGAGGTGGAGCAGAGCGGGTGCTCCCCATAAGTTTCCTTGTGCTGCACCACGACGCTCTTGGTACCTGTCTCCACACTGACACGGATACTGCTTTCCGTACCAGAGCAGAAAGATATTCACATCCTGCACATCCACAGGCCAGCCAGGCCCCAGGTGACCACAAGTGCCTATGGCCAATTTGGGCAGAACCACCCAAAGCCACATTAGCCACCATAATCCAGCACCAGTGCTGCCACAGCTCTTCTCATCTGCTGGCCTGACCATGCCAGCTGGTCACCTAGCTTTCCCACAGCAGCTGGATGGAAAGGATGAGCTCATGGGAAGAAAGAGGAGCACAGGGAAAAGAAACCCACACAACTTTGTGCCTAGAAACCACTTGGGTGGCTTCAACAATGAAGGAAAGTGACTGGGAAACAGCCCAGGGGGGCAGGAGACCCTGGCCGAGCTGGACCTCCAGCAGGAGGCCATCCCTTTGGTGTTTATGCAGAGTCTTACCAGTCCTTTCACTTGGGGCATAGCCTTGTCCTTACGGTAGTTAACCTAAAAGGCACCTATCAGCCAGGGCAGCGGTGACAGCAGAATAACCTCAAGCCATAAACGCAGACCGAGGATGGAGTGATGGACCGTGCACCCTCCCACCGCGGCAGCACTTTTAACTGATGAGGCTGAGAATGCAGGAGGCCATAGGACTCAGTATATTTTCACAGCACATTATTAAATCTGCCAAAAAAAGAAAGAGGTATGTAAACAGCTAAATCAAAAAATATATGTACTTAAAAATGATTAAGCTGGAGTGATGAGAACTGGGATGCTTTTAATTTTTTTTTCAAAGATATGTAAATATATTTATATACACCATTGCCCTTTCTGCTTCCCCCACCAGACTTTGCAGCTCCAAGTCATGTTTGATTTTTTTAATAATATGACTTAATACGCTAGCTCAACAGTTTGGTTGTTTTTTTTTTAAAGTCATGTAATCCTCTCAGCTTAGCTTTTTAATTAAAAAAAAAAAAAATGAAAGCAAATATCCGCACTCAAATAGGTTAGTGACTACAGTGACTCTCTGTAGAATTGGTGTTACCTTTGAAGAAGGCAGGGAATCCTTCATGCTGCTCGGGCTCAGATTTGAAACACTTCACCTCCTGCCACGTGCCCCCTCTCTAATGGAAAAGGGCTTTTGGTATAATTTTCAGAACAGCTCAAAAAAATTAGTGTACCTGAAATGCCTCAAACACCAGCTGTGAAAGACAGCTGGGTGCTCCAGGGTCTGGAACAGGGTCAACCTGCAGACCCACGGCCTCCTGAGGGTACCGCACACATGGGGAGCTGGGCAATGAACCCCACGGCACCAGGGCTGCTGCACCCACGGCAACGCTCCCGTGGGCTGGTCTGAAGCTCGCTCATGTATAATTACATGAGATGCCATTGCACCTCTAAACTGCGGATTGTCTTAACCTATTTTTCACTAGAGAGCCAAGAGGATTTTGGTGAAGAACATGTCACATACAAGCTAATATGAGGAAACGCGATGTGTCACTGCTCAGGGACGGCAAGGCTGTGGCTGGGGACCATTGCTCCTCGGGCACATGGGGTCCTTGCTGTCTTCCAAAGCCTATATATGGTATACTGAAAATAAAATTTAGAAAAGCCAACTTCTGAAATGTGGATCTGCTTCACTTGACCGCCTTCATTTTATTGTGAGTTGGAGTTACAATCTCAGATGAGCACTACCATCTCTTTGTTCCTACCCCAAACACCAAGGGGAAAATCCAGGCCAGCTTATGCTATTGAGTACTATTAGGGCACTAAACCCAAGCAGGCGTGGACACCTGTGGGGCCAGGACCAGTGACCTCGCTTAAATCCCCAGCATTCAGCACACTGGCCATCAGGTCCCAGTCTCACACAGCACTGGCTGGCGTCTCAGGGGTAAATAAAAAGGTGGGGAGGACAAGGGAAGACACAATCTCCTTCCTTCTCCCCCCATAAACCAGAAACCCAATAGGTAGGACATCAGGTCACTCACTGCGGACAAGAAATACAGATTTACATCCTCAAACAACACCGACAGCAAGGACCTTTAGTGTTAAGGACCTTTTCTCCAGCCCACCTGAACAGCTTGTGGCTGTTTTGTTCTCTCTTTCATGGCAAATTATTACAGTTCTTGGTTTCAGATGCTACAAAACAAAGTGTTGAAACCTAGAAAAGAGTTCAGACACAACACATCAAACTCAAATCAGAGATTTAATTATAAACATTTTGTGTCCCTGCACTGTAAATCTTTAACTGTTTTTAAAGCTCCAAACCCAGGCAGCGTGTTCCTGTGCCATCTGCTGCAGGGTCACTCCTATCCTTGCTGTCTGAAATAAAACCTTGGCTCCCTGGAATGACTCTTTTCTACAGAGAAAGAAGACCTTAAAGGTCTTCTGGGGAAAGTCATCCACTAGCAGTTTCTCACATGCGCAGCTCCATCCAGGACCCGAATTATAAGATACTTGCCATTATGGAAAGCAATACTTAAAACCAAACACTCTTAATAGAATGAAATTTGAAATATTCCTGTTAGATGAATATAATATTAAGGCAGTAAAGTGCATTTGGAATTTTATAACAGCTATTATCTATACAGACTCGAGGTCAGCAGTGACCACGCAGCATACGGGTAATGCCATGATACAAGTTACTCTGTCTAGTCTTTAGAGGTAATAAAAGACAAAATGCATAAAACCGGCAATTTATTTGCTCATTTCCATTACAACTAAATTCCCTTTGAATGAGACTGCAGGAGTTGTGTTACCCAGAAAGGTGCAAGGACTAGAGTTTTCTGTGCCTAAAAACAAGGCTAAAGAAAGCATCGCCAAATACAGGTCCCCAGCTTGCAAAGTGAAGATGCTCTAGCAGCCTTGGGGGGAGTCTTCAACCTCTGTCAAACTGAGGAGTTCCTGCTTCTTTTTTCCCTTTAAATCCTTCCCATAATTTTGGGGATCACATTTGGGTTAGAAGCAGTAAGAACAGAAACCCTGGCATGAGAAACCAAGCCAGGAGTATTTGGTCTGGCATTGCTCAAGGAGGAGAGGAAGGTCCTGATGCCAAGAAGTTTGGATCAAAGAAAATAGGATTAGTGTCCCTACAAGGGAGAAAATGGTCAGTTAATGCAGATACAGACTTAAATCTTTGCCAGTATCAGTCTTTCATTTATCTGTGGTTTATCTTCATAAGATACCCGATTTTATATTTACAATTTTTTGATTAAAGGCAGAGTATTTCACTTTTCTGCTCCCTAATTTTGGGTAAGACCTAGCCCTTTGAGACAGTATTGCCTTCCTGGGGCATGTCAGCAAGTCCCAGGTTCCCCATTCCAGAACAGTGTAAAACACACATGGTATCACTTTCTCCTATTTTTCATAGGCTGGGAATTCCAAATCTGATCCTCTGACAGCTTTGCTTAGATAACGAAGAATTTATCCTTGAGTTCAGCTGCACAGCTGAAACTCTCATCTCCACTTTGAGATGACAGAAGCCTCAGGTGGATGACCCGGGGTTGCTGTTGCCTGGCTCCGGGTGGCTGCCAAGCCTTCCCACAGATGCTGCTCAGCCACGCTGGCTGCCCCACGGACACCCCACAGCAGAGCCGAGCTGCTGTGCCCAGAGCAGAGAACATCCTACTCCATTAGAGCAAGATGAAAGAAGCCTGTCACACATCAGAGATAAGCGGAGCAGAGTGAATTACAAGCTATGGGACATGTCATTGTATGAGCTACATCAGCAATTATTTTTCTCAGTCGGCGTGAGCTGGCCTGCTCGGTGGTGAGTGCGCTGCAGGAAGGTGGTCACAGCACAGTGTCCCCATACATGATTTTTTGCCCATTTCTCCCCACTTTTGGCAGGAGAGGAAGGAGCTCTGCACCAGTGAAGGGCCCGGACCCGCCAGAGCGGGGTCAGTGCTAGACAAGCTCCCTGGTTACAAGTTCCAAAGCCTTTTCTTCCTTACAAATTCTTACTCCACAATTATCTCAGCAGTCGCAGGACTGGAAAAGGCTCTCATCTTGAACCGCTCAGCTCAGCATCCTAATAAACAGTGGCATCCAGTGCTCCCATGGCAGAGAAAAGTAACCATAACTCCCACCTGAAAAGTGCTTTAAAAAGCATTGAAAACATCATTTCTGACCCCTGAATTCTAGGAAAAGCTGTTGGACCCAGGTGAAACATGAGCATGGGTTGATGGGCTCCATGATTTATCTTCTGAGCCTACAGGAACAGCAGAAGCAGCACCCTCCTCTCACCAAACCTCAGCCCAGGTTGGCCACGGGCTGTTGGATACTCCTGTCTCCCAAAAGGCTAAGGCTTCTACATCAAGAGCTTCATATCATGACCCTGTAGGAACATTCCTGAATAAATACTCATTTGAGCATCAGAGTTAGCTGCACAGCACTGAAACGTGGCAGCTATATCACAAATGACCTCAAAGGGGTCAAGTGCCACCAAGAGCCAGCCAGATCCACACTGTACCAAACCAGGGCATCACAAGGGCCATGCACACCTGCATGGCTGAGCAGCTCCTGAGCCACAGGGACCAGAGCTTGGATCTCTGCAACACTTTGTACAAGGTCACAGGGCTAAAAAGCTCTGAAACGCCTCAGAGCAGCCGGGCTAAAGCGAACATGCCTGTGTTACCTCCAGCACACCTTTCTAGTTATACCAAAAGTAGTTTTTCTTCCAGCCAAGTATTTCCAAAGTGTGGGGAGTATAAAAATGCTGAAATACTGAAAAAAAAAATTTAATATAGCGTAGTTAATTATTCATAGTTCTGTATGAGCTTTATGTATAGTCCCAAAAGTCAGCTCATTTCCCCGAGTATCGGATGATGGACTGCCAAAGCCTAACGTTTTGGGATTTGCGGTGTTGTGCAGTGCCTGTTCACTCGTCCTCATTTCTGGGAAGAGGCACTTGTCCCCACAGGACCACCGACATTTGATGCAGATTTTTAACCCAGGGTCGTGTTCTGTTTTTCCAGCAGAAGAACCGCGTTGGCCACCTGCCCTTGTCCGCACCAGCTCCAAGGAGAGGCAAACAAACACTGTGCCAAGGAAATTAAATAAAGAAAGCCCCAATTAAAATGCCAGTGATGTTTTACACTCAGGAGAGAATAGCTGTTCACCCCCATGCACACGGGCTGGTGTTTTTCCCAGGCATTTTCTAAGTCTTGAAGTTTAAAAAAAACCCACCCTTTAGCTCTTAATGTTACTTGCTGTTTGTCTTCATGTCGCAGTTTTTTTCCAGTCTTCTTCCTTCCCCCAGGGCCTGGAGATAAGTGAAAGCCTGGATGAACTAGCTATCAGCCCAACTCCTGATATCAAAAGTCATCTTTAAAGGCTGCTCCCTCACAGGGGTTCCCTCATCCCTTCTGGGCCAGCAGCTCTAATTTGCATCAAAACACAGGTAATAAAAAAAAAAATTGCCTTAGCTGTCAGCCCGCTCAAAACACCCACCGGCAGGGCTGGGAAAAACCACATTCTGTCCTATTTCTGGACTCAAAAAGCAGCAGGTAAAAAAACAACAGCAAGGGAAGTGTGAATCCCTGTCCCACCACCCTGAGCAATGCTCCTGCAGAGCCACTGCAGGAAAGGCAACATGGTGGCCTTCCAAGGAGCACTGTGGCATTGCCTTGGTGGCTTGAGGATGGCTTCCTGAAGCCCTGAGGACCAGTGGTGCCACTGTGGCACAATCTGTGCAGCGTCTGACAGAGGCATTTTACTCATGCTATTTTGAAGCACTGAAGAAAATGAGCCACTGAGAAAAACAAGTTATGATGAAATCCTTGCCACAAAAAACAGCTGAATGAAAGAGTTAAACCAGCTGCCAACGGCTTGACTGAAACCCCAGGTAAAACCTTCACAAGCCAGAGAGGGCTGAGAACTCCCTAGAGGAATTGGTTGCAAGGAGTTCACGGGCTCTGCAACCACATCTCCAGCAGCAAAGGTACCTGAGACATCACCTGGCACGGGGGTTCCTGAGCCCCCTCATTCACTTCTTGAAAGGAGCTGCAAGACTAGGGATTTTAGAGAAGGCACAACTCAAGCCATGAGGTATTCAACCACAAACAGAGCCTGTCACAGGGGAGGCAGCTCAGACTTTCCCTGGCCACCTTGTCTCCCAGGAATGTTAGAAGTTATGGCCAAAGAGACTGACACACATTTCATAGGATAGAATCATAGAACAGTTTGGGTTCAAGGGACCTTTAAAGGTCATCTAGTCCAACCCTGAGTCGTACCCAATGCCAGTTGTTTAGACAAGCTCAAAGCAAGATCTCCAGTACTTGAGTTACCACATAAAGGCACTTAAGCCCTAGATGGTCTGTAGACTTGAACCTGTCGACAACTGGAAGACAGGTTTGGATGGGGTTTCGGGTCTTAGTTTTGAGTTGTTGTGATAAAAATGGAAAGCCAGCTGGGTGTTGCACATGTGCAAATCACTGCTACACCCTGGAAGCACAATACCAGGCTCATCCTTTCATCTTTCAACAAAATGCTTTTTCTCACCACCAGCAGTGCTCCTGTGAGCATCAGCAGCAATGCTGAGGCAGCAACAGGGCCAGCAGAAGACCTCTGTCACCCAAGGGGCTAGGAGAGCTTCCATCAAGTTACTTACAGCACCACAGAAAGGGGTATTTTAGTCACAGAAATCTAATTGGACTCCACAACAGGATACTGAGCTGCAAATAGGCTTTTGTAACAAAGGGCACACAAGAGCTGCCAAGAAATTCCCCAAAAGACCAAATGGGTTTTTCCTCACCATCTTTTACAACAAAAGTGTTCAAGCCTTCGTCTGGACTAGTGAGAAACTAAAAAACCAGGAGTTTACTGGTACAACACAACTCAGAGAGAGAGCAGGAAGAGAACTAGCTCACTCAGCCCCACATTGAGCGGGATCTCCCAAGGGAATAAGTATGGGAAAAGGCACACGGAGCCTTACAGAGGCAAAGCAGACCAGGAACAAGTCACAAGACTTTGGGCAACTGTCCATGCTCCCAGGGAGCACCAAGGGTAAGGCTGCTCTGTGGGAGATGGTGAGCTGGGGGTTAGGGCAACCACAGCACAAAAAAAGCTCTCACCAACCTTGTGCATCCAGCAGCATCCCATCCATGGCAGGTTGGAGACAGCAAGAGGCATCCCTCAGAGCCTGGTCACCCTCAGGCAAGGTGAGGTGACCAGCCAGATCTAGAGTCCTGGGCAGCAGAAGACATGACAACATACAATACAGGCCTGGGATCAATCAGGACACAGGCACACCACCAACAAAGCTCCAAACAGAGCTGGGACCTAGGCTGGAGCTTAAATGGAGCTCAGTTCATGGCCAGGGTGGGTGGGGCTCCAGGTGGAGCTGGTGAGGCCCCAGGTGGGGTTGGCCAGGACAATTAGGACCTACAAGGGCCACACGCGCTTTGTGGTGCCCCTTGTTGGGAGGCTTGGGGTTGGCATCACTGCCACCATACATTGTGCACTAAGGCAAGCAGAAAGGTGGTGTTGGGAAGCAAACGATTGCCGGTGGTTCCCTACCAACACATAACCCCAGCACCTGACTGAACTGTGGCCAGTGCAGCTTGGCATTTCTGGTCTCACTGGGAAAACTCATTCAGTTGCTGCTATTTGGGTCAGTGGCAAACATAATTACTCTTACTGATTAGTTAGGAACTGCAGGCACAGCTATTGTACCTCAGACCGATGGGGTTAATATGGCCATCCATCTCCCCCGAGTGGACTGTGACCTCTGAGAGGCAAAACCTGCACATCTAGAAATATATAACAAAGTCCCCGGGCATCTCTGTAACAGCGCTGCTATTTGCTAACCATGAAGGCAAGTGTGTTGTATTATTTATAAAAGAGAGAGAAAGCACAGCAGAACTAGAGGGTCCATCCTCCTGCCGAGAGCCAGGATCCATCACAGCATCATCTAGGCTCTCAGACAGGTCCTGAAACCTGCCAGAGGCATCATTCACTGTCCCAGGGACCTGAGAAAAACTCTCCCCCATGTTTAGCCAGCCCAGCCCAGCTGCATTTCACCCCATAAAGTTTGCAGGAGCTCAGAGCAGGCTTTTTTGCAGGTCATGGACATTTTGGGTGTTCACCATGGGAACAGGAGCCAGCCCCCGGATGCCTGTAGTTACCCAAATGCATTTCCTGTCGCCTACCTGTAGCCTGTCTATGTAACAGAACTCGTATCTGGAAATGCTTGGATATATTTTGAAGCACAGGCAGCCTAGCCACTTTTCTCTGATCCATTTGTCAGGAATTATCTACCTCGTGCAGGCAAAAAAGTGCATGCATGCAAATGCTTAAATTCCTTAAACTATAACACCATTGTATCATCAGCTTGGTATTTTTGAATCTATATATCCACCTAAAGGCTAACCCATTTCCAGGATTAAAGAGGAAAACAAAAATAGCTCAAGTAGCTTCCAGCTAGAAGAAAAATATATTATTCACTTCATTAATCAAAATCTAGGTCACTTAACAAATACACATACTATTAAGGAAAACAAATTTAAATTTTCCCTTAATAAAAGCCACGATTTCAGAAACGTGCTAGAAAGCTGATCTGGAAAAATTTCAGTATTTTCAGCCAACTGCGACGCATTGCTAAGAACTAAGCCTCTTGCTGTCCTTTTAATGTGGATGTAATGACAGGAAAAGCCTTTTCACTGAACATGCCCAGTACCGAGATGCTCTCCTAGAGCTGGACCAGGGGAAAAACGCGGGGCCCCCAGTGCTGCCTGTGCCGGGGTGATGAGGTTGTTAACGAAGCAAAGCGGTTCTGCCTGGAGGAGCACTTCCATCCTTACCATGGATGAAAGCGCTGCTCTCACCATGCCCAAGGGGCTGTGGCAGAGCCTGGGGAGAGGGGATGGATGAGAGAACAGCATCCCCTCACCAGCCAGGGACATCCACAGCGTGCACGGGCATGGGACAAAGCTGAGGATGGTGCTGTTTTCCAGGGAATAGGCTGTTGAGCTGCAGCTCACTGCTACACAGAGCCTCGGCATAGCACAAACTGACTATCTGCCCCAGCAAAACCCCAGCATCTGAGTTCCATACAACTGGGGCACCAGGTGGACTTGATGCTAAGTCTGTTCTGGTGCTTATTTTTTCAATATAGTCAAAGAATCAGAGAATGGTCAGGGTTGGCAGGGACCTCTGGAGATCATCTAGTCCAACCCTCTGCTAAAGCAGGGTCACCCAGAGCTGGATGGACAGGAACACATCCAAGTGGATTTCAAATATCTCCAGAGATGGAGATATTCGAAGGTTGTGCACACTCGGGTCTATGAAATGGTCCAGGGCTGCAGGGTCTAGGAGGGATGACCACCAGACAGAGCAGGAGCGAAGTAGACATATTTCTCTCCCTGCTTAAAAAGCATCTTTTCCCATGAAGGGCAAAACTGAGCCCGCCTGGTACCTCTGAGCATCTCCCCGCCTGGGCCAAACCGCTCCGGGCCAAGCCAGTTCCACATCCACAAAGAAAGAGCTCAACGTGCCTGAAGTACAAGAGGTGAAGCAAAGTCCAAATCAGCCTCTCTGCTGCCATCCAAAAATCCTTCTCCCTGGTTTTCTTTAATGAATTTGAAACATTGTGCTACAAATCTTAATTAAATTTGCATTTTTCAACATTCAAGTACGTTGCCAGAAAATGCTCAGCTACGTCCTTCCACAGGAACACAGAGATGCTTTTTAAGTTTTCAGGACTTCTCTTCCTATTTTCATTCTTAAAAGGTGCGTTACGTTCTTCATTCTTTCAGATCTAGGCTCCAGGCACTCAGGTTTTGCAGCTCGTACAAGTTTTTTCCATCACAACGGATGCAGTCTTAAAAAAAAAAAAAGAAGCTATAATTCAAAAGTTTCTGTTTTTCACTCAACCCGTGTTTTTCTCAGCTGTCTCCTGGGTTGGCTATGCTTTTTATGCAAATTTTCTGTGATTATGCAAAAAGATCTAATTAGATTGATTGATACTGTCATATCAACAAAACCCAGACCTACTTTCAAATCCCCATGCAATAGGTGTACCAGGCAGTGCTATCGTTTCAGGCTTTTTCTTTGGGGACTCTGGTTTGCATTTGTTATTGTTTCAGGAGCAGTGGTTGCTCCTCACACCACCTTGCTCGGAGATCGCGTTTCTTTCATCAGAGCTTTCGCTTGTGGTGTTAATAATTTCAGATTTTTCCAGCTGGCTTTGATTCTGCCAATGAGGGCCAGGGCCAGAGATGAGTGTACGCCAAATTTTCTGGAAAATATGAACTCTGGGGGTTACCCAGGTTTGGAGAGGTGTCGGGTGATGCTGTGCCTGGAGCTGCCTGTGCCCTGCAGCTGCGCTGGGATTTTCTCCACTTTGGGGCAGCCGCAGGAGCAGGTCCTCCAAGCATCCCCCACAGCTAATTAACGGCTGCACAGGTATTAAGCGGCTAAGAATATGGAGTGGTTTTAACTCAGTTTGCTCCACACCACTGAGTTTGAAGAGGGAAAGCAATCAGTGTAATTTTCACAGCAGGAGACCTGTACCTTTTACACGTGGGAACCACAGGATCATAGAATCACAGAATGGTTTGGGTTGGAAGGAACCATCCAGTGCCACCCCCTGCCCTGGGCAGGGACACCTCCCACCACACCAGGTTGCTCAAAGCCCCATCCAACCTTGGTCTTGAACCCCTCCAGGGATGGGGCAGCCACAGCTTCTCTGGGCAACCTGGGCCAGGCTCTCACCACCCTCACAGCAAAGAAGATCTTCCCCAGATCTCATCTCAATCTCCCCTCTTTCAGTGTCAAACCCTTCCCCCTCCTCCTATGGCTCCCCTCCCTGATCCAGAGTCCCTCCCCAGCTTTCCTGGAGCCCCTTGAGGGACTGGAAGGGGCTCTAAGGTCTCCCCGGAGTCCTTACTACATAAGGAAAACATCAAGCCTTTAGGAGAGCTGACATTTTCCCAGTATGAGGCATGAGGAAAAGCTCAAGAAAAAGGAGCAGATAACCATCTAGTTAAAAGTGTCTCTAGTTTAAAGCCATGTTTCTATTACTTACTATTACTTCATAATATACTAGTATTTTATCCATTTCTGCTATTCCAGTGCTGAAGATCATCCAACTCTTCCTCTGTTAGAAGGACGTTTCCCAGCTCACTGTTACCAACATGGTGGTATATTTCTGATTGTTGTGCTAACATTGCTAATGAAAATATTAAATAAAATTAGTTCTCACACTCGTCTTTCAGAAAATCCATTGGTAACTCCCTCCAGCCTGTGACTTCCACTAACACTATTGTTTTTCATCTCTCCCCATGGCAATTATTCATCTCCTTGGTCATATTATGGCTTTTCATTATTACCCATCCTCTCCAATTTAAGCAGTAATATCCCATCTGGTACAGTAGCAACTGTTTTATTCCCTTAGTCCCTATGTTTAACATAAACCATCCTTACTGAAAATAGAGATATGCGCTTCGTTTTGGCCAGTGCACATATTACCCCTAAATTCCATCCACCCTCAATATACAGAACTCTCCACTTCTTCATTTATTCCTTTTTACTTTAATGAACTTTTTATTTATATGAACATTTAGTGTTTACTATCCCTTATGAGATGCAGCTCAGCCTGCCTTGAGGCTCTCCTCATTTCTCCCTACATTTCCTGACCTCGGAGCTGACGGATTTGACGGTCGGTTCTGTCCTTCATTCATTGAAGACTTTCTGCTAAATCCCTAATCCCTTTCAGAGGTGGATTTGCATTTGTTACCATGGGACCCAATTTTGCACAGTTTTGGCACTGTGGACTCCAACAAATTGGAGTTTTATCCATATTCAACTATCCAAGTTCTTCCAACCACAGAACTTTACAAACAAACTCTGAGTTTCTCCGTTTGTCCCTTTGAAATTCAAGGCTCGGCTGAAAATTTCGTCTCTTCATTAACAAGATAGCTCCAGCCTGCCTTTTTAATTCTTTCAAACACTGTAATTTGAACTGAATCGACTTACAAGTATTCAGTTCAGGGCTTTTTCTCCAAAAAGACAACAATTCTTTACAATGTTCTTCTCCCTGCTTACCCAAACACTCAAAACACCATTATCTCCTATTGATCACCGGACTGCCAGGTAAATAAATCATTGGACTGCATGCTCTGAACTATTATTGACTTGCCATTATTACTGCAACTTTTTTGTCTTATGTATCCCTTGGAAGATAAAGTCTCTTCTACTGATTTGATTCTCATTTACCCGTATGAGGGCGATAAATGTGTGTACTTCCACCCGCCTCCATACCCTCCCCAAGGTTGCTCTCTTACTCCACAGAAGTATTTTATCCACTTCTACTTCTTTTTTTAACCTTGTCATCAAACAACTCACTCTCTTTTCTTTAGCCATCACTGTTTTTTATTATTGTTTCATTATCCTAAGTGTCTGGACCATGGAATCAAAATAATACAATACCAATGAGAAACACCACAAGAGGGAATGTCAATAAATAAAATACTTAATGCTCCTTAAATATTTTGCAAAGGATATTCTAAATGGAGGGAGAACAGGCTGTTGGCAATGCTCCTTTGAACTAATGCTGCTTGTATATGCCAAGTTTTTCTTTGATCTTATTAATTCCAATCACAAATGAAGCACAGCTTTCACTTTTTTTTTTTCCTGAAAAAGATCAAAATAGATCTTGTGTCCAGCAATTAAACAGTTTGTTTCTGAACTCCACAAAATTTAATATCCACTTGAAATGCAAGGGTAGGAAGCCTATTAATAGGGTATATATTAACCATGATTTATCACAGAATCGTAGACTCATAGAATGGGTTGGGTTGGGAGGGACCTTAAAGCCCATCCAGTCCCACCCCCTGCCCTGGGCAGGGACACCTCCCACCAGACCAGGTTGCCCAAAGCCCTGTCCAACCTGGCCTTTATGCTTTATGTTTACACTGAGCTTAAACATTTTGCAGTGACACATTAATGTGATTTTGACTTATTTAAAGGTGTCTGAAAAGTGAAAAGGCAGAACGACGTTGCCCCTAGAAGAGAGGTGACATGCAGTTCCGAGTTTCCATCGAAACAGTCTGTAGGACACATTTCTGAAATTTAAAAAAAAAAAATTAAAAAATAGAAAATAGAGCTCTGCAATGCAGCTCTCCTTGGGTGCTATTTACCTATGCTTTAATTGCGTACCGAGTGTTTCGTGCAGCTACACATATTGCATTATGGAAATGCTTTCATTAAAATCCCACTTGGAAGAAACCTTTCACCTGTGTGGGTTTTCCCAGGCAGCAGCCGTGCACCAGCTCAGCCTCAGACCTCACAGCTACTGCTTTCCTTGGACTTTCCTTTAGAAAATAACGAGTTAAGCCCTTTGTAGGTAGTTAGAACATAAAATCGAAGAATGTTGGTTTACCTTACAGACTCAAAGCCCAAAGGGAACACTGGGTAATTTATTCCTATTCCTGTTACAGCACTATTCAGGGGCTGTAATTTTTCTTTTTTTTTTTTCCGGAGCCCTTTGATAAGCTGAACTAAAACACGCCTGCTAAATGTGTAACCATGCTTGGTGTGAGTACCGCAGGAGATGGAGCATCCACCCTGTTCCTCGGTGGCTTGTCCCAGCAGCTCGTTCAGCGGCAGTCGGGTACTTAGCAAGAAAAACACCCCCTTTACCTGGAGATCCTTTATCTGCCGCGATTGCTCTCGAGGACGGGGAATGTGCTCTCTGCTTTGCACAGCTCGGCCTTAAAGCAGCTTTTGTCACATGGCAATGGCACAGCAGCAGCACCTGGGAGGAGCTGGGATGCTTTCTCAGAGAGTTTTGCAGGATTGGGCAGGAAAACAAATAATAAGGTATGTCGCCTGCTTTCTTCCTGATGGGTACCAGACCTGCCCGGTTCCTGCTGCTCATCCTCATGTTCCTGCACCAAATGTCTGCTGGCTGGGGATGGCCATGGTGGAAATGTGTCCAGTAGCTCCAGTTGCCTCCAGACCATCCTCCCGAGGCCAGGCTGTCAGCTCGGCCACCCCGATCAAAGAGTGTCTACTCCGGGCTCTGCATCTACCTTCTGATATGCTCAACAACATGCCTTTTTTCTCTACTAAAGATCAGCAAAAACCAGTATTTGCTTTCTGTTTCGGTGTTTCATCTTGCTGCTGACTTTTATGGCATTCTCATAAAGCTTAAAAGCTCATCTTGTAGTGTAATCAAGCTAAAAAGTCATGTTATCACAACAATGTGATTGCTTATGCAATATGTTAGAGGCGTTTTAAAAAAAACCCATATGTTCAGTCTGCTATAGAAGAGCAACAGGATGTTGTAAAGTTGATGCTTGTTGTTAAATCTGTCATAAACTATAATATTTTATCTAACTCCGAGTAAAACTCAGCTGACAAAAATACTTTATGGTTGCCTATTAATGTGAATAGGAGCCATGCATCATCACTAATGCAGGGAACAAATCATGTGGGCCAGCTGTTTAATAAGAAATATCTTTTGTGCTGGATTTATCTTTGCCATCTAGCCCAACAGCTTTATCTTGTGTAAAGGTTCTTCCCTTCTCTTGTTTCTACTGAATATTTGATGTCACTGCTAAACGTATTAATTTCTGCTGAAGAGACAAGAAATATTTCCCTAAGTTTATCCTGGTATCAGAATACAGATAAAATAGCTAAAACTTACTGCGTGAAACCGTCAGTTCTATCAGATGTATCGGATAATGGGCCCTGAGAGCAGGCTGCTAGAAATAAGGAAGTTCTTACTTAGGGACCACTAGACTCAGTAGTTACATCCATGCACGCTCACGTGTAGGTGTATATAACAATATACATCAGTGACTGCAGAGGAGCGTCTGAATAGAAAACAAACAGATGTGCACCCTGGTCTGGGGCACGTGTTAGCCCAGTCCTCCCACCGAAATGCCCGTTGGTAGCAATGGTGTCACCACCACCCCAGGCCAGCAAAGAGCAAACACTCCCAGAGTGTTTTGAATTAAGATATGTGGGGGCTCAGCAGGACCCTGCACACTGAAACCCCCTCCAGAAAGTCGTGGTGATGCTTCATCCATCCAAACTCCTGACAAGAGCGGCATGTAGAGAAGCTTGGGCAGGACTGTCCCTGGGAAAGGAGACAAGAAGAACATGGACTCTCTGAACCGCCTTTTCCCGGCAGAAAACAACCAAGGAACAGGAATGGAAAACATTGTATTAAGCAGCTAATTTTTCCACAAAACTCAACGTGCTACACGATGTGGTCAGTGACTCACAAGTGTGATGCAGCGTGAAGAGAGGACTCATGTGAGGGGCAGCACCAACAAAGCCTCCTTCAGGGCAGGAGGAGGTGGGAGGAGGATGGGCTGGGAGGGGGCAGCTGCTGGGGATGGAGGGGGATGCTTCACCAGCCCTCTTTACAGATTCCCCGTGTCTGCAGTAACCAGAAGTGCTTCTGCTCACAATTTTTCTTGCAGTGTGGAGTAGGTGGCACCTACTCCAGAGGCACCGTGGGGAGGATGAAGCTGGAAGATGCCCACGGAGCAGAGGGTGAGGACTGTCTCGTCAGCTGAGCGAGGATGCCAGAAATGGGGTGCCCCGGGGCACACATGGGCTGGCTGCCACTGATGGGAGGTGAAGGGGGAGCCAATACCCACACTCACCTGTCAGAAACTGCTAGGATCAAAGGAATCAACCTGGCATTTCCCATTTCTCCTCAGAGACTGGGAAAAGGTCACTGAGCATTGGTTGCTCTGTCCTCTTCCGTGCTGCTGCAGCAGGGGAGCAGCAGGTTTTGTGATGTAAGTGCAACCCGTGGATGTTGCAAGCCAAAACTGGTGGGATTCGTGCACATCTGAAGGGGAAATAGTCTAGACAAGCACTCAGAGGACAGCTGAGCATCTCTCTCCCCAGTGCCTGGTTGGCTCACTGCACATGCAATTTCTCTGACCAGCCCATCAGAAATAACCACAGTTTAACCCAGAAATAAACCAGGAGCTAAAAGGAGTGGTCCTTCTCGACCTCAAGACCTGGTCTTTCAGCTCAAGCTGTGTAATCTGGACACAACGATGTTCATTTATTATTCTTCATGATATGATGCATAATGTCATACCAAAGTGTCTTCAGCAGCCTGTAACAGGGAAAAGCAGATGGAAGCCAGAGATGTGCTAATTAAGCTCGATAATAGAAATGTTAATTAAAAAACCCTGAAGAGGAAAGGACATTTTGTAATCTCCCAGTGTTCTCAAGTCATGCAAAAATGTCCAGCTGGAAGAAGCAAGGTCTTGTAAGAAACTCTTTATCAGGAAGTATAGTGACAGGACAAGGGGTAACAGTTTTAAACTGAAAAAGGGGAAATTGAGATGAGAAGTGGGGAAGAAATTCTTTGCTGTGAGGGTGGTGAGAGCCTGGCCCAGGTTGCCCAGAGAAGCTGTGGCTGCCCCATCCCTGGAGGGGTTCAAGGCCAGGTTGGAGGGGGCTTGGAGCAACCTGGTGTGGTGGGAGGTGTCCCTGCCCAGGGCAGGGCATTGGAACTGGATGGTCTTTAAGGTCCCTTCCAACCCAAACCATTCTGTGATTCTATGGTTCCATGTTGAGGGCACCCTGAACATCCTTCAGCCACGTTCCTCTTTCCAAATCCAGGCTAGGTGCCTTTCAGGAAGAGAATTCAGTCAAACACAATTCAGGTTGGACCAGATGATCCTTGAAGTCCCTTCCAACCTGGTATTCTATGAGTCAGTGAGCACAGCTGGGAGACATGGCAGCACCAGGGTGACAACAGTGTGCAGTATTGCAATAGGCCCCATAAAAGCTAGGATCGTTCTGGACCTGTCTGAACACATGGAAAACCACAGCCAGGCTCTCTTGTTCCCGCGGTCTGCTGTTACAGATGTGGAAAGGAGACAATGTTTGTTCTGGCCCAAATCCACCGAGAGCACAGCAGCAGCCAGGCATCCCCAGCAGGTTCAGAGGCCAGAGAAGACCGATGGCATTCGCTGGACAAAATACTCAGCTCCATGCAAGGCAACTTGGTTACCGTGCTTATTAGCTACAGTCGAGCACAGAGCCATCTGAGAGGCATATCAATTAGCAGGGACAAGAGATGTTTCAAAGATCCTCTATAATTTATCTGTGAGCTGGATTAAGCCAGGGAGCCGAAATTGGCGAGTCAGCAAGTCCTTGTATTATCTTGGTGCCTCTCCAAGATGAATATCGAAACCTTTCCTGGGCTGCTGCAGACTGAGTCTGGCTGAGACGAAGCTTAATGAAAGCAAATTGTCAACAGGAATGTGCTTATCAGGATAACCCTTTGATTCTGTGAAAAGCTGCTGTGATAACAGCAGGCAATTAAGGCACGATGCCTCAGCCGGTGGAGAGGTCCCACTTGCAGGGCTGGGAAGGGGATGCTCTGGTCAGCTGCTCCAATGCAGGTTCCTCTGGGGGCATGGCTGGCTCCCGAGCTCTGCCTCCCTGCCGGCAGTCACCACAGAGATCGGGACAGGAGAGAGATGGATTCCTTCCGCCTGGACATCCAGCCCTGCCTCAGTTCATCATTTAATGCTGCACTGGCAATGAGAAAAACCACACTTTTTCAATAGGAAGGCGATGGGGTAGATGGTGCAGAGGCTGAAGGTCCTGCTAGATGCCTGGGTGTGGTGGGATTTCAAGCTTTATATCCTGCCTTTTGTTACTCTTTCCTCTCCGTTGCACCTTTCTTTGAGCCACATCACTGCACAAGAATTTCTCCTGCTTGACCGAGGATACAGCAGCATAGTCGGAAGCTGCGTTCCCCTTCTGATGTTGCTGGCCCCAGAGCTGGAGGCAACACTGGGGTGGGGGGTCTCCCCAGAGCAGAGGGACAGAATGCCCCCCCTCGCCCTGCTGGTCACCCTCCTGGGGATGCAGCCCAGGGTGCGGGGGGCTTTGTGGGCTGCCAGCGCAGGTTACCGGGGCGTGTGGAGCTTCTCCTCCACCAACACCCCCAAGTCCTTCTCCTCGGGGCTGTGTGTTCTGTAGTGTGGGAAAAACACTTTAAATTACGGTGCCTGAATGGACACAGATAACACAAAGCATACAACTTCCTTCAGTTAATTCTCATGTAGCTTTTAAGAGAGCATCCGGTCTTGATTTTATTAATTTCCAGTGAGGGACAATCCATTACAGCTCTTGTTAAGGCGTTACGGTACTTCACATCCTGCAGTGATTTTTTGCTTCTGATCCGAACTTGTCTCGTTTCCGCACCAGTCACCAGATCTCATTAGGCATTTACCTCCAAGGTGGAAGTTCTCCGTATTGTTAGCACACCTGCACTGATGTAGGTACCTGAGGCAAGGATCAGGTTATTTCTCAGCGCTCTCTTGAACTAACCGTCCTTTCCTAAGAGACATTCTTCCAGATCTCTCCCAGCTTGCCCTCCATGCTATAGATTTACTGTTTTGCTCTTCCTCTTTTTTTCCTTCCCATTGTTGCAAGCAATATTGTAGATGTTTCTGCCAGTCGAGCGTGCTCTGCAGCTCAGAGGCATGCCCTCCTCCAGAAGATATCATTTCTGTGGCTGACTTGACTTCCCTGAAGACAACAGACGCCTTTACCTGTGGCTCCATGGCTGGAAAGCACGCAATTAAAGCTTTAGAAGAGACCACTGGGATGAGATTCACAAAACGAATAAAATCTGGAACCCCAGATGCCGTGATTTGCTGAAGGACTAGCAGTTCAGAGCAAGGCAGCTGTGTTGCTGTTGGGTTCCTGCCATGGAGAGCCTCCGCCAGGCAGTGAAGGAGCCGAGAAGGTGCTGAGGATGCTCCATCTGACAAATTCACCCCTGGAGACCAGGCAGGACCCTCATGATGTGCCGTCAGGGGTATCAGAGGGACAGAATGACCCAGCCTCTATCAGCAGGGCACATGTACACCCACAATGTGCCTGTAGACATGGGCTGGCAGCAGAAGATATTGAAAAAAAATCCTGCCCTTTCTGTGCTCTCCCTTCTCTCCCTCGGTGTCTCACTGAGCATCAATGCTGCTCAGCCAGATCTCCATGGCAACCAGCCAGGCTCAAATTAGCTAATGGCAGAGATAAGCCCAAAAATACTTGGGAAATTCTTCTCAAATCATTACCGCTGTCCCAGTTTGCTTCATTTCTCAGTGTACAAACATCTTCCTGCTGGTGCAGAAACTATAAGAGAAGACACGGCAAAGTGTTTGGTTTGTGGCGTGGCTGATTTCCCCATAACAAACCTGAATGAATTATGAAAAACACAGAGTTCTTACAGGCACGAGAAATTGAAGTTTTATTTAGGTCATTACAAAAAAAACCCCTATTAACTCACCTTGAGAAGAGTGCATATTAAAATGAAAATGTGTCTCTTCCTTAACTGCCTGTATCTACTCACTAAACAGGCTATTTTTCATGCCACATGCTATTATAAGTGAAATAAGTTGTATAAAATGTTTCTTATTGCTTATTGTTTGTCCTGTAGTTCCTAGAAAAGCAGACTCCAGCATCCATTGTAACAGGCAGTGTGGCTTTTGGGCTCGCGTGGAGACAGAGGGTCGCACTTGCTAAGAGACACTTAGCTCTTGACCCTGCAACCATCTCCTTGCTCTTTCTGACCACCAGGACCAGAGGATCTGTGCTTTGTCCCCTTGGTCTGCAAGTACAGAGCTGTTGGAACTGTTCTGGTGCTATTTTCCATTTTCCAAATGTCGTTACTTGAAGCAACCAAGCCACAGAATTTTCCTTCATATCTCCTTCAGTAATTGTACCCTCCCAAGGGCTGGTGACCTTTCCTGGAAGCAGATTGGGATCATTGGTGCCGTCAATACATCTAAGGCTCCTTCTCTTACTTGTGAGAAGTGAAACCCAGCAGCCCCAAAGCAGACAAATCTGAAATCAATTTTCTATTTACTGGTGCCTTGCTTAGTCTGATTTGCGCTTTGCTGAGGCAATTGAGAATCAGCAATTTTCTCCACCTTTGGAAAAGTCAGTGGGAAGGGAGGGTGCAGGACCAGAGTGGTGCCAGAGCTGTGGAGAAGGGTGCCTGCAGCCAGCGAGGTGGCCACATGCCCATCTTCCAAGTCAACCCTCTGCAAACTCCAAAACCCCACAAGTTATCTGAAGACAGAAGAAATTAAATACCTGTTAAAAGTCTGGGGGTTTGGGAGTGCCGTGAACTGAGGCTCTTAATTCACTGCTGTGGAAAGAGGACAAGGCTTGTCTCAAGCTCTCACACTGGCCAGCTTGGTGCTTCATACATGGATGCAACATTGGAAGAGGAAAAACATGTAAATGTTAAGTGCCATAAGAATAATAGCCATGGGACGTCACTGGAGCTTGGATTAAGGTGATGCCGGTGACCAGGCAGCCCCTGCCCTGGACCAGTGACACACAGGGATGCTCCCAGGCTCCATCTCACCAAAACCCAGCATGGACAAAGGGGACCAGTACTGGGCTGAGAGAGGAAGCTGAGAGCTGCCAGCCTTTCGCAGTTGGGATGGGGCTTTCCACGGGCTGTGGGAGGTGCGTGAGAGTGGCTCCAGGGCTGCAATATTAACTCCAGGGGAGAAGTAGTACTGCTGAGGTATTTTTTGCTGCCACAGAAAAGAAAAGGAATAAGAATTGTTCAGTGCTATAGCATACTGAATAGAAAACAAGTTTTTAAGCCTGAAAGCAGTCTTTTCTATGCTCCTTCCCCCCCCCCCCCCCCAGTAGAGAGTCTATTTGATTCTACAACATGGAGACTAGAAATAAGAAGGACCCTGGGGTGGCACGCAGCCAGCGAGACAACAATGCATTGCTTTGAGCACATTTCTTATGAATTTTAGAGGGGGTAAAAGGGAGAACTTTTCCTCTTTTTAGGCTTCCTTTCAGAGCTTTCATATTTCGACTCACCTTTTTGCTCAGAAGCTTCCCCACGTCCAATGGGATAAGCCGCACGGGCTGAGGAACAGAAAGCGTGCCCAGGCTTAGCTGCCCGTGGAAAAGAAACGTTATTAAATTGTTCTTTTTCTTCTCCCTTTGTAGTCCGCTGATGCTGAAACGAAGATGACTGCTGGCTTACCAAGCCTGGTACATCCCGGGCTGCTGTAAAGGAAATTGCCTCCTTGATCCAGGACACGTGAGCCCGAGTGGATAAAAGGAGTTGGTGAGCTGTGGGTCAGGAAAGGCAACCCACCGCTGCTTGCTGAGCTCCTGCCGCCTTCTCAGACTCGGCTCTGACTTAAAGAGAGATCCTTATTTAACGTCTGCAGTTAATGGCAGCAGATCTTTGTGCCCTTCCTCTCAGCTGGAGAAAGAGCCGCAAATATTTTACCACTGAAAAGCTGGGTGCAGCAGATGTGAAATTAAAACTGCCCTGATTTCTACAGCCCAGACATTCCTCCTGCCTGTAGGTGCTGCTGCACTGAGGGCTCCTTGGAGAGGGGCTCTTGGGGCTTGTCCCTTACTGTGGAATTTTCTTTGCCTTCGAAGAAGGAATTTATTACCTATAACTGAAAGAAAAATAGTAAGCAGGAGAGGTATACATCATTTGTCCACCACATCCCTTTAAAACTCAATCTTTTCTCATTCACAGTAAATAACCTGCAAAATTATGTGACAATAAAGTCCCATCACAATAAAAATGGCTTTTTTAGAGAGTAAGTAGAGACAATTTCAAAGCAAGAAAAATAGAACGCTGGGAAATAACTCAATATTCAAGGTATCAGACCATCTTCATCAACCTGTATTACTAGATCAACTTGTCAATGGAAAATCTTGATTTAGTGTTTTTTTACAGAAGTGCTAGGAATTAGTTATTGAAATTTTCCAGCAAATAAAGTAGTACACACAGAAAAATCAGCACCTTCTTTCAAAACATTTGCTCAGAGATTTGATTTAAAAGTTGAATAACTTATGACATTTATTATCAGATCATTGAATGACAAGTTTAAACTTCAGTTAAATATCGTCTTCTTTTAATATGGTACTTTCACTGTTTGTGTATAGCAAAGTATATTTATTATTCAAAGAATAAAGTTCATATATGGAAAAATAACACAGGAAGAAGGAAGTGTAATATTGAAGAGCATTGAGTATATTTTAGCTGTATTGCAAGCTGCTTTTGAGAATAATTACTCACTAAAATATTGTCTTTGGGAAAATTTTAACTTGGCTCATACAGGGTAGTTATCATATATTATAATTTCCCTAGGCCCCCGTGACCATTCATGGTAAATGCCCAGTCAATCTCCTGTGCAAAGACATAGGACCCATCTAGAATATTTAATATATTCCCATGGGATGACGTTACTTTTTTTTTTTCATGAACTACTAAACTCCATCTTAAAATAAAACACATCCTTTTTTTCCCTTGTATCTTGTTGGGAACTATTCTGTAATTTATTTTACTGACTGTCAGAAGCTTTCTTCTACTTTCCAGCCTAAACTTATCCATGGAAATGTTAAATCCACTTGTCCTTGTGCCGGCGCTGTCCTTGAGGATAAATATTTCCCGTCCCTCCCTGGTGTCCAGCCCTCAGTGCGTTTCTCCAAGGCAGTCATATCCTCCGACAGTTCCTGCTTTGCTCATCTAATTAAGCCATCCTTTTAGCCTCATAGCAGGGGAGAAGCTCTCCATTTGAACTTGTTTTAGGCAGAATTATTTTTTATGGGGCATGGGTAGGACGCTCAGGCTGCTGGTCCAGCTCAGAGACCAACCTTGTCCCAGCTCAGGACGTGGGACCACGTTTCCTTCCACTCCCACGTGACTCCACAACCAGCACTGGTTTAGGAGTGTTCAATGGCTTCTGCACCTACCCTGCGAGACAGAGCCCGGCACACTCCGATATCCATCTGACGTCGTGCAAACAGGCAAATAAATAAATAAATTTTAAAGGAGGGAACGAGCTGTCCTCGCTCACAGAGAGTTCATTACTTCTGAGCACAGATTGTGCCTCTCCGAGGTGCCTTCCTTTCAC
The DNA here is from genome assembly GCF_964106895.1 of Numenius arquata. Taxonomy (NCBI): domain Eukaryota; kingdom Metazoa; phylum Chordata; class Aves; order Charadriiformes; family Scolopacidae; genus Numenius; species Numenius arquata. The sequence goes on along the minus strand of NC_133581.1, from coordinate 69,473,295 downwards.
TTCTAATGAAACAAGCTGAATTCCTCCGTGTTATCTGCAGAATACATGTGTATATAAAACAAAATAAGTACAAGGAGCCAGGCTGAGAGCATTTAAAATAGTAATCTGTAAGCATTTTACTGGAGCAAGCCTACAAATAAAAACCCATACTGTCTCACCGGAAAAAAGTGTTATCATTGTAAATAAACTCCACCAGCTGACGAGCTCCTAGAGGCGCTCGCCGAGAAGACCAGCTTCAGCACTAAGCATTAACGCAGACGTGGAGACCCCAGAAAAGGATGCACTTGGAATTGGAGGTGGTTTTTCAGCTGTCAGCTTTCACAAGGGAGTGCAGAGCAGTATAAAGTATCCAAGCTTAAATTCTCTTCACTGTTGAAAAAGGCTTTGAGCAGTTTATGTGTCAGGTGCACTGATTACCTTCCAGTGCACCATCAGTGGGCACCCTGGAACGGTGCAGTGTGTGTCACCCACTGGTGTCTCCTGAGGATGCAGGCTGGCAGCCCTGGTGACCATCAGCAGGAGGTGCCATTCCTGGTCCTGCCAACAGGATGTGGCTCTGAAGGATCGACATGGACAGAGAAGGTGATTTCTTGCACGGACATTCAGGGGTGCTCAAGGAAAAAAAGCAGTGGAATAAGTATCTGACTCCTTTCTTCCACCGTCTTTCATCTGAAGAGCTTAAAATAAAAGCTTGGAGATGTTAATTATCCACCTTATCCCCGTGAGGCTGATTGGGATCAGCTCTTCAGTTCACGTGCACTGGCCATCCATGGCTGCAGCTCACCCAGCGCCCCGTGGGACAGCCAGGAGCCGAGGCACAAGCCCCAGCACTGAGGTCATCCTCTAATCATCAGAAAACTGATTAAAACATGCAATTACTTCTGCAAAATGAAGAAAAATACAGCCTAAGACTGGTGCACCAGCTCATGGCTTGTGTGATGACTACCCTAGGTGTGATGATCTAGACAACGTGTCCTTGGCCATCTCCATCGGTTTCTGTCCCCAGGGCATCGCTGGCCCCTGGGGTGGTTAAAGCAGCCAAAATCTGCCCAAACTACGGCACAAAGGTACATCCAGTTATACATAAGACAGTCTCTTATCACCAGACTCTGTTATGCCGTTTCCTTCGGGATATGCAGCACAAGTAGGAAGAGAATAAAGTAGATTTTCTTTTTATGCCACAGGGATTCAAAGCAGTTGGAACAAGGCCAAGGGAAAATAAATCGGTATCCTCTGTGCAGAGAAAGGAGGGCACGTCTCAGCCCCTCGTAGCAATGACGGATTAATGGGGTTTTTTAGCTTGTAGGAATCAATCCTATCGTAAAATGCATCTGTAATACAACTTGCAATACCCGCCACACATTATAATGCAGCGTGTTAGTTTAAAGCAATGTGTGCTTTAAAAAGGAGCAATGCGAAATAATAGGAAAAAAAAAAATAAAAGTTGTTTTCATAAACCCCTGCATAGCCTGAGCACCATCAGACACTGCAGCCGCTGCATCCCCTAAGATAAGACTCCTTCATGCCATAACCCTGCCCAGCACTCACCTCTTTTCTTGCCCAGCAAGTTAATTTTTGTCGAGTTCTGCCCCTAGAGCTCATCTGACCCATCCCCAGTGTCTGCAGCCCCCGCCTCCGTCGTACCCCCCGGCAGGGACCGGCTTCCCTGCACAGACAGACAGAACACCACATATTTGGTGATGTCTTAGAGAAAAAAACAGCCCTTCTTCAGAGGCCAGGTACCACTGACTCCTTGGACCTTGCAGTCTGGGGTGAACCATTGCCCCCAACGTTTCTGCTTTGTCTGCAATTCCTTTGGCAACCTCCACTGGCATTGCTACAGCAAAGCAACCAGAAACTCACCCTAAACTGGGTTTGCCAATCTCCTGGCCCCCTGGCTGGTCGTCTAGGGACCAGGACCAGTTCCTTACTGGTCTGCAGCCACCACCAGCTGGCCCAGCACCCTGGGAGCACCTTGGGCACCGCTTACATGTCCCATTACTCCTGAAGCCATATCTGCAGCTGCTTCAATCCATGGAAGTAGTAACAGGTTTCGAGAAGACGGATCGCTCTGCAGCTGGCTGAGACATCCCTGCAAGGCTGTGGAACATCCCACTGGGCTGGCACGGGTCCTCCTCGGCCTCAGCAAGGCACTTAAAAATCGCTTCTTTAATTTCCCAATGATAAAGATCTTTTCCTCACAAAGATGCCACAAGAGTAAATTTGTCCATAAAGGCCTTTGAAGATGGAAATAGCTAAGTATCATAATTTGTATTACTTAATTACACCAGGACTGAAATTTGAATTAGAACCGGGTTTACCTTTCAGTGTAGTGTTTAATAAGCTCGATGTGTTTTCTCCTAAGCTCTCCTCAGCGTCACCCCTACCTGCCCACCTGAGAGCCGGGGCAGGCATCCCTCCCCAGCCGGTCCCTCTGTCTCACTCCGCTGCCGGTTCTGCTCCGCCGCTCCAGTCTAATGAGGTGTAACAAGTAAAGATGGATCAAAACAATCAGCAGATTTGCAGCATCTGTAAAGCTAATGGCTGTTCAGAAGCTCATCAGCAAAGCAGATGTTGCGTTTGAGCTGCAAACTGGTGGGTGTCGCTGTCTTAACAAACCCAGCACCCCAGGATGGCGAGGCCAGCACCCAGGGCTCGGGTGCTGCCGAGGGAGGCAGACCCACTGCAGGACCGCTGGGCACATCCGTGTTTGCTGTTCAGTTCCCACAACGAGGAAAGGAAAATATGGTACAGGCACTGGCAGAAAAATCCCTTTACCAGGGCACGTGCTGCTGGGCTGCAGCCGCATCCATCAGGGACTGGTGGGGTGGCACCTGCAGCGAAGGCAGCGAGAGTGTGTTTCATTAATATATTTCATATCATAGAATGGTTTGGGTTGGAAGGGACCTCCTGTGTCAACACCTCTTCTGCAAAACCGGTCCCGACTAGCGTGGAGGCACAAGTGGAGATAACATCTACCAAAACCCCATCTCCCTCCTACAGGGAGGACAGAACGCTGCAGTCAAAGGGGTAGGTCATGTCCTAGGATGACATCTTTGTTTTTTTGAGAACATTATCTAAAAATGGCAATACTGTGTGTTACTAGGCTCAAACTCATGCTGTTTATGTCCATATGCAAATTAGGGGATTGGTCTCCACTATGTCTGGCTGCAAGTGCAGCACACACCAGCCCCATGGGTGCTGAGACACTGCTTGTCCCAGGTCCAAGGGTGCCAGCAGGGACAAGGTATGTCCAACTGAGCCTAATTCACAGGCTTTGGGACAACAACATCTCTGTGGCCTCCACCCAGACTGTGGTAAACATGGCATGACACGATGATGCCCATGGTTTTGGGTGTCCTGGCATACAAGAGAGTCTGGTGCCCACAGCAGGAACCAGCCACGTTTAGAGGGGACAGCAGCAAGGACTTCGGCAGGTTTAGCCAGCCAAGACATCCATGAAAAACCCATCCATGGAAAACCCCCTCAGCCCTGCAGAGTGACAGTGACAGCTCCTACAGACCATGCACTTGTAGGAGCCACATGGGGTGTTAAGTCAGGGGGGGAGGGAAGGGGGGCAGGGAAGTGAATCCTGGCCACCATTGTCCTCATCTTTCCTGGCAATGGGAGGATCCTTCTCAGGAACAGGTACAAGTACTCAAGCTTCATGGCCAGGCGAAGCTCAGCTTCAAATCAATAGTGAAGATCAACATAATAATGCCATAATTATCGGAACAAAAAATGATGTTCTCAAGCAGGTTTTTAACTGTACATAACAGCCAGAAATGATGCAATTAAAAAAAAAAGAAGAAAGAAAAGAAAAGAAAAAAGAAAATATTGATTGCTGTGCATTAAGGTAAGCCCCCATTGAAGCTGCACTCCGTTTGTGGTCAAAATCGTGTGGAAAGCAGAGGACATAACATTTTTTTGTTGCACAAGAGAGGCAGGCTGCAGGAAGAAATCATCTCTTCACTGATGCATTTCACTATTTCTTCCACCTATACGAATTGATCTAATAAAACAAAATAAAAAAAAATGAGAGATCTAATTAAAAGAAGTGCTCTGGATTGAATTCTGCAGAATGAGAAATGGGCAGCAGCTCCGTTCCTGCCACTCTGAACACTGATGCTTCAGTAGTGCCCCAAACCCACACAATTAGGGCATCAAGCTGAAATCACTGCCATAGGGAGAAAACCTCCAGTAGGTGGGGAACGCTCTCAGGGGGAGGTAATGCACCTCTGCCTTCCACGGCAAACCCAGCTCTGAGCCTGTCATGCAGGGGATTTCAAGCGCCTCTCACCCGCTAATGAAAGCCCGTTAGAGGAACGATCAACAGCAACAGCAAAACTTTCCTCTCATAAAAAATACCCAGCTCCGTTGCTGACCTCGCAGCTGGAGGTGTCACCTGTGAGCAACCACCCAGCCAAGGGACACGGGAAACGGGCAAAGAATCTGAAACCACAAGAGCTGATCCAGACCAGTGTGAAGAGAAGAGCCGGCGTCGAGCTGTGCTGTGACCTTTACAAAGAGATCTCCAACAGCTCATCCCCCTCGTGTGGAGCAGCATCTCCATTGGTGCAGCTTTGGGGGATCCGGGGGGACGGACGGCCACCCTGGCTGTGCCACTGCTGTGTTTCCTGGCCCAACTGCAAGGAACTTGGTGCCTTCAGGAGGCCAGCTAGGTATATATAGTCCAAGCTTTTTATTTATTAACATCAGCCTTTCTTAAGGGGCACATTTATCATTAGTGAATAATTGTTCTTTATCTATAAGCAAGAGTCCTCTATATTTTTTTGAAAAAAAACTGGAAAAACAGGAGAAAGGAGGAGACTTCCAATGGCTCAGGTACAGATATATATCTAAATTTCACCCAAACACAACCAAACTGCAGCTTTCTCTCTCCTCAGTTAGAATCATAGAATGGTTTGGGTTGGAAGGGACCTTGAAGACCATCCAGTTCCAATGCCCTGCCCTGGGCAGGGACACCCCCCACCAGATCAGGCTGCTCCAAGCCCCATCCAACCTCCATCCCCTCCAGGGATGGGGCAGCCACAGCTTCTCTGGGCAACCTGGGCCAGGCTCTCACCACCCTCACAGCAAAGAATTTCCTCCTGAGATCTAATATAATCTGCCCTTTTCCAGTTTGAAGCCATTACTCCTCATTCTGTCACTACAAGCCCTTGTAAAAAGCCCCCACCCAGCTTTCCTGTAGGCCCCCTTCAGATAGTTCCTCATTTTACCCTGCTCATATCCGAAAGTCCAACCCAAAGCATGTCTTCCCAAAGCGATGGGCTTCAGCTAAGGAATTTCTTGCTGTCTGAGCCACAGCTGCTTGTCCCCATGCCGGGGCAGGGACATTGACAAAGTCAATGTCCCTGCCCCGGCATGGGGACAAGCAGAAGAAATAGGAGGGAGCGGGTGCCCCCAGAAAAGCCTTGGCCATGCCTGTACCAGCTCCCGACGGGCAGCGAGGGGCTGGTGACACCACTCACACATGCATACAGCAATTGCAATTCTACATCGCTTGTATTTCCTAAACAAAAAAAAAAAAAATAAATTGGGATGACTATTAAAGTTGAAATGAGGCATTATGAGAGCTTTTAGATTTATACAGTCAATGCCTCAACAGAAATAGACGGCCCCATTATCATGAGAAAGAAAGAAAAACCTTTTCCAGAAACCATTACAAAAAAAAAAAAAAAATAAAAATCAATGTTGTCTGGCTCTACAAAAAAAAAAAAATATCTAATTTAAGGTTTATGACAAACATGACAAAACAAGCGCACACTTCTTAGTATCATTCATGAAACACAGCAATAGACTGAAGAAACAACCACAAGTAATGCAGTAAAATTTTGTTAATTAAACATTTAATGTAACAGAGCTCGTGAGCTGGCATGGGGTTTCTCTGCAGCTCTATTTTTAGTGCTCACTGAGCTGAGCAGCAGTTCATCTACCCACGCTCGGAAATTATGGACTTGGAGTTAATTAGGAATTTAGGAGTGCTACCTGAGCCATTCGTTTTTTTCTGCAGAGCGGATGGTTGGGTGGGCAGAGGAGGGAGAAGCGCTGCTCCCGTGGACAAGCATCTTCTCCGGAGCCCCACACGCCCCCCGGTACCTTTTCCCCCTCTCCTCCTCGGGCTCCCTCTGGAACCCACCCACCGCGACTGGAAGTTCGTCTTATTTCAAGTGGCAACCCCAGGGAAGAACAAAATAAAGTATCCTTCCTCTTATGACAGCCTTATTAGTATGTATGTTCAAATGCATCAACCTAATGAGGCTGTGCCATTACAGCAAACTGCTGGTTTGAGTATTGTTGAAGCCTCAGAATATCAGAAGAATTTGGGGGGAAAAGAAAGGCCATTAGTTAAACACAAATAGTCACAAAGTAATAGCGAAGACTGCCAAAAAATACATTGGTTTCACTAATAACTGCTGTGCAAAATGTAAAGGGGAGAATTTAAACACACTCATATTTTATTTCAGGGCATGAACAGCTACAAGCTCCTCTCGGAGCAGCACAGACCGTGCAGCACTCACGCAGCAGAGGCAAGATCTATCACAGCTCTCCGACAGGAACATCTGAACCACACGTTAAATTAGGCGAGATGGAAAAAAGGCACATTATTCTAAAATGCCAAAGACACTCAGCCTCCTTCTCCCTTCAGCATTCAGCCAGTTATTGCAGATGAGGCTACGGCTGAAATTGGCTGCGGTGAGAGTAAATGGGCGGCGGGGAGGAAGCAGGGACATCTCCACATGTGCTAGCCCCCAGGAATTTGGGGTGAGAAATATCTGATGGAGATATTTAAAAATATCTATCCCTAGTAAGCTTTCAGCATTTTTGTTATTTCTGCTATGCAAAAATAAAGCTTGGGGGAGGGATAATTCATCACTGAGACACCGGCCGGGGACTCGGGAAGCAGAAACCCCCTTTCTGCCTCCAGCACATCCACCATGAGACTTCAGGGAAGTCGTTGCTCCTCACCCTGCCTCTGCCTGCAAGCCATGTTTGCATCTTCCTAAGGAGGAGGTAAATGGGTATTTATTATCTAATAATTGGGCACTCTCATAATTACAGCGAGTTATAACCCAGGCAAACAAAATCCTCAAGAACCACGTAGGTGGAAGAGTAAAGCGATTTATTTGTCCGCTCATCTACAGAAGAAGTCTCCATCATCTCACCTCCTGCACAAGCCACTCACTTTGTGGAGCAGAGTCCAGTCACCAAGAGATTGCGTCAGTAATAAATTTTATTATGAAAGAAAAGAGCAACTAGTGAGCACACACCCTGTCCCATTGCTAACAACCAACTAGAGATTCCCTAAAACCATCGCTTGACTCCAAATACTCTAATAAAGCAACCCCTCTGTTGCACTTGAATTTGATTTTGTCTCTTATGAGCCACGTTCTCTCCAGCCAGATGCCATGCTGATGGCCCCAACCTTCTGAACCAGCTACTTCCAGCAGATACAGAGGGGGGTACATCTGCCCCTGGGCAGGCTGTGGTGGGTGGGTGGAGACAGGCACCCTTGAGCGTGGTGAGACCCTGCCCCAGGTTGCCCAGAGAAGCTGTGGCTGCCCCATCCCTGGAGGGGTTCAAGGCCAGGTTGGACGGGGTTTTGAGCAACCTGGTCTGGTGGGAGGTGTCCCTGCCCAGGGCAGGGGGGTGGCACTGGATGGGCTTTAAGATCCCTTCCCACCCAAAACATTCTGTGATTTTATGGTTCTACGTCAAGGGCACAAGGTAACAAAAAAATAAAACTCTGAAGACAGCTGAAGCCGTCTGCGAACTTTTATTGTGGTAACTACATTGTGGCAATACAGTGACATGCAATTTATTACTTGCCAAACACCTTGATGCGCTCTTAATAAAACATGTTATATAACTGCTTTTTTATTTTTAAGGCGCTCAGAGCCTCTTGCAGCAGAAATCACAACCAGACATTTATTCCAGACCAAAATATATTCAAAAAGCATTCACGCTGTGTATTGAGCCGTCTGTTTGTGCCTGATACTCTTGCAAAACTGCTGAAGAACACTTTATCCCCGTGTAAAGATCTCCTTTATAATGCTGACGGTGGCAGCGAGGGCTTGGGTTATCTGCCGCCTGCCTGACAGCCGGGACAAAAGAGTTTCAAAGAAGCAGTTTTAACTTTCCAACTCTTTCTGAATCCGCAATGTGATTTCTCTGTAAAGTTGGGGTTTTTTTCCATTTGGAAAGACTGCTGCAGCCTTTAAGGCCGTCAGCCCCACTCCCTGCTCGTGCCCCCAGGCGAGCATCCCTGGAGGGATGTGGTCCTCAGTGCTGGGAGCTGGCTTCTGCCCCTCCACCATCCAGCAAATGGCCTCCTCAGTAAAGCAGGCTCACGGTGCCCAAAAAACCAGCCAGAGCACTCCATCACTCCTTTAGCTCCACAAATCATAGAATGGTTTGGGTTGGAAGGGACCTTGAAGACCATCCAGTGCCACCCCCTGCCCTGGGCAGGGACACCTCCCACCAGACCAGGTTGCTCAAAGCCCCGTCTGACCTGGCCCTTGAACTCCTCCAGGGATGGGGCAGCCACAATTCTGCTGTCTCAAATGTCACTGAGATTCCTCCCCTGGGTGATGCTTTTACCACCAGATCACCAGCTCAGGGATCCCTGCCATGCGACGCTGCTCCTCAGCTCATGCCAAGCCATCAGCAGAGCCAGAGCTCTTGGTCCCCAGAGCCTTTGCCATGTCTCCCTTTCATTTCAGAGGTTCTGGATCAGTCCTGCAGCCCGTTCATGCCTTTCCAAGCAGCAGTAGATGCAGCCTTTGCTCTCATCCTGAAAAGAGACACTTGCCTCTGGGGACCAGCAGGTAGGATCTTCTCTATAGTTTAATTACTCATTCTAATGCTACAGATAAATACCCTCTAAAACCATTTAATAAATATGGGTAGAAGCTTTCCAACTGCAAAATGACACTTGGCTGCATTCACAGGCTGCATAAAGAGTGGGATTTATGTCTGCCAAGTTAAAGGGGGCAGGATGCCAGGTAAAGTTTTACATCTTGCCCCCATAAGCCCAGTAAAGGAGCTGGTGACAGGCCAGCGGAGAGAACAGGTCCCTCGGAGCCCTGCTCTACACAACGTGGTGACACCAAGACAAGCTATCAGCACGTACGAAGCGCACCATGGCTGTCACATAGCAAGAAGGTAGGGCACTGAATGATGCCCATAACATCTTGGCAAACAGAAATAAAGAGGTTGGTGCCCCTGGTGAGAGTCAGTGCCAGGAAACCTACCCTCTCCGAATCACAGCCCACAGGCAGCATTTTGCCTGTAGCCCCCCCAAGGGCTGCCCACACCAGCAGGTGGGCAGAGCTAAGACCGATGTGCAAGACTGTTTGCTGTGCATTACAGAATCACAGAATGATATGGGGTTGGAAGGGACCTGTGGAGATCATCTCATCCAAACACCTGCCAAAGCAGGATCACCCAGAGCAGGAACATGTCCAGGCAGGGTTTGAACATCTCCAGAGAGGGAGATCCCACACCCTCTCTGGGCAGCCTGTTCCAGGGCTCTGTCCCTGGCCCAGCTCCTTCAGTGGCTGTTCCTCTCATCTGCCAGCCGCTTCCAAAATTGTCCCTCCGAGTCCACCAAATCCCAAGGAAAGCAGCAGGAGCAGCACCAGAGGAGCTGTGCATCTGTGGAGAGGGATGACAGAGAGGGCTGGGGCAGGAGGTGGCAGTGGTCACTGCAGTGTCCACACACACAGAGGAACATAGCTGTGGGTCAGAGGCTTCATCCCTGTCACGAGGATCAGGCTTGTACCGTGCCAAAGCACCCACTCCACCAGGAGAAGCCCTGGGTTGAGCTTCCCCAGCCACTGAGGTGGACCAGTAAGGCCATGGACACCAGCAAACCCTTCCCTGACTGCAGCAGAGCCCTCTCCCCTACGCCTTTTGAACGTCTCCAGCAGTTTATTGTGCAGGGAATGCTGCTCGTTACACAGCGGCACTGAGCATATGGCTGATGGTTGTGAGCATAATAGAACGCGGAGCTAACTGCTGCAGGAGGAGCAGGAGCGCTCTGGGCAGCCTACAGCCACCAGCATGGAAGGAAACAAACCTCCCTCCCTTCTCCTTGCCCCAGTGCCCTCCTTCCAGAGGGTCCATGTTGCCCTGAGAACAGCAGCTGCTTTCATGAGTGTTTGCCGAGCCCACGCTGGTCCAAGGCTCAGTGTGGGGGGACAAGGATGGGGGGAAGAAGCAGGATGGGGGGGACACCAAGGGCACCCTGGAGCGAGGTACTCATCTGCAGCTGGTGGGGAACTGCTTCTTTGGCAACACAGAAAACTGACATCAGAAAAATACAGTGGAAGAGCCCCTGTAAAGCAAGATCTGGGTGCCCACCTCGGTTTTGGCAACATTTTTTATTCATTCTGATGATTTCCACTGGTGGGGGATCAATAACAGAGCTGGGGAGAGCCCGGCAGCAGCCATCACTGCAGAAGATCCCCAGACCCAGAGCAGCCTGGGGGCTTTCCCTGAATCTCCCTGGGCTCCGCAATTAATTGTCTGACCCTCAGTCAGGAGCTGAGGCAGGAAGATGAGAAAACATGGAAGGATAAGGAACCCCAAAAGTAAAATAAATCTGCCTAAATTATTCAACAACCTTGCTGAGAGTAACACTTCAGTGCAGAGATGCCAGACCAGCTTCATCGAGTGCCTCACCTGGGGTGGTTGGTCCTCCCCCACGAAAGACATCTCAGTTCACCCAGCACCCACCTGCCCTTCTATCCTTTCCCATCGCCAAGTTATGTCTAGAGTCAACTTCTCGAGCACCTTCTCAGACAGCACTCCACCCGCCTCAGTGGAGCTTCTGCCAGCACGAGGGCTCCCGGGTCCAGCTCCCATTTAACTCTGCAAAACCTCCAGTTTCCAAAGCACAGAGCTCCTTGGCAAGGCAACTCCATCACCTCAGTTGAAGAGCTCACCGGCTCTGTCCTCAGACACCTCACAGGTATTGCCTCTATGAGATACTTCGAGTTTGGAGACTACAGTGAACTAGAAAGAAAAATCAGCCTGAAGGTGCGGATCTCCTTTGGGCAGAATGCAAAGCCTGGCGCAGCTTTGATAAATGAGGAAAATCCAGTTTTCAATCCATCAAGCCTTTACACAGATGGATAGTGTTGGTCTGGTCCTTCTCACACCTTCCAGGAGGCACGTTTTCATCCTCCCACTGCCTTGGAGTGCTGCGCAGCCATCACAGGTGCACCGAGGTCCTTCCCTGCATGTTGTTCCCACGGCAATGGGACATGGTAATTTAGGATTTGCAGGTGCATTCAGGATCTTGCATTCAGTCTGTGGCCAGAAATAGGAGGGGGCAAAATGTAATTGCCACCCTCACTTCTGGGCCACTGTCTGAAATATTATGAAAAGAAAACAGAACTCCTTCCTTCCCCTCCTCCCACCACACACAGTGATTGCTTTCTCACTTCCACCCAGGAAAGTTCAAAGGTAGCTAATGAAGGTACCACTGCACTTTGCTGGCAATCAGCTCACAGAAGAAAATTGCAGGAGCTGGATAAATTGGCAAGAGCCTTTCTGTCACATCTTCATGTGCCAGTTACAACAAACAGCTATAAAGCCTTGCTCTGCAAAACAAATTGCTATTTTGCTACCAATCTGGGAAGGTTTGACTTGCAGTTGCAGGAGCCATGTTTTCTAAGGAAACACAGGGAGATCATTCCCATTCCTTTGGATATGAAGATAACAGAGAAAACACAAACTGTTGCCCCACAAAAAAAAAAAAAAAGTGTTAAATTCCTATTTTTTTAATTTAAATAAGTGCAACAGACCAGCAAGGTATCTACTTTACCTTCTAAGCATCCTAGGAGTTGGATCCACAAAACATTTTGCATATACGAACACAAGACCTACAGACTCAAGCGACCCTCCCTTTGGCTGACCCTCTCGGAGCCACGGTGCTCTGCCTACGCACAGGCAGAACACAGAGTTTCTACTCTAATTACTAACAAGTAGCTTGCTTTTTTGCAAACCCTCCAGAAACATGTACCCATTGCAATTTCAGAAAAAACAGCATTTTTTAAAAGGCTGTTCCAAAGGAGTAATATCACACCGTTCCAACCATATAAAATCATTCAGACTCTACCCTTCTCACCAAGCTGAGATCTCACAACCAGAATTTCTAATGCAAAATTCCTAGGTCTGAATGCATATTTCTTGTCATCCATACCAATATTAGGACTCAGCTCCCAGCCAGCATCAGATAAACAGCTCACACTCACACCAGCAGGAGCAGTTCCTCCTGCATCAGACATAGCCTCATGCTGCTCAGGCTCAGGAGTTTGCAGCGAGAACCTCTTCTCACCTGTGCTAGAAGCAGGGCTCAGACACACAGAGGGGTTGGGAGAGGTGCTCAGAAGAGGCAGGGTGTTTTCAGATGGCGTTTGTAGGAACAGGCAGGAAGAGAGTTCGCCATCCTTTATGTGTTGTCCCTGGGATGGCCAGGTGACATGATGCATCCTCCTTTCTTTGGTGGAGATCTCAGTAAACAAGCCCACTACTTTCATTCCCATTCATCTTCAGCTGGAGAAGCTGTGTTAGATTTCATGGATTTCAGCTGCGAGAGAGTCCTCCAAATCAAAATCTGGTGCATCGCCAACTAATGTGTTTCGACTGCCAGCTGCATAGCAATACTCCCAGGGATACTTTCATTTTTCCACCCATTTCCTGCAAGGAACTGTCTGGAGGTCCTAATTCTGGAAATCATGAACTTTGAGAGCCTCAGCCGATGAGCAGCCTGGACTGGGGTTCATTTACCCTTCCACTATGGTCACATCAGCTTTAATAGTGCAAAAAAACATTAACCCTCTGTACTTTCAGTTTTATGATAAACCCCACAAGAATACGATTCTACCCCAATACTTTGGGGAGCGAACGTGCAGCTCGCTGCTTAGGCACCATCGTCGTTTGAAAACAAGATGATTTTATGGGCGCTGGATTGAGGCACTGGCTCCCAGACACAAATGGGTCCCCAAAAGCTCAATAATTGGTCAATAGCTGGTGAAAACCACCTTATAAAGAGAGGTCTCAGCTTGAAGCTGGAGGATAAGGGTGCAGCAGTGGCAGCTCATGGCACATCTGGAAGATTGGCAGTAACCCGGAGAGCCCTCATTAAGGAATATTTTTGTCTTTCATACTTATAATTTCTATTTTGGATTTGTGTATATTTCTAGTTACTTTCATGTCATGCTGCAGGTTTCTAACATTTTGTCTTTAGTAGAACTTCAAAACATCATTTGGACTTGCATTTTAAAGTAGGATGCAGATTGCCAACACAAACTTTACTTTCATGCTCACTTCTCCCTGAATCCCCCACTTCAAAAAGCACTAGCTCAGTGCTGCTGTAAATTTCCTTTAAAATCCATAAAAACATAAAAATCCAGGTTGAAGGAAGGAAACTGAAAGCACTATGTAGCCCTTCAGAAATAAGGTCAGAAATAAAACCACATCTAAGTGTATGAAATTAAGTCAAAAGGCTGCCAATGTTCATGAAATTGGCTTGAAGTCACGGGAGCTGAAAAACACAATAGTAACCCCTGGGACTTTCTGTTTTCTTTCTGGAATCTAAAGTGTTAGGGTTTGTGCTTTAAAGCTTGGTGCCACAAACAGAGGGTTTGCTTTGGATTTAGAACAACCTCTGAAAAGCGACATTGGGGTTGCATTTTGAATTTCTGGCTGGGGCTCAGCATCACCCCTGTCACCTTCCCTCTGTGTCACACATCACACACCTGCCCCAGCCGCCGGCGCAGGAGAGGATGCCCGAGTCTGGTCTGTGGAGAAAAGATATTTCTCGACAGCATAAGAATTCCAGGCATCTTGCGATGTAGCCAAAGGCCTCTGCAGGGTTTAGAAGATCTTTGCTTTCGGTGTGTGCAGAGGGAGAGACGGCTGCTCTCCTGAGGTTTTCATCATCCGAGTAAAGCACAAGAGAAAGGAAAGCATTCTTGTCCCCTCTTATGGGTGAAAAAGTGGAAAACGAAAGGCTGAAGGACAAGTGGGGCCATTTCAGGAGATAAGGAGCCGGCAGCTCCAGAGGCTGGGTGCTGGTGGAGCCTGTTCTCCAGCGGCAGCACACGGTGGGGGGCTGCTGGAGAGAAAACCCCACTGCCACCGCAGAGCAAACCCCCGTGCCCGGGCAAGCAGGGTGGGACAGAGGACTGTGACCTGCAGACAAAGGGAATGAGGGTAACTTCAGTGACTACATAGGGCTGTTCTTTTTTTTTAATTTTTTTTTCTGCTTTATGTGGGTTTATTTCTTTTGACACCCTGCAGCTCAATTTTTCCTTTGCTGTGATTTTTGGTCTTCGCTTTTCTTCGCTTTTCCTGTCGTGTCCCAGATGATGGTTTCGGTACCCCATGGCCCCACAGATTTTTGTCACCTGGTTCCTCTTCAAGCCTCTGCAATCCGGAGCCCGGCTGCCCTTCGCAGCCTGGGATCGTGCTGGGGTTCCTCCGGCCGTTCCCCATCAGTCGTGGCCAGACAGTTGGCTGCGGTGCGAGGAGGTTCGCCGAGGAAGTTCTGGCACATCCAGGTCCGATGGGCGGTTCTGGGGTTTGCCCCCCTCTCGCTGCCCCGAGGTGCTGCCTCCTCCTCCTCCCCTCTGCTCCTGCACCACGCTGCTGCTCTTCCGCAGAGCAGAGATGCTCGTCTGCTGGCTTTTATTCCGCAGCAATTTTCCCGTTCGCCTCCTGACCCAGAGCCCTTCATCCAGAGTAATAACACTGTGGGTCTGCTGAGCCTCGTGGACCATTTCCACAGCTACGGCCATGCTCAGTAGACCCCCAGGGCTTCGGGAGGCAGCTGGGAGCTCTGAGGCAGCTTCTCCACCTCTGTCTGTCCCACCACTGTGCCAGGACCCTTGTCCCACCACCTTCGGATTTTCTGCGTCTGCTCCACCATGCTCCTCGGGGACGCTGGTTGCCCCTTCACTTTGGGACGGCTGTCCCGGTGGGTGCTGAGATGTTTCGTGGATTCTCTGGATCACAGTGTTACCAGTTTCCTCATCACAGCTGATCAGAATTTTCCCTGTTCTGCCTGTCCAGGTCCCTCCTTCTTGAGAGAAGAGGTTGAAGGTCTGCCATGCTTCCCCTTGCTCAGCCGTGGAGCCCTGGGACAGCTGCAAGGTGCCACCTTCGGCTCTTTTCTGACTTCTCTTCCTCCAAGGTTTAGCTGCTTGCTCCTCCACCAAAACCTCTATTCCCTGGAGGTTGTTGCACTGCAGCTGGAGCACCAGCAGCAGGCCACCGTCAGACGGTTTCTCAGATAGCTCCAATTTCTTTTCTCCAGGCTGCTGGGGCTGAGACTGCTGCTCTGGTACCTTCTGGCTGCTGTGCCGTGACTCCTGCCCAAATGTCTGCTGGCTGCTCCACCATGACTCCCTCCCCAATGAGTGCTGGCTGCTCCACCACGACTCCTGCCCTGATACCTGCTGGCTGCCACGCCGTGACTCCTGCGCTGAGAACTGCTGGCTGCCAGGCAGGGAATCCCACCCTGGTGCCTCCTCGCTGCCCCGCCGTGACTCCTGCACCGATACCCGCTGGCTGCCATGCCGCGAATCCCACCCTGGTACCTCCTCGCTGCCACACCATGACCCCTGCCCTGGTGCCATCTGGCTGCCACGTCGTGACTCCTGCCTTGCTGGCTGGCTCGTTGTTTCGGGGCATACATCTGAAATTTCCTTTCCCACCCCTTTTACCGACCTGGTCTCTGCATCGATGCTGCTCGCACATTTTTGAGCGAGGGACTTCAGGTTTTCCGCCTGCACCTTCTGGCTCCACACTTGACTCGTCTGCTGGCTCCTGTTGGTTACTTTTCTGGTGGTCCTTCGGCTGATCCAGATGGCCCCCTCCTCAGGGCTGTAGGCTGTGCTCTGGGCTTGCTCCGCTCTCTCCCAGGAGTCTGTGCTGAGCTGGGAGTCCCGGCGCTGGGGCTGCCAGCCACTCTGCCAGGGCTGGTCCCCTGGGCAGGACTCCATCCCCAGGGACTGCCAGCTGCCCCCACTGGAGACCCGCTGCCAGCTGTGGCAGGAGTCCCGCCGTTGGGAAACGCTGCCGGGATGCTGAACCGTGCCACCCATCTTACCGTGAGAGCCCCCGCTCCCCTGGGCCTCTTGTGCCCCCGGTTCTGGGGTGTCACCTGCTGGTTCTGGTCCCATGAGATGTTGGCTGCCGTGCTGGTGCTCCTGTCTCCACGTCTGCCGGCTGCTGCTCCGTGGCACTTGCCCCTCTACTGAAGATGTTTCAGGAAGCATGGCTGAAATTTCCTCTTCCACCCTGTTTTCTGGTTTATTCTCTGTATTGACGTTGACGCAGGGGACTTTGAGGTTTCTTCCAGAGCTGTCTTGCTCCAAAGGTGGCTCCTGTTTGCCGCCTCCTTCCTGGCCAGAGGGCTGATGTGGGCAGGATGGGCTCCCTCGTGTCCACCAAGGGTCAGGAAGCTCCGGCTGCTCACCCCCTCGCCCCCCAGCAGCTCTGCCTGGGGCATGGCGGCCAGCATCTCCCCATGGCAGGGGCTTGCCGGGCAGCTGGTGGGGGCGTGGGGCAGGGTGATGGTGGTGGTGTGGGCCAGGAGGGTTCCTCTGCCCACCCCTGCTCTCTGGAAGCCCACACCACTGTGAGGTCACCAACCGGACCGACTGCTGCCTGGCATGTGTGTGTGTCCCAGCCCCACTGCTACCTCCAGACCATGCCCACAGCCCCACAGATGCCCCACAAGCTGGTCCCCACCATGCTGCCCTGCATCTGCCCCAGCCTGTCCCCACCATGGCCACCCAACTGCCTCTGGCCTGACCCCCCTCACCCTTTGCTGCCCCACAGCTGCCATCCCCATCCCACACCACCCCCCCGCTGCCCCATAACTGCCATCCCCATCCCACATCACCCCACCACTGCCCCACAGCCTGCCATCTCCATCCTCACCCCACATCCTGCCCCTGGCTGGGCACCCACACTGCCTTCCATGCACTGTACACCCAAAACCATGCCCCTCCATTGCCCCCAACCTTCCCCAAGGGTCCTCCCCACAAGCTGTTCCCTGCACACTGCATTCCCCAAACCTGCGTTAACAACCTGTCTTTTTTTTTTTTTTTCCTCTTTTTTTCTCGTTCCTGTTTAATTGCAGAATTAATTCAGGTTTTAAAAACCTTTAGCTCATTGCCCGGCTTGTTTGTTTTGCTCAGCTTGCTCTGGAGAAATATCTGCTTTGGAGTATTTCGGCAGAGATGGCTTCTCACACTCTGCAGCTGACAGGGAGACTGTAATTCATGAGCCAATACTGCTCCTTAACAATCTTGCACTCTTACGTGCAAAATAATTAAAAAAAAATATTAAGAAGCCTGTGGCTGCCTACAAAGACGTAGATGAACTGTGTGCCTCATTTGTGCTGTATGTACAGCTGAAAATCCTTTTTTAATTTGCTCTGTCACAGTTAAATATTACTGCTCGCTCTGCATATAACATCTTTTCCAGCAGTAAGACAAAAAAATAATTTGGATAAAAGAAGTACAGAAACAAATTTCCACCCAAACCTCAGTGCAAACAAAACCCCACTCCTAGTTCGTGGTACATAATCAAGGTTTTATGAATTATAAATCAACACATATATGTAGAGCTATAATGCACCCCCTGGTTAAAAAGAAAAAAAAGATTTTTTAAGTGAATTAACAATGTAAGGACACTAAATTACTGAAAAGATAAATTTTGCCCAAGGAAACAAATGGAAACTTAAGATGTAGAGGTAACTGCTGGCACCCTCACCTCACACTAGACACACGTTGCCCTCCAGATATGTTAACCATGGAGACATGGGGAGATGGAGGTGGGCTGTTGTGCCCATCCTCCCCAGGGGTGCCATCTCCCCCAGCACTGCCCGCGAAACACACCCAAGGGTGATACCCTGTCCCCTGGGACGGGGACCGGACAGTCCTTTGTTATTCCTCTCTGTCTTCACCCAGCCTCGATCGTCTTCCTTCAGAGTGGTCAAATGACATATGAAATTCAGACTAATAGCAACCAAATTATCTATTCTCAAAATCATAGAATCACAGATGGGTTTGGGTTGGAAGGGACCTTAAAGACCATCCAGTGCCACCCCCTGCCCTGGGCAGGGACACCTCCCACCAGACCAGGTTGCTCCAAGCCCCCTCCAACCTGGCCTTGAACCCCTCCAGGGATGGGGCAGCCACAGCTTCTCGGGGCAACCTGGGCCAGGCTCTCACCACCCTCACAGTGAAAAATTATAAGTGGACTTAATAAATATATGAAAATAATATATAAAATACATAAATATATCTATTATGTATAATAGATATACAAGCAAGCTGGTTCTGGTGAGAAAGGACAGCAGAAAGGGAGCACTAACTGTTTACCCAAGCTGTGCGTCCAAGCTAACCGTCAGGGTGAGACCATAAGATTGCGTGACGTTATAATTAAAGACTGGCCACGTATGCAGATGGGGAAGGGAAAGCAAAGGCTGCCCAGCAGCTTGCGGATTTCTCAGGCCACGTCGTGCCGTGCTGAACCGAACACGTCTGCCACTGCCTGCTCGTATATTTATCCTCTGCCTCTTGTTTTATATTTCAGAAGTAGTCCTTTGGGGAGAGAGATCATCCCCTTGTTTGACATTTTGTGGAAATTAGTTTGCGTTTGCTGAGTGCTAAATCTCCATTCCTCGGCTAGGGAACTGAAAAAAGTGCTTTTGCTGGGGACTATGGTCCTGAGGTTGTATTTTCTCCCTTTAGAAAAAGAATAAAAGCAGGAGAGTTGTTCCATCTTCTCTCTTTCTTTTCTCCTTTGAGTTATTACTATTGGCTGTTTCAGGTTAGAGCTAGATATCTGTGTATATACAGATATATGTGTACATAGGTATAAAAAATACCTATCAATCACTTTGAAATTTTGTTCTTCGAAAGTAGGCCAACAACAGTATCATTTTTTTCTCATCTACTTATGAAATAACTCCAAGGTAAAAGTTATCAAAATTACAATAATTCCCTGCCAAGAAAGTAAAATTTAAGTTTGCAGTAGCCACTTGGGTTCTTACTTCAATAAGCACAGGAGAAATGCACACCTACATGGATTAGAGAGGGCCTTTTGGAGCTGGTTTGGATGGTTAGGTTTGGGATTTTTACCTGACATGATTTACAAAAGAACCTGAGAACAGTCTTAGATTTGCACACGGTGTATCTTCATTTTATATTATGAAGTACTGGGTTTTGATCATTATTTTGAATCTCAATTAAATGAGATGAAAACCTGCAAGGAAAACTGTAAATTGCTCACTCAAGTCCTCAGAAGAAGCTGTACCAACCATTCAAGCCGAAGAGAGAAGGTTCCTCAGTTGGTTTTCCTCATGCCTCCCTGCAGCAGTAACGCTGCACATCAGCAGTACAGCCAAACAACTCTTGGCCACCCCAGGCCCTTATCACACAGGATTTGCACACCCAGATTTGATCTTTTCCAACCCACCCATTGCTCAGAAGACAAATAAGCCTTCTGAGTTTTCACCAGGAAATCTCACTTTTGCGTCTGTTTCCAGCAGTTCTGTCTCTAACAAAAACACTCAAACATTTGTGGCTGCCCCATCCCTGGAGGGGTTCAAGGCCAGGTTGGAGGGGGCTTTGAGCAACCTGGTCTGCTGGGAGGTGTCCCTGCCCGTGGTAGGGTGGTGGCACTGGATGATCTTTAAGGTCCCTTCCAACCCAAACCATTCTATGACTTTGTGACTCTACAATTTCAGCTTTGCTGTGATGAAGTGGGCTCATCCCACGCTGGACGATATCCAAGAGCTGTTCCTCTTGGGAACATCTTTCTAATTCCTGGAATTAGAATCCAAATTTCCACGTTTCTGGAAGTTTGACCACCAAGATCATTTCCAGTGGAGCTAATGTGGCCAAGACCTCGGAGTGAGCAAAACTTGCAGTTACTCTTTCCATGGGCAGCCCAGGAGGCAAGTTACCACTGAGGATGGGTACCAGTATGCCCATGGGCACCAGTCCCTGTTGGCTTTGTGCTGCAATGCCTTTGCAGCAGCCATTCCTGGCATCCAGGTTCCTGCATAGATGTTCAGGTCCTCTGATGTCTGCTTAGAGGGTGGATGTGTCCTCCTAAACTGTCATCTGGCCCTCACATATCCACCTTCATGGGAAAAAGCTTGATCAACGCTTTGCACCAGACTGCCAGCCTCTACAAGGTCTGGGTCGCATGAGGAAGCCTACATGGAGAAACCACCACGTTTCTCCAAGAGTTAACATCTCAGTGCTGCAGGTTGTCATCCACCCACTCTTTCCACTCATGTCCCTCATCCAGCAGCCTCAGACTCTGGGATGTGGAGGACAGAAAGTGGGAAAATGACGAAATAGAGAAATCTGTGCTCAAGTTGTGCTCCCTGTAAACAGCACAGTGTAGAAGGCCACAGTCAAACTCTGTATTGTATTTGTGAAGCCCTGCAACTTGTATATGAAAAAAAAGTGGGCAGAGATGAGCTAACCGCTTTTACCTTGGAACAGCTTGAGAAAATACCTCCTGACCCGATTCTAACCTCACTGAAGTCAAGGAAATCAGAGCCTGCAGCGCTTCAATTAGAAACCCCCAAAATGTATCGAGCTAGGCTTTAAGTATGACCAAGTTCTCCATTAGAGCAATTGCAGATCTCACATTGTAAAGGAACCAGCCCAATGCTCAAAAGACATATATAATTAGAAATAATTCAGCTGAGTTACAAGATTTCACTATTGCAATAGGTGACATAAGCCAACAATATTGGGGGACAGCGGGTAAACTGCTGTCGAATAATGGTTTGTTGAACCAAGCAAATTGAAATAAATTGCTAAAAAAAAAATAAATTTAGTAGGTTTGTGTTACTATAGTAGAAAAAAGTCGTGCCTCAGAAGTCTGCTGCAGCCCCTCAGTGAGGCCAGCATCTCTGTGCATGAAGGTGGGTCGGTCAGTGTAGCGTTTTGGGCATTAAAAACATTTTTCATGGAGAGCTTGGGAGAAAAGAACTTGTTGTAGGACAAGAGGAAAGTCTCTCTCCTGGGTCACCTTGCAGGGAGAAGACGACAAACAATAGGTAAACAAGGTGGGCATCACACAGGACAAGACTTCCAGGGGCTTGCATGCAGGGAAGGAAGCTCATCAGGACCTCATTAGGAGGTCTTTAACCTCCCAACGACCTCAAAGGACATCATTAACACTCCGGGCAAGGAGACGTGCAAGGGGGCAAAATTTGCTAACACCACAAAGTTATCAAAATCATTCACTGTCAAAAGAAGTTCACGACCACAACATTCCATGGTGCAGAACGACCTGGCAAGAGGAAGGCTCATGGCACTCAGTGTTGACCAACCTAAGTAATGGTTTCCCATGGGAAAAGCTGGACTCACCACCACCACCGTCACCAACAATGGGCACCCATCTGGACACCCTCTCTGGTGCCCTGGAGAGGAGCCAGGGGACAAAGGTGTTGTCCCAAAACTGGTGGGATCGTTTACGCGGTCTGCGAGCCAATGACACATCGAGTCAAGGTATTAGCTTTTTATTAGCAGTTCTGCACAGAAAAGGCTGCTGGGGGGTATTTCCACAAAGCCAGCACACCCAGCATTGAAACAGTCATTCATTTATACATTGGAAATTAGCATAATTGACATATTCATTGTTTATCAACTTTTTACTGGTGCTCATAATCCCTTATCTCGAAGCTGATTGGTGTAAAATGTCCTTATCTTCAAATAAAGGTACAGTGTCTCTTAATTTTGCTGCACAGGCTCCGTGGGTGAGGGTCCTTGAGCGGAGGTGGGTCTCCTCACTTCTAGAGAAGTGGTTTTCGTATTATAATTAGTCAAGTCCAGCTTCAGGGCCCGTTTCATGCGGTACAGCCAAGTTTCTTGGGCAACCAGCCCACTGAAGTTTCTTCTACCTGGCTTTAGGTCCGTGTGTTCCTTCTATCCCATTGCCTTGTCAAGAATCATTTATCCAAGTGATTTACAGAATTACAGTCACGGAGGTTCCGATATCAAAGGGGTTCGGAGGTGAACTTGGGAGATGCTCGGCCACAGGGCACAGTTTTTTGCTGGGTGCCCCAACAGATACGAAATGCTGTGGGGACGGGATGTGACAGAGCAGGGAGACAAGCTCTGGCGCCTGCGAGAGACAAAGAGCAAGATTAGTTGTTCACTACACAGGTTGCAGGTTATCTTGTGAAATTATTAGGCATTCGGCCAAAAATAAAGCTTCAGGGGGAGTTAATCGCATAGTGCATAATTAAGTTGTGGGATTCACTCCCCCACAGACTACTGCAGAAACCAAACTAGACGTAGTTTCAAAAGGCCTAGAGTTTGTCTAGGGAAAATAGAGTTTGTTGGGAAAAATAGATCCAGTGACGGATATTAAACACGGTGTGACTGCCTTTACACCCCGAGCAGCTGTGAGGAAATGTTAGCGGGAAAATCTCCCTATTTTATTTCTATTCTCATAGCCTTTGCCTAAACTTTTTTGCTGCTTTCTAACTGAGAATATTTCCTTTTCAGGATATTTCTAGAAAATATGTTCCCATGACCAGGATGCATCGCTCCGGTCGTGCATACTGGTATGTGTCTGTGCTTTGTGCAGCCATGATGCTGCACCCCCAAATGGGACCCCAAACACACTCCGAGAGGGACATACACTCAGATTGCTTTGTTTATGTGTTTCTCTGAAAATATATATCTGATATATTTTCTTTAAAATACATCCAATGCTTTCTATCTCAGAAAGTGAAAACCAAGGGCCAGGAGCAATTCTCAGCTGCAATTCAAATTTAGGCAGAAAAGGGAGAAGTTTATGCCTTTTCCCTGTGGAGCTGACCTACATAATCGTCGTATGTCCAGCCCTGGGGACACCAATGTCTTTCCTAGGCAGTCCAGGTCTAACTCCGTCCAACCATCCTCTCTATCTGTATATTTTAAGTCCTCCTGTACCAGTACAGTACCTGCATTTTTAGGAGAAGATGGAACACAAATAACATTAAGAATAGGGAATTTTTCTAACCCCAAATGATTGTTCAGTAGAAAAAGAAAATTTTCGACAAGACAGTCACAACTCAAAGGAGTAGAAATCAGGTAGAGATGCAAAACTTTGATTTGCACCTATATATTTGAAGCTGCTAATTGTGCCCTCTGGGAGCTGAGCCTTTTGAAAACACCATTTCTTTATACATACATGAAATAATTCCTGAATATTTCAAACATACTCTTTATGTCCAAAGTAAACATATGTTGATCAGTTATTTCTAGAATAATATGCCATCTGCTATTTGACAACACGTTCCTCCGAGTATAGTGATTAGTGGCGGGTGAAAGTGGGAAACCATTTCCTATGAAATTTTGTGCACTTGCAGACATTTTGTGCGAGAGGTTGTTTAATCCGACCCGTGGCCCTGAGGAAAGAACACCCTGCCAGATGTTTTCTAACCTCTGCTTGCAAACAGCTGCCGGTGGACACACCACAGCCCCCCCACTCCTCGCCAGCTGCAAAATTTAAAAAGTTTTACCCATTCTGAATCATTCCTGTTGAAAATGAAGTTTGCAATTTTTTTTTCCGATATTGTTGTATTAAAATATTATCGCAGGGATAATCAGCTGGGAGCCAAAAGCTCATCTCATCACGTCTCCTCGAGCCCTACCCTGAGGACCCACCTGGGCTTGAGCACACCAAAAATGAAGTCCCATACACCATCGCAGTATATGGGATATACACTGTTCCTCACTCCTGAAGCAAGATGCCTTTTAATGGAGTTTTTTAGCCTGATATAGTTTCATCCATCAGCGTTGACCTGCTCATGTGAAGCCTGTGGTGGCTGGACAAGCCCTCCCTGCAGGGAACTCAAGGCCCAAACCACCTTCCCAGCTCTCTGCCAGTCGTGTGATGGAAAAGTCTGCTCCCTGCTCCAGAAGGCAGATCAGAGCTGCCAGCATCAAACCCTTTGCACTTTATTTCAGATTAATCTGATGCCTGATTTAGGCAAAAATCTAATCATTCTGTGGTAGGAAAGAATGAATAAAATATAACTGCAAGAATGCTGAATCAAAAATTCAATTCCAACTGAACAGAATCAGTGTTTTAATTTCACAAATAATAACTGTGACCAGAAGTCCAGGATCACTACCACTTATCTGAAAAGCAAATTATGATTTTGAAAGACTTAGGTAAATAATCACGTCAGTCTTCACTGGACTAAGTCATGGAGAACCTAATGTCTTCCAAAGCAAGAGGTGCTCTTGCTTTCAGAGCAGACCGAACAAGGTGGAGATAAAACACCCTAAGTCTCAACAAAGATAGAGCCCAGCACGTTGGTAGATCACGAAAACTGGGGTGAAAACTTTCCTCAGACTGTGCTGTGGAACATTCTCCTTGTTTTTCACCTACAAAAAAACTTGAGCAGTGCCTGAAAAGCTCTTCTTGTCCAGCCAGCCTGAAGCCTGATGTGGGAGTAAAGTTGGAAGGGTGACAAACCTGGAGCACACCACGTAAAGCCCAAAATCAAAGTGCTTTTTTCATGTCAGACTCTCAGGGATTTCAATGTGGAAGAGGTAAAGAAAAAAATGCAAGGAGGACCTCAGTCCTCACTGCCAGAGGAGGCTGGCATGCCTAATGATATCAGCGTGGGCATCTGTTCCTCGTTCATGGCCAGAGCAGATGGAAATCAAGACAGCAGATCCAATTCTCCTCTTTCACCTGCTGACCTGCCTCCACGTAAGTCGAGCTGGGTGGCTGTAGATATCAGCTGCAAATCTCACTTGACACAAGTGCTTTATCTGTCATGCACAGGTTGCATTAAAGACTGGATGAGGTGAACGAGGGTGGCAAAAAAGAGCAGACGGTAGGAGGATGGTGTGTCTCAGCTCATCATTTCGTGCTCACGGTTTGTGCTTCCTCAGTCACAGGCGTAAGAGGAGTCTCCTTCTCGCTCCATCTCCTGGGAAGTGAACTGTCATGGGCTGGGATCCCTGCTCGCCTCAGCTAATTTCCTTCATCTCTGTTCCTGGCACCAAGAACTTTCCTTAGTCCCTCAGCAGACGTGGGAGGCAGGATTATCCATGTTAACTCATTGCCCTCTGGGAAGCTGGGGACATGGGGACAACATGGACACAACAAGCACGTGTGTGTAACACCACTGATAAAACATTGATGATGCCAATTTAATAGCTCTGCGGAGATGGAGGCTGTAAATCCAGCTGCCTGCCCTGAGCAGAGGCATTGCACCAGGAGACCAATTAGGCACCAGCCGCCGGTAATTGCCAGCCCCAGCATGCCTGCCAATGCCTGTGCCTGCTCAGGGAGATGCCAGAAGACAACTCCAGGATAAGCAAGGGGTTCCTGCAGCCCGGCTCCGGGCACTGGACCCACGGCTCATGAAGGTCTGCGTTGCTTCGGGGCCATTGGATGCTGAGCTCCCACCCCATCCAGCAGTCACTCACCTCCCCGCTCGCGGAAACGAGCCGGAGCTTTCCTCTCCGTGAAAACAGAACATGCCGGGGATCACAAAAACCAGCAAAGCAGAAAAAAAATTATTTTCTGGTTGTTTTTCTGGATGGTTACACACAGACCTGCAGAGAGGATTGATTCCAAAGGGTTCTGCCAAGAGACTGAAGATAAAAGGCGAACACTTCCAGAAGTCAATCTAAGAGAAAAACTGTCCTTTTCCTCTCAGGTAACTGTGAAGATTTCATACATCTGCCTAATTCATTCGACAGCGAGGGCAGCGTGCCCTCCTCAGCCCCACAGCTTCTCTGCAAATTAAAATGAGTGATATTAAATGCAGTTTCTCATTGCATAAGTTGTACAGGCCCATTTTGTATAGGTAAGATAAGCACATGCCTGTATTATTGGATGTATACTTTCACATATAATAGGTTGAAAATAACAGAAAACTATACCATAATTATTTTTTTTAATAGAATATTTCAGTTGGAAGGGACCTGCAATGATAGAAGGAGGGGGAAGGGTTTGACACTGAAAGAGGGGAGATGGAGATGAGATCTGGGGAAGAAATTCTTTGCTGTGAGGGTGGTGAGAGCCTGGCCCAGGTTGCCCAGAGAAGCTGTGGCTGCCCCATCCCTGGAGGGGTTCAAGGCCAGGTTGGAGGGGGCTTTGAGCAACCTGGTCTTGTGGGAGGTGTCCCTGCCCAGGGCAGGGGGTGCCACTGGATGGGCTTTAAAGTCCCTTCCAACCCAAATCCTTCTATGATTCTATGATTTTCTAGCTTGACCACTTCAGGGTTGACCAAAAATTAAAGCATGTTATTAAGGGCATTGTCCAAATGCCTCTTCCACACTGTCAGGCTTGGGGCATCAACCACCTCTCGAGGAATCGTCTTCCAGGGTTCCTTCCACCCCTCTCCGAGCCCCAAAACTGAGCTACCATGGAGAAAAATAGCAGCCATCACTAGTGTAGGAGCTGTAGGCTTTTTGGGTAGTCTGACAGTAAATCTATTAAAGTGAGCAGAAGTGATTCAGCAGGTGCACTTCTACCCTATCAATATTTAGAGTTTGCAACGTGAGTCACGTGGCCATAAATCATACAGGAAAATAACAAAACTTGAAGAGTGTGTCATGGCAAAATCAGGGCAAAAGTATATTAAGACTTTCAAGAGTGGGCAGAACATACATTAATTACAGCCCCAAAAGATTGCTGCGACCTACTAAGATGACAGTAGAAAGTATTAGTAATTCCTTAGATAGTATTTTGCCTAGTTTACTTGTTTCCACAGTGTGTAAATGTTCTGATTTAACACTTAATGATGGGCTCACAGAAATACATGTGCAGCACTTTTCTCCCGATAATGATACTTTTCACGTTTCTTATGGCCATAAGCGTGCCGCTGAAGAAAGGCTGGAATAATCACATTATATATTACAGCCATTTAGTTCTAGAAATGGAGCATGAAATAAACACTTTAGTTCATTAGCCCTAGTAACGCAGCACAGTGTGAGCCTGCTATCCGTAATCACCGGTAATCCGTGCTTAACCTGGTGACATGCTTTATTGCCGAGCCCGTGGAGCAGCTCAGGATCTCACCCTGGAAAGGCAGCGGGTGCCCTTAGGAAACGGGGGTTTTTGGAGGAAAGAGGCTGTATTTCATAATGCTGTGTGTGCACCGCCTTGCTCTGCTGCCCCAGGCAGGCAACATCCCTGCCCCGAGCTCTGGCTGATTCACCACCTCCAACACCACACGGCTCTGCTTTGGTCGGAGTCTATTCCATCTGTTAATTAATAGATGGAACACCCCTGCTATTTAATGCAAATACTGCTACACGTCGGTCCCTTCGAGCATGCCGGAGCATCAGCCGGGAACCAATGGATGTCCCCATTGGGGCCTCGAAGGGATGGGGACAGGGATGAGGATGGGGGAGAGGAAACTCCTTCTGGCTCTGTGCTCTGGGCAGCTTGTGCCCACCACGAGATGTGGTTTCCTGGGCTGGGTCCTGCTTGAGGACCACGGTACTGGAACTGCCTCTTGCCTGTGTTGGCACAGGACCCTGGCCGAGCACAGCCCTCCTGGCCCCCTCCGTGCCCGTGGCAGAGAGCAGCCCCGCCGTGGGGGCTGGCAGGGGACCCCACGCTCCCCACAGCCCCTGGGGTGGCAAAATACCCACAACAGGCTTGACCACAGAGCTAGTCTAACATGAAATCATCTCTTTCTTACAATAATCTGGCAATAATGAAAAAATTATATTTTCCAAAGAGGAACAGGCGCTCCAGGACAAGAGAATATTTCAAAATATTCAGTAAAATACATGCATATTAGCTGCAGCTCTACTCTGTGGCTCAAATTGCTCTGTCTTCTTGGGGAATAAAAATGAGACAGTTTCCATTGGAGGGCAGGAACTACATCTCCTTTAATAATTTCATGTCAAACCATGTAAAATGTAACTCTTGTTCCTGTGTTCTTTCAAAACCTGCACCCGATAGAGTAGCAAATGGCCAAAAAAAAAAGTATTTGGAAGAACTCATTTTCATGCTCTGCAGGCTCTAACCTTGTCTCCAAAAGCCAAGGTTGATGCGTCCCATGCCAAATTAAATCGAAGATGTATGCAGTAATGAAAAGGGTAGCATTCCATGAAAATCCCCACTTTTCAGTTAAAGAGGCCATGGTTTATTAGCTATGCAAAAATTACAATGTCAGGGTAACTTTGCAAGTTAGGCTTTTTTCCTAAATGCTCAAGTGTCTCACTGGAAGGAAGAGGCTAGCTCAAGGCTTTCATAAATTGCTACCTTGGTGCTCGACATAAAAAAAATAAAATGCTCTAGCAAAAATACACCGTTAGTCTCTTAAAACGTGAGAGAGGCATGCCCCGATGGGGGGGGACTGGGCAGAGCAGGATCCCTACAGCAGCAATCCCAGAGCAGAGAAGCTCACAATTACATGGTGAGGCATCAGCAGAAGTTTCCCTCACATTAACAGATTTTCAGATTTTACTTCCTGGCACAGAATAAAGGCCCCGACTCCCAGGTCTGTGTGCGATATTTGACCTATTTACATGAATTCCCTCATGGTTGGCAAGCTACGAATGAGAAGAAGAGCTCATTCCCGATCTGCATGGCCAGACGGGGTCCCAAGGGAAGGCAGAGAAGAGCAGATCCCCGGGTCGGGGGGGAAGCGGGAATTCACAGCAGCCGCTGAGTGGTTGGGGTTGACCACTGGGCTCGGAGCGGTCCCCTGCCCTGGTCCATCCCTGCACAGCCCCCGTCCGAGCAGGGGTAGGAGAAAGGAAAAGGCAAATGATATTTTGCTGCATCTGTAAAGTGAAACCGTGCATGAAGAAGCTGAAAAAAGGAGCAGATTCAAACTCACTGCAATCCACAGTAAGCTGCGGAGGACCTTCAATCATGATTTCCCTTCCAAAGGGAAAATAATATTAGAAATCTGCAAGGCCTGAGATTTGCATCTGAGTCCAATATGCTCTCCCTTTCTCATCTCCATTCCCCTTAAATCTTTTATCGGAGTCGTTAAAAAATGTGGCGCGCTCCCACAGTCATAACAAATAAACTTATGCCCATTAACAACTGCCTGGAGCACAGCAGGAAATCAGACAGATATATCAGCACCCCCGTGCAGAACAAATCTCCTTCCAGTAACAGCAGGGCTTCTTCCACAGCCTGCACCCGGGAAGGCACGCAACCATCTCTCGCCAAAAGAAAGGACCTTCTTCCTCCGTGCACTCCTTGCTAGCCCACGACCCCAGATCCCACAGCTCAGCCCCATCAGCTCTTCCACTCCCCAGATATTGCATTAAAAAGCCAATTAGAGCCCACTGCCCAGCACAGGCAAGTGCAGGTGAGAGGAAGAGTGTGCTCCCCCTCCCCAGGTGCCAACCTGTCCTTTATCTCCTGTGACCCTGACCAAGTGATGACCACCCATGGTGGTCACCATGGGTGCACCTAGTCATGATGGCTGCACCCAGCTCAACATGGTTTCGGGGAGACAGAAAACAACACAATAGCCAAGGTCTGACTTGAGCAATGCTGGTGCTGTGGCCAATGTGCAGATATGTCGTGTAGACATGGCACTTCAGGGTATGCTCTAGTTCCTGAGATTGTTGGGTTGGGTTTTTTTTGTGTGTGTACGGTTGGACTCGATGATCTCAAAGGTCCCTTCCAACCATGAAGATTCTGTGATTGTGATGACTATAGGTCAATCATCTCACCCCCATAAATAGTGAACAGCCCCAGAACCCTTGGAGCTCTCCTGCACAGCAGTGGCTGCACGCCAGGATCTCCCCTTGAGTAGGGATGTCACTCAGGGTTACTTCTTGAGATCCAGAGATTTCTTTCCACAACAGGTCCTCAGTAAGTGACTAATAGCATGATAAAACTTTGAAATCTCAGCTAAGTGCTATAAAGGTTTGCTTGTGCATATATAATCCTCTAGACATAAACCGCTGACCAAGCCTGGGACTAGGATTGGATCCAGCCGCACCCAGACTCCTCTCTGAGAAGGAGTTTAGAAGCCAGGGGGTCCTTTCTGAACCTCGACTCAAGGGGAAGGTCTCCCCGACAGCTCTGTCTGACCCTGTCCTCCGTGCAGTAAATAACCCAGTGTGCCTCGCCATCGAATCTTGTTAAACCGCTGTTGCAGTTCCTGTCAAGCTTTGTTAAATCCCTGTTTTGTATCAATAAACGTACCGCTGCTTGTCTCTACAAGTGAAGGGAGGAGCAGCAGCACAGTCCTCGGCCGTGCCTCCTCCTGCATGGGGCTCTCCAGCCCCCAGGCCACGCTTGGAGCGTGGGATACTTCCAAGAAGAGTTTCAAGAACCGTTTGTGAGCCGCCACAACTCACTGTGAATCACGTTTGCTGGGTGCCAAGCCTGACGAAGCGAAGCAGGGGCTTTGTGTCTTGTGCTGGTTTGATGTGCGCTCCCCTGATGGAGTCGGGGGAAGTGCTGCTGTGATTTATTCATATCCTAGCAAGCAAGTCTTCATTAACTACTAAAACTTGCATGTGGAAAAAGCAGGTACTGTCAAGTGCTGGGTGCTGTTTAATGAAGAAAAATGATGCGGCCACGAAATAGATGGCAGTCGGAGCTGGATCTCTTATTGACTTTCTTCCCTGGGCAGTTGTTCCCGCCTCCTGCATTACAGATCAACGTTTGAAGAGTTCTGCAGCATCTCCCTCCTGTGAGATGCAGCCGGTGTCCCCTCAGGATGCTGCCCAAAGCGGGTACAGGTGATGCACCGTCAGCCTCAGAGATTTATGCTATTCCCTTATATGCATGGCCGCATCCTTCCCGCACAGCCCTCGGGGCTTTTTGGACCTCTGGCTCAGCTCCTGAGGACAGTTAAAGCGCGGGTTTCCATCTAGTTTACCATCAAGAATAAAGAAAAAATCCTGGCATTATCTCTTCCTTATTTTCAGTGCAGTCGACGAGCTGTTTCTCTGCTCCGGGCCAAGCAAATTACAGATGATACAGTATTGCATATAAAATATTGGGCTGCATTCAAAATTCACTTTCAATTTTAATGTGTTTGAGGTTTAGCTGGCTGTTCGTGGGGGAAGAGATAATACAGACTGGCAGCACGGTTAGACGTGCGCAGTGCAGAACAGCAGCCTGAAGGGCAACAGCTTCGGTCAGGGGTTTTCTGCTGCTCCCCCATGGTTTTCCACGTAGACATGGAGTAAAAAGTAGATTTTTAGGTTTAAAATGTTCCGGTTATAGGAGCCCAGGCCAGTTTGGGATGTTTCATCATGGAGGAGATCAACCGTGCCCTCCCCAGGAGGTGGGACACCCTTGGATATCGTGGCAGCCGAGGGACCCACCAGCCCTGGAAGCCTGTTCCCACCGGCAGCACCGTGCGGAGCTTCCGCGCCCGGCCGTGCAGCATCCCTGCCCGCACACAGCCAGCCCCCACGCACACCCCTCTGATTAAGCTTTCTATTTTTTTAAATTGAAATATTTCTCATGCCTGCTCAAACACCTCTTCAAGAGTACTGATATTTATCTAACATATTGAAAAATTATTTTAATTTTCAGGAAATCTCTTCTTTTTTTTTTTTTTTTTCTTTCTTTTTTTCTCCCTGGCAACCTGGCACAGATAACAAAACAATGAACAATTCTCATTCATTTCATGCATTTCTGAACATCGTGGCAACCACTGTCAGAAAATTTAATCATGTTGCTTTCATAACATTTATTTTGCATATTTCCGCAGTCACTCCGTGGAGCACGGCCGTGGCAAACACAACTCGCCTACAGTCATATGCAAAAGAGAGTCCGGTACTTCATCAAAATTTGATACTGGAAAGACCTGCAGAAATAAAAGCTCAGAATATAGAAGGGAAATGTTCATTACACCCGTCTTGTGCTCTTCCCTGCTCTCGATTTACAGTTTGCTTGTGGTAAATAGGTCGGAGTCTGCTTTCCCTGGTTGCAGAGGGCAAGGGTAAGCGAGGCTCAAAAACTGTACTTCATGTGAAACACTTGCTTATCTTTAAACTAATTCCCCCGACATCAGATGTGAAACTGCCTGTGGGCTCATATATCTCAGCTTCACTTACCTGGATTTAGCAGAAAACAATAAAGGAAATATTACATGCCTATAGCACCATCTGTGCACTTACACCGCTCAGCACCACTAATTAATTCTGCCTTGAATGGCCTTCTGGACCAGCCTGGGGGACGTGCAGGTACCAGCCTTAAGTCCCAGGCCACCTCTCCTTCCAGGCAATTCATTTGCGTTTGACATTTCATAGTTCTCCAGCTTCATAAAATTTATTTCTGACTGGTTTCATGTAAATGAAATTGCATGAGATTTCTGCCTTCAGATTATAAATGATCACATTAAACCAGAAGATGCTCTTGGCCACAGCGACTCTAAAAAATGTGATTCTTTTACAATTGTTGTTCTTTTCCTTTTTCCTTTTTTTTTTTTTTTTTTTTGGTGACAGGCAACTTTGTATACTCCCAAAATCAAGTAATTTTCACTTTTGTCTAAATACAGAATGCTAGTTGGGCACGTGCTGGTGAGACACCCCCCCCCCAGTGCTGCCTCCAGCGCTGCGGCCACCACCATAAGGGCATGGACCTGTTGGAGCGGGGCCAGAGGAGGCCACGGAAATGGTCAAAGGGCTGGAGCCCCTCTGCTGTGAGGACAGGCTGAGAGAGTTGGGGGGGTTCAGCCTGGAGAAGAGAAGGCTCCGGGGAGACCTTAAGAGCCCCTTCCAGTCCCTCAAGGGGCTCCAGGAGAGATGGGGAGGGACTCTGGATCAGGGAGGGGAGCCCTAGGAGGAGGGGGAAGGGTTTTAAACTGAAAGAGGGGAGATTGAGATGAGATCTGGGGAAGAAATTCTTTGCTGTGAGGGTGGTGAGAGCCTGGCCGGGTTGCCCAGAGAAGCTGTGGCTGCCCCATCCCTGGAGGGGTTCAAGGCCAGGTTGGAGGGGGCTTGGAGCAGCCTGGTGTGGTGGGAGGTGTCCCTGCCCAGGGCAGGGGGGTCGGAATTAGATGTCCAAGGTCCTTTGGACTAGATGTCCAAAGGTCTCTTCCCACCCAAACTATTCTATGATTCCACTCTGGCATGGGGTCACCGCTCCCTGCCTTGTGCCCTGCGCAGGGAGGACGCTGCTGCTGCACCTCCTGGGACGTCCCTTCTCCAAAAAGTCCAACCTTCCCGCCCTCCAGCACCGTACGGGCGGTCACACTGCAGGGGTGCAAGACATTTTATTTTCTGCTCAGCCTCGAACAGGCCCTGAACACGCTCCATCCCTGCCAGCAGCCACCGTATCACTTCATTTCCAATGGAAACATAATTCTTAGACTAAAAATAAGTCATAGCAGCTCAGTGAGCAATGACAATCAGGTTTTGCTTCCTCTTTCTATTCCTCCCCCCCCCCCCGCCCCCATCTGACTGTCGCACGCAGCTCCGCGCCGCAAAGCAAAGAGGAAACCAAACGTGTAACATCACAAACGGCCGGGGGACTCTGCCAGGGCATCCGTGTAGATGCCAATCCACTTAGTTATGCTAGGAGATCATTTTCCTGACGATATTAAGACGCAACATGGGAAGATAGTAGTGGGATCCAAAGGGCTGGCTGGTAATGTCCTCCCAGACACCCACAGCTGGGATAGAAAATGCTAAAATAAAATCCCAGCATCCGGGAAGGGTTTGGGGAGCTTCAGCCGTGGGCACAAGCCAGTCTTCAGGTCACACTCAAGGAGGGAAACTCCTTTGATCAGGCACCCGAGCAAAACCTCCATCCCTTCCTGGAAGCATCCTACAGCTGGGGTCACCTCGGTGCCTGCGCCCTGGAGTGGGTCCCCAGGCCCCAGTGGCCACCAGTCCAGCCCCCGCAGCCCCAAGGCAGAGAAAGGGGACAAGCCCCTTCTGCCCCAGCCCCGCTCTGGTCCAGGCTGCCTCAGGCTGCTTTCTTGTTGTTTCCTTTAATTAACTGGGAAAATATCTCCCTGAGCTGAAGGTAATTGGCAAAGCAGCTTGGGCACTCAGGAACTTTGTAAAAATAAACGCAGGAGGCTAAATTTGTTCCAGCATTTTTAAGTTGCAGAAGTGCAAAGGCAAAACAAAACCCAAGAGCAGCAACAAGAAATATTCCCACTGACCCTGCTTTGCTTGAGGCTGTGGGGAGGAAGGAGGGAAGCTCCAGAAGGACCTCAGCCCATCTGGGCCCTCATCCACAGCTTCCAGCCAGGTTAGCCGGGGCCAACGCAGCACCAGATCTCAAACACCGAGACCACCCGTGCCCACGGGCACCTACAGCCACTGCTCCAGTCCCACCGGCCCTTTGGCCACCTCCGTTCCAGGACTGACCCATATTTGGGCATAAAATCATAGAATCATAGAATGGTCCAGGCCGGAAGGTGTTTGGGTAGGTCTTGGTGCCTCCTCTCCAAGTCCTCCCAGAGATGCTCCTGCTGCATCATCGTGGACAACTGGGACTTCCAGGGAAATAATTTGGGCATCTCCCCTGGCGTGGCAGGACCAGTGGGACAGCGCCGGAGCACCTGAGCATCGGATCCATCCTTGGGGGAAAAGAGAGAGCGAGCTGTGACCAGCCTCTGCCCAACATCTGGCAAACCCCACGCCGTGCCACCAACCCGGGAGCGGCAGCAGCGGGTGCTCTCTCTCCAAGAGACTTCCTCACCCAACATCCATCACCACCATGCACAAGGGACACCCCAGATATATATATTGTAATCATATGCAAATAATATTTTGATCTTCTCTTACTAATATTTTGCAGAAACAAAACACCAAACACTTCCCCAGATTGCTGATTGATTATTAAATCTCAGTCCCGGGGGGCTGAGACCCAGCCAGGCAGAGCCCCCCCTCCCTCGCGCCCACGGCCACCCACAAACAGTGTGTGCCTGTCGGGGGGCACAGGCCAAGCCAGGGACGAGCTGCTGGGTTCTCATTTTAACCATTTAATTCTGCTTTCAAGGAGTCTGAAGCAAAAGAGTCCGTATTGGGTCTTTTTGTCAAGGACCACAATGGGTTTTCTCTATTAATCAGGCCATTTTATTATTTTCTGTGGCTGGTTTCCCCATCGCCCATATCCCAGCTCAGCCCATGGGACTCTCCCGCTGCTGTTTCCAGCTTCCCTGCCTACAGAAACCAAACATTTCCCATCAAGTGACATAAACACCCTCCACAACCTGTAATCAGCCTCAAAACTTGTGCCAATCAAAGCGGTTACGTGGGGAGTCGCGGAGAGACAAAGGCTGGCATCGCAAACAAACAGTACAGAAAGATTTTCGAAAGAGGGACGGAATAGGAAATAGGTGGGAATTTGCTTGGTTATTTCACTGTTTTGCTGCCCTTTATGTTATTTGGGAGATGGCGAGGTTGCCAGAGCCCTTTGTGACGGGAGGGGGTTGAGCCCCACAGAGGTTCTGAGGGCCGTGGGGATGCTCAGCATCACCATCAGCCATAAATACCAGCAAAAAAGTACCTGCTCTTGTGTTTCAGGGTTGGTCAGCCCCTGTGTAGGGACCAGCGGGGACTTTTTAGCCCCACGAGGCAGAAAAACACAGAACATCAGCTTAAACTCTTATTATTTCTAGCTAATACTCTTATTATTTCTTTCATGAGGACGATATTTAGGTACCTGCTTGGAGGGGGACAAGATGTCAACCGAGG
Source organism: Numenius arquata (assembly GCF_964106895.1). Classification (NCBI taxonomy): domain Eukaryota; kingdom Metazoa; phylum Chordata; class Aves; order Charadriiformes; family Scolopacidae; genus Numenius; species Numenius arquata. The sequence goes on along the minus strand of NC_133581.1, from coordinate 69,437,605 downwards.
TCCCATGGCAGAGAGGAGTCCCCACCAGCAGCTTGGGACACGCTTGAGTCAAACTCAAATCTCCCTGCTCAGCCTCCTCTTCGCCTGAGTACCCTGCCTATTTTAAAGCTTTTATTCAAAATTAAGTTTTGTGTGCAAGTTTATTAAAAAAAGCGTGGTTTATGGATTTAATTAAAGTACTGCGTCTGAGACCTTGCTAATCCTGTTTGTGCTGCAACTGTATTAAAGTGCTAAAAATCAATATATTTGAGTTTAAATATTTTATTATGGCAAGCTGTTAAATATTAATGATGTAACGAGTAATCAGTGTCATTGCTTCTGTCTGTCTTCTTTCTTCTGCAGGAAATTTGCAGGAAATTAGAAAAAAATAAATAAATGCTTGTTCGGTTTGATGGCTGGGCAGATATCCATTTCCTGGTTCAGGAGACAAATGTTGTTGGTGATTTATGCAGGTCACAAGAGCATCTTCCCATGGATGTTCTCCACCTCGTTACACAAGGATGGGAAGGCGCAGGGTGACAGAGTGATGCTGGAGGGCTGGGAACATGCTCAGGTGCACCAACTTCCATGAGACGTGGCCTTGCATCATGTCAACTGCTGGGACCTCCAGGTGCCATGTCCTCCTCCACCATCTCCATGGCACCAGGGACATCCCCAGCTCTCATCCCACCAATTGTTCTGGTAGCAAAAAATCTCATTTTCTGCCCTTATTGGGATTTTTTTTTCTGGGTTGCTCCCACAAGGTGGAAGCCCAGGACAGGCAGAAATAAAGGTGCCACGCAGGGGGCTGCAGCCCCACTGGCTCATTTGCCCCACAGCAAATATAATAATGAACCTTCTTGGGGCAGATAAAAGACTATTTTTGGCACACTGCATGTGGTCGTGGCAGCAACCTGTGGCCTGATGGAAATCCAAAGGTCGCAAGCAGCTGCCAAAGGACTTTGGAAGTTTTTCACCCAAACCTTTTCCCTGAAACACGCAATTCCTAACGATGCTTCTGCTCAGAGAATGTCAAATTATACTGCATAAAATGAATCGCAAACACGGGTTTTGTAATCACATTTTAGAGAGATCCGAGTTTATTAATATACATGATCTTGTAAACCTGGCTCCCGTGAAAAGGCAATGAAGGAGCCAATTTGTTTGCGATCAGATCCTAATTCTAGAGCAAGTCAATCTTGTTTTCAGCCCTGCCAGCTCGCACACCGCACAGGGCGGGGGGGTTCTGCCCAGGATGGCCCCCCAGCCGTGCCTGGCTCCCGGCGGAGGGACGTGAGTGCAGGTATTCCCAGGGAAGGATGCCGGGTGTGGGGAGAAGAAACACCCCAGCTCACAGCTTTGGAGGACTTTTTTGGAGCAATTTCCATGGTTGATCATCGCTAACCCTGTTTTTAAGTAGGGTGGGAGCTATCTGACCATCTGCAGACATTGGCCATGCAGATATCCACACTGGAGACAGCTTGGTCATGGTCCCTTTCCCCTTCGCCCCCCGGCGACCCTGTACCCTCCTCCAGGGTCCATCACTGCTCAGTCATGGCATGGGACGTGGCCAGATAGCGGGAGCATCTCTGAGTGTCCACCTGGAAGCAGGGCAACGGGGAGCACACAGGGACCATGAAACTCTGTGCATGGCACGATGCATGGCACCTTACCCGTTTTATCCAAAAATACAGGCTCTCTCCCGTTTTGAAGGCCAGATCCTGAAATGTGTGACTACACTTGACCCCCAGTTCCCCCTGTAGCACAAAGACACACAGCTCCTGTGCCGTGCCCGGTTCCCAGGGACCCATGGGCACCCCTTTCCCCACTCACTGGTCCTCACGTTCGGCATCTGTTTGCCCGTTTCCTCCGTGCGATGCTCTTTACACCCTCCTGGGGAAATTTATGCACCGAGTCTCTGACTCAGGCTCGTTCAGCAGCACCGTGCATCTGATTTTTAATCTGACTAATAAGGTTGAAATGTCACACTAACAGCGACTCCTGTGATAGGATAAAACTCATGGTTTTATCCTATCAATCAATCTTCTGTTATCAGGTAATTGGAAATATTTATCTTACCCAATACACCACGCTTTTTCCCCAAACAAAATCTAAGTTGGCATTTCCAGGGGGTAAAAAGGCACTGGGGATGGGGCAGAGGATCAGTCCAGCACATGGATGGGGTCCGAACCCCAGGACCAGGTCAAAGGAGGTCTTCTCCTGGGTTTCAGATCCCCGTCTCTCTCCAGACACACTTCATGCAGCCACTCACAGTCTCAAGATGGGATCAAACCTCAGTTACCTTCCCAGCGGGCAGTGCAGCCACGGCCAGCTCCAGCCTGGTCCAGAGACAGTGGAGACCCCCCGTCCCCATCCCCATCTCGCCCAGATGGGATACGGCCGTGGCTCCCTAGAGCACATCCAAGGTCTGTGTCGCTGCCACACATCCCACAGGGAGCCAGGGAAGCCCCAGAAACACCCTCTCTGCTGGGCTGGGAATGGTGAACCCTGACCGTGGGTCCTCAACAGGAACATTCGATCATCACCAAATCCCCAGCACCTGCAGGAAATGTCACCAGCTCCCACAGGTGGCACTGGAGGGGGGTCCCTGCCCCGGCCCCGTGGCTCTTTGGCCCAGGGAAATGCAGGTGCCGCATCCTGGGCACATGCAGTCGGGTCCCACCAGTGGGATAGGGATGGGGACTCGGGTCCCATGGCAGGGGGAGGCAGCACAACTCACAAATCACAGAATTCTGCTGTCGCTTCTCTCTAGCGCTTTTCTAGAAATGTTATTTCTGTTTGTGTTTTCTAGGTTTCTTCCTAAGAAAACAAAAGACTGGGGAAAAAGACCTCTTCAGGTTTTAGATGTTCTGGAAAGGAAAAAAAACCCATCAAAACTGATTCTGCTTTAAAAGTCATTAAAACGTTCAAATGGAGAAAAATCAAGTATCTGTAATTATTACCACTGGAAGCGGTTATTTTTCCTACTCTTGTTAGAACCTTCTTTGAAACTAATAGCATCCTTCCTGCCAAATGAGATCCTCTTCCCTTACCTTAATTTTTTTGCTATCAGGAAAATCACGCCTTTGCAATTCAGAGAGAAAGCGTTATCCTCGTTCCCGACCCACACGCACCCCCTGGCAGCGCTGAGCCCCCCCAGCTCCCATGGGGGTCCCAGGCGGGACGAAGGAGGGACACAGCTGATGGGACCCCTGCCCCATCTCCCATCACCGCTCCAGGGGAGGCTCCATGGATGTGCCCGAGCTCCCAGCTTGGCTCTTAATTTTCCTTTGGGGGAAAATTGGACATCTGCGTGTCCCCAAGCCCAGCAGAAATGCTTCACGTGGGAGATTTACCAGTAAATCCAGGACTAGCTGAGCTTGCTGGTGGTTTCTGTCTGTACACACTGCTGCAAGCCCTAATCCCCACTGCAGTTAGCCCCGTTGTATGGAGCTCCCTACAAGTCCCCTGATATCAAATCACAACAAAAAACCCCAAACCCCTCTTACCTAATGCCATTTTGAAAAGGCAGGAGGAGTCACGTGCTACTGAAAATGCCTTTTCATCTCTCAGCGCTGCTTGCTGTGGGAAATACTTGCCCGTGCTCAGCTGTTAAGTTGTAAATCTGCTCTGGTTGGGTTTAAGGGAGATCAGGAACTGTTGCCTAAACCCCCCCGAGTGACCCCTTCAGGAACCCCCAAGCTGCCCGGCAGCAGCTGGTGCCATCAGTGCAGGATCCCTGCCATGAGCATCCTTCCTCGGCCCCGCTGGGTCTCGCAGCCACACTGGGAACACGTTTCTGGGAGAGACTGAGTAAAGGCACCTTTTTTCCTTCTAGAAAGATGTGCAAGAAGTGCATTTCGGAGCGGTTTAATTGGCGGCAGAGCGCTGCCGCTGCTGCTGCTGCCAGCCGGGGAAGGCAGGCAGGGGCTGCAGTGGAGCTTTGCTTCCATCTGCCGGGCACCATCCAGGATGCTCAGCATCTCTGAGGACTGGAAGCCTAAGGGAAGACAAAGGGAAGCTTTACTCGTCCCTGGGCTGGATTCCCAGAGGCAAACCCAAGCCTCACATCAGTGAGGGTCACACGCAGAGCCCACCACCATCATGGGTTCCTGCACCCTTTTGACCTGGTTTTAATAAGACACAAGCACCAGGAATCAAAGGAAAGGTTTTATTGAGGCCCCACAAAGCAAACACCAATGACTACACACGATATGGAATAAATACTCCTCTGGCTCTGCCTCTTGCAGGAGGCACCCTCCAGCTCCAGGACCCTCCAGCCCCAGGACCCTCCAGCTCCGAGACCCTCAGCTATGGGACCCTCCAGCTCTGCGACCTCCTGCTCAAGGACCCTCCAGCTCCAGGACCACCACAGCCCATGGTCCTGGCACTGGCACCCAGCCCCTGGCACAGGGCAAGGGACCATCTCCAAGGAGATGAAGGACATCACGTCTGTGTTTCCATATTTCATCTAGAAAAGATGGGGAGCCCTGGAAGGTGGCACTGGCTGCAGGGCTGGCGTGAAGCCCCAGCGATGATGCCCGAGTGAGACTGGGGGTCCCAGCAAGCCCATCCAGCACGTCTCCCGCACACCCCGGCTCCCTCTCTCCTTGGCAGAGCCAGGCAAGCACCTTGCTCCTACCAGGGAGGGCCAGACACATCTGCTGGCAGGCGGGTTTCTGACAGCGAGGTGGGAATCCATCCCTCCCACCCCTGCCCTGTGCGGTGCCGCGTCGGTACCTGCGCTTTCTGCATAATGTGATTTCCTACATCAGCATTTCTCAGCCGGGATGTCACTGTCACAGCTCCACTGACACCCCCCTACGAGACAGACGGGCATTTTTCCTCATGTCGTCAAGTGACTGACACTGGCAAGAGCGAGAGCAGAGGAACAGCCCTCCTGCAGCAGCCGGACCCTGGTTGTGAGGTTTCTGGGAGCCACGGGCAGCCTTTACGAGGAGCTTCCTTGCCAAAAGCTGATCCTCTCTTTTCCATTGCTCTTCTCCGTGGCACAGGACAGATTTCATCCTTCTGGTTATGTGGAATCACCCGACCCCACACCAGGGAGCGGGCGGTGGGACGGTGCCACGCTCACAGCCCCTACGGCTCCATCCATCCCTGGATCAATCGGGGGATTTGGGGTACGGGGTGATGCCAAGGATGGATGCCAAACACCCCAGGCCAGTGCTCGCAGGGAGTTTTCCCAGCACGGAGCTGGGGAACAGCACCAAAAGGCGCTGCGTCCCGGGAATCACCCGCCGGAGGGTCCCAGGGCTGTCCCCGTTGTCCCCAGCACAGCGGTGGCCGCGCAGTCGGTGCCCCTCACGTGCCCGCACACGGCCGTTCCCATGGCAACGCGCCGCCACCGCGCAAACGCCGCGTAAACTGAAATGGAAATGACTAAAAGCAAATTCCGTCGTCTGCTCCGGTGACAGAGCCAATATTAGCGCCCGTCTGCCCGCGCTATTCCCCCGGGATTAGGGAGAGAAACCGAGGGGGAGGGAGAAAGGGACAAAGCGAGCTCGCTCTGACGGGTCGCCACTGTCCCCGGCTTAACGGAACATCACCCCTCCCTCCCGCCCACCTCCCGCCCCCCCCGGGTCCCTGCCGAGGCCCAGAGCGGGACCCCAGCCCCGGGCAGGGGGGCTCAGCCCGCCCTTGGCATCCCCCCGATGCATCCCCCCCCCCAGCCGCCCTTCCCGGGGCTTGATTCCCCGGGACCCCCATCCACGGGTGGGGAGCTGACCCCCCCCCCGGCTGCCCGGAGCCGCTCCACGGTGTCGGAGGCACCCGAGACTGGAAGAGCCGCAGCCCCCCGCTAATTCCCACCCCCTCCTCCTCCGGTGAAACTTGCAATTCGCCGGCTGATCGTTCGGAGAAATCCTGCGGTTCGCATTATTATTCAGTACAATCTCATCAGCTTTTATCCTTTAGCAATGACCTTATGATAGTAAGCTAAGCCTACAGAAATAGCATTTGTAATTAATCTATTTCCATAAGATTAGCATGTCAAATGTCACAGGGATACATGTAAGATCCCTTCGGAGCTTCAAATCCTTTTTGCCCGAATTGCTTCAGCCCTGTGACAGTCTCACCAGTGAGCAAACAGCCCGGCGGGGCCGGGGTTCCCCGTGGACCCCTCCCCAGCGCAGACGTCGCCGGCTCTGGGCTCGGCTGCCAAAATCCCAAATGCCGAAATTTCTGCCCAGTCCGCCCAGCGCGGTCGGTGCCGAAGGGCCGCTGAGCTCACCCCGAGCAGGGGACAGCCCCCGCGCAGCGCTGCTGTCGCCCCGCGGGCTGAGGTTTGTCACCCTCCCCTCGTCCCGTCACCCCGGCCCCGGCACCGCCGCTGCGGGACGAGTCGGTGCCGCCCCCCCCCTCCTCCACCTCAGCGCTGGTGCACCGGTTAGAAACCAGCGGAAAAATAATGCCAGAAGGTACGGAGGGATTTATTTTCTCTTCCTCGCACACGGAAACGCGGTGTACAAAGTCCTCCTCGCCTGTAAGGAAACCCCCCTCTGATTCCCGCACAGGACATTTTTCGAGTTTAACGCCGTGTGTTCTCCGGGGGGTTGTTAGAAAACACCCCAAATCCCTTCAGGTCTCTGCTGGGGCTGCTGGCACAGCTCGGGCTACCTGAAAGCCAGCATTTACCTCTCAGCTTAGCCGGGCTGGGGGCTCACACGCTTTGGGGGTTTGGGGTTGCGCCCACCATGTCCCCGGCACCCTGCCACAGGGGTTTGCACCCCACGGTACCCTGCTGATAGCAGGGAGGGGGCTGCAGGGGCTCCCAAGTCCAGGGATGGGAGCTGGAGCAGGCAGGAGCAGGCAGGAGGAGGCAGCAGGAGGCAGGAGCAGGCAGGAGGAGGCAGCAGGAGGCAGGAGGAGGCAGGAGCAGGCAGGAGCAGGCAGGAGGAGGCAGGAGCAGGCAGGAGCAGGCAGGAGCAGGCAGGAGGAGGCAGGAGCAGGCAGGAGGAGGCAGGAGGAGGCAGTGTTATCATCCTGGTTTGAGCGACACAGGGTTCATTTCTCTTTCAGTAATTTTACTTTTCGGTAAGGTCTCTTCTAACGCTGGGGAAAACTGCATTTTTAGAGGAGTCCAGTGTCTGAATTTGTGAAATTATTTCCTTTATAGCCAGCTCTGGGCTGCGGGTCATGGGATGCCAGAGGAAGTCTCACTCGTCTCCATCCCAGTCCCACCAGGTCCCTCCTGGGCTCTCCAAACTGGAATTCCTACAAAGCGGTGCCACCCCAGCCCCGCAAGGGGCTGCTCAGAGCTGGCTCCACGTCTCCCAGAGCACCCCCGTGTCACAGCTCATCTTACAGCATCTCCAGGGAGTATTAAAATGATTTTTTCCCCCCATTTTCTCACTCTATTTCTCTTTTTCCTCTTGGAAATACAGGGTGACACTGTGTGATAAAGTCTGTCACTTTAAATTAAGCCAGCTAGACTGTTTTTTATCCTGCAATAATCTGAATGCAGATAAAATGTGATATCCCTGGGAAGAGAGAAGCCATCAGAAGGAAGAAAAGCACCAAAAGCCAGACACCCAGACACCTCCCAGGATTAACCGTGGGCTCTCCCACTCCATGGCATCCCGACGGCTTTGCAGTAACATAACACAAATCAGACCTCGTTGTCTTCAAATACTTATGTTCGGCCTCAGCGGGGTCAGTGTTTGGGGGTCCCCGTGCAAAGGAGATGCCGGCAGGAGCGGTGTGGCTGGGGGGCGGTGGGACAGTGGGCACAGAGCCCCTGCCAAGCCCGGAGCGGGCGACATCTTCTCCAGCACCATCAGCCCGTTTTGCTCTTTCGAGAGCCATCTGCTAGTCTTCATAAGGGCTTGGGGCAGGGGGACGATCCCCTTAATAAGAACGGAGCATCTAAACTTTTCCCACTCAGCTAATGAGCTGCTCATCCAAAAATTTTGGATGGTTTTGGAAAACAGTCATAAACAAAACCTGTAGTGGAAATTCAGAGCAAAAAGCGGACCCTGTGCCGCGCTGTTACCCCCTGTGGTGTGACGCCTGACTAACGAGGGGTTTAAACTCGGGGAAAAGCCATAATGATCAACCCCACGAGGGAAGACGAACCTGTGTGAGGAGCCCCAGGCGCTGGAGGTCACGGAGGGCAGAATTAGAGCCCCCCGGGTCTGTCCGCTGTGCCAATGCCCTTACTGGAGGTGGAGAGTCCCCCAGCCGGGAAAGGCGCAGCAGGCGGATGTCATCTCCCTCCGACGCTGCCAGGAAGGCGAGAGCCTCAAAGGGATAAAATGTCACCAGCCTGTCTCAGCTCGTCCCTGGAATGCCTTCTCGTTAATCCCACTCTCTGCCTCTAGATTTACCACCTCTGTCACCACTCAGCCCCCCTGGCCCAGGCTCGTCCCCCCGGCCCCGGGAGCTGCTGTGGCTCCGTGGGCTGCAGCACCATCGCTGACACACAGCCGGGCGGGACGGGGCTGAAAACAGCAGCAAAACACCAAAATGTGTCTAAAACCTGACAAAGATGCATTTCCGGGAGCGGTGCCTGCTGCTCCTTGCTCATCCCACGCTCCAAGGGGGAATGTCCAGGCAAGAGACCCATGGATAAATATATTTTGAACTGGGATACTCGAATACTGAGTATATAGAACATGCTTCCTGATGTGCAGGACCTAAAATGCACCAAAAAGCAGGTTAATGGGTTCTTCAGCTCCTGTATGCTGGTGGGTGCACACTGTGGGCCTGGGAAATGATGTGGTTGCCCCCGGGGGGGCTGTCAGTTGGGAAGCAGGATGCCTCCAGATGCACAGCAACCCCCTGCAGCAATCCCCCCGCGCCTAGAAAACACCCTGCTTTCCTGCATCACCTGCATTTAACCCCACGTGGAAAACGTTTTGATTAGCCCATCATTTCCGGCTTTATTCTTTTTCCTCCGCTGTCGGAGACTCCCTCTCACCGGGAGGACTACGCGAGCTCCATGCCGGGGCCGTATCCACGACGCTCCTGGGGGCAAAGCAACAATGACCGGCCCTGGTAATGGCTGTGGCTCTCAAAGCCGTGCCCTGGGCACAGAGCTGGCTCTACAGCCCCTGCAGATGCCATAGCCAGGAGCAAGGACAAGCAACAGAGATGAAGACGTCAGGTCTCACATCCTCTCATAACAATTAGCCCCCCCTGAGCTGGACCAGGGAAGAGGACACAGAGGAGCGGAGGAGTTGTTTAAAAAGAGACCAACTCAGATTATCTCCGGAAGGCTCGAGGAGGGACGCTGGTCTCACCCAGCGATGGGTGATGGAGGAGTGGCAGCACTGCCCGTGCCGGGGCAGGATGAGGATGGGGGAGAGGGTTATTCCCACCCCAGGCACCGCCCTTGGGAACAGCGATGGACTGAAGGACTCGGCCACCAAGTTTTGTGGGAATGGCTGGAGCTCCACGTGCTACCCAGTGCCGGTGGGAAGGCACCGGCTTCCCCAGGAGCATGCTGTGCTGCCAGGACTGATCATGTTTTTAATTCTCCAAACTAAAACAAACAAACAAACAAACAAGAATGTGCTGGAGGTTTTGGGTGAGGATCTGACCATCCTCACACCCTAACCTGTGGGGCCCAGTCCTCCCCCTCCAGACACTGCTGCGACTGCAGGTGGTGGAAATGCAGAGCACTCGCTGTTTAAGGTGATGGGAAGAGGACGGCCGGCAAGCTGCCCCCCCCCCGATGTGCCTTAAAATATTTTGTGGGCAGGAATCTCCCCCTAAAAGCGCAGCTGCTTTCCTGCCCCAGCGCAGGTGAGACCGGGCTCCTGGCCCCCGAGATCCCAGAGAGCTGCCAAAGTTTGCTTCGATGCAAACGTGACCTCGATATAAATTAGGCAAAAGCCAAGTCTCCACATTTGCTGTGTGCTCATCCGAACTGGGCCCGGGGCTGGGCTGTGGGGAGGCTGATGGCAAGGGGGCTGATGGATGGCAGGAGGGCAGTGGGGACCCCTAAGGTCTCATGCTGGAGCACCCTGCAGAACCTTTTCTCCCCTTCCCTGGCACATGGAGGGTCACTGGCTCAAGCAGACTGGTGTCCTCCCAGTTCCCACACTGGGGACAGCTGGTTCTGCCCAGAGCCAGCTTTTTCTCCTGCCCGCGCTGCACTGGAACTGTCGGTGCGCTGTCCCACCACCCTGTCCCCACGATGCTGGCACCAGCTTTGGTCCATCCTTGGCCCTGCTCTGAGCTGGCACTGCCCAGAGATCACCAGTGACAGGGACGTGGTGAAGGATGCTCATCCCCATGGAGCAGCATCCTCTGTGCGGCTGCAGAGACCCCCGGCTGGTCACCGCTGCCCACCGAGGACGGCTGCAGCTTCGTGCCACCAACCGGGAGCAACCAAGGTGGCTCTCTTCAGCGCTGAGCTGCTATGGTGGCTTGGGTGATCACAGTGACGCACCACGGACGTGCCCTTCCCATCCCAGCCAGGGCCCAGAGCAAGGTGGTCCAGGCACCAGGGTGGGCAAGGGGATGCCCACACCCTCCCTGGAGCTGCACCTCCAAATGTCCCTTTCCCAAAGTGCCTTCAGCCCCTCCAGTCCCTGCCGTGTTTCCTTTGGCCTCAGGCAGGGGGACAGTTGTGGGAAGGTTTCTGGGGGCAATAGGATGCTTTCTCCTGCTCTGCCCAGGAGCCCAGATGAGGCACTGCAGGCACCGAGCCACTGGAGGGAAAAAAACACTGCAGGGACCAAGCCACCAGAGGGAAAAAGCCACCCCAGGGACAAAGCCACCGCAGGGGCCAGCCATCTCCCCTGCCACCCCTCCTCTCCTTCCTGTTCCCTCCCTGCCAACCAGGAGGACTCGGAGCCGGTCCCCCTGGCAGCATTCAGCCTGCAGAGCCTCCCCTCTCCCGGGATTTCGCCCCCCTTCTTCCCATTGCCTGTTTTCACAGCTCTCTCGCCGGGCTCGGTGAGGACTCTGAAGAAAAAAAAAAAAAAAAAGAAAAAAAAAAGCTGTGTTTTTTTCCTAATTGGGCACCAGCCCGAACTGAATTAGCTTAACCTGAATAACCACGAACCTTCTGGGAAATCCACACTAAATTTATAAAATATTATTATCTCTAGCTCTCCAAATTAATCTGCACAAGTAAGTACTTTTTCATTTAGGATGATTCTGGATTTAAAATAAACAGTAGGGCAGAGAGAAGGGGCGACACACTCTGTGTATGCGCCAGCACGCCTCCAAGTATTAACTTTTCTTTCCAGCGCCACAGGGGAGTGAAGCAGAAGCTCGAGAGCTCTATTTGGGAGACACTCGAGTTTGCTGTCGCTCCCTAGAGACGCCTGGGCACAGAAAGTCTCCAGGCAGAGGAAAGAGACCCCCCCCCGGAAGCCCCTTTCGGGGGGATCCTGCTGTCACCCATAAAGGCAGCCATAACCTGGTGGGGAGGAGGAGGCGGTGGCGAGCGAGGGAGGCAGCCGACTGCTGCGAGAGTCCACGGAGCCTGTTCTATCAAAACGGGGCTGTGTGGCAGGGAGTCCCCGCACCCACCGCTGCGGCCGTGGGCAGGGAGCCCCGACTCCGGCTGGGAAGAGCCCCGTTCGTTAAAGCAGGTTCTGCAGGTGACTAAGGGAAGGGGGAGAAAAACCTCTTTGTGGTGCATTAATACCTTTAATTCCGGCTAAAACCCGTTAATGCAACAGCCCGGCTGCAAAGCTTGACGTTTCCCAGCCGGCAGAGAGCATCTCCCAGTACAGAGACCCAGCACAAGCCCTTATGGGGCACTTCTACACCCACCGGGGCCCCTCCCGGGTGGGCTCTGCAGGAGAGAGGGGCAGCCTGCGGTGGGGTGACACCCCCCCAAGGTGGGAGCACCCCCACCGACCTCGGCACTTCTCCCAGCGGTGACACTGGGATGCTCGACCCCGGCACTTCTCCCAGCGGTGGCACTGGGATGCTCGACCCCAGCACTTCTCCCAGCAGTGGCACTGGGATGCTTGATCCCAGCACTTCTCCCAGCAGTGGCACTGGGATGCTCGACCCCAGCACTTCTCCCAGCAGTGGCACTGGGATGCTCGACCCCAGCACTTCTCCCAGTGGCGGCACTGAGATGCTCGATCCCAGCACTTCTCCCTGCCAGGGCTTGGTTGCCCCTGCAGCCTCCCAGCGCGAGGGGTCCCAGCAGTGCCTGGCTCCCCCATGTGCACTTCCACAAGCCACATCACTTCCCCGACACGCGGGAGCACCCTCCGATCGGGGGGTGATGCCAGGGAGGGGACGGGGATCCTATCCCACATCCCCCTCCCCCAATCCCTGCTGGTGGCCCTGCCATGGAGGATGGGCTACCGAGGACCTGCTTGCCCACCTTTCCCAGGTACGAGTGGCTTCGCCACAGCAGAGACACCTGGGGACAAGGAAGGAGACGGGGAGTCCCAGTGCGACCAGCATCCTGTCACTGAGGCCAGGGGTGCCGGAGGAAGCACTGGCCGAGGGTGGCTGGTGGGGACAGCTGCTAATAGGGGAGGAAATGCGTGCAGGGCTCAGCCCCGGGCCCCCGGGGAAGCCCCCACCGAGCCCTGGCAGCATCACGCCTGACACAGCAGTGACGGGCCACCCCGACATCTGTCCCCGTGGCCCCACGAGAGAACGGGGCAGCGAGGGCGGCGTTGCTCAGTTTTATCAAACACTCCACCGGGGGGGTCTCAGCTGGGGGTGGGAGGGCCCAGGGGGCCGGGGGAGGCCGGGACCCCCCACCCGTGGCTGTCCCTGCGCGAGTCAACACTGACATGCAGCGAGCGGCCAGCCCCGCCGCAGGGCTCTGCTCCCCGCCACCGCCCAGGGAAAGAGCTCGCAATTAAAGGGGAAAAAAAACAAGAGGCTTTTCATTTTCCTGAGGACAGCCCTGGAAAAGCCCCTTCCTGGGGGAAGCGCTGGCGTTTTCTCTGGTTTCTAAACACAACGAATTAGAACAGAGAAGGAAGGGACGTGCACCACTGGAGGAGCTGCACCCGGCAGCCCCTGACACCCCGTCTCGGGTCTGAGGGGGCCTTGGCACCATGTAAATCCCCCCCCAACTCAATGTCACCCCCCATCCTGGGTTCAGGTACCACCCCTGGGCATGGACAAGGAGGTTCTCCTGTCCCTAAAGCCGAGGTGGCCCTTAAGCAGCACAAGCCTCTGCCTAATTTCCTTCTCCTGGGGACAGAGGGGGTCTCCCATGGCTCCCCTCCCTGATCCAGAGTCCCTCCCCATCTCTCCTGGAGCCCCTTGAGGGACTGGAAGGGGCTCTAAAGTCTCCCCGGAGCCTTCTCTTCTCCAGGCTGAACCCCCCCGACTCTCTCAGCCTTAGATGAGATGTTTCTGCCGGTTCCTGCTCTGCTCACACCTTCGGCAGCCCCTGGGCATCAGCCTGTTCCACAGAGTCCTACTGGGACACCCACTCAGGGGCAGCTTCCTTGGCAATGTCCTGGTGATGGCACAAAGAGCGTGGTACCACCCTTGGGAACTGGGAAAAGGGACTTAATAAGCCTTGAGGTTCTTTTTTCACGGTCCCCTTGCTGCCTGCAGAGTAGTGCAGTTGATAGGTACAGGCTATTGCATTTAATTTTGCATACGGCAAATAGATCTATTAATAATGCAGAATGTGATCTCTGTTCACTCTGTGTTGTTCAACGAGCGCGGATGGATTCTGCACGGCAAGCCCAGGCCACACCAGAGTGAAATACCTGCTGCTTCCCAACACCTGGAACGGGCTGAACAACTGCTCCGCAGCCTGGAGGTGCTGGGGCTAAAATACCTACCCACGTTTGCCGCTCAAAGCTGTTGGTATTTGAATTGCGTCTCCAATTAAATAAAGCACTCAAGCGTGCACTCAGCTCTAACTCTCAAGTAACAGCACCGAAAGCAATATCATTTTTCTACTTCAAAACGCACAGGACTTGAATTTCTAATAGCACCAGCCAAGATCACAGCCCGCACGTACGGCTCTGTGAGAGGGGGGAAAAAAAGGGGTTTTTCTCTCCTCTAGAGAACCAGAGGGCACCAGCTCTGCCCCTTCTGCCGAAACGCTGCTCTGCCTGTCGGGAAAAAGTCAGTCTTGAAACGGAACCATTTTCCTTTTCCCCTCCACCTTCCCCAGCCCCGCTGTCCCTGGCTACAGGCACAGAAGGGGAATCACAAGTCACACACTAAAATCCTCCGCCACGGGAGCTCCCGACAGCCCCAAGGCAAAGCCCCAGCGAGGCGGCTCCTGGGGCCAGGGGCTCCAACCAGCTCAGCCCTCCTGCTCCTCCTCCAGCTGGAACCACCGCTTTTGGGTAACGACTCGGAGAGACATCACTGCCTCAGGGGACTCACCCTACACCATGGTTATACTCATCCAATCAAAGCGTACAAATAAGGTGGTTTTTTTTCCCCCAGGTTTATTTACTAAATCGTTTCACATTGGATGAAGTAGTTACAACGATACTTACAGAGCATTATCACAAGAGCAAACACCTGGAGAACACCAGTGAAGACCGAGAAGGTGGGTTACAGTTATTTTCCTGTTGAACTCAAACGCCACTTCTGTAAACAATAACAAAACCGCAACGTTGCTGCTAAAAAAGATGTACACGTAAAAACACTCTACAGACACAAAACTACATAGATCGTTTTATACTCCCAACCAAAGCACTCCGGGCAAGTCCGAGTACAATTTGGTATTCTCTGTACAATTATTAAATCCTGCTAAAAATTATAGTTATCCTTGGGTTTAAAATACAGCACAGCGCATAAGGCAAAAGAATAGGAATTATCATCCAGTTCTTTGCGTTTCAGTTAAATATCAAGAATTTAAGGCAAGCTTGGACATTTTGCATTGTTTCATATAGTGGATGGGGACTTACAGATGGGAAATTCACAGAAGTAACAGGCTATCTGCCACAGAACGTTGGCTGTTCGTAATGCGCGCTGGACGTGTGCCCCTCGAGAAATCCCAACTAGAGATTCTGAGAGAAAAGCATTCCTAGGAGGAGACTGTCAAGCAGCTACAGATGAATATCTTCATTAAAAACAACCAGAAATTCAGGAACTGTATGTACACATATAAACTCATACCCATTTTAAAGTGCTTCACAGATAATTTTGAGTGATTAAGAAATAGAACTGGATGATAATTTAGAGTTGTGTGACATCTTATTTGAAGGTCCTTAATTTTTAAACTGCGAGACAGACATTACAATGAGAGTATTGTTCTTTAAATGCAGATTTACACTGACTGTTGTGTCTGATCTTCCCAGAACCCAGCACTTCAGCGGCCGGGACAACAAGCACCCAGAACAGAAACTGAGGATGGCATGATTTGAGGTGACAGGATCCCGAGGCTGATCCATTCCATTCATTTCTAGCTAAACACTTCAGCAAATAACAGCAGTATATTTCATCAGGCATTTTTCCCGTTCTTCCTACCATTCCTGCACACTAAAAAATTGTTTATGCTGCTCTCTTAAAAGCAGCAGTGCCACGTTGCACACTGTGGGTCAGGCTCTGACACCGGATTCAACATCGCCACTGCCCAGGGAAAGAGAATAAAACAGTTTGCGATTTTAAGTGCTTTGACTTCCATAAATGAAATGTTTCCATAAACACCGAATAACCCCGACCTAGAGATATTTTTTTTCTGATGTACAAATCGTCAAAACGATTTCCATACATTAGCAAACAGTGTTTACCAGTACCTCCAGTCAGTGCTGTCTGTGAGCATCTTCATTCATGGAATCCTACCCTAGTTAAATTCTACAAGAATTTGGAACTGTGTGGAAAGCCTTGTATCAATAAAAGGCATAAACTTCTCTTATGAGCAAGGAATTCTTGCCTTTTTGATATTAGTTTAAGTGTCTGGATCTCAGGCGTATATTGGACAATAAGATCCTCCATGGCACCCCTGTGAAAGAGACCAAGAAGTAACACAGCCCGTGGGAACAATCCAGGTTGTGCCTTTCCCGCAGCAGGAGGAGAAGGGGATGCAGGCAACGGGCTCAGCCACCCACTAGCCCCACACTGCTCCCCCTCCTGCCCCCCACGCACAGACACGCAACAGCTACTTGTGTCCTACCGACAGATGCCCTGCAATAACTCGGTTAGGCTATTATTGCTAGATGGCCAGAATGCTCACGGGGGTCAAACACATGGCCACGAATACGCTGACTTTGTTAATTTTTATTTGCTTTTAAACCCCTGCTTCATTCTACCAAATCCGAAGAATCCGCGCAGGATTTTACAATCTGTGCAAACACCTGTTATCCGTGAATAATGTTTTACGGTGAAAAACCCCCTCATTTCCTCGCCTGTTTAAAATCTAACCGTTAGCTCACGGAAGAACAAGGACCAGCACTGTTTGCCCGGCTGCAACCAGCTCTGCAGGAACTCAGAATAAGTCAAGGACACTCGAACCCCTCCTCTTCGCACACTTATGAAGAAATGGCTTTTAAAGCAACTATTTCAAATATTATTGCACCTTCAAAAATAATACTATATGGACTTGAAAAACAAAAGGAAACAAACATTAATTTAACATGCTAAAACAAGGGGAAAATAACTCTGGAGGCAGAAAAACTCTTCAGTACCAGGCCTGGTAAGACACACACAGACATCAAAACAGAAACTCAACATAACCATGATTCCTAGGTAAAAGTCAAAAAACAAGCCAAAACATTCTAAACTAGCTAAAATTCATATTTACTCAGTCATCTATTTTAAATAAGGTTTATAACCCAACAGCATCACTTTCTATTCACCTGCCCAAATTTTGGCTAAGTTTAGGGCTATCACTAAGTTCTCTCTCTCTCGATGGTGGTTTATCAGAAGAACCGACCTTCAGCGCCGGGCTCCACGCTCGCCCCGTGCTCCTCGTTCACTGCAGCTGGTGTTAAAGGCCGAACTGCCTGAACAGCCCCAGATGGGATCTCTCTACTCGCTCCCTATGTATGTATTTGAGAGAATAGGAACAACAAGCGCAGATCTTCTGAAAAATAAAATAGTAACGTAACAAAGGCAGAGCTCATTCAGGACACTGTGTTTTTCTTGACAGGTTCCATAGGCACGAACGCATCAAGCAAATAAGAAAGAAACCCACTAGAGGAATGGAAACGCTCCTGCTGTCTGCATACGGCACTGCATCAGCGACAGCCGTGTCGCAACTCCTACGTTTAGCACCATTGTGATAGCTGGACGCTCCGAGAAAGCAATCATACATTCTTTTAAAAAAGGGAGTTATACAGAATATGGACACAAGTGCGCGCGGGAGGAGGATGGGACGGGTTCGTTTCTGAGTATTTATTTTCTGACATGCTATGAACGCTGCTGCAGCACCTTCCAATGCAGGGCTGCTGTCGTCTTCCCTTGCATTACGATGGGAAACGCACAGCAGAGCAGCAAGATTACGTCATTTAATCTAGCACTCATTTATCCACAAAAAAAAAATACAAGGGAAAGTAAAAATTGCGATTTCTCTTCAGCGGATCCAAAAATTTCGTTAAGAGGCAATAAATTTGCCTTGTAAATGTCTGTATGTAGTTCCTAATTACCATCCCAGCCCTCCTACCAGCGAGCAGGTAACGAAGGAGAGTGTACAGGCAACATACAATGGCGTTTATTATTTACAAACCTTGAGATACAGAAACAAGGCAGCCCTTTAGTTACTGTTCATAAAAAAAATTTATGAAGCACTGGCATTTTCTGAATATGAAGACCCAACCAGACAACTCTCAGCAAACCCATCCAGGCACACGCCGCAGTCACACACCGCTCACCCCACGCACGGTAAACTTCATGTTTCAGAGTAGGCAGGAGGAAGAGAGAAAAGCTCTAGAAAGTGAAAGGGTTAGATATACAGTAAGTTTTCTAACCATACCCCAGGCATGTCCAGTACTCTCTGAAATCCATGCCCTTAACAGGATGTTTTCTAAGCCCAGCTGGGAATAAGCTTTCCATGCCTTCAAAGGCCCGTTCTGGGAAGAAACCAAATCCTTCCTCATTTCAATCCCAACTCCACCGCATTCCTCCAACTTCTCCGCTTCAGAAAATGCAGCTCACGGTCTCCGCCAGCAGGGTTTATTTCCAAGCAGATTAAGCTCCATCTTTGCTCCATCAGGTCCGTAAAATCCTGCTGTTGGTCAAAGTGCAGTCAAACCAAAATTGCAGCGGCAGTACATCATGCCAGCGGAGTCCAGCCAGCTGTCCGAGATGGGATCGTACTTCTGTACCGTGTTCAGGTAGGATGACCCCGAATGACCGCCGACGACATACAGGTAGTTATCAATTACAGCTGCACCAACTCCTGGGGGAAAGAGAAAAAATAATTGCATGACCACCAAGAAGTAGTTTTGCTCCTAATTGGAGCCCCCGACCCAAAGGCTGAATAAACAGGTTCTCACAGCCTGCTCCTTTGGGCTGTCTTTAAAGAAAACGGGTGTTAATGAAGAGTCATTCTCTGTTCAGGTCTTACACTCCCCTTTTGGACTCTTCTCTCACCCTTTCCTATGGCGACCCAATGTTCTTCTGTCCCAATACTCCTTGGCTGGGAGACAGAAGAAAGGATGCACTACTGACTCTCAACATAAAATGAGATACAATAGAACAGTAACCACATAATTGCTGGAGTTCACTCAAAATTAACGAAAAAATACTCTACGGGATGGGGTTTTGAGCGACCTGGTCTAGTGGGAGGTGGGGGTGGAACTGCATGATCTTTAAGGTCCCTTCCACCCCAAACCATTCTGTGACTCTATTTCACAAAGCCGATTAAGTGGTCTTTGGCCCAATTCACAAAGTACAACGCTCTGCAGACAAATCACTGCAACTTCATTGCAGCTTCTGTCGGGTCAAACGGCGGTTTAGTTACAAAAGGATATTCTGAGTTGACTGCTGAGAGTTCTGCATGTCCCCACCTGTTCTGGGTTCCTTCATGGGGCGACACACAGTCCACTGGTTTTGATGAGGATCGTATCTCTCGATGCTCGACAGGTGAGACACACCGTTGTGTCCCCCTACGACAAAAATGAAGCCCAGCATGACGCCGACGCCAAAGTTTATCCGTTTGTCAGCCATTGAAGCGACTGTCTCCCATGAGTTTTTGCTTGGATCGTAACGCTCCACGCTGCAAACAGAAAGAAACAACTTGCGAGGCTTGGATTTTGGTGACATTTGAATTTCACTCCATGAGAAATGCGCATTTGTCAGAGGTACATCTAGTTCTGCCAACTGATACACTGCCAAAGAAGTGTGAGCCGATGGAAAATCCTGCGGTGTGGCGGCTTTGCTCAGCCCAAGGGCAGCACACAGGGAACCAAAGGCAGTGTTACCACCTCGGAAGCATCAATCACATCCGAGGGTCCTTCGACAACACAAAGCAGCTGAAGGTTCTCAACAGAGCGCTGCCAAAAAGTGGCTTTAACATATTTCATCGTGATGCAGCGACTACCGTTCGGCCGCTTCTCTGATGTCCTCGTGCCACTGACCTGGATCTTCAGGTGACACAGCGAACCAAAGCGAGATTTCTCAAAGCTGGCTTCAGAACAGAAAGCTCTTTCAAGGATGACTGCTGCTATTTATAAAAAAAACCAACTCATGAAAAACTGAACCCAATGCAGACCTGAAGTGTGTCTATTTGAGGAACACATCAAATCAAAAACTTCCTTGAGGCTTGCCTGAAAATAACAGGGAGGGAAAAAAAAAAGAAGGTATGGCGAGCTAATCCCTTGGGAAAAGCAATAAAGAGGCTGCAGATCAAAACACTAAGGATAGAAGAGGCCTTCAGGATAAAATGGAAATGAATCACCACCATTATTATTTTTAATCACTGGAGCTGTACAGATGGCCAGTCATTAACACACTCGTGGCGCATAGCCATCCCCTGTCCGAAGTGTAGCTTCGGTAGCACAAGGGGAAGGAAAGAGGGGAAAAGAAAACCAGAAGCGCTGCAGAGTTGGAGAAAAGGTGCTTAATTACACAGCAGTCAGCTTCCTTCTCCTGCTGGAGCTCTATGAGCCTAATGACCGTACGGCATGGCATATTACTTGCACCCTTGAATAATTAATAAAACCAAAATTATTCAATAAAACGTAAATTAAATTTAAGAAGGCAAATAATGAAATATCGGACTCCAGTAACTACAGGAGCTGCTGGCAATTCCTTTCTGACCGAGGAAGAGAGAAGAAGTGGCACAAGGAATAAGGCTACTGCAGAATTTTGATGTCATTAAGAGCTTTCCCTTTAAAGGTACCAGCTTGATAAAGACATTTCCTATTGCTCCGGTGATGAGTCTTCATTTTCCAAATGAAAACTACTTAGATACACTTTCTTATTTGGAAACTAATCCTTTGCTTCACAAACTGTTCTATATAAAAATATATCAAGTATAAGAAGTACAACTAATAACTAGTGCAATGTTGTTAAACTGCACTGCTAAACCATCGATCCATCCCTTCCTATAAGCAAGATTTTCAGTTTCATTCTTTTTTCAGCTATTTAGACTTGTAGTTTATTTATTTGCTTCCTGGGGGGAAATATGGTTGATTTGTTCCCATTTTTATAGAGAAAAAAGAGAGGACAAATGATTTCTTTGTGTAACTAACTACCCCTGTCCATCCACATGGAGCGAGGTGGAACACAACAATTAAAGAGCGTGCTGGTATGTGGAAACCTCCTTGTGAACATAAGGTCTGAAGCGAACCCACTTCTACCCAGGAGCCACACCAGTAACCGTCATCCTGAGCTTTATTATCACCATTAAGACTACTTTAAGATTCCACCTGAGGTATATATTTATTTTGTGCATATTAAGCATGTGAAAAATCCTATTCATGTCAAATCAGCGGTTTCAATGTTAAAGCTAATGAGGCATCTGAATATTTTGCAGGTTCGAGGAAGGATTCCCACAGAGCTGAGCGAGCTCTCCCGAGGGCTCAGCGACCCAGGGGCAGCGCCAGGCACAGGAACATCACCCTGGGGCCGGGACAAATAAACCCAACACAACACCCATCTGCTGAGTTAGCCAGCGTGGGCATCTATAGGGTTAGGTGTCTTGCACCACCTTCCTTAGTAATATGCATATATGTCTTTGTCTTTACTGTCTTCCCTTCTTAAAAGATTTTTTAAAAACCAAAAACCAACCCCAAACAAACCAGCTCTGAGCTGGAGCACATAAAGATAAGTCATAATGAAGACTTCCCAGTTGAATTGTCAGACTGATGCTGCAGAACAAGGATTAAATGAGGCCCGCTGTGGGTTACCAATCTATCTTAGAACAATTTTTAATTGGCTGCTGCACACCAAGCTTCACAGTGAGTTTTGCCCATTTCCAGCTTCCGACACGGAGCTCCACACGCCAAAGCACATACCTGTTCATATGGGCAGGGCCATAACCCCCGATGGCGTAAATCATCCCGTCCAAGACAGCTGCAGCGAAACAACTTCTGGTTTTGTTCATGGGGGCCACCAGCTGCCATTCCTTCACCTTGGGAATGTATTTCTCCACAGTTCGTAGGTAAGACTGCCCATCGTAGCCACCCAAGGCGTAGAGCTCTCCCGCCAGAACCACCACTCCCAGAGTACTCCGGCTCTCAAACATCCTTTCCAGGGACGTCCAAGTGTTGGTGTCGGGGTCCCAGCACTCCACCGAGTTCTCGTGCTTGCGGTAACTGATGCCTTGACACACGTGGGTTGCAATCCCTCCTACAACGTAGATTTTCTGGTCTAGGACACATATTCCAAATTCATAGCGGGGAATGCTGAGAGGTGCCAGGCCTATCCAGGAGTCGTTCTGGGGAAAATACATTTCAACACTGGAATAGAAAAAACAAAAGATTACGTGAGCAAATCTAACTTTCTGCAAAGTGCAAACGAGCATCAAGGAACACAAGATTAAGATTATTTCATGTCCCATCTGATGTTTGCTGTTTCTTCCAATGGCCCAAACATAAGCTAAAATCAAGCACAGTTCTAAAGAGTCAAAGACCATCCTACAGCGCGATGCAGCAACACAGCAAGGAGCCACGGCCCCGCGCCTGAGACCTGGGCTGATGAATTTGGAAAGTGCAGACTGGGGAGGAGGCAGGACAACATCGTGGGTACGGCCAGGGGAGACAATAAATACGGTGCTGATGGCACAGCAGCTTTTGGGGGCAGGCTGTGATTGGGGTGAGCTAAAAATACAAAGCAAAGGGATGAGAAGGGTAAACTGGCAGAAAAAAAAAAAAAAACCACCAACAGAAAAAAAAGTCAGAACAGCCCCAGAGAGGGAACAGAAAAGGAGAATTAGAGAGAGGGAAGCACATGTCTATATATACACATACAAATATACATTCAGAAAGTATAATTGGTAGTTTTATACATACATACTTTACAGGCACCATACAATTTAAATGAAATGTCAAAGCAGAACAACCTAATTTGAAAAATCTGATTTCCAAACACTGCTTATTTGCATTTTTTTTTTAATTATACTCAGTGTTAAAATATGGGGGGTCTGGCCTATCACATATAACGTCTAGCCAACCTAGCTAAATAGTTTAGTTAGTAAGTTACTTAAATCATTTAAAAGAACATCTAGTACACAGGAAATGCGACCTTTTCAAAAAACAGAGAAGAAAATGCAAGCACTGGGGTGCTGAGAGCCGCTGCGAAGCCAGCAGCAGGGCCTGCTGAACACCAGACAGGCTCCCGACAGCCACAGCCCAGCTAGAAAAGAGTGGTGCTACTGGTACGTAATACTGGTACGGTCACTGAAGAAGCTGTGAAAGAAGCAGAGCTGAAGAATAGCAGAGGGTGACTTTATTCACTCAAACAAATTTTTTTTTTTTTTTTTTTTTTTTTTTATGAAGCACAAAACCCCCTTCATTTTTTAAAATCTAGAAACCAAACAATTCCCAGCCCCAACATCTAGTTCACTATCAGGAAAGTTAACTTTAAAAAACTTTGACATCGTCTCTAAACACAGGGGAAAAGGAACATACAGATCTCCCCAGGTTTTTAAGTGTACGTACATATACGGTAGCATGGAACTGTCACAGAACAGACTAGCTTAGAGTGAAACATCACCCCAGAACTCAGCTGTAGAACCAGTGTGGGTACTCTATGCCTTTACACGGGTAAGGGTCCACTCACCAGCAAAGCGCTGTATGTGTCTGGATAAGCACACGCGTATCTGCAGACCCACGCATGGCTTAACTACCATTTCTGGAAATGTTAACGCATTTCTAATTAAACCCAGCCATGGCAGTATGGGGAAGAAAGCTATTTTTCTCTCTACTGTGTTAGCCTCAGTGATGTGCTCCAGTAGCTGAAGAGCAGGTTCATTTTGAAAACCAGGCAAAAAAAGACGGGCACTTGCTGCTTGTGCCAGCACGGACACGGAGACCTGCTCAGCGTGGAGCCTAAAGCCATGACTACGTTACGATCAAGAACCTGACACTGCTAAGAATTACCTCTTTGCCCTCCTCTGATTAAGTCTACTTTAATTCCAAGGACTTTTGAGTTATCAGGAAGCGTATTTGTCATATAATAGGTTAAATTTAATGATTTGATTGTCTGGAATAACAACAGATCAGGGAAAAAACATGTAAAATGAAAAGACCTGCCCCATCCCTGGAGGGGTTCAAGGCCGGGTTGGACAGGGCTTTGAGCAACCTGGTGGTTGCTCCACACCTACTGGTGGGAGGTGTCCCTGCCCAGGGCAGGGGGTTGGAACGAGATGGTCTTTAAGGTCCCTTCCAACCCAAACCATTCTATTATTCTATGACCCAAAAGGATAAAATAGCAGCATACAAACTTCTGTTACACACTTTTATTAACCAAATTCTCAATCGACAGAATGAAAATGATATTATAGCTATTTGTGTTGGCACAAGCAAAACCCCATAACACTGAAGATTACTCATGAAGTCAAAAAGCATTTTGAATACACTGCTCAGCCCTGCTAAAAAAACCCACCTGCTTCTGAGTTCTGATGCAGGAGAGCAGTAACTACTGTCCTGCAAACCACAGCCCTTCAATGATTATATTAATCCTGCCCTAGGGCGATACCAAACACGCACCAACCTCATGTCACACCACGCAGGTGCCGCAACAACTTCACCTGTCACTTACCTTTCCAGGCACGCAAACAGTCCCGCTTTCCCTCCTACGGCACAAAGAACTTTGGGAGCACAGCGAGGCCGTGTCATCAGCATGGTCTGGTGGGAAAGTCTGTGTTCAGGCATGAAGTGGTACTTTAGGGCCTCATTGAGCAGATGTTTACAAGTGTGGTCATCGCGAATGAGATGGTTTGCTTCATATAACCTGGTAAGAAACTTAACGCTCAGCAGCGGCAAGCGAACGCAGTGCAGCAGCTGCGCCAAGTACTTCTGCCGCTCCTGCACGTCGTACTTGATCCAGGACTCCAGCGCGTAAAAGACGGTTTCCTCTGTCACGACGTTCAAGCAGTCATTGGAAACAATTTCATCCAATTCAGAATGCGTAAGCTCAAAAAATTCTTCCGTCTGACAAACATCTTCGAAGTTCTGGCAAATGTACTTGTTCGCAGCCAAGTAGAGGTCGTGGCAGCCATAGGTCTCTGCGAACCGAGAAATCCCGATGCAATTGCCAGGGTCCAGCTGGCTTTCCAGAAACGCGCAACACTCCTTGACTACCAGCTTGATCTGGAGAAGATTGGCAGCCGGAAGAAGCGACTCGACAGTGTCCTGGGAGATAAAGACGGTTCCCGTGTAGGCGTACTCCACGATGGCCTGCAGCGCCGCCTCGTCGATGCACTGGAACTCCACCTCCGAGTTCTCCTTCTCCGAGAGGTTCCCGGTGAACATGGCTTTGAAGTAGGGGCTGATGCTGGCAAGCACCACTTTGTGGGCATGGATCTTGACATCGCCGACTCTCAGGATGATGTCGCAGAGCTCGTGATGTTGGCGAAGGAGGTTCAGGCCTTGCAGAAGCTGCTCAGAATGCAAGTGGGTTAGGTTGGCAAGCATGTAGGTTGGAGACGACTGGTCCATCTGTGACAAACAGAATTTTTAACACATTACTCAGGGCTTCATTTCAACAGCTTCCTTACTCATGGTACTCAGACACGCCACACAGAACATTTAAAAAAAATACTTTCTCCATTTTTGCTTTTATCTTAATTAGGTTTATTACTTTCCAATTTACTTTTTCAATCCTTATGTGCTATGCTTTTTCATGCAAGTTAAAACCAGGGACAATCAAATGTTTATTAACAGCATATGTTAGATTCATCTTTGACTTAAAAAAAAAGCCAACAACCACCACCCTGTTTTTTTCTGTTCTGGAGTAAAATGCTTATTATCTGAAGCGCTGCATACATGATAGGATTCTAATGAGATGTTTGAGAGAAATGAACAGTGACTGAAATAAAAATAGAGATAAATAAAGAACTGGCTTATTTGAGACATAGTTTTAAAAGTTCTTAAACTACTTTGTGCTACTCACCTTGCAGCCTACCTAGTGCTACCCCAGCGCCCAGCGCTGCAGGCAGGGCCCCACCAGCCAGCAGGGACCAGCTCTCCAGTCCCCCGTCCTGACTGGGAACAGTGGAGTCCCTCCCCTCTGCACAAAGAGGCAAAAGAGACCCACAGAGCCAGCGGGGCCCAGGCCTGCAGGGAAAGGGGGGCTGGAGCAGAGGTTCCTGGACTCTGAACAGGCAGAGGGGCACAGGAGAAGGGAGAGATCCTTGCCTCACCTCACTGAGCGGCTTCCACCGTGAGAGAACAACCCTAGAGGACATGCCGTGGCCCTCTGGAGAGATCAGATGCTGGGAAGACTGGGAACTGGGCCTGCCTCCACCAGCAAGAGGCAAGAGCTGGTGAGGTGCTTCCCAGGGTGACCATCCTGGTGTCTATCACCATTTCCATGTCCTCCCAGCGCTGGGAGCTACCTGTGCTTCCCAACATCACTGGTAAGGGCAGAGAGAAGGATCCTTGTTCCTACCCACCGCTCCAGAAAACCCTCAAATGCTTCCTCCAAGAAGTTTGAGTTTGCATCGTGACACTTGAAGGCACTGTGATACCTGCTCTAATTTCAGCATCATTAAAATTCAACTGGTGCTGCCCACCACTACCTGTTGGAGAAGCAGCTCTGCAGTTCTTTATTAGGACTCAATTATTATAACGGTGAGAGGGTGGAGGGTATGAATGTGTCAGAATCCTGGGCCACGAGGAAACAGAACTATTGTTCTACAGAGAACACTGCAACCATCCAATTTCTGAACTGAAAAGCTTATTTCATTTTGATTTGCTAAATGACTACAAAACTTGAAGATCTCACTTCTTTTATCTTATTATTAGGAAGTTCATGATTTTTACAGCTCCTTAACAGACATCTAATTTGCAGCGAGCCTGCTTAAAAAGTGCTTAATCTGAAAGAATAAAATTAGTTGCCAGCATTTAAATACAGAACATAATAGCGCTGACAGAGAAGTGGAGGCTCACAGCTAGGGACAGAAAACCTCTTACCGTTAAAAGGTAAGTAAGCTCATCCCTCTCCTACTGCAAACCCCTACTAGAAAAAAATTCAAATCTAAAAAAGTATGTTAAGCATATCTGCAAAAGTCAAGATTCTATACAACAATTTTGCAGCACAAATTATATGGGGAGGGAGGGGAGGAAGAGCTGTTCAGCCACTAAAGCACTTTCTGTTCCTCTTCTGTTTGCGCTCAGTTCACAGCTTGCTCGTAGAGCCACAGAAAGGATAAAACACAAGGTGACACCACAGGGAAGGCGAAGGGAACAGTTACAGTTCAGATGCAAAAACCTGTAAAGCCAGTTATAAATAACTACGTTTAAGTTATTCTGCAGAAACAAAACTTCTTGTACCAACTCGGTAGAGATGCCCATTGCGGCACCTCACACACCTCCTGCACAGCGCCGCTCCCCCACGCCGCAGATTTGCACGGATTTATTTTACTGTTGAGCAAGAATTCAGAAGCAGGAATGTCAACCAGCCCTGAAAATAGAATGTTAGTCCAACCACTTGTGCTCCCAAGGCAAACCAGACCTTGCCCCTGGGCTCTGGACTATCAGATCCTTCTCGCAGCCTGTAGGTAAAGCTTATCTTGAAAAGCAGGGAGAGAGTTATCGGAAATAAAAAGGTTAATCAGAAATGTAAATACCCAGGATCGCTTACCGAGGAACTACTCTTCTACAAACGGTGGTGTGTGGTGATGCCCGGTAAGCGATGCCGAGCACAGCCCTTTCCTTCTGCGGAAGCAGCAGCCAGAGCCCCGAGGGCTGCGCTGCCCGAGGGCGGTATTTAAGCGCTGCCCGAGGGCGGTATTTAAGCGCTGCCCGGTTCCTCCCTCAGGCCGCGGAGCAGGGGGGGAGGGCAAGCGGCCCGGCCGGTTTAGTCACTCACTAGACAGCAGAAAACCTCAGGAGCGCCCGGCCTCAGCGCCGAGCCGAGTTTAGTTCCGAACACCCCCCAGCCACAGAAACCCCCGCCGCACCCCAAAAGAAAAAAAAAAAAAAAAAAAAAGAAGTAGTACAAGAAGCCATTTGCAAACGTAGAAGTGTTTTCCTTCTGAAGCGGGATGCTCTCCGCGCCGCTGCGCTTCACCCCTGCGCTGAAAGCTCCGACCCCAGCCGCCGCACGGGGCAAAGCGCCTTTTCCCCCGCCCGCACCCCCGCCGCAGCCGCTCTCCGGGCAGCCCGCGGGAGGGGGATGCCCAGCGCCTGAGCGCCGGCCGCCCCGCCGGTACCCCGGGACGGAGCCCACACCCTCCCGCCACCACTCCGTTTCCACCAATATCTCCCCGGGGCGGGCGGCGGGTGCTCGAGGCCGCTCCCACCCCCCGGTACGGTACGGCACCGCTCCATCCACCCCGCCCACACTCCGCACACCGAGCCGGGATACAGCGGCCCCCGCCGCACCACAAACGCGCACGAGAACCGCTACCGCGACCGGGGCGGGCGGAGCGCTGCGGCCCTGCGGGGGAGAGAGGGGCGGGCCCGGCTCACCTGCGGGCGGGGTTGGCCAGGCCACTGCAGGGCCCGGCCCGCGGTCGCCGCCGCCTCACTCGCCTCCGCTCCGACGGCAGCGCCCGGCAGCGGCAACGCGTCACTTCCGGACGCCACCGCCCCGCTCCCGCTCCCAATCAGCGGCGGGGAAGGGCCGCGCACCCACAACCCCCCACGCCCGGGCAGTACCACTCCCCACACCGTGCGGGGGGTGCTGGCCGTTCCACTTAACCGGCGGCGCAGCCCCGGCGCCGCCCGCTCCCGCCCCGCGGCTTCCGACTTCTTTAGCGACGCGTTCTCGCCCCGCAGCGCCGGCGGCTGAGGAGGGGGACGGCGAGGCGTTGTACCGGCCACCACACGCCCCCCCCCTCGCCCGCCGCGCGGTGGTCGGCACCGCGCAGGCGCGGTGCGGGGGGGGGGGGCCCTGGCGACGGCGGTGTTGTGCGCGGCGCGTTGCCGGGGCGGGGGCATGGCCGCCGCCCTGGCCCTGCCGCCGCCCGCCCGCGCCATGGAGGAGCTGGCCGGCCCCCAGCGCGGCGGGCGGGCGGCGGGACAGGGCGACGCTGCTGCTGTCGAGCTGCCGTGGGGGCCGCGACCGGCCCCGCGCGGCGAGTCCCTACGCGGGCGGCGCCGCGGGCCCGGCCGTCCCCCCCGGCCGCCCCCCGCCGCCCTGCGGGCCCTCACGCCGCCCCCCGCCGCCCGCCGCGGCCTCGGTGAGCTCTCCCGCAGCCTGGCCTGGCAGCTGGGAGGCCCCGGGGAGGCCGGCGGCCAGCCCCTGCCGCCCGAGGGGCAGCCGGTGGGGGAGGACGCGGTGCCGCCGCCGCCGCCCCCCGCCCCGCCCGGCAGCACCGGCCTGAAGTTGGGGCTGTTGCCCCCGGAGCTGCACGCCCGGCTGCTGGACCAGGAGGACTACAGGAATCGCACGCAAGCCGTGGAGGAGCTGAAGAGGGTGGTCGGAGGTGCCAGCCAGGCTGCGGTGGCCTCCACGCCGGCCCCCAGCCTCCTGGGGCTCATCAGCTTACTCTACACCCTCCTCGATGACTCCAACTTCAAGGTGGTGCTCGGGGCCTTGGAGGTGATCCACCTGCTGGCCCTCCGCCTGGAGGACCAGGTCCAGCCCTTCTTGGCACCTCTGGTCTCCGCTGCTGCTAAAGTCCTGGGGGACAATAAGCTGGCCATCCGGCAGGAGTACAACGGCCTCTTCCTGCGGCTGATGAAGGCAGCGGGTCCTCAGCCGGTGCTGGGCCTGCTGCTGCAGCAGGAGCATCTGCAGCACAAGAACTCCAAAGTCCGGGAGGAGGTGGTCAACATCTGCATCGTGGCCCTCCTCACTTACCCTAGTGAGGAGCTGGACTTGGCCAAGCTGGCCTTTGGGCTGGCTCCAGCACTGGTGGACAGCAAGCGCAGGGTCCGGCATGCTGCCATGGAGGCCTTTGCTGTGCTGGCGTCTTCCATGGGCCCCGGCAAAACCACCCCGCTCTTCAAGGCGGTGGATGCCGTGGAACTTGAGGACAACGGGGACGGGGTGATGCACGCGGTGCAGGCCAGGCTGGCCAGGAAGACCTTGCCGAAGCTAGTCGACCAAGGGTTTGTAGAGTACGCTGTGCCCATGCCCTCATCTGGTCACAACAGGGGGTCCTGTTTGCCCCCCGGTGCGGATACGGAGTGGTTGCTGATGGGCAACAGGACGCAGAGCGCACACAGTTACTGTGGGTATCACGCAAGGGAGGATGCTCTGCAGAACTCTGGCTCCCATGACGCGTATGCCGACCAAGGAGTAAGTCCAAGAAGAGTCTTGAGCGCGGGCAAAGGGAAAAACAAGCTGCCTTGGGAAAATGAGCGTGCTGGAGACAGGGATGGTGGTTCGGGAGCCAAGGTGCCTTTCACAAAGGGTGTGGAGCAGGTATGTACTCCCAGCTCGCTGGGCTCGTTTATTCTAAAGCATGTTCCAAAGGGGGATTTGAAAGTTGTCAAGGGTTTATTAAAAGTCAGGTATTTGTGAGGTATGGCTAATGCTGCTAAAGCTTTATGTGCAAGGGTCTCTAGGTGTGCATCACTCTGGGAAGGCAAATTTGAGAACTCCTTATGTCACATTTAACACTAGTAGGAACATACCTTTTTTTAAATTCAGTTGGACTCCATGCTATGCTTTTTCTGCCTAACCCTAGTGACCTGTCTCTGCCAAAGGCAAGCTAAGACCTAGGGAATGACCACAAGAGTGGGAAAACTATTTCAGAGCTTCCGTTTGTGTATTTGTGTTTGAGAGTTCCTGACTGGCTGTCAGGCTTCGAAGGCAGAGCTCTGGAGCGGGGCTGGGCCGGTGCGCTTTGGCGGCGTGCTGGCCGGCAATGAAACCTGGGGGTTGCCAAATGGCTATGTGGCTCTTGTTCCTCCCTCTGATTCGACTAGGAAAAATGTAGGTCAGGCTGAAATAGCAATTCTGATTGACCCGAGGTCTGATTTTGTCACGTACTGACCACGTCGGCAGCTGCAAAGGGAAGGAACCTTTGCAAAATTGTTCAGTTCCCTTTTACTTTGGCAGTGGCTCTGTTCTGTGACGCCTGGTTTGGATACTACCCATGGGTTTAAGATGCGTATCTGGGTGCGGTGGGTTTTGATTGGGTGTTTTCTGGGGGGTGTGTGCGTGGGTTTTTATTGGTTTGTGTTTTTTTTTTTCTTTTTTTAACTGAAAAGGTTTAATTTATCATAACTTTATCTCCAGCAAGTGAGTTTAAGCAAGTGAATCTTTTTAGAAAATCAAAAGGTTTATAGAATAGGCTTCCTCACTACCCCGTTTATGTATTCAGAATCTAATTCTTAGTTGCTTGGTAACTTGTTTCTGTGCTGGAGGAGGTCACGAGCAGCACTACTTTGTGAAGGCTGGCTTTTAATAAAGTCTCTTAATTAAAAGAAATGTGAGTTAACATTATTGCAGGGTAAAACCCTTGAAGTTCACGTGTATACTTGTGTGCACACAGGCTCCTGTCCTTCGCAGGGGTACATCTTACCTTCACTCACGTTCCTAAAGAGATCTGTATCTTTTTGAATTGATGAATCAGGCAAGTAAGTTCCCGTACAAAGCAAATAGGGTCTGGACAACAATTTGTGTAGGAAACACCTCTTGAGCAAGGAGGTTTTTCTTTTTGAAACAGCTTTTCGGTATAAGCTAATGCAACTTGTAGAATTAATAGCTAATTGCCAGCATTCTCTTGGCAAACTGGGCCAAGTTCCCTACTGCTGCTCTTTGCTGCTGCCGGGGTTTGTGGTTTTTGTAGAGCGTGAACAAAAATCAAGCCAACACACGCACCAAAACCTGGCTGCTGCTTGGAACGGTGGAGGGTCATCCGCCTGGACAGCCATCTCTCAAGGTCACAGTGCTGTGGAAAAGGGCTTTTGTTTGGTTTTTTTGTAGCCTTTTTGTCCATGGTTATCCCTGTGAATTATTGGCAGGATTGCCCAAAGTTTCCAATCCTGGAGAGAGGGAGAGAAAGCAATTAATTTATCGTTTCTGTGTTGTTGCATATGTAAAGGGCATTTAGAAATGGTGTGAACTTCAGGCTAAATCTGACCTGGGGAAACAGCTACGTATTCGCGCCTTCAAGTCAGTCATAATGAGGTACTGGCTTTACTGGGGAACATCCTTGATACTAATACAATAAAAGCTTTTTAGACTGTGTGTCTTTTTATATGTGTAGTATGAACTTCATGGGAGTAAATCCCATCTCATAATCTTGGGGTGAAAACCAACCCAACTGCTGGGGATCTGGGGTGCCAAGTGTGCAAATGTGGGGTTTTGGGTGTGTTATGGTATTACTCTCAAAGGTGGGCAAATCATGAGCAGGAAGCTCTCGTCTAAGAGCTCTGGTTGCCTCCCGTATGTGAAGCTTAATGGGGAAAAATGGAAAGAGCTTCAGATCGACTTCCTACGTCTGACAGCCCCTTGGTCTGTCTCTTCGTCATCCCAGCATTTCTCTCTGTGACTGAATCCTCGTGGGATGACAGTTTCTCTTCTTTGCTCCTTGGAAGCCTTTTCCAATTACATCACATCATGGGAATACTTCAAGCTTAAATTAACGTTTTCCTTTTGTGATCATCCTTATTCCTACATCCTTCTGTATTATGCCACGTATTTCACTCTGTTCCTACTTTTGAACAGATACAGACCTTATATTTGTGCCATCTCTTTTTGCAGAATCAGACCGGCACCAGTGTCAGCCTTTGTTGGGAGCAGGAGCTGCCCCAGTCCCTTTCCCTGTGCCGCTCTGCGGGGACTCCAGCTCTGACTTCAGCCAGTCTCGCTTTGCTTTCACTGCTGCCACCCAGCATACAGCAGGTGGCAAGGAAAACACTTTTACAGGGAGAAAATCCTGTTTGTCACTGTATTTATTCCTTTTTAATAAGAACTATTTTTTTTGCATCTAATGACTCTTTTTCTAACACATCCTGTGCCTCCTGGAGGTTCTGTTTGTCCCTGTCTCTTCCCTCTGCTTTCTGACTGGTTCTCTTTGCCTCTCACTTCCATTTTGTGTTGCTTTCGTGCATATTGAAGTTAGTAGAAAGCAGATCCGTAATTTTGAGATGTTGGGATCTGAAGACTCCGTCAGTCGCGCTCTGCCAAGGGAAACGTGTTGCTGCTCCTTGTGCACTGTCACTTGGAAGGCGTCTGAGTGGCCAGAAGCCTTCGGTTAACCGGGGTTCCTGTTGCACGGCAGGGTAGCTCCTCTCCACGTAGCTTTTTGCTGCCACGCAGGTGAGTACTGACAAGAACAGTCACCAATTTTGACTCGGACACAGATGAACACGGTACCGAAATTACGCCTGCGTTACCAGTTTGTTTAGTGGTAACGGGTCACCTGAGGTGGACAATGCCAAAAGCGTTGTTCCTGTAGTTACACCGAGAGAGCTGAAGTCTGGTACAACTCAACAGCTAGTGTTTTGCAGCCAATGGGTTTGACAAATTTGGTTCAGCCGTGTGAAAATGCAGGCTGTTCCTTTGCCGGTGGGCAGTTAAGAAGAGCGTGCAGAGGTGAGGTTTTACCGTTACCCTTCAGCTGGATCTTGGGAGCTGTGGTTTTACAAATTGCTGTGGGTTCCCAGCTGCCCACCTCTTCCAAGACGTATTAAGTCGAATATGAGTTAGACCTGGCTCGTGGAGTAGCTTTGTGTCTCTGTCCTGTCTTGTTCCAATTTAGTCTGTGTAGGCTGCTGTGACCATCATGCATCTCCCTCTCCAGTAGCAGTTGATAACTGGTGCTGGTGGCGCTTGTGTGTCGCTCAGAAATAGTGCTGGCATTCAGTATTTCAACTTCCAATGATTCCTCTTTACTTTGGTATCAGTAAAGATAAAGCCTGGCTGTAACAGTGCTCCAGTGCAAGGCAGCGATTTAATGTAGCTACTGCATCTTTGCCCTCTGTGAGAGAAAGGAACAGCCTTGTTTAAAAAATAAGTATGTCAAGGAGGCTTTTTGTTGGAAGGTAAGGCAAGCGCTGCCCACGGCTGGGGGTAAGGGAGAAAAGAGCAGGGATTCGTTTCAGTTGCCTACGCAGTGATTCTTTAAGCACCCCCATGGTCAATGGAGAGCTGGTCTGTGCAGTTGATAGAGCCTAGAGAGCTGTCTTTGTGATCAGGGACCTAATGTAGGATGAAATAAATTCTTTTCAGGACTCTGTAATAGAGTCCTATTGGCTGGACCCGCATTTACTGTGGTGGAACTTTAAACAGCAGTGTGGTTTAAGCGTTGAAACATTTATCTGGTGGCTGGCTGTTGACAGCTCTGTTACCCTCTCCTCGCATCCCGTTTCTCTTGTCCTGCTGTTGCATCTGTCTAATAGATTGTCAAGCTCTCCAGGGCAGGGGACACCTCGTTATCCAGCTTTGTGACTTTTGGTACAGGGTGTGCTGGCTCCTTGATGCTGCTTGTTTTGTCACATCCATACCATAGGACAGCTTTTATCCCGTGAAGCGTATGTATCTTCCATGGAAGTAGGTGAACTGTGTTTTCACTTAAGGCACTCTGGGACGAGTGAGCTTGGACAGTGTTTCCTGTACTTGAAGACATTCCTTGTTAACTGAAAGAGATTACTATAAGCTGTATAAACAAAGCTCTTCTCCGGGCACTTGGCAATCAAAGAGGGGGAAAGAAAGGAAGGAAGAAAGTAAGTTAGCCCTGTATCTCTTCTTAACTGTTTTCAGTGAGGTATATGATGCATAAAATTCGGGTAGTCGACTTGTTCATGCAAATGTAAAAAATTAATTATTAATTTAGACATTCCTTTGAAGTGAATTTGCTTAAAAATTAACTTTTGGAGTCATTCTGCGGTTGAAAGGATGCATGAAACGAGCTTAATGTTTAAAGTTGTTTTTCTATTAGTATTTTTAGGGTCACGTTACACAGTGATTGTCCAAGGCCATGTCTAGACTTTCCCGATCAGATAAGATGGGCAGCAGAACATGTGTAAGTTAATGTGTACTGAAAATGTTCTGTAGGTAACGCACGTTGCCTTCGAGGGCTTGTCTTTAACTGCGGCTTCCGTCAGTGATGGTAAATTGGGTTCTTGATGAAAGATTTCTCTGTAACCTGTGAAGTCCTTTGAAACTGGTTTTGTTTCATGCCCATGCGTGAATTTCGGTTGCCAGCGATGCCGCAGGACTCAGAAGGGCGATGTGGCTCTGCTAACGTAACCAAGCGTGTCCGTCCTGCGCAAAGTCCAGCTGTGACCGGTACCACGTATGGTGCCACCTTGAGTGGTGGAGGTGTCACCACCCAGTGATGGTCAGTGTGGCACTAGAGACGCAAGTGCAGAGGTTATCTTCATTTGTTGGGTTTGTGCGGGACCATAGTTACATTCAATTTCACAGACCACTTAGTGAGAAGCTCTAAAGCGAGGGATGCTTGAGCTGCCACCACCTCGATGTCCAGGGGATGCCCTTGTTCTGTGCTCGGAAAGGAGTCCAGTCCCTAATCGTAGCGGCAGAAGAAAGCGTGGCTGAGAGGTGAACCCTCAGGACCTTTTTTGGGAACGAAGTGCCTCTGGCTGTCTCTTTTGGAGCCAGAGAGTGGCCACCAAAGGTCTGGAGGGACGTGGTGAGTGCAGCGGGGCTGTTTGGTGTCCTGCTTTGAGGAGCTCACCTGAGGAGCCACCATGCCCCTATGCTGCGGCTGAATTGGGGTAAGTTACACAGGCACGGAGTTTTGCACCAGTGACGGCTCAGCCATGCTCTGCCTTGAGGTGTGCTTACAAAACGCGGCACACCCTCCTTAAAAAGGTCATTAAATAAAATATTTATACCAGTCTTTATTTCATCGGCGAGTCTTTTCTGACAACTACTATCTTTTGGTTAAAGTGCACGATTCCGCGCTGCAGCGCGTTATATACCGATATTGCAGGTTTACAGCTTAATAACTGTTCATAGAGCTTCAACTTTTCCATTTCCACCCATCTGTCAAAGCCACCCGACGGGCTCTGCCTTTGACTCGACTCTCTTCTAAATCCAAACTGGAGCAGCCTGACCTCCTCCTTACACCCCTCGGCTTGCACGGGCAGGGTGAAGCTTCTCTGGTTTCCAGCTGAATTAATAAAATGGTAACTGTTGGGTTTTTTTTTTTTTAAGTAGCTGCATTTCTCCATTCTGAAGCATATACTTAGAGGAGCCTTATAGCAGGGGCAGAGGAACACTTGGATTGCTGGAGGTGGGAAATACCTGGCAACGCAGGGTGGTAATAAATGAGTATTTTCCTTCCTACGTCAGTAAGGTGCCGTTCATTTCTCGCCCGAGCTGGCAGAGCCGGGCTGCCAGGTTCAGTCTGTTGTAAATCCCATGGATGGAGTTGTCTGAAGGCACCGATGCCTGTGAGTGTTCTCTTCCCGGGGACACTGATGGGCCATGTCTGCTCCCGGTCTGTGGGTGTAGCCTTGGGGAAGTGTAAACATTTCCAATGGGAACCACACCAGACCCTGTTCTGGAGTAAATGCTGATGTTTTCTTTAGGACTTGCCGTGATCTGCTCATCTTCTTGGGTGCTGGCGTGAAGTAATTGAAATTAGCTGCTGTGACCAAAGAAGTTGCATCCTCCAGTGGCTTCCCAGCTTGTGCCGTGGGTGGGAGGTCACACAGATGAGTGTGAGGACACCGCACTAGCAGCCTCCCTTCCCTTGTTAGATCTCGTCTTCTACTGTTCCAGTGTAAGTTATCAGAACAAAAGCGCTTTTGACAAACGTAAATGCTACCCCTGTAGACCTTCCTATCTGCGCTGCCCTGCTGGAACGCGCGAACCAGCCCATCGCCACAAAATCAATTAACTGCTGGAATTCCTGGCTGGGCTTGCCTTGTCTTTGCCTTGAAAAGGCAGCGTGCTGGGAGTAAAACATACCCTGCCCGGGAATTACCGCAGGGTGGGAGTCACCGTGGCGCTTTTCCCCTGTAAAACACGCACGCTGCAGGTCCTTGTGCCCGCTGATGAAAGCGGTGCCCTTTTGGGGAGAGGCAAGAGCATTTGAACGTTTTACAGAAGTTTTGAGCCACGTTACAAAGTCAATGGGAACTGGTGGTAGTGTCGCAGAACCGTGCTGTTTGGCAACGCCTGGGGAATTATTCTCCATCTATGTGCCGATCTGATCACCACAGAACTAAGGAGCTGGACCTCACAGAGACCTCAAGTGAGTCTTAAATATTCCAGGAAAGGAGTTTTATGAAACAAATGCTCTTTGTTTTCCACAGCGATAGCGAGGACTAAAGGCACGGGGAGGTTGACCTGTCCTCCTGCTGTGAGCTGAGGTGTCAGCCGTGGTTTTTCTGAGGGCAGGGAGAGTATTTTGGGGAGTTAACGTGATGTCTCTGTGCTCCGGTTGATCCCTTCCCCGGGAGCGGGTTGTAGGTGGTTGATACGGGTGTTGGTTGAGGAGGAGGTTTCGGCTCATGCGGTGCCCAGCTGGGAAGGGGAGGTAAGACGGGAGCGCTGGGCTGTGCTGCCGGTACCCAAGGGAGCGGGTATTTTCCGACACTGATGGTATTAGAGGAATTTAAATGAACCTGAAGCCTTTTGAGCAATCCCTTTGCCAGGGTCTGCCATCGACCTCAGTGAAAGACCCGGCAGCTTTAGGTCTGCGTTTATTTGCCAGCGCCCCACGTGCCTGTGTTTAGCAGATTTATAATCGCTGTAATTATAACTTCCATAGGAGAAAGCGGGCAGTTTTTATTCCTGTAGCTGGGGTTGAGCAAAGTTGTACAATCATGTCAGCATAGCGCAGTTTGCTCCTTCTGCAGATATTGTTTTGTCTGTAGGGAAAAACAGGGCATAAGTACCTTGTACGGATGGAACATTTATTTCTGGGCTGAAAGATCCATAGATTGGGAAGCAGGAATGGCGAGTCCTCATCTCCTCTCTGACCCTGGCTTGTAATAACCTGGAACAAATCCCTTCACCCGTTTCGACGCTGTTCTCTTTCTCATTTGTAAAGTAAAATTGGTGTTTCCAGGGGATACCCGGGCAATAAAAAGCCGGGATAGCACTGAGTGTTACCAGTACTGCTGCTGCATTTCACTCCTCGTTGTTCTTGTATACCCAGAAATCTCTGTAAAACTTCTTATTCCCTGCTCTGCTCTTGCCAAAGCATTTCATACCTGCTGGATTCTTCCTGCTGTCCTCACTAGAAACGGGATCCAGGTGGTCCATTTTCTACCGAGGCTCCTGAAGTGCTCCCTCGCTGCCTTAAACAGTTGCACACAAATATTTTAAGTGAGAGTCTAATCCCTGAAGGCCAGTTAAAAAGTGGGGTCCTGCGTTAGCACTGCCTTTCAGGGAGGAAGATTTATGTCAAGTTTTAAGCTTTTGAGCATTTTGGTGATTTGCTGAAAACGCTGCACGCTCCAGACTTTGACTTGTTGCGGGGATGACTCGAATCCCATCTGCTCAACTCGGAGCCCACGAGATGCAGCGCGTAACGCTGAATTGCAACGGGCGTTTTTGTAAGTGAAGATGAAATTTTTGCTATTTTTTGTTACCCACAAAGCCCTCCCAGGAGCAGCCGGGCTGTTCCGTTCCCGTGGCCACGTCGCTGAGCACCTCGGCGCTCGGTGCGGGGATGAGTGCCCCCCGCTTTGGGAACCGCTTGGGTTTTTAAAGCACTAAATGGAAATACAGGCAAAGTGCCGCTTCCCTTATTTATCTACTGCAGCAGGTACCACGTGTGAGTCATTTTTTCCATTTTTAAGGCGGGACGGTCTGAGAGGGAGCAGAATCAGAAATACCTAATTCAAAAGTTTGAATTGGGAAGCTGATTTTTTGAGGAGTCGTCTCGTGGGTAGGGAGGGGAGATTTACTTTCTCTTGGCTTGTGTGGATATTTTGCTAAGGTGTTGTGACTCTTCTTGGCTTGGAAGGGACCTGAAGGCTTTGTGGAAACTCTTAAAGCGTTTTGTCTATATTCCCTAACCATAAAAATGTCTATTTTAAAACATCTTGTGCGACAAAGAAAATATTATACTGTTCTAAAAGTAATTAGGATATGCTCATAGCCATGCTAGTCATCTCATGACTGTGCCGCTTCAAGTTTTAAGTTCTGGCCATGGTTTATTTTGTAATGCTTGTGTGAACCCCCGTTAAAATATGAAATATTAAATTAAACCCCACCAAGCTATTAGAGCATTTAGCTGCTGTTTATTTGAGCTAGTCATTTAACACTCCAGGCGTTGGAGCCTGTTAAATTCCCATGCCATCGGCGCTGTGCGTGGGACACGGAGCAGAACTCGGAGCTGGTGGCTCTGTGGGGTGGGTTGTGCCCAGTTTGCCCTTACTGGTTTCTCACTGGTTTCTCACAGCTGGCATTGTGCACTGACGGGAAACTGAATTAGGGATTAACGGGGAGCTGTGTTTTCACAGTGCAAGAGTCTGTGTGGAGTTCCCAGCTTCAGAATCCATCTTTACGGTGAACTGAGATCCTCAGTGAAATTAAAAAAGTAGATATTTTTATAAATGAATGTACTATGTATGTGTTAGACTACAGATTCTGCCCTCCCACAATCAGTATATTGAGTAAAGGAGGTTTGTAGGCTTAACATGACGCTGTTCTTTCCAATAATGAACAAATATTTCCATTTCTGTTCAGACTTCTCTTCTGACCTCTGTGTGGAGCCTTGTCTATGAAAGAGGACTTAATGTAGCCTGGAAACAATTTAAATTACTGATTTTACTAATTAAATCAGAAAACAAGAAACCTTAATTTAAAGCATGATCTTTTCTTTGCTAACTATTTGTATATTCAGACTTTTCCTTTAACTGTAACCGGTTCCGTTGCAAGGTGCTGATATTGCCAGATACAGTTTTCAGAGTAAATCTGAAACACGGTTTCCCTTTTTGTAGGAACCTTTCCTGCTTTTTGCTCTCCGTGTCCATGAACCTTTCTCTGCAGGTATATATGGGATTAATCCCATTTCCTTTGGTGGGTGGAAGGTATGGCTCATGTACACACTCTCTGGCTTTTTATTGCCTAAGTGATGGGGAAGAAAAACTTCTCTCTTCCATCAATTCTCTCTTCTTGCACACCTTAAGAGTGGTTTGTGTAGCTTTATCGTGCAGAGAGGTCTCTGGGCTGTGTTGGGGTCCAGGTGACAGGGTCACACGGATAATTCTGCTGTTTGTACCCAAAAGGGGTTGTGCATTCATTTCTCACACGTGAATGTTTCTTTATTTCCCTTTTTTTCTCTGCAGTTCTCTACATCCAATGATTTTCTTCATTCCCCAAATTTGAAGCCTCCTCAAGGAGCACCAGTCAGTGATGAGTTATTTTTTAGTAGAAAAAGAGCTTCAAGGAATTTATTTCAGAATAGTATAGACTTCAACTCCGAGCATTCTTCTGTTTGTGCTGGTGAGTATTAACACAGAAAAGCATTTGACCTGCTGTTTACAAAATAGATGTAGAAGAACCTGAGCATGAATTTGTAGCTGCCTGAGCACGATTCATCATTTGCTGATTTTGTTATTTATTTTCATTTACTATGAAGAATTGAGTACTGGGCAGTCCTGTTCTCACCCGTGGAGAAGTGTCCACCAGCTGGGAGCTGAGGCCGCTTTTTTTCCAGATTTTGCACTAGTTTAGGTAGACCCTGGAAAGTTTATAGAACGGCTATTTTTGCAGGCAGCAAGACCAAAAAGAACTAGTGTGGTTGTGTGAACAGAAGGGCCCGGGAGATCCCCGAGATGCAGAGCTGTCTGGTGCTTTTACAGAATTGGGGAAAAGCACCGTGTAGGTCAGCAACAGTCATTCAACCAACATTCCTTCACACTGTGAAATACAGCATGAGGTGCAGGTAAAGCAGGAAATTAAAAGGAGACACAGAACTTTACTGACTTTTGAGCAGGAATAGGATGCTGGCTAGAATAGCAGGTTTTGTCCTAAAAGGTACGCTGTCAAGAGGTAGCTGGTAGTGGCAGCAGGGAATGAAATACCATAAACTGGAGAATGTGTCGGGAAGGTCATATTTATGTACGGTGGGAACTTCAGGAGAGCAGATCAGTGCATAATTATTCTAGATTTGCGTGTTAACCTCTTTTTGCTGTGTATCAGCAGCCGGGGTAGAAAGCTGGCTGAGGAGCGAGCTCTGAAGTTTGCTTTAAAAAACTGAAAAACGTCTTGTTTTTGAAAAGCAGGTCTGTAGAAGACTGTAGGTCTAGTGCTCCACTTAATTTACACGAGCAGTGTAGCCTCGGTGATTTGTATTTTAATAGCCAAAAGGCATGTGGAAAGAGCGGGCAAGACCAGACCTGATTTGTTCCCGTCCCTTGGCAGCGGTGGGTGTCCGCGGCTCTGTCGGGGGAGCGGGGACACGCGTGGCATGCAGAGCCTGCTCTGCTCCGCTGGCAGGGACGTCACGCTAACGAAACTCACTGCCTTTGGGGGCTTCTAGGGTGTTGTCTTCCCTTTATTGTCATATATTCCAAGAGGGGAGCGGTCTGGGTTTTTCTTTTGACCCCCTGCAGTTCTCAGTTGGAAAAACGCCCTGGAAGAACAGCCAGCCGTTTTCCCAGCTTGTGCCTATCAACAGTATTAGGAGGTTGCTTAGAAACTCTTGGATTAAAGACTTTCAAAGTAGTTATTCTTTTGCACTGAAAGTTAGAATCTTAATTTGCTGTTAAATATTATTGTATGTTTTTTGTTGAACGCCATATGTTAAGTATTTACCTAGTTATTTGTGCGTGTCTTTTGACAGGTGCTGCGGGCTCTCAGCAGCCGCAGGGTTCAGGGAAACGTGGAACGCTTGGGTACACACAGACGCGCAGGAAGAGCGGGAGTGTGGACTCTGAATTACAATTTTTGGGATTAAATAACTGTCAGCAAGACAAAGGTATGTGCATTTCTAACTATTGCAAGTCAGTGCCTGTTACTTTGGAAATGTCTTTTTGTTTCTATGCTGCCTTAAGAAATAAAAACCGTTACTAAAGCGTTGTTCGGTCCCTATTCGGATGCAGTTGTGCCTCCCTCCTGTGTACTGCTTCTTATTCGTGGTTATTAATTTGCAGCCCACACCTTT
This sequence comes from Numenius arquata, assembly GCF_964106895.1. Taxonomy (NCBI): domain Eukaryota; kingdom Metazoa; phylum Chordata; class Aves; order Charadriiformes; family Scolopacidae; genus Numenius; species Numenius arquata. Next base: position 69,396,147 of record NC_133581.1, on the reverse strand, counting down.
GGTGTCTGACCGTAGCAGTGTGCTATATAAAAAGTGGTGCTGTAACAGAATCTGAACTCTTTTTTTGAAAAAAAAGGAGTTTTAGAGTTCTGTTAAGGTTACAGGTGAGATCAGCCCCCTGTTCACCCCCCGGGCCAGGTGGGAACCTGATCTGCTGGTTTCTCCCATGGTGCGGGGACAGCAGGGGGTCCCGGCAGGAGGAGGCACCTCTGCAACCTCCCTATGCTGCACAGACACTGTCTTGGTGCATGTGAAGCTTTTAACTGGCCTATCGTTGCTTTAATTAGTGGTGGCACTGCACAGGTAGCCAGGGCGCTGCCGTGTCCAGCCTGGTGGACCACAGTGAGAGCAGGGGTTTGATTGAGTGCACCTCAACCCTAGGGCTGGAGGACAGGATAAACCGGGACCTGGAACACATAGAAACTTGTCTATTCATCAGTAGTAATAATAATAAAAATGCCAGGTGTGCAATTAGTGGAGGAATAGATGGTAGAATAGATCATTAGATGTGGTATCTGTAGATCCAGCTGTGCTGGGCGAGGGACAGAGCTGACAGCCGCCTTGGAAGGCATGCGGGAGCTCCGTTTATTTCTGGTCACTTGTGGCCTCTAGATACTCTGTTTTTCTCATGCCTGTGGGAAGAGAGGAGAAATTTCCCCTTTGTTTTGTGCCTCTCGGTGTTCTCTCTCTCAGCCCCGCTCTTCAGAAGGCTGCCAGGAGCTCTGTTAGAACTTGTCCTCTGTTGCACCATTAAAGGCCTGAGTGCGTGCGGGGAACGCGCCTCCGGTTTTCATGGGAAACAAAAGAGTCTAGTTCCAAATCTACACTCATCTTTCCATTTCTGACCTACCACTTTTTGTTTCGGAAAAAAATAATTTGGGGATTTTATTTTTTTTTTTCCGAGGAAGTAGAATTTATAACACTTGTGCTTTATTTGTTCTCCTGTGTCACTGAGTTCCGAGAGTGGTGTTTGCTGATTTTCCTTTGTGCAGGCTTGGAATACAGAGCAGGAAGCAACAGATCCACGTTCAATTTACTTGCATCATTCATTTTTTTTAAAAATAGCTCTCTGAAACATGACTGTGAAATAGCTTAGGCTCAGACTCATTTGATCAAATGAAGAAAAGGGAAATTGATGTTTTGAGGGACAGTGCAATTTGCAAAATGAAATGAGCTGCTGTGTCTGTTTGCTTGGATAAAATGCTGACCTTCAGTTTCAACTGTGTAGAAGGAGTATTATTTTGTTGTAAATCGTTATTATAAGAGCTGTCAAAGAGGGTAATTACCACAAATTCCGTTTTCTTTCTCTTTGCTCAGTTTGTGCCAGCCTGAATTTTTCCAGCAAGACCCAGAGGAGCTTTTGCAGCCAAGCAGAGCACACCATGTCCTTCCCAGGCCCTGGTGCCAGCCAGGGAGCCTTCATCCTGCCCTCCTGCCCTCTCTCCTCGCCCAGGGGCAGCCCCGGGCACGGCTCCTCCCCGGCCCACTCTCCGCAGAGGGCACAGGACAACACCGTGAGCTTCTCCAGCTCCTGGCCCCTGAAGAGCTTTGAGGGGCTGCCTAAGCCTGGCTCGCAGAAGCCGCTTCTCGGCCAGAAGTCAGGAGACAGTACAGGTAGGAGCGGCGGCACTGTAACCACAGCGCATCCCAGGTTTGTGTTTTGAGTGGCTTCAGCAGCGGCCAGAAAACCTTTAGTGGCGGGGAAGCGGGGATTGTGCAATTCCCCAGTTGCAATTACAAACGTGAGGGTTTATAGCCCCACTAGTCTGCTCACGTCACTGGAGGCTGCTTTTAAAAAGCAAAGTCTTTGTACTTCGGTAGTTTTATATACTGGAATGTTTTATTCCTTTTGTCTTCTAAATGTGTGAGAAGAGTGTGACCAGCAGGTGGAGGGAGGTCATCCTCCTCCTCTGCTCTGCCCTGGGGAGGCCCCATCTGGAGCACTGGGGCCAGTTCTGGGCTCCCCAGTTCAGGAAGGACAGGGAACTGCTGGAGAGGGGACAGCAGAGGGCTACAGAGATGACGAGGGGCCTGGAGCATCTCTCTTACGAGGAGAGGCTGAGGGACTTGGGGCTTTTTAGTCTGGAGAAGAGAAGGCTGAGGGGGGATCTGATCAACACCTATAAATACTTAAAGGGTGGGTGTCAGGAGGATGGGGCCAGTCTTTTTCCAGTGGTGCCCAGGGACAGGCCAAAGGAAATGGGCACAAACTTGAACATGGGAAGTACCATCTAAACATGAGGAGGAACTTCTTTCCTGTGAGGGTGGCAGAGCCCTGGAAGAGGCTGCCCAGAGAGGTGGTGGAGTCTCCGTCTCTGGAGACATTCAAACCCACCTGGACACGTTCCTGTGGGACCTGCTCTGGGTGGACCTGCTCTGGCAGGGGGTTGGAGGAGATGATCTCCAGAGGTCCCTTCCAACCCCATAGCATCCTGTGATTGTGTGAGATAAAGCATAAGTATATATGCACCAGCTCCACTGTTCTTGTCAGTAGTGTATCAGTGAATAATAAATAGTCTGGAATAAAACCACACCCCAAAATCTAGCACTTTTAAAGAAAGCCAATATAGAATTAACTGTTCCTTTTAATACTCTAATTAATACATGTGGAAGAAAATACTACTCATTGCATTTTGACTTTTCTGCCTCTTTAGTTGCCTTTGCAAAATTCTGTATTGCATTTCCCACCCGCAGAATGGCTCTTTAAACCCAGTTACAGACAGGTCCCTCTCTGCTGGGAGGAGTCGGTGCTGGTTCCGTCCCAGTTCACGGTGAGAGCTGGTGGCAGAGGCTGCTGCTTGTGGTCTGGTTCCTCTGGCTTTGAAGACCTTGTGCACACATTGGTTAACCTGGAATAGTTTTAAGTTTAATTACAATTGCTTAAACAATTTAGCTGATTTCTTTCAAATACCTACTAAAGGCAATCTTATTTTAGGTTAAAAATAAGTTTAGTATCTATTCAGCTTAAACTGATTCCTAATCCCTCATGAGCGTGCCTTCTGTAAGCAAAGGAACAGTTTCGGCATACAATTTTACAATTTCTGTTTTAAAGAAATCTGTTTTAAAATTCATCTTCATTGAGACATATTTTTGCACGTATGTAGAACATTTCTAAATTAATTCTTTGGAAGTCACTGGGAGCATGTAATTTTCTCTCGCAGATGAGTGTTCATCACTTGCTGATTTTCTTTATATTATCCATAGGCATTTCAGGTTTTTTCTGTTTCTTTAGAATCACTTTGTTGTTGTTACAGCAGCTTGCAGGAGAGGTTGTTAGGCCACCAGTCTTTTTTATTCAATTAGGAAAGTTGAGTACTTTTTAAAGGTACTAAGTGTATGTTGGTATGAAACACTAATTTACAATTTTCAAAGAAAGAGACACTACCAGTAGAAGTGATTGGTACCTGAGCTTGAAATGCAGGGAGATGGAAAAGGCAGAGCCAGGAGGTACCAGAGAATCCCATGTAAGGAGGCAAGTCTGGCAACATCCTAATGATTTTGTAAAATTCAATAATGAAAAACGTGCATCAGTAAGTATTCAGGAACGGGCTTTGGCGCGTTTAGAAAATTGATGTTGGAGGAGGAATTTTGAAAGTTTTTTGAATTATGAATGACAAAACTGAAGTTGGAGAGAGAATCACTCTCTACTACTGACTTTACTCTGTGTGTGTTTATCCCCGTGGATACGTGTATGCATCCGTGCACCGAGGAGCTGAGGAAGGGTTTGGTGACACCGGGTTTTAAATACAAGGAAATAGTTTTTAGTGCTCATTACGGAGCCAATTACTGCAGGGTGCTGGAGGTGCCCCAAGCGAGGATTTCCCGATGAAGGGGGCAGAGGTGTGCACCAGGCGGTGGGTCCTCTGACCCAGGAACTTCTGAAATCCTGGCGGAATACTCAGAAGTGTTGGTTTCTTACCTTGTTAGGGGACAGGCCTTTTTGCCCGACTCAGTAAAGCTGGTTTTGTTTTCTTACTGGTTTTATTCAAATTTGCTCATACTTAGCCAAACAACCTGGCCTTGAAATGTATTTATAATGGCAAATAAAATTGCGTGCAGAAGTGTGGTTTTTGACACTCACCTCATTGTAGGAGGAGTTTTCTGGTGTGATATGGAAATGAGCCATGAAGGTTATTAAGGCACCATCCCTGGAGGGATTTAAAAGACAAGTTGACACAGTGCTTAGAGACACGGGTTAGGGATGGTTTTTATCAGAGTTGGGTTGACGGTTGGGCTAGATGATCTCAAAGGTCTCTTCCAACCCAGACAATTCTATGATTCTGGTGAATAATAGTGAATAATATTCTGGTTTATTATAGTGCTGGTTCCTGCCACCCCTCCCAAGGGCTGACATCTGCTTGTGTCTTCTTCAGGGGAGAACCTGCCAGAGAAACATTCTCCTCTGCAGCTGAAGCCCACCCTGGTGAGACACCCCACTTCCCGCAGGGGCCTGGCGGGGGCCAGACCCGTGCCCCCCATTCCCCGCCTGGCCAGCCCCCTGCCCGACAGGATGGAATTCAACCCGGCCAAGTGGAGAAACCAGGAGGGTGAGGACACGGGGCTGAAGGAAGCGGACAGGAGGCTTGCAGCCGATCTTTCAGAGCTCAGTGTTGGTGACGAGGAGGTGGACCAAGAAGAGGTTGGTTTAAATCTGACATAACGCTATTTTAATAGTTGATATAGTGTAAGCTTTTCTTTTTTTCTTCTAAACAAGAGCCAGAAAATAGTGTTTCTGACTGAAATTTTATGATGGTCTTATCAGTTCAGCAGGTTTTCAGTGAGATACCTTTGGGTGTCTGACAGAAGCCAAGTCAAGCAATAAATACTAGACATCTTCATTTCCCCTGTTTTTCTCAGAACCAAAGGTGTAATATTTTTCAGTTATCATAGCACCCAGGCAGAACTACGGGCCTTTGTACAGCTGCTGTTCTCGTTATCTTGACTTCATTTTAAATTTCATGCCAGATTTAAGTAATAATCCTTTCTTTAGTTATAGCGAAGGGCCCAAAATAAGGAATAACATCCTTGATGAAGGTTCATTTGCCTTACTGTCTTGGTCTGCCTTCCCGGGGTCACTACTGAAAGTAATTTAGGTGCTAAACAGATAGGGGAAGAGGTTTTTTTACATCAGATACACTCAGTAAGAGGAGGAATGAAGATGCAGGAGAGCTCTAGTCATTAGAGGTTTTCCTGTGTGTTTGAGCAGGAGCCCTCCTCGCTCCACACAGTTTTCGGGATTCCTGTCTGCGTATCTGGCACCTTTGTGCGGTTGGGATGGGAAGAGCCTGACGTCCCAGCTGTGTGTTAGCAGCCATCAAACGCTTCCTTTGGTCTGGTGAAAAAAAAGACAAGAGCAGCTGATTTATTTTTGCAGGAATCTGTTCTTGCGCTGTGCAAAACGAAGCCAGGACACGGTTTGTGGAGTTTGTGTTTAATGGCATTTATTCTTGCGCAGCAGGGCAGTGAAAGGGATGGCTATAGACTGCATAACCTGTGCCAGTGCTCCCTCCCATTGAGCTCCCGGGAACTGAACACTCGGAAACATACTTCCTTTGGCTTAAGAAACCTTTCTTTCCCCCTGCAGTGAATAAACCCTGCCATTTTGCTTCCGATGCTGTTTAGATGCAGAATTCACTCAGATCTCTACGGAACAGCGCCGCTAAGAAGAGAGCAAAGCTGAGCGGCAGCATTCCCGATCTCGAAAGTCCCAATTCTGCTGTGAAGCTGGATCTGTCCCTGGAGTCCCCCTCCCACGCTCCCTCCCCGAGCGGGGGCTCCTGCAGCGAAAGTGGGGTTCACAACCAGGACTCCCTGACTTCACCCGTGGCCACGGGCCCCCCGAGGAGGAGAATAACGTGAGTGGAACGTGGATGGCAGCGCTGCTCTGAATTCTGACATGTGGTCTCTGCTGCCGTTAGTGAAATCCTAAAGCCAGTGAAATCTGTAATATATTCTTTTATATAAGATCGCTTTGCTTAATAGCTTGATTTTTGTATGTGAATTATTTCCCGTCTAAAAATACATTGCTCTATACAATAGCTGCTTAACCATATTATTCTCGTTTGTGCTGGCTGTTAATGTGGCAGAGTTCCCCTGTGCAGCCATAGTAACCCAGCGGGGCTGGGGAGGAACTGCCAGGGGTAGTAAATATTTCATGAAGACTTTATCCTGCCCTAGAAGGTATGTGACCCACAGCCTAAACAAATGAGTCAGAAGGAGAATGAGGTAAGAGGAAGGATAAGGTTTGCTTATTATAGCCTGGAAACTGAAGAGGGAACGGGTTGTGTTTTTGCGATAGGAAGGAGACAATGTGGATGTTCCTTGTTATTGCCAATCGTGAACTGTTTCCATTTTATTACTGATAGTCTATTGTTAATTTAATTTTAAAATACCTTCACAGAGCTCTTCTCAAAAGAAATTATGTGATGACAGGTGCTACTCAGATTGTAAAGAGCAATGGCCCAGTTGGTGATTAGTAGCATAAACTATTTCTTTTTTTTTTAACGAAATAAGTTTTTGAGGAATTTTTCAAATTTTTGCAGTGCAGAATCTCCGTTTCTGCTCTGGGAGCCCACGATGAAGCCGCTTGTAGCTCTGATCCAAAGACACCTCTATTTTTGTGTGTACTGAATATGTCTTTACATACCTGGCATACAGCTGTATGAACAGAATAGGAAGGGGGGGATATACAAAAGAAAGGTTTTTGAGACAGAGGGAGACTGGAATGGTTCAGAAACAGAGGATTTTCACAGCTTTAAAGTCTATTTACTATCGAATCATGGTTTTAAAAATAATCTTTAAAAGGAAAAATGCTAGAATACCTAAAAAGTCAAGACTATAAAATTCTGTGTGTGCTGTTCTTCCAGGCGAGGATGTGAGTAGGACCCGTCTTGTACAACGTGCCATTTCCATTACTCAGTGAGACACGGGCTTAATGTTTTACAGGAGTCAGAGAGACAGGAATTCTGAACTAGCGTGGAGAGAGGGGGCAGCTGGCAGGACGACTGAATTTGTAGGAGTGACAAAATATATCCTGGAAGACCTTAACAGCCTTGGAATGCTCGTAAAAATTTCAGAGAGTTTAGTTGAGATGCTGGTTTGCGAGCACTGGAAATTGGCTTTTTTTTGTTCACAAAATCCATGTAGTTGGGCAACAGGAATGTTGGTGGCTTCCGTGTACTGACTGGGAGAAGGATCGGTTTATCTGCTCCTTAGCTCCTCGAACGTATGCTAAACTTAGTCCTACTGTGAAGTTTACTCTAAGGATTGTCTTTATGGTGTTCTTCATAATACTCATCAAGTAATATCTATTGAATTAATTCTCTTTTTCCATCAGGGTGACTGTGCGTGGAAGTGCACTGGAAATATTTGTCCCCCAAGTACACTGGGGAGGGGAAACTGAAATCTGTCGATGTCTTTGCTAAGAAGTGTTACTAAACTGGGCTCTGACTAGTGTCTAGGATTATAATTAAAAGTATTTGTTTTATACTTTAACAGGTCAGACACCTTTCCGCTACTTGGCAGCAAGTCACAGCCTGGAAGAGTGTCTTCAGCAGGAGGCAGGGACCCAAACGTGGCAGAACACAACTCCAGCACAGGTATTTCCCTGCACAACGTGTACCTCGCGTGGCTCCTCTCCCCATGTGTCTGTTCTTATTTGTTCAGCGTCCCCTCAGCACTTAAAAAAAGGTAATTGCTAGACGCTGTTTGGTCAAGCAGAGGTTATCCTGGGGTACTGCAGGTGAGAAGGAGCTCAAGGGCTTCTGCCTTTCTGTGTCAGGATAAAGTGTGTTAATGCAAATGCTGCCTGTGAGTGTGTGCGCTTCAAAATCCAGTGCAGGATTGTGTGAAAATGCGTTGGACACCAGCTGGGTAAGAGTAGGAAGGGTCAGGATGTTGCAAGCGGGTAATTTCCTGGTAGGAAATTGAAGATAAGCGATGCTGTGCATGATGCTGTTCTCAAACCAGGACGTTTGCCCGCTTCCAGATTCCTGCAGTGGGCAGAAACCAGTTGTTTAGGAATATTTCTGTTTAATCAATTTTGTATTCAGCTGGATGGAGGAAAGGGACTGAGGGAGCCGTGTCCACGAAGGGCTTTTCCGACCTCTCTTCCCAAAGTCTGCTCTGTTGCATCCTTCGCACATGGAAGTTTGTGCAGCGTTTCGTAGCCGGCACCTTGAGATCCCCCCTGCCTGCTCTCAGCCCTGGAGCTCATCTCTCCCCCCGTCCTGACGGTCCCAGAGGCCAGAGGGTGCCGTTGTGCCAAATACCCAAAGCAATGAATGGGTCAGTCTCTTAATGTTGCTATATGAGACACTACAACAGCTAGACTTCATTGGGACAGAGCAGAAATTCATGGTCAAGGAGTTCTTGGACCTTCAGGGCATGAAAAGATTTCCTGTGTTTTAACTAGTATTTGACTATTTTCACTTAGTTGACTTATGACTTAATTTGGCTTTTAATGCTGAATTACTTAGTATTCAGTTGTTCATATTTGAAAGACTTTAAACTAAAAAATAATTTATCAGGCTCTGAGTTAGGTTTTCAGGCTGGGTTTGTGCGTAGCTGAAAGCCTTTGCCTGTGAAGAACGAGCAGAGCCTGAGCATCTTTGCCGAAATGCTTAGATTTCAGTAGGCAAAAATGCTCATACTGTGCGGATAAACCAGCCTGAGGGGCTCTGGAAATGTAACTATTTGAGCATCCTCTAGCACACAGGAAAAACTACTTCTAATTTTTTTAAAATATTTGATTTTTTTCCTTTTGCATGGCAAGCATTTGGTGAGAAGGGGACTTCTGCTGTCAGCGTGGTTGGCCAACGGTTGAACTGTGGCAATGGGTGTGGAGATTATGAGGACAAGAAGCCAGGAGAAGTGTCACATATGATTTTTAAAAGTCAGAATATGGAACACCAAAGGAATTTTAAGCATTCAAAAGGTTTGTGAGTTTGCTACATTGCTGTTCCGCTGGGCTCCCATTTATGACAAAAACTGAGGCTGTGCAAAGCCTTTTGTAAAAGAGGTTTTATAGAAAATACCCTTCAAGGTGTGTACTGTGGTTTCCTCTTTTCTAGTCTTTCTACTTACGCTGACAAGTTGGGGTTTTTTTCTGACATTAACTGAAATTAGACTGCCAATTAAATTAAAATTAAAAGTCAAGCGATAGTGCATGGCATGGAAGAAGGGGCAAATTGTTCTATATCTCACTCTGAATAAATGGACAGCTTTAGAAGTTGGGTTCCAAACCATTGCGATGCTGCAGCTCGTCTGGGGAGGGGCTGGTGCAGGGGCTGGCTGGGATTTAGCAAATTCTGGTTTGATTCAGGTGTGCTGAATTACACAAGAGACAGTTCTGTACTTCCACTAAGGCAGTTAGAAACTTCTGGTTTTTTCAGTGGGATCAGTCAATTTAAAAATCCTCTTACAACCATTGTTTACCGTCTTTAGGCAGCAGTTTTATTTGCTGTACGCTTTCCAAGACTTTGAGGGTGTCGATATTTAGTAAATCCCGTTAGGAAATCCCATTAACTTCAGTAACTTGACAATATACTGACTTGTAAAAGTGATAAATTCAGGTGTCAGTGTATGATGACATTTTATAAGAATAAAGCATGTACCGAAGTGTAAACTACATGATTTATATTGTGTGATTTTTTTTATTTAATTTTCTTCTAAGGTCTTGCGGAGTCGATGTCTGGTTTTCCACAGATGAACAATCTAGATTTCATTTCGCCAAGTGTCCTGGCTGAAGATGCGGTTGTAATTGTTGGTAAAGGTATTGCGAAACCAAATGTATCTTATAATGTTTTTATAATGAGGGAAAAATACACTTTTCTAGAGTGGGGAAAGACAGAAGTAGATTCTTTACATTTTAAATTGTGAAGAATCTCCAGTTCAAACGGAGATAAAAGGAATTTTGCTTGGACGTTTTGCAGTTGCTGGATACGCTGTTCCGTTCCACCATGGAATGGCAGCAAGCTGTGAAGGTTGGGTGGTGGCTCTAGCCCGGTGGGCACTTGTACCTGCCTCCATCCTGCTCAGTAGAAGAAGGGAAGAGCACTTTTGGATGGAAAGTGGCGCTAACAGTATAGTAGCAATGTTTTTATCTTCTTGAATGACTTTTGGGTTTCTAAGTTCTGCTGAATAAAAGGATTCGTTTGGAGAGGACACAGCATGTTATGCCTTTCAGGTGTTTTTGGAAGTCCTCCTTTGGCACAGACGTACAGCCAGCCCGCAGCCTGTGTCGCGAATGGAGATGACCAGGGTGGCCAAGAGGAGCCTGAGCCATCGTCAGGGATCCGCGGGAGGAGCGTCCCGCAGAGCAGTGTGTCCCATTTCCATGGTGAAAGTGAAAAGGAGGTAAGAATTCCAGAACTGTTTTGTTGTCTTCCTCCCTGTTTTCATATGTATGAGTACAGCTGAACACAGTTTTATAGTCTCTGTTATGGTAAAGAAGATTTTTTTATTAAATCTGTTTTGATGAAAATAGATTAATTCCTGGCTCAGGTGAGTTGCAACAGTAACAGGTCCTTCTCTTGATGTTATTTGTCGAGTTCTGTTATAAGGTGAATATATATATTTATGCTTATAAATAGTTAAAGGGTGGGTGTCAGGAGGATGGGGCTGGTCTTTTTTCGGTGGTGCCCAGTGACAGGCCAAAGGAAATGGGCACAAACTTGAACATGGGAAGTACCATCTAAACATGAGGAGGAACTTCTTTCCTGTGAGGGTGGCAGAGCCCTGGAAGAGGCTGCCCAGAGAGGTGGTGGAGTCTCCTTCTCTGGAGGCATTCAAACCCCCCTGGACACGTTCCTGTGCAACCTGCTCTGGGTGGACCTGCTTTGGCAGGGGGTTGGAGTAGATGATCTCCAGAGGTCCCTGCCAACCCCACAGCATTCTGTGATTCTGAAGACTAAAGCTGGATTAACAATTTGTCACCATCTGGTTGACCGCATGCAAATTTTTCCTCTAACTGCTTATTTAAACATTTTGCAAACACCAGTAAGAACCCATTAGTTTCTTTAAGCCCAAACCAGAAGTTTCTCGTGATTCAGCGTTATGTTGGGTATTGTGCTGCCCAGGGCAGGGCGTTGGAACTGGATGATCTTTTAGATCCCTTCCAACCCAAACCACGATTCTATGATTATTTTTCTAACAAGTGTTTAACAAAAACTGGGTTCTGTTTTCTCCGTAAGGTGCCCTCCTGCAGCTAGTTCATGCAGGTGAAATCGGACGGGGCTGTGGGGTCGTTCGTTGACTAGTGCCAACACAGGAGATAAATTTGGTCTTGGCACGGGAAACCTGTGTTCACCTCTCAAACGGGCCGTTACCAATGGCACCAATTACCAGTGCTGTTGATATCAACTTAAGTGAACTGTGTAAAGTGGTTTTTGGTCCTGCCATATTTTAGATTTTAAAAAAAAAACCCAACGGTGTTAGGATCTCTTTAAGCACTGTATAGATCCACCAATATTTGCCAGTAGTTCAGTAGCCGATCCTAAAACCACTTTTCAAGGTAATGCTGGAATCAAGAGAGTGAACCATAATTTTGCTATCCTGGATGAATGATTAACGGTTAGACCTTAATTTATTTTTTTTTTTTTGAGGAGGGTCTTTGTTATGGGAGCTTTTCTTCTCTGTGTAAGCAGCTATACGTTACTGGGAATGCAGTGAGTGTGGAAAAAAAGTCATTTCCTACCTGAGTCTGTAGGTCAGCGTCCCAGCTGTATCTGTTTTAGCATACGGTGTTCTGCACGGGGGCTCAGGCCCCTGCTCCCGTAAGTGTGTAACGCTCCGGAAATGCAATACTGGCTTCAGCGGGAGCAGCTGAGAGAGACCCATCTCCCACAGTCCTAGTACCCGGGGCTGGAGCCCGGCGGTTCCTCCGCTGGCACCTGGACCTCGTGTGCCGGAGCAGCCTGTGGCCATCGTGCTGCTTCTCCCGGCTTTTCCCTTGGGTTCCGCCTGTATATTTTATAGCCACAAGCGGCCGTGTCAGAAGCGTCCCCGCCGAAGGCGACGTCTCGGGGAGAGGGGCTGGAGGAGGCGCGGAGCTGGGAGGTGTCCTCCGAGCCCCACGGCACACAGGAGTGTGGAAGGAGGAGCTGCCTGGGTCTGAGCATGGCTTGCTTTCTGGATTAGATTATTAATCTGGCTCCATTCGTAAGTTTTTTAAAAAAATACCGTCTGAATATCTGTGCTGTAGCTCGGTTTCACGAGGAGTGGTGCCGCTTTGTTAAGTAGTAGTGACATCCGTTCTCAAGTGGAGGCAGATTTATCTGAATGAAGTAGTGATAGGAATTTTAAAAAAATTGAAATGAAAATCAGGAGTCTTTCTGAAAGCATTTAAAACAAGTGCTTTGCATTAGATATTAAATAAGAAAATAATTCAAATTTTAAGAGTACTAAAACTTTAATGATAAACAGTGTCTTAATTTTCTGGTTGCCGCTGAAGGTGAGTGAGTGCTTGGAAGGATCACGTTCAAAGCAGTAAATGTTACTGAGCTTTCATGAGGAACGCGGTTGTCTTAAAGATATGAGAGGCGAGGGGCAGGTCACACTGTCAGACCCCACTGTGTGCTTAAATGTGAGTGAGCGTGGACTGTGTATTTGCTACTTAAAATTCTAGGAAGCTGTACCACGCTGCCAGAGAGACAGAAGCCCTTGTATTTTAGACCTTGATTCTCTAACTGCTCAGATATTAAATTATTATTAAAGTAATTATTATTAAAGTAAAAAGTAAGTATTATTAAAAGTAATTATTATTAAAGTAATTATTAAAGTAAATTATTATTTCCCTTAAATGTTTAAACTTGGAATGGTGCTTCTCTTTGCCCCTTATCATGCAGAAAACACACATTCAGCTCTTTTCAGCATTGGATGTAATATTTATATGAATAGTTGCCTTTTGTTTTGTAGAATAATGGGGAAAATAGTAATTTTACACGGTTACCTGAGACAGTGTCTGGAACCGGGTAACAAGTTCTTGGGTGAATTGCGCGTTATATCATCACGGGTGCGTTAATTTTCTGCAGATAAAAGTCACCATGTCAAAATCTGCCCAGGAAAAGATGAGGCGGAAGAAAAGAGAAGAGAAGGAACACAGTCATAAAGAGCATCAGGAAGGCAAAGACCTGGAAGAAAAGGAGGAATACATTTGGGAAAGACTTAAACTGAATGAACCAGAGAGAATGGCAACAGAAAGTGAGGTTTAGTGTTTGTCTAAATGAATAACGTACTAGTGAATGCTGCTGAAATCAAAAATCTGTGATAATTGCCAAAAATCATGACTGTCTAATGAGACATAAGGTATTACTAGAATTAATTTTACACTACAGTTTACTCTTTAGTCGTTTGTTGTCAGTCTTGTAATGCAAATTGGAATAAAGTGCTTCTGGGAAATGTTTGTTAGACTGTAGTTAAGAAAAATTTCAGAAGACAAACCAGGACTGTAATTACTATTTTTTTCCTTTTTTTGTGATCTATTGTTGTTGTAGTTTGGACCTTTCCTTCTGTTTTCCAGAGTTCAATCTCTACGGGGATATATTAACATCATCAAGAAACGTATCTTTGTCGTTAGAAAGCGCGGCCTTGAATACTGCCTTAAAGAGAACGTCCAGTTTGAAGAAGGCAAAATGCTCGGCCTTGCTGGATCCCGGTGAGCTGTTACAGTCAGCGAGAGACTAATGTTAAAATATTGGGGCGGGTGAAGTGGGACGGTTCCAACATACAATCAAGTTTAGTACGATTCATACGGATGGTCCTGAGTAGCTCGGGAAGATGAGGAATTTGCTGGGGGTGATGAAAGGGACTGGAATTCCTCACTGCCCCCTTGACACATTTTTCACCTGTAATTTAAATTGTTAGGAGGGTGTTTGAGACATGAGAGGGTTTGTTGTTTGCTCAGCAACTTAAATGATGTAATTAATGGCAAATTGACTCTCTCTCAACCCCTTCTCTCTCCAAGCGAAACATTTCTATGTACGTTTTGTCACTGAGACGCCTTGAAAATAGGCCATAGAAATCTTTTCGGAGAAGCACATTCTGGTGACGGTCAGAGGTCTTCAGAATTTCTGAAGTGTCTCTTTAAGGTTGACTATATTGTGTCTGTGCTTTAGCCCATTCTGCGTCTGTTTTTACACTAAACAACCCACTTCATTTGTGTTTGCGATGGTGAAGTGGTGGTTGTTTGCAAAAATACTAATTTTTGCTGAGTGATGGAGGATGTAACCGGGCAAGCTGTCTGCCTGAACACCCGCTCCCTTCAGCGCAGCACTCTGTACCCCAAACGTTTTAGATTTCCTTCCTTTGAATGAATTCGTTTCTTCAGATAATGCTAATTATTAGTTGTGCTTCACGACTTTGCAGATGAAATGTCCCTGGGGGCACGAGGACGCTACAAGGACCGGACCCCGTCGGTCACTCACAGCCCAGAAATCATGGATCCCTCGGAACTGCAGCCCTTTTCAAAGCCGGAGGTGGCGCTGACGGATGCCCTGGCTCTTCTGGCTGACGATGACTGGTGGGTGTCGGCGTCTCTCTGCAACCTGAACACAATGTGCAGGGCCTTTCTTTTGATCACTTACTTTCACAGAATCACAGAATCTTCTAGGTTGGAAGGGACCTTCAAGATCATCTTGTCCAACCATCAACCTAACTGACAAAAATAAACACCCACAGAACAACAAAATGCAACACCATCACTAAACCATGTTTCCCAGCACCACGTCAACCCGTCTTTTGAACACTTCCAGGGATGGTGCCTCAACCGCCTCCCTGGGCAGCCCATTCCAATGTCTGATAACCCTTTCAGTGAAAAAATTTTTCCTAATATCCAGCCTGAACCTCCCCTGGCACAAACTTGAGGCCGTTTCCTCTAGTCCTGTCGCCCGTGACCTTTTCATTAAAAAAACAAACAGCAAAATGGACATAATGTGAAATATCATGAGAAGGATTGCAAGTGGTACGGGAGAAAAAAAAGAAAATAAATGTTTTTTCAGTCCAAATCTAGGTTAGAGTGTAGCTGTTGTAAATTGAGGGTTAAGAGCTGAGCTGTCAGAGGTGTCCGAGTTCCAGCAAGGTTCTGCAGGGTCCCCACCGACACCTTCTTGCTGTTTGCTGTGGGACGTGAGGCTGCGCTGGGCTCCGAGTGGTGAAATGGGGCTTCAGGGCTGCTGCCTTTTCAGCTCGGGGAAAGGAATCCTTGAATCGCCGCTAGTGTGAGCTGGGGAGACAACTGTGGGAAAGAATTCAGAGCCTGGTGTGCTAAAGTAGTCCTTCTGCCACGTTAAACAAAAGACTCCCTTTGAAAGAATTTCCTATGTTCTAAGTCATTGCTTTATTTTACAATCTAATTGATCTGCTGTTTGGTGTCTTACAATTCCGTGGTTTAATATTCTTCTGAAAATTTGCAAACGTTTTTTAATTTAAATATATATATTTTTTTAAATAGGGAGAAGAAAATTGAAGGTCTGAACTTTGTCAGATGTCTGTCTGCCTACCATGCGGCTGTTCTGACCGCGAAGCTGCACGAAACGAGTCTGGCTGTGGCTCAAGAGGTTAAATTTTAACTATCGGAATATTTCACTGCCTATGTGTGTACATATATATATATATACATTATACCTCTGCGAGACACTGACATGTGAAATGTTCAGTTAGTTTTCCTGCTGGGCAGTCTCCCGAGGCTGAGCCTGGCGTTCAGCAAAGCAGCTCGTGCTGCAGATGCCAACGCTTGGGATTGGAAAAAAAATGAGATTGTAACTTTATATCATTTTTCATGTGTATATATTTTAATTCTCACATGTTGTGAATCAAGTTAGAAATGTATTTCTCGGCTGCTTTTAATGTTACGTAAAAATTAGCAGGGGAAACATTAAGCTTGACTTACTTTATGGTATATTTTGTAAACATTATTCATTGTTTGTTTGGGTTTTTCCTGTGTGCAGGTCAAGAATTTACGCTCAGGTGTTTCTCGAGCTGCTGTGGTCTGTTTAGGGGATTTGTTCACCTACCTGAAAAAGAGCATGGATCAAGAACTAGATAATACAGTAAAAGTCCTTTTGCACAAAGCTGGTGAATCCAACACATTTATAAGGGAAGAGGTAGACAAAGCACTGAAGGCTATGGTTAATAATGTGACTCCAGCACGTGCACTTTGTTCTCTTATAAGTGGAGGGCAAAGGTAAATCTTACAAAGACTTTATAAAGAAATAACTTGTGAATAGATTAAATTTATCACATAGAGTCTTTTATTTAAAAAAATATCAAAATACAATAGGCAGGAATATGAAAATATAGTAAGTCAGCTCTGCAGAGCTGCTCCCCAGGGCAACGGCTGGCGGCAGAAAATGGAGCCCCCTGTCTCCTTCCCTACATTATGTAAAAAGTTGGCTGTTGGTTTCGGAGCTTGGTGTATTTTCTGGTCGTTTTGTAACTCTTCAGTCCCTGTATTCGCTGTTGGTATGGGATTCTTCGGAAGCTGCTCTCTCGCTCTGCCTGGTAAAGCTCCCGCAGCGTTCCCATTTCCACTGGCTCTGCGATCGAACGCCTGTCTCTTTCAGCTGCCGCCGCTGCTTCTGATCTCCAAAGATGATTTATACCTTCCAGTTCTCTCGCTGCAGCTGCCCTGGCTGCTCTCCTGTGCTTCTCTAGACTTGGCTGCTTAATAGTCGTCTTGTCTGCGTTTTATTTCCCTTCACAGTGGTGGTGGCTGTTCTTTTGAGTGCCTCAGAAGTGCCGAGTCCCCGTCTCTGGCTGCATGTTTGGCTTCTGACCTCTGCCTCCCCCCTCTGTAGCAGAGCTTACATTCCTTTCTTGCACTCTCCCTGCTAAGTATGTTGTTCTTTTTCTTTTATAACCTCGTTCACTGTAACAGCAATACTTAATTAAGCCATTAGGCAGTCCGGGGCGTTAGTGTTACACCTGCTTGTACTCAATCTCTTCTCTCTCTCCTCACTTAGATGACTGTTTCATAAGCTACGTTTCTCATAGCCTGTCCCTTATGTTAAATATTAAATATTTCAGATTATAAGTCAATCCTTAGACTTTCTGCACAGCTACAAATCGTAAGAGTTAGTCTTGATTCAAAATGTGTTTCCCGTTTTGTGTCCCGGGAAGCTGGTTGTTGTGGAATATATTGACTCTGTCTCCTGAAGGCCGATGAGAACCACACTGCCGTTACCTGAACCTTAAACTGGAAGGCAAAGAGCAGCCCTGGGATTGAAATGATTTACGAATCGTGCCCAGACGGAGTTGTTCTTGTGAAAAATTCTGCGAGCTGTGAGTCTGAGTACGGCATTTGAGGCAGGGAGTAATTTCTTCGTGGCTAAGGAGACCTCAGCCAAAGCAGCACCTAAGTGCGGGTGTCGGGTGTGTTTCTAACCCGTGGCACAGCAGTGGACGGCTGAAACGGCGCTGTGCCTTACGGCTCGTCTGGCATTGGCTTCAGGAAACTCGTA
This sequence comes from Numenius arquata, assembly GCF_964106895.1. Classification (NCBI taxonomy): domain Eukaryota; kingdom Metazoa; phylum Chordata; class Aves; order Charadriiformes; family Scolopacidae; genus Numenius; species Numenius arquata. The sequence goes on along the minus strand of NC_133581.1, from coordinate 69,378,691 downwards.
CTAGCACCAAAGCCCGTTGCTGTCTAGAGGCTGTAACAGCCAATATGAGAATTATTAGCGTTCAAAAGTGGAAATTTTGGAGAAAAATGCTACGTGTCTGCAGCACAAAGCGGAAAGGTTCTGTTTGACACAGCTGGGTAATTACACAAAGGATATCTTTTCTAAATTTGGCTCGTACACCGAGTTGCTTACATTCACCACAACGGAGGTGTTTGAGTTAACAGTTACTGTTTTACCCACTGTTCGTAAGACCTTTTAAAATGTACCTATTTTCTGCTCAACACATTTCAAGCCTGCTGCGATCATAGGTATTAACGCTTGCAGCCCTGAGTAGATAATTCTACTGGTTCTTTATCAGCTACACAGTTGTTTCTGACTTTACCAACCAGAATAATTAAAAACATTTCTGTCTGCTCTTGTGCGATGCTGCTCTAAAGGCTGGTGCTGTAAACTCAGCTCTGTGAACGGGTGCTCGATCCCAGAGCGTGGTTGCGGGGCTAGCTCTGAAACTGGTTGTATTTCAGAGGTTTTAAAATCTTATTTATTATCTGTATGAATTGTTCTAAGGTCTTAAAAAAAGATTTCTGACTGTTTTACACAAGCAGCGGGCGTTGGTGGGACTTATTTGCTGCCACGGAGTGAGGTCTTGAACCTCCCAGTTCCTGGTTTCCCGCGGGGGGGTGCAGCAGGAGTTTGGTTCTGGTCCCCCCTCCCGAGCCTGCCGTGGCCGGGGCTGCCCGGCAGCTGGGGACGGCTTCTCCAGCAGCGGTCCCTGGAACCAGAGAAAGGGAAAATGTGGGTGACACGGGAGGACAGGCGTTCAGGACAGAGGCTGGAGGTTCACGTCAAACCCCAAAGCTGGGGAGCCACCGACGTGGTTTACCAGGGCCAGTCCTTCCCTTATCCCTCTCCTTCAATCCTGGCTTTCCCCATGGATGCTGAGCCGTACTCACGGCTCATTTACTGCGGTGAAGCTGTCCTCGAAGCAGGATTTTTAATCCAAAGAGAACAACGAAATCGGAAAAGTCTGAATTGGCAGAATTGTGTACTCTGAAGGCGTGTGGGGTCAGCAGGGGCAGCACAATTTATATAGAAGGTTAGTTTGCTGCACCAGACTGAAAATTATTCCACCTTTTCTCTCATTTTCATCGGCAGAGGTGTTTAATGGCCCCCGTTTTGTAGAAAACAGACTTCTGCGAGATTTTTAGAAGTCAATAAAATACTGCTTTATTTGATTTTAAGTCAATATAAGATACACAAGATGTGTTTCTGAGCATAGGGACTGTTTTTTTCTTAAAGTTGGTGGAAAGAACACGTAGTAGTGTGCTTTCTAAAATATTTTACAATTATTTTAAGGAAAACTAGAAATTAAATTCTAACAAGAAGAAAAGTACTGATTGTACTAATCCAAAAGCTGCAACTAGAGGTTGAAACTGACTTCAAACAAAAATAATAATTTTTCTTTTTTCATTGCATTCTTGTAGTCTGGGATTTTAAGTGCTTCGGCAGGGGAGTTGGACTAGATGATCTTTATGGTCCCAACTCTAAAAAATTCAGTGAAATTCAGTGAAAGTGAATGAAATGAAATTGAATCCAATGCATTATCCTTTCAAATAAAGTGAGTTGTCTTTGCTCCACAAGGTCTTCTCTATACAGCCAGAATAAGCGTCTGCGTATCAGCAGCGTATACTATTTGTCAGTTATGCTAAGATGAAAAAGGAAAGGTTGTGTGCCATATTTGTAGAGCAGATAAAAACTGCTGATGAGCTGCTGCTGTGAGTTTTCCCTGATGCGCTGTGTTTCCCGCAGCCACCTGCACTCGGCGGTGAGAAGGTGCACGGCCCAGCATCTCTCGGACATCGTAGAGCGGATGGGAGCGGAGCGGATTCTGTGCGGAGCCAAAGCTGTCGCCGATCGCGTTTTCCCTGCAATAGCCAGGTTTGCACAGGACAGTTCGCAGCAAACAAGGTCAGTTTGGTGAATAGTTAAGATAAACACTTCTGAGGTGGCTGAAACCTCTGCACGGTGTGTGTTCTCTGCACCAACAGAGGGTAGAAGCAGAGAATCGTTTAGGTTTGTCCTGGTTTAAGTGACACAGGACTAATTTCTCTTCTAATGCTTGAGAAAACTGCGCTTTTAGAAGACCCTAGTATCTGAATTGGTGAAAATACTCACTTTGTAGGCAGCTATGCTACGTGCAGTTCAAGGTCTCCAGCTCCCCAGGTGCGGGGATGAGGAGGAGCGAGACCTGGGCGCTTGACCCAAGCTGCCAAGGGGGTTATTCCGTACCATGAACGGCACATTCCACAGAAATTAGAAATTTTTTGGGGAGTTCTCTCTCTCTCTCTCTCTCCCTTGATGGCTGCCACCCTGAGAACTCCTTGCTCCAGTGCCAGAGCCCTGAGCCCTTCCCTGTGGCTCGCAGGGTCCCACGTTGGCTGTCCTTGCGGGGAGTGCACGGCTTCTTGGGACAGAATGGGCTGGGGCTAGTCCAATATTTTAAAATATTTTTAAATACCAGTATTTTATATTGGTGTCGGGATCAATATAGGTTCTTTAGCGTCATTAATGTCAATTATCTGGTCTTATTCTATTAAATCTGTTATATTTCAGCCCTTGGATTTATTTGTTTTTCCCAGATTCCCCTTCCCAGGTGGGGAGGGGTCATTGAGTGCGAGAATAATTGTCTACACGACAGTAAATCATTGTGGGTTCCTCAAAGCATAATGAGGTTGGAAAAGACCCTGAAGATCATCGAGTCCAAGCGCTACCCTGGCACTGCCAGGACTGTTAAACTCACGTATAGGAGAGGAATTCCCCGAGTGCCCGCTGTGGCCGTGCCCAGCCCGGCTGGGGGAGCAGGGGGGGCTGAAGGGACACTCTGCCAGGCTCAGAGGAGATACGGGCCACGAGGGAGTGCTGGCACTGGGACCCACGCTGTCCCACTGAGGAGGCCACACCACCCTAGTTAAAGACGGCTGGAATGGAAGGCTGTTCTCATTAATTTGCTGGGCTGTTGATTAACTAGTGCTTCTTGAGCGTAGTTTCTTTGTGGGAGGGTGAAAAGGGCGCATGGTTACACGTGCAGAGAGCAATCTTCCTGCATGTTTCTATTTTGGAATTACCTCTAATTATCAACAGAGTGACACAGCAAATCTGTGGTTACGCTGTGTCTCGCGGTGTGTTCCCCTGCAGGTATTACGGCCGAAAGATGCTCTTCACTATGATGAATCATCCTGATTTTGATAAAACGCTTGAGAAGTACGTGCCGACCAAGGATTTGCCTTACATTAAGGAATCTGTTAGCAGTCTGCGGGAAAAGGTGTGTGGAAAAGCTCTTGTTTAATGGCTGGGAAATGTAAACATGTACTGGTGGCTGTCGGGAGTAGAAAATGAACGTGCAGGGAGTGGGGGCAGAAATTTGGATCAAGACAAGTCCTCAAGCGAGTACAGCACATTGGCTGCCCTGTGCATGCCCTTACTCCTGGCAGATACGCTAGATCCAAGTTCCTTTGGTCTGCGTGGCTGCCGGAGCTGCTTTCCCAGTGTCTCCAGCACTGCAGAACCATACCAGCTGTGTTAATTAATGGTTTCCTGCAGGGTCTGGGGGAGATGCCGTTAGATACGCCCTCAGCGAAAGGACGACGTTCCCACACTGGTAGTGTTGGGCATTCGAGGTCATCCTCTACTTCCAGAGATGCTCTCAGCGTCGCTGACAGGTAACGATCTTCAGTGTGGTACCCCTGACCTCGGGGATAACAGCCTCACAACAAGAGGAAATGGCCTCAAGTTGTGCCAGGGGAGGTTTAGGATGGATATTAGGAGAAATTTTTACACTGAAAGGGCTGTGAAGCCTTGGCAGAGGCTGCCCGGGGCAGTGGTGGAGTCCCCATCCCTGGAGGGATTTGAAAGCCGGGCAGACGTGGTGCTGAGGGACATGGGTCAGTGGTGGGTTTGGCAGTGTTGGACTCCATGATCTGAAAGGTCCCTTCCAACCCAGACAATCCTGTGATTCTAAGAGTATAGAAACGTTCACAACAGGGTTGTGAAAATTAAACATGCCTGAAGGAAAAGGAAAAACTTGACATGTCCCAGATAAACTCTTTTAAATTGGGTAATTGTTAACATTTGTGCATTCTGAAGTCAGTTTGTCTGCTGACTGCCTATGAAAATACCCGCAGTGCACAAACCCCTTGGAATTCACAGTAGATCCATGTCACCATCAGTTCAAGATACTGCCGTTCAGTCTCTGCAGAAAGCGCCACAGTACAAGTTACCTGTTTGTGCGCTTACTGACACTAAGTGTTGAGTTAGATCTAGCTGGGGATGCTGAAGGGTTTAGAGCATACTCTGTCCATTTTTAGTTTTCTGTTTTGTCTTCTAATAGGGCTTCTATTGAACTGAAAGATAAACCCCTCAAAATTTAAACCAAGCCAGAAACCTGCCCCTGAGAATCTAGAGTTCGCAGGGGCTGGGACTGCCTCGGGGCTGACCAGTGTCTGGTCAGCAACGGGTTTCTTTAATGCACTTTCTGCTATTCAGAATAAGAGCTAGTTCCACGCTGGATGGTACGTTTTGCTTTGGGATGTAAAACTACACGTCCCCTTCCTGGGAAGAGGGGCTACCTCCTGCTTTCTGCTCGAGAGTCCCGCCTCTGGGCTGCTCCCCGTGGCTCTGGCCGGGCAGGAGGTTTGGATGCCGCCTTTTGTTCTCCCAGACCTGATCGGTTTGAAATTGAAAAGGCAAGAAAGGTGTTTATTCCTTTCTCCATCAAAGACTTGACTCTGGCTGGGCTGGGCTGTAAATGCAGGATACTTACCTGGGCAGAGAAGCGATTCCACAGTTTTTATAATTCTTCCCGTGATTCTCTAATAAGATTAGATGCTACAGAAAAGTTATTTCAAAATATTCTATGAAGAGCTGTTGCATTTCCACCTCAGCATGGCATGTTGCTTATTTAGGTGCCACCTGGACTGGGATCAGTATTGAAAGTACTTTGAGAATACAGAATTAAACCACAGTAACTTGTGAGGAGGTTCCCACGTGCTTCTGTGTTCACTCAGTAACTTTTCCCTTTCCAGCAGAGAGACTGCAGAAGCCCGTGAAGTCACAAGAAAACCAGCTCCTCGTAATTCACTGGAAAATGAAGAATATGTTAAAGACATCATCGGTTTATTGAACGCGAAAGACTTCCGTGACCGAATAAATGGCATTAAGCAGCTGTTATCAGATACAGAGAACAATCAAGGCTTTGTTGTTGCAAACATTGTGAAGGTAACCCTATGGAAACGTTCCATTTCAAAGGTCTTTGAAGTCGTGTCGCGATGTTTTGTGTCGCAAAGTTTTCTGATAAAAAATCTTGGCTCCCTCTTTCATAAGAACGTCTGATTAACAGGGAGACACTGAGGGGCGGGTGAGGGGGGGACCTGTTTCTGCGGTCCTGCCCGCAGTGTGTCCTGCTGCTGCTGAGAGAACGTCACAGTATGGGAACAGGTTACAAAGAGAGCAGCAAGGACTTACCCAGAGCTGAAAAAGTGTCTCTGAAGCCCAGCTGGGAGTTCCCCTGCTCTCTTTGTCTGGGAGAAGGGTCTTTAGTATGATAAAGCTTAAGGTAAGTGTCCTTTCTTGTAGGAAAAGGAGGTGCTTTAGGAGAAAAATACTGTGATGAGGCCCAACAGTTGTAAATTATAGACAGATATAATGAAAGGAAAACCAAGATTGTCTTCTAGCAGTGCAGTGTCTTTGCTGTGGAACTGTGAAATACTTCCGTGGAACTTCACTGTATCTTAACTGGGAATGTTTCTGAAATCTTCAAAACATTCTTTTTTGCTAAATAGAGCTGTGTCTTGCTAAAAATACTTGCTTGCAGAAAATACTAGTCATCCTGAAAGTTACAGACGGCTGGTTTTCCTCCGTTACCCTGTATAGGAACGATTCAAACTCAGAGGAGGTGAGACACAGTTGAATAACACGCAATACAAAAATATCAAAACCTTGCTTTACTTGCTAAAAGAAGTATCTCGGGTATTTGCATTTCAGAGCCAAGGGAAGTGTAACAATAAAGCAGGAAATGTGATGCCCACCTCCAACATGAATTGCTCATTCCGGTAAATGCTGTTTGGATACTTTTTCAGATCTTCGATGCTTTCAAGTCTCGGTTACACGACTCAAACAGCAAAGTGAATCAGGTCGCTCTGGAGACAATGCACAAGATGATTCCGCTGCTGAAGGACAATTTGTCACCTGTGATCAACATGTTAATCCCCGCCACGGTGGACAACAACCTGAACTCCAAAAACCCAGGGATTTATGCAGCTGCCACAAATGTTATTCAGGCTCTGTGTCAACACTTGGGTAAGTAATTGACTCTCCCTTAGTTCTAAAGAGTCTTAATTGTATTAATTAAATTTGAAATTTTGAAGAGTTACTCTTTCCAGCAGTTTCCATCCAATCATTACATTGTGTAATGAATCACTGGCTTCATTCTCACAAGTTCTAAACCGTCTAAGTCGTCTCAGTGTTTCCCAGTGCAATGAAGAAATCCAGCAGTGGGACTCGTCAGGAGCACGGAGCTGCTTTCATTATTTTTCCAAAGCAGATGGGTTTTTTTTTTGCTGTGAGGGTGACCAAGCGCTGGCACAGGTTGCCCGGGGCAGCTCTGGAGTCTCCATCCTTGGTGATACTCAGAAGCCATCCGGACACAGCTCTGGGCAACTGACTGCGGTGGTTGGACCAGGTGATCTCCAGAGGTCCCTTCCCACCCAACCGTCTGTGTGATTCCGTGTTTCACTCTCCGGAAGCTTCTCACGCTGCTCGGTCTCTCCCGCAGGTCACACAGCCAGATTCCTGCCGATTTGTGTGGCCACAACTATTTTCCTTCCTCAACTATTTTAGCTTTGGAGCAGAAGCTGAGTATTTTCAGGACATGAATATGCTACGTTCTACCACCTTCTCGCAGCTGGGGCTTGTTCAGAGGATTTTTTTCTGCTTTTATGCCCTGAACTACATCACTGTGGTTTTTATGTAATATGTTAATATGTAGAATCATAGAATTGTCCAGGTTGGAAGGGACCTTTAAGATCATCCAGTCCAACCATCAACCCAACTGATAGAACCCATCACTAAACCATGTCCCTAAGCACTATGTCAACCCGGCTTTTAAATCCCTCCAGGGATGGTGCCTCAACCACTGCCCTGGGCAGCCCATTCCAAGGCTTAATAACCCTTTCAGAGTAAAAATATATCATAAGAAAATATATTGTAAGTAAGGTGCTTATTTATGTGTTTCCATATTGTGTTTATCTCCTGACTATTTAATTCTCTGACTAAGAATCTTAACGTGTTTTCTTCCTTGCATTTAGACAACTCTTTGCTCCTCCAGCCATTCTGCACGAAAGCCCAGTTCCTGAATGGAAAAGCGAAACAAGACATGACAGAGAAGCTTGCTGGTAACGTCACGTTCTGCTTTGTGTGTTGGCTTGTTTGTCTGTAATACGGTAGCACAGGGAGCGCGTGTTCCATTGTAATGAGTTTTGGGGTGTCAGAAATTGAAAGGCAGATTTGGTTAAAAATCGAAGACAAATTTTAATTCGAATTTACGCACGTTTTAATCTTAGGGTTATGAGTAGTGAAAGTGCTGAATTTTGCTTTGATGTTTTAAGTGAACATGGGAGGTCTTTACGGGAAGCACCCTTGAATCAAACAGCCATTATCTGGCTGGTTTCCAGAGCGGTTCTGCCTGTAGCAGCTTTGCAATTGAACTGGGTAACACAACGGGACAGTCTGTTCTTGAAATTCTCCCAAATCGGTGCTTTCTGAATGCGTTAGTCACCAGCCTTTGAACAGTTCATCTCTTGCTGGGAGTTTTCATAGCAGTTTGTGTTACATACGTGAGAGGAGTCCATACACATTCCAGCAGAAAGACAAATGTTTGCCAGTTGAATACTTAATTGTCTGAAGTATAGGGAAAATGCTTCATCCTATGTGTATTTATAGTATAAGGCTACTTTGTTCCTTAAACGCAAATACCTACCGTGTATTTCTGAGATAAGAGGGGAAATCATAAAGTATCAGGTGTTACACAGTGCACTGTGAGAAATAAAGGTCCTGTGATAATCCTAACTAAAAGAAAAACTCAAAAAACTGAACAAAAAACCCAAACAAACAAGAAAAAAACCAAAACCCGCTTTGTTTCTTCTACTTGTCTTAATTTAATGGAAAGTTGTAGGGGAAAGTAGGGGATCACCTCTGAATTGTATTTGAAAAATAGTCTTCAAAACAGCACTTGGTGACCTGCTGTCCTTCTTGCAGATGTGGTGACGGAGTTGTACCCTCGGAAGCCTTACGCCGTGGAGCAGAAGGTCCTCGTGGTCCTTTGGCACCTGCTGGGGAACATGACAAGCAGCGGCTCCTTGCCGGGGGCCGGAGGAAACATGCGGACAGCCACAGCCAAATTATCCCGAGCACTTTTTGCACAGATGGGCCCCAGTCTCTTCACTCAGGCTGCCTCTCAGCCGCCCCACATCAGGAAGAGCTTAGAAGAATTTCTGGAGGCGGCAAGCTAAACGAAGGAGCTCTGTGCCTGCGTGGAGCCCCCTCAGCTGAGGGGCTGGGACAGAGGGAGAGCTGTTTACAGGGAGATGTGGGACCATCCCCGTGTTCCCCGGGCAGAATGGCCGCTGTGGGAGAGCCTGGGCCGTGCTGGGGCTGGGGAGAAGTCCCTGCTGCTCCTCAGCATCCCTCCGGCACGGCGGGTCCCCCACTGCTAACGAATAAACACACTTACCCCACAGTCATCTTCCGACTGGTTCTAGCACTGAGCTTCGCTAAGTGGAAGAAAATCCTGGAGATCGTTATACAGCACCAACAGGGTCTTTTGGGTGGCGTTTGTGAAAGATAGGTATTTTTTTAATCCGCTTACACCGCTGTGCAGCGTTAAGCTTGCTGGGTGGCCGGGCAGGCTCCTCGGACCGGGGAGCGCCTCTCGGCGAAGCGATGCCGCCTGCTCGGGGGGGAAACCAGCCTTCCCCTTCACCCGGCAGCCCGGTAAAGCGCCTGCACCCGCGCACCCCCACCTCCCCCCGTCCCTCCCGCCGCCGTTACTGTACGCGTTTTACACGGGAACCCGAGGCGAATAAATGGATTTATTTCTGTACGGGCCGCCGCCTCCTTGCCTGAGGGGAGGGAAGGCGGGAGGGGAGAGCGCGGCGCCATTTGGCGGGCGGGAGGGGGTGGGGGCGGTGAGCGGCGCGTGCGCGGCAGGGGCGAGGCGCATGCGCGGTGCCCTGCGCCGAGCCGGGGCGCATGCGCGGTGCCCTGCGCGCAGGCGCCGTCCGCTCTTCCTGGGGCCCGGCGGCGGCGGGCGCGCGGTCAGTCAGCGGGCGGGCGGCGGCCTCGCGGCAGGTACCGGGGACGGGGCCGGGCCGGGCCGAGGTGGGGATAGAGCCGGGGAGCGACGGCTTCTGCGGGGGGAAGGCGGCCGGAGACCCGTGCTCGGCCCCGGGGGTGCGCGCCTCGCCGTGGGGAGGGCTCGCCCCGGCCCGGCCCAGCCCAGGCCGTCGTCCGCTTCGGCCTCCCGCCGGGCTGGGAGCCGCGGCGTTGGGCGGGCTGTGCCTGAGGGAAGGGGGTGTTTGGGGGATGTGCGGGACGCTCTCTCCGCCGACCGTGACAGGCACCACCGCCTCCTGCAGCCCTTCCCCTGGCCGGCCGTTACCGGGCAGCTGGGGAACCGGCCTGCCCGCGGGTTTCACTTAGTGGGGTAGATATGTATGTGGTGTAACAGCTGGTAGATCTCTGAAGGAAAATAGACCAGCTCAAAGCCTTTGAGTGCCCTGCGGTTTTTTACATTATAGCCTGGAGAAAAGAAGGCTCCGGGGAGACCTTAGAGCCCCTTCCAGTCCCTAAAGGGGCTCCAGGAAAGCTGGGGAAGGACTCTTGATCAGGGAGGGGAGCCATAGGAGGAGGGGGAAGGGTTTGACACTGAAAGAGGGGAGATGGAGATGAGACGTGGGGAAGAACTTCTTTGCTGTGAGGGTGGTGAGACCCTGGCCCAGGTTGCCCAGAGAAGCTGTGGCTGCCCCATCCCTGGAGGGGTTCAAGGCCAGGTTGGAGGGGGCTTGGAGCAACCTGGTCTGGTGGGAGGTGTCCCTGCCCAGGGCAGGGGGGTTGGAACTCGATGATCTTTAAGGTCCCTCCCAACCCAAACCATTCTGTGATTGCTGTCTTTTGGCCACCAAAGCGTCAGTCTTTGGACAGGAGCATGAGGGGCTGAGCAGGAGCCAGCTGGGCAGCCACTCGTTGGCAGTGGAAGGCTCACAGTGCTGGGGAGGGTGTGAGTGAGGCTTGAAACACCTTGGTGTTGCCTGCTTGGGTTTTTTCCTAGATATTTTCCATTAGTTCGTTTTTGTAAACGCCAGTATTGTATGCAATAAATGTTTAATTGAAACAGGCTAAATCATATACACCGGTATAAATTATTTAAAGCTGGTGCATGTAGTTATCTGATATTGTTATGCAATTATTTAGCTGGAGAGATGTAAAAATTCCTGGAACTGAGTTACTCCAATCGGTGGTTGTCTGTGCTGGGTGTGCCCCAGCTCAGTGCCTGCTGCCGGCATCGCTCCCTGCACTGCGGGGCATTCCTCTGGTACCAGGCAGGGCCCATCCTGTCGCCCGTAGCCTTCCATTACTGTAAGAGTTTGGGGTATCCCGGGATTCCCTGTGGGTGTTCCAGAATGCCTTCAGCTTGGCACAAACTGTCAGACTTTTAGACCCTGTTTGAAGCGTTGTGTGCAGAGGTACTGCTTCTCCCTCTTTCTTTACTCCCCTCCCCCTGAACTGAAGACAGCTAGATTTGGGGGAGTTGGTTTTTAAGCTGGAATGCATCCTCTGAATTGGCTAGAGGGAGGAAGACATCTGTCAAATATCAGAATAAGTTCAGGTCATCAGTTACTGCATGTTTAAAAACAATTGCATTATCTTTCTCAAATTTTAGAGCTGTAAACCTCCTTTAAACTATTTTTTCAAGTTTTGGGGCTGCTGTTTGCATAACACACTCCTCTTGTGCCTTGCTTTTATAATCTTTCCAGAGGTAAGCTCTGAAGGGTAGCAACTGGTTTCATTATGCAGATATCTTTTGTATGTTGCCCTGGTAAAGGCACAGTGACACTGCTTTGATATTTAATTTATTAAATTATAATTTATGTTTATTCTTAATATTGAAGGCACATCTCCAACACCCAGTAAAAAAGGCGGCTTTTGATGCAGGCTCTCTAGAGTGGCCCAGGATGTGGGGAAGAACTGGTCATTAATGAAATAAACTGCTCGTCTTACACAAGTATCCTCTTTCCCTGTAGAACACAAGCACTGTAGTGCTCCCTGTAGTCACATCGCATCCATGTGACTTTTAAATGCCACAAATAGTTCATTTTTATGAACAGTTACCATATAAAGTTACAAAATCCTGAACTGTTTGCCCTAAAGGAAAGAAGTTGTGTTTATATGATTGCCAGGCAATGTATACAATGGAGAATCAAAACAACTGCTTTTAAAAAACAGTTTTTAGACAACTCGCAGAGCAGACCATGGGGACCTTTTAATACTACGCTGAAGGTACTTGGCTTGGTGAACTCCTAGGAGAACAGGAACTGTTGTCTCATGCGTGGAAGCTGCTGGATGTCCCTTCCAACCCAAACTATTCAGTGATTCTATGAATCTATGAAGATAGGGTATAGATACTTCTGCTTTCTGTCAATTTTCTTCCCCAACTTTATTATTGATGGCATGTTGATTTGTTTGAAGTGAAATTTGTTGAAGTGAAAGCAAGTGGTCTGTTTGTTCTCTTTTCAGCCTTTCAGTGGGAAAGAATTCTGGAGATACAAAGTGGGGTTGGGACTCGTTGGGTGTTTTTTTTTAACTAAACTTAATTGTTTTCACCTCTGAGAAGCGAGGGGCAATAGGAGTGGCAGTTGCCACAGCGCGTTCGAGGATGATGGCTTCGCACTGTTCTTCATCCAGAATCCACTCAGAGCTGAGAACTATTGTATTCTCCCGGGATATTGCATTATGTAGGAGCCGTTAGTCACTGGGGCCTGGCTGGAACCAGGTGGAGAAGGTTCAGGGGGTGCCTCACACCCGGGCTTCTGGCGGAGCAGCCAGGTGGGGCTGGACGGGCATTTGCGGAGCAGGGTAGGGCTGGGATTTGGCAGGATGATCAAAATGAAGAGTAGGAGGAAGACGGAGTCTGTCCCGAGGGGCAGGAGGAACCCCTGACATCCGAGTGGTGTGTGGGAGCGAGTGGCTGCCTGTCAGGGGCTGACCTGAACGGCTGCTGGGGCCCCCTGCGCTGGGTAGTGCATGTCGGCACCGTTAACGTGGAGTGAGCCTAGTGATGATGGTAGCTCTGTTCTTTGCGAAGTTATCGCTTCAGCCAGTTCAGCTAGGCGTTGAGGGTATGTTTTAACATATATTTATTTGCAAAGAAGTCAGTGATTTGTACTAAGTAGGAAAATTGAATAAATTTGAACATAATTCTTTATTTGGAGTAAAGTTCTGCTAGACTCACACAGGAAAACTGTATCAGTTCAGTTTTATACCTTGATAGCTACTTGCGATAGCTTTTAGAAAAACCACAATGATTTGTATGTGCAGAAGTTACAACATTTGTCTGCTATTAATGTGTTTTTAATTGTGAATTAGGCTCAAGAGCAAAGCAGATCTAATTGATAAAGGCCTGTGGTGAAATACTCGGGTGCCTGAAGCACTTGGGAGACTCATGGCTGAGAATTCACACCCGAGTTCTACTTGAATCCTCACTGCACAGGTACTGAATCTTTTTATTTCCTCAGGATCCAGTAGTACGGAACAGCAGTAGCCTCAGCCATGGAGAACACAGAAAGTACGGAGGAGGAGAAGCCGACTGTAAGCAACGACAGCACGGACAATGGCGCTGAAACCACAACGGAAGAACAGCATATGGACTTCAGTACAGAAATTATGAGTGTAACTGAGATGGAGCAGTCACCCGATAGTTCCCCTGACTTGAATGAAGAGAACACGCAGGAGAGTGAAATTCCAAACATTGAAAGTTTACAGACAACAGATATTGAGGCTGGCTTCCCTCCGGATTTTGACAAGTTCTGGAAAGTAGTAGAGGACAATCCCCAGGATTTCACAGGATGGGTTTATCTACTACAGTATGTAGAGCAGGAGGTTAGTACGTGCCCCCTCTTTCCTTGGCCTTCCAGAAATGACCAAAGAAAACCAAAACAAGTCGTGGATATTCCAGTGACAAATCTAGGCCTGTACATCGGGCTTTCCTAGACACTGTTCTAAGACAGTTGTCCTTGCCAGTGTCGTCAGCAGACATCACAAAATAACATTGTCTTAAAAGCGATCAGTTTTAAAACAGTAATTGTTCTTAAAATAATGCGAAGGTTTTTTTAAGGGAAGGATTCATTGCCTGTATTGTGTGTTTCTTACAGAACCACCTACCAGCTGCCAGGAAAGCATTTGACAGGTTTTTCACTCATTATCCGTATTGCTATGGCTATTGGAAGAAGTACGCGGACCTCGAGAAGCGCCATGACAACGTGAAGCAGTCTGATGAGGTACGTAGGGAGCTGGGCGCAGCTATCGCCGTGGCTCCTCATAGCCAAATAATGACTAACCTCCCGCCAGTCATTTGGCTGCCAGTACCTGCCTTGTATGGCCAGGTTTGTAGGGATTTTGTTTGCACTTGTCACGTCTGTGGCATTTGTAGCTAATGTTTTTTCTCTTTGTTGGCAGGTGCGTTAAACCTCTACAGTTTGTCAAGCTTTGCAGTGCAAGCCTCTGTATTACACTGCAGCTTAACAAGTAGGGCAGGGCTTTTCTCTCACTTCCATTTGTTACTCGTTTTCAAAGCAATAATAGTTGGTTTGCTGGTCACAATTGCTACATCTTATTGCATTTTTGGTCAGACGCTGTCAATGATGCTCTAATGGGTCTGTGCCCTATGGTCTGTACCCCAAAGCCTGCCCACACAACCTGGTCAGAATGCAGGGACCGCTGCGCTTTGAAGATCAAGACTCTGCACGTGGAGATCAGAACATTGCCATGTTCTATCCAACCTCCACCCAAATGGTAATGGTAGATTATTTAAACAAAATTCCAGTAATTAGTATTTCTAAGGTTCACCGGATAACACAGTGTTGCCTCTCTCTTAGGACGCCGTTAAGTATTTGAAGTACAGTTGATGTTCTCTTCATAGGTTTATCGCAGAGGGCTTCAGGCAATTCCTCTTAGTGTTGATCTTTGGATACATTATATAAACTTCTTAAAGGAGACCTTGGACCCTGCCGATCCTGAAACTAACAGTACTATTCGAGGGTAAGTTGCAGTGACAGGAGGAGCCCACACATAGAGTCTCACAGCAGCAGGATCACATTCCTACGTTAGAGCTGAGGGGCGAGCTAATAACAGTCCGTGCTTACTTTAAGGACTTTTAAGAGACGGTGGAGCCAAATTCCATAAGAAGGGGTAGACAATACAGTGTGGTACAAGGGTCAAAAGCTGTGACGGGAACTTCAGACTAGATGTTAGGAAATAGTTAGTGCAGCATTGGAAGAGGTTCCCCATAGAATTTTAGGAATTTATTTCCTTGGAGGTTTTCAGGGTATGGCTGGAACTTGTCTGACCTTGCCTGTTGCTGTCAGTGCTCCTGGTTAGAGCCACAGGTGGGACTGAAGTTTGACCCAAAACCTTAATTGAACTTTAACTGCAGCGGCTTCCAGCTGCATGATTGATGTGTGGCTTTTGTGTCTTAAATTGTAAAGTAATGGATTTAGAATCCTTACAAGAGATAAGAGGTACAGATTGTGTGTTTTCCTAATAGCTTGCGTTCCTGCAAGGTGATTTTCTGTTACCGTTCTTTATTCTGTTGTGGTAGTGCTGGTGGAAACAATGTGGGTGTGAACTTTCGGAATTTCTAGATACCTTGCTACAGAAATCTAGAAAATACTTCTAAGAACTTAAATAATGTTGTTTAATGTTATTTAAATAAGTGTGGTTGTGAGTAAATGAGGATGCTCGTAAGCTTTAAATAGGAGTCAGAAGTTTTCTTCCTTGTTCTGTCACCACGTCCAGAAACAACTGTAAAAGTCTTTAATTTTTCAGAGCCTATGAACATGCAGTGTTAGCTGCTGGGACAGATTTCCGTTCTGACAGACTATGGGAAATGTATATAAACTGGGAAAATGACCAGGGAAACCTAAGGGAAGTTACGTCCATCTATGACCGCATCCTTGGAATTCCAACACAACTCTACAGTCATCACTTCCAGAGGTAAAGAGAAAACACACATTTAGTTAATGCTATCAATTTCTTAAGCACATGCTAAACTGCTTCTGTAAATGTGGAAATACTGACTTGGAACAAGAGCTTGAGATAGTTACTGAGTTTTATGTACTTATTTATTTACGTACTCATACGGTTTGACTGATTGTTTTAAGGTGCTGATACACTTTTTAGGAATTTGGGTTCAGATAAATTCACAAAGTCTGCTGTGGAATAAAGGAGGGCCTTGGAATTGGGAGGAAGAAGAGAGGATGTCTTTGAAAAATCAGAATTAGCAGTTTTGAACTTCTAATTCCTGAAGCAATACTCACGTGTGGTGAGACACTAATTGAATTGACTAAAGAGAAACGTTTGGATGAGTTTTAGATGCTAGAATTAATACGGAGAGGTTAAGAGGGCATGAGAAACTTTAATTAAATTATGCACCAGTCTTCCCTGTAATTTCTGCAGGTCTTTTAGTTTTGGAAATAAGGTATCTTCCTCTAAAACTGCTCTTGTCCTTTGCCATCAGTTTTACATGGCGAGTGGTCTGTCTTTGCCACTGAAGTTTGTTGTCACTTCATTTCTCTGTGAAATGCAGAGCTTTTGAGTCTGATAGGTAGTGGAAGTCACACTTTGTCTGTCTGCTGTCAGAAGGTGCATTCCCAGTGCTGCTCTAGATGGCTACAGTAACGCAGAACCCTGCTAGGATTTATTGTTGTGCTCTGGTTGTGCAGAGTATTGAAACACAAACCATCCAGTTCCCTGTACTGGGCACTGGTGAGGCCCCACCTTGAGTCCTGTGTCCGGTTTTGGGCCCCTTACCACAAAAAAGACATTGAGGTGCTGGAGCGGGTCCAGGGAAGGGCAATGGAGCTGGTGAGGGGTCTGGAACACAAGTCTTGTGAGGAGCGGCTGAGGGAGCTGGGGATGTTCAGCCTGGAGAAAAGGAGGCTGAGGGGAGACCTTCTTGCTCTCTACAACTCCCTGGAAGGAGGGTGTAGCCAGGGGGGGTCGGTCTCTTCTCCCAAGGAACAGGCGATGGGACAAGAGGAAATGGCCTCAAGTTGCACCAGGGGAGGTTCAGATTGGATATTAGGAACAATTTTTCCACGGAAAGGGCTATTAAGCTTTGGAATGGGCTGCCCAGGGCCCGGGTTGAGGCACCATCCCTGGAGGGATTTAAAAGCCGGGTTGACACAGTGCTTAGAGACATGGTTTAGTGATGGTTTTTATCAGAGTTAGGTTGATGGTTGGACTCGATGATCTTAAAGGTCCCTTCCAACCCAGACAATTCTATGGTTCTAAGTTTGCGTTGCCTTGTTTGTGACTCCTGCCAGGTTCAAGGAGCACATACAGAACAACTTGCCTCGAGACCTCCTGACCACGGAGCAGTTTGTGCAGCTGCGCAGGGAGCTGGCGTCTGCCAACGGCCACAGCGGGGAGGATGCGCAACCCAGCGACGACCTGCCCTCTGGCACCGAGGACATAACTGACCCTGCCAAGGTACGTGTGCAGGGGATGTTCCTCGGCATGTCTTGCCTTACTCTGTGGCTGAAAGAGGAGTTTATTTGCGGGTAATCTAGTCTGTCTGTAGCTGAGGTGGTCCCTTTGTTCTCTTGCGTATCACAGTGCTTTGGCTCAGGTGATAACTGCTCTTGTCGAAGGACATACCTCTCCAGCGATTCCACAGCTGTCAAAGAAACGCAGTTTGAAAGTGAAACAAGTGATGTACAAGCTTCAGGAATGAATGTTAATTATTCTGGATAAACAGATTAAGAGCCATGGTCTAAGAAAGCTCTTCCTCAGCAATGGTCTGTGTGGGGTCATGGCCTTCACAGGCTGACGGGAACTCGGGGCTGTCCAAGGGAGTTGCTGACTGTGCAAATGTACACATACTGAAACCAAGCCTGACTTGGATCCAAACGCATCTTTAATCGCAGTCGTCTTTAACATAGCGCAAAACTGCAGACAGAAAAGCAGTTCAGGTGGGTTGCAGCAAGGGCCGAGACACCATCAGGGCAGCATCCCACCCCTTCCCTTAGCTCTTCAGGGTAACACCCTAATGCATCTGTGATGCTTTTAATTTATAGATATTACTGCTGTCATAAAATGCACTTACAAAGTGTTACGGTGTCTACCCTTGTTACATTTTTAAAAATTCTGTTTTAGCTGGTCACTGAGATAGAAAACATGAGGCACAGGATCATTGAGATTCATCAAGAGATGTTTAACCACAACGAACATGAAGTCAGTAAGAGGTGGACATTTGAAGAAGCGGTAAGTCTGGGTATTGTAAGGCAGCACGTGTGAGAGTTCTGAACGTGAGACTGGGAGCTGGGGATTCTGAGTGACAGTTAGGCCTTACAGTTTCAACTGTCCTGAGCTTTGAACAAAGATCGAGCTTCTCTTCTCTGCCATTCTTCTTGTGAAAAGGCGACTTGTGAGGTTAACCCTGCCATCTGATGATCTAAAGGTCTTTAAGCAGTATTTGGAGAGATGGTGTATGGTTCACTGACCAGACTTGAAGTCTACATGCTACTGCCTTACACGCCTGAGGCATTGCAGACTAACGAGAGGAAGGTAGTTCTGATTGAAAAGGTAAAGCTGTCCTAAAAAGAATGACATTTGTGTGATGAAGAGAGAAAAAGCAGAGGATCTCTGGAAGGACGCTTCGCTGCGTTTAGTCCAAAGCAACGTGTCCGTTTTCTGTGCTGAGCTCTGTCCCGCCCGGCTCCTCTGGCAGCCATGGGTACAAATGCAGCTCTTTAGCTCTGGGGGTAATCAGCTTAAAGTAAATATTTAATAGGAGGTTCAGTTCAATGCTCTGTCTTTCCTTGTCATGATTCTCAACAAAATTTTAAATTTAATTTGTAGGACGTGCTAGTACAGCGATAAGTGCTGTGGTTGTCTGTGTGTGCGTGGCCAATACCTGCTGTTGGTTGAGATGTGGTTCTTGCGTCGTGAGCGCAGGTTTGCAAGAGATTAATTGCACCGGGTCCCTTCTCAGCTTCTGTAAACACTTGCACGCAAAAAGCGTTCTAGAAAAATAAGTTCCTAGCCTAGGATATAACTGCCAGCAAAATCTCTTGACCGATATTTGGGTAGCCCCAGCAGAAGGATTATTTGAGTAGACACTGATGTACCATTCCAAAGTCCTGTCGATTTAACTGGCATTATGTGAATGGTGTGTGGCTGGTTTGGGGGTTTGTTTAAGGAACTTGGTGGCATGCTTGTTAATGACAAGTTGCCGTGCTGTGACTCTTGCAGATAAAGAGGCCTTACTTTCATGTCAAACCCCTGGAGAAAATTCAGCTGAAAAACTGGAAAGAGTACTTAGAATTTGAGATAGAGAATGGCACTCACGAGCGAGTCGTGGTCCTCTTTGAGAGATGTGTTATTTCATGTGCCCTCTATGAGGACTTCTGGATTAAGGTAAGGGAAGCCCTTCACCACCCACCTCCTGCCGACTGCACACCTTGATCTAGTGACTAACCTTTTGTACTCTTGTGGAACGTTGTTCATATATAACTATATCTGTTGCATTAGGAGATGGTCTGCTTGCAACCAGATTTGACTGCTGCATATGCCAACTTCGTTGCCTCTCTACGTCCTTCCTTACAGAAACTAGTCTAGTGGTTCAATAAAGGTGCTGAATGGGTTTAAACAAAAGAATTTTATCACTCTGGCATGTTTTTAAAGACAAATACAAGCTTTAAATTTTGCAATCTCTGCTCTGTTTTCAACTATAGTATGCCAAATACATGGAGAATCATAGTATTGAAGGCGTGAGGCACGTCTACAGCAGGGCTTGCACCATTCACCTCCCCAAGAAACCCATGGTTCACATGCTGTGGGCCGCCTTTGAGGAGCAGCAGGGTAAGAGCAACCTCAGCTTCTTCTGGGAGGGGGTTCTGGTTTTAAGAGCCTGTTGGGTGTCTCATATCTTAAAGCCTCTTCACCGGTGTTTTAGGCAACATCGATGAAGCAAGAAGAATCTTGAAAACGTTTGAAGAATGTATTCTAGGGCTAGCCATGATTCGCTTGCGGAGAGTGAGCTTAGAGCGCAGACACGGCAACATGGAAGAAGCCGAGCACCTGCTTGAAGATGCTGTTAGGAATGCCAAATCAATTAGCGAATCCTCGTTTTATGCCATCAAATTAGCCCGACACCTCTTCAAAGTACAGAAAAATCTTCCAAAGGCAAGAAAAGTGCTGTCAGAAGCCATAGAAATTGACAAAGTATGTGTTCCCTCTTCCCTGTATTGACAAAACATAACACCCTGGTAGTTTGCTGTCTTTCTGAACTGTTTTTTTAAAATGATGGCAACGATGATGACAGGAATTGTCACTGGATGTAATGTTCCATTGCTCCATGGAGACACCAGTCCCTCTAAACTGATGTTGCCTTGTTTCCACCTTGCAAATCTGGGAGTTTGCTTATTTGCTTTTTCATCAGAAGCACAGCCTGCTTCATACCTTCGTTTTTCCTTCTTAGAATCTTGAATATTACAGGCGCCTTCACATCTCAAGGTGAACAAAACTGATGGTGGAGGCGCTGCTCGTACATCCTGTTGTATAATTGCAGAAATATTTAGCACTCCAAGTACTCGGGTTACTGTTAGCAAGGGGGGACATTTGGTTTTGTAGTGTTAGATCACTCTTTGCGAAACAAACCAGGTCACAGATGACCAGTGTAATAAAAAAATCTTAGTATTGGCTATTTTAGCCTATATTTATGCTGTCTCTGCTGTGGTGTGCCTCTGGCAGACACACCTTCAGTGTTAAACGCCGCACGTGACAGATGTACCGCTTCTAACGCCTCTTTCGCACAGGAAAACACGAAACTGTATCTCAACCTGCTGGAGATGGAGTACAGCGGCGACCTCAAGCAAAACGAAGAGAACATCCTGAGCTGTTTTGATAAAGCCGTCAACGGCGCATTGTCTATAAAAATGAGGATTACCTTCTCTCAGCGAAAAGTGGAATTTCTGGAAGATTTTGGTTCTGATGTAAACAAGTAAGATGTAATCTGTGCAGTGGCCCAATTGGGGCCACCCAAAGGCTGCTTGGGGAAGGGGGGCGGGTCAGTGGCATCCGTGAAATGGTTTGCTTTGTGCCAGCAGCTCGTTAATGAGGGATGGCTGCTTTTCTAAACCAAACCCCCACTTTTAAATTGGAATTTCTTTTCAGAAAATTAGCCCTTTTTTTTCTGAAATACCCAACACCTCAGAGCGTAAAATTCTGCTGCCCGTAACTCCTCCCTGTAGTTTTCTCTTGCGGAGTCTCCTAAAGGGGGACGTTCCTCAAAGGGAAGGGGGAGTGTTGTGTGACACAGGTATAACTGGGTACTCTGTACCCCGAGAGCTGCTGCTTGAGGTGCCCAAAGGGGCAGTGATTTGGTTTATTTATGTTTAGAACCATTAAAGTGCTTCTCCCACGCTCATGTGGGAGGATCAGATAAGGGCAGCTTCTTAATTAAATACTAGATATACTTTTTTTTCTTTTTCCCCCTCTGAAATCTCTATTGTGTGGTTGTTTTCAGTTACAATTTGCAGCTAATGAACTGGGAGGGACTAAGCCTGGGTCAGTCTTTCTGCGCTGTATGTATTTAAGAAGGGCGTTTCTGCTGGCTCTGAAGGGGGCAGCCGGGTGCCGCGGGTTTGGGATCCCGGACAGACCAAACAAAAGGAAGTTTCCAGTTCCCAAACAATACTAGAGCACAGAATAAGTACAAGAAATGGTTTTCACCAAGAGTAATATTGACAGAAGAAGCAGTTTTCCTGTAATCTCTGGTACGCAGCAGATGATGTTTCGCTGTGGAGGGAATTGGAGCCAGGGAACAGAAGTGTTACTCTCTCACTCAGCAGTGTATGGCTATATTGATACAGAAATGATGGGACTCTTCTGTGCTGCATTAAATATACCCGTGCTTCCCATGGGGTTTGGGAAAAGGCTGTAGGTGACACTTCAGAATTGTAATAATTTTTGTCTAATGCCCATTTCCAGTATTTAAAGAATTGTTGATTCCCAAATACCAGTGCCGCTGTGGACGGTGTCAGCGCGCAGCTGCGGGGACACGGTGTATCACAGATGAGCTTTAGGACACTCCTTTATAAAGACTCTTATAAGAACTGCGTGAAGTGTGATAAAAGCTGAGCGAGTTGGGAGTTTCTGAGCCAACAGAGAACTCTTCATCCCCCCTCAAATGGAATTCTGTGGCTTTCCCATCTTCCTGGTGGATCACTGGTTAAACTTAGCTTATGGTGGAGTTTGGTCTAGAATGTTTTTGTATTTGTACGGTTTGAAGTAGACACTTTAAAGTGGTTCCTTGTGTGTTTAAAGTGTTGACAGGAGAACGGTGAGCAAAGCTTTGTGTGTGTTTGTCCCCTGCAGGCTCTTGGACGCCTACGATGAACATCAGGCCCTTCTGAAGGAGCAGGAATCTTTGAAAAGGAGGGCAGAGAACGGGTAGGAAGGGACTCGCTGGGCCAGTGTGGGGCAGCTGGAACGCGCTGCACCGGGCGAGAGCTGGGACAAAGCACTCGGGGAAGGCTTTAAAAATAGTTCAGAGAGCAATCTCAGAGACCTTTTTTTTTTTTTCCCCTTTAGTCTGTGAATATTTATACGTGCATTTTTCAGCTTTTTACGTACAAGCTTTAAAGCTGCTGCTTGCAAGAACAAAATCACTGTCGTCTTAATGTGGAATCTTAACTAGGGCTGTACTGCTGGCTTAAATATTTGGAAGCAGATTTATTGGAAAATAACTGCTTGAATTATGTTTCACAGAAAAGCTGAACAGTCCTGGTAAAAATAACTCAATCTCTAAGCAAAAACGTGCTTTTGCTGTCTCAGTTCAAGCACCAGAGCGATTTAAAAACCGGCCTGTTGTTCTGGAGCCCGGTATACTCTGTTACCCTGTTTGGACAGGGCACCGAGCTCGAAAATATTCCTTACCCTTATCTGCTGTAACGCTTCCCACGCGAAGACACGCTCAGAATTTGGTCTGAAATGCCATTTACAAGGAAATATTCACTTCCCAGATCAGAGGAGCCCGATGAAAAGAAAATGCTAACAGATGACCCGACCATGGCGTCGGCACAGATGATGGATGGGGACATGCAGGTCAACCAGGCTGCGTACAACTACAACGCCTGGTACCAGGTGGGTGCTGCTTCTTGGTTAATTCCTTGGTTAATTCCTCCTGATTTTGTTGGTGACTCTGGCTTGCTCTGGAGGTGTAAAACACTCCTCTCTGAGGAGGGAGGTGGGCGGTTTGGTGGCTGGCTCTTCACGTGAAGGACACTGCTGGCTGAGGGTGACAGCACCATGGTGTGCTGAGATGTGTTGCCCAGGGGACTCGCCTCGAGCTGCCGGTTCCCTGGGCCTTTGGACAGTTACTCCCTCCAGCTGGAAGTTCCTGTAACGTCTGGGTGGGGGTTCTGCTGCACCCACGCAGCGTGCGCAGGGCCAGTCTGCTCAGGAGCGTCTCTTCTGGGGCTGTTCTTGCGGGGTGTTTCTTTCTGTCCCCTGGAGGGGCTCAAAGAGCCCACTAGGCTGGGAAAAACACCCCAAGTTTTCACACACGAAGCCGTGGGAAGAGCAGATTTACGGAGTTGGTGAAGGTCTCGGTCCTGTGAGCGAGGTGGTGACTCCATCGCTGCCTGCCTCTCCTCTGCATTTCAGAGTCTGCTTGAGAACAGAGCCACCGAGCAGGAACCAGAGGGGACCTGGGGGTCAGTGAACCCCTCACCCCTCCTGCATTTTCACACTTCCCACACGTGTGTTTTTATTAAGAGGTTAAAAACCCCCTCTGCATGGAACCCGGGTACAAACCTGACCCTGGTTCAGGAAGGACAGGGAACTGCTGGAGAGGGGACAGCAGAGGGCTACAAAGATGATGAGGGGCCTGGAGCATCTCTCTTATGAGGAAAGGCTGAGGGACTTGGGTCTGTTTAGTCTGGAGAAGAGCAGACTGAGGGGGGATCTGATCAACGCCTAGAAATACTTCTAGGCTGGGTGTCAGGAGGATGGGGCCAGTCTTTTTCCAGTGGTGCCCAGGGACAGGACAAGAGGGAACGGGCATAAACTTGAGCATCAGAAGTTCCATCTAAACATGAGGAGGAACTTTATTCCTGTGAGGGTGGCAGAGCCCTGGAAGAGGCTGCCCAGAGAGGTGGTGGAGTCTCCGTCTCTGGGGACATTCAAACCCCCCTGGACACGTTCCTGTGGGACCTGCTCTGGCAGGGGGTTGGACTAGATGATCTCCAGAGGTCCCTTCCAACCCCATAGCATCCCGTGATTCTGTGACTCTGGGCTGGACCTGAGCCACGCTTCAGCTTCTCCGGAGCAAAGGCAACTCCCGGCAGAGCCTTTGGCTCGTCGCGGCTGAGGGGCTCCTCGCTGTGCCCAGGCACGGGCTGCGGGCAGGGCCTCGCTGCAGAGGGACCCAGACCCTGACGTCCTGGGGGTGACGTGGGCACAGTGACACTGGCACGGCCAGGCTGGCCACTCGGAGCCATCGCCATGGGTGAACTCGGCTGTGCCCTCCTGGAAGGCGAGACAACAGCGCGTTACCGGCTGTTCCTGCAGCCTGACTCACATTACCGTGTTGTTTTTGGGTTGTTTTCCAGTACAATTACCAGAACGCCTGGAATTACGGACAGTATTATCATCCGACTTGATCCCCAGAGCGAGTGAAGTTCACTGTGCTGCCGTTTCAACAAAGATGGAATAATAATAAAAAAAAAATATATATTTTTCTAAATTAGGGCCGTGAAGGAACTGTTGTAATACCTGCTTTTTGGTCTTCTGCATGTGAAACGAGCTGATGTTCACAGGGTCTGTGTGAAGCAAGACTTGTGTGCTGGTAACTGATAAATGGTATCTGTACAATTCTAGTTTACCATAAATGCATTTTATTTTGGTTTATTTTTTTTTTTTATTATTAATTCCCTGCACTAATTTATGGAGAGATCTGAGGAATTTTTTTTCAGCCCCGTGACGATTCCGTAGACTGAAATCAGTAAAGCTGTGGGGTTTGGGGGTTTTTTTCCCCCCCAAGCCGTTGTGCCGAGCAGCGTGGGGGCCGGGGCTGTCCCTCCTGCTCCACGCTCCAGCCGGGATGTCGCGATCTGTCACGATATCCCTCTCCCTGCCCCAGCCGGCGGCTCCCAGGCTGCTTTCCCTCCTTAGGGTGGAAACTCGTCAGCGTGCGACGCGGCCTTTGCCAGCTGCGAGGCGTGTTTGGCTCCAAAGGCAAAGCGCAGAGCAAAGCGACGTTGCATTCTTTTTTTAAAAAGCACAAACTGTGTTCGGGATGATTTTTGTATTTTAGAGGTTTTCATGTACACGGTGTGAGCAAACCTTTTTTTCATTTGGATCAAAGTGATCATTCCCGTTTTTGTAATAAAAGCAAGGAATTCCGTAGTTCTCTGAGCTTTCTTGGAGTGCCGCGGTCACGCCCCCGCTTTCTCCAGCCAAGCTCCAGTGGCTGAGGAACGCCCATGCTTCGCTTCTGGAAGGGGGGCATCACGCCCAACACTTCTTAAAACACGTTTAAAGGAGAAAATTAGTGCCTGGAGGATAAATGTAAGTGTTTTCCTCTTCCCCTCTCCTAACGTTTTAACTAGAACTGCTGGGTGAGTGCTGTTGGGGAGCTCGGCAGCGACACAGGGTAAGGCTGAGGGGGAAACGCGGCTGAGGGCTCCAGCATCGAAATAAACGATACTTTTGACTTTTTACCTGATTTTCGGTGGAAGCTCCCTCACTGCGGCGAGGGATGGTAACAGTCCTGGCCCCTCCAGCTGGGGCTGCTTCTCCTCTCACAGTTTACTGCAGATCTATGCTATTTTTCCCCCAGCGCGAGAGGAAGCAGTTTCGAGTTTTCAAGTCACATACACAAAGAAGTGCGGTCGCACGTACAAACTGTGGTTTCTTTAGTGGTGTGTTACTGTACAGCAGTCGGGGGCAGGGAAAACACACTCGATTTGGGTACAAGGCCACGGTTGTAACTATTTCCTGAAGTTACAAGAGCAAAACTGCATTGTCAGAAGCTTTCGTGATCGGAAGGGGGTTCCCAGCAGCGAAGAAAACTCTTCATTCAATATCCACCAACTCCACTTCAAAGAAAAGCTTTGCGTTTGGCGGAATCCTGTTGGCGCACGTTAAGGAAGCTTAAACACCCGCCCCGCATTTGTGACAGGGGTCAGTGCTCACTGAGTCACCACCTGTCTCGCTTCTCCTCTGGTGGCTTGGATTTCATCCCCGATTTAGTGTGGAACCGCAGCTGCTGCCCACCCCGAGCTGTCATGAGACAGCCAGTCCCCATTCCATGGATGCTCTTTAATTAAGATATGCTTCTCGTTATCCCCACCGCTCCGGTGAAGAGTCCTGCCCGAGCCTCGTCTGCAGCTTTGGACAGTCCCTGCTCTCCCACCGTACTGCAGAGGGAGGAAGATCTAGAACAGGCCTTTAAATTATGGCGACGTGGGGCTGGAGCAAGAGGGAGCAACCGTGTCCCTCCCCCCCGAATGAACTGGGTGTGACACGGGGGCATCGCTCACCCAGCCCCCTACTTCAGCTGTACCCGAGCCAGCTCCAGCCAGGCTTTACCCGCCGTCTGCAGCTGCAGCGGGTACCTTCCCTCCCGCATCCCCAGCCCTGCTGTGGGAATAACCATTGGAAGCAGCTGGAATAATAAAAAATAACAGGCAGAAAGTAAGAGTGGCTTCTCCTAAACAGGCAGCTGCACCCATCTGTTGACTTCCCCGAGTTCTGTCGTACCGTTAACACTCTCAGCCTGCCGTGGGTACCATGTGAACGCTCCCCCCGTTACACCCCTGCCCACAAAGCACTTCATTCCGCCCAGCATTGTCAGGTTCCTTAATGAGTAATTAGCAGCAGAAGGATACTTAGCATCGGGCTGCCCTTTCTTGCCGTATGCCCACTCGGGTTCGATCTCCAGTTGAGCCTTCTCTCCTTTGCTCATTGTTAGGAGAGCTTCATCCCACTGCAACACCAAAACACCACACTCAAACAAACACCGAAAGAACAGGGTAGTTTTACACAGCTTGAGGGAAAGTGCGTTTCCGGTGCTTCTCTGATCTGCTGCACCGAGTCCCTGCGCAATCCCCCCTCGTTCTCACCCACCCCCGCGTGCGCTGGGAGCCCATTTCACCTTCTTTTCCTTTGTGGAAATAAACACCCCCCAGGGCCAATGTTCCCCGCTCCCACCTTATCCCGCACTGTACGTGGCAGCACGGATCCCTGCTGTCAGGCTGTGACGATACTGGTGAGCCCAAGCGGCAACGCGTTCTTTCTGAGGAAGTATCCACCGTGCACCTCCCAGCAGACGCACCCGCTCAGCACTGAGGGGTCTGTCCCTGCCTCGCGTTTCCCAGCAGTACCGACGCAGTAGCCTTTATTTAAGGCTGATGTTTTAAAGATGCGTTTTATTTCGGTGCCTGTCCCTCTTCAGGACTCCCGGTGCCCAAAGCCGGGGTTCCGCTCAGCACCGCATCAGCGCCGCACGATGTGGCCGCTGCTCACGCCCTGAGGGAGATCCCTGGCACCCACACGAGCAGGGGAGATGCCAAGAAGGCTACAGAGAAACCCAGGCAACCGCTGCTCCTGCAGCGCTGGCCACAAGCCCAGAGACACTCCCCCTTCCCAGTTCCAATCCAGTCACGCTAAGGGCCTTTTCCCCGCACAGCAGCAGCCTGGGAGGTTCTGCTGGCTCGGGTTGGTTTGGATTTTGAAGCCAGGTAAGCACAAGACCCTTCCTGCCTCCCGCAGACCCGTTTCACCCCCGGCTCAGCCGCAGCGGGGCAGGCACATCAGCTGGTACCTCCCAGACACACCAGTGTCTGTGGAACGCTGTGTGCCGCACACTGCTTAATGAGAGGAATTAATCACACTGCGGACAGACGAACACATCCATAAAGAACAAACATCCCACCCTGCGGACGTAAATCCTTTCAACTCGCCTTTTTACCCCCACCAGAAACACAAACAGCAGCTCAAAATCCGCACCCCGGCCATAAATCCTGCAAAATGAACACTCTTTTATGGATTCCGAGGGAGTCATTAATGGATTACTTACCCCCCGGATTACTTTTCCTACGCCAACTTTGAAACTTAAAGGTTTGGCTGCTTTTTTCTTCTTTGAACCTGAAAGACAGTTTTGCTTGTGTTTGCTTTAACATCACACCGGCACATGCCGTACTTCTGTCTAAAATTACTATTCAATCATGCTTTATATAAATATCTGTTCTTACCATGTTATTTTTAGCCCACTATCAGATTTCTAGAGGAAAACTGCACTATTATTAACATTATTAAATGTTAACATTATTAAATGTTCAAATTGCACCAAGAGCTAAAATTAGAATCACTGAAGGGTTTGAGTTGGAAGGGACCTGAAAGATCATCCAGTTCCCCCCTCTGCCCTGGGCAGGGACACCTCCCACCACACCAGGTTGCTCCAAGCCCCCTCCAACCTGGCCTTGATGGGCATCTTTCAGATACTGACCCAGTGGAGCTCAGAGCCTCCTTTCTGAATGACTAAAGTTGGCGGTACAAGTCATAAACACATCAGTGAAGCAAAAAAAAAAAGTAATAGGGACCGTACAACATCATAACACAAGTACAGACTCACTAACAGCGAGTCCAAGCTCCATGGATAAGGGGAGCTCCTGGAGCAGGAACCATCTTTCCTCCCAAGCAGTTCCAGCCCTGATTAAATCCCTGCGTTTCCCGTTACATCTGTGCTGGAGAATGCCAGCAGCCAGGCCCGGCAAGAGGCAGCGCTGTCACTTGACACCAGCCCGTCCCAAAATACCGCTCTGCGTTCCCCAATGGAAGGCTCCGGGAGCAGACTGCAGGGACACCCCCTCGGCTCAGCACCCCCATGGTAAAAGCGGTTTGTCAGGACACCCACCGCACACCCCCTCCAGAAGGGAGCACCTCCCCAGGCTGCTTAATGAGTCCAGCTAATTGCCTCTGCCCGCATTCACAACAAAAGCCCAACAGTGTGTACGTGACCTTACTTGTTTGAATATTGGTATCGAAGACTGTCCCGTCCTGTAGTTTCCCTGTGTACCAGCAGTGAACAGTGTCCCCTTTCTTCGGGAAGTTGGTTTTATCACCCTTTTTTAAAATGGATTTTGTATACTTTGGCGGTCCCTAAGTTTATAAAAACAGGAGTTAGGACTGCTGCATTAACTAGTCTCAGGCAAACCACATTCAAGACAGAACCACCAGTTAGTTCAAGGCACGGATGCAGTGTCGGTGAATGGCATGTTCACGTGATATCGCAGGGCTGGAATATTTGGGGAAAACATAGCAGCGTAGGAGCAGTTTTCAGCAAAGACTGAAGCTTTGGGAGGGAGGCACAGGACCTATCGCTAATTACGTTGCAGAAGCTGCCTAAGCTTAAGGCATGGTACCAGACTTCTTGCGGTAACCAGGGTTTTGAAGAGCTGGATAATTTGGCTGGCCCACAGAACTACAGACTGGTGGAAGGGACCTCTGGAGATCTCTTCTCCAACGCCCTGCCAGAGCAGGTCCACCCAGAGCAGGTTGCACAGGAACGTGTCCAGGGGGGGTTTGAATGTCTCCAGAGAAGGAGACTCCATCACCTCTCTGGGAGGCCTCTTCCAGGGCTCTGCCACCCTCAAAAGAAAGAGGTTTTCCCTCATGTTGAGACGGATTTTCCTCTGTTTCAGTTTGTGCCCGTTGCCCCTTGTGCTATCACCGGCCACCACTGAAACCCACCCGCGGGATCGCCCAAACAATACGAGCTGGGGGTCCTGCACCCACCTCTTCCACGGCCTCCTCGGGCTTCGCTGCCTTGCCCTTGGCCTCCTCCGCCTTGGCAGGCTTCGCCTTCTCCGCCGCCTTCTCTGCGCCGTCCGTGCCCTTGAACCGCTGAGGGGAGGCCGAGAGGGGGGAGAGAGGGGCAGCCATCAGCCACCGCCCCGAACCCCATGTCGTGTCCCCCGTCCCCCATGTCCCCCCGTCCCCTCACCTGCGTGTGGAAGAGCTGCGTGTAGGCCGCGATGAGCTGCTCCTTGTTGGCCGTCTTGGCCACGTTCTTCACCTGCCCCAGCAGCTTGTGCTCCGCCAGGAACTGCAAGACACGCCGGTTGAGGGAAGGAGGGAGGGACACGTAGGGGAAAAGCATATATAGAGAAGGGGGAACCCCTTCCACACACACCCCTACATCCACCACTTACCGCCTGGGCTGCATGCTCCTGAAGGAACTTGATGATATCCTTCTTGGGCAGCGCCTCGCTCCGCAGCTCCTCAGCGCTCCAGGGCTGCGCCGGACTAGCCGCGGCCGCCGCCATTTTCCCGCCCGCCACCTCCTCCTCCTCCTTCACCGCCGGCTCCTCCTTCGTGCACCGCCCAACCTTCCCGTCGACCCCGCGGGAGCCGCCGCGATGGACGGAGGGGAGGGACCGGGGACGGCGTCCGCCGTCCCCGGTCCCTCCCCTCCGTCCATCGCGGCGGCTCCCGCGGGGTTTTCAAGAGGCGGCGCTGAGAGAAAATGGAGGACGCAGCGCCTCAGCGGGCGTTACCTCAGGGCAGGCGGGCGCCGAGGGGCGCGGGGGTGCCCTGAGGGAGGATGAGCGGCGGGCGGCAGCGCACTTTACCTCAGGCTTGGCGGGTGGCGAGCGGGAAGACCACCACCACCACCACCACAACGATAACGAAGAAGAAGGATGAAGAAGATGATGATGATGATGACCTGCTCTTGGCGGCGGCAGCCGCCGTGGCGGACCCCAGCCCGGCGGGGGGTTTCTGCGAGGCGGCGGGCTCCATTTGGATCTACCCCACCAACTACCCGGTGCGTGGCTACCAGCTGCGGATGGCCCGCGCCGCTTTGCTGGCCAACACGCTGGTCTGCTTGCCTACCGGGCTGGGTAAGACCTTCGTGGCCGCCGTCGTCATGTACAACTTCTACCGCTGGTTCCCCTCCGGCAAGGTCCTCTTCCTCGCCCCCACCAAGCCGCTGGTGGCCCAGCAGATGGAGGCCTGTGCCCGCGTTATGGGCATCCCGGCCCGGCACATGGCGGAGATGACAGGTAGGGACGGGGAGCTCGGGGGGGTCTCCTCAGGTGTTCGCCATCGGGGCTGCTTGGCTTAAAGGCAAGGGCAAGCAGCGTGAAAAGCCGCAGTGGAAGAAAAAAAGAGTTGTGTTTTTTTTTGTTTTTTTTTTTTTTTTAGGGCGAGAAGCTTTTGAGGCGTTAAGTTGAAGTTTTGCAATAGTTAAACCCCCAGGTGACCGCTGTAAGGGGGTTGGAGCACTCGGAGATGTTTTCTGGAGCTCTCAGGTGCAGCCCACAGAGCCTTGGGGCTTCCGCACGGAGCTTTGAATGTCTGCACAGAAAATATACTCCGTACGAAACTTGAGACAAAGGATAACGGCTTTCCTCCCCCCTTTTTTTACTCTAACCTCATGAACTGCTTACTGAAGTAACAGCTTTCATGACTCGCTCCCTTACCTGTCCCTAAGCGCAGGCCTCTCTCAGAGGTGGGGGTGAGTTCGGTGTGGGGCTGGGGGAGGGCCCATCTTGAGCTTTCTAGCCCTTTTTTCCACGGTTTTGGATATAATATTTTAATGCAAAACATCTTCCCAGTCATTGTATTCTCCGTTTCTTCCTGAAAATGGGAATAGCATCAAGGTGTGTGCTATTTTAAAAGGCGCTCATTTCCCAAAGCCAACCATCCCTGTCAGCCTTCTGCTGTCGCTCTGAGGTCACGGTGTTCTCTAACAGTTTGCTAATGTTATTTCTTTAATTTTCAGGGGGAACCCAAGCCCTCAGTCGGAGGGAACTGTGGACGACCAAGAGAGTCTTTTTCCTTACGCCTCAAATAATGGTGAATGATCTTTCCCGTGGGACGTGTCCTGCTGTGGAGATTAAATGTTTGGTTATTGATGAAGCCCACAAAGCCCTTGGAAATCACGCCTACTGTCAGGTAATGCTGGAGTCACCCTGCTCTTGTCTCGTGATTGCAAAACAACCTCCCCCCAAATCACTTACAGGATCTCCATAAGGTGTCACTGTCATCATGTAGGTCCTTAGCTTTGTTTGAAAGAGATCAAACAGTCCTCTGTGTCATCAGTGCCTTGTTTTTGGGAAAAACCTGTAGTAAAACTTGGTAAGGTGAGGTGGGAACTTTTTTTATTATCTGAATAAAATTGTAATTTTTCTTTTAAAATACTTTTTGACTGGGATAGTTTAAAAAATAAGGATACTATGCTGTTTCTTTTGCGTGTGTTTGTATTTGCAGGTGTTCTCTGGTGTGTTTGTGCTGTGTTGGAATAGCTCTTAAATAGGGGAGGTGCGGCTTTTTTTTGGTAAAGTTCTTAGTAAAATGAGTTTAAGGTTTCTTTTTAAAATTGGCGTTTGTATTGATTAGCAAAGTTTGTTGGGTTATCGTGGCTTAACCTCATAGCAATAGGTGACCTAAAAGAAAGTTAGTTTTATATACTGGAGAAATTGACCGGATACACGTGGAGTTGTGTATAGATCCTGGTTCCCATTTGCATTTAGATATACTCTTGTTAGAATATTTTGTTAATATTGTTGTTATTTTTGTTAACTCTTTCTGCTTAGTGGATATTTTCATCAATATAGTTTGTGTCAGCAAATAATCTTCCTTAAGGATATTAACGGGAACTTTCCTGTTCTTAGGTTGTAAGGGAACTAAGCAAATATACTGATCAATTTCGGATCTTGGCCCTGAGTGCCACACCAGGCAGCGATACAAAGGTGAGCCAAACCTACTTGCGTGGTTGGAATAATAAAGTTTCAGTAGAAGCTGTGTTCAATAGCATTCGATACAGTTTGAACAGCGTGCAGGATACCGAAGTCTAGTAGAATGCCACAGGAAAACTGAATTGGTCCATTAGTTGGCGAGGGATTGTCTTTTTCGTGGTCTAGACTTTGTGTGATTTATTTCCTGACCTTTCTAAAAGGAAATAATACCTGCTGGTTTTTGAGAGTACAAACCCACTTGACCCCAAAAGAATATACTCTCAATGCACAATGGCTTTCATATTCTGTTCTGTGCACTGGATTGGGTAAATATAATTCCGGCTGATGTTTTCAGTCTGAGGCGAATGGACAGCCAGATTCAGTGTAAGCTCCTCGCTCCAGGTTACTTCTCAGCAGGGATTTCATGGTGCACCCCACGAAAAAGCCCAAGGCAGAGTTCTGTCACTCCAGCCCTGGCGCAGTAGCACCCTTTTTGCGTTCAGGGACTTACCATAGTGACTCTTTACATACTACTTGAGATCTTTAGCTGGAGAGTCTTTCATTTTTCATCTATAGTTAGTAGGTACCTTTTCCTTTTCACTATATTCAAGGCCTGCTAAAATACGGAGATAGTTATTTTCATGTGATATTCACTTGCATTATCGGAGTGTTAACAACCAAATATGTTCTTTTTTGTGGCTTCTCAAACAGGCTGTGCAGCAAGTTATTTCCAACTTACTCATTGCTCAGATAGAACTATGTGCTGAAGATTCTCCGGAAATTCAGCCTTATTCTCACGAGCGACAAGTGGAGAAAATTGTTGTTCCACTGGGTGAAGAGTTGGTAGAAATTCAGAATGCTTACATCCAGGTGAGTTGTTGCATTTCCTTGTTGTTAAATGGACAGTGTCGCTGAATATGTAATCTCCCTATTTTAACATCGCTGTCTAGACCAGCAATAACTTATAAATGTAACACTTTTTTGCAATTAACTTTGCCTTTGAGGCAAAGAGAGAAACATGGTTTCAACTACAGCAGCTGCTGTTTCACCTTGCACCAGTGATACCTGTTACCTTGCAATCGGTTAAAAAGCTCTGATGGAAAACTTACAGTTTAGTTTTCTCATGCTCTTTCAGGAGTCCGTGCAAAATTGACATGAGACCTAAACTGAGGGCTTCTTAATTTGGCTGAATTTAGTAGTATTAAGATGTTGACAATGACCACACTTGTGTGGTCCAGGTTATTGCCAGCCTTATGAAAACTGTCTATTGGCTGAAGCTTTTTCTCTGATTAAGAATATTTTTTTAGAGCTTTAAGTCGTCTGTAAGTGTACTTAGTTCTCTTTAATGTCTTTCTTTGGTTTGTTTGATTTTGGTCATTTGATTTTTTTTTTATTTTTTTTTTTTTTTCATTTTTCTCTTGAGAGCTTTTTTCATTTCTTTTTTACCAGTAGGCAATGTCCAAACATAGGACAGGTTAGCAGGGAGCAGAACCGTTAGCCAGGCAGCGATGACTGAATGGTCTGCGTCTTCTCTGTAAGATACCGGGAGACAAATGCTATTGCATAAAATACGGCTTTGAAAAGTTCGAAATGTATGTCCTTTTGTTTTTGGTAAGAGACACAAAAAAATATAGGATTAAGCTAGTATCAGACTGTTGGCCTTAGAGTATGCTTTTGATTAAAGCTGAATGGTTTTGGTGTTTATGTGAAGACCAGCGGAAGGCAAGCTTGTTTGTTTATTTTCTAGATTGAATTGGTTCACCTGTTTCCAGTCCAGTAACCTGAGTGTGTATTTAAATGAGGAAGTTCCACTGATGAGCTAGGAAGAACTTTAAAGATAGTTTTGCATCACTACAGGTGCCTCTGGATGCTCCTGTTGAGTACAGGGCTTTAATTTGAGGTGTTTCACTTGAGATTGAAGCTGAAATAGGCTGGTATGGCTAACCTGGTGCAACTGAGGAGTATAGGCAATCCTGTCACTGCGGCTTCAGTGGTTTCTGTTTCCCCTCTTTGATCTGGTATTTGCATTTGTATTGCTAGTGCTTTACTTAGAAAATAGGACTTGTAGCAACTTGTGACCTCTGCTGATCCCATTCAAAGGAAAGATGGCAAAAGGACTCGTGTGTCTGTGACTGACAGAAATGAAAGCCAGGTGTACTCTGCACGATAAAATCATTATCTTTAATTTGGACAAACAGTAACAGTAAACAAGACAACATTTCAGTGAAAATGAAGGACAGTGTAAAACAGCACAATGCAACAATGCTGGCAAAATTCTGTTTATATTTGTATACATACAATAAGCAAGGCCCTGAGTATCACAATAGCTGGAATAAACTTTTTAGGCACTAACGCTTGTTTGAAAAATACACAGTATGCAGGACAACATTTATCTGTTAAGGCTACATCATTTAATATTCCAAAAATATGGGTGAATTCTGTTTTATTACCTCCTTTGAAGAGCGGAAATCAAATAACTTTAATTTAAAAATGGAAATCCATTAATTAATGGCTTACAAAGTAGAGCCACGGGTGGGTAATAGAATCCCTATTCTGTTAGCAGGAGTTAGGTAACGAAGCTTGAGGTAATGTTTTCAAGCTTTCCCAAGTGATGCATCTGAGTAATAGTAACGTTTCCCTGGCATTCGCTGGTGTAACTCGGAAGTCAACTTTATTGTGTGTCAGTGAAAAACCACAATTCTTTGTGGCTGTGCTTGTGAGAGCCGGGCACAGAAGCTGGTAGGATGTTCCATAGCCATAAAGTGTATCTTCAAACTCCAGATTAATGGGTTCTTTCTCAGCAGCAGAAGCCGTCTAACGTAAGTCAAAATAAATACTATCTTGGAATTCACAGTTTTACATAGAACACCACTGAACACTTTGCTGCGGTTAGGATATCAGCACAGTCAGATAAATACCATGGTTTTATACGTCAGTAACAAGAGTGTTTCTAGAACATACCCACAAGTAGCTGAGTCACAGAAGTATTTAGGTGCAGATGGCCGATGGAAAGAGCCAGAAGATAGAGCAAATGCTTCTCGCAATAGACGTTTAAAATATAAAGTATGTACAAACTGGTACTTTATGGTGAGAGGATTGAACTGCTTCCAATAGCTATTTGACATCTGTTGTGCTAAAGAATTAAAATAATTCCTATAACTGGCAAAAGCAATCAAATTGCAGAAACTTCTTTAATTTGCCATAAAATCACGTCAAAGGCGAAAATTGGTTTTGTTTGCTCTGATAAAAATCTTGGAGGGGTGTGAGGGCAAAACAGAACCTGCTATTTAATGCCTCCGGGGGCCCTCTACTCAACTCAGATTTTAAAAACTTTTTAATATTTTCCATTAATTTTTTCAGCTTTCACGTTAATACTGGCTGGCATTTCCAACAATCTGAGGAAATGTTAAAAATAAATAAAAAACCAACATAAATAAAAAATCAAACAAGAAACAATTCAACACATTGAAAAGGAGGTGTGAGGGTCTTTCCCTGGCTCTGATCCTGTACCGTGAACAGGCGGAGAGGAGTCAAAGACCTGAGAGGTGCCTTCATGGTCTCGTTCTGTTCAGTGGGAAATACTGGGATGCGCATCTAAATCGGCACATCAGGCAAAGGGGTTCCGAGCTGGGGCCACAACTGGCGCAAGCATTTCTGCTGTCACCTGCCAAACCAGGTTTGATGGCTTTCTGGTTGGAGTAAGAAAGACCCCAAACTCCCAGTCTTTTTTGAGATTCCTCCCCACCAGTTTAACATCCCATTAACGGGTGGCGATACAAGTGTCTGTGCGGGAGGGCTGAGCGGGTAAAGTGAGCATTGCTTTTGCTGGTTGGTGGTTTTGTTTTTTTTTTTCCTCCCCACAAAGACTATCAGTTTGCGTTTAAATTAGGCCTTTTCTCTTTCTCTCTCTCTCTTTTTCCTTCTTTTTTTTTTTTTTTTTTTTCCTTTTCCTTTCCCCCCTCCTCCTCGCTGCCTGCCCGAGGAGTCTGTGTGGGCAGCCACCAGCAGAGAGCGCCTCGGGCACGTTTAAGCGGGACTCGCCGCCCCCCCCATCCTGCTGCTCGCCCAGAGCTTTGAGGTTATGCGTAAGGTCAGTTTTGTGCAGCAGAGAGCCAGGAGCCTTCAAGTTCTTGAGACCTGTACGTTTATTCAGCCAGAAGTACCCCCTAAATCCGTTTTGTTTGCCAATTCACACGACCGTAAACTAGCAGACGCTGGCTCGGGGTGCTGTTTTGTATGTTGTGACTGAGTAACACGAAAGCGCTACTTAAAGCCTAAATCCTAAATGATATAATCAATAAATAACTCTGGTGATATAATTAATGAGACTTTATATAAAAAGACATTTACTTCTTTAAGTATTAAGATTAAACTCTACCATCATATCTGTAGGGGGAGACATTGGGAAGGGATTTTTGAGAAGGGAACTGATTGCTACCCCGATTCTAAAGCGCAGTGGGTGCTCTGTAGCGCACAGCGAAGCGGGAGGGCTGCGTTCGGACCTCCTGATGCACGGAGAACGGTGTGAGCTTCTCAGTCACAGCCTGCTAGACTAGCAGTTCTCTACTTCAAGAATTATCATACGGATAGGGGTAAAAGAAACGAGCTGCAACAGGGAAAATCAGGTATTAGGAAGAAAAATTCTCACAGTGAGGGTGGTCAAATACCGGAACAGGGCCTGGAGGGGTTATGGGCTCTCAGACCCTGGAGATGCTCAAAATCCAGCGGTGTGAGGCCCTGAGCAGCCCGCTCTGCCAGCGGAGCCAGGCCAGGCAACTGCCAGAGGTCACTTCTAGCTGAAATCTTTTTCTAGATTCTGTGAAATATTAATCTAATTTATAACATTAATAGTGTGGTACCACCAGACGAGTGTAAAAAGTACCAAACAAATTACTTAGTTCAGCTGCACTGTTTTAACATTCAGCAAAGTTATAAGATGAATTTGTTCAGAAAGCTGAAGAGTTAAGAATAACCACTTTCTATTTAGAAATGCCAAATATGGTCGTGGGATGGATTACTATGAGTGTGTGATTAAGGTAACCTGTAACTTTTGCTATCCAAACTTCAGTGAGCATTAGGACTGTTCTGCCTTCCTGGTCTCTGCCCGAGGTTAGAAGTACTTTGGCTGGATGCTTTTTGAGGTAAGCGTTAAGAATCTCTGCTCCACAGATGATGGCAGTCAGCATTGGCCTAGTCCTACTCCTTGGTTTAATCCCAGTGCTCTAAATCTGGTAGTTCTCTTCAGAGATTAAGACCTGAATGTTCTTTTTCCACAGCACAGCCTGCGTGTGTGAGGTGGCTCTAACAGGTGTCCCACTGAGAGCCCCCACAGGGTCTGTGTGTGGCTGCTGCAGCACTGGGTGCCCAGGGCAGGGGCTCCGTGAGCTCCCCTGGGACCCTCCCAGGCCCCGAGCAGTCTAGGGATGCTAATGAGTGGATGAGGAGAGAGGTCTCTGTCTCCCTTATCTTGTAAAGAGAAGGTGAACTAACTTTTAAAGTGCTAAAAATCTCCATAAAAATTGTGTAAAAACCGTAAAAGTTGACATAGGGAACGGAGTATGTTTCAGGTGGTGCCTCTGATTACGGAGTTGGAGTGATTGCCTTGCTAAACTGGCTCAAAGCCACATCTGTGAGGGTTTGTCGTGTAGCCTTACGTGATTCACCTGTGAATGGGAACTGGATCTTGTGGCTGAGAAGCATCAGCAGTAGGAGGTTACGGTCTCTGGAGGAACCAGATCTCGTTGTGGCGGTTGGCGGCAGCGGGGTTGGTGTACCCGGCAATGATGAACGTATCCTGCAAACACAACTCGGGGCTCTCCAGGATTTCCGCCAGCAGGTTTATTTCTCTCATTATAGAGTCTTCATTGGTGATTCCTCTGAAGCTCCTGTAACAATCAATTTCATATCAAGTTCTTTTTAAAATCCATGCTTTTTTCCAGAGCCTAGAAATGCCGCCTCCTAAATTATTTATTCATGTTTCACAAATGACTACCTGACTGATCTCAAACATATAACAGGTTTTTTCTGACCGTTTTCCGTGACATGTCAGGCACTTTGTTCCCAGCTACACAGAACAGTCTGTGTTTCGAGATGCTGTTGTATCTCACATTTACAGATGCATTGTTTTCCCAAGTAAGTTGTTAACCGTTATTTCCTGAATACCCCAGTCTCATAAAGCAGGCAACTTTTAAAAATTACTGAAAATCAAGTTTTAGTGTTTGTTAGCTTTTTAGAACTCGATTTAAAAGATGTAACGTGCCCAAATTGAAAACTGCATCTTTTTACAGATTTTACTAGGACAAAATTAAAATATCTCTTACCTACTATAAACAATAGTAGAAGGCCATTCTTCAATGACTATGTCGGAGTCAAAAGGATGAGGTGGCTCGTCCTGCAGCACCTCAGGCAGGTAGTACGCTACTGTCACTGCCTGCGTCATCTCCGACTGAGCTTCATTGGTGTGCACTATGGTCACAATGGGTATCGTTATCCCCAAGTACAGGCCTGAGGAGACATACGTGACTTTTAGAAAATATAAAAGGAAGTGCTTGACTTCTGAACTCATGCTGAATAACATAAAGTGAGTACCACGGAGCAACAGGAGTGTCCTTATTGAAAGGAATTCAGTAGGATTCAGTTGTAGAAAAGGGGGCCGTATATTCCAAGTGGAAGTAGCATTTTATTATGGCTTGTAGTTTGTGTGTGTATTTATATATCTAAAACCTACATGTGCAGATATTGTGCATGTGTGTCTAAAATATGGGTTTTGGTGAGCTCTCTTACCTTCATGTGGGGCAAGGAGTTCGACTTAACTTCTTTCCCCATGTTTATCTTATAAACCGACCTTCTGTCATGTGTTAAATATTTGGGAACAAAGAACGTAGGCAAGATAAGGGGCTGCATTGCGAATCCATTTAGGATTTGCTGTTATCAAACACGTTGCTGTATTTTTGCAGTGTTCTAGGAAAAGGTTGACTGTTTTGACTGTGCCGGTAGCAGTGATGGCTGGGAGTGGGAACTTTGCTCCTGTATACAGTTTGAAACCAAAACTACACTGGGGCCAAAATTACTTATAATTACTTTAACCATGTTAAAGCATTAAAAGAATGGGGAGAGCGGGGAAAATACCTGCTTAAGGAAAAGCTTTCATGATCAATGTTTCCAGTTTCTTGGAAAGAAAATGAGGGGTTGAGTTGATTACAACACGCGTGCTATTACAGAACAAAGCACCGAGCATTGCAGTACTTTTAAATCAAAATTAAAAAGAGAGAATTAAAAAAAAAAAAGAGAACTGATGACTGGAAGTGAAAAGCAGATTAAACTGGATTGGAAACTAGGTGAGCATTTTTCATGCAGGCACAAGCTAGCAAGGACATGGTGGATCTGCCATTATTTTAAAGTACTTGAGTTAAAACTGGGTTATCTTTCTGGAAAATATGCTTCAGCCACACAAATTTTTGGTGTCCGTTCAGATATGCACAACTTGAGTATCATGAACTCAAACCAAAGAGACAAAACATCCTGGTCTCTCTTGGCATTACACTCTGAATAGGTTCCTGGAATAGACGATTCCAGTACTGCTGGGAGAACTAAACCACTAAAATTCTGTAACAAAAGCCTAATTTATAGCTGACAGCCTAGAAAGCAGCCAGCGTCAGATTCCAGGCAGCTGTAATGGTCACAGTGACCTTGGAAGCAGTGATGGCTTCCCGCAGATGTTCTCCTCCAGCCTGTGTGCAGGGGGAACAGCACGTGGGCTTAGACTCTGCTGAAAGGCTGCGCTGCAGGAAAATCTCCCTGTGGACAGGGTGGAGGATTTGGGAAAAGCTAATAAAACCGTCTCCCCAGTTAGACAAGCTAGTGCATAAAGTTCTAAATTTAATGTAGAATGGTGGTACTAATTACCTGAGGAATTCTGCTCACAAATGTACCTCATAAGCTTCATGAATCCAAGGCATATGCTCTGTTCATACTGTTTTTCTTTCATTTTTATACAAGCCCATTTGGCTTTTCCATACTGACGTTTTTCGTAAAGCAGGTCTCCAAGCTGCAAACACAGGAAGATAATAATTTTGTATTTTAAGTTAATCGCCTAAAAAACCCAAGCAAACAAATGAAAGTCAAACAGTATTTGTTGTATACAAATAGAATAGGTTGTATTTGTATACAACAAATACATATTCTACAGTGTTACTTGTAGAATAAGGAAATCGACGTTTTTAAGTGTATGACCAGGAGAACAGCAAGCTTGAGGAGTGATTTTAAGTCTCAGTGTCAGCTCTACCCTCAGTGCATTCTGTTTAATACTTAGTTCACATGTGCTTCATTTCAAGGTCCAAGCCTGTAGTAACTAGATATCCAAGCCCAGTGCAGCGTCTGCATCTTACTGAGTACAGGAATAATTGCATCTTTTTTCAATTGTCAGTGAAACGATCTTGAAAGGAACGTGTGAACTTTAATCCTTCCTAATATAAATCAAGAAGGGGTACACTGCTGATCTTGGACCAAAATTCATTCCAGCAGACTTCTAGGTAGTTCTCTTTAACGTAAGGAACTGTCATCTCTTGGACTTGCAGCGTTAAACGTTTAGTTGCAATTAACACTGAATAACGTTTTTTTTAATCTGCAGTTATTAGAGTAGCACTGAGAAATTGCTTTCAGGGATTTAATTACAACATAGATCGTCAGGAGTCTCAAACTGTTTGGATGAAGTACACTCATTCAAATTGTGATATTTATAAATTTGATTTACATAGATCTATTTATAAGAAATGTGGCAAGAATTCTTCATACATGGTTTATAACGATTCTCTTGATTTGTCATGTATTTAAGATTAGACACTTGTTTGCACGTTTCCTGAGCTGCAAGCAATTTGCTGGACGTCGATTTCAGTTTCTCATCAGAGGATGAGATGGGTTTGAGAAGATGGGTTTGCAAATCGCTGCTTTGTTTGATAATGACCCATGATACAAAAGTTCATGTTTCATTTCAGATATTAATCTCTTTCAAGTAGTCTTTGCTAAGGTTTTATTAACGTGATTGTGTAAAGAAGCAAATGCATTGATTTTAATGAAGAAAATAGGCATTTTATTTCAAATGTCAA
Source organism: Numenius arquata (assembly GCF_964106895.1). Lineage (NCBI taxonomy): Eukaryota > Metazoa > Chordata > Aves > Charadriiformes > Scolopacidae > Numenius > Numenius arquata. The sequence goes on along the minus strand of NC_133581.1, from coordinate 69,337,509 downwards.
AATATAAGGGTTTTTTGTTAAATTAATTCTAAAAGGTCACAGACACTGTAATTCCTGGCCATCTTCTGACTCTCCTGATAGTTTCTACCTTACAAAAAAGAAAAATTCACACATGTAAAAATGGTGAGATGCTAAAAATGAGATGCAGTTATGCAGTTCTAACGCTTTGCACTTATGATGGTAAAAATCCTACTTCGTTAAAGTAATTTTATAAAGAAATGTATTTTGTGAGCTCAGTCTGAGCACTGAAAATGCTGCTACACCTTGGCTGGGGAGGGATCGGTACCTTTTCTTTGCGCTGGATGAGGGTGAAGGGGACGGTCTGTCTCTCCTGGGGACTGTTGTTCCGCGTCAGCTGCTGGATGGGCTCGGCCATGTCTGCAAGAAAATAACACATCGCCAGTGTTAGAGGTGAAGCTGGAGAAATGAGAATGAAACGTGGCATTCTGCTGTCTCTTAGTTCAACTTCCGGCGACTTTGGGTTTGTAACAAGTTTAGTTTGTGACTCGATATTAACAGGAAAGGCTAAGGGACTTCTGTCTCTGTGCAAATGACATTGCTGATTCCAGCTCTTGTTCACAGAAATACTACTGTGGAAATTTTGTCACTTCCAAACAGTGTTTGATGTCTAATATTCTACTTTAGCACTTCATGTTATGCACATTTCAGTGCTACTCGTTAGGCAGGACGTGTCAGGGGTGAGGCCCGTGTTGGCTCTCAGAGGCGGCAGTGCCTGAGCCACTGGTGCGGTGCTGGCCCTGCACTGGTGTGTCCTGGTTCTGCCAGTACTGCTGCCCCGCTGCTTTTCTCCCCAGTTCGCTCCCAGTTGCAGTCACTGGGAGCATTAGGGCTGAAACTGATGGAGATAACTGGGTGGAGGGCCACCCGACTGGTCAGGGCAGGACAAAGCGCGGAAGGGGCTGGAGAACCCCATGTGCTCAGGCTGGAGGGGGGAAAGCGAAGGTGGGGTGTGGAGGGGGGATCAAAGTCCGGACAGTATAGATGAGGGAAGAGAAAAGTGTACTGTTTAACTAAAGAAATATAAGGAAACTTAAAATTCCTCAGTATATACTTCACCAAAGAACTGTATCTTAACAAGACATGTAATTGTTTAACAAAGAAATTAGAACATAGATTTGTGTTAATTTAACACAATCGCTTTTTGTTGCATACCAGTTTATACATATGTGCTGTCTGATTAGATATCAAGTATATCAGATTGAAGGGTTTGTTTCAGTTTGGAAGGGACAGAAAACTGTTCACTTAAAGTAAATATTAACATTCTAGCAAAACTGAAAGGTAACTTATATAAAGGTGCGAGTAGAGCAAAGTTCCAGTGTTCCGGTTCCATTACATCTGGCAGAAAGAAATAGGGTGGTTCAATGCTCTCAACTAGTCGTAGTTACCATACAGCACTAGTAATAAGTAAGTGGAACAGCAACTTTATGTGACTAACAGGGACACTGTGTTTTACACGCTTTTTACATTTGCGGCTGCCTGTGGTCTCACCCTTTGGCAGAAGGAGGGCTCTGAGCACAGCCTAACACGTGTCACCACCTCTCATCTGAGCTCTCGCGCTTTGGTGGCGGATCATTATGTGAAGGAGATGGTTGATACTTGGCTGTATTGGAGCTCTGAGCACCTACATGCTCGCTTACCTATACCGAGATGGAACTGAAATGTGCATTTTTGTGATCCTCTCATTTGTAAGAAATTAAATAGCAAACCTATTCTCTGTTTCTAGATGTAGTGACCCCAGTGATCATCCAGTCTTTATTGATTGTTACACTTCCCAGCCAAGCTCAAATGGATGAAAGGAGCAAATATATTACACTTGCATATATAATATTAACATATTCTAGTATTTCTGTTCTGCTTTAGTTTTGTCATTTAAATATGGTTGAATTAGGCGTATTTGCAACTATGGCTGCCCTACGTCAATCCTAGCTGCGGGTCATAAATAAACTCTGCTTAGAAGTTGATCCCTAACAGACAGGCTTGGAAACTCTGAGTATAAGGTTATTCTTAGGAATGGAGAGCCTCTCTTCCAAAAGAGCTAGTCCCTTGCCTTTCAAGCTGAAGTAATACAGGCATTTCTGTATTTTGTCAGAGGTTGAGAAACTTAATTTTTATGTACAGTGCTTGAAAGTCTGGATGTGAATTTGTGCCTCGTGGTATATATCAGACACGCGTGAAAAGGACTGAAGTTTCAACTGAAGTAAAAGCTTCCCTTGGGTGTCTGAAGTGCCTCAGTATCTTTAGTGCAAAAGGCAGGATGTCAGGGGAAGAGAGTATTATCCGTGTTTCAGAGAAGAGGAGAACTAAGATGCAGGAGAATTAACTTGCCCTGGGTCACTTAGTAAATCTGTAGCTGAGCTGGGAATCAAACCTACGTCTCCTGGCATCCAGTGCAGGGGCTTTAGTTTTAAGACTATTTGGAATAGTAAAGATCCTTTTAATAAAGGGGAGAAAGCTAGACTAATTAATCATAAACATTTTTTAAAAATGTAATTGGGAAACATTTAAAATGTAAGTAATAACTGACATGTACAATTGATCTCCTTGGAGGCTGAGAAAAATAGAAGTAGGTTAGACTTCAGCACTGAATTTTCCACAGAGTATTCAAGAATTAGGAAACATTTTAGGACTTTAGAAAAGTTAACTCTATTTTTAGATTCCTTTACTGATAAATGTGTGTGGGGGGGGTTATGTTCTCCCCCCCCATTAATGCACAGGATAGGGATTACAACTAGTTAAAGTCCTTTGGGGAGTTTTATTCTTCAGTTTATAACAGTATAACATTTGGATTTCAAATATTTTAACCTGCACAATACTATATGATACTATAATAATATAATAATTATAATTATATATATAATATATAATACTATAATGTAATAACAAAAGCAAGTGAGTTGCTTGGTTTACAGGCCATCTGTCAGTCCAAGCTTGCAAACACGAATACTGGTGTGCCAAAGGCAAGCTGAGTTGTAGCAGTGTCACCAGGTAAAGGCTTGGTTTAATTGAATTTCAGCATTGCGATTGCAGTTGCTGCTCTAGGTAGGTATTATGAAAGAAGCAAACCTTTACAAAGGGCTTTTTGTAGATAAGGCACCTTTGACAGGACTTGTGCATAGCAGCAAGATTGAACAGTATTTAAATTGTTGTATGTCTTAATGAGTGTGGGAGTGTCACTGAAGTGGGATGTACTTGTCAGCTGTGCCCTTGACTAATGTACATGCACACGAAGCTTTGTCATTTTGGAGCAGAGGAGATGGCCTTCGTAATGCTGGGAACCCAACCTTCACGCTGAAAAGAACCCCTAGAGGTGCCCCTCGGAGAGAGCCATCAGGGAACAGCTCAGTGCTGGGCTGGGGTGTGAGGCTGGGCACGACCCAGTGATGGGGGCTCTGCGGTCCCCTCCCTGCTCGATTCCTTCAGCCCACAGAGGTTACGGCTGTCCCTGGGACAGCAGCCCCTGGGCCACTTAGGTGAGGTCACCTCAGCGGGGGACGTACACTGGAACTGGTAGAAAAGCACCTGCAATTCCAGATCTGCAGTTTGACCTGAGCCTCGGCACTGGAGCTCAGCGCGAGCTGCTTTGCACACTGAGTATCTTTCAACAGCTGTATGCTTTAGCAGGTTAGATGTGTAGCAACTTCCCGGAGCTTGCTTGTTAATGAATGTGCTTGTATTCAAATTAGAATTGAGACATTTAAAGTAACTGCCGTAGCATGTTTTCTGCTTCTGCTGGGAGAGATACAATGGAGCTGTCAAGCCAGGAAAGTTAGATTTTACCTTCCTACACCTTTCATTTTCTGTTACAATTTTGTTGTAAGGTTTGGCATAGGCCGGTCAGTCTATAGGATTAAGCTCTTGTTAACAGTGATAAATTGAAATGCCAGCCATATAACTATCTGGTCACATCTCACAAAATCTTAGATTTTTTTTTTCAGAATGCTTACAGTGTTCCTGTAACCCTTACAAGGTGCTAAACAAAAGCTACAAAGCAAGGCATCTTTTGGAAAGGTATATCGTCACCATAGGGTGACACAAATAGGGTCAGAGCTTGTGGCAGTCCAGAACTCTTGCTGAGAGGGCTGCTAATGTTCTTATTTTGCAGATTTTAGCACTCGAGCAGAGGAAATACCCGTGCTGTTGTTACAGCGGGGAGTGCTCTGCGCAGGTACCAGCCTGGCAGTCAGCACTCGCCAAGGGAAGTTCTTGTATTCTCTTAAATCACGGCATGGGCAGTGACCCAGCTGTGGGGATGGGGCACACCAGTGACGGGAGGTGGTGTGCTCCCTGCTGCCAGGGAGATGTCATCTCTCTTTCCTCTCTGCGTCCCCTGAGGCTCAGGTACACTCCACCTGGCTGGATGCTGACACGGGTGCTAACAGTTAGCTTGAACTTTGAATGGACCACGTAAACTAATCTGGCAGACTCTCCTAGGCTGTGCTGGTTGAGATGCACTCACTCTTGATGTATAGCCCTGGATAATATCTGAAGAAAAATATTCTATTTGGAATTCTGTAATACTTGCTTAGCATTATTGAGCAAACCTTTTATAATACAGTAGCTAAAATGTGGTAAAATTTTTTTTTTTTACATATTTCCTAGACTTGATATCCTGCCTCATAGATGTCAGTGAAGCAGGGCATTGCCATTCCCAGGTATCAGAGTAGCAGAGAATTCCATGGGAAGGAATCTTGTTTTCTGCCACACAAAGCTACTCTTAAGGAGCAGCTTCGCATCTGTGTGTTCATGCCTCGTGCTTTAATTAGGAAGCCCCTCTCTCCTCTTCTCCCCTCCCTCCGTGCCCCTGCAGGTGAGGACCAGGCAAGCCAGGGAGCTCAGTTCAGAGCCTGCCCCTCTGTTGGTACCCGAGGGGGCGTTGGTTTGTGTTGGTAAAACAGGAGAAAGAGGAGAGGAGACTTGTAGGCACGACTTGAAAGGGAGGTGGTACCCTCTTTGCCTTGCTGGAATCTAGAAAAAGCTTTTCAGTAACAGTGGTTTCATTTTGGTAGTGTCTCGTGCAGTCTGTTGCTCAAGGGTTTGCTGCTCCCCGTCCCCCCAGGATGGGATGTATCTGAGCGGCAGAGATGCTAAAGGTCTCTCCCTGCCGGGCAGTGCAGAGGAGTTGGAGTTTCTGAACCAGCTAAGTTTGCAGTTCCTCTCTGCTGCTTGCTATGAGTTATCAGACTTGGTACAGTCTTTCAGATTCTCTAGTCTTTCTTAAAATTGAAAATAAACGGTTTCTTAATAAGATAAGCCTGGGAGGCTTACTATCAGGAAGCTAAGTCGATCCTTTTGCTTATTTACGCCGTGCCATCTTTCAATTCAACCGCCTCTCTGTACAGAACTAACCCCCTGCATGGCTACAGTGAGGAGAGATTATTAAGACCTTTTGCAGGTAGTCAAATTTAATTTTTAATTAAGACTGAAGACTCGCCTCGGTCCTTTTTAGTATAGACGGGTCAATTCCTACTACTACAGCCGCTTCTCTAAGTCAGAAAAATCTTGTGAGTCTGCCCGTGCAGAGCTCTAGCTCAGACCGTGTGTATCAGCGCTGTCGGGAACGGCCGGGGGGGTTGATGGCGACACCCTGTGCCCTGTCACCCCCCTCACCCCAGCCCCTTCCCCGGCCCGGGGGGCTGTGGGGGGGCAGATGGGACCTCTCCGGGGGGCAGCCCCGAGGCCAGGCTCCGTGCTGGCTCTCCGGAGAAGGGGGAGGTTTGCGGGGGTCCCGTTCCCCGCTGGGTAACCCGGCACCGCTGAAGCGGGAGGGAGGGGGACACCCCGCAGGTGAAGGTCAGAAGTACCGGGAAGGTTACGGTACCGGCCGGTAAGCTCCGAGACGCCGCCTCCCTAATCCCCCAAAGCCCAGCGGGGCTGCCGTGGGCGTAAGCGGTTTAGCGCGGCCCCGGCGCCGCCCGCCGCGGCCCGGCCGGCTCTTACCCCGGGGCACGTCCACCTGGTGCCCCCTGCCCACGCTCTGCCAGTATCTCAGCAGCCGCTCCTGCTCCTCGTCCTCCATCCGCTCGGCCTCCTCCTCCAGGCTGCTGCCGTTGCTGTGGTACGCCGAGTCGGGGCTCTCCTCCGCCATCCCGTCCAGGTCCTCCAGGGTGATCATGGCCGGAGCGGCCGGCTCCCCGCCGCCCATGCGGCACCCGCCCGTCTCCATCGCGCCGAGCCTGAGCCGAGCCGGGGAGCGGGCTGGCCGCGCCGCCGCCGCCCCGCCGCCTTATGAAGGGCTCGCCCTGCCCACGGATTTGAGGGCGGGGGGGGGGGGGGTCCCCGCCTCTGCCCGCCCGCCGCCGGGGCAGTGCCAGCGGGAGGGAAGGTGGGAGGGAGGGACGAGCGGCGGCCCGCACTGCGCTCCCGGCTGGCGGAGCGGGGCAGAGCTCCGGCGCCGCTGGGCTACCGGTCCCGATGCTCTGCGGCTTCACCCGGAGCTGTGCCATCCAGCAGTGTAGATCTTAAAGAAGTGCGTGTTTCGCTCGTTTTTCGCTATTAACTCATGCTGTTTTCCTAGCTATTCTCTTCCTCGTCTTTTTTTTCCCCCACCGCTTTTCATGTCCTGCGAGTCCTCCTTTATTACAACTTTCTTTTAATATTTTCAAACCATACTTGAAAGACAGATCTTTCATTTTATTCAGGGGTGCCTGCGAGGTCATTCTAAACTGGCTGCAGTCAGGAGTGCAAAAGCCACGGGTCATTTTGTTATTTAAAGTCCATCTTTGGAAGTTGACAGCTGCCCAATTTTGCCTTCGCAGAGGCAAACCTTTATGAGAAAGAGGTAGAGGAGCAGACCTGTTACGGGGATGCCTATGACAAGCAGGATCTGAATTTGAATCAGGGGTCTCTGTGGAGCATGTTGTTCTATTCGTAGTTGTCTTTCCTTCCAACTTTAATGTGAAGTAAGTGTTGTGGGGTTTTTTTTGGTTTTGGGGGGGTTTTGTTTGCTTGTTTGTTTTGTTTTGTTTTGTTTTTTTAGGCAGGAAAGGGGAAACTCTAGGCCTTTAGAATTTTAGAATAATAAGAAAATGGTTAGGGATGTACCTGTTGACTCTGTGATTCGGTGCTTAATCTCCCCACCCCCTTTTGTTTTTCCCTGATCAGTAGCTGTCTCCCAGGCTCAGCTTTGGTTACCCAGTCCCAGGGGCTGATCTTGGTGTGAGGATGAAGTAGTAAATTGCATTAGAAGCCAGAGACGTGCGGGTCCTGACTGTGTGCTCCTGACACTGAAGTCCTGCTGTTCCTACAAAGTGTTCCTTCTGTCAGCCAAAGCTGACCAGCCAAGGACTGGTGTTTCTTGGAGAATTTGCAAATGGAGGAACAACTGCCAGTGGGAACGGGGAACATCCTGAGAGAACAGTTCTTTCCTGGTGAATTTGGCATGTGGGTTTTTTTGCAGAGAAGTGGAATGCAGTGATTGCAGTGAGGCAGACAGTTCCACTGGGAGGGTGTTTGGCCTCTTCGCTGTGGGCAGCATCACAGACTCCTCCCTGGTCTGAAATTCTCTGAGAAGGCAAATCCTTAACAAATGTTGGAGATGACGCTTGCTTAAGTGTTTGGTTGCCTGATGATTTGATTTCATGGTCGACTACCTAGTGTACAGAATCACAAGATTCATTGAAAATGTGCTGAAGTGACTGCGTTTTTTGGCAGTTACCAGATTTTCCTCGCAAAGGTGCTGTTGGACTTTCCTTGTGGGGCAGCTACATTGCTGTGGGGAGGTACCTTGGAGGTAAGGCACAACGTCACAGGCAGCGTGACTAAAATTCCATTTTAGTGCAGTGCAAACACTGGCTGCAGTTTGTGGGTAAGGCATTTTCCACGTAATTTTGGAAGTTGGATCATTGCTACCAAGTGAGGGCATCCTGGCTCTTGGAGGTTCCTTCCAGGAAGCCATTATTCTTGAGAAGAGCTGACTTTCTGAGGCGATGTGTAGAGGTTCCTCCTCTGCCTACCCTACGTAAATTATTCTCACACTTTCTCTCAGAAAACAATCCCAACTCTTGTTCAAGCCTTAATTATGAGAATAAATAATTGCTTAAATGAAACTATTTCTGTTTAGAGCCAGATTTCTCTATTTGTGAGAAATGTGAGAAAGAGGCTGGCAGGAGTTTAAGACCCTATTTTAAATATCCACCTGCACAGATTCCTGCGGTTTTGGTTTGTGATGCTCTGCGGGGGGTTTGGTTTGTGATGCTCTGAGTTGTTACATACAAAGGGGTACATTTGCTAGAGTACCGAAGGTGTGTCGTGGTCTGTGTCCAGGTGCTGCTGTCAGCTCAGACCAGTAGACTACCTGATTGTTACTGGAGTTGAACAAAGCTGATTTTTGCTGTATTTAGGTTTTTTCCTCCCCAATTCAATTTTGTGTGTGATTGCTGACTAATAGATAGTCACTCTTGAAAGAGCATAGTTTTGGTAGTGCTGTATTCTTGGTGCTTTCCTGGCAGGTTATATCTCTGAATATAAAAGAAAAATATTCAGCCTTGCACACTGAGGCTATGGAACACCCTCAGTAGGGTGCTGCTTTCTGTCCTGTGGCAACGTGCTGCCGTTTACTCTTACTGAAGGAAGATTCATATAGAAAAGGCACTTTCTTATAAGTTCTTGGGTAAAAGAGTCAAAATATTCTCAGTGAAATTAACTGAAAAGTAAAAACTGAAGGCCTTATTTTTATTTGGTCACTTTTAAGAAAAGAAAAATGCTTTAAGAGGAGAAAATCAAGGGATTGGAAGGGGACAAACTATTGTATCTTTCTGGTGATTACCAGCTTCCAGTGAAGAGCGGTGTATGTTCAACGGGTAACAAATCCCTGGAGAGTAGGAAGACTGGGAAGCATCTGAATTAGTTAATATAAACTCGACAACTAAACTTTCAGAGGCGCCAAGTTCATTACTAGGTTGATCAGTATTGGTTTTGGAGAATTATAAGGTCAGTTTAAAAACACTGTACCCTGCTGTGTCCCTGTTTCGTTATTTTCATTATTGGGAAGGTAAGAAAATGTCAGTGGAAAGCTCACACAGAATGGCACTGTTCTCCCTCGTGTTTGGAGTTTGTCATGACTCCAAAGTTTTACAGGGAAAATAACTAAAACTGGTAGCTCCAAATGCCTTTCTCAGTTGCCTTCTCTGTATAAACCCACAGTTCTACTGTTAATAATTGCCCTCCTTCCCTTCTTTGATGTACTCTACTATGATTTGAGAGGCTTCATCAAACATTACAATAAACTGTTCTCACTCTATACATAAACTTTATGTACTCTCTGTGCCTGAAAAGTTTCTTTGCAGACATCCTTTCACCGACTGCAAGCTTCCTGAGCTGCTCTGTGGGACACGCTCCTACGGCCGTGGGGCTGGCTGTTCTCTGGTCATCGCTGGCTCTGTGACCACGCGCACTTTCTTCTTCGGTGGCGTCTCAAGACTCTCACTCAACCCGGGGTTACAGTTGGCAGAGACTAATCATGGACTGTTCCTGAGGCTTCCTCCTGGAAGTTCTTTTCAGGAATGTTAGGTTATTGCACTGACACCTCACAAGGCAGCACAGTGTGAAACCCAAACCTTTCTAGTTTCTAGTTTCAGCAAAGCAGTGAATGCTCTAGATCTTCATCTAACCTTCATTGGGGCAGCTCTTCCCTGGAGGCCTTTGGCTGATCTCATCTCTTACTGCCAAATTGGTTTGCTCTCCCCCAGGACAGTAGGATCTCAACTCTATCGTGAAGACTTGTGATAAATACATCTTCTGAGATGTCTTTCCAGCTATGAGTGGTGGGACTAGGGCCTGGAAGAAGTCTGCTCTTTCGCTTTCTTGTCTTCCTTCGCTCCCTTTGTTGAAAATTTGGAGGTCTGGAGCAGAGAGTAGGAGCAGCGTGATGTCCATATTTTGCGTTGAAGATGCTGGACCCGGGTGAGTTGGGAGGGCAGGGGAAGGAGATGAAGAAAGGGCAGCTCCACTGAAGTGCAGTGCGAGTGTATAAACCTAGTCAGGTCCGTCCATGGAGGCTGGAGCCCTTCCTGGCATTCCTGGGTAGAAGTGAACCAAAGCAGTCTTTGGTTTGTGAAGGTACAGTCCACTTAGTGGCTGGTTCCTTCTCTGCTCTGACAGAAATGCAATGCAAACAGTTATTTACGCGTGGGAGACTTCTCATTTTACTTTGGTAAAGAATGCTTGCAAATCTGCACTAAAATAATTAGGCTGGGTCATTTGTTTAAAGCCTTTGTTTTTTATTGTGCCAAGAGAAAACAGATTAATGCAGGTTTTAGGGAGGCGCAGCTGAAAGAGCGGCACTTTGCCTTGGCAGTTCTGCCTGTACCACACATGGGAGTCCTCAGCTCATGCCGTAGCTCCGAACGGCAGCTCCTGTGCTAATCTCAGGTACAAGCTTCAAAAAACCAGCCTGATTTCACTGGGGAAGGTACTTTGTTCAGCAAAGCCTTATGTTCTTGGCAAGCCTAGTGCAGTATGGGATAACTTTACAAGTTGTCTTTTATATATTGGTAATAAGAGAAGTGTGGCCAGCAGGTCGCGGGAGGTGATTCTCCCCCTCTGCGCGCGTGAGACCCCACCTGGAATACTGTGTCCAACTTTGGAGTCCTCAACACAGGAAGGACACGGACCTGTTGGAACGGGGCCAGCGGAGGGCCACGAAGATGATCAGAGGGACGGAGCACCTCCCCTGTGAAGACAGGCTGAGAGAGCTGGGGTTGTTCAGCCTGGAGAAGAGAAGGCTCCGGGGAGACCTCACAGCAGCCTTCCAATATCTGAAGGGAGCCTCCAGGAGAGCCGGAGAGGGACTCTCTGTCGGGAAATGTAGTGACAGGACAAGGGGTAATGGTTTTAAATTGGAAGAGGGGAGATTCAGATTAGATATTAGGAGGAAATTCTTTCCTGTGAGGGTGGTGAGGCACTGGAACAGGTTGCCCAGGGAAGCTGTGGCTGCCCCATCCCTGGAAGTGTTCAAGGCCAGGCTGGATGGGGCTTGGAGCAACCTGCTCTAGTGGAGGTGTCCCTGCCCAGGGCAGGGGGGTTGGAACTCAATGATCTTTAAGGTCCCTTCCAACTCTAACCATTCTATGATTCTCTGATAATAAATCTGTCAGCTTTTTGAACTCAATTTAGTGAGTGAGAAAAAACCATGAGTCCCAGTAAGCAATTAACTTAAATTAATTCTACAGTTCTGTTTTTAAATGGGTAACATAACACTTAAATGTTTTGGAAAGATTGAGAAGACTTTCCAGAAGTATTATCTTTTTAATTAAAAATAAAGGTATGGAGGCAAGATAAATGTAATCATCCTGAGTAGTGCTTGTTTCTGTATCTCTTCTAAGTAGGTTATGTTTACTGTTCCTTATTAGTTTTGAAGCTCCAGGTGACTGGATCCTGCTGTCTTTCATAATAGTCTTCCTTGGGTTGTTTTGCCGAAGCTGATTAAATCAGACAGGGGTGTACATTGAGCAAACAGTGATAATATCGTTTTCTTACATGTTATAAACTAGGTCAGGGGCTGAAACATAAAAGTACATTTAATGGTAATTTCTTTCCAAAAAAAGCTATGCAACCAGTATAGGAAATAATAAACCAGTGCTGAAATATTGTACTTAGGTGGGCATTACTTTTTAATGAAAACATTAATTTCATTTCTGGAGAATCATGTTTGTGTTCAGAGACTGACTGCGTTTCCACTGCTAGAGACAGAGCTTCAGCTTGGTCTTCAGCCTCTCAAGTGTCCTCATGTCCAACTGTTATGGAGTTTGATGAGAGGGTAAAATGCTATTTCAGTGATATCCCATTAAAACAAAAAGCACTGATTTACCCTGGCATGGTCAACGTTTGCTTTTTTTTTTTTTTTTTTTTTTTTTAGATACCTTTTTTATAAGCTGGCACAGACATTCCCAACTCTGTCCTTGTAAAGTGACTTGTCAGATACAGGCCAGATCTAAAAACAACGTAATAATAACAAACTGTTCGGTCAAAGACAAAAGTTTTGAATATTGAACTCCTGAAACTAAACCAAATGTGAGAAAATAATTTCTTGTGCCTTTAGACTTCCTGGTGGCTTGGGGAATGCTTTTGACTGCATTTTAAGAAAAGATCATTTGATTTACTTCCCTCCCTCCCCTTTTCCTCTGGAGATTCCTAGCGATATTGTATTTTCCAATTGGTGTTTGCTTGTAGTGAGTGGTTTATTTGATCTAATTAGTGCATTAGTCTTAATTAGCGGGCATGCTCCGGGATGGCGTCTCTGGACAGTGCTTTGCTGTGCCCGGGGACTGTGTCGGGCCATGTCCCAGTCTCCCTGTCGGTACGGATGGGACTCGGGGGTGCCTGGGGCTGGTGGGCGTTGGGTCTGAGGGCAGATCTCCGGAGAGCCACGGGGCGAGCAGTGCTCCTCGGCACCTTCCTGCCTGCGGAGCTGTGCCCAGAGCCTCCCAGTGCCCCTGCGGCCATCACCCTGCTCCCCTCGGGCCAGGAGCCAGTGGGCAAGCCGCCTGAGACCTGGCATCCCAGCCTGAAGGCCCCGGGCAGGGAAGAGGAGCAGCCTAAGACGTACCAGAGCATTCAGAATTTAGGCTTTGTTTCTATTATTTCTCAGCAGCCTTTATCTGTTATAATCCGCTTAGCCTGCTGACTCCAGCGAGCTGGTTTTGAAAGACCCGCAGGCACGGAGCGGGCAGCGTGGAAATTCCCCAACACATTGTTCCCTCCCTTTGGCTGGTGCTCTCACGAGTGCTCAGTCACCCTTCCCCAGCTCTCTTCGCGTTTCTGATTCTTCGGAGGATTAATGCTGCTGTAGTTGACGACGGCAATTATTCCCACCCCTTTTCTCAGGATTTGCCACTTAGTGCCGCGTCAGCGCCGTACACAGAGTAAGAAGCTAAAGGAAACCAAACTGTAAAAATAATGCAAGCAGCGGAGTTCGACTGAGCTGCGCCGGCACTGACAGGGTAGGAGAGTGTGGCCGTTAATAATATTTGTGCATCTTAACAGGCTTGAAAAGCCCAGTGCACAGGGAATGTGTGGAGAAGACAAATAGAGTGTCGTTACTTAGCACTTCTACGGCTGACTTTCTTTTCCTGGCAGGGTGTTTTCTCACAAGCTGAAGACACACTTAGATCACTGTTGTTTGAGGCCTGAAAGTTAGACCTGTTTTTATTGGTTTCCTTGGACTTGCTTTTCCGTGGGCTGAAGGAAGAGCGGCAAAGGCGTTAGGCTTTGTTACGCTCTAGCCTTCTCCAGCGCAGTCCAGCTGAACTGGTGTGGAAGTGCCCAGAGAGCCTGGGAAACGCTGTATGGATGTAAGCAGCCATCGGGAGCTATCTTTGGTCAGGCTCAGCGGAGGCTGCCTTTGGAGCAGGTTGTTATTGTGCACTGGAGATGTTTTGGCACTGCTGGCCAAGCGGGCCAACAGATTGTAAGTAATTTTTGTAGAACAAATCTGATTACTCCAATTATTACAGAGTTAGCACTCATGCAAAACTAAGTCTATGAAAAAAATCCTGACCACCTAAGGCTAAGAAACAAAGAGGAAAAACAAGATTAAGATGAATTAGTGCAGGTCAGTTCCCTTGTTTCACTGATGTGGAAAGCAGGTACACGTGATGTATAAAAACAAGCTGTCTTTTGGCGTGGTTTCCGAGGGAAACGGGGCACGCTGCTGTGCCGGGCCCGTCTGCCGGGCGCTCACTCCTCCCTGCTCGTGTGTCCTGACTCCGTCCCTTCACACACAACCTCCTCACCTGATGGCTGCCCTCTGCCCGGCAGAATTTACACTGCTCAAAGGTGAATGCAAGTTTTCCCGAGATGGAAATGCCATGGAAGTCAGAGTTACCAGTAAGAGCACGAGTTCAGTAACTGGGTACCCATCCTGTTTCGCACCCTCTCTGCTCAGTACTTGTGCCATTGCCAAAGCACGGTGTGTGGTTCCACTCCTCAGTTATTTGATGGGTATGGGGTTGCCTTGGGGGCAGAAGGATGGAGGGCACAAATTCTCAGGGAACCAAGTCGTAAAAATTCTGCTTGTCTTAGAAAAAAATTTTGAAAATTAGCCTAGAAACATCCAGATGGTGGAGAGCCTCACGCTGAGGCAGAGCACCAGGTTGTCATCTGGCGCAGTAGCCTATCATTCAGGAATCGGTACAGTCCGCTTTGAAAAATTCTGCGTTTCAAATAAAATGTGAGTTGCTTGTGTTCTGTTGTGTAAGTTTTATAAAAATAAAACTGCTTTAAAGGGCGAAATATACACGCTTTCACATCTCTTGTGTTTTGTTGCAGGTGCTAGAAACATTTGCTGGACGCCTGATTAAAATCGGAGTTTTAGCAAAGCGGGATATTCCCAGCCTGACAAAGTACCAGATCATTCTAGCAAGAGATCAGTACAGAAAAAACCCGTCTTCACAGCCCGTGGTAAATGTCTTTATTTCATGTTATTAAAGCAGTGAATAAACAGTAATACTCCATCGTGTACAAAGTTTCCTGATACATTTCAAATTAGATTTCCTTTGTAACATTCTATCTTTAGCCCTGGAATAAAATATGTCCGCTTGCTCCACGTCTCTTAATGCTAATGTAGGAAAGTTAAGGAAAAGATTCAGAATTCCATTTCCAAACTGAAATTGTTTGGAGAACTTAAACTGTAATTACTGACTGCCAAATTTACACTTTCCCCTTAAAAAATACATTACTATCCCTATTCTTCTGTAAATTGTTATAGAGTGTTCCAATTTTACAAACTTAAAAAAGAATATTTCCTAAAAAGAAAATAATTAACAGATGTGTACCCCAAAAAGCCCCTTGGGCCGTACAGGTCTCGGCAGCGAGCCAGCTTTCCTGCCTTAAATGTTGTAGCCAGGGCAGAGGTGCCAGAAACGTTGCCAAACGCTGATGGATGGTTCAGATTTTGGGCATTGCTGCATCAGAAGGTAATGAGCTAATCTTGGAAGAGAATACAGGTGTTTGGGAGATGGTTTTGAAGGTGGAAAAAGATTGCCTTCGTTGATCTTTAGGAACTGTGGAACCTGAAGGTCTGATGGCCAGCCAGCGGCGGGGCATTATTTGTGCTTTGGCTCTGTTTCTCAGATGTCAGTCTTACTTTTGTCATAAGAATTGCAGTATGATTCCTGCTTCTTCTCGACTTCCTCATTTAACGACGACTCTGTTTTGCTTTACAGGCAATACATCAAGGCATAATTGAAGGAGATTTTGCACTTTGTATCAGTTTATATCATGGGTATGAGCTGCTACTGCAAATGGGGTTACGGTCATTGTTTATCTACCTCTTCGGAATTATGGATGGACCAAAAGGTGAAATATCTTTAGAAACGTTCTTCCTTTGTCTCCACTCCTTCTCATTTAATTCACCTCATCTGTATGGCTAGTTTTGCACAAAACAGCTTATATAATGGATGGGTTGCAAATGTAATTGGTATTTTTTTCCCCTTCATCGCTATTGGAAATACGTTGGCATGATGTTAAAGATAGAGTATACGTGGGAAAGCAAATGTGTTTATATGGCAGCAGTTCCAAAAAGAATAAGGCACAAACAGAACGCAGAGTAAGTGACAGTATTATCTCTGGGGAAACAGAGAATAACCATTAAACAGTTTAAACTAAGAAGTTGTTTGGTCTTGTAAAGCAATTCCTTCCCCTTTAGCAGCACCCCTGTATGTGTGAGTTTGAAGGGCCTTTCCCACATTGCAGATTTGGACTCACCACACTAGGATGTCTCTCCTAGCTGTGCAACACTGCCTGTGCTTACTGAGCACAATGGAAAGCTGTTTTCTGTTCTGGCCTCAGCTTATTTTCCCAATTCTAGCACTATTGTGAGTCTTTTGCAACTCTCCCCAGTCGTTTTCAGAGCCATTGGGTGGTCACTGCTACCAGTATGACCTGGTTTGGTACTGACATCTTTGTTCAGAATCAGAATCGTAGTGGTTGGGAGGGACCTCAGAGATCATCGAGTCCAACCAACAGTAAAAAAAAAAAAAAAAAAAACAAAAAAAAAAAAAAAAACAAAACACCACAAACAAAACCACCACCCACCACCTGAACACACAACAACAACAACCAAACCAAAAACCATCACCCACCCACACAGCACCCCACCACAAACCAGTAATCTTGGACACTAGACACTAGAGCATGCCCTGAAGAACCATGTCTACACGTTTCTTAAATACCTTGAGGGGGAAAAATTCCACTTGGCAATGTCAGTCCAACAGCAAGTGTTTCTAAACACGGGATGTGGGAGGGGAGGGTTCCAGCAGTTCCCCTTACCCCATGGGGTGCCTCTCGGGGCTCTGGCTTCGTTTTGGCTTACACTTTGCTGTGTAACCATGGGGTAACGGACAAAAGCTGCTTCACCTTCAGCACTGCTTAATTCAAATGACACCACCTTGTCCTACATCTGAACTAAAAGCGTACAGTGCTTGCTTCATATTACAGAATAGCTGTAGAATATAATGATTCATAATTCATTCACATGCTAATAATTTCTCATTAACTTTATGCTTTTGAGATTTTTGCAATTTATTACTTTCACACATGCACATTTTTCCATTTCTGATGGTGTAGTGCTGCTCTTAGACCGGGGCACTGGAGAGCATTTGGTCTATTGCCTAGTTTCTCAGATTCCTTAAATCCCTGTCTGCTACTGACTAGAGTAGAATATTTGAATGGAATAGAATATTTCAGTTGGGAGGGTCCTACAAAGATCATCTAGTCCAGCTGTCTGAAAGATGACTGAAGGAAAATAGTCGTAATAAATAAGTCTTCTGTACTGGTTCTGCTGAGTTTGATTTCTGGTTTGACTAGAACAAAATTGGTTTCAACACTGATATAAAATCATTCAAGAAACTTGTTAATTCTAGCTTTTTGTCTAGATTCCTTTCTCTTTGGTTAATGGGCAGCACTTCATAGACTCACAGAATGGTTTGGGTTGGAAGGGACCTTAAAGACATCCAATGCCACCCCCTGCCCTGGGCAGGGACACCTCCCACCAGACCAGGTTGCTCCAAGCCCCCTCCAACCTGGCCTTGAACCCCTCCAGGGATGGGGCAGCCACAGCTTCTCTGGGCAACCTGGGCCAGGCTCCCAGCACCATCAACGTTTCTGCATTGGATACCTTTTCTAGTGCTAAATGGTTGATGTGAAACTCTTTAGTTTACCCAAAGGACCAGGCTTCTGTTTATACATGTGTTTTTCATGTTTCAATTCATGTTTTCATGTTTAAATTCTATAATAGCATCTTCCCTGAAAAATACTGATACCAAACAATGTTTATTCCATTTTCTAAAGCTAACATTTGTCTTGCAGCTCTTGAAATGAGCTTGCCAATTCTGAGAAAGCTTGTCTTTTGGATAGCAAAAATTACTTTCACTCCAGAGATTAAACACTTAGATACTTCCACTTTTTACAAAGGGTTAACCCGTACGAAGAATGAACTTGGTCGTAATGAGGACTTCATGAAGCTGTATCAGCAGCTCAGGGACATGTTTGCAGACTCATTGCTGCCTTCGGCGAATGGAAGTGTTTACAAGAGTAAAACAGGTCAGTATTTCCCTTTTAGGGACAGAATATTTACCTTGTGTGTAAGTGAAATGGTAGATAGCTTGGCGTAGTTTGTAGATGCAGGAAGCTCGCTGTTGTGATACACTCGGGTAGTGTTCTTTATTCCGGATTGTTTTCCCCGGAATTATTGATTTATTTATCTGTCTTCTCTCGGTGGTTTTAGCTACCTTCAAACAAGTTTTCTATGTTTAGAGTTTTTAATTTGATTTAAAAAGAATGGTTAAAATATTACTGTTTGACTTTGTATCTTTTACAGTGTGACTGCAACAAAAATAACAACACTTTCTCCAAACCTGGGTTTAGCAGATGTGCTTCCCTAAGTAGTTTACTAGTTTGTTTAGGTGAGTGCAGTTAGGACAGTGTCAGGAATTTTTGTGGCTGACTCAAAGAATTATAGCGGGAGGAAATGAAGGTCACTTGTAAGCAAACCTGCAACATCTTTAATGGCTTTATTTCCTTTTCAGTGTTGGAAAATAAAAAGGAATTTATCTACAGCCATCCAAAATTAAGGAAATTGGAGGAAATTGTAATAGGACACTTCAGATCCTGGAAACAGGGATCTTCTGGTACGTACCAACAACTCGGAGAAATAAGCAATAACCCCAAACCTGTATTTCTGCCCTTACTGACTGAATGGAGTCCACACCCGTGTCCTCATTTCTCCCTCCTCCAGACAAGAATTTGTCATAAGTCTGTCAATAAAAACTTGAGGACTTGTTAAGATTCCAACCATAATCACCTGTATCTTTGCTCCATCAGAAGGCTCTGAAGCAAAAGCCTAAATCATTATGTGAGCAGTGAAAAACACATCCAGCGTTTGTTTCAGGAGCTCAGGCAGGTGTGTAGTGTCAGGAGCTCAGGCAGGTGTGTAGTATCTCTAGGCGAAAAAAAAACACAGAGGCAAATAAACCCTCTGAACTTAACTCTGCTTTGTTCTGTTGCTGAACTACTCTGAATCCTAATTTACTGTGTTCATGCCTGTGCAATTTTTAAAACAAATAACTACTCCTGCAAGGCATTTTCCTTGAAAAGCCCTACCTTTGAGGCAGAAAAGGAGAGTATTAATGACCTAGGTGTCTAGCCATATCAGAGCAACACTAGCTCTTGTTCCTCTTTTGGAAGTGGGACCTCTCACATGAGAACTGTGGGAGTGGTGCCGAGTTCCCGTGCCAACCCAGAACCGTTTCTAACCAGTGACCAGCCAGGTTAAGGCTGTTTCCCGGCCACGTCACTGTTGCCCTGGCTGTGCCAGAGGCACCTACCAGCAATTCAGGTAAGTGCAAGATAAGGTTCTGGGCAGCCCCTAAGAAGTGTTGGCTGAGCATAATGAGCTTCTCCCCGCTAATCTTCCATACCTGGATTACTCCTCAGATTGATTATGGGCTGCTCATGGCTTGAATTTTCTCAGGCTGGTGTTGGAGAAGGTGAAGGAGGTAATGACAGCAATGTAACATTTTTTTACAATACAGGGACAGATGCTACTGAGCATTATTGTTATTCGAGTCATGAGAATATGCTAAAAATAGATACGGAATAATGTTGTTCAGAATAAAGTTAGTGGAGGAGGATAATATGAACTCGTGTAAGTAAGATGCATCCAGCCTGCACTGCAGTCCTTTTAGAGAGTCTCTTTTTTAGCATACTAGGTTTTTACTCTGTAGCATGTTTTGTTGTTGGTTTATTGTTTGGATAAACAGGAGGTGGCTGTTCAAGACTTGCATGTTCCCTAGGCAACTTTTGCTTGTGCTCATGAAGGCAGGTACCCTTAGATGTTTTAAAAAAGAAGGAAAAAAAAAAAAAAAGTTGAGTACCCAGAAGACAAAACCGTGATGGTATAATGTAAGAAACGTGGGTTTGGTCAAAGGCAATTATTTTTCCCTTTCTTTGAAAAAGGAGATGTTATCTTTGCTATAAATGAGAGCTCTAACCAGTTGTGATGACAGGTCATTCACAAGCAACAGATTGTGGTATTAAGGGAAGTTTTCACACATTTCTGCTGTCATGAGGATCCTGGGCTGTGGAACTAGAGACAACTTGCTGTAGTAAATCATAGGAAGTTGGTAAACATCTGTCATATTGCACCCTGCTGTGTCCTAGACTAATGCTGACAGTGGTTTTTATTGCTATATATTGCTAACCTCGCCTCGCTCTGGGCATTTAAATACCAGATTTAAAACTCCCATTGTAGGCTCTTTGGAAGAAGGCATCTTAAGCTTAAGTTTTAAAGACATCTGCCATCAAATCTGAGCCTTTCAATGTAGCATTAGTAATGGTGCCTCAAACGTAGGGTGTACTCCCCAGAGTTATTGTAACTTCTCCAAAATTAGAATCCTGCTTTGATTCCAGAGAGGAATTGTTTGATCGGATACATCTCAGGGTGTTTTCTGGGAGGTTGGCCTAAATAGGTTGAGAGGCTCCTAATTGTCAGTTTTCCCTACTGTTTTTATTTATTTATTTGCTTAATTTTTTTAAAAATGAAATTTCTTTTAAAGAAAATTTCTTTGGAAAAAATCAAAATGCAGTACACTGGGACAAAACCTTCCCGTTAAGTGGGATGAGAGCTGTGGATGTGTAGCTTATGGGATGACCTGTCCCTGCTTTTTTTATTTGCAATTATTTTAAAATCACGCATAAAAATGTTTTCTGGCTTTTTAAACTCCAACAGATGAGATCAGGGCTGAAAGCCTGTCCGTGGACGCTGTGGGTACCAGAGTGATGATCTTCTCATCCTTCCGAGACAGCGTGCAGGAAATCGCAGACATGCTTTCCCGCCTCAGCCCCGCTGTGCGAGTGATGACCTTTGTTGGCCATTCCACGGGAAAGAGCACAAAAGGCTTCACGCAGAAGGAGCAACTTGAGGTAAAGAAAAGAGGAGAGGTGTATTAGGAAATAGTGACAAAGAGTATTAGTTGTATAATTAACTGTCCAAGTAGTGACAGATTGTGTGGCAGTGACCACACTCCAAAGTGTCATTAGTAAATTCTGATGTAGTTCAATTGCTTTCAGAGTATCCAAAATTATACTCGCTGAACGAAACGTAGAAGTGCAAATATTTTATACATTTACATTATGTTAACAAATGATAACTTGTATATATTTGAAAATCTGGGGAAATATTCAAATATTTGCCTAGGGGATTATTTTTTTTTCTTGTAGGCAGAAAAAATAAGATATATCCTTAAACTTAGATCTGGCAAAGTTTAAAAAAATTAATAAAAATGTAATTTCAAAGTTGGGAAGATGAATTTTAGAAGAATGGCATGGGCGGAGTCAGAATAAGGTGTGCTTTTTTTCCTTTCTTGTAGAATTGAAGATTTGGTATATTGATGTTGGTAACACTGGTGCGTGGTATTTGATCACAATGAATTAGTTGACAAATTCAGAATGACTGAGTTTTGTAGCTTTAAAATATAAATTAATTATTTCTATCTTCTGTCTAGAAGAACTGCAGAGTGTGTATAAGGGGCTTTCTGACTAACCTGGTAAATCTAATTGTAATCATTTATTCAGGTGGTAAAACGCTTCCGTGAGGGTGGGTATAACACCCTGGTCTCTACCTGTGTCGGGGAAGAAGGCTTGGACATCGGAGAGGTTGATCTCATCATCTGCTTCGACGCCCAGAAAAGCCCGGTTCGCCTGGTGCAGAGGATGGGCCGAACGGGGCGCCGGCGGCAGGGCAGGATCGTCGTCATCCTGGCCGAAGGGCGGGAGGAGCGGGTGAGTGGGAGGCTTTCTTATCGTGGGGAAAACAGACTTGTTCCCTCTGTTCCAGGAAACTATATATCATGCATTAAAACTCACTCCTGGCAGCATTTTCCTGTCCCTTCGGGAAAGTATAATAACCCACAGTATTCTAAAAATATGTGCACTTTCTCAGTGTGAAGGGCTTCAAGCCTTTGTTCTTAATGACACTTATTTTGTGAAGGATAAACTGAAACTCTGAAAACCGAGAGGTTTTGCCGGGGGTACAGAACAACGTGTGGAAGAGGGGACAGGCTGGAGGCCTGGCTGACGACACCACGCTCTCCGACAAGCGCTTAGCGGCAGCGGGCTTGCGTGTGAGGTCTGAAGAGATCAGCTTAAGTGGAAATCTACTTTTGCTAAATTCCTGAACCTCAGCACTCAACTCGGAGTGTAATTAATCGTCTCTGAGTGCAGGCTGCCCCTTGGGAAACTAATGCACCAGTAGGAAACTGAGCCGGGAGTGGGGATGCTCAGGGGTACCAGCACGCTGCCCAGCTTCATCCCGCTGGCGGGGCAGGGTAGGGAGGAGGAGGAGGAGGAGGAGGAAGCCTGCTGACATCAGTCCTCGGTGAGAGCAGCTGCAGAGTAACACCAACCAGCAGCTTTATGCTTTCATCGTGCAGCCCCTCTGGCAACGCGAGGTGTTTTTTAGGGTGCACCTCACTCTTCTGGGAGAAAATGGATTGTGTTCTTCACTGGTTTTGTTCACTCGCGAGGTTCATTCTGGGTTAAATCAGGCTTCATGACAGAGAAGGCTGAGACCTGCGTAAGCTAATTGTAACCCCACCATTTCAGAGTCTAGCTATTATTTCATTCATTCCAGTCGATGTTGCGCCTCTGGTTTAAATTTGTAGGTATAAGGGATTTAATGAGAGTCCAAAGAATCCTGCCTGAGGAAATAAAAGCTGCTTTGAAGGGATGAGAGTTAAAAATGATAAAAGTGACTGATATTTGTAAATAGACATTTTCTCATGTTACTTATGAAGAGCGGTTACTACTGAAAGCTCTGCTCTGTAATGGGATATTAAAATGGTCCTTTAAATTCCTTGGAGTTTCACTTAAGTAGTTGGATTATGGGGTTCTTCACATTTTCTCAGAAATCTTTGAAGCAGAACTTTCCCCCGGGTAGGATAGTAAATTTATATAATTTTGGGGGGGGGGGGGCGGATCACAAAATAAATTTAATTACTGAACAATACTGGCTTTGTTTGGTTTTGCTTGGGTTTCTTTTGTTGATGTTTTGGGGGTTTTTTTGTTGTGTTTTTTTTTTTTTAAATTGAGTCTCCTTCCAGATCTGTTAATGTGGAGATTCTTACCCATCGCATAACTTGCAGCTCAGTAATTAACAGTCTCATATTATGTGTTTGGTTTTGGTTTTTTCTGAATCAAACCATTTTAAGTCCGTTATAAAGCTTTTGAAGAAATGTTATTGGGAAAAACTGGAGGACGCAGGTCTGTGATTGTGAGGCTAGAGGGGAACTCCTGCTGCAGCAGTGTCTGGTGCTCTGTCGGGGTCCTGTCCTCCCCACGTGTTCCCGCGGGTCCAGCTCTCCCCCCTGGAAACGTGCTGCCTCTCGTCCCTGCGCCGCACCTCACCCGTGCTACTGCCCCGGGTTCCCTGGGAGTTCAGCTTCCCCATCTCTTACCTTCCTCGCTCAACCGTATTCCGAGATGCATGGTGGTGTGATCCGGGTTTTTAACCTCCTGTGACGGCTCAGCAGCGTCTGCCTCAGCCTGGACGGGGCGTCACCTGCAGATCTGAACCAGCACAAAGAGCGGGGCACCCGGGAGCTCACAGCCTCTGGGCTCCCGTCAGGCTGAGCTGACACTCTGAAACACAGGAAAAGGAAACACACTGTCCCAGTACAGTAACGTAACAATTCTGTTAAGCAATTAATTTGGTAATATAATTTTTTTTTCCCATAAAAATATGTTTTTGCCTGTTCTAGGCTGAAAATATATTTATTGGGACTATATAATAGAACTAGCTATTAACCTCTTCCAGTGTTATTCAGAGAGCATCTTTCTGCGTCCATCTCCTCTAATCCTGGCTTCCAAAGCGCATCTCCTTCCAAAGGACGTGCCCGCCACGCTGTCACACGCAGGGCACGTAGGCTGCCTCGCTGGGCACGCTGTCTGCACCGGTGACCTGCCACGGAGACACGGAGAAAAGGATTAGGGCAAGAAATGTTCAGAGGGGGCACCGCTTTCTTTCCTTAGTTTCTCCATCTTTGTCTTGGTTTCTCTCTTGCACAGTAAAACTGGAGTGTAATTAAAAGGACTTGGAGCATGTGTGACATTAACAAATAATCTTAGGCCTTTTTTTGCGTGACCTCCTTTCTCTGTTTCTGATGTAATCTAATTTACATCATCCCTCTATCTATTGCAGATTGTCAATTCCCCCAGGCAAGGGCTGTGTTTCTTTTTTTCTCTCAAGTGCCGGGTCTACTTCTCATCAGAGTGTAAAAAAAGCTGTACATTGTTTTGTATTTTGTATTGTTTGCAACTTAAAGAACAACCACTGTTCTTTCGTACTTCTTCAAGGTACTTCCTTGCTTTGAATTTACCTTGAATGTTTTACGTAGGCACAAAATGATGATAATTCAAATGTCATCTGACTTAGATAATTTAATATGGAAGTTCTTTAAAAAAAAAAAGCAAAAAGCAAAAAAAACCCAACTTAGTAGCCAGGTTTTAATGTATAGATTACCAGATTTTCAATACAACCTTATTGCTTTGTTGTTTTCATCTCTCTCCTCCTGTTCCTCTCCCCTGTCTGCTTTGTGGAGGCAAACGGCAGGTCAGGAATTTGCAGAAGCAGTGATGTTGCCTGAGCTGGCAATATTCACACCAGAGGGTGTAACGTTGGCTCTCAGGGCCTTGCATCATATTTTGTCTTAGCTGTGTTTGGGAGGAAAAAAGAAAAAGCCCCAAAAGCATCTTGCTGGCAAATATAAAATAATGAGAAGCTCCACCATCACTTAGGTGTTCTTTCACTTTTGGTCAAAAAAACAATCCAACCCCATATGATGTCTCTGCTCTTTTACAGACCTACAATCAAAGCCAGTGTAACAAAAGGAGCATCCACAAAGCTATTTCAGGAAACAAAATGCTTCATTTCTACCAGCGTAGCCCTCGTATGATTCCAGAAGGCATAAATCCGGAGCTGCATAAAATGTTTATTACTGCTGAAAAATACGAACCAAGCGATTCAAGAACTCTTTCCAAAGAGAGACGATCTAGTTCCCTCGGGCATAAATCTGCTCTCTTTTCCTGTGTCACCGGTAAGAGGATTATGGTGTTTCTCTAAGCGCTGCGTAAGCTGCTATCTCATGTTGTTATATTGCAGCGTATCAGAACCGCCTGCTCCCGGGAGTTCTGGCTCTCTAGCAGAGGTGTACTTTGTGTCGGCTGTAGCTGCGGCACCATGCTGGCTGCTGCCTTAATTCCTCCTCCTTTTCCTTTAGCGCACTCAAGTCACAGTTCTCCTTAAATATCCCTACTTCAAATCAGACATTTATTTCATCTTTCTCCATGGAGCTTCTCATGGACTCAGTGACTGAAGGTCGGAAACTCCAGCTACAGAGGAGCCAAATGTTCATGATGTCTTCTGAGGAGTTCCGATATACCTGTGTCAGGTGGCATAATTGTCACTTAAATATTTACTGATAATTCTGTACCAAATCTGGTTTTGAGCTTTAACAGCTAGGCTTAATGTTTTTATTAATATAAGAAAAGTATGTCTTATTCCTTTGTAAATGACGATAGAACAGAAATGCTTGAAAACTAAAGGATTTTGAAGAAAAGGAGAAATCAAGGGTAGGACACCTTATGAATTGCGCACACCCTTGGAGGAAAATGAATCCAAAAAGAGAAATGGCTCTTCAGCTGATGCAGTTACATGGGACTCAGTGAACTGAACACAATTATAAGATAGGAAGAAAGAGCTAAGTTTTGTAAATACTTGGAAATGGTCATGCTCGATCTCTTTGGCTAAGTGCTTTCTGTAAATAGCAACTTCTTGAAAGAAGCAGCTCCTAAAAGCCTCGGGAAACTTCGTATTTCAGTACCTGAGTAGTTAGAGTTCAGTGGTTTCCAAATGCTTCTGGTCACAAAAATTGTTATTATCAAAATCTACATCCGATCTCTTGGCAGATAAGAGGGTGAACACAGAGATGGGAAACAAGCTACAAAATCATGCAGACACACATCAGCTTTGCCTTTGGCCTCCAAAAGAGTCCATGCATGGCCCAGGTGGGGGCAGCGAGGGAAACCGAGGACAGAATCTACAGGCACAACTTGCAAGAAAATAAGCAGAGCAAAACATGGAATTAAAGTAATAATTTTAGAAAGTCTGTCCTAGAAAATAGAAATGAGAGGCAGTAAGTGCGTAAAGAAGATGATGTGTTGAATTACTGTATATGTACTGTATATACTTGCTTCATTGCTGTATGAAGCAAGGAGCTGGTCCTGATTTTAACAATGTTCAAGATAAATCTGAAGAAGAAGAGAAAGAAAGGTCTTTATTTCTTGCATTTTCTCCTCTCCTTATTTCAGCGCCCCCTTCCACGTGAAACCCTTGCAAAAGCTAGCAGTAACGAATGAGCTGTGAGTTGTCCTATTTACCCTCCCCTACTTTTCATTTGTTCCTGAGGTTCCTCGGGTCTGCCCATGGAAGACCAGATGTGCACAGAAATTGCGTGTCATAGGCAGAAGCTTTGTAGGAATTTCAAGCATTCTCCTTTGTTTCTAGTCAAAATTAAATATTTCCTGTTCTTCTTAGTTTGATCCAATTTCTATTAATTTTACACTGTTCTTCCATTTCAAAACCTATTTCATAAATTTGATCTCTTTGTTGGTACCTGAAGGACACATTATTCCTGTCTTGCCCCATCACTAACCAAGTGTGTTCTTCAGTTGAATGAGCTTTTCTTCCAAAAGTACAGCAACAAGAGCAAAAATCCCATTCTAACTTGAGATTCTTTTCTCTGTTTTGTTTTTTTTTTTTCCTTTGTTTTTTTCAAGAGTTTGCTAAAATTGAGTAGCATATTATTAAGTGGAGTAATATCAGTAAACATTTAGGAATAGTTTTGTGCTTAAAATGGCTTGGTCTCATTGGAGGAAAAATCTCTGAAGAGATATCTTTGGCGACAGCTCATGTTTTTATGCTCATTTTTTTTACTTTATAAAATGAGAATAACTACCCCACAAGATAATTGAAAAGGTGAAAGAGCTGAAAGATCTGGATAATCATCTCTAATGTTACTATCTTTGCAAGTTCTCTGCTAATTTCCCCTCTCTGTGAAAGGTAGGAAACCACGATAGGCACGGCAAAAAAATAGCTGATGTGCATTAAAATGTGCTCTTTTATAACATTAAAATGTTGTTCCTGGCAGGTGAATGTCATTTTAAGCTGTCAGTGATCTCGTTTGTTTTCCTTTTTGCATTGTATTTGTCTAGATGAAATCTCACTTTGTGAATTCTTCTTCTCCTGGTTCTTCACAGTTACTCTACTCCTCCCTTTTCAGACTGTATCAATTTTGAGTTGTCTTCAGCCCTTCAGTCTCAAAGTGTATTTTTCTTACACGCTGGCAGCGGTCATGTTTGTGGGTCCCTGTTTCTCTCCGTTTCAGTCAGAAACGTCAGTCCTGCCAGAGCTTATCCCATGTTTCCTATTTAAGATGAGTAGAACGACAGTGGAGAGGGTTAAAAATGTCAAAAGTAGAAGTGTGGACTTGAAAAATAGTGTGCTTTAAGGTCATTTTCCCTCCCTGTAACAGCAGCTGGGTTGTGTGGCTGAGTCTGAACGCAGAGTTCAGCTCCTGCTTTCCTCCCTTAGCCAGAGACACCCAGGAATTTGGGTCAGATGGTTGGGCCTGTCCCCACGTTGTAAGAAATTAGTGTTTCTGGTGAAGGGAGCGGTTGAGCCACCTGTAATTTAGTGTTGATTAGTTTTTTCCAGCTATGGGACTCTTTCTGACCAGGACTTCAGGCTAGTGCTCTGAACTCTGAGGGATCTGGTTTTGAGTCTCTAATGAACATTGTCACACCATCCCGTGGAGACACAGTCCCTGGCAATTGTAATTTGAGAGGACGGAGAGGGTACAGACTGATTCCTCTTCCATGGCATTAATTCAGAATAGTGTTGGCTGTGGATTCATCCCAAATCCTGTCTGCAGAGTGGTTGTCACATTAACTTAATTATTTTTCTCCAGGCTTCATCTCTCTGGGCTGAAAGCATCCACATTCTTAACACGCTCTTAGTGCTGATTGTTTGGATGCTCCTTTGGCAGGGCTGGCTGGTTTGGGGGATTTGGCGCTCGTTTGGCTGGTGGTGGCACCGAGGCTGCTGTCAGCTTGCCAGGAGTGGCACTGGAGCATATCGCACCCGGCCCTTGGCTTCAATAAGCTGCCATAAGAGCAGTAATTTTGTTTTTATCCAGCATTGGTGCTCACAGCTGCCCTGTGCTTCCCACTTGCAGTTAGGAGGCGAAATAAAACTCATGAGCCTCTTTTTGTCATTTCCTTGCTGCTGGGGAATTTTCATAGTACTTTTGTTTCTGTCCTTTTATTCATCTACACGTCCTTAATATAGAGAAGATCAGTTCAAAAAACGTCATAACAAATTAATATTGCTTTCTAGAATTTAAAGAGTACCTTAAAAAAAAAGAAAAAGGGAAAGAAAAAAAAAAAGCAGCTTTTACTTATTTGCAGTTTGTTCCCCAAGGTTTATGAGACCCGTGTTTAGAGCCATGTGCCTTCCCTGTTTGCTGTGCTATCTTCAGGGCCTGTGGGTATTTGATATACATATATCTCTCTATTTAGGTCTGTCTGTCTATCTGTATCTTTGTTTGTATGATGTCTCCCCCCCAAAAATTGTTTACTAGGTAGTGCTTGTTATAATTATGGACAAATCTGTTTTGCTGCTTGCTTCTCACATCAGATTCTCTGTATCTGGCACAGAGAAGGTATTTTTTCTTACAACGGGTATCAAACAAAGTTCTTTTTATTCTGTGTATTCTTTTTCTTCAAATAGATAACCTCTTTCCTCTTCTTGTTTTTCCCCCAATAGGCCAAAAGCAAATACACCATCATGAGAACTGGTCTCTGTCACCTGAGGAATTTGAAATATGGGACAGACTTTACAGGATTAAGGAAAGCGATGGAATAAAGGAACCGGTGTTGCCTCAAACTCGATTTGAAACCTTAGAAAACCTGGAAGAAGTGTCAGTGAGTATAACCTAATGGTAATGTTTCCTTTGACATGAGACCTGAAGGAAACCCTAATTAACAAAGTTAACTAGGAATTTGAAGGAGAATTACGTATTAAAAATGTAATTTTGAGAATTATGTATGGGTTTTTCAGGTAAAGAATTTAAGAGTTAGGCATTTGAAACGGGTCTTTGAGGTTAGCTCTGTAAATTAAAAATACATTAAAAAAATCTCTCAGCATCTATTTTCTGTCCCTGTTTCTAAGAATTCCATGCAGGAGGCTGTGTTGGTGATGGGATTGTATCCACGCTTTTTCACTCCCTTGTTTATAGAACTGTAAAAGTGTTACTGAAAGAAAAGCTCAAGTTTTACAAACTCTTTTATGATTCAGAGAAAAAATTTGGAGCTTTTGTGTCATTTCACTACTTACAACAATCCTTGAAAATTCTTTGAAAAGCTGTGACAACACAAAGCATGGAATTGTTCTTATTTAAACCAGACTGAAACATTTGTGATAACGTTTAGATACTTTCCTGCATTCAGAGTATTTATAGTCCCTGCCAGACAAGTAGGCATTAGTTTTGCTAAATAATTTCTTGATGCAAATCTCCCTGCCAATCTTAATTCCAAACTGCAGAAGCATCAAGAGGAGGCAACTCACGAACTTTCCTTGTCTGAATGGAGAATTTGGCAGAACCGCCCATTTCCTACCTCCATGGTTGATCACTCGGATCGCTGCTACCATTTTATCGGTGTTATGGAGATGATAGAGCTGATAAGACACGAGCAGGTAAGATTTTGGCTGGCTGTGAACATGCACGAGTATTTAATGTACAGTCAGACTAATTAAAACATAGTAAGTGCTCTATGTCAAGGAGCAAAGTCACCCAGAGTGATATTAGAACTATTCCAGAGTGTAACAGGAATTGGAAATATTTTTGTATCGTGTACGTACATTAAATGCATCCCATAAAAATAATGCCAGAATGTAATGCATGTTTTAAGGTGGCTGTGTGTTGAGGCTTTTTGGGTTGTTTTTCGGGGAAGCTTTAATTAAAAAGCTAATTGCTCCTAAGAGTTAAAGGATAAGGGAAGGGAAGTCAAACAAAGGGCTGAAAACCATCTGGAAGACGAGAATTATTTTTGCTGTCAGTTACGAATAGCAGATAAGCCTTCATAGTGAAGGGCACGTACAAGAAGGTGTGTAGAGGTGGATCTATTGAGGTACTTGAAGACTTGCTTTTTTTCACCACACTATTTTTTCCTCTTTTATGTTCCACACATATTGCTTTTTACTGTGTTGAAGTTTTCTAGGTCATGAGAATCTGTTGCTAAGCTGCCAGAGTTTCCTGAATAACTAGAGTAATCAAGGAAGAGAATAGAGACATTGTAGTTGTACTCCTTGCTAGGAAAATGTATTAATGGCAAGTTGTAAAGAGACTTTCAGAGCTAAGGTAAGCTCCTCCACTTCGTCACAGAACAAGGGCCTTCTTGACTTCTCGGAGAGTTTGTGTTCCCAAGGCAGGGTCAGGAACCTACCGCCAGAGAGAGAGGACTCTGGGGAGAGTGTGGGTATGGAGAGCTGAAGGAAGTCAAGAGGCAAAGAAATGGTTAAAAAGTTTAGAATTGCTCTTCTAATTCAGGACTTCCCTCCCCACCACCACGTCAGGCACTTCATTTATTTGTGACCTCAGTTCCTTTTGTGAAAGTGCATTGATACCAGCAATGTAGACCAAATTATCAAGGTTCGAGGACATCAAAGCTTCACTGTAACTGTTTCACAGAAGCAAAGGTGCAACATCTCTTAATCTGTTTTGTCAGCGCTGACAGTGGGTTCTCGCATGCAAGTTTTATTAATGTTTTCTTAAGTCATGCTTGGCTTCTCCGAAAGGCACTGATGGTCTGCCCAAGAGAACGATCTTCCATACGGCCAACACGAGAGCACGTGTGAGGGTGGCGGAGGTGGTTTGGGTTTCCTGTTACTACCAATCTTGTTCTTGTTCGGTCTTCCTACAGCTTCAGTTCTGGTGAATCAGAAAGTGCACACAGAGAAAAATGGGTGTAATTATACAGTAAATCAGACCAAAGAACCTTTCCATATAAAATATTTTTTTAAAAAGGATGTCTGTGCTAAACCAGTTGTTGGCGAATGTCACCTGCTTTGAGGGCCATCACTACTACTGTAGATAGTTCAGCTGGGACCTGTGGAGATCTCTGGTCTAGTCCAGGGCCTGTGTAGACCAGGTGGCTCAGGATCTCAACAAGTCAGGCCTTTGGTATCTCCAGGGTTGGAACCCCTCAGCTTCTCTGAGCTCCTGGTTCAGCCTTCGATCACCCTCATAGTGAAAACACTTCTGATATCTAATCAAAATTTCCCTTGTTCCATGTTGTGCCTATTAACTCTGGCCTCGGCGTATCTCCGGGAAGCCTGGCCCTGTCTGCCCTCTGCTCTCACACAAGATAGAGATGGCAATAAGGCCCCTCTCTTCTTGACACTGAACAGAGGTCCCTTGTCTGCCCTTGTACATCCATGTGCTCCCACCCCATGACAGTTTTGGCTGCCTCTGCTGGACTTGATCCAGCCCGGGATGCTCCTTGTACTGGGGGCCCCAAACTAGACTGAGCTCTCCAGATGTGGCCTCACAGAGGACGAACGGAGGAGAATAAGCACTTCCCTTGCCCTGCTGGCCACTCTTGCTGAATGGAGCCCAAGTGCCATCCTCTTTGCTGCCACAAGGGCACACTGCTGTCTCATTTTTCTGTCCTGAGGTTTCTATCATCCTGTTGAGGACCCTCCAGAAAGCAGCCCTGCCCTCAAGCATGTAACCTGCTTCCTGTCCGCTGGTGGCATCTGCAGACCTACTGAATGTGCTCTCTGTGCCGTAGTCACGGTCAGTAATAGGAAAGTTAAACACTAAAAACCCTTGAGTAACACTCCTGGCAGCTATAGCCACTGCCAGGACTTCACACCAGTCCTCAAAACACTTCAATCATGGTGGTCCAGCCAGTTTTCCACCCATCCTTATTGTCCAAACCATATCTCAGGAGTTTCGCTAGGAGAATGTGCCAGAACTGCCTCAAGTCAAGTTAAAGAACATCCACTGCCCTTCCCTTGCCCCCAAAGCTGGTTCCATCTTCATGAAAGGTGGTCTTGAATTCTTCACCCCCACGTGTTCTGTGTGCTGCTTGGGGTATTTGCCTGGGTGTTTTCTTACTGGTTGGATTTGAAGTTTGTACTTTAAACTTAAAATTGGAATAAATATAACATTCATGTAGTATTGTAACGTAGACGTGGATGGTTTACTTTGGCAGTAACTACTACACTGATTTTTACCTTTTTTTTTTGGTATAGTAGAATGCTTGTTCTTAGAAGAAAATACTAATTTTTTCAATTTCTGCACAGCTACTAAGGCATGTTCGTAGAGGTGGCTGTGTCTTGGCTGTATTCCTGACTGATGCTGTGCATTAACACACAGGGGTTGGGATGGCTTCGTTCAGGCTTGGTGTTCTACAGACCCCTCTGACCAACCAGATTAACCAGATTAACCAGATTAACCAATCAGAGCGACAGATGGGCCCTCCCCCCCCTAAGGAAAAGAGAGGAGAGGAAGAGATAAAAGAGATTTATGAGTTTAGAAAAAACTAAACTACTTTAATGAAAATATTAATAAATAATGAAATAATAAATAATAAAAAGAAGGAAAAATGAAAAAAAAAATATACAGTATATACAAAACCGTATCAAGCTCCCAGGGTGATGATCACGTCACCGGCAGGCACAGGGGAAAGTCCCAGGCTGGACTCGGTGATGGACAGGAGCTGGATTCTGGATCTGGAGTCAGGATTGCTCCGATTGGGATCAAAGGCAGACGAACAGACAGGGTCCTCCTCAGATACCGGCCATTGAAGGAAGAGAGATGACCCTTTGATCCCTCAGCTTTTATACTGAGCATGATGCAGATGGGATGGAATACCCTGTTGGTCAGTTTTGGGTCACCTCTCCTGTCCACTCCTCCCTACAGGTGGGACCCCTCTACGCTTTTCTGCTTCCAACCCTCCAATGGGGCAAATAACAAATTTCCCTGCCCTTGGTTGTTACAGCAATAGGTATAAGCCAGGGCCTCTCTGCTCACCATTCCTTGGGATTATCAGGTTTTATCACTGTGAGAGCGAGCAGTTTCTGAACAATATGCCATTGATTTCAGAGTTTAGTTAGTTAGAAGAGGCCCAGCTAAAAAGGAAAAACTACTGAACAGAAAATTAGTTCTGTTTTACCTCAAAGCAGGACAGGGATTCTTGGTGAAGGCTGTTTCTAAAGCACGTTGAAGCTCTCGGAAGCTTGGCTTCACCGTCGCGGTCAGGTGTGGTTTGACACTGCAGGAAGCGCTGCTGTCAGACAGTGGGACAGCAAAAAGGGGTGTTACAGCCTCTGGGAAACTGACCTTTAGTGGAAATTAAGCCTGCAAAAATCTACCTAAAGTGTTAGTCTTACAT
Organism: Numenius arquata; assembly: GCF_964106895.1. NCBI lineage: Eukaryota > Metazoa > Chordata > Aves > Charadriiformes > Scolopacidae > Numenius > Numenius arquata. The sequence goes on along the minus strand of NC_133581.1, from coordinate 69,304,479 downwards.
GAAAATAAGTGGATGGAAACCATCATTGTTTTAGCAGCGAGGCAAAGGTTTTTGCAGGTATGTACTGTGCATCCAGGTTCCTACTATAGATACTCCATTGCCAAATATACCGCTGCTAATCTGTCTGACGTTCATTTACAGTTCTTAATAGCAGAGGGATTTAAGACAAATGCCAGTCAAAGCTATTTCCTTAAATAACTAAGATATTGAACTTCAAACCACAGTCCTATTGATTAGTTTCTTACTGAGGGATAAAATCTAAACGCAGGCAAATCATTATTTTCCTATGAATAACTAAACAATCTGGAAGTTTCTGATGAAACTAATTATTTCTTGGGGAGAATCTCATTCAGAGATTAGTAATAACTTAATACGAGCCAGCTCAGGAGGTGTTGGTGTGTTCTTTATGGGTGTCTTCTCTATTACAGAAGAAAGCTCAGGAATTCACTGGTACATAGCTTTCCTTTCCTTCTACCCGTTCAATGATTCCAAGAAACCTCCTGTGCAGTTGCGTTTGCATAATAAATTTTAAAAAGTCGATTAAAAGGCTTAGACAATTTTAAATAGACGAAGTGAAAATGTTTGGGGGGGAAAAAAGGTATATTGTATTTATATGCTCTTAAAAACTTAGAGAAGAAGTTGGCACAATCAGAAGAAAATTAAAAAGTAAGAGAAATCCCAAATATGAACCCTGCGCCAGGCACATCCACTGCAGAAAAGCCTTTAATGCCCGTGTGGCTTTATTACTACAGCAACGGGACCTGGGCAGATGGGATTGGATTTCCTACTCCCTACGAGCAGGGATTTTTTGTGTAACATGGTAACAAATCAAGTTGTCCTTATGCAAAATAATTCAATAGCTTTTATAAGCATTTTTGAAAATTAAACTGTATTGTTTGGAAACAAGGTCAGGGCAAAGTAATCATTTTTATTGAAATGCTCTTTGTCCAAGTTTCTGAGGACAAGTAACAGGAAATACTGAAGTGCAAGTGCATTGGCTTTTTCCCTGGGAGGGAGGCAATTCTTAGGGACTTTGTGAAAGTCGGACTGTTGTCAGATGTGGGAGGACGTGGGAGGGTGACCATTCCCCACTTCACAGTTGGCAGTGGGAGCTTACAGTCGTTAATTATTCTCCCTGGAAAGGCACAGAAAACCCAAAGACTCTCGTTGGAAGGACTCTTTCTTTTTCACTCAAGTCATCTCCGGTACCAAACGCCGTGGGAGACAGGGTTTAGAAGCTGAACCCAGAACAACTGCCGCTGAAACCATCTTGTCATTTATCATTTGTCTTAGGTTGCCTTGAAGGATTCTCAGGATGAAATGCCTGGCAGCAGGGTAGATGTTACCAGGATACCCTAAAATTCCAAAGAACCTGAAGAGGCTTTCCATGATTTTGAAGTTATAAATCAGACGTGTTTTAGGGGGGACAATGGAATATTTTTTTGGGTTTTTTTTTTTTTTTTGGGGGGGGCTCTCATTGCAGGTCTCTGGTTAAAATCCCAATCTGAGATGTGGCGAGAGTTCTTCCCAGCCAGTAACAAATAATTTTAGGGGGCAAATGATGTTTAGTTACAGCGTTTATGGCAAGAGGGACTAACCCATCTGTGGAACTGCTGGTTTCTACTGTGGGGCTCTATTATTGTCTGGGCACTGAATCGGGCTTAAACAGCAGAGAACAGATAATCAAAGCAAATCCTCTCTCTTGGGATGCTCAGAAGCAGGCTCTGCAGAGGTGGCTGGGCTTTTCTGTATTGCAGAACACCCCGAGAGGAGCACGATTCCTGGCGAGAAGGTGGCAGGGTGTTTGTTTTGTTCTCAGACAGGAAGGCTGCCAGGGACAACCTGCCAGACCAAAAAACCTCAGCTCTCCAATTAAAATAGTTTCTTTGTGCCCGTATTGATTCTTCTGATCTCGATGCCAAATGATTTGAGCCTGGACGCTAATTGAGACCTGCTTTAGGTTGTTCAGACCTTTAATTACAGGTGCTTTCTGTTTTTAATGGTCCTGTGGGGGTTTGTGCTAGTGGTGAGAAGGGAGAGTGATTAGGGCAAGGATTCTGGGGTGTCAGCCGTGTGTGAGGGACAGGGGACTGAGCGGCTTCTGTGGCACCTGGACGGGCTTAGCTGCGTTAATTTGAGCTGGCGTCTCTGCCCCCTTTAGGGGTGACTCGGTATCCCTCTCCAGCCCTGCGCGAAGCCCTTCTGCCTCAGGTGCAGGCAAACCAGCCAAAAATAGCCTTCCCATCTAAATTAAGTGATCTCACTTTTCTGGAAAACATGCCATGATATTGCATCTCACAGGAACCGAATAGAATTTCAAGATAGGGTTGCCAACTTAAATCTACAGACGAGAGAAACTTGATGCGTGGTGTGTTCTGTGGTATCACACACTGCCGCCCACCCTCTGCGGGTGTTTACTACTAACGGACCCCCTCCTGAGCTCCCGGCGGTACAACGGTAGAGCACGTACCTGTTCTGGCAACTGATGGCTTTTGTTGGGTTTGTCCCGTTGTTATTTCATTTGTTTAGGAGTGCGTGTGTGTGCACAGTAATGTTGCCTCTAGGTTTCTGGGTTTAAAATAGTTGTATGCTGTGTTTCAAAATATATCTGTCTGTGAATAACCATTGGGTTGTTCCTTACGCTCTTACAGGAGCCTGATTTGGCACAGCTCTTCTGCAGTCGGTGCGCCAGGAGTGAACTGGCCAGCCAGTTGTCATAGCCTTGGGACTGGTGCTACTACACACCAAAGCTCCTTGAGGATCGATATTATTTATGTTTTGAGAGGGGATAATATTTTAACATTGTTTTTAATATTATACTAATGCACTGGTGACAAAGTTTAGTGCAATATAATCGCTTTTATTTAGAACACTGAACTGCTACTGTAGTTGAAAAACTCCTTTAGATGCAACAGCCCTGCTGTCTGCCTGGATATACCTGTTGCTGCTTGTATTTTAAATATCGGCATGGAAATGCAGTGAGCTTAGGGAAATTATTGTGGTCACTGGGGTTCAGGAATTATAAAGTAACCAGTTACTAACCTATGGATTAATTTATTTTCTGGTGCTTCAGATGTTCTTGAACGTTCACTGTCGCCTCTGTAGCCTCTTTAGTGGTACCTGTTCCCACAATCACTGGGGTACATACCCCGTATTTTGCTAATGAATCTTCCTTTTTAGGGATCTTTCAAGTGTTTTATTGTGTAGCTATTTGCTCTATAGACAGACACTCTCTCAGATGAGAGCATCAGCAGAAGAAGCAGAAGCGGATCAATGAGGAGCAGGCAGTTGCTCTGAGCAGGAGCAGATGAGAACCTGTTGAGGATTCCCAGGGCTTGGATCAGCCCAGGGGCACGGGAGCAGGAGGTGTCGGTGCTGCTGGGGTTTGGAAAAGGGTGCTGGGTGGCTGCATGGGACAGTCTGTGATTCATTCCAGGCCAGCTTCCCGGAAGCAAAACAGCAGTAGAATTAGTAGAGACATCAATGATGTGATATCGTTAGGAAGAGAAATTTGTAAAGGGAAATTGTGGTTCCTCTGTCCCTTAGGCTTCTTTCATGAATCAACTAAATATATTTTTAAGGGTCATCTGATGGAATATACTTGAACTTCCAAAGTTTCTGATGGTGTTCCTTCCCCTAGCGTCTCTTCTGGAAATGAAGCAATCGTGGAAAAGGAGGGATTGGTTATCCTGTTCATTAACCAGTTCCTGAAAGGTATAAATAGCAGCCTGTGCTCAGCTGGCAGGGAGGTCGGCAGTGAAATCACCTAAGCATCAAAATTGTTTAACCTGTTTGCTAAAAGGGATAATTTTTACAGCAGTAAAAAAATATTTTTAGTGATAAAAGTTAAAGATGGAATAAATTTCATGAAGAATCACCACGTGAGCAAGTTCTAAAAAGCCGGAGAATTAAATTCTGTACCAATAAGTTTGAAATTGAATGAAGGAGAGAGCTGCCTTAGCCAGGACAGAGTTGTTTTGGATACTTCTGTGTAAACATTAGTTGAGTGATCACTGTTACTCCAAAAAGGGATTGGAATTTCAGAAATCAGTGGGAAAAGTAGTATAAAATAAAGCAGGAAAAATTCTGTCATGGTAAAAATATGTCATATGCCCATACCTTGTACCATACACTTGTCATTCCAACAGACTGGAATATCTGCTTTGGTATCTGCTTGACCTACTCAAAATACTGGGGGAAAACCACCAGCCTTGCTGTTGGGATTTCTGTTAGTATTCATGCTAAAACATAAGTTAACCAGAAAATATACCCATGTGACTGACTGTATCGGCAGCGTCGGCTCCACGGGATTTAACACTCGGTGTGAAAGCTGGGAATCCAAACGCCCTTCCTCACTAGAGCTAACAAAAAACCAGTTCTGAAGATGGGAGCTGGTTTGTGTCAGAAAACACTTACATGCTGGTTGTTCGTGCTCCTTCTCTCTCCGTTTCAATCAAACTTTCCATTAAAGGGGTTAGAATTGTTAATTTCTATATTGTATCTGTTCACAGACGTATCTTTTCATTTTTAAATCGCAAACTCACCAGGGGTTTGGCAGACGTCTGAATCTCATTAGAAAATGTACGTCCAAAGCAGCTTATGAGGGGAGAGAGGTTAATTTTAATTTTGATATTATATGCCTTAAATTTAAATGCTAGAAAAGAGAGTGTGTATGTATGTGTATATATATGTATATCTATGTATTAGAAATGAAAATTATAATATCCTGTTTACTTTTTCCTTTTTATTTTCTATGTGAAAAAACCCTACTGCTTTTTAAACTGAATCAGTAATTAATTGTAAGCAAGGTCATTAATTGAGTACAACAATATTAGAGCAATGCCTGGTTCCTCACTCCTGTATGACCTATTTACTGGGTGGTTGGTACACACTGGGGCTTACCGGGCTATAGAAGAGCTGATCGGGTAATTTAAGATTCTACGAGTTGCACACATTCAGGCTAAAATGTGATAATTATAATTCTGTCCTTTCATTCCATCAGTATTAACTGGACTCACTGGGAGAAAGTATTTTGTTTGGGAGAAAGTGTTTGGAGTGCCCGAGCGGAACTGGGACAGTTACATAACCCCATGTAAGCCCGAAATTGGGTTACTCCAGTTTGTCCCAGATGCTAAATTTGTCCTCTGGACTGTTGTCCTGGCACACCGCACTTCTGCCAGACTTGCCTTTTTTCTTTCTTTCTTTTTTTTTTTTTCCCTCCCAGTTAGAACACAATCATGGGTATGTGCAGTGGCCTAATGAAGTTCTTTGCTGTAACAGTCCTCACTCCCTGTTTCTGAGTCGTACCCAATTACCCATCCATGCAAGAAATCTCCCTGTTTTGCTCTCTCTGTTTAAGTTTAGGGTAAGGATAAGCTTAGGTTAAGGGTAAGGGCAGAGCAACTGATGTCATCTACCCGGGCTTGTGCAAAGCGTTTGACGCTGTCCTGCATGACATCCTGGTCTCTAAATTGAAGAGACGCGGATTTGATGGATGGACCAGTTGGTGGATAAGGAACTGGCTGGGTGAGTGCACTCAAAGGGTTAAGGTCAACAGCTTGATGTCCAAGTTGCGACCAGTGATGAGTGGTGTTCCTCAGGGGTTTGTACTGGGACTGGTGGGGACCTAAAGGGGCTCCAGGAAAGCTGGGGAGGGACTCTTGATCAGGGAGGGCAGCCATAGGACGAGGGGGATCAGTTTTAAACTGAAAGAGGGAGGATTTGGGCTAGATATTGGGAAGAAATTCTTTGCTGTGAGGGTGGTGAGAGCCTGGCCCAGGTTGCCCCGAGAAGCTGTGGCTGCCCCATCCCTGGAGGGGTTCAAGGCCAGGTTGGAGGGGGCTTGGAGCAGCCTGGTCTGGTGGGAGGTGTCCCTGCCCAGGGCAGAGGGTGGCACTGGATGATTTTCAAGGTCCCTTCCAACCCAAACCATTCCACGAAGCTTATTTAAAGATTTTGGCATGGACTTTTTGAAGGCCTTTCAGAAAGCTGGGAAGGTGGTATGTATGAGAGTATCTTAATGTTTTGCTTGTTGAGAGGATGCAAAACTGTGTTGGGATGGGATCAGTCCCAAATGCGTGGAAGGCGGCTTCGAATCCTGTTTCCAGGAACACATTTAGACAAGCCTGGCAGCAGCAGGTTTAGGTAGGGTTATTTCTGCCGTGTGTAATGGGACAGAATGACTTCCCAGAGTATTTTCCAAACCTTGTTTTCCATGATCGACTCGTCTGGCAGTACAAGGTGGTGTGACAGCAGCTCCAGGTCTGCCGTCTGTGGAAACCCCGAGTGTTTAATTTCTTAAGTGTCTCTTTGGGAAGGGATGCTGGTGTCACGGTGTCGTTGGTTAGAGCAGCTTCAGGAGCTTCCTTAGTGACTTGATGTTTGGAGAATGTTACTTGTATAGGCACAGGTAACCTCTTACTGTAAAAGTCAGTTTTATCACCCAATCTTCTATAAAGGTGCCTTGTTTAATTTCAGGGATTAATGACTCTAGGGGTTCATCTGACTGAACTGCCAAAAAATAATTGTACCTTCTGGTTAGATCTTACATCTTCATTTTTAGTTTTTATTAGTGAAACAGGTTTGAACTTGAAGGAGTATTTCAAGCCATTGCTTCCAGGGCCTCATCTGACCCCTACTGTTCCTTTTGGAGATTGTGTGCATTAATTTTGAAATCTTAATTTAAAAGAGAGAGTGAGAAGGACAACAAAGAAATAGCTTTTCAATCCAGGCAGTGCTTGTACGTTCACCTCACTGGGAGGGGTGACAAAGTCTATTGGGCTTTCTTCAAGTGTATTTTTCAAAGAGTTCGTTGCCTGGGTCTTTTTGAACAGAATTAATGAATCTTTTTGAGCAGATTAATAAGCATCTGTGAAAAAATAAGTTCAGAGTATGTGAGTGAGAAGTTCTTGACATGCCATCAATGGCAGTAGCCAAATTACAACAATAGTACAGAGAGAACTGTGGCTCACTTGTGCTTGAATGAGTGTTTCTTCTGCTCTCGGCACCTTTCTCAATGTGCTGGTGCTCCAGAACTGCCGCCTGTAAGCGTTGGCCTGTCTGGGGACACGGGCCCTGCACGTAGTATTGGCTAAGTGACATCGCTGAGAACTGCGTCCTGTCTGCGCCTCCCAGTGCAGAACATTGTGTGTTGGTGCTCTCTTAAATGCCATCCTTATTTACACGTGGTATCTTCTGGTCTTTCTGAAACACTTGGGTTTGACTACCCAAACATGGGTTTGCAGCTTTTGCCAGCAAACGTTTTGTTTGAAAGTTGTGACCTTAAATGCAAAGCACTTTCCTTTTTCTCCTTTCTGATAACCTTTAGGAGCATGAAAACCTTTGTCGCTTGTTTTAAATATCCTTATGACGAGTCCTTGTAAGCCTGTATGTATTTACAGTAAACATTGCTCTGTGTGTCACCAGGGAGACTGCAGCTATGAACTGGAGATTCAGCCTCACTTACGTCTGGAAGACGTTAATGTTGGAAGGAATAAAAGGCATCCTTCCATGCCCAGCTCCACGTTGGGTCAGAAAGCACGCTCGTCCAGAAAAGACATGGCACACAGATCAATAGTAAACCCGTTTTTACCCGATACAAATGAGAGTAGGAGTGAACTCTTTACCACGTTTAAAATGACAAAACCAAAGGGTCCCAAAAGAACTTCTGGACCAAATTTAGAAGTACCTACGTTGCCTACAGATACTTCAGCTTCTTACTCGGCAAGCAGCCTTGCTCTGGGTGAAAATATGGACCAGGGCAGTCAAAAGGATGAGGAACTAGAGGTGACGTTTGACTTAAATGAATTTATTGACCTGTGTGACAACAGTGACAGCACTATAATTCATGAGAGCGCAGCAGCAAAGGAATACAAAACTGTAGATAAAGCTTGTAGCTCACTGGGGACGAACCACACAGACTCGGGTTATAGTAGCTTCACAGCTGAGAAATCACCCATGTCCCCTGACTTATTTTATCTCCCTGAATCATACGTGGATTCATTTGCGCTCGTGAGACCATCTGAGGAACCTGCTTGGTTAAAACAAATGGTTTCCCATGTGAAAAGGCTTTTATCCCAGTCTCCTCCCTCTTTGAATAAACTTTATGATTTTGAAAACATGATAAGAAATGAAGAAACACTATATCCTTTTCAAAAAGCTATTTCTGGTAGTTATTCAGAGAGACTGCGGGGCAGAGTCTTTCCTGCGCCCTCAGAAGCTGATCCTTCACTGCTGCTCTTGGGAAATCCTGAGCCCAAAGTCTCCAGGGAACTGGCTTCTGTAAGTGCCTGTTCTTCAAAACCTGCACCATCTTCTGAGCCTGCTGCTGGTAACGCCAAAGAGGGACTTCGCTGCAGTGACAGCTTTGACAGTCTGTTTGACAACGAAGAATTCACTGAAATTCAAAAGAAAACTCCAACAATAAGTCACACTCTGACCAGTAACCCTTCAAATAAGTACTTTGTTCAAAAAGATGAAGAACATCTTGAAGTGAACGGGAAAAATGTGGTTATTGCTGAAGAGAAGAGCATACATCTGTTTGAAGATGAGCACCTTTATGACCCAAATAATGGGAGTTTTTCTGTGAAAAACAAGTGTTCGGCGGGGTCAGATTCCAGAGGGAATGGTTCTGGGCTGGTTGCAGAGCACGGCCCCGAGAGGTTTCCATCAGAGAGCTGCTGCAAGGGCACTGACAGGACCCCCAAGGAGCGGCCAACGATCGGTAACACCACCATGGAAGTGTCGGGAGATGACACTGCAACCGAGCAGGCTCTGGATAATGACGATCTTTATGACTCTTCCCAAGAACTGTTTTCTGTTAACTTTGATCTGGGATTTTCCATCGAAGAGTGTGAGAACGAAATCTTTGAAGAAAATGTAAATACTGATAATACCAGAAAATTCGGTGGCGCCTTGGGGAGTCATGCAGGTGGTAAATCCACCAAAGATAAAACACAGTTACTGGCCGATAGCTCCAGACTCGAAACATCGCCAAAGTGGGATTGCAGAAGCCTCGAGAGAAGAGCCGTTTCCACACCGTTGGGATTCCAGAGGAGGAGCATTGATGCCAGAGAAGGAGCTGAGGCTGGTGCCGCTGCAGGGCCTTCCTTGGGGCCAGGAGCCAGGAGAACGGGAAGGGGATCACCTGAACCTTTGGCTTCTGCACTTCCCACCCCTACAAGCAGAAAGGGTAGGAATACTGAAGTTATCAGAAGAATTCCTATGAATGTCTTCTCTAGTGCCAGGGAGGAAATTCCCGAGGTGCCTCTTGCAGATGAAGTAAATTATAGCCCACGTGGGCAGAACTTTGGGAGTTCAGCCGTGGATGCACTTGGGTCCCCTTTAGGAAGAACCAAAACCCTGGAAGACACCAACCGTCATAGTTCATGTGTGTCTCCTGCTGCAGGTAGGGATTCCATTGTACAGTTACTTCATATCTTTGTCTTAAAAATACTGACTGTTTGTGGGCTCTATTCTGTTTTTATTTCCTCCCTTCTGTCTTTTTCTGGTTTAGGACCAATATACCATTAAAAAATACCTTGTATTCAGACATTGCCAATATATAAATCACTGTAATTCCTCACTCGCAGGTCACTTCCAGGGCATGTTCACACCCTTTGTTGTATTTGTCTCTGAATAACCTTGAATTAACTTTCAAAATAATTCAGGCTTAATAGTAGTACTCGGTCTGATTCACAGCACACATTGAGTTTTTCTGATTAAACATTGAAACAAAGCATAAACAGTCCTTGCGGTGGTTAAAGCATCTTTTTTTTCCTTCTCTTTGAATTGGTCTCATAGTCATCATATTTCCTGACGATGGGTGATTGTAGAATGGCACCTTTCTTCCTGAATAGTTTGCTGAATTCAAAAATTGTAATCTATTTATAAAAAAATAGATTATAGATTAAAAAATAGAATAAATTGTAATCTATTTAATAAAAAATAATTTAAAAAACACCAAAAAAACCACCCCAAAACCACAAAAAGAAACAAGTTGCTGTTTTAGAATTGCCAGCTTAATGGTGAACCTGGATCAGGTTGTTAAGGGCTTTGTCTGGTTGGGTCTTGAAAACCTCCGTGGGCAGTTAATGATAGTTATTGGTGTTTAAGTATGTTATTTTAGAAGTGGAAAGTTTGGGAATTTTATGCTTTTCCTTAAAGAAATTCAAACCTTTGAGTGATTTAGTCAGGACCAACTCTCCATCCCTGCTCTCCTGCCGAACTCCCAAAGACACAGGGACAATTCGGGCAGATGCCGTAGGGACAGTTGATGCCGAGTGTGGGGGCAGGAGGGGTGTCACGGAGCAGGAGGGGTGTCACGGGGGCAGCGCACCCATCACACCCCGTCCAGGGACTCGCTCGGCACTGGGGCTGTGTCCTGCAGGAGGGGAAGGAAGAGCTTGTATTTCATAAAGACAGTCCTTTGTAAAACCAAAAAAAACCCTGTTTGTTTGAAAAGGAATTGGTAAGAGGAGCTTCCGGTGAGTTCTGGGGTTGTGGCAGTGCACCCAAAGGGACGTGTGTTACAAAAGGCTTCCAGAAGTGTGACTCTTACTCAACTTCTAAGGACTTCTCTTGGTTTGATTTCTCACCTCCCTTTTCAGTGTGTGTGCTGCCGGGGGTAATCACTGCCACTCAGAGACTCTCCAGGGAAGCAGGATTTATTGTCCATCTCAGCTGGAGATTATTTATTTTGATTAACAAGGCTAAAGAGAACAATATTTGCCACATAGATCAATAAGTAATCTCCTTTGGAGGTACTTTTATAAGAGAGACAGATTTTGATTGCTCAGTTATAGCAATATTGAATTGGGACCAACGCATTTTCTTGTGACCGTTGTTTACTGGTTTTGCTGCAGGAACCAGCAGTGAGAGTGAAGAGGAGATCGTTTTCCAGAGAAAAAATAGGAAAAAAAAGAATGTTTTGAAGTCTCCTGATGTGAGTCTCAGAAAAAGGAAAAATAACAAAGCAAAAAAGATGAGAAGCAAAATGCCAAGTCAAACACCAAAGCAAAACTCCCCGTTGCAGTGACCCTTGTTTGTGTTTCCCCAGGGTGTGAGTGAGAGTGACTTTGAGTCGCCGATTCCTGCCGTCAGAAAACGCCGACACCCACTTAACATGGTCAGTGCGTGCTCCGGCGAGAAATAATGCCAACTCATTTATGGAGTATATATTTAAACATTTGCTCTTTCTCCAGTCAGTAGGCCAGTGTTCTCATTAAAAATATTTTATGCCGTCCGGCCCAAGGCATATTAGAACGGAATTGCTTTCCTGCCTTCAGCTCTCCCCTGAGGTCTCCACAGAGGACTTTGGAGTTGGTGTTCGGCAGTGAAAGACTGTGGTAGGAGAGCTGAGCCTCTCCCTTTGTGAAAGGCACTAAAATAACCTTTCTTCCACAAAGCTTCGAAGCAAAAAAAAAAAAAAAGTCAATTTGACCTGATTTTTCTTTCAAAGAACATGTTTTTTCTGTTCCTTTTGTATTTAAGAAGATGATTTGCATTATTGCATTGTTTTGCCATAGCAAATCCATCACAAAAATCAGGTGTTGCTTAAAAACCCCCAGACATTGAAGGATGACGGTGTAATTAAGATATTGGTTGCTTTAGTCTTACTTATTGAAGTGTTTGTGAAACGTTCCTCTAGTCAGACGTGTCCAGTGATGAGAGCGTGGATTTTCGCAAGAACTCAAGTAGGACCAGGAGCAGCAGCTCAGCCCGGAACCAAAACCGGCCGAGAAGTATGAAACGGCAGAAGGTGAAGAGCAATTTTTCATACAAGGTATGTAAACACAAAACCCAAAAAGGAGGCAAAAAGAGACTTCGTGAGATGCTGCTTTCTGTTCAAACCGCAAGAATGAACTGAAAGTATTCTATAATTTGTCTATATTGAAATTTTATGAAACCATGAAAATGCCAGAATTCTTGAGCACTGGTGTCGCATACTTAAGACAAAAATTCCCTGTGTCATTGAGTCACTCATTCTGGAGCTTGTGTGTGTTTTATGGCCTAAAAACAGAGCTTCTGTCTATTCTATGGCCTTTGTAGGGTCTCACGCTACGGCTGTGTTGTGGTGGGCAGGCAGTGGGGCAGCTGTTTTTGAGACATTGTTTAGGCGGTTCGAGGCTCAGAGCTATTTCACACGAGTTCATTGCAAACATTTGGGATGAAGTCTTGAAACAACTGGATAATGATCTGAACCCTCGCACCCACTGCCTGACTTCCGGAGGAATCTGCAGGGCCCTGCATAACGATGATCTGAAGCCAAATAACGATTTCCATTACGAGTAGAAGATACTCAAAGGTTACCCAGACTTGGGCAGCCCGGGTTCTCCTCCAGGACTTATACTGGTAGGATACTTGGTCATGTGAATTTACCACCTACTCTAATGGTTTCAACTCTGGATGTATTAAGACAGCAATAGTCCCTCAATCCCGAATCTTAAATCTTAGCTTTCTATTTACACTTTAATCTGTCAGGAATGGATGCAGGAGAGGATGCAGGGCCAGAATGATATATTCGTAGTAAGCTAAAAAGCTTTTAAATACACATGGATGGCTTGGCAGAAAATACTGTAATCAGGGCTCCAGAGGCACAATATGTTGGATATTTTCAACATTTTAAAGATAATCTTCATTATGAAGACTTCCCTATAGTATCAGTGATGAAAAATCCATTTTTCAATTTTATTTAAACGTGTTTTTTTATGTGAGACCAAAAGGTTCCTGGAAAGAGAGTGTGTGTTCATATGAAATTCTACTCTGCCTTCACATATCACCTTACCTAAACACCCCTGGTGACGAACGGGCCAGAACCCCAGATCCACAGCAGCTCCGAGACACCGGAATCCCTCTGCCCGGCCCACCCCGGTTTGGGTGCTGGGTCAGAAGGGCAGGCCGTGGCGGTGTCAGGGCAGCAGAGACCTGCAGTGGGATTAGCGCAGAGTGTGAGAAGTCCAAGGTGACCACAGCAGCCACCAGGACTGAGCTCAAAGGTTCAATAAATAACTGAAGAACCTGGTAATTTATTGTTTCCAAGTGTGACCGGACTCTCGACTGCTGGTTTCTGGTGTCTCGGGGCCTCTCACGCTGCAGGGTTTGTCCTCTCTGTGGTCCTTCAGGAGTAAGAAGGATTAAGACTAATTGGCAACAGCATTGAGAGCTCTTTCCTGTAAACAGGTGACCTCCGGTGCGTTTCAGATTGAGCAAACTCTTTGAGAAAAGGCACTATTAATACTGCCTGTCACTCAGGATCACTAATTGGTGTAAGCAAATAATTAAAGGACTTAGGAAAAATTGAAAATCAGAGATGTCACTTATTTTAGCGCAAGATCCCTCGTCTGCCATGTACTGAATGACAATTTACAGCTTTGTGCTTTTCATTCAAAGCATTTTGAAGGCAAACGAGTCTTTCTTTTGGAGTAATTGGGACACACAATGTTTTTTGGGTTCTTTTCACATTTTACTTTAGTACTTTGTAGCCTAAATTATAAGAGAGAAAGTTAGCTTAATACAAAGTAGCTCTGGTGAAATATCTTACTGAACTCATTTCTTTGTTTTCCGTGCACATCCGTGTGAATGTTTTGTTGTCTGGTTTTGATGGAACTTGGTAGCAGGGTTTGAGTCATGTCCCCTGGACTGCAGTCACCTGAGAAGTGCCTCATCCTCCTCGAAAGACGGGCATTTCCTCAATAACGAGTTGCGTTGTCTGATGAATTCATGAAACGGTCCCAAGTCCTGCACAGAAAAGGGCAAACCAGGCTGAAGTCTGGATCTGAAGTTTCCAGTGGCCTTGGGTTCAGTGATCCAGCTCTTCAAAATCAGAGCAGACCTTTGAAAGCAAATAAAATGAGTAAAAGTAGGTTTATAAATTAAAAACCAATATATTTGTGGGTAGCTTAGCTACCATGTGTTAGTAGTCTCTGGCTGTACCGCTCACTGGTGTAGTGTGGGCAGTGCTCCACACTGATCACCTCTGCCAGCGGCTGAACCGACACCAGCTTCACCCTCTGCGCTGGTGGGACACACGCTTGTGTGCTGTCACGTATTTCACTGAACTTTGGGCTCTTTACACCACCTTTCCCTGGGGAGGATTCTCTTTTCAGAGCCAGAAGCCTAATATCCGTGCCCATTTGAGCAGCTGATGTTCTGAAGTCAGGGAGTGATGCAGTCGGAGGTCTCATGTGCAATGGTAGTTAATTGGGAGCCAGCTTCTGACTACAATCTAATTTGGATTTTTGCCTCTTTAAGCACGCAGGAAGGCAGTTTTTAGACGAAGAAGCTGAGCTGTCCCAGCAAGAGGCAGAGGGGGTTTCGTCTGACGAGAGCGATGGCACAGAGAAGGAGCTGAGTTCTTCCATGGTTCAGTTCCTGAACGATGACATGGAGGTCACCCAGGTGTTGGACGGTGAGTGAGGAGGTGGGGGGGGTTCAAGGTACGGGGTGTCACACAGCAAGTGGTGTGCAAGAGGCATGGCCACTCGGTCAGCATGTGTCAGCTACACAGCAGTAACCTCCTTTCTGGTTTTGTTACTCTGGTATTACATATTTATTATAAAAGCTGTCTGGCGTTACTTATGGCCGTGCCACAGCTTTGGGCGGGCTGGAGCCAGCTCTTGGAGGGTTGTGGGGACAGGAGGCCTCTTGCCAAGAGTCAACCACCCCCTCTTACGCCATTATAACTCAACAGAAACACAATTTCCTGTCTCGCTTAGAAATTTCTGAATCTTTCAGGTCTTCTGTTACAAAGAGACTTAAAATATGGTATGAAACAGCAGTTTGAATGGTAAAGATAAAATTCCAGTATTGACACTGACGGAGCTGAGAGGGTAACACTGGTTTTTGGCCGAGATGGTTTCCTTACCCCAGTGCTTGTGAACCTGGTCTTTCCCTGGGGTGTGTGCATGAGAGAATCCTCTTACTACTACTTAAGATTCCAGATATTGCTGAGGAATTTTTTCCTCTGCTGGAATTGTGAGTTGTTCCATGTAAGATCCCGTGTGGGCTTCAGTAAACCCACCCCGTTCTCAGTCAGTCTCTGAAATCATTGTGTCTGCTTTGGGGGAGACTTGTCACAGGGAAGCCCAGAGGTTTGCGTTTGCTGGGGTTAACGTTGCCCTTCTCCCTGCTTCAGGCATCCCGAGCCCTGCTCTGCCTGCTCAGAGAACCTTCCACGGCAAGCTGGTACACCTAGTCCTTGGCTTCGGGGTGTTCAGAGGTGTCTGGAGAACCTCAAATTCTTCTTTTCACACAATCACAGAATGGTTTGGGTTGGAAGGGACCTTAAAGATCATTGAGTTCCAATCACTGCCCTGGGCAGGGACACCTCCCACCAGACCAGGTTGCTCCAAGCCCCCTCCAACCTGGCCTTGAACCCCTCCAGGGATGGGGCAGCCACAGCTGCTCTGGGCAACCTGGGCCAGGGTCTCACCACCCTCACAGCAAAGAAGTTCTTCCCCAGATCTCATCTCCATCTCCCCTCTTTCAGTGTCAAACCCTTCCCCCTCGTCCTCTGGCTCCCCTCCCTCATCCAGAGTCCCTCCCCATCTCTCCTGGAGCCCCTTTATGGACTGGAAGGGGCTCTAAGGTCTCCCCGGAGCCTTCTCTTCTCCAGGCTGAACCCCCCCAACTCTCTCAGCCTGTCCTCCCAGCAGAGGGGCTCCAGCCCTCCCAGCATCTCCGTGGCCTCCTCTGGCCCCGCTCCAACAGGTCCATGTCCTTCCCTTGCTGTTTTGTGGGTCTAGAAAGGAATTTCTTGATATGGAAAATATGATATAACAATAATGAATCAAAAATTATATCCTTATTAATACCCTGTTCTCTTTTATCTTGTTTTAATTCAGACTGCGAGATGAAAGGCGTTTACCTGGAGTCCGTGCGCAGCCCGGCTCTTGGCAGTCGATACAAAATGGTTCACCGGGAATTCAACACCGTGGAAATTTTCTCTCAGGTATGGAAGGAGATGACTGCTGTCCCTGTGAGATTCCTGCTGCCCGTCACCCCGATTAGCCTCTAATCCTACTTTGAAGCGTAGTTTGCAGCCTGTGGTTGATAAATAATAACTTCTAAACCAAGACTTTTGACTTCCTTTGGAGCTGGAGTGTGCAGACAATTACATTTCGATAGAAGCGCGCACGCTCGCTTTTTTTTTCTTTTTTTTTTGTTAACACACCGAAATCCAGGCTGTGCTTTCTGAGTATTTGCAAGCAGATATTTGCAAGAATATCGCTTGGGGTTCAATTTCCAAGGGGAAATGTCTGGATTTCTGGAGTTCTGGAACTGCCGGGGGTGTTCAGGGGGGGAGGTTTGAGGCGCGAGGAGCCCCCGGGTCCCGCAGTGCTCACGCGCAGGACGCGCTGGATGCACCAAGTGCCTTCGTGGAGAGGAGCAGCAAGATCATGAGTGTTTCAAAACTTACTGGATTTGGGTTTTTCCCCCCCCAGATTCCCGAGCAAGACCAGGCGTACGCAGAAGACAGTTTCTGTGTTGGAGAGGAGGAAGAGGAAACCTGCAAACCCAGTGACTCCAGCGAGGAGGAAGTGTGTGTGAATTTTGATCTCCTAAATAACGAGAGTTTTGTTGGCGGACGGAAACAATACCTCACTCGCCGCAGAAAGAAACTAAAGCAGGCCAGGATGGAAGAGAACTGCTCTGTCCCAGTGCAGAAGAAGAAACCATCCCGGATTATCGTTCTCAGCGATTCCAGCGGGGAAGAAACAAGTGTCAGCAATGAGAAGCCCTCGAGAACAGAGTGCTCCAGGGCAGAACGGGGCGATGCTGAGATACCCACGTCGTTGCCTTCCGTCTCCCCGGCGCAGCGCACGCAAACTGCTGGGGAAACCCGTGCTCATCAGCCGCTGGGGAGCAGGAGGGAGATGCTCCTCGGCTTGAGAGCTTCGGTATCTGAACTGCTGGATTTTCACCCAGACCATCGAGTCGGAAGCACACGCTTCCCACCGGCTGGCACTGGTTCTGACTGGGGGAAGGAGGATCTCCAGGCTCCCCCTGAGGTGGGTGTTAATTCAGACCAAGGACCTTCCTCTCTCTCCGGGCAGCGGGACCCCGTCCTGCTGCCCTTGCTTTGAGGGCTGTCGGCGACGCCGCAGCCAGTGCGAGGTGCTCCCGGTGAGAAAGGAGCAGGGTCTGTGGGTGCTGCGTTACATCGGGTCCCTCCTCTGCGGCACAGGCGGCTGCTGTGCTCACAGCATCACCTGGAGGCTTTCTCAGCAGTCAGTCCATAAAAATTACGGGTTAGATACTGCCTTCAGCCTGACAACCGTGGAGGAACATGGATCTATTTCAGATAGTAGTGCCCACTGATTCTTCGGGGTTTGTAGGTATAAAATGCTTGTTCACTGTCCTACATTAAGACCCTTCGTAGTCTGAGGCTGGATCCGGGATCTCTTACACTTTTCTGCCTGACTTGTGTCGTTTGCAGTGTTCAGATTTTGTTGAGCTCGTTAGTGAAGGCTGCACGCTTTGTCATTCAGGCTGCTAAATAATGAGATCAACCGATCTGGGAGATTGTTTGTAGGGGATTAAAGTGTTCATCTGAAGGTGTTTATATTTTGCAATATCAAATAATACCTCTTTTTCTTTTTAAAGATTTTATTAATTGGATTTTTGGAAAAAAAAATACACTTTGTTCCACTTTTTTTTTTGTTAAGCATCACTATTTGAAAACTATTTGTTTAAATCTTTGGCCTTGTGCTCCTCTGGTCTCTTAGAAATACTGTGTGATGTTCAACGCTTACAGGTGGACAGCCCTTTGAAGACCACCAGCAGGAGCACTTCGGTCCCACCTTGTTTGGCTTCCACAGGCCCCTCTCCAGCTCCGATTTCACGCGCCCCCCCGGAGAAGGACCCCCCGCTGGCCATCCTGGTGGACAGCCGGGAGATCTGCTCTGGCGCGGAGGTGGTTTCTGCGCTGAGGGCGGTTCACGGGGTGAAGGTGCAGGTTTGCTCCCTGAGCAGCAGCGATTACATCGTCAGCAACCGCATGGCCGTGGAAAGGAAGTTTCTCTCGGAATTGCTCAACTCGGGGAACAGGAGTAAAGTCACCCAGCGGCTCCAGCGCCTGCAGAGCATGTTTGAGAGAATCTGTGTGATTGTGGAAAAGGACAGGATTAAACCAGGTAGCTGTTCCCGGGTGGGGGCGGCGGGGGGACGCACTGGGCTGCCCCAGGCTTGCACTGGCCACACTGGCTTTGCGTATTATACGGGACGGAAAGGAGATTGACAACCTGTATTTTGGTGTCTGTAGGAACGTGACATTGATAAGGTGACCAGCTGAACATTACAATTGGGTTTGCTTTTGAGAGCCATTTAATATAGGCAGAGCTACACAGCTGGACCCAGAGGGATTCCTTAACTGGTTTTTCCCTGCTCCAGCAGTTATTAACTCAAACATTTATAACCGACCAGATTAACACATGCAAAAAGCCCCCAACTTCAAGACAGATTTGAGCACGGTGAGAATAGTGCGATAAAGGAACCGGCACAGCCTTACCTGTGCTCGGCACTGGAATAACAGCGGACTCAAGACGGATATTTTTTCTAGCAGTGCCCTAACGAGCAGTGTCTGTGTAACGAGGGGAAAGCTCTCAGAGTTAGTGCTGGGGTGACAGGTAGCCCCTGAGCACACCGTCCCACCTACTGAATCTACCAGTGCAGGGGCCAAACCGGTAACGGCTGCTGCTGGGACAAGCGAAACACCATCAGCTGAGTGGAAGCAGTTCTTAGGAGCCGGCAAAAAGAGCGCTGCTCCAAAGAGCCCCTTTGGGAAGCCCATGTCTGAGGCGTTGCCTCCTGCCACAAAGCACGGAATAGAGCAGTCTCAGAGTCACCTCCTGGACTGACAAACATTGGTGGCCAATTCTAGACTGTTTCTTTATTTTATAGAGTTCGGACAAGCCATTTGTTTGAATCCTAAGATCCAAATTACACAATCAGATGACTTTCTACTCTCAGTGCCATCTAGAGAATAACGGGGAGGTCCTGCTGGCACCTGTGTCACAGAAGGTGGAACCAGAGCTCCCAGCTCCAGTGAAATTACAGATATTCCAGGATACAAACCTCCGCTATTGAAATCTAACTGAGGATGCAGCTTTGGTTTCGTGACATAAATCTAATTCATTGATGGTTCAGATACGGAACCAACGATGGAAGATGTAGTTTCTCAGGGGGGCCGTAGATAAGCGGGTTGCGTTTGAGCTGCCTTTTCACCCCGCTGCTGAAGCCGTCACTCGCGTTCGGCATTTCATCCAGTTTTTCTCATGGTGCTGTTTCCAAAGTGCTGCTTGTTTCTCATCTGACACAGAGCTCGAGTGCACTCCTGTAGCTTTACAGAACCTCTTCTCCTTTCCACGCTCTGTCCTGTTCATCACTTACCACGTGTTCCTCCCCATCCTCTCCCATAATGACATTTAATTTACATTTTCAGTGTAAAATCCTAAACTCTGCCTCTCCAATAACCGAGTCCCTCCTGCTCCCGTGACCCCTCCTGCCTCCTCTCCGGGAGATGTTTTCCCCCCATCTTGTTTTTTCCTTGCGAGCTCTCAGAGCGGGGGATCTCAGAGCAGTCTGGCTTTGCAAATGATCTGTATTACATTTTTTGCCCTCATCTAGCGCTTCTTACAGTAAAACCTCACCGAGATTCTCCCTCTGCAGGAGAAACGACCCGCTTTTTCCAGCGGACGCAGTACTACGACGGCGTGCTCTCGGCCTTGGTGCAGGCTGGGGTCCGAATTCTTTTTAGCTCCGGCCAAGAGGAAACCGCCGCTTTGCTGAAGGACCTGGCTTCAGTGGAGCAAAGAAAAGCTGCCGCCATCCGCGTCCCAACGGAGCTGGAGGGTCACAGGCAGGAGATGCTCGACTTCTTCCTGAGCATTCCCAACCTCAGCTACCCGGCTGCCCTCAACATGTGCCATGGCTTCGGCTCCGTGAAGGAGGTGGCCAACAGGTAACAGCGGAGGTGTTGGGCGCGCGCTCTGAGCCCTGACTCTCCTTTCGCTCCTGTTTTCATCCAGGACCTCCCGCTGGGCTAGTTCCACAGAGATCCTGTCTCTTGCTGCCGGAGCTCCCTGGAGCTTTCCCGTCTCTGCCCCTGCCCTTCGTGCAGCTCTGTCTCTTGAAGCCGAGCACACCAGGGCCATGACACAGACTCTGTTTCCACCCTCCCACCTACGGCCGTGCCTTCTTCTCTCCCCTTTCCTGCCATTCCCCTTTCTCTGCAGCGCTCTCAGCCTGGCTTAGCCCTCAGGAACCCGGAGAGGTGACCACCGGCAGCACGGCCTTCCCGGTGCCCTCTTTCCTCTTCTTGCCCACCTGATCTTTCCCCTTTTGTCCCGGTACCGCCCACCGGACTCCCAAGAGCCACAGGTGAGGTGGCCCCTGCTGTGGTCTCTTCCAGCTCTCCGCTGGACATCGCCACGGGCGCCCAGCTCAGCCAGCAGAAGGCAGAGGAGATCTACCGCTACCTCCACTACGGGTTTGACCCACAGATGCTGCCCCAGGACCTCTGCCCCAAGGGGAGAAGCAACGCCGCTGCCAGGAGCTGAGGGGAGCCAAGTTTGGTTTCCTTTTAACTGCACTTTACTGAGGTTTGGTTCCCTGTAAAATATGTAAATAAATATTGCAGAAACACCAGGGCTTCGGGTATGCTCCATCCTCTTCTCGGCCGGGTCCTCTCACCCCAGCAGGGCCCCACAGGGGGCGAGCGTGTACGGTGAGGGCTGGGTACGATCATTCCCAAATGCCTCTAGAAATGAGACTAACGGCTGAGGGGTTTGGCAAAGTGAAGCTTCCTGGCTTTGGCAGAAAGGTGGTGACAGAGGGAAGGAGCCACCTCCAGTCCCCGCGAGACTGGTACCCGTGTTTCCCAGGAAAAAAGGGAATTGCCAAACGTTCCTTGCTCTTCTTGCCCAGAACATCGGGTCTGCAGTAGAGATGGCTGTGCCCAGGGCAGCCAGGAACTTCCCCTGCCCTCAGGTGGCCTCTCAGCTGCCATTGCCTTCTCCCCGGCGCTGTGACCGTCGCTGCACCTTCCCTCCCTCTGCCGCCCTCCTCCAGCCCCAGCCCGGGGGCTCTGGGCCGGGCCACAGCTCGCTGCTGCCACCCTGCGGCTGCCCGGAAAAGGAACCTGGTGTTTTTATTCCGTCCCATGCAGGGGCCAGGACAGCAGCGAGGGACATGAAGAGCCGTAAATAGATAAATAGAGCGCACCCTCAGCGAGTTTGCCGACGACACCAGGCTCGGTGGCGCGGCCGACACGCTGGAGGGAAGGGATGCCACCCAGAGGGACCTGGACAGGCTGGAGAGATGGGCTCGTGCAAACCACGTGAAGTTCAACCAGGCCAAGTGCAGGGTCCTGGGGTTGTTCAGCCTGGAGAAGGCTCTGGGGAGACCTCATAGCAGCCTTCCAATATCTGAAGGGAGCCTCCAGGAGAGCCGGAGAGGGACTCTCTGTCAGGAAATGTAGTGACAGGACAAGGGGTAATGGTTTTAAATTGGAAGAGGGGAGATTCAGATTAGATATTAGGAGGAAATTCTTTCCTGTGAGGGTGGTGAGGCACTGGAACAGGTTGCCCAGGGAAGTTGTGGCTGCCCCATCCCTGGAAGTGTTCAAGGCCAGGCTGGATGGGGCTTGGAGCAACCTGCTGTAGTGGAGGTGTCCCTGCCCAGGGCAGGGGGGTTGGAACTCGATGATCTTTAAGGCCCCTTCCAACTCTAACCATTCCATGATTCTAGGATTCTAAATAACCCCACATGGTCCAGACCAGCCCCAGGCTGGGGTCACCATCCGCGTCTGTCTGAAAACAACAGAGGATGAAAAATTCCAGGCCCAGCAGGGCTGGTGGAGAGCTGGTGAATCCTGCTCCTCCCCAAAGACTCCCATCCATACATGAGTAAAACGAGCTTGTCCTTTTTTATTACATTAAGGAAATGTAAAAACTCAAACTCTCCATAGAGGAAATTAAAAAGCAATTTCATTTAATTACAGACTGTACCGCTATAAGTTTATTGTACAGTCAAAAAGATATTTTATCTTAAAATGAATCAAAACTTGCCAGTAATCGGTATCCGAGTTCATTTCTCACCCCCCCCCAGAAGAAACAGGGGAAGGAGGAGCCCAGGCAAGAAAGTGCCACTTTGTAGACATGGACAAGACAGCCGTTGCTGGAGAGGCAGCGAGGTGAGACCGGGCTAAAACACATAAAAACACTGCGGGTCCAGTTTTCCAAACCGAACTCTTTAACACCACAGGAATACATCTCAGAGGGGGGGCTTCACACGAGAGACACGTAAGCGTTGCGCTAATAAAATCCACAGAGTTCATTAAACAGAAGAATAGGAATCATCCCGTTCTTCATCAGATGAATCCGGTGCCTCAGGCTGGAAGAGCTTCCCGACAACAGGGCTGTGCTTCACTTCTGCAGGGAGCAAGGGGGACGGTGAGCGTGTGGAGCAGTTACTGCAGGTCCAAAAAGCACTTACGAGAAGTGACTGTGGGGAAGAGCGTGGCCCCCCAACAAGCCCGTGGTGACACGGGAATAAGTGAAGGAGCCCGAGATGAAGGGGAGAAACAGGGAATACTTACTGTTCTCCAAAGGCAGCTGGGATCTGCGTGAGGCCGGCGTTCCCAGCACCCCCCCGCCCTGCCGGAAGGAGAGAGAGGCTCTGCTCACACAGCTGTGACAGCGCCAGCACGGGGGGACTGGCACAGACTCAGTCTTACACCAGGATTAGGGCATCCTGTCACCATGCTACAGCGTCACTAAAAACCTAAACTGCTCAGCTACCGCAAAGTTCTCACTGAACTGGAGGCACAAGCCATTTTTTTTCTGCTTCTGGGATCTTGGCTTTTCATGGAAAAGCCAGAAAAAATGAAGTCTCTGATACTGAGGGAATAAATAAATTCAGGGACGGTGTGACAGAAGGTGAGAAGTGGTGTTCCCCACTGTACAGGAGACTCCAGAGGAACTTCATGTACCTCAAGCTCACAGAATTCAAGAGCTGTTACAAATCCCGAGAAAAGCGACATACTCAATGCTGACAATAAATAGCTTTTTTCTAACAAACAGAACTTTTATCCGAGAGAAACAGAGACCAAACCCAGAACTCTGGGAGGCAGAAGGGGAGGGTTCCTGCTTTCCGTCCTGAACATACACAACCGGTCCGTGACCCCGGGACCCTTTGGCTGCCGCTTGGCACAGCTCTGCGTGGCTAAGGTGGGAGTAGCAGGAAGGAAAGCAGCATTACCGTCATCTTCTTCACCTTGTCCCAGCTGCCTCGGCTGCCCGGTGCCGCCTTCTGCATCCGCAGCATGTGCCTGTCGTAGTCGTTCCTGCAGGGGTGAGCCGGCACGTTAGTGTCACTGCTGGGCCACCTACGGACCCGCTGGTGATGGCTAAAGGCATCCTACACACAGGTCTCGGTCAGAGGGAAAATGAGATGGCCATTAGAGACAGCTGTTGGTCAATTAAAGGCAGCAGCAGCTCTGGGAGTGTAACAGCACAGAATGGTTCATTAGATCCCGTGTCAGAACTCCTAGTGCCAGTATCGGACAAGGCTTCGTCACCGCCCCAGATGATGTTCCTTTCCTGGCCTTCAGATAAAACACCACTTATTCTGCAGGTTCCAAGAAGATTCCGGTTTAAGTGAAGCCTAAAGCAATTGTGTTCAACTTTAAGACCCCAAATGAGCCGAGAACCCCCTGCTGAGGCTGATGCCCCAGTCACAGCCCCTCCCAGAGCAAAAGGGGCCACGATGGGCAGTGCGTCGTTGCCCACACTTAGTTGAGTGGCTCAAACATACGCTGTTGATGGGAACAACTTTCTCTGAACACACCCCAGGATTTCCTCTGCGTGCTCTGAGTCTGTAACCAGTATCCCAGTTCCACCAGAGATCCGTCTCAGAAGACAAAACCCAGCCTTGGGGCAACGGGAGAGGCAGAGGTGAGCCGTGGGACGGCAGGAGCTCCTACCTGTTGATGGGCACCAGCATTCCGGGGCTGATGTGCTCACACTGGGGCGTTTTGGCCATAGGGAAGACGGCTGAGGAAGGCGTGATGGGGTTGTCCGTAAGGGCAAAGGCGTCATCGTCATCCTGGCTTCCCCGGAACGCTGGCAACTACAAAGCCACATCGGAGCAATCAGTGACCTGCCCTTTCCAACCGCTGAAAACACTTCTCCCAGGTCCGTCTCAGGGTGGCCGCAGGACACAGCCTCTTCCCGACCCTGAACCCTGGTCCTGTCCCCAGAGGGAGGGGTCCCAGACTCTGTTCTCTCCTCAGCAGGCAGTCGCTCCATCCCCTTCCTCACTTCAGCTGTGGTTCTGACTCCACTGTGTCCCTCGCGAGACGCAGAGGCCAGCAGTGTGCACAGGCAGCCAAATGACACCTCCCTCTGGCTCTTAATCCTCCTCCCCTTGTGCCCAACATCTCGCTGGCCTTTTTTGGCTGCTACTACACATGCAGAAAATCATTTCTGATTACGAGCTCAGAGCTGACCATTACTACTCAGGAGGAGGATTTCAGGATTACTCAGTGAACTCCTGGTCCTTCCATCTCGAAGGGAGAGGAGAACTGGAAAGGTTCAGAGAGGAGAAACACAGATGGTCAAAAGCACAGCAGGTTCTGTGGTGGGGGAGCTTTAACTGGCAGCAGGGGTGAACGGGGACCGGGACAGTTTTTCCCTGTCCCTTCCCCATGAGAGGTAGAGGACAACTTTGAGCAACCAGGTCTAGTGGGAGGTGTCCCTGCCCAGGGCGGGGGGTGGGACTGGATGGGCTTTAAGATCTCTTCCAACCCAAACCATTCTGTGATTCTATGACAAAGCCAGCAGATACAAGTTCAGATCACGTAGAAGATGACACTGTTTCACGGCAAACAATTCACCTCTGGAACTCGCACTCTTCACAAGATGTGAAGAGTCTGCACAGGTTCAAGAGGGGGCTGGACTCGATCATGGGAGGGGAATGCACTCAACTCCTAAATGCGGAGGGTTTCTCTCGGCAGGGATAGCTCTCACCATGCCCCACAGGGAGGTTAGTTTCTCTTGCGCAGCACAAGCCAGGCAAAGTGAATTTGGGGAAAAAAAAGAAGCAGAGAACCCTTTTGAATGATTGGCTGTGATTGTATACTACCAAAGGAGGAGTCTCCTGAAGAACCCCTCCACAAAAACAGGGAGTCTTGGCCGTGGATGCATCGATTCTTTCATCGGTTCTTTCCTGCTCACACCAGCCACGGGGATTTCTCCACAGCACATGGCAGCTTTTACCAAGCAGTGAAATTACCGCTGCTTAAACATCCTCTTCCCAGTGGCATCACCCCACTCTGGACACATGCTGGGGTAAGAATCACACTGTTCCCACAAAGAAAGCCCATAAAAGAACAAACAGATCAAGAGATATCCACGTGCCTTTGGAGTCCCTGCTGGTTTTAAAAGGCAGAGCTAGTTTGGGCAGAAAACAGCAAAAAAAGATGTATTGTGAAATACGCTTCAAAACCAGGTGGGTTTTACGCATCGGTTCAGCAGCGATCCTCGTCTGCAGAAGCCACGTTCCACGCGTTCCCGCTGCCAGCAACCCAAGTATTGCAGTAACAAACGGAGGAAATAAACCTCTTCCCCCACATCCACGAGGGTTCATAGATGGAACTGAACCAGCAGATTGTAACGCGCCCCCAAAACTCCAGAGCAGCACACGCGCATGTACACCGTCTGCTCGCATTTACCTTTATTCTTCTGTTCTGAAAGGGCGTCGCAGTGAAAATATCATCGTGGTTGTCCTTCGGCAAATGGTCCAGGAAATCCCTCATCTGCTGCTTTCTTTTCAAGGTCCCCACTTTGGCAGTTATGGCAACCGGCTCTTTCTTATCTACACGAATCAAAATGCTGGTTTAAGACATCAGTTCTGTGGCGTGGCTTTAAAATTCGCTAAGTGCGGTCAGTGCTGGTGTTAGATCCTGTCTCTCCTTTGCGGAAACGTCTTACAGCTGCTTTGTCATCCTCTCAGTTCTTAAACAATTCATGCTTTCAAAAAGGATTTCTCTACTACACCTATCGGAAGCTTAGTCTGGAGCCTTAAAGGCCATTGCAAGTGTCATATGTACATCAGCTATTTATTATGATTTTAGAGAATTATCCCCGCACACCTGCATTTTAGAGACAAAAGACTCAGATGTATCCCCCGCGCTGCTGTGTGCGTTCCCGTCCCCTGCTCTCCCTTCCGAGGGACTGCCGGCAGCAGTTCAGAAGAACATCTTCCCAATATCCCCATGTTCAGACCAAAGCTAAACTGGCTGCTTATGCAGGCAGTCAAGTGCAGAAGAAAACTAACCCACAGCTGACAGATTATGAGAAGACCCGAGTATTTTAGAAGATGGCCTTCTTCACTGTCGGACTCAGGTGTGTATTTGTGTCTGTACCTCTCATTGCACAATAAATATTGAATTCAGAATTCTTTAAAGACGACAAAGTACCCAGAGCCAAGGTGTCAGTACCTTTCTGTTCTGCTTTTCCTGGAGCGGTGCTCTTCTTGGCGTGGGCTCTGGAACCTTTGGCCTGTTGTTCTTGGACGTACTTCTGCTGGCACTCCTCGGCGGAGCGAGAGCCCACCGCCATGGCCACCTCCACCCAGAACCCGCTCCTGTGCTTTGGGAAGGAGGCGACGGCCCTGCGAGAGAGCAACACCACAGCCCTCGTCACCCCGACAGACCGGCGGCCTCCCGAGAAGGGACACTGCGCCTCAGACGCAGGCAGCCTCGTGGCTGGCATCTTGGCCAGGCCCTTTAGAACATGCCCATTTCTTTGCCCGACTGCAGCTCAGAGCTCCGGCACAAGGTAAATGCATTCCTTATCTGCAGCACGTCCCCCCGCCCCCCTGACAGGAGCTCCTGCCTTTGCGGGTTTCTCATCTACAAGAAACAAAACCAAACATGGGCATTTTATTACTTAATGTCTATATTAAATACTGCCCAGTAGTACGTTTGAGTAATTGGATGATGCATTAATTATACATTCTTGCAGTTCATCTCCCCTTAACAAAGCTTAGATAAGCACATCCCGTTTAACACTCCATCGGGGAGAGAATGTGCTATCTCTGCCATGCTAAGCCATAAATATGAACACTTTTACCATATTATTTACCTACTGGTGTTTTTCAGCGTTACTCTGAGGAATGTTTATCACTTCTAATAAGATGAAGTAAAAATGGGTAGAGCAGATTCACAAAACTTTGCCTAATGCCTGTGTTCCTCTCACTTTACTCTGATGACAGCGGTGGGGGCTGCTGGGGGCTCACCCATCTTCAGTTACTTCAGAAACTACTCACCTGTTTCATTTCACTATTTTTTAATTTGTTAACAAACTTTACTGTGTAAGAGGGAATTAAAACCGAAAGGAAACCTTTAAGTAACACAAAAGAGACCGAATCTGAAGAATCCAGACCACCCAAGCCTCCCGGTGCCCAATGCCATCGTGCCCCTGGGAACACAGGGCAGCCACTTGCCTGTGGAGCTTCTGCAATTCCTTTTCAGACCAACCATCAGCTGCCCGTGGGAAGAGCTCTAGAGATTTCTGCACCTTTTCCCTCTCAGGTTCTCTTGCTTTTGGTGCTGAAGACTTGGCAGTCTTAAAAACTTTACCTCTTGGCTTGTTATCAGGTACTTTTGAATTCTTTTCTTGAAATTCCTCTCCACTGCTTTCGTTCTCGGAGTCAGAATCAAAAAAATACCTCGGAGGGTTGGTTCTGCTTCTTGTCCTCATTGCCTGGTAAGGCAGAGGGGAAGGACTAGGCTTTTTTCCTTCAAGTAAATCAGAACCGTCACTGGAGCCGGGCAGACTTTGCCTGACGGGCGTGTGATGGGAGGCAGCAGAGTGTTTTATGGTCCTTGGTTCACCCAACACCTTGTCTGCACCATCCTGTGAACTTCTACAGTTAGAGGAAGATTCAGAGTTTTGAATGACTTTTTTAGATAAAGGGTTATTTTTCCTTTTGATAGACAGTGGGATGTCTTCACTGGATCCCTCTTCCTCATCTTTGCCTGACGGTTCTTCTGTTAAACGCTTGTCTTGAAGCGGCTTTTTGGCCGACCTTAAAGAGTACTTGTAACCCTGCCGATAGGTGCTCACTTCTGTATATTCCCTTCCTCCTTGTTCCTTTGTCGCTCCTGGCGTTCTGCTGTGGTAGCTGGTTTTGTTTAGTACCCCAGGTTTTAAGGGAGTCAACTTAACAAGAAGCTGTGTTGTAGTCTTTTTGCTACTGACGGTGTGATCGCTCTCCTCCTCATCCGAAATGAAGCGCCTGGCCTCCTTGCTTCCTTGTTTGGAACTGACTCCTTTTTCATTGTTTTCCCCTGGAAGAGAGGATGAGGGTGCAATATCAAACTGTAGTGTCAACCGCTACCGCGCTCTCCCACAAGCGCAGAGCAGCCGGCTCCCACGCTCGTGGAGACTTGTGAGCTCCTGTCTCACAGAGGCTGCGTCTGCAGGAAGAGAAGCAGCACAGGTCCCGCTGCAGCTCCCCGCTCTAACACGGATCTTCAAGGAGATACTCTGCTGAATGGTCATCTTGGGACACTAAACTAAATTAAACACTGCTTCCCTATGAAGCACAGCAAAATGTCACTTAGAGAAATTGGTGATGGTAGGAAGCGTTCCATGGCGCTCTGTACTGCCCCCCCCCCCCATTCCAGAGACTCATAGCACAGGTTATCAGCAACCCATTCCCAAGGATTTACCTGACGGATAACTATAAACTCATTTCTGCTGCTAAGGGCTGTCCATAACCTGACCAAATGTGACTGAGTAAAACCAGCATCTAGTGAAGCTTCCCGAGACTCCAACACCTCCTCTCCCACACGTCTATCTCAGAAGGAGCAAGGAAAGGCCTTCTGCCCTCACGCTCCCATCTATTCAGGATGGAATTTGTTGGGAAGAAGAGGCTGCGTGATGCAGACACGACAGCACGTCCCAGCAGGCAGCTCCTCTGCGTGGCAGAGTCAAGAATCAGAGAAAACCCATTTACACACGGCTCTTACAAAGAAGACACGGCACAAAGCCAGTTGCAAGCGCAGAATTGATCCTGAGCAAGTGTCCCCTGGCTCCAAGGGGGCGCAGCCAGCAGCAGGGGGTTCCTCGGGTACGGGGGATGTCCTGCTCCTGCCCAGCTCACTCCCATCACACACCACCTCCAGGCGACTGAAGGAATTAGCATTATCGAGGCTACAAAAGGGAACGGTATTGCCCATGCAATAGCGATGTCGAGACACCCAAAGCACGGGAACAGAAACTTAAAAAAAGAAATTATCAATCATAATCCATTTGCAGAAAGAAATCTGCATGTTCCCATTCTGTACATAAAGAAGTGATTTACAACCATAGTTTATATTCAGAGCTGTAAAACTAGTTATTCTGACAATTCTTCACAGAAGCAGCAATCGACCATTAAAAGGTTTAAATAATTTCTTTGCATTATCAGGACATCACCATACTGCTCCAGCAGCCGACTCATAATCCCACTACTTCTAGTCAATAACTTCCAAAAAAAAAAAAAAAAAACACCAAGTAAGAAATTAATGTATTTTTTACCTTTACTTCGGACTTTTGCTGTTTCTTCTGTTGTCTTCATTACTTCCTTTCTTCTATTCTTAGAGATGAAACTGCTCTTTCTTTGGACTCTCTCACTGCTAAACATCTTCAAAATAAAACAATTTAATCTAAGCTTCTGCAGGAGGTTACATAGCAAGCCTACCGACACCAGCTCTGAAAAAGCCAAACCTTTACAGGATGTAAGTTTAAAACTCACCTACATTGACCAGCATCCACTCACTCCTAGCTGATGAGTGAGGCGTTTATCCAAACGCAGGGAGCCAAAGCGGCTTAAGTCAGGCTCAATATTTACATTCAAATAGTCAAAAACACAAGCTAAAAAATCTCAAGAGCCAGAACTGCTTGAGCTGGCAGTGAGTTGGACGTCCACCTTCACCGCCGCAGCTGGTGCTGAGCCTTAGCACAGCCCCCGTGCCGTACGGCTGACTAATTAGAGAGGTAAAAAAAAAAAAAGCTCACAACTACCACAAAGAACACTGTTTTCCTTCACTTTTTTCCCAGAATATTATTAGTGTTGCTTGAAATGTCATCATAAATACGAACAGCACACCTCAAGCAGTGCTCACAAGAGCCGCAGTCTTCCCGTGAGCTACCTAGCACGTTTATTCACTGTATTTAAGATGCATTTAAATAGCAATACGCATCAGAAACTCACCATGCTCAGGTAATCTATTCCGCCTTTTTCTATAGTGACATTTAGTTTCTGATCCACAACCTCCCGTTGCCCACACCAGAAACTTAGTGGTGGTTTGACCAGACGGCCGCTACGCGTGTAAACTCCGCTTGAGTCGTTCAGTATGGAATTGTGTGCTGGGGTTACACCTACAAGAAAAAAAACCCAACCAAACAACCACGAAATACAGTTTTATCCCAAATATTGCACTGCTATTTCAGCTTGGCAGACATCACAAGCGTAGGAGCCATATTGCATTTAGACCAGCTCGTTTGCACTGGTTACAGGGAAAATATAAAACTCACTGCAATGTCATGTTGTTATTTCCAGAGCATTCAGGTTAGCAATTAGCATAGCCAGACACGACTGAAGTAATCAGCTTCACAAATTATAGAATTTACCATTGTGAGCTTCTTATTCTTACTGCGTTTAGAAGGTTACAAATACTGCAAAATTCATATAGGGAAGAAGAGTGATACAGAAAAGTTGTCACGCTGGACAAATCCTAAGCCATGAGAGAAAAACCAGCCCAGCTTTTCTCACGTTCCAGTATTAACAAGTAGTACAGCACCGTTTGGCCAAAGCCCTGCTGGAACCTATGAGAAGGTATTAAAGAGAAGTCAAAGTTAAAAGCAAAAGCTATTGGTGACCCCAGCGCAGCTGGGATTGCATTACAAGGCAAAAAGCAAAGAGGTGGATCAGTAGGTTATGGCTTTACAACCGTTTCCTTTAGAAGCAAAGCCAACGTCATGAATTTGTCCATGATGCCTTCCATCCATCCCCAATTGTTATCACTCTCTGGGCCTCAGCTGTGGCCATGAAATAAACCTGCTTGAGGACTTGACGTGCGGTAAAGCTAACCCGGCTAACGCTGCTGGGCATCGCTGGGGAGGAGTACCAAGGATGGAGCTACGGTGGAGATACTGAATCCCCCGGGGTGACCCAGATGGACTAAAAAGAGAGCATTTTAGGCAAAAAAGCAATGGGAGAAAGATGAATTTTGCTGAACAGCCAGCTCTGGAGTCACTGCCTTTGGCTGCTACAGCCCAAACCAGACTCCGGCTGCTTTCCCAGGGTCAGCCCCCGGGACAGCCCCCGAGCGCTTCTTGGAGCCGCTGGGCATCAGCAAAGCACAGATACAGACACACCTCCACGCTCCGGATCCTTGCGGTCTAAGTGAACACCCAGCTAGTTTGTTCCCTCTCCCTTACAGCCTAATTAACGAGGTACAAACCAGACAGGTGTTGGATATCTTTTGCTGTGGAAAACAGCTCTCAAAAAAACCTCAACTTTTTTCCAAAGAAAAGGTATCATTAAATACTCACAAGTGTTTTCATCGTTCCTCGGCAATACTTCATAGGTGGTGTTTCTCCTTTCAAGTGTCTTTGCATTTCTTGCTGAGCCTTTTGCATTCGTTAACACATCTGTGCCCACCACTGCCTCGCTCTCTTCAGTTTCATCCTCGACACTATTTTGTTTTCGTTCCTTCCTAATTATTTAGAGTTTAAGAAAAGAATTACTAAACTTATGAAAAAGTTGTCCTGTAACAACACATTACCGTAGGTAAATGACATCAGTGACGCCCTTTGCTTGTGTTTAAGGCTATGGAAAGAAGTGGAACAAAACCAAAGGAGTGTAATGAAGAAGGGTATAAGAGTATCCTCCCAAAGCAGTGACCAGCTTGGAACGTGGTCTTCGTGCACACATCTACAAGTGTTTATACTCCTCTGTCATAGCATTCTTGAAAAGCACAGTGTCAATAAGAGGACGTTGCAATGAAGCAGAATCTCCAAAGAAATTACCTTCTTCTTTCCTCAAGAAACTCCTCAACATATTCCTTCCACTTTTTGGAAAACCCATACATGAATCTCTTGATGAAACGGTAGGGAAATCCTGTTTGAAAGAGGAGTAGCGTTAACAAGAGCTGAGCAATACTTGGAATCAGACAGGGCAGAAATAATATCCAGTGCAGTCATGGCTTTGTAAGGACCTCAGAAGCCACTACATCTTTGAACACCAGAGAGAGATGAGTTTCCCCAGCTTAAGAGAAAAGCATACTTCATAGAGAAGTCAAGCGAGGGGTCATTAATTGGAGACAGCACTAATTTCCTGGGAAGCAGGAGCACAAGCTTTCCCTGTCCTTACCATCCCGATGCAGCAACATCAGACTGTGGCTGCTGCTGCCCAGCTCATGTTGTTTTCTACAGAGTTTATGAATCTGCTCAACAGCCCACATCATTACAGGATTCTTTTTGTTCCTCTCATTTTCTATTGCTATTTAAACCCACAGAAGCTCCTTCTCCTTATCACATAACTACTTTGTGTCCTTACAGTCTTCCCAAGAGCATTTCTAGAATCCCACAGTCCAGGGGCCCCAAAGGAGCCTTAAAACCACTGTGAGGCGTTACTTCATCTACAGTAGAATCATACAATGGTTTGGGTTGGAAGGGACCTTAAAGCCAATCCAGTGCCACCCCCTGCCCTGGGCAGGGACACCTCCCACCAGACCAGGTTGCTCCAAGCCCCATCCAACCCGGTCTTGAGGCATTGACCAAAATGACAGAATAGCAATCTTAGCAAAAGAAAACCCCACCAGTTTCTTTAAAAGAAGGTACCAACCCCACCAGTTTCTTTAAAAGAAGGTACCCGTTAGCCAAGTTCATGCTCTGAAAGCCCTCTCTGTAACTGCAGCACCCTAAAGATGCCAGCGACAATTAACACATCAATTAACATTCCAGAGTATTAGGAAATCTTACGCTGGAGTCACTTCCCAGCCCGTGCTGAATACCCCCTGAGCCCAACTAGCAACATCAGGCAAAACCTTCTCTTCAGCATCATAAATCTAATGCCCTTCTCCACCTGTATGGTTACATTAAGAATCATCTTCCTACCTTCTTTCCTCATGGAAGCTGAATCTATATTTCCCTGCAGCAGGTAGACATTGCCAGATGATGTTTGAACTTGGTTGTGCGCTATGCGTTCCACAACCGCGTTGCTGTGCCAAGGCAGGTCTCTCATACCTCTAAGAAAAGACAGATAACGTCAATAACAGAAATAAAACTGGGCTTTCAGAAAAGAAGGCATTTAAAACTAAAATATGGATATTCCACATGAGACTGGCAAGGTAACACGTTTTATGAGCAATACAGACACTGGCAAAAGGTGCTACATTTTCTTTTCTCAGCTTGGAAGAGAAACAGTTCTGGCCCTGTCTAATCCTTGGAGGGGACAAAACGAACACGTCAGCTGCTGTGAGCGTTAGGTCACAGAACATCAGCTTGACAATAGGCTGCGGAAGCTAAAGGAGTAAAGGACTCCATCTAGATCGTTATTGCAGTGATAACACTACGGAAGTCACAAAAGTACCATGATACAGGTCAAATGTCTGTCTGTTTTCCCAGCATAGGTAGCCCCCGCCATCTCTCAGAGCCTGCCGAATTACTGCCTGTCACAGAGCTGCCGCTGTGAGTGAGGCGCCGAGTTCTCAGTGGGTAAGCAACAAGAGAAAGAGTAGAACACTCTTCTCCGAGAGTGTATTGGTGCTGAGGGACGTGGGTCAGTGGTACCTTGGCAGTGCTAGGTTGATGGTTGGACTTGATGATCTTAAAGGTCTCTTCCAACCAAAACGATGCTATGATTTTCACAATGTCTTCAACCACTTTTATGGGAAGCTAAATCTCTCTTTTGTCCTGACACTTGTTTTCCTGATCTTATGGCTGTTTGGATACAGTCTGACCAAAAACACAACCACAAAACCACAGAGTCAGTTTTCAGGTGGATTGGCTGCTACCATGGTTGGCCATGGAGCTGTAGAAGTAACAGTGCCACCAGAAGTGACATGGCAGGAACACACGGCTGATGGCAGTCAGCCTGTGCCACATTTGACTGACAGCAGCCACAAAACAGACTTTTTGTGAAATGAAGTAGAAGCTCACAAGATCCCTAAGTCAGCACCAGTTCGGGGGATCCACTGGACAAACACATTTGTCTTTATTCCTCTTAAGCTTTTTGATTGACTCAGGACTGGATTTTCAAATAATTATTTAACCAGTATTTTCCTGTAGGTGGGTACTCTCCTTCCTGCGCACATGGAGGAATTCACCTCTTCTTTGATAAAGAAGTTTAAACTAGAACATCACTTTGTATTTACTCCTGGCCACCTAAGCCAGCCTAGGTCAGGACAACCATAGTTTCTTCTCCCCCACCATTCCTCAGCCCCAGCCGTGTGGTCCCTCATCCCCCCGAGCACCAAGGCGTTCCAGGGACACAAGTCTCAAAGCTACGGCCCTTCAGCCAGGTGAAGGTGGAACAGCCTTTCTAGCTCAGCTGCTGACAGCCCCCCAGCGCGTTCTACAGTGCGTTTAAATCAGAAAACTTCTTACTTCCGTTTTCCTTCAACACATATTGCAGTGTTACCATCCATCACTTTAATTCTCCAACTGGTTAGGCAGACATTTTTCTGTTGCAAGAAAAAAAGTCATTTTTAAATTAGACTAAGCTATACAGCGTCACTGAGGCATCAGCAAAACAGAAATTAACTCCTGTATAAACCGAGAAGACATATAGGCACCAGCCTCCAGACCAGAAAAACTGAAAACAACCATTATATACATTAGCTGCTGAAGCACAATAAAGCTGGAGTCTAATGCATAAGAGAAGACAGGAATTTAAATTACAGAAACTTTTGAGTAATTAATGTTGACTTTGAGAAGACAATGTCATTGGCCAAGACCTCTAGCAAATCCAAAAAGCTCCTCACAAAAGATACCAACACTGTGCCATTACCCCTTACACGTGGTCAGCTGTCCTCCGTTACTGCTCAGAAAAAAAGTTATCCATGAGAAAATAAAATGGCATTTATTAGCTAGGTTATTGCTGAAATTTAGACAGTATTAAAATGGCTATATCTGATACTGCAAACTACTGACACCCCTAATTTCACATTACAAAGCCAGCAAGTCACTCGCACTCAAGCTGCAGTTTGGAAAACCGTGTATGAAACATACGACTGATTTAGGGAAAAAGTGTCTCAGAAAATGATTTTTTAATATCTGAAACTATCACTGTTTCTCCTCACAGCTTCACTTGATAAACTCCACATCTTTTCTTTTATGACATTCACCTTTTGACCATCAGCCGTGGCTTCACTAACGATCTTACCACTGATCTGACCCTCAGCGAGGGAAGGTACCTGAGAGGTAGAGCCAGCGCCCACCCAATGCTCACATCTGTAGCGTCCCGGGACATCTCTTTCAGCAGCTTCTCCTCAGCTACAAATCTTAAACATTAACAGGTATCTGTTCCTTATTTAAATCAAAGCTCACCATAACGGTAACTTTTAATACAGGAAAACTTATCAGACATGCTTGACAAGGGTGAGGGAGAACGAAACAACTCGCTTAGCTTGGAGAGGACTGCTGCACCACAGATGTCCCCAGGGAACAAAGGGAACCCCCCCCCCCGGGTAGGCAAGCTGCCACCGCCTAGGAAGGAATCAGGCAGGAACGCGGCACGCTTCAAAATGTGCTGCTTTCCTCAAGATTTATTCACAAAGTTGTAAAAACTGCCAAGCGCGTAGTAAATTGAAAACGCAATCTGCAGACTAGTCTCCTAGGAAAAGGGTCTTGTGCCACTTAATCCAACAGGAGTTGGGATGTTCCATATGAGAGCCCAGACTTTCACCTCTCCAGGACTCAGGTATCTGTGAAACCAGCCCCGGCCCACAGCTGAGAAAGACCTCTCCTCCTCGGCTCAGAGGCAGCCAGGAGCTACAGCGGCCAGAGGTTTGTTTCCTCTCCATCATACACATGGCAATTAACACTTGTATAGTTTATTCTCTTCTGAGCACACTCATTACTTTTGACCAAAAAAAATTAAATAAATCGCAACTATGAGTGACAAGCACCCACGGGAATCTCTCTGTTGCCCTAAAGTATTAAGTAAGTTCTCCCACCTCTTTGCCTGCTTTGCCAGCAACTTGATCTGCATGGGGCGTATCCAAGGGGACCTCACAGCCTTCTTTTGGCTTTTGCCTCCTCGGAATGTGGATTTTGGGAGAAGAGAGCATGATACTACATAAGCACGGCGAGGGCTTTTGAGGATTAGTCTCCAGTATCTTCTCTCCTCCCTGAGCAGGTTCCTTATTGCTTGGCTGCAATTCTCTTCTGTCTTGATGAAGTTCCGTACCTTTTGCTTCTCCATTTCTCCACCTTTCTCCTAACCAGTCCCCACTTTTAGAAGGGGGAGGGCTTATAATCACAGAAGTAGTATTTTGAGACATTTCATCATCAGCATCCATTGATTCCACAAGGAAATTATCCTGATCATCCTTATCAGCGGCCACACACTCTGTAGGGTCACTCCTGAGCGGCTCAGCAAAGGCAGATTTGACCGATGGCTTTTCTGTAGCTGTGGAAGGAGGAACGTTCTGCTTGACCAGGTTTGAAGGTGCTCGATCTGTCCGTTAAAAAAAAGAATAACAAAGAAATCAGTGATATTTGAGAACTAATAAAAATACATTCATAAAGTTAGCTCCATTCCTAATGAATGGAGATTATTGATGAGCATCACAATTATGAAAGCCCCACCTATTTTAGCTGTTAACACAAGCCACTCTCTGAATTTGTTTGGACTAGCTTTTCCTCATCACCTGCTGTTAAACACTTAGAGATATCCCACTTTCCCCCCAAAACAAGCTAATGCACACCATGTCTATTAATAGTATTTGTGTACTATTCTTTCTATCTTTTCTTTAATGAATCCTCGTTGCAGAGCAAAAAAAAGTTGTTTTCATACAAACCATCTCAAATATTTCCATTTTTGCTGCTCTGCTGGGAGCTACAAGCACTGGGGTTGGAGTTTTCAGATAAATTAAGCTCAGTTTTGAAGCTGAACACTACTAAGCCTTTGCCACGCATCACCATCTTCATCCACATTTCCAAAACTGAATTACAGGAGAGCAGAATATACAGGGTTGCTACCAAGTAGCAACATGGAAAAAAAACAAATACAAGAGAACTTCTCATGGAAGCAAACCTTTTCTCCTGATGTATTAAAAGCTAAGGGGAAAAATAAATTAAAAAAAGAGCCGGCAAATAAGAGGGTTAGGATTTTCCACCAAGTTTCCGTTGGTCAGAAGGACGGTACTCTACCAAAGCCCACGAGAGATGACAAGCAAGAGCAGAAACCCGAAGAGTTTTTAGGAGCAATCCCAAGTACCTTTTTGCTGCTGCTGCAGTTTCCGCTTTACACGCAAGAAGAACTTCTGAGGGGATTCCTGTACCAGAGGGTGTACGGCCTGTGCTTTTGTGATCTGGTTCTTAGGAAATCCATTGCAAACTAGTTCTGGAAAATAAAAATACAAAAAAAGTCTTTGAATTTGGGGAAGAAAAACATTTTCGTATGGGAGGCAGTAGAAGCAAAGTCCATACTTCATAAGATACTAAACTCCACTATGCAACAATATTTTTTCTTTTCTTTCCCAGATGGATGGGCAATAGGAGCTCTGCCTTTTCATGGGGGGTTGGCGGCTGTGCTGCCTCAGCTGTGTGTGAGTAGCACCCTCAGGTGTGTGCACATGTGTCTGATGTAACCCAGCCCACAGGGAGCCCCCAAACGGGGCGTGTTTTACAGCAGGAAGGTCTAACAAGCAGCACCAATATTAACCCTTTTTGGTATTCCATAAAAGGCATTATCCATTTGTGATGTGATGATGCAAAGGCAAAAGCTTTCCTGGAGCCCCTTTTAGGAACTGGAAGGGGCTCTGAGGTCTCCCCGGAGCCTTCTCTTCTCCAGGCTGAACCCCCCCAACTCTCTCAGCCTGCCCTCACAGCAGAGGGGCTCCAGCCCTCCCAGCATCTTTGTGGCCTCGTCTGGACCTGTTCCAAGAGGTCCATGTCCTTCTGATGTCCCCAGAGCTGGAGGCAGCACTGGGGGGGTCTCCCCAGAGCGGAGCAGAGGGGCAGAATCCCCCCCCTCAGCCTGCTGGCCACGCTGCTGGGGAGGCAGCCCGGGATGATGTTGGATTTCTGGGCTGTGAGTGCATTTGCCAGCTCATGGCCAGCTTTTCATCCACCAATACCCCCCAAGTCCTTCTCCTCAGGGCTGCTCTCCATCCCCTAGCCTCTATGGATACCGGGGGCTGCCCTGACACAGCTGCAGGACCCTGCACTTGGCCTTGTTGAACCTCATGAGGTTCACACAGGCTCTGTTTCTCCAGCCTGTCCAGGTCCCTCTGGATGGTATCCCGTCCCTCAGGCATGTCAACACCACCACTCACCTTGGTATCATCCGCAAACTTACTGAGGGTGCACTTGAATCCACTGTCCATGTCACTGATGACAGAAGGTACTGAACAGCGCTGGTCCCAGTACGGACCCCTGAGGGACACCATTTGTCACTGATCTCCATCTGGACAACTCGACAGGCCCCAGTGAAAACAACACACAGCTGCCCACACTACTGGCCAGGTAAGACAGGCTGAGCACTTAGCCTAGTTTTCTGCAATTATGTCTTAAAACGAACACCGACAAGCCAGGTAGGTCTTAATCCTCTCCCAAAACTGGATTGGTACAGGAGATTCGTAACTCCTGTGCTTTGAACAGGAACACAGGTAGCAACGAAGCATGACCCTTCCCACAAACCGGCCAGTTTTCCTACTCACCTGTAGCAGCTGTGGTGCCATTACAGGAGGGGCACGGTGCTTGAAAGTTCACATTACACCAACTAGTCAAAGACCAGAGATGCACCAGAAAAGCCATCACACCAGGCTGCCCAGGGAAACGCCCCAGAAGGATTTCAAAAGCCAAACAATCCCTCCACCAGCCTTTCTCCTTTCTGTATCGACTGCGGGGTGTTGTTAAAGTCATTGTTTGTTTTGATTTTTTTTAAAGCTGATAAAGTGTAATTCTCTGTTTTTCAAGGTGTTGCAAGGGGTCCCCCTCACAAACAGAACCGAGGGAGCAGTTAAAGCCAGACTGAGCAAGAAAGGAAGGAAATGCCACGGGAGGGATTCCTTTAAGGTAAAGAAAGGGAAAGAGACATCAACTATGGCACAGACACGTTTTATTATTTAACACCCCCCAGCCAAACTTTAAAAAGAAAAAAAAAATCCCAAACATCCGGGGAAAAAAAAAGCAGTAGTGGTACCAATATTTTTTTACACCTATGAATGCACACCGGTTGCTTTTTCCAGACCCTGGAAGAGTAAGAAGCAAAACACTGAGGAAGCCACACGCAGCTAAAGGTTATAATATGAGGTTAACATTCTTTCGCAGAGAAACCAACCTTTTTCCGGCCGGACACAGCCCCTGGGCGTCTCGGCGGGTCCCTGCCGGCCCTCTGCCTTGGCAGGCTCCTGCAGCTTGGCCAGAGCCGCCGCGGGCCTCGGGACGGGGGTCAGGATGGAGTCGCTGCCGCAGTCCCGCTGCTGCTGCTGGGCCTTGGCCTTCATCCGCTGGAAGATCTTGGCCGGGGACTCGCGGGCGGGCGGCTCGCAGGCCGGGCGCTTCAGCCACCGCTGGGGCCCGGGCGGGATCTCGCTGACATCCAGCGGCTCCGGGTGGCCCGTGCCGCCCGCCACCAGCGTGGATTGGAAGACACCGCCGGCCGCCGGCCTCCTCTCCCCGCGGCCCGCCGGCTCCGCGCCCACCTCAACGGCGCCCTGACGCCTCAGGAATTCCTTCAGCGGGGTCAGCGTGCCCGCGGGGACGTTGTTTAGGGGCACTGACTTGAACGGCAGCTCTCCCGGGCGGCGGCCGGGGTACCGGCTGGGCGTCACGATCATCTCTCCGCCGGGCCCGGCCGCGGCCCCTCACGGCGGCGGGCGATGGGTCGGACTCTCCCCTCAGGCCCCGCCGCCCAGCCCGCCCTCACCCTGAGAGGAATTTGAGCGCGGCCGCCGCGCCCGGATTGGCGGCGAGGGCGCGTGGCGTCACGGCCGGCCCGGGAGGCGCCAAGCGGGCGCGGGGGGGGAAACGCTACCGGGAGGCAGGTGGGGAACGGCGCGTAGGCGGGTGACACCCCCGGAAGGATGGTGCGGTCCGCACGGCCCCGCCCCCTGGGCGCGGCCCGGCCCCGCTGAGGCGCGCGCGGCCGTTAGTGGGGGAGGCGATCGCTGGGTTGGGGGGAAGGAGGAGCGGCGGCCGCTCCGCTGCGCTCCGTGAGGGGCAGGCGGAGGCGGTCTCCCGGCGCTGGGGAGGCAGCGGCTGTGTTGAGCTGCCGGTGAGAGAAAGGCGGGTGGGGTCTCCCTCCTCAGCCTCGCCGGCTGCCGGGAGCAGCGCGTGGGCGCTGAAGGAGGGCGGCGCCGTCCGCGTTGGGAGGACGAGCCCGCCGGGGAAAGGTGACAGGCTGGGGACGGGCCCACGGGACAGGGCGCTGGGACGGGGAGGGACCCACAGCCCCTCAGGGAGCGGAGCCGGGGCCCGCCGGGGGGAACAGGCCGACTGGCTCCTGGCTCCGGGGGCAGGCACAGGAGGGAAAGCGGGCGCGAATTGTGGCAGCACCTCTGAGGGGGATCAGGGCTTCTAGCACCTGCGCTGCGAAGTGACCCCTAGCTGTAACTGCCTGTAGGTTTTTCAAAAGACAACAATTAATCCAGTCTGTAACCGTTAGCTTGGGTGAGGGGTGTAATTAGAGCTCTGAAGACACCCGAGCTGCTCTCTGCCTTGGCCGAAAGATTAAGTGGTAGAGCTTCGTGTTTCAGGTGGGAAATGGGGAGTTACTTGGGTAATACATAGAACAGAAATCACCAGCTTTACCCACCAGCTGGGCTCTCCCGCCTAATGAGGAGGCACAGTGGAATTGGGTGTGCCTGACGCTGGGATTAGGCCAAGCAGGTAGGCTCAGGGATTCAGCTTTGGGGAAGAAATGACCTCAGTGTTTATTGTAATTGACCAAGTGTCCGCTGCATTAAAAAAAAAAAATAAATAAAGTAGTTATGCTGGATAGTTTGGGGTTCTATTTGGTATTTTACAACTTTTTTTTTTTTTTTTTTTGGTAATTCATGCCTTTGGGCTTCTTACAGGAAATGCGTGCGCTAATTAGTGGCCCAGATTATATAGCAGACAATGACCCTGTGCTTGCTGTTACCCACAGTTGCTAAGAACTCACGCAGAGGAGAAAGAGCCAGGTACAGAACTGTCAGTGATAAGAACCAGAGGTAGGTGTGTCTCTGGGGAGGGGGGCCATAAGCTATAAAGAAAATAGTTCAGCAAGAAGCACGTTTTGGGGAGGTTACGTGGCCTTGGAGCCTCTTGGTGAGGGTTTCACGTGCTTCTGAGCTGTTCCCAGTTAGAGACAGTATCTGCTACGGAGGTGAAAATCTGTGAGTGCACCACAAGTGCTCCCTTCAAGGAGCTGGGGTCCCAGAGGGAAGAGGTGGGGCTGGTAGCCCCGTTGGTGGGGAGGGCAATGGGGAAAATGAAAGAAGAGCATGAAAAAGCCAAGTCAGGAATGGCAAGAAAAGGCTGTATTTACAGTTTACATTAGTGGGTACATGTCTGGTTGTGGTTTGTACAGGACTGACTGTCCGTACAGCTGGTGTGGGCTCAGCCTGGCTGGCACAGCACTGGTAACCTGAAAGTAATAGCAATCTGATTAGTACAGTGTAATATTACCAGTTTCTAGTGGTGTGTATTGCCCTCTAATGGTTCAGTTCCTCTTAAAAAGCAAAAAAACTCCCACATTCAACCCACAGTTTACTCTTTATCTCTATTGATACCTTATTGCTACCATAGTTTCTTAAATACTTATTCGATCAGCTTTTGCCTGAGTAATCAAAAGCAAAGAAAATTTGGGTTGCTCCAGGTTACTTGTAGAAGCCATCATACTTTTTCTTCCTTTCAGGAAAAAAAAAACCCAAACAGGTAGGATACACAGAGAGTTGAGTGAGTGGTAGATCCTTCTTCCTAGTGAGAGATGGGTTTGTGAGATTTGGGGGTACAGTTTAGATAGTTGTAGGTGCCCACACTTGCTATGAAATTCTTTAACAGAAAGCAAGTCCCCTTTTATACATATTGTCAGGCTCCAGGGGAGTGCTATTTTGGCAGCAGCTGCAAAAGTACAAGCCAGAAGGTCTGTGTTGTAGATTGCACATGAAGTCCAGTAACCTCGGACCCAGAGCTGTAGTACGTGGTTAAACTGAAGAAAAAAACCCAAACCCTCTTGCATGCTGTCTGGCTCAGGGGTGCATGCTTTTTCGGGATTTTTTTCACAGAAAACTCTAAGCCCTCTCTTTTTTGGGGGGGCTCCTTTTAATGGGTACTGAAGCAATCCTGCAAATGATATATAGGTATTAGAAGTACAGAAGCATAAGAATAAATGTGTGGAGTCCTCTGAGTGGTTTTGCCTTGTTGCAGTCTGGCAATCA
This sequence comes from Numenius arquata, assembly GCF_964106895.1. NCBI lineage: Eukaryota > Metazoa > Chordata > Aves > Charadriiformes > Scolopacidae > Numenius > Numenius arquata. The sequence goes on along the minus strand of NC_133581.1, from coordinate 69,261,830 downwards.
CCCTTGTGGGTAATGTTTCTGTCCTGGAGAGATGCCGAAGAACTGAAAGACCAAGGGGACAAACAGATTCCCTTGTCCTTTGTCACCTGCGGCACCCACGAGAGAAAACCAAATGTCCTCTGTTCCCAAAACAAGCTTCCAATGGGAGAAACAGAGCAAAGCTGGGGGGGGGGGGGGGGAGCTTGTTTAAAATTAAATATCTTTTACTGTATCCTGTTTAGCTGAGGTGGATTACTGTTGATAATTAAAGAAACTTTGTCTTGCCCTTGGGGTTTCCAGTCTGTATTCCTGTAGTCATTGTGGAGCTCTGTGAAGAAGCTTAGTCTTTTATTGCTCCTTTCCTTTCTGGAGCTATTTTTTGGTACCTTAGTAATTATGTTGGTCATATCTACACATCTGCCTAGCTAACTGCTGTGGAACTTACTGGCAGTACCCTTACTGTGCTTTACTGGTATTTTTCTTTTCTTTTATTTCATTTTATTTTATTTTATTTTATTGCCTGTTCTGAATGGAGTAATACTATTTATATTCCCAGCCAGCAGCCTGAGGAAGGGAAGCGGGAGTTGAAAAGGAGACTGTGGTTTAGGGATATCAAAAAAATAATTAGATGGAATTACTGAATAAATGAACTGTCACTCTTCAAGCATCTGACATCATGAAAACTGACTAATGTGTTTTGAATCTGGACCCACCTTTTAATATAAGACCATGATTACTGCCTTTGATAACTTAATTGCTTTTGGTGAAGGGTTTCTCAGAGGCTTCTAGGGATTCAGAATACTCAGAATACAGAAGTTCAAAAACTTTTGAACCAATTTTGTCTCTGATCTCTTAGTCATTCTGATATATGACTGAGGGATGATTTTGTTAAGCAGAGGTTATAATGTGTTTCTCTTATCAAAACAAGCTGGGATTTTCACAAATTGGAAATAATTTGTGCATAAATGAGGTTTGCTCTGTAATTTCCAGTGTGCCTTTGCCATTGTCTGTAGCCAGGAGTACAAGAGTTGTTAGATTTGAGAGACGTGGATGTTGTTCCTTTGGAAAAGCGCCTAGTAGCGTGTGCCTGCACCTCGTACCGGGTGCAGTGAGCCTCTGTAAAGCTGTGCACGTGGGAAAGCTCTTGGCTTAAGCATCATGTTCTGTGCAAGAACCTTTTCTTACTATTCTCTCAAATCTCTCTGCCTGTCCCCTCCCCACCACCACAATTCAGCTGTACCGTCCCTTAGTATTCGCCCTCAGTCCTCCGCAGGGTTTTGTCCTAAATAAAACTTGATGTTACCTTCCTTTGCGGTCCTGGCCTTCAGCTCTCTGCTGCTTTGCTAGTTCTTTTCTCACTCTTAAAAAGTATTGTCATTAAAATACAGAGTTTCCAGTAGCCCCTTAATTCTTACTGTTTCTTTCTCGTTGTATTTTCACAATGGTTCATTCTTCCAATGACCGTTATGGACAGTACATGACAGTGAAAGATTTGCACTTTATTCAAACTTTATTTGTGAGTAAAGAGAGATTCAGGCAAATAATGGAGTGAAAGCTTGAATGACATGGACTACATGAACCCATGTGCTAACATGTTCTTTAGAGTGTTCTGCAGTAGGTGGAGAGGATGAAAGGATAGATAAAGAAAGAAGTGGGTCTGGTTTTATATTGCCTTCTCAGAGGACTTTCTAGATGGAATGCTGGCAATGTTTGTGATCTTCTGACCATACCATCAGACCGTTTGGATTTACATTTAAAAAAAAAAAAAAAGTAAAATAAGACTTCCAGAAATGTGCTTCTATTCTAAGCCCTTCAGGAAAGGTGTGTTGTTTCGGTGGTTGTCCCACTTTTGTGAGGGATGAGCTGGCCTAGGGGTGTGGGAGTCGTTCTGCAGCCCTGGCTCTGACTGCTGGCGTTGGCGTCCGGGGCAGAGGTGTGGAAGCAACACCACTGGTTAGCTAATAAATATATGAAATAAATCTGGGTCTTGTGGGGCATGTGAGAGAATCCCATAGGAGAGTGAGGATGGCATAGGATTACCTACAGCAGGGAATCTGAAGAGAGGCTGGGGTTGATGAAGGATCTGGGACAGGGTAAGCTCCTTAGGACTAGGGGGAGTTGTCAGGAGCTCTGGGGAATGCTCTTGGACCGAACAGGAATTAGTTCGCTGCTAAAGTTATTCCGAGACCTGTGTTTAAGCCTGCGCCGTTGCAATGGGTGGGACTGGGTTGGGGCGATACAGGTCTCGTACAGCTCGCTCACCCCTCGGCCCTGCTGCTCTGCCTGGATTCCTTGTTTGAAGTGTTTCAGAGCATTTTTTTCCTCTGTTGGGGTAGCCAGCCATTCTGTCCCCACCATGCACGCTTCCCTTTTCCCTGCCTGCGTTTCCCATTCCAGTTGGATGTGTTCGTTACATTCCAGCTGCGTGCTGGCTGTTTTGTGTGCTGATTGACATTCTGCCCTGCTCTTCCTGCTTCTCGCCTCGCTAATTGGATTTCTGTGAACTCTTCTGCTGATTTAGCAACGGTGCTCAGAGCCGTGTGCCTTGTGCTGGTCTCTAGGCCTTTTATTTTTGTTCCTGTTTATTCTTCTGCTTGGCATGTCAGCATCACCTCGTGCAGGGCCAGGTCTATCTCCCTTAGTAACCATTCACATCCTTTTCATTGGTATTTCTGTGAGCCAGCAGCACTTTGGTTGTCTCATACACCCACGGGTCATGTGTCGGACTCGCAGGCTCAGGATTTGGAGATGTCCTTTGTCACTAGAGTGGAGACCTGGGAAAGTGGAGAAGAGCTGGGATGCAGTTGAGATACAGAAAAGAGAAAGGACTGGACCAGACAGAGTACCTTGCAAACAGACTGGAACAGTAGTGCAGTCAGCGTTCAGAAAAACCAAACTACTCCTCATTCCTCTGAGCAAGGATATTTGTAGAGGCCATTTCATCTATTAAGATAACTCTTAGCAGGGAAGATGGAGTTGGTTCTGTTTAATTCTAAGTTTCCAGTGATAATTACCTTTCAGGGCTGTGATGGAACAAGCACTTACAAAGGAATAAATATAGAGGATAAAAAGAATTCCAGCTCAGGCTAAAGAGAGAAGCTGAAGGAACAGGAGGAGGAAGGGTGGAAGAGGAGCTCTGTGTCCTGGCTGGTCCCTCTGGGATGCACAGCAAAGCTCAGAGAGCTCTGTTAGGGGACACAGCTGCAGACCTTGTCCCTCTTCTCAGCACCTTTCAGCTACATTCCCTACCCTTTTCCCTTCCCAATCCCTGCTTTTCTTTTTTAGAGGTCTGAGGGAACTTGTGGTGCATGGAATGGCCTGTACTTCCCCCTTTGGCCCACCAGTGGGATCTCACTTTTAGCACTGCAGTTTTCACTGTGGTATCAGGGTTATATTTGTGTGTGTGTTTGATGGTCGTAGCATGTTCCTTCCTTGATCAATAGGATCATTTCTGTTTGGGTTGCATCAATGTTTCACCCTTTCACACCTTTCCCATCAACACTTTTTGTTCCCTCTCCTGCTGCAAGTGCAAGCTGCACAACCCACATTAAAGGGGCTTCCTCCCTCTTCCTTTTCCCTTCCCCTATTTTGTTCACCTGTACTTTTTGTCTCCTAAGGACATGAGTTTCCTAAGGTCCCTGCAGGTTGTCAGAGGCACCCACTGAGCCTATTTCACTTGGTTTCCTCTGTAGCTGAAGGAGAGGCAATCGAAGTAGCCGGTGAAGCGTATGACAATAGATGTCTGAGTGCCTGTTTCTTTCCATGGGTACATAGAGATGATCCATGCAGGTGTAAAAGTCCGGTTAGACTGAGTGAATTCCTCCTTACCGGTGCCCAGCAGGGAGCCTGCCTTGGCCGGAGCCTTTACAGCCCCGTACTGGCCCTGGCTCACTCCAGCAGGAATATCAAATACGGTTTCATCAATTGCAGAGCCAAGCTGTAGCACAGAGCCATTCGACGGCAGAGATAAGGAACGTGTTTCTGCCTTAGCCTTGAAATTGCTTTTACCAGGTTGTTGTAGTTGTTGGCGTTACTCGCAGGGTGTGTATCGCTTCTCTGGTTCTCTCTGGTGAATCATCTCAGGAATACTGATGGAGGAACGAGTGTGACCTCTAGAGGAGAGCTCAGGATAGCTGTGATTACATCACAGATAAGCTAAAGAGCTATAAAACCGGTAAATACTCTTGTTTCAGGACATCTGCTCAGCAAAGCAGGGTTAGGAGAGAATGCCTCCTCAGAAATGCTAGAGCACATCTGTTTTAGTTTTATAATTCTGTTTGTAACGTAGTGATGGGTCAGGACTGCTTATGCCAGGCCCTGTGTGAGGTGCTCTAGAGGCACCTAAGCCATGTAGAAGACAAGACAGTTGGTGGAGAGGATGGAATTGAAGAAAGCAAGGAAGCAGCGTTGGTCAGGGTGGTGAGCAGTGCTCTCAGCTTCCCCACGGTCTAGATAGGAAGGATTTTGGCTGGTTCCATAAGGAACCAAGATGTGCTGTGTGCCCTGTTCCTGTCCATCCCTCCCTCACCCCCTACTCCCTAGAGATTTTGGGCTCATTGGCTCATGTCAGTCACAGTTGATGCAGAAACTCAAGTTTGGAGGGAAAAGAGCAGTGACCAGATAGGGGAACCAGATAGGCCTCTTCTCTGATCCGTTTGTCCTAGGATTAGGGAGGAGGGGATGTTTGCTGAGCTGTGAAGGTGTGTGCTGGGATTCCCCAACTGCTAAACGCTGGGAGCTCTCTGTTTTAGTGGCTTAGGGGCAGGATCAGGAGAGGGACACTTGGTGGTGCGACAATTTGTAACTTCTTACAGATGAAGCAAAACCATTTAAAGCCTAAAATTGCTTCTATTAAGTATGCTAATTAAAATTTCCAAGGCCTGTTCATTGCCATGATAGAAAAGTATCCAGTATGGACTCTGATCCAGTTTTGTTTGGTGCATGGAGATCCTGTTAATGAGCTAGATGTCTTCAGCTACAGTATTAAGCTGCTAATCATAGTGTGCTAATTTGGCTAAGCATATTGAAAAAAAAGGTTTAAAACCAAATTAGTGCTGTTATTCAAACATTATCAAGATGCTTGTTTTAAACTCTAAAATGAGCTACTTCAGAATTTGTTTTAAAAAGCTACATGGGAATGACATACAAGAAATGACAGTTCCTTTGACCTTTGTAACGTTTTGTGTAAGCAAGGTATAAGAAGAGTCTTTAAAATACCTTATGGCTTAGAGAATATCTACTTCATAAAACCTTTCAAAACTGGATTTTGTTGGAAGCGGCCCTGCTGCCCTGGGTGTAGAGACAGAAATAGCAAAGCTCTAGGGATCAGCTGCTCCATGCCAAGTCTTTCCTTCGAAGCCTCGCTGGACTGTGCGAGGTCTCACAGAATCTGTAAACAGATCCTGCATTTCTCCCTGATGCCGTAGGTCCACTGAGCGGGGCGGGGGGGATTCCTCATCTGAGAGAGGGTTTTCTTCTGCATCCAGGTGGAAAGCACCCACTGAGGAGCGTTTCCAGAGGGGATCCCGAAGAAGTTAACAGGTCTGCGTTTTGTGGCAGCGGTTCGATGGTGTCCACAAGATGGCAGGAGCCACCTTCCCTGCATCACCTGCCTCTGGAGCAGGGTCTGTGGGCAGCACAGGGCTCTGCCAGAAACGTGGTTCTGCTAAGAACGGGGTTATTCATCATGCTTACAACGTTTAGCATTTAAATATGCTCCCCCTCCCCGTGATTCTCAGAAACACAAGCAGGAGTAAGGGTTCAGGAAAATGTGGTGTTTGCAGTTCGGAGAGCTGTGCCTGTTCTCCTGCCCAATTCTGCTGCTGCTCATACCCGCTCCCCTGGATCCCGAGAGGAGAGGAGTGTTTTGGCCGTGCCCTCAGAATTGTCCTGTCATGCAGGCCATAGAAATTCCTGTCCCCGTTAGTTCCAGTTGGACCCATTGGCTTGTAGGAGGGCTCAGCACCTCCTATGGAGTGATTTCTGATCTGATTAGGAAACCAACCACAATCCTTACTCAGTTGTTCTGATGACTGTCACCTCCGTATTAAAATTGTGTACTTTACCTTGAACCTGAAGTTGTTTTGCTTTGGTTTCAGACACTTTCTTTCCCAGCTGGAAGGAAGGGGAGCCTAATGAACAGCTTAATGCCAGGAATGTCCAGCCCTGCGGGTGGTGACGAGGTCCCTTCCTCTCACTCTGTTCACTGACATATGAAAAGCTTCTCTCATTTCCCCATGAGAGGCAGGTTTTCCAGATCTCAGATCTCCCTGTTGCTTTTGCGGGGGCCACTTGGAGATTGAATCCTGGTTCTCCAGCCCCTCCATAAACGGTGGTCTCCAGTGGTGTGTACACTGGAAGTGCCAGTCCCGGTTCTGCCTGTGTGTCTGAGGTTCCCTGCTCAGACACCTGAGCCAACCCTTCAGCATCTTCCCTTGGGATCAGCCATAACCTGTCCTCAGAGCACATACTATGAAGGACTCCTGGACTGTTGCTTTCAGTCCTCTCCCACTATTGTCAATAAGCTGAGCTCATTTTTTAACCAGTTCCTTGTTTTTCCTGTTGCCACTGGCGTGTGTCCCTCAATATTCCTTCTCTAGTGATCAGATGCTGCCCTCTTGTTCCCAGTATAAATGCATTCATAGCTCCTTTATAACGCTTGGGTTTTGTGCTGGCCCTGCCCTTGACCTTACTGAATTCCTTCCTTTCACTGCTCTTTTCTCCCTTGTGTGTCTCCAGAGACTGGTCACAGTTTGTCTCAGCTGGAAGCACTAAGCCATGTCACTTCGCTGCTGATTCTAGGCCGGTTTGTCTCCGAGTTTGTGTTTCTGGATTCATAGATTCATAGATTGGTCCAGGCCGGAAGGGACCTCCAAAGGTCATCTAGTCCGACCTCCCCGCAGTCAGCAGGGACACCCCCAACTAGACCAGGTTGCCCAGGGCCTCATCGAGCTTCACCTTGAATATCTCAAGGGAAGGGGCCTCAACCACCTCCCGGGCAACCTGTTCCAGTGTTCCACCACCCTCATGGTAAAGAATTTTTTCCTAATATCCAATCTAAATCTCCCCTTCTCCAAGTTAAAGCCATTGCCCCTCGTCCTGTCACTGCAGGCCTTTGGAAACAGACCCTCCCCAGCCTTCCTGTAGCCCCCCTCAGGGACTGGAAGGCCGCTATGAGGTCTCGCTGGAGCCTCCTCTTCTCCAAGCTAAACAACCCCAGCTCCCTCAGTCTGTCCTCATAGCAGAGGTGCTCCAGCCCCCTGATCATTTTGGTGGCCCTCCTCTGGACCCGCTCCATCAGGTCCATGTCCTTTCTATATTGAGGGCTCCAGACCTGCACACAGTACTCCAGGTGAGGTCTCACTGGCAGAATCACCTCTCTATCTATCTTTGATAGATAAGATCCTCTTTGATAAGCTAAATAGAGCAGCTCCTCAAGTCTCTTTCTCTAAAGCAAACTTCCAAATTCTTTAATAGTTCTTCTGGCTCTTTGATGAACCCTTTCTGATTGATCAGCCTTTTCCTGCAGCTGTGAGAGCCCTGTGGGAACTGGCATTGCATCTTCTGCTGCCTCGGTGCCGCACTGGGCACCTCATCCCTCTGGGCCTGCATCTCCCCGTGGGCAGTGATGTGTCCAGGGAGGCAGCGAGTGTCAGGAGAGGGCTGAGAGTGACCATTTGGGGAAGCAGGTGAGACCAGGACAGGGGCATGGGCTGAATCTTAGCAGAGGAGCAGTAACGGCTTCTCATCAGTGGCCCCAGCATGGCCTGCCATGGATAAATTCCCCTGGTCACCTCCTCTGCTGGCCTCTGCCCATGCCTGGTGCCCGCAGGAGCTCCCAGAGCCCCTTGTGGCTCTTGGCGATCTTGCCACATGGGAAGGATGGAGAAGTTCCCCTTCCTCAGATACTGTTCCAGGCTGACCCCCAGGGACATCTGCCCGAGGCACATGCTAAACAATATAAAGCAATTTTAACAATTTAAAAATAAAGGCAAAGTGCTTGGACAGTCTAGTGCCTGTAAAGTATGTGCAACTGCTTTTAAATAATACCAAATTGCAACAACATTGATATTTATAGATGTTAAATCCGTATGCATTGTGTGTTAGAAAGGGGAAAGCAATGTCTGCGAGGGGTAAGTTCTTCTGTGCCGCTTTCCATTTCTGTCACTTCAGAGACATTTTGATCTAGCAAAATGCAGGAGTCTTTAGCCATGCTAATGCTTGCTCTTCACACAAATTATGAAGCCATTAGCAAAAGAGATGTTGTCTACCTGCAGATTAGTCATTGGTGAGCACTTAAACAGTTTAAAATCAGTATTGCCATTTTTTTAGTACATCATTTTACAAGTCCCTTGGATGTTTGCCAGATGCACCGCCTTGGAAAGAGTCTCTCTAAGGCCTGAGAGCTCCTACAATCCAGTTTAGGTCCAGATCGCACTCGAGGTTTCCAGATTTCCCCTTTTTTTCAGTTTCCTGTACAAAGCTGTGCAGCAGCTCCGTGCAGGAGGATGGACTTTACCAAGCAGCTGTGAGGTGTTTCTGGGATGCCTTGCTCAGGCAATCTTTTCTGGAAACTGGGGCAGCTCCTAGTGTGCGTTAGAGCTGTGTCCTGGGTAAATCATAGAATCAGAGTGGTTTGGGTTGGAAGGGACCTTAAAGACCATCCAGTGCCACCCCTGGGCAGGGACACCTCCCACCAGACCAGGTTGCTCCAAGCCCCCTCCAACCTGGCCTTGAACCCCTCCAGGGATGGGGCAGCCACAGCTTCTCTGGGCAACCTGGGCCAGGGTCTCACCACCCTCACAGCAAAGAAGTTCCTCCCCAGATCTCATCTCAATCTCCCCTCTGTCAGTTTAAGACTGTTCCCCCTCGTCCCTATGGCTCCCTTCCCTGATCAAGAGTCCCTCCCCAGCTTTCCTGGAGCCCCTTTAGGAACTGGAAGACTCTTGATGTTGGAGGATACCTGAGGATACTCTGCTCAAAGCAGGGGCTGCTGGAGCAGGTTCCTCTGGGTTGTGTCCAGGTGTCTTTTCACTGTCTCTGAGGGTGGACATTCCAAAACCTCTCCAGGCAACCTGTTCCAGTGTTCAGTCACCCTTACACTGAAACAGTTTTTTCTTCTGTTTAGATGACATTTCTTGTGTTTCAGTTTGTGCCTGTTGTCTCTGTCCTTTCCCTGGGTGCCACTGAGGAGAACCTGGCTCCATCTCCTTTCCAGCCTCCCACCAGGTATTCGTGATGGCCATCTCCCTCTGGAGTTCCCTGTCTCTGGTACATCGCCGCTCGCACTGGGACCTGTAGCACTTGGCATCTCCTCGCTCTTTGTCGTGGCCTGAGCCACAAATGGAAAGACTCGCCTGTGGAATTCTCTGCCATCTAAGCTCTGCTAATTGAAAATGGAAAAAAAAATAATGTTTTTCCCAGTTTTTTAAATCAAGAGCTAGTAATTTCACTCTCTCTTGGAGTGTCACTCTAGTGGTTATGAAATTTAGCTTAATCTGCATTAATACTGCCTTTTAGCATTGGTTTAGGAAGGAGACCAAAAACCCACATCGAGCTCTAAAGAGCTATTATGGAACAGTTGCAGGCAGAATGCTGGAGATCCTTCCTTTATAGAGAATAATAAATGTTAATGCAGTCCTTAGCATTTCAATGTAATGATTAAATATTCCAAAGTCTTATTAATTGAATATTTTATATTCTTCCAAATGGCCTTGATCCTCACAATGGCATACTAATTCCGAAGTGCCGTTTAAAGGGAAGGGAGAGAGAACATTTTCCAATTCCTTCAAGGAAGCAGTGCAAACAAGCCTTTTCAAGCTGAATGCATTGCTGTGCTCTTTGGCAATTCCCTCTGTGTGATGCAGCCGTGTGGAGGAATGTAAATATGTTTGTGTTTTGGGGCTGGGAGGTCCCAGAGGCATGGGGATGGTTGGCCATTGGTGCTGCGCAGGAGAAATGTCAGTAGTAAAGTACCTGAGGGAATTAAAATTCTGTGGGTAGCAGTCACGCATCCTTCGAGTGACCCCAGCCCTGTGGTTGTGCAGTGATAGATATAAGTCGTAAAGAGTGAGAAGGTCATTAGAGGCTCCCGACCTGATTCAGGCCCCCTTTCAGGAGGTGAGGAGAGCTAACTTTCTCCTCTAGGAAATCCCTTCCGGTACTGTTCTAGCCATGTGTGATAAAATTTCACTGAATTTTCACTGAATTTTTAGAGTTGGAAGGGACCATAAAGATCATCTAGTCCAACTCCCCTGCTGAAGCAGGATTGCCCAGAGCATGTCAGAGCATGTTACTCAGGGCTGCATCCAGGCGGGTCTTGAAAATCTCCAAAGAAGGGGACTCCACACCCTCCCTGGGCAGCCTGTTCCAGGGCTCTGGCACCCTCACCGTGAAGAAACTACAACTTGCTATACTGTTTAAATAATTATAATTTGATCTGCTGTTTTTATATTAACATAAGCAATCACAGAGGCTTTCTCAAGACATGTAATACTTCTTAATGCTTGCCTATACTAAGCCAGGGGTGACAGACAGACACTCATGTAGGAAGACTTGATGTCACTGAGGGACTCCATGGAGCCTCATTGCATTCTGCATTCTGTCTGCTTTGTGGAGAATTTCATTGTTCCTTTCCGGATGACAAGATGTCCCACCAAATGGTCTTTTCCTCCTGGGTATCACCCCCAGCAATACCCAGGTATTGCTGCCAGGCTTTGGGTGGCAGAGGTTTGAAACAGCAGAGCCTTGGCCGGGGTAAGCGTTCCTGCTCCTTAGGTACAGGTACAAAAACCCGACATGTTGGATTCCTCACATTTAATTACGTCTTGTAGAACATCACAGTTTAGTGCTTGCCTGGCACAGCTTTAATGCAGCACAACAGGGAGTATGCATTATTATAAATTTTAGATAAATTTCTCTTGCTTTTCTTCACTCTGTTCCCTCTTACTCACATACTAACAAGAGTAGTAAATAAATAATAAATAAATGAGTCATTAGGATTCTGCAAGAGGCAGCCAGTTCTGACAGAATGACCTGCCTCTTCTTTTGTGAAGGTGAGGCTCATCAGCCCTTTTATGATGAAAATTCATTTCAGGTGGATGGTTTGTCTCATCCTAATTTTGCCCGAAATTAACCTGTTTGGACCAGAGATGAAGGCTGCCCTGTATGCGATAAGCCCTTCGTATTGCAGAAATAAAGTAGGAGGAGACAGCGGGCAAGTCCGATGGGTGAAGCTTAGAAAGAGCTGTGTGGCTCTGTGACTGCTCCGAGGTGTAAAGGCCGAGTCCTGAGGTTCTTCTTGGCTGAGAGGAGCTCCTGTGCCACCTCCCCACCATGGTTTCTCCAGGAGGACCGCTGGCTGGTCACCGGGCAGGGGAGGAGCCCGTAGCTGCCTGAGGTTGGGGGGCTGAGCCCAAACACCCCAATGGGAACTGCCCAGTTCTCAGTCACAGGAATCCTGGCCAAATCCTGGCCAGTCATTTTCACATAAGGCTAGTGAATGGCAGTAACATCCAGAGTGGTTATACTAGCTTGCTGTCCACTGAGACTAAGAACTGGTGGCATCTTTTTCCTTTCCTTCTCCTTTTTAAACCGAAGCGCTTTTAGGATGACGAGAAGAAAACCTGTTAATAAAATTATTTTCAAAGGACGTTAGCATCTCAGCTGGCTGGAGATCAGCTGGGCCCGCGGCTTATACAGCGCGATGGAAAATCAGTAGCAGAAGAGAGAAGCGCTAATGCAGTAGGAAGGGAAATAGATAGCCACTGGGGGTTGCTATGGCTACTTGGGACGTCTTGCTCCGCTGTCGCTTTGGATCTCTTCATCCCAGTGTTGGGCTGTGTTGCTTCAGAGCTGTGGTCGGTGGTTGTGACTGGGAGACGGCCAGTTTATGGTAGGGCTTGATGGCTCCAGTAACACCTGTAGCAGGCTGCAGGGATCTGGGGGGGTTGGCTGGAGCTGGTGGTGGTACCCACCAGGGCAGTGCGCTGGTCAGTGACTCTCCTTAGGGCAGGAGAGTGAAACTGGTCAGGTCTTTGGAGCCCTCATATCTTTATCAGGGAGTGTAGCGATAGGACAAGGGATAATGGTTTTAAATTGAAAGAGGGGAGATTCAGGTTAGGTATTAGGAAGAACTTCTTTGCTGTGAGGGTGGTGAGACCCTGGCCCAGGTTGCCCAGAGCAGCTGTGGCTGCCCCATCCCTGGAGGGGTTCAAGGCCAGGTTGGAGGGGGCTTTGAGCAACCTGGTCTGGTGGGAGGTGTCCCTGCCCAGGGCAGGGGGGTGGAACTCGATGGTCTTTAAGGTCCCTTCCAACCCAGACCATTCTATGATCCTATGATTGCTCAGCCTGGAGCAAAGGAGGCTGAGGGGAGACCTTCTTGTTCTCTACAGCTCTCTGGAAGGTGCTTCTGGAGTGGGTGCCAGGGATACAAACCAGCCAGGGGACAGGGATTGCTTTCACGCCAGTGAGCTGGCTGGGCAGATCAAGCTCACATCTTAACACACATAATGTGTCTTTATCACCATCCTGCATTGTTTGGGTTGGTTTGAAGAGAACCAGCAAAAACCCGTGGAAAGGACTCATGAATTATGCTTGGCACACAGAGGTTACCACGTTTGGTTTTGACACCAAACCCCATCGGTTTTGGTGCCCCAAGCTAGCTAAGGGTGTCAGTTTTCTACCTTACTGCCGGCAGAAGTAATGAGGTGGCAGGGTATGTGTGTGCTGCAGTCTGCTTTTAGCTTTTACCGAATTGAAGCCCAAGATGTTTGCAACATGGACACAGTTGAAAGATGTTTGGGACAAGAAAGGCTTTGTTTGTGTCATGTTTTTAATGAATGGGATTGACACCGTGTACCACTAATAGCAGATAAGACGTTTGTTGTTGCGTTGTTTGCTAGGGAGCCACTCTGCAGAGACTAGATTTTGGTAACATTTGGGTCTTTCTGTGTAAATACAGAAAAGATACATTCTGAATATTGTTCAGTCATGAAAACCTTGCTCCAACCAGACACGTTATGGGCTTTCTTGTGCTTTTCCAAACAACGTAGTAATGGTTATTAGTTTAATTCAGGGTTTACTCTGTGAGATAGATAGAACGAAGTGACAATTATGAGAAGTACACGTTATGCAGAGGTTGTGCCCTCCAGAGCAGCCAAAACGTGCTCTCTGGGGTGCATGGCCATGGCTCAGTGCCCTGCGGAGGTGCAGGATGGGTGGGCATGCAAAGGACATGCTTTGGGGACAGGTCAGTCCCTTCCTGAGTCCCCTGGAACCGTGTCCAGACCTGTCTATCCCACATGGTGGCGTCAGTTTAGGTTTTTTTTGGGGTATCCCTGATTCTCGCCCTCTTATCAGACAAAATCAGCTCTGCCTATGAGTAGATAATAAAGAAAAAAACCCAAAAGGAGCAGAATTTGAATATTAGACTAATTATAGAAAGTTATTGAGTTATTCTCTGGCTTCTTTTTAAAAATTAGCAAAAGGTATAAAAAGAAATTCTGAAATTTTACTCTTTTTAGTGCTGCAGAACTGCAAGTTTCTATTTTAGGAAGTGACGAATGATGCTTTTTGGAAGTAGTTTTGTTCTTTAGAGGTGTCTTTGGCAGTAAAGAGAAGTTCTTTTTCACAAATGCTTAACGCTTGCCGGAGGGTGCCCTTTCAGCTCCTCCGAGTGATCCCTGCTGGCGAAATTAAGGCATGAACTCTCATTTGACTGATACAGATCAAATCTATGTTTTCCCACCAAGGGGAGAGCATCCCTGTAACATCTCTGTCCTCAGGGTTTATAACTGGGCAAACAGGTACATTCCTCCGCAGCCGGGAAGGGTTTCAGAACATCGCAACTTCATGGTACACACTTTTCTGCGAAATTATTGTTTGTAATCCCCTGAAATCTCAATTTCAGCTTGGCTTTCACTCGCAGAATTTCTTTAAAACATGAAGAGCAGCAGAAACGGAGCTGAGGAAGCAGCGCTATCCCATCTTGTTCTCCGACCAGCCCCAAACTCCTTCCTTCCTGCATCAGCTCTCTGTAAAACGAACACAGCAATCACTTCCCTTGCCCTTGTTCACTGAGACTCTCTGTGTTTGTGCGTTTACAGCCTTCGGTGCCACAGCGCTCGGAGTTGAATCATCTCTGTGGTGACAGTAAACATGCTTTGGAGTGAAATAATGGTGATGGGACAAGTTCCTTCCCTTTTGTTGATCTGCTTCAGCTGCCGGAGTCGTGCCTCACTCGAGCTGTGCGTTTGAACCCATCCAGGCTGTGTGCCGATCCAGAGTTCACGCAGCCGGTTTCACACCAAACGGGAAGGGACTGATTTGAATTCCCACAAGTTCTCTTGTCAGCTCTTCCTGTTCTTTCCTCAGCAGAGAAAAGCAGCCTTCACTGTAGTGTATTCCCCTGGTGCTGGCACACCTGCAAAACCAGCATCACCTGAGCTGAATTAACCATCCTGTGTCTTCCAAGGTCTTTATTCATCGTGACATTGGCGTGATAAGGAGATCGTTTCCTCCCTACGTCCTCCTCATCTCAGTGTATTCTCTCTCCCCACATCATTTGGGATACCTGTAGGAAATCATCAGAGTACCACAAGCATGTCTGTCGCTTAAGACTGAGAAACAGCTGTAAAACCAGTTATTAGGGAGGAAGAGACGTGGGTATCTATAAGGTGTGGAGAGAGAGGAGCAAAGGGAGAGCAATGCGGAAACTTTTCAGTCTGGAAGCAACATCGGTGCTTTTCCAGGCACAAAGACCGTTCCCGGCCAGGTATTCTGGAGCCTCTCTACATCTATGGTTATAACAAAGATTAAGGAAGCGCCCAGCACTCTGTGGGACTGATAAGTAACATCACTGAGGATTTTTTCACCAGCTCACGCTGTGGGTCATGAAATTGCAATAAGATGAGTTGAGTTTTCTTTGCTCACTAGGGGGAGACAAAGTAAATTTCACTTGGTATTCAATTTCTATTCCCCACCCCTTCCCCCAGTGTAAGGAATTATAATTAACAGACAGTCGTGTCACAAAATGACAGCTTGGAAGTGCTAAATTCTGAACAGTTTTTGTGCAAACAGTATGTCAAAAAAAGTACATTCTTATGCAAGCTGGGGCACTGCCCTTGCTGACTCTTTTCCCTGAGAAAAGAAAGGCAAAGAACCCATTTTTTGGGGGATAAAGAAAAAATAGTGTTGTTGTTGGAGGTGTCCAGTAGGTTTCCAAATTGTTCTATTAAGAATTGTTCTATTAATTCAATTGTTCTATTGTTCTATTAAGAAGCAGGAAAATAAATACATACTGTAAAATGAATTTAATTTGGCCTGGCACTAAAACTTGTAGCAGTGCAAGTATCAGCAAGAAGCACAGTGATCATGAAAAGCCTGGGATAACTCAGAACTGGGCATGGACGGTCATTTCTGTCGGTGAGATCCATGCTGCCTGGGAGAAGAAGGGTGGTTTTGGCGATGGCACGGTGTAATGACCAGTTTAGTGTTGGAAAAGCCCTGTAATACCTGAGTCTGTCTAGTACTCGCCATCTGCGACTCACACAGCACCCTACCAGCCAGTCCAGTGTCACTGGTCCTTTTTTTAATTTGAAAGGGTTATTAAGCCTTGGAACAGGCTGCCCAGGGAAGTGGTTGAGGCACCATCCCTGGAGGTATTTAAAAGACGGGTTGACATAGTGCTTAGAGACATGGGTTAGTGATGGTTTTTTATCAGAATTAGGTTGATGGTTGGACTGGATGATCTCAAAGGTCCCTTCCAACCTGGACAATTCTATGATTCTGTGAGACTAAGCTGGGGCTACATGAGTGACCATCCCAGAGTCATCTCCTAAACCCATGGCACATACTGCCTGTCCCACTGTGCCGCACTGACCATCTTGATGTTTGCATTCGGTTTTGGGGATGCCTTTGTTTTCCCCATGTTTGGGAAACTTATGTTCAGATCCGAAAGCATTATTTTCTTGGTTACTGCAGAATGTTTGGAGCATTCCAGTTTCACTCCTGATTAAAGGGCTAAGACTCAGCAAAGGGTTAACTTGTCTTGCAGTGCTGCAGTGGGGGGAAAGCAGCTTTATCTTCTGATGTCCACAGAGGGCCGTTTCCCTGCCGATGTATAACGTTCCCATTGCAGGAACAGCAGAAAGAGTTGATGGTTACTGTTTTCTGAGACACGGTTGGGCAAAAGGCAGATGGAAGTAACATTTTGGGAGGAAAGAATGGAGAATAGGTGTTGTATCAGCTTCCTCTGGTGTCTCCAAAGGCTACTGAGAATCTGCCTGTGCAACAGAGCAGAACGTGACTTGCAGTTGTGGTTCCCTGCAGATACATAAGTCAACCAGAACCTGACCTGACTTGCAAACCCCAGGCGAGGTTTGGAGAACCAGCGGAGGGAAGTGCACTTTAACTTTCTGTCTGGATTCGGGGAGGAAGTGGCATTTCACAGAGCCCACACTCTTCCAGATCTGGTCTGTCTTCCTGTGGTTTCCTGGTTTGCATTTTAGCAAAACTGAATCCCTAGATCCCACATCCCAGTATTCATTCCGAGAGCTTCTACCACTGCAGGGTCTTGACCTTGTGAAAAAAACCCCACAGTCATTAAAGACTATGTTTTTACGAACATTAACACCACTAATGAATGCAGTCCTAGGCTACTCAGCCTCGCAGAATATGATCAGGGTCTTACGGGGCTCAGCTCCTGCTAATGAGGATGTGGTAATCAATGGTGGCGTTGTCCAAACCAACCTGGAAATATTCAAGGTCGTGAAGGAAGTGATGAAAGAGTATCCAAACACGGAACCTGGATGTGAGGAGAGCAGGTTTTGGGTTTTTCAGACAACTGGTAGGTGAGATCCCATGGGAGGCAGCTCTGAAGGACAAAGCAGTTTAAGAAGCTGGCAGGGCTGTAAGGAGAGCACCCTTCAAGCACAAGAACTCCCCGTCCCCATTGGCAGGAGGAGAAAGAGCTGCCTCAGGAGACCCGACCAGCCATGGGGACCCTGTGCAGAAAGGCAGCAAAGGAGGGAGTTACAAACATTGCCCAGGCTTGTAGGGATGGTATCAGGAAAGCCAAGTGCCACTTGGAGTTGGGGCTTGCAGGGAATGTCCAGGGCAACAAGAACTTGTACCGCTAAATCAGCAATAATAAGCTGAGTAAGGAACGTGTGGGCCAGGTGCTGGATGGGGTTCAGTGACAGCAGATACAGATGAAGCTGAGACACTCCATGCCTTCTTTGCTTCTGTTCTTACCAGCAAGGTGTCCTGGACCTCTAGGCTTAGGGAAAGGGTTCAAGGAGGAGAAAAACTACCAGCAGCGGGAAAGGATCAGTTCAGGGATTGTTTGTGACAACTTGATCCATACAAGTCTGTGGGACCAGATGGGATGTGTCCAAATTGGGTGACGTCCTTGCAAGGTTGCTCTCTATCATCTTTGAAAAGTCATGATCAGGGGAGTTCCCTTGCAGCTAGAGAAAGACAGATGTTGTATCCATCTTCAAAAAAGGCCAAAAGAACAATCCAGGAATTTTTTCATCCCTGGAAAAACCATGGAGTGAGTCACCATGGACCATACTTCTGGGTGTGTGAAGAGGAAGAAGATGATGTTATGCCTGACCAACCTGATTATCTTCGATGATAAAAGGACTGGATGTGCAGATAAAAGGAGTGCCATGAATGGTGGTTACCTTGACTTTAGCAATGTTTTTGACACAATATTCTGCTGCTGTACAATATTCATGTTTCCAGGTTTGGACATTACAGCCTGAGTGGGTGGACAAGTAGTTGAGCAAAAGCCTGGTTGGGTGCTTGGGCTCAGAGGGTGGTGATGCTTTATAGGCTGCACTCCCATGGGGACAGTGCAGGAGAGGAACAGGTTGCCCAGAGACATTGTACAGTCTCTATTCTTGAAGGTTTTCAAGACCTGGCTGAATAAAGGTCTGAGCAACCTGGTCTGACCGCACCGCTGACCCTGCCTTCAGCTGGAGGTTGGACTGGAGACCTTCCAGCCTGAGTGATCCTGGGATCCTGGGATACTAATCCATCAGCCAGTGTGTTACACGTGCAACAGGGTTCTAGCTATAGTCATATGAGACCAGTATGTATCCTTAAATTTTAACACTTGATTTACGACCTCACTGAAGGTGGTCTAGGACTCCTGGCTGGTACCGGCACGTCCTCTCCAGGGATGGGGCATTCTCTGCTGTCTTTCTTAAAAAGAGCCTACTTATTGCAGTGGAAATGTTACAGAGAGATCGGCTTGGGACTGACCTCGCACAGCAAGTGTAAGCTGCCGAAAGCTCAGCCAAGGTATAACCAGTGGGAAGTAGTTCCTTAGATGTAAAAGTATCCTCCTTTTATCAGACGCTTTCCCTGCCCCGGAGCAGGGTTGGGCACGGGTGCTGTGGGGCTGTGGCAGGGAGTGCCTGGGCAGGGGTTGTAGATTCAGCGCTAGAGAGATGAGCTGCTGCCTGTGTGTTAGCAGAAACCCTCTGCCCCTGGCCTTACTCAGCAGGGATTCGATTAACAGCAAAAGCTCCCAGGCATTTAATGGAGAATGGTACCAATAAATAAGAGTGCGAGTGGGCGCCCAGTGAAGTTCAGTAGTTGTTTCCACAGAGCCAGGTCTTGTGTTCCGCTCTGAGAATCCAAACTCTATTGATCTATGCAGCGCTTTCGTTTTTTGTATAAATATACATAAATAAAGATAATCATCCACTCCATGTGTAATGCAGTGAGCTGTTCGTGTGAGCTACATTCTGGCTTTCCATAACACAAATGAGAAGATCGCAGCTGGGCTGTATCTACCCTCGCTCCGAAGCCCACCTCGGGAGAGCACAATCAACCCCTGTGTATTCTCTCCACATCGGCTTCCCAAGGTCACCGCCTGCCTGAGCAACTCTTCATGCAATTTCCTACCATTAAGTACAGTAGAAGCAAGTCAGCCTTGGTAGTTTATTTATAGATCCTGTAGATGCACAGTTCTCACATTCTATTAACGAGGGCAGAAATGGGATGAATTTTTTATCCATTACCTTGTGCTGCATAAAATACTGCACGTTTTTACTGCAGGCTCTACTGTTTTAACCTTTGACAGGTGATTAATGATTCAGCTACCAGTGTTCTACTGGTGGCTTTTGTAAGACCTGTGTGGTGCCTGTGTACTTAACCACTTCAGACTCATTCAATGCATTAATTTCATTTTGTTTATAATAACAAGTCCAAATGTTCAACATCACCGTGTTCACCATGACCTGTGAAACACGCTGGAGAACACAGGCTGATGTGGCAAGTCTTGTGAAGCGACGAGGCCGGTGCTTCCTTCTTTCTTTTTGTTTTCTTCTCTTTCCATTTGCATTTTGGCCACGGCTTTAGGTTGAAACGCCTGGGCTTCTCCTCCCCGCGGACCCCTGGGGGCACCTGCCAGCGGTCACTGGTGAGGATGAAATTGGGTTTGACTGTTACTGCACACATGGGCAGCAGCCGTTGTCAGCAGGGGTTTGGTAACTCCTCAATAGAGTCTTGATAAGTTTCCGAAGGTTCCTTTCCACCATTCGCTCCGCTCCATGTCAGAGGTCTCTTGTCCAGGTGTCACAGGTGACACCCAAGGCATCATTGTGGTTCTAAAGAGCAACATCAGCGGGCTCAGAGTGCCAGGACAGCAGTCCCCTGCCAGGGCTGCTGAGGGACCTGGGATTCTCAGAGGGACATGGAAATACTGACATACTCTGAAGGCCTTTCTCACACTCTTGAGTTATTTCTGCTGGAGAGCAGAAGAAGACATCCCTAAAGCAGTAGTGACCCGGTCCCTGAGATACAGAGGGATGCTGTGGCTTGTGGTTATGCACCAAAGTCCAGCAAACTCCTCTCTTGGTGAGAGATGCTGAGGAAGGCGTTTCTGCCGGCTGACTGGCTCCTGGCAAAGGGAAGCGTTCCTCTTGTCCAGGTTTGGAGGGTGCCCACCGTGGAGACTAGGCTTCTGTGGGTGGTGAAGGGGGGTTAGAAGCCTTCCTCCACTAGCAGAACCTGGTCTCCTTGGTTGAACACCAAGCCAGGGGATACGGACTCTGCTCCTCCACCCTTCCCACCAGCCTGGGGGCAGCAGACATCTGTACGAGGTGCCTGCATCTGCCCCATTGCAGCTCCCTCTTCACAAAACCTTGGGAAAAAAGCTTCTCCTCCCGCCAGATCCCCCACTGTGCCTTTCTCCTCTTCCCTCTCCTTCCCTATGGACTCAGTGGACAAAGACAGGGATGGCTGGGTCTAGTGTTGGAGATGGTCTCATGTCAAGGGAGAGGTAGAAGCCTTCAGAGGTCTCTTGCAGCCACCACTTGTGTGACTCTGTTTTGCCTGTTATGGTGACCCTTTGTTCCTAAACCTGCATCTTTTTCCTCTTAGGGGAGCACAAGTGAGCAAGGAGGGGGCCACCAAAGAGGTATTTAACGTAGTCTCACCACAGCTATAGACAGCACCCCATGAGGCCAGTTTGGTTTTTGAATCTGTCCTTATCTCTGTGGGGATCTTTCATCTCCTTGGGGATGGAAGTGGCAAGCGGTTGGCTTTGTCCCTCTGGATAGCCAACTTCTCCTCAGATGAAGTGCTGCACACACAGTGGTCCCTCTCCTTGTTAGCGCTGCAGGGAACATAGTGGCAATCTTCAGCCTGTGACACAAAGCTGTTCTTCAGCCGTCGTGGGGCAACAGCAGGTCCTTTCCCAGGGCACGGGAGCAAGCTTTCCAGCAGGTTCTGTAGCCTGGCCCATCCCATTGAGTTGTCCTCTGGGGTTTCAGCAGGTGACACAGCCGCTCTCCGCCTGTTACAGGCAAACAGCTTTTCCCAGTTGGTGTGACTGGGATCTCTCTGCATCTCTGCTCTGGCTGGGGCAGGAGGAGGAAGATGCTGCAGGAGGAAGGCACAGGGTTGGTGGTCTGTTGGGGGCACCGGTGGCTGTGGCTCCTGAGCAGCTCGTAAGGTCTTTGGAGAAAGGCTTTTTTGAAGACACTCCAGTCACAGGATGTGTACAGAGACTTGGGTCTCTGGAGGTTTGGAAGTCATTAATCATGTGGAATTAAGGCAGTTAATCAAGTCTCAGAAAGTGACAAAAGATTGTCCCTGAGGCTTTTTACCTTGAATATCTTCGGAAAATGATAGTTTCGGCTTTCCACTTGACTACCTCTGTAAGCTCATTCATTTTCTTCAGAAGCAGCCCAAGGTCAGCTGTTACGGAACGGTGTCAGCTTGGGATGCCGCTTGGCTCGCGTCAGGCTTGGAGCTCCACGGTGATGGGCATCGAGGGTCTTGCTGTCAGGGAGGTGCTGTGGGGCACTCCGGCAGGAGCTGAGCCGGGGGGAAGGAGAAAATGCTGCAGACCCCCGTTTGTCTTTCTCGGAAACTTGACATATTTCGGTCACCAAATGCACCAAGTGAGATATTGGGGAGAGGGTTAATGTGCAGCAGGAGTGCGCTCAAGGCACAGGCTGCGGTCGTGCTATCTGCTTTCCGAGTTCATGCGGAAACGCTAATTTAGCTAATCTTTTCTCATTACATAATTTATGTCATTAATTTCAAATTGAACTGCTCCAGATGCTGATTCTGCCCTCTCGGTTGTCTGCTGCTGCCTTTCCCGTCAAACGCAGTGGTATTAATAGCAGGGGGTCTGCTCCCTGCACTGGTTTTTGGCCATCCTGCTGGTGAGCACTGGGTGGAGAGTCCCCAGCACGGAAGGGAGCGGGGAGATGGGGTACAACCCCAAAACCACACTTGTCTGCGGTGTTCACACCTCCCAGCCCTCCTGCGAGTGCTCATCTGAGTGCAACGGCAGCCCCGGGACCATTTCCCTGCTCTGCGGTCAGGGGATGAAGAAATTAAAAACGTTGAAAATCAGAGAATCTGTGAAATCCTCAGGATGTCACTGTCACCCCGAATTCACACAGGGACGGTGCTGAGGTCCCCATGTGAAACTTCCTGTGCAGGTCATGCTCTGGGATTTGTTCTCTGCATTCTGAAGGAATTCTACAGGCATTAGTTTGAAGGCATTTCTACAGCGAGGGCATGAATGTGCCGTGGTGGAGAGGAGACGCGAGGATATTGGGTGGAAGGGCTGGTAGAACAGTGTGGGGTCTTACCATGAAGCAGCATGGAATGGAATGGAATGGAATGGAATGGAATAGAATAGAATAGAGTATTTTCAGTTGGAAGGGATCGACAGTGATCATCTAGTCCTGTACCCAAATAATATTTGCATCATTAAATACAAATAATCCTGGCTCTGTGCCCTGGAGTTGGTCCTGTTTCAGAGGTAAATTGCCAAAGAGTCCAGGGCTTAGCAGAGCTGCTATTTAACTTTTTCCTGCATGAGCCTGTGCCATGCTGCAACGCTGGAAGGTTATGTTCGTGTGGGACAGGGAGGCAGGGGTTTTAGGTGTGGGTTGGCCTGTGGTCCCAGACGGACTCAAAGTACCAGGGCCTTGGTGCAGAGCCAGTTCCTATGGGTGAGAGGTTTGCTGCCAGCTCCAGGGGGTTTGAAGTGATTTCTTCTTGGGAAGCTGGATGAGGTGGATTAGATTAGATATTAGGAGGAAATTTTTTACTGTGAGGGTGGTGAGGCACTGGAACAGGTTGCCTGGGGAAGCTGTGGCTGCCCCATCCCTGGAAGTGTTTAAGGCCAGGCTGGATGGGGCTTTGAGCAACCTGCTCTAGTGGAGGTGTCCCTGCCCAGGGCAGGGGGGTTGGAACTCGATGATCTTTAAGGTCCCTTCCAACTCTAACCATCCTATGTTTCTATGATTCTAAGTAGCGCACGGTGGGCACGTAGACGCACACGTGCCGTGACGGCAGGAGCATCCCAGAACTGCTCTCCTGTAATATCCATCCATAGCACCAGGTGGCGAGAACAGTCTTCGTTTCATGTCCTGCCCGGTGCTGGGCACCACTTGGCAGGAGTAATGCAGAAGATCCTTAGAGAGGAGAGAAAATAGTTGTTTCTTCCACTTGCACGAGCATCGCAGGGTGGGCGGGATGAGATGTGTCAGCTCCTCCTGTGGATCCTGATGCAGACACTTTCCCGGACTGGGTATGCCATGAAGTTGTCCCACAGAATAGAACTTCCAGCCTTTCCCACCCAGGGAAGAGCCATTAGTGTTCATCCTGTGAAGGACCAGGCTTTAAATTCAACACAAGTGATAAGCGTTCTCTCTGGGGACATGGGTCAGTGGTGGGTTTGTCAGTGTTGGGTTGGTGGTTGGACTCGATGATCTGAAAGGTCCCTTCCAACTCAGACA
This sequence comes from Numenius arquata, assembly GCF_964106895.1. Lineage (NCBI taxonomy): Eukaryota > Metazoa > Chordata > Aves > Charadriiformes > Scolopacidae > Numenius > Numenius arquata. The sequence continues at coordinate 69,238,572 of NC_133581.1, read as the reverse complement.
ATTCTATGAATCCTAAGCTGCCGTGTCCTAAGTGCAGGGTGGTAGGTTGTGATGGATTCTCTGCTCCACTTGTTTCACCTCCTGCACCTGAAGTCTATGGCGGAGTTTGAAATTGCCTGGAAGTACTTGAAGGACTCCTGGGGAGGTGAAAGTTCTTTCGGCATCAGCTGCTCCTAGCTGCGCACCAAGAGCCTGTGATGCCGGAGGAGGGGCTTGGACCGGGTCACCTTCCACTCTCCAGTGTTGGGGGAGCCTGGGGTGGGTGGGCAGAGTGCAGGGCCCCAGCACAGCACCCAGCCTCGGCACACACATGCGGTTTGGAAGACTTTTGGGGCTACCCAGAAGAATATCTGCAATATTGCCCTCTGTCTCCTGCACTGCCTTACCAGGGGGTCGGACTTGCACACAGAGAGGGGAGAGAAAAACGCAGTTAATGGGAACGTGTAAAGCAGTTTTCAGCTCCATGAAGCCTCTCCAGCAATTTGACTTGCCCTTTTTCATATGTTTTTATGTGGAGAATAAATTAGATCAGGTGAGAGTTGTTGCTAGAGCGAAGATAAGGAGGTCGGAGAGAATCCCTTCAAGTCCGCGTTCCCCTGCCCAGCAGCCCTGGTTTGACTTGTGGAAAGAACTAAGTTGGTAAGGGTTGGAGTTATTAGTACAGCTTAACTAGGGAATGACACAACGACATAACCAGAACACCGGGAAGCAACAAACCCCTCTTCCCTGACAAATTAACTTGACTTAAATTACAGAAAGAACTTTCTGAAAATTATTTTTTTCTGTGATTATTTCGGGGGGAAATTGTAAACATTTTTTGCAAGATGTGTCCAGAGGTGACCTCGATTTCCTGGCAAAACCTGAAAAATGGAACCATGTGGCTGAGGCTGGAAGTGCTTCGGGGGTGCCGTGTCGTGATGATTCCCAAGAGCAGGGTGTGAGTTGGATTAGTCTCCCGTGATGCCTCCTGCCTCCCTCTCGCTGGGGCTCCATGGCATCCCTTCCCCTGTGAGGCAGTCCTGTGTGCTCAGGGACTTCTGTGTGTCACTGTTAAATGAGGGCTGCTATTTCCTGTAAAGTTACTTGAAATTAGTCTTTCCTTTAGTGAAAGTTAGGTTTTTGATACAGATAACCCAGCTGGTGCTCTTAGCAATAGTACCTCCCTTTCCTCCTCACCCAGGGACCAACGCAGAGCAAGGAGTTTTCCCTTTGTGTTTCCAGCTGCTCACCTGAGCGATACAGAATGGGTCATGACTTGGATCTGGGCCTCTGAGGACTCTTGGCCAAGGAGTGGTTGTCTTTCGCAGGTCTCATATCCCTGACCAGTCCAGCCCAGTGCTGGGAACGGTTCCCCTGCTCCCAGCAGAAATTTGTGGGTCTGCTCAATGCACCGAATGCCTGATGTTTTCTGGGAGAGCACATCCGTCGGGACTCCATGTGGCCAAAGTTCATGTCCTTGGCTACTTGGCACCTCTCAGGGCAGCCTCAGTGAGTCCAGGATCGGTTCTGGAGATCAAAACCATGCTGCTTATTCACACACAATGTTTCAGTTCCGCACGTGTGGCTCTGAGGAGGGGAGATGCAGTGGAGAGGAGACACAGACCGCGCTGCTTCTCGATGGGCGGCCAATATTATGCAGCTGCCTTCCTCCTGCTGCTCTCAGCCTGGATAGCAGAGTGGCTCGGCATCAGAAATAATGGACTAAGGAACCGTTTGGAAGGATTTTAAACCCTTGTTGCACATCAGTCTGCGATGTCCTCACTCCATTAATATTCTGGAGAGAGCAATGTAACACAGCCATCTCATGATTACTCTGCTGATTACGGGGCATCATTATATGTCCCTTTTGGAGCTTTCAGCTGGCCGTATGCTTTGAAGCTGAAGACAAATAATGAAGGTGCAGAGCAGACAGCACCCTCTCTCTCCGTATCTTCAGGTAAAATACCTTCTTTGATTTATTACCTACCCCTAAAAAAAGCAGGACATAAATTACTAAACGTTGCCAAATCTTTCAGCTCTCATAGGCAAGGCTATTTGCTAAATAGTCTATTTGAAGGTCTTTTTGATGCTGCTAAACATCCTAGCAGCAGTTTACTTGGAAAGATGAGTTCTTGATGAGTTTCGCTATTAAAATACACAGGAGTTTCTTTTCTTACTCAGAACATGTGTCTGAAATGGAAAACACAGTTCAGGGTTTTCATCTGTGACTGTGATACCGTCTTCTGTGGATACAGTCTGAAATGGTTTTATTAAAGACATTGGTTCTTCTCAGTTGCCTTCATTTAGGGAGAGATCTGACCACGGGTTCAGAGTGTGAGTCTACAGGACAGGAAGGCAAACAAAAAAGTGAGATAAATATAAAATAAACTTGGTGTGCGTGTTCCTTGTTGTAGGAGGGAGCCCCAAATTGGATACAGCATCCCAGCTGTGCTGCTCCAGGAGCTGAAGACGATGACTTCTCTGGACCTGCCCGAGCAGCCTGTTGTCCCCCCTTCCACTTTCTGTGTATTTCTTTGTTGTGTTTGAGCCCGGTCAGGAGCTTCACACTCATCCCTGCTGACCTTTTGTCACACTTGCATGACTTTTTGTGCATTGGAATGAACCCTTCTCCTGCTTTGGGGAGGCTGTCCTTGACCAGTAGCCAGCTCTCCTGTGCCCTGTTGCCCCCCACGGGGCATATTCTCAGCAGATCCTGCCAAGTAAGTCCATGAAGAGGCTAAAATGATTTTCTTCTGAAGCCCACAGTTGTAGCAATAGGACAAGGGGAAATGGTTTTAAACTGAAAGAGAGGAGATTGAGATGAGATCTTAGGAAGAACTTCTTTGCTGTGAGGGTGGTGAGAGCCTGGCCCAGGTTGCCCAGAGAAGCTGTGGCTGCCCCATCCCTGGAGGGGTTCAAGGCCAGGTTGGAGGGGGCTTTGAGCAACCTGGTCTGGTGGGAGGTGTCCCTGCCCAGGGCAGGGGGTGGCACTGGATGGGCTTTAAGGTCCCTTCCAACTCTAACCATTCTATGATTCTTTGATTCTATGATTTCCACTGTTTATCTTGCTCATTCTTCTCAGGATCTTGAACTCCACATTTTCTCATGGTCACTGTATTCAAGGCTGCATCATCCAACAGTTCTCTTCTTTGCTTGAGTAGCAGGTCCAACAGGGCATCCACCCTGGTCATTTCATCCATCACTCATCAAGAAATTCTCTTTAAAGCACTCTAGAAATCACCTGGATTGCTTGTACCCAGCCCTAGTGCCCACCTGGCAGACAAGGAGGTGTTTAAAGTCACCCATGAGTGCCACGGCCCATCTGTGGGGTGTTCTCCAGCCTCCTAAGGAGGGGACATTGGATGGGCTTCACCCTCTGAGTACCCGGGCACTGGCCCCCTTGTTCACCTCCCCAAACCACTACCTGAAGAGCAGCTCCACAGCCAGCAGGAGCCCTGCCCAGACCCAGCAAGGGTCCCCCAGCCTGGTTCCACCCATCCCTCCTCCCCATAGCCACCATCGTGGCTGGGGGCACTGGGCTGTGAGCCCCACCACCCTCACGGCAGGAGGAGGCTGTGCCCGGCAGCTAGCGGTGGGACAGAACTGGAAATAAATCAGGGCACGGATGATAGCAGAGGATTGGAAACTGGGAACCGACACGGGTCGGGGAATGGCTTGTCAGCGTGGGTTCAAGGGCCAGCGAAGTGATTTATTTTTAATTTGGCTGGTTGACAGCTGTGATTTCATTTGTGAGCCTCCGCCAGTGAGGCTATGACATACCGAATAAAACGTGTCAGCTAATATGTCACATCGCATAAGACCAGAACAGCCTCTCTCTGCTGCAGCCGGGGACACCTTCTGCTGACGCCCCAGCAAACCTGAAGCCACGAGGCCACCCCTGGGGTCCCCTGCCATTGTAGCCTCCTCCTGGGGCTGGAAGCACAGGGCTCGCCTTTGTCCCGAGGTGTCCCCTGGGCTCTGGGTGCAGCATCCTGCCAGGAGAGAAGCAGATGCTGCACGTCTCCGCTGCAGCTTCACCCTCCCACGGCCAACAGAGCAGCGCTTTCCAGTGCCGGGTGAGCCTGTACTGCTCCGTGAACAGGGAAAACAGGCCGACACAGGCAGCCAAACAGTTACGATGAGGGACAGGGACAAGCTACACCCTCCTGGTGTTCCAGGGGAATCGTTAAATCCTGCGACAACCACTTGAACCAGGACGTTGTGCTGCCAGGTGTGGGGGAATCGCTGTAGTTCCTTACAGGCGTCATGGCATGGTGTGGAGGAAAGAGAGAGGAGGAGGAGGAAAGAGACTCAGTTCTTCCTCCTGCGCCTTTTCTCAGTGGTCTTGTGCGATGCTTTTAGACCTGTGCTATGGTTTGAGAAAACCCATAACAATTTATCATCGTTTAGACAATTATTCTCTCACCCAGTGACCCCTGCCCACCCGGGAAGGGGAATCAGGGAAAGCAAGGAAACACAAGGGTTGAAATATAAATAGATTTAATAGGATAAGACTAAATAATTAACAATAATACTAAAGAACCAGTATTAATCCTGATAAAAATATAAGATACCCAAGGACTATCCCCATCCCATCCCGTCCCATCCCAGGGAGCCGTGCACTCCCCACAGGGACAGCCAATGTGGGACCCTGCGAGCGCTGCGGCTTCGGGAGGAAGGGAAGGGCTCAGGGCTCCGGCACCGGGGCAAGGAGTTCTCAGGATCCCAGCCATCGAGGGGGAGAGAGAGAGAGAGAGAACTCCTCAGCAAACTTTCTAATTTCTATGGAATGTGCCGTTCATGGTATGAAATAACCCCCTTGGCAGCTTTGGTCAAGTGCCCGGGTCTCGCTCCTCCTCATCCCCGCACCTGGGGAGCTCGAAAACAGTGAGACCTTGAAACGCACACCCCAGAGCTGGCTGTAAAGTAAATATATTCACCAGTTCAGACACTGGAGTCTTCTAAAAGTGCAGTTTTCCCCAGCATTAGGAGTTAGTCCTGTGTCGCTCAACACAGGACAACCTATTTGCATCGTTTCTGGCGTCAGCCTCGGGCACGTTCAGACCCAGAGGTGCCGGGCAGTGCCATCATTCCCAGAGCCGCGCCTGGGGAAGAAGGAAAGTTTAGTGTTGCAGAAGTTTACATCAGCCATTGGCATTCAGCAAACGCCCTCTCTGGGCGTATTATCTACAGCCTCATCGAGTCACAATTTGTGGAAATGGCCTGATAATATATATGTAGGTTTAAAGCTTAGAGTGAAACTAGCCTTTTATATGGAATGAATATTTTGAGTGATTGAATATGAATCCGGATATTTTTTGCATACTTTTCAGTAATATCTGAAGGAACCATGTTATACGTAATCTATCTGGCAACAAAAACACTGTAAGTAGAAAAATACAAAGAGCGTTTCACATCTATCATACTAAAATGATGTTTTACCACTGCAAGGAGAGATAAGGATTCAATTTATAAGTGACAAAACCAAAGTTCTTTTGAATTAAAGTGCTGTAATACATTAATACTAAAAAAATAATGCATTTATTATCGACACTGCTTTTGATGACTGTTAGCTGATTTATAACCAGCTTTTGTGTGGATCATGGGCAGATTATGCCCATCAGACCATGGCATGAAATGCGATGTCATTAGATGTTTCGAGTGGTTATTAGTCTTCCAGGACCGTACACCAATTGCTGCTCTGTCTCTGCAGCCTCGCTGGCGGACAGGCAGGAGAGACGTTTCCACTCCCCAGGTCCAAACCACCATCCCCAGCAGCTTTGACCTTCTGGAGCTTGGAGCAGCCAGGCCACAGCTCCGTCCGTTCAGCCCCACGACCACCTCCACCAGCAGGTAATAGCTCCTTGGGGAACACTATAATAACAGGAGGGTCTATAATGACAATTTTGAAGTGTATCCCCTTAGTCTTCAGTGGGTTGTGGCTGAGGGACTTTCTGAACCAGCCGTGGTATCTCTGTGCTTAACAGTTCTTGATGGATTTTTCTTCTGTGGATTTATCTGTGGATGGAGATGAGATCTGGGGAAGAAATTCTTTGCTGTGAGGGTGGTGAGACCCTGGCCCAGGTTGCCCCGAGAAGCTGTGGCTGCCCCATCCCTGGAGGGGTTCAAGGCCAGGTTGGATGGGGCTTGGAGCAACCTGGTCTGGTGGGAGGTGAAACTTCATCCTCACTGACCCCAGGGAAACAGAAGTTATTATCAGCAAACTTTTGCTGTTCTGCTTCCATGCAGTTAGATGTTCCCATTCATATTACACTCCCTTTGAGACACATTTGCAAATCGCTTCCTGATCAATTATTTTCTGCTTTGAAGAGAAATTACTGTCAAAATTGAAACCGCGCTTGATTTGCTGAGGGCAAAGGGAGAAGCCGACGAAACCTAAGAACTCGAGATCGGAATCTGAAAGAGAAAAGGAGCAGCCCTTTAATTTCCCAGACAGCATTTTGCTGTAAGGCAATTTCTGCAAAGCCCATAAAATGCAAGAACGACTCAAATTACTACAGAGGCAATCGGAGTCCATCATCAACATATGTCACAAGTGTAGAAACTCAGTTGTGCTGTGCTCCTGAGTGTCTTCTCTTCCTGGAGACAGCAGCAAGGCCTGAAGTCACCTCCAGGGAGCAGTTACGGTGACTGGATCCCTTCTATCTGATGGAAACTTTTTGGACAAGTTGATCAAACTTTCTGGTGGAAAGTCCGGTGTTTGCAGGCACGGGTGTCAAGGCAGTGCCAAAGCAAGGACAACAACCCTACTGTTATTCTACCAGACAAGGAGAGGATTGGACACCTGAGGGCAGGGGATATTGTGTAGAGGCAATAATATCTGTGGGATCTTCGCCATCACACTCCAAAGCTGCTTCCCAGTGGCTCTGCTGACCTCCGTGGGGCTTGGGCAGGACTGTGGCTGGAAGAGGGTCCTCTGAGGGGCCACATCATGTGGAGAGGAATGATGCTGGAGAGAAGAGGACGGCTCCACAGCCCTCTCCGAGCACCCTGCTCCTCCTGCATCCCAGACTGGCTTTTGCCTTTGGCCCTGGTGACTGGGAATTGCTAAGTAACATTGCAATCCCCTGCAAACCCAGCCTCTGGCTCCCCCGTTGGCTCCCCAGCCTGTCCTTCTGCAGCTTCTCCTGCTTCCTGTAGCACCTGCCACTTCTCAGCCTTCAATTTAAATATTTTTTTTCAAATCTCTCTTCCAGTTGTCACGATTCTTTTGCATTCTCAGTCTGGTTGACCAAGCTGCTTCCAGGCTGCTGGGGCTCCGCTGTGCCTGTCATACCTGTGCTGGCTTTTTGTCATCCAGGCCATTAAGGGAAAAGCCAAACTGTATCAGAGCCAGTGATGCAGAAGCACACCCAGCGTGTCCCCTGGGTCATGGATAACTGCTCTCTCAGGATGATGCTCTGGCTTCCTACCTCTTCCTTGTTTCATCCAGACAGGGTTTCCTTTGATTGCTCTGAAATGTCACACGAAAGAGCCTCAGAAGCATTATTAAAGTCCAAATAAATGACATTTACTGCCTTCTGTTTTCCAAAAGCCTGTTAGCCAGTCACTGAAGAAAATTAGCTTTTTGTAAAACCTGGCTCCCTGTAACTTTCCCTTTTTCTACTGTCCTTTTGTCCAAGAATAAATTCCCTTTGACTTTTTCTGGAATAAATAATAATTACTAAGTTAATGTAATAGTTACCTGCAGTGCTGGGCACAGTGCCCTGGGGGCATGTAGTTCTAAACTCACAACAGCGAGTTCTGATATCTGATAGAAAACCCTGTCACTGAGGGGTGACAAAGACAGGCCACCTGTGGACAGGTGAGAACTGGGAGCCTCACACCGTGCTCCTGTGCCTGGGAGGGGACCCCTCAGAGCTCCCCCAGCCCAGGGCTCAGGGTACTTGGCACAGTCTCGTCTTCATCACCAATACCATCTCAAAAGAGCCTTTAGGCTGAAGAATTGCTGGTTATCAAAGATGTATGAACAATAAGACAAGCCAGAACTTTAACCAACAACTGACAGATGGGGGTTATTATTTTAGATTAGAAATCAGGAAAAATTTCATCACGGAAAAGGTTGTCAAGGTTGGCAGAGGCTGCCCAGGGCAGTGGTGGAGTCCCCATCCCTGGAGGTATTTAAAAGCCGGGCAGACGTGGTGCTGAGGGACATGGGTCAGTGGTGGGTTTGGCAGTGCTGGGTTGATGGTTGGACTCCATGATCTGAAAGGTCCTTTCCAACCCAGACAATTCTATGATTCTATAATTCTGTGATTCAGAGTCTGTATTTTACGCAGTGAGATGTCACCTGGGCAGCGCAGGTGGGCTGATGACAGGGCTCTCCCCTGTCACCACCACTTCTCACCTGAGCAAATGCTTGTCGTCCTAGGAATAAATAGTTTTGGGGGTTGGCATTCTTTTTTTAAGCCATATGGCAATTTGTGAGCGTTGCTGCCAGTACAAGACTTTGCGGGAACTTCGATCCTCTTCACTGTTGTTTTGCCGCGCCGCACAGTGCCATAGCAAGTGACAAATTGTCCTTTACCGGTGGCTAATGACAGAGACCCCGCTTCTCACAGCATTCGCTGCCGTTGCTAAGAGCAGCCCAAGGATTACTGTAGTTATGGTAAGTGTTTTCTTGAATATAATTTCCCAAATGCTTTTAGCTTTACTGTGGCAGTTTGTCTCTAATTGCAGAAATAACAAAATGCCGGGAGTGTATTTATTCACTTGAGTTTTATTTTAGTTACTCATTATAAAAGTGTTAATAACGGCCTGAAGGGAAGGAATGGAATTGTGTTTGAGCAATAGAGAGCCAAAGAGAAGTTGGTTTAAAATTTTGCTTAATGGACCATTATGTCCTTGGAAGAGTTTTTCTTCTCTGCCGTTTTCATTTCCCCTTCTGCCACTTGATGGTTCAAAACCAGAAACGAAAGGCAACTGAGTCATCTGATACTGTGAGTCTCAGAATGAATAAGTTCAAGTAAACTGATTTCATTGCCAGTGAGAGATGAATGCTTTTATTTGCTCTTGAAGGCGAGTCTTGATTTTTTAGGACTCTGTGGACTTCTTCCTCAGTGAAATGAAGGGTTAATTTTAGCTCTTCGGAAGGTGTTCACGGGTGGAACAGAGAGAAAGGACCGGTGTGAGACCAAGGACAGGGAAAACTGATGATGAAAACAGCTGGTTCCACCACCACACCTTGGCCTTAGTGCCTTTGCAAGGGGAATTAAATCTGTTTGCAGTGGTCAGGTCTGTTTTGATCTCAGCTCCCAGTGTAACACCAGGCCAGAGGTGCCGTGAGGGAGCTGGGGAAGGACGGCAGAGCTTTGCACACAGATAGCTTTGCAGCAGGCTGTCCTCTCCGGCTGACAGACAGCACTCAGTCACCCAGGAGAGCCGTCATTTGCTGCAGGATTGGTTCTGGAGGGACTCTGCCCCTTGCTCATTAGGATGGTCTTTTTTGGGAACCCTTGTTCCTGGTTCAGCCGGCACAGGGTGAAAACATAGGGTTATTCCGGTAGGTACAGTATTTTGTGTCTTTTTATGCAAGAAAACAATGATCTTTTTGAGCAGCTTGTCCTTAACTCCCTTCCCACACACAAAGGAGGGCTGAATTTCGGTTTCCCTCTCAGTAGAGGCTGTGGCGCCCTCGGTGAGATAAAGTCAGAGTGGTCCCTTCTGGGGGGCTGTGTATTTCCCACGAGAGATGCCGTATGGGTCAGCCCTTCACATCTGTTGGCCAGATGTTAGTTTTCGGTGAGGCGGCTCTGCTCTGAGGTCCTACGGTCCGTACCGTGGTGCTCTGCCCCTTGGGCTGAAACACAGAGGCTTTGGCATGAGGGGGACCTGCCTGGGAATCCTCCTCTGGGGCTTTAAATTGTACCCTGACATCTCGGTGTACTTGCTGTCCACCCTGGCACCCGTCTGGACTCGGGGTGTGTAGGAGAAGATCAGCACAACGCTTCTCATCCTCCCCCTCTCCCTCTTTTTGGCAAAATGACGCTGTGTTCCCATTTAAACCCCAGCCTTGTTTGCTTTGTGAATTATGATTATTAAAACCTGACTGTTTATCTTCCTGCAAGGCTTCTGAGATTATTTAGACCTTTAGAATTTGTCAGAAGGAAATTTCAAAGTCATTAAAACAAACATGTAATTTATTTGTGGTAGTACAGATAGTCTGGAGACTTTAATTCCTGAGCAGATCAGAAGTAGGAGACCCATTTATCTGGTGGGACAGGAAACGTGATGCCAAACTGGATTAAATATCTTTGGTGCATCATCCTTTGGTGACACTGTTACGGCATGTGGTATGTTCTTTTGATGGTGAAATGCACCATTTCACTTTATTCCGGACAATATATTAATTATCCTTTAATTTGTAATCTCCAATTCATGTCTGAGTGAACACGGGATCCTTCAGGAACCGGTATCCGTAGATGTTATCCTCAAAATAGCCTCAGTTTGTAAAATGGAGATTAATTTCAGTGTAGATGACTTCATCTGCGTACTGCAGGCAGGGCAGGAGCCCCTGGGTGCTCTCAGCCAGGCTTTCCCACACCACATCATGCAGCAGAGCAAACGGGTGCTTCCTCGGCTTGTCCTAAAACATTCGAAATCGAGTGGTTTTTCCACGGCAAGAAGTTATTCTGCAAAACGGACAGATGAATAAAGATTCTAATTTGAAGCTGTCTAAAGCTAGAAGTGCCTTTCTGAAGTGTATCGGTTTTCCAACTGTGAGGGTAATAAACCTTTTTCTGCAGTTTGATACTGGTTTTCATTCTTATCCTTCAATAATAATTCCCCCCCCGGGACGTGTATGGAGAGGTGATGGGAATTAATGAACTCAGGCTGTTGCTGGAGCCACCCTACGTTGGCAGTTAATGACAAATCATTAGCACTTCTGCTGTCTCTTGCCACAGCGCTGTTATTCCAAACCATTCTCTTTCCTTTTAAGTTTGCCAACTCTCCCTCCACCCCAAAAATAAACGTGACAGTGGCTTTATTTTTATTTGACCATGTGGAGTGTGGAGACCTGCCACTGGACAAGCGGCTGTTTGAGCATCAGTCACAAGGGCTGAAATCAGCACATGAGCCTCCAGCGTTTTATTTTAGCTGTCGTCTTCTTTCAGATTTGAATCTGCAAATTCTGTGTGTAAATACTCAATTCGCTATTATTTTGGTCTTGGGTGGGAAACTGCATCACTGTGTTCCTCCACAAGGGAGACACAACAAAGTGAAGTGTGGCTATTTGTATGTCCGACCTCGAGGAAAATATGGTAAATATGAAGTTGTGAATTAACTCTCAAGTCATAGAGTCATAGAATCGTTCAGGTTGGAAGGGACCTTTCAGATCATTGAGTCCGACCATCAACCCAACACTGCCAAACCCGCCACTGACCCATGTCCCTCAGCACCACGTCTGCCCGGCTTTTAAATACCTCCAGGGATGGGGACTCCACCACTGCCCTGGGCAGCCCCTTCCAAGGCTTGATAACCCTTTTGATGAAGAATTTTTTCCTAATATCCATCTTTAACCTCCCCTGGTGCAACTTGAGGCCATTTCCTCTTGTCCTGGAAACATTTCTTCTTGTATCATTCCCCAGCTGCTTCTTGAGGGAGCAACTTACCCAGCAGAAGAACGCAGAATCTAGTGATATTGGTGTACTATCAGTCCTTTCATTTTCCATCAGCCTTCTTGGAAGATGCTGATTTTTTCAAGTCCGAAGGTGGATTTATCACTGCCATGTCAGAGCTCCCAGGCAGTAACGAGCAGCGTTATCCTAACGAGGGTCCCTGCTATAACTCTGTTAACGTCAGTGTGCTGTGGCACGTGCCCGAGGTGAATGTGGATGCAGGCTCAGAGGCTGCAGAAGAGCTCTCTCCAGTTAATGACCTGACCTTTACTGCTGAAAAGGGCTGGAAGAAGCTCCTCTTGATCCCGTCAGTGCTGCTCTGTGTATGTTCCTAAGGAACCAGTGGGGATGGGGATGAGATCTTACTTTCCTCAAACAAACCTCCTGTGTCCCCTCCACATCTCGATGCTTCACCTGTAAGATAAAAGAGAACAAAAAGCTTTTTATGTCTTCTTTAAAAATGGTCTTGAAGTTGTTGTGGAAGTGGGTCAGTCTTGGCAAAGTTCTCTGGGCATTCTAGGATCTGACATAGTTGCTATTAATTTCAGAAGAGACTCGGTGGCATCCTCCGCCTCTGACAGGGTCAAACTGGGATAACATCCTCTCACCGCTGATAAATCACCGCGCATTAGGATGGCTAATACTCTGCAAGCATAATTACTTGGTTACATGGAGAAGCAGAGTTTTTTAAAGCAGGGGAAAAGACAGCAGCGCAGAATAAAGATTAAGTGCCTGCCAATTTTTTGTCTTTAAAGTGGTCATTTTTTTACTTCAGGTGAAGCAAAATTGGGGCTGAGTGACAGTTCTCTAATGTAATTAATTATTTATGTTTTTCTGCAAGCAGCAATCAAGAGTATCAGAACGGAAATGAAATTTATATCTCAATTGATTTTTTTGTGAGAGCAGAGATTGTACCGAAGCCAGGGAGTAGCCTGGGGGCCACCTCTCTGGTCCATCGCCTCCTCTCCTGCCAGCCCAGAGAGAAGCCGGGGGGACCAGCCTGCATGGGACCATCTCACCACTGGCGATTCCAGAAGTCCAAACTGCTTCCAGAAGCCCGAAAATGAGGCGAGAGGAACTCACTCGGCAACTGAGGGAGTGGCTTACCCTGGAGCCAGGGTGGCTTCGGCATGGACTGTGCGGGACACAGGGATTTCCAAATGGGATATCTTCACCTTCACCTTGGATCCTCCACTGTTGTCCTACCTGGCAGGGACCTGGGACCAGGCTTCTAATAGCACTTGGCCAAATACTGGTGTGGGGAATGCTCTCGGGTAACTTCATTGTAGATGGACGGAGCAGATGGACCTTCACTGCCCTGTTTGTGCCCTCCATCAGTGGCATGATCATTGGGACAGACCCAGTTCCCTCTGCAGGACCCCATGAGTTCTTTCCAAGGCAGCTGACCAGCTGTGGTGGTTTATCTAGTGAGGCTGAGGTCTATCTAGTGTCCGGCCCTTGTGAGCAATGGGCTGATGCCACTTAATGTCCTCTTGGTCTTCTGTGTGTCCATGCTGGCTGGAGGGTTTCCATGTGCTGCCATCCTCACGTCTGTGGTCTCTGCTGGTCGTGAACTGGGTGAGCAAAGACCTCTTGGTGGGATGGAGACCTCTGGCTGGAGACATGGGGAGGGTGAGCTGGCTGTGGGTCACCTCGGCTGGAGCCGCTGGGCTGAGCAGGGTGTGGGATGGGGACCTCTCCAGGTCTTCTCCTCCCGTTGGGTCTGTAAGAAGGAATATGGTGCTGAGAGGAGGAAGGGAAGGAAACCCAAAGCTCTGAAACCGGCCCCAGCCCAGCGCCCCGGGTCAGCCCGCTTTTGCCAACCTGAAGTCCCATCTTCACCTGAACGCCGGGTTGTCTCGAACGAAGCAAACCACCTCCTTCAGCCTCCTGCCTTGTGGTCTTGGCAGCTGCCTCCATCCTCTCAGATGGAAAATTTCTTTCCTTTAATGTAAAATTTAATATTAGAATAGTCCTTTGATCCAAACCCATCTCGGCTTATTTTCTTTGTATCTCTTTGATGAAACAAACGGAGCAAAGAGTCCGTAAGTTCAATACAAAATACTTAAGGCCTCTGCCAGAGTGAATTTTCATTTCCAGGGCAAAGTTTTGATGGGCCGCTCATTATCTTGCATATCTGGCATTTAAAAAATAAAATTCCTCCTTATGTAAAACATTTTCCGCTCCCTTGCTGGTTGTACTTAACTGCTTTTTTGGCAAGAGCTTATTTTGCTGAGGAAACGTTGCCTGGATTGCAAAGCTAATGAAATGGAGCAAAACAATAATTTTTTGCCAGCCTCTTATTCTGAATGTTCTTAGTTTCCATTTTTAATTACAGCGGTGCACAGTTTTCAGACACATACGGGATTTTTCATTTGATAGTATTCAATTATAATGATTACGTTGTGTCTCGTATAATAAAATGTTTTCCATATGTTGGATATAATAAAAGCAGAATGTCCCCTGGTGCTTTCCACGCTGATCTCCGTATTAATACAGCTTTCAGATGGCGTTAAATGGTGGTGCGTTTGGGCTCCGCAGGCGCAAACACAAACGTTGGCTTTTATATCCACGAGAAGCGCCGTCGATTGCAGCGGGGCTGGAGTCAAACATGGGCACGGTCGGAGGAGGAAAGGCCTTTTCACGGAGGGGTTCTCTGGGATTCGGGGAGATTCTGTGATTCTCTCCGCTGCAGGGTGAGGAAGAGACGCTGCCCTCGCTGCCCGTGGATGGTGACAGTCACCTCCTTGCTCATAGAGAGGTGACAGAGGTCTCTCATCACGGGTTAAACAGCCTGGGGGACACTACGTTGTTCCAAGCCCCCTCCAAGCTGGAGTGGGATGAAACCAGCTGGAGTTTGGAGATTCCCAAACAGCCTTTGAGACGGATTCCTCTGCCCGTGCTTCTACACCAGCCCACAGGAGTTCCCGGCCCAGGGCTCCCCGGCAGCTCTGCTGTTTTACTGGAGAGGAGGGGAAGCCCCACGGAGCGGGGTCAGAGCTCCCGATCCTGGTCTCTGCGGCTTTTCAAATCAGTGCCAGACAGTGCTGCGTTTGGGTTACGTTTCAGAGGCAATGGAAAAGGACAACTTTAAAAACCTGAAAACTTTTTTAAAAAGTTAAATTAAAAAATTTAAAAAACCAAACATTAAATTTCTTTTGAGACAAGACCAACCCAGCAGGTTCAGTACTTGTAAAGTCCCTCTCTTCCTGGTGCTTTCTAGTGCCTTGCACTAAAGACTACCTCTTCTGCGTCTTTAATCTCCCAGGCAGTGCAGGAGTCTGACGCCATTCGCTGCTGAGTTCGGGATTTTAGGGATTTGAGGAACACCCTCCTTCAACTTCCCATCCTTTCTTTGGGGAGAAGGTTCAGAGCTGGTGCCATTCGGAGGTTTATTAGCTGCCTTGCTCTAAATCAGGGTGACTGCCCCGTTTAATTGTCCCCTGGCAGAGGCACGGCTCGTCTCTGCTCCGTACACAGCTAATGGCCGGGTGCTGTAACAGAAACCCGGCCAAAGAGGTTCGGAAGGGGTGATTTTCCTTTATTTCTCTGAAAACCTCACGAGTCACAACAAAGCACCCCCTGCTACCGTAGTGCTCTGAGGTTTTTTGGGTTTTTCCCCCTACATGCTAGTTTAATGACTAAGTCCATCCCCGTAGAAACCGCTGAGGTTTATGGGGTTTATCTGAAATTGGTGTCATCAGGATTAGGAGCAGGATGAATTGCTTCCCTCCCTTCCCTCAGGTTCTCTACTCGCAGCTCGATGCTATCTGCATAAACCCCCCCATTAGGGACGGAAGCCGCTGTGGTTTGACGGGGGGAGCAGAGAAGGCCTCAGGGACCCAGGTGACCTCTCCCATTTAGGAGCCCAGCACTTGATTTTCGGGATTTTTTTCTGCGCCTGAGTGCTGATTGTGTGGAAACGATGGAAAAGTGAGCATGTGCACAAAAATTTTGGACCATCTCTTGAGTGAGAGTGGGCCTTTGCGAGGGCGGGAAGCCCTTCAAAAGAAAATAGGTTAGTATTGGAGAAGGTTCAGATGAAAACCAAGCAGAACGTGAGACACTGAATGTGTGTTACTCCGCTGTAAATCCTTACCAAGATCACTCGGTCACTCCCTATCGTCAGCTTCGATGGGGTGACACCAGGGTAGAACGGGTGTTGTAGGTGGGGATTTGAAGTCAACCTGTCTATTCCGTGCCGTTTGAAGTGCTCTGTCCATGAATGTGGTGTTTATTCCCTGAGCTCTCTCCATTAACGTTATGTGTTCGGAAATATAGCAAAGGAATTCTATTTGTGTTCCCTGCCGCCAAACCCCCCGTACCCAGTGATAGGAGGATTTAAACCCATTGTTTCTCTGTTACTGTCATGATAATATTAATAAAAAAGAAGGATATGCACCGAAGATATAAGATGTTGATTTTTAGGTAGTCACTCTCAGTCTTGGTACTCTTAATTCTACTTTTTTTGGATATTCTTTCTCAATGCTGGTGCTACAGATCGACTGTGCGTAGCAAGGAAATGAATAACTGAGCCACTTACGGCGTGTATCGTCTCGAGAGCACCCTGGAGCAGAGGGACAGGAGGCAGAGCTGGAGGCCCCCAAACGCTACCGGTGGCTGGGAAGGTTTTGGTGGAAGAGGAGCTCAAGGAACTGGTGACCTTGTACCTGGTCTCCCCGTCGGCTGGGGCCATGGCCACATGCTTCTGCCGGACTCCTTCCTCCTCCTCCCCTCTAACGATTCCCCTTAGCTGCTTTCTCACCAGCCGGAACACACACGTCTCATTACGCCTTTAAAAGTTCCTAAATAGTCATTTCAAGATGTTAAATTGGAAAAGGAGTACTAATCTCTCCTTGGATTTTGGTTTTTAATGTGCCCCATTGTTGGATCAATCCGGAACGCCGCATATGGCAATCCCCATGGTGGGGAATCACCGATATTATTGCGAGTGTCCCCCAGAGAATCGTAACAACTGAAGTGGGCAATTACCTTCTTTTAAATTTAATTAAAAAATGATCCACACAGGGAGAAAAGTTTTCATGTGATCAAAGGATTCATTTCAGTAAAAGCTACTGGCGCTTTGCTGTAAGGGGGTGCCTGATGTTTGCAGCCCCCAATGGCCGTCGGGGCTGAGTGTGCAAACGGGATTGACGGCACAAGAAATGCTAAGAGTTGTAACAACAACCGTCAGGTTTTTTCCTAGAATTTTGCAGGATATCTGTAGAATCGCAGCTCGGGTTTTATGGCCGGGGCATTGCTTTCGCCAAGGATCATTTCCAAGGCAGCAGGAGCAGGAGCGGAGTGTTTTTTCTTCACGCTGGGTGCCAGGAGGGAGTAAAGGGCCATGTGTGCCTGCAGAGCGTTGGCCATCGGCCCCCGCAGCCCCCCCGGAGCCAGGCTGCAGACAAAGCACCTCACCTTTCCTTTTTAATGTGACCGGGGCTGGAGACAGGCAGCTCTTCTGGCGAGCCTCCTCTGTGGGCGAGACCTGGAGGCTGTGACATATAAACCAAAATTCTGGTCTTGGTGGTTTTCTCCCCTGGGGCGTTCGCGTCCCTGTAACCGAGATGTAAATAATTCATCTCCACCTTTAAGGCACCTTCTCTGACCCAAAGGGCTCCCCAGAAGCAGCCCTGAGGGCTCACGCAAGGACACGGCTGTTCGCCTGCCACAGCCCGCTTCGAGCTTTTACAACTATTTTGTTAAAAAGAAATGCTATTTTCAGAATTTATTTTGCGTCACATAGAGCAAGTTAATGCCGTGAGATTGAGTTTAATTATCACTCTGTTAAATTACAGCAAAGTTAAGGGGTGCTTGCTCTCATATCCTTTTAGCGCTGGTTCTACAGTGCATTTGTGTGATAACATGGAGGGAAGGCTGGGAATTACTTCTTTTATGTACACGTAGCTTAAATGAACTCAAAATTAAAATGATGGGCATATCATGGGTTCAAATTAATGGCTTTAGCAGCTTAAATGACAAATTTGTAAGTGAGTTAAATATAATCTGGGTTCCTTTTGCCTCTATTCTCAGCAGCCCGGTATTTTCGATCTTCGAACAGACAGTGATTTCTCCAGCATTTAATGGAGCTGGAAGCACAAGCACAATAAAAGTCTGTATACGAGAGAACATGATAAGTGAGGAAATGGATAATGGGGTGGTTAATGCTGTTAAATACCTTGTGCTTAATGTTGGCGGGTCGATTGCTTTTGCCAATAAAAAGTTTTAAGTGGTTGCAGGTCTTGACTGTCGGACGCTTTCTCCAAAAAATAATCCACCCAACGCGCTGAAGTGTAAATCAGGCTTTTAACAAATGGGTGCCGTGATTTATTGCCCCTTTTGCATTGCTTTTTTTGGAAGCCTGTATTTTAAAATGTCTTGTGCGTTCTCAGGACTACTCTCTTCTGGTGCAGTGAGGGCTGGAGGTGCCGAAGCAGAGGAAGAGCAGGGCTCACCGAGCCTCGGGGCTGAGAGCGGGGCAGGGAAACCGGAGTTTAAAGGTCTGGGAGATCAGCCACGTGAAAATGCATCCATCAAAGCATAACCAAAGGCTCTCGTGTTCTTCATGTGGGGCTTCCTTCATCAGTGTAACACTCAACTGTTTTTCTGAAATCCTTGAATTCTAGTTATGAGATAATTGAATAAAAGTGTGAAGTCATGCAGCTGGCATTCTGCTGTCACTGCACAGTGATCCTCCAGTGCAGGTCTCCGTGTCACTCATGGAGAAGATCTATGGCTTGTTGAATCCTCTGTAGGGCAGGTCGGTGCCTTCACATCCCTGCTCTGTATATTGCAGGAAATCATGGAATGGTTTGGGTTGGAAGGGACCTTAAAGCCCATCCAGTGCCACCCCCTGCCCTGGGCAGGGACACCTCCCACCAGACCAGGTTGCTCCAAGCCCCCTCCAACCTGGCCTTGAACCCCTCCAGGGATGGGGCAGCCACAGCTTCTCTGGGCAACCTGGGCCAGGCTCTCACCACCCTCACAGCAAAGAATTACTTCCCCACATCTCATCTCAATCTCCCCTCTTTCAGTGTCAAACCCTTCCCCCTCCTCCTCTGGCTCCCCTCCCTGATCCAGAGTCCCTCCCCAGCTTTCCTGGAGCTCCGTTTGGGACTACCCTCAGGGGGCATCACCGCAAATCAGTGGAAAAAGACATGGACTTCGGCTCAAGCTCATGAATTAGTAAATGAATGCACGAGCTGGCTTTGATTGTCTTTCTCAATAACATGGCTGGTCTCTTGAGTGCTTGCAGGCTTTGGTCAGGTGTTTCCAGGCTCATTTTAGTTCCTGTTGCTGTCATTAACACACGCTGTCATGTATAAATCTACTTATTTGCAGGCTAAAAGGAGCCTAGGATACTTCTCCCTGGGAGAGTAAAGCTTCCAGGGCTAATCGTTTTCCTCTCCCCAGCTGGGAGTGGAAACTGCCTACACACTCAAATTCCCACTGTTTTTCCTTCTGGTAATGTTCCTGGTTTGAGAAAGGGGACTCAGGCCTCAGGAAAAGGAGATCTGTGGGGCCCGTTCACATCAGGTCTAACAATTCCCTCCACTGGCGCTGATGACAATTTCTGAGGGCAGGAGGAACTGGTGGAATTTTAGGAATGTTAACGCAAAACTGCAATTGGGTGGAAAGAAACTCACTCCCCACTGAACCGCAGATGCGAAAGAAGTACGGATTGAGCAGAGGCGGCGTAAGCGATGAGCAGAGGTGTGAGCTGTAGTGCCCGAACGCGACCTTGGGTGCTCTTGGGTGCACCTTTTTGGGTGACAGCCTTCGTCTGGGGCACCGGTGAACTCACCGTCCCAAATGGAAAAGTTTGAAGGCAGAGGGGGAGCAATGGCTGGGTTTGGTGAGGGGAGAGGATGTGCCCAGACGATGTCCTCACTCAGGGCGATATGTTATCCTAAAAGAAATCCCGTTCAGCTTTGCCCCCTGTGCTGCAAACCTCAGAGGATTCTTGCCTGTGAGATTTTATAATGACCAAGAGTGAGCATCTCTGCAAAATCCATCTTGGAAGAGAATAAGGAGCAAAGAGAAAATAAGAAGATAAAAGTTTCAAATACAGATTTGGAGAATTAAGCTCCACATGAACTAAGAGCACTGAAATACCACGCAATTACTGAGAGAGCTGTGATTTATTCACTTCAGACTCCCTTTTTTCCACCTCTTAGTGCCCGTTCCTGGGCGGAGGAGCGGCAGACACAGGTTTCTCACACACCTGAGTGTCCTCTGCGGAGATGAGAAGGAGCAGCAGCTGCTCCAGGTTGAGTTGACGAACCCCGGGTTCTGTTAAAAACTGCCCCCACCTGGGGGCAGGGCTGAACGCTCAGGTGTTTTGCTGGGCATCGCCGTGGCTCCTGTCACGTAAGTGGAGCTCGCTCCTTCTCCCTTCCTAAACTCTTCCTTCTGAAACAGTTATTTCAATAGCCTTAAAAGATACGATGTTAATTGCACCACAGGCAGGTTGTTTGCACAATGAATTTTTGTGTAGGCTAAAAAAATCAATATACATCGAGTTTCAAAACCTGTTTTAGACCTGTACTTGGCTATTTTTTAAAAAATTAATTAAAATGTATATTTTCCTGGCGTGCAGTTCTCAGTGTGACCAAATGCTGCTCGGTCTTTAGAAAGAAATATCTTTAAAGTGTCCACGATGTTTATGTTTGAAAAACCGCTGCTGTGTGCGCCAACTTTAGTGCGTTCCATAAAATTTTTATACCTAATGTGAGCAGTGTCTATAAGATGTTATGGTGGAAGTGAATTTCTAATGGTCTCCCTGAAGAGACGGCAGCTTTGTGTAACCGCTGTGGCAGCCCCGGTGGCTGAATGTCGGAAATACAAGAGGAGGGGTGGTAATTAATAATAAACGTGTTTGAAGTACCAAGCAATATCTGACACAGCCGTTCGCAGAGGGGCTTGGGGCAGTTGGTAGCTCTGCTAATTACCATCCTCCTCATCAGCCTGGTGGGGGTGCTGGTGGAACGTGGGCTGAGCAGACTTGGGGATGTTCTCCTGAGCGTGTGGGGATGGAGATGGCACCTTCTTGACTCCGCTGGGTCTTGGAAAGGGCTTTGGTGTAGGATGGAGCGAGGGCTGCAGGTGAAGGCCATGTGCTGACTCTGTTTGGCTGGATATTGGGGAGCTGCTGGATGGGATGGAGCATGCCATGCTGGGAACGAAGCTGGTGCGAGGTGAGAACAGGTACGGAGGGTTAGACCCCGATATGGATGGTGCTGGGAAGAAGTGCTGAGCTCTGTGTTAAACGCCACATTCCCCCGCTCCCAACCTGTGGAGCGTGAAGTGTCAAGGTGAGGGCTGGAGAGCAGGTGGCTTGTGGGTCTCTGTGGACCATGCAGTGGTCCTGCCTTTCCTCTGCCCTGGGGCAGTCACAAAGCATCAGCCGAGTCTTCCCCAGCGGCGGGAGGGTCTGTCTGCCCACCACACACCCCCGGAGGGACACTCCTTCTGCCCCACGCTTTAACTTCTGCCCACCCTTCCTGTGCAGCGGCCGTGGTGGGCTGAGGGCAGAGCACGGATCGGGGCATGGATGCAAACCTTCTAGCTCTTGGGTTGGCCTGTCTTGCTTGTGTGTCCTGGGGAAGGTTCCAGAAGGGCTGAGGAAGTCTCTTTGTGGTCAGACTGGCGAGGAGCTTTGCTGATCTGCTGCTTTCTTCCTTGGCATCACACGCCGATGTGCTGCTGGGGGGTTCTCATCCTGCGCCGAGCTGTGGGGCACTGCTGGTCCTTCAGCCTGCTCTGCTGCCTGGCCACCATCACCGGGGCTCCAGGGAGGCCAGAAGAAAAGTACTGGGGGGGAAATACAGTGGCAGAACTCAAAATGAATGGTGGTGTGGTCTGTGTTGGGATGGATGGCTTGTAAAGGTAAATTTCCAGTGCGATACTGGGGGATTGTCTGATGGGAACTCATCTGCTGAGGCTGTGGGGACCTTCCCACTGTAGATGCAGAAGGTCTGGTGGGAGACAGGGACCAGCAGGGATGCCCCAAATATGACATAAACACAGCTTTTCTGCTGAAGAAAAAAGGAATGAAAAAGGGGGAAGGAGAATATGGTGCAGCCTTCCAGTCCCTCAAGGGGCTCCAGGAGAGATGGGGAGGGACTCTGGATCAGGGAGGGGAGCCATAGGATGAGGGGGAAGGGTTTTAAACTGAAAGAGGGGAGATTGAGATGAGATGTGGGGAAGAAATTCTTTGCTGTGAGGGTGGTGAGACCCTGGCCCAGGTTGCCCCGAGAAGCTGTGGCTGCCCCATCCCTGGAGGGGTTCAAGGCCAGGTTGGAGGGGGCTTGGAGCAACCTGGTGTGGTGGGAGGTGTCCCTGCCCAGGGCAGGGGGTGGCACCAGATGATCTTTAAGGTCCCTTCCAACCCAAACCATTCTGTGATTTGATTTGTGATTTGGTATGATACAGTTTTGAAAGGTGAATAAAACACAGCAGAGACAGCCAAGGTGTGGGGATGGAGAAGACAATGCCAAGTGCTGAAGAGGCTCAAGGAAATAAATGCCCTGCAGTTCCTGAGGCTGCACGTGTGGGAAGCTGTGATTGAGCACAGCTCCTGCTTATACACTGATATGCCAAAGCAGGCGCTGAGCAGGCCTTACAGAGCCTGGTGTGCATGGTCCTCACGGAGGCTTGGGCTGTGGCAGAGCTGATTGATAAGCACTTAAAAATATTTTACAATCTTCCAGCTGGTGCAATCAGCGCTATATTGTGAAAAATGTAAAGAAAGCTGATAACCCCTTAGTTATTTCATTAATGTGCTTGGAGGGTGAAGTGAAATGAAAAGTGAAACTAAGTGGTCTCCATTTGCAGCTATTTATGCAAGGAGCAAAATCTAATTAAGCAGTTTTAACGGGTATGATACGAAGGTGTGAAGTTTATTGAACACTTGGTTAACTATTCAATTAGTCTGCGGATTTTGCGAGCCAGTATAATTCTAATTTGTGTGAGGATCAATTACTTGATTTAGAAGAAAATACAGCCTAAAACTTCAATTCCAAGAATAGGAGAAGTTAAGTAATTGTCACAAATTGATTTTATTAGCATAATCATTACCAATATTCTTCCAAACACATAAATATTGCTTGAAAGATTTGAAAAGATTTTAGGATTTGCCATTAAAATAAGCTTTGTGAAAGCAAAAGAGAAATCAGAAATCTGATTTTTTTTTAATTTTTTTTAAATGGTAATTGACAAGTTTAAATAAAATTGGCTTAAATATCAAAGGATGCTCCTTTAGGAAAGCCAGATCTTTTCTTGTGTTTTACAGCATGGTTCTAGTTGTTGAAGGCTTTTATTGATAAGAAATGTAAGTTGTGGCTTCTCTGCCTGTTCTGTGAGCAGTGGGCCAGCGGTGTGCCTGCCTCTCCCCCTCACTGCTCCCGATCGTCGTCGCTGGTTAACCGAAGGAAGGGCAGATGCTGGAGCAGAGCTGGGCTTCGTTAAGGAAGCTGGGCAAGAATGTCTCTGCAGTGCCCGCGCTCAGGAAACCCAGTCTTCATCGGGGAAGAACTGGCATTTTTTGGACAGAGCGACTGTACTGTGCTTTGAGTTTTGAATTCTTAGTGAGAGACATAAAAACCTGTTTTCAGCCTGAGTGCTTTGTCAGCAAGTGAACCCTTCACGTGTGGAGACCTGGGTAATATCTGAGAGTTAAAAATCTCCTCTGCTGGAGGTGTTATCCCTCTGACCTGTGCCGAAGGGAAGGAGCTTCTGCGTCTGTGGTGGCACAAAACCTAGGAAGCTGCAGTCTTGGGTACGGGAGGTCGTGTCTGTCTTAAGAAAATACCTCCATCAGTTGGAAATAGTGTGTTATTTCTGCTGAAAAATGTGTGTGGTCTCCAGCATGGGTTTGGTTGTCCCCAAACCAGCTTTTCCCCAGAGCTGCTTGCTGGGGACCCCCCGGAGAGGTGGCCGGGGTGACCATCCTGAGCTACCGGAGGTGAATTGGGATGGGGGAGCTCGAGGGTGTGTGAGGCTCACAAAAGGGATGGGGATGGTCATCACGAAGACTGAGAAGCTCTAACGTTGGAGGCTTTCACCTCCCTGCTGTCCCTGTCTTCCTGAGGCTGTGCTGCTCTTGGGTTGCCCCCCTGACTGGGTAGGTTTCCTTGCTTTTGTCCCCGGATATCTCTATTAAGAGTAATTATCCAGGTGGAAATGACAGTCTAATCACAGGAGCTGGGTTCTCAGAGTGCTGTGGTTCTGGATTCCTCCGAGAAAAGGGAGGCAGGTTTCTGTGCAGCTGGGCTGGGACAGCCTGAGCAGGATGGGGTCCGGGTGTCTTCTTCACCAACCCTGAGATCTGCCAGCAGGTCCCTCACTTAAAGCTGTTCTTTACATCCTCCTCCCAGCCCTTTCTGGGGAAGTCAGGCACAGGAACCTATCTCACTTGCTGCTTTCTTACAGACAGAGCTCAATAACTGCTTCTGTATTATAGTGTGCTG
Source organism: Numenius arquata (assembly GCF_964106895.1). Taxonomy (NCBI): domain Eukaryota; kingdom Metazoa; phylum Chordata; class Aves; order Charadriiformes; family Scolopacidae; genus Numenius; species Numenius arquata. The sequence continues at coordinate 69,214,481 of NC_133581.1, read as the reverse complement.
CAGGAACACCATCGTGGGGCACCGTTCCCCTGGGCAGCCTCACATGCACCAGCCTCTGCTCGGCCTCAGCTCAACACCTTGAGTCGTCCCGGCAGGGACCATCAGGAAAGCATGGCTTTCCCGGAGGCTGTCACGCTGTATGATGCTCAAACTTGCCTTTTATTATTTCCTTTGGTATGAAGGAAAATCCACCATTTGGTTTCGGAAGGAAACTGGTGCTTCCTGGGCCTGGTTCAGCGTGCGCTGGGGAAGGGGACAGGACGTGGTGGCAGGACTCGCACCGGTTCCTTTCTCTTCTCTTCCCCCTGCCCAGCCAGGCAGTACGTCATGAGTCAACAATTTCCCCTTAGAAAAGGATCTGAGGAAGAAACTGTTTCAAATCTATATGGGCTCAAATCTTTCCTTCTTTAAGAAAAAAGGCTGAATTATTTTTTTTTTAAATTTTTATTTTTTTCTCCAGGAAAAGATTTAACTGAAGGGCAGGAGAGATTTGGGGGAATAATCCACTTCTCCACGGAAACTATTCTGATGCTTCCCGTTTCACAACAAATCAATGGGGATTAACAAAAGCCCTTGTCACTTCTGTAAAACTTCTTGCATGGATTGTGTTCAGCTCCCCAGCTTAGTCTGGGCAGGAGGGATGAGCGTGACAGAGACACCTAGGGAGCTCTGCTGGGCCATCCACCAGACAGTGATGCTCCTCAGAACCCACCCTGCTTCTCACCCTGGCAGACGGAGTTTAATCCTGCAGCAGAGAGAACTAATTAGGCTTCCAAAGGCTAAGTGTTACGGAGGGGTTTGCTGAAAGCACGCGATGCTTTGCTGAGGCATAAATGTGATGCGTGAGGAGTGGCTGAGATCTTGCTCAGAGGAGGAAATCCAAGTGGATTTGTGTCCTGGGTTGAGAGACACAGGACTAACTTTTCTTCTAATGCTGGGGAAAATTGCACTTTTAGAAGACTCTAGTGTCTGAATTTCTGAAAATATTTACTTTACAGCCAGCCAGGCTCTGTGGGATTCAAGGTTTTAGTGTTTTCGAGCCGTGCCAGGTGCAGGGACAAGGAGGAGCAAGACCTGGGCATTTGGCCCAGGCTGGCCAACAGGAGTATTTCATACCGTGAACGTCACATCCAATATAAATTAGAAAAGTTTGCTGCGTGGCGCTCTCTCTCCCTGATGGCGGCGGATCCAGACAACTCCTCACCCCGGTGCCGGAGCCCTGAGCCCTTCCCTTCCTCCTGAAGCCATTGCGCTCCCAGTGTCCGCCATGTGCTGTCCCTGCTGGGAGTGCACAGCTTCTGCTGAGAGAATGGGCTGAGTATCATTCCTGTATATCTTATAGCAGTATTGGGATTAATACTGGTTCTTTAGTATTTTTGTTAATTATTTAGTCTTAGTCTAATAAATCTATTTATATTTCAACCCTTGGGTTTCTTTGTGTTCCCAGATTCCCTTTTCCGGGTGGGGAGGGGTCATCGGGTGAGAGAATAATTTTCTAACAATGATAGATTGTTATGGGTTCTCTCAAACCGTAACAATTTGTAAAGCATCCATTGCTCCCGATTTCTGGGGTTATACCAATGGTCAAATTAACTCTGAGTGGGTCCTTGGGGACTACTAGATGCCCCAGCTCTGCTAATGCTGAGTTTATCCTTATTGTGTTGCTGCAGAGGGAAGGAAGAAAAGCAGGAGGGGAAGAGGAACATGTCTATTCCCCCCATTCCACTTCTGGTCAAGAGAGACCCCTGTTTCATCTTCTGTCTGAGCTCCTCCAAGCCCCGTCCAACCTGGCCTTGAACCCCTCCAGGGATGGGGCAGCCACAGCTGCTCTGGGCAACCTGGGCCAGGGTCTCACCACCCTCATAGTAAAAAATTTCTTCCTCATATCTAATCTAAATCTACCTCTTCCAGTTTGAAGCCTTTGAGGTTTGCTCCTCTGCTTTTTAATAGCAAAACCTGCCCTGTGCTAGGCTGGACAGGGCTTTGAGCACCTGGTCTAGTGGGAGGTGTCCCTGCCCAGGGCAGGGGTATGGAACGAGTTGGTCTTCAAGGTCCCTTCCATCCCCATCGTGGCTGATGGGGAGCAGTTGGCAGCATCCTGGAGTTTCAGGGCAGGGTTGGTGCTGAGGATGCCGTGTGGTGCCCGGGGGCTGTGCTGCAGATGGCACTCATGGTCCTCTCACAGCAGCCACGCTCCAGCGCTGGCACCACCCTCCGTGGGGGACCTACGGGGGGGCTTGGGCACTGAGGGACCCGTCTGTGTGTGTGTGTGTGTGTGTGTCTGAGCAGTGGGTGCTCTGCCAGCACTGCTGCTGCTTTGGAGACACCTCTGTGTGGTTTTGCTCTCCTGGATTTTTCCAGGGCTAATGGCATTGTTGCAACAACAAGGAAAAAAGTAAACATTTCAAAGTCTCTGTCTCCACACTGCGTGCTACAAGTGGGTTTAACTCTGTAATTGTCATTTGTGTTTTGCACATGGCTTCAGCAAACCGTTGGGGTGATGCTGGGTCATCTCCTTCCCTAGACTTGGGACAGAAGCTCTCCTTTCTTGCTCCAGCATTCCTGTGTCCTGTTGTGGGGCTGTGTCCCCCAGCAGTTTGATGCCCAGGCCCCATCCTGCTTTTGGGAACACAGAGCTCCCCTCCTGCCAGGCCCGGGGTCTTTCTTGTCATTTCCAGTCTAAATTAATTCATGACTAATTCCATGTGAGGTTTCTCCCAGCGTTACACTTCTTTCTGATGTGTGCTCCCTCACTCTTCGCTTTATTCCCTCATCCAATTCCTTCCCAACCATTTCATTAGAAAACACAGAGCAAACTGGGATAATCTTTATGCAAACAGCTTTTCCTCTGTTTCTTACCCAATGCACAGTGGACAGAGAGCTCTTGGTGACATTCACTCAGCACAGCTGGGTGTCCCCTGGCCAGTTCAGGTGCCCGGTGGCCATCCCCCTTGGAAGGAGCCTCTGGTGCCGGTGACCTGCTGGACTGGGATGCACTGGACCAGGGGTGTGCTGGTGGAGTAGGATGGATGAGTCCTCTGCATCCAGCCCCATTTAACAAATGTTTCTTCCCCCATGATGGGGTTAATTAACGGCATTGAGTCTCCAGAAGCTAAATTGCTAGCAGCAGCTGCATTTAAGAAACATTCAAAAGGCAGCAGACAAGCAGCTTGGCAGAACTGCTCCAGCCTCGGAAGATTTGCAGCAACTAGAAATTGTTTTTCTTCATTATCTGAATGTAGAACTAATCATAGTTTTGTGCTCTAATGGAAGAAACTGTCTTAACGAAGGCCCTTCTTGTTACCACCACTGTTAGACCCTGAGCTGTAAACCACTGAGCCATCCCTTCGTTAATTGTGCTAACAACCAGTGTGAGATGGTGATGGCTCCTATAAACACCCCCCGGTTTGCCCAGAGCACCAGCCCAGCAGGGCTGTGGCTGTGGAGTGTTTGGCCTCTTCTGCTGGGACTGGGAGAGGACAATCCATTTTCCTTCCTGGCAGCACTTGTCACTGCCCTAACGCCCCGTCATCAGCGTTTGGGATGTTCTCCTGCCCTGTGATTTATAACGGGGTTTTAGAGAGTGGGACTGGACTTGGCAGGCACTATTCTTGGGGACAGCTAGTGCCACGTTAATACATTTCCAGAGCCAAGGCAGCAAAGAAACCCAAATCTCTAAGTTTTTGTAAATTTATGGGGCTCTGTGATGGTCTCTGTGGCTGCTGGCACCTGGATGCCTCAGGGACAGGGGACACCGTGCTTCAGACTACAGCAGCCCTGCTTCCTTTGGCCTTGGTCCTGCACTGTTGTGTGGACATACCATCGCACAAAGATATTAAGAATAGTTCACCTCATCCCTGCGTGATGGGCTAAATGGTGAGGGCTGAGCGGTTCCTGGGCCGGGCTGTGACTTCTGGCAGGGTGCCACCTGCATGGGCTGTGTGCTATGGACTTCTGCAGAACCATCCGTACACCGGTCTGCTGGAGAACACAAGATCTGGAGGTATTTAAGAAACGTGTAGACATGGTTCTTCAGGGCATGCTCTAGTGTCCAAGATTACTGGTTTGTGGTGGGGTGCTGTGTGGGTGGGTGATGGTTTTTGGTTTGGTTGTTGTTGTTGTGTGTTCAGGTGGTGGGTGGTGGTTTTGTTTGTGGTGTTTTTTTTTTTTTGTTTTTTTTTTTTTTTTTACTGTTGGTTGGACTCGATGATCTCTGAGGTCCCTTCCAACCACTACGATTCTGATTCTGATTTGCTGTCTGTGGAACAAAATCACATATGCAGAAAGGGAAATATGGATAAATGTGATCTTAAGAAGGCACTGTGTTTTTCTGTGTGGCCCTTCCTCTGCAGAAAAGGGATTTTTTTTGCTCTCAACACTTGCACAGTAGGTTTCATCCCCGTGCCCCTCTTGCTGTGTGGTGCTGGGGATAGGTCTCACACGGCCCCTGTTTCTAATGAAATCAGGATGTAGAGGAATTCCAAACGCTGCTGCCTTTATGGACATCCTGAGCAGCTCTTCTGATAATGAATCTGGCTTCTCTTTCTCTTCTCTCTTTGCTCCTCCCAGTCAGAATTATCCCGTGGCTAATCAAAGTCACAGAGGTAATACTGAAACCAGAACAGATACTGCAGTTCCAGGTAGATACCTAGATTAAATCTGATTACATTTTCTAAGAGTCATTTTTGCAACAGACCCCAGGTTTCTGAACTCATCCTGTGGGCTGGAAGCAAGGGGGCATATGGAGAAAAGTTGGGTTATCTTCCTCTTCTCTTGAAGGTCAGTGATACATTAGTAAGTGTGCTCTTCTGAAAATAGGCTTTAATTTTCCCCTTTCAACCTTTTGATTGGCTTGACATTTAAAAGGGTAGAAGGTAATTGGGAGGTTCATTATATATTTCTGTTAAGTACAAGATGAGAACATTTAAATACCTTGGGTAGAAAGAGCAGGCAGGAGAACAGACAGCTTGCCGGGGAAGAAGGAGGCACCAGCCTTTTCCCTACCTCAGAAGAAGAAAAGCTGGAAATGATTGGCAGCAAACTGTAGTCAAGAAAGGGAAACCTGAATCATAATGGATGAAGACTTTTTTCCTCTGTTGACTGTAGTTTGCTGCCAGTCACTCATTGCTGCTGCTTATTTTAGGCTGGGAGGAGACGATGGGCTTTCTTACTACATCATCTGTCTATCTCGCACAGTGGTTTTGTAACCGAAGGATCTGTTTTGATCCCACACTTAAATCCATTAAAGTGCCTTCCTGTGATAGACCAAACTTCTGAATATCCATAAATTAATGAGAGTTTGAAAGAGAAATAGGAGAACCTAGATGTCATAATTCCTGTTTGCATGTTTCAGTAGTTTCATTTAATTGTATGAGTTAAAATTCAAGTTATAATTACAGCTGGATGAGAAGAAAACCTCTAAAGATCTTTCCTTGAGCTTCAACTAATGAAGGCCCAGGAGTTTGAAGGTCCCTCACCTGATCTGTACGGTGGGGAGGTCCTGGGTCAGCCGGGAGGAGTGAGCCAAGTCACTTGGCTTTTGCATGGAGATTTTAATTCTGTGGGATTTTGTGGGCATAAGCTAAACTGTCGGTCTCTCTGCAGTGTCTGGGTGTGAGAATGAATGAATGCATTGGCAAGAGGTAACAGGTCAAAAAAGTAGGTTGTTAACCAAGCTGATGATGCACATTCCATGTTCTTGGATTGTCTCTGTCCCTTGGTGGTACTGGTGGGCTGCTCCTGTTTCAGACCAGCTCCACACAGGCTGGGGCAGCAGCCCCTGACCTTCCCTGGGCCATCAGGAAGCAGTGGTGTAGATGAAATGCTCCTGACCACAGCAGATTCTGTCCTCTGGGTTTGAAAAAGCCAGACATTGAAGAGCAGCTGACAGCTCACTGGGACATGGGAACCATCGAGAGAGAAGATACTTGTAACGGGAGAGGTCTGTCTTGATCTCCAGAAGTCTACTGCATCACCCCTGCTGGGAGTGACCCCGAGGTCTCTGCATCGTTACTTTAATTTGAGGGTTCCTGAAACGGCAGACACGTGAACTCCTGCCTTTCTTCTGTGGGGCTCCAAATGCCTGGCAATGAAATAACCCAAATCTTTGGATTTGGAGAGTGGGGAAGGCGAAAGGGACCTGTGGCTGGGTAGAGAGAGGGATGCTCTTCTCACTGCCTTGTGCTGGTTGTGAGTTACAGTGTTTTCCTCCCCGTTGGAAGGGGCTGGGTGGCACGGTCACTGCTCGCTCTCTGTAAGTCTTCACCACTCGGGAAGCTCCATGATGGATGAGGACCCCATTGCTCTGTTTCTGTACAAATAAGGAAAAATGACAATCCATTTTGCACAAGATCTTCAGTCTCAGTGTAAAATTGCAAACAGGCTGGAGGAGGAAAAGGATGAGCTGAAACCATGGGGCTCTGCGTCGTGGTAGGACTTGTTTCTTGAGCGCTGCAGATCACACAGTTTTTCCCTGAATGAGAGGTGGCCGGAGCAGCTCACCTGCAGTTTGGTTGCTGACTTATAGCTCCAGGGCTGGACTTGCTCTCCCGTGTCCATGCAACTGGACTTGTGAACCTCAAATCCACTGCCTTCACCCCACCGCAAGCGCAGTGTCACCGGGCGGGAGGATCTCTGAGAGTATGGAGATCCTCTGGCTGCCCAGGGCAGTGGTGGAGTCATCATCCCTGGAGGGATTTACAAACTGGGCAGACGTGGTGCTGAGGGGGACTCTGTCAAGTTGTTAGAGATGTCTGCACATGAGGTTCCTTTGGTTGATGAAATTTAGAGCCGGTGTACACCCAAGGGTTAATCCATGGATCTGCTGCTGGTAGGGAATAAAAGGGAAATAATCTGTACTGGGGAAATCAAGGTCCTCTTACGCTGAAAATGCCTCTTTCATTTTCCTTTGAGTTCCTACAGAAACAGCTTTACAGTTAGTGCTCTTTTTTGATCTGTGATGTGAATTAATCCTAATACATGTGGATTTGCATTTTGCTTTTAAAATCAGAGTACCTCTGAACGGTTAGTTGTTGCTTCTGCCTGTGATTTCATTGACTGATTAAAAAAATTAATTGCAAAGAAATGCCTGGAAAGATGTGTGCCTGGCTAACGATGCATCTTTAGAGACATCAAAGAGGAGGCATTGCTCTCTTTAATGGAGGAGCACTGGCTTTATTCTGACCCTTGTGGCTTTGTCACTGTTTTAGGCTTTATTATTGAAAAATAAATATATTCTCTCTTCACTAAAAAGCTTTCACTTGCTTTCCTGGGAAGTTTTTCTTCTTAACGCATCTTTGAGGAATGTGACAGCTCAAGATTTTTTTGGAAGCAGATTCAAAACTGAGTGCTCCCTTGCTGGGAATAACCTCCTGAAGAGCTGGAAGCGGTAGGAGGTGGAATTAAAAATTCCCTTCCATCCTGCCCTGTCGAAGGGAGGTGAGGCGAGGGAGCTGGAGCCACGTTGTTTTAGTCTTCAGATGCAGTGGTTTGGCATCAAGGCAAAACTCGAGATAACTTTCACCACTTTGTTCAGCATTAATTGGTTTCTAGTCCACCACAGGAAGTGGAGGGAACAGATTAAATCCTAGGAAATGGCTGGCAACAAATCCTCCTCCTCGGAGGCATGGGAAACCACGGCGTAACCTGCTCAGCCCTCGCCGGGAGCTCTGAGGTTCTGCTTCTCTGCTGTGGGTGGGGGGATACAACCATCAGCCTCCTTGGGTTTGCCAGGAAAAGTCCTTCCTGCATTTCTGGGGGCCTGACATGCTTGCTTTTTGAGAGTTTGAATCAATCTAAATCAAGATAGTGCTTCTGAAATGGTGATTTCACTGTTTTCCATTCTGTTCAGCAGCAACTCTGATTAGATGGACAGTTTTAAATCGCTCAGAGCGGTGTTTGCAGCTTCTCTTCAGGGGTGGGTTCCCGTTCCCTGCTCTGCTGAAGGTCTACCTTCACGTTTATCCTGGAGGGTGAGCCCTTCGTCTGACCAAGTCAAGTCTGCTGCTCTTGTAGAGCAGCATGTCCCAGTCCGGTGCCCCCCTCCCTGGAGCAGTGTGACTGGGAATCGGGCTCACACCTTTCCCAGCCCCTGGAAACTCCTGTCCTGCTTCCCTGGACCTTCCTCTTGCAGAGCAGGGAAGCGGTGGGCACAGCTGCTCCCCAGGCATTGCTCTATATTTAAGGAAAACCAGGGTTTGGTCCAGTTTAGTGGAGAGCAGATGGCTGATAACATGTTCGAGGTTTTGTTTTTAAAGTGGGAAGAGCTTCTTTTTTATAAGGGCATGTAGTGACAGGACGAGTGGTAATGGCCTCAAACTCACAGAGGGGAGATGGAGATGAGATGTGGGGAAGAACTTCTTTGCTGTGAGGGTGGTGAGACCCTGGCCCAGGTTGCCCAGAGAAGCTGTGGCTGCCCCATCCCTGGAGGGGTTCAAGGCCAGGTTGGAGGGGGCTTTGAGCAACCTGGTCTGGTGGGAGGTGTCCCTGCCCAGGGCAGGGGTTGGCACTGGATGGTCTTTAAGGTCCCTTCCAACCCAAACCATTCTATGATTCTTTGGGTAGGCAGAGGGAAAACGAAGTTTTACTCCAGGTGAGCAGATGCCCTTGGAATTTGCCCTGACTCTCTCTGTCAGCCCTCAAAGCCATGGTGCTGCTTCTTGGAGCATCTTCTTGGTGCCCATCATCACTGCAGGACTCGTGCAGAGAGTCACGTCAGTTGAAACCACACCATTTCCTTTTTTTCCAGTGACAACAAAACTTTACTTCACCTCTGCGTTGTCATTTGGGTCTCCGACTGCACCCAGACCCTGTTATCACAACTAACCAGGCCTGGGTTTGACCGAAGCTGAACTAACCAGATTAGCAGTTGTGTTTGCGTTCCTTCAGCTGCGGCCCCTGGCATGGACTGTACCCCTGGCAAGAAGCCCTTCCCAGCCATAATGAACTGTTTACAGTGCTAACCTTCTGTGGCTTTAGCACTGATTAGCAAAAACCAGATATATCTGCCTTTATTATCTGGTCAGTGCCTGTGCGTGTTGATTAGCTGGGGAACGGCCTTCACGAGGGGATTCCTCAGGCTCCGGTACCTTTGGTTTCTCTGTCTCGTGATCTTCTGCTGGAAATTTATGCACCTTCTCTTCTGCAGATTGCTGTGATATTATATTTTTATTATAGAAACACAGGACTGAAATTAGTTTTCATCTTTTTAATATGAAGTCTTCTACCTGACAGAGCTTCACATTTGATTATTACAGGTACAGGCGAAGTGAAGGGAGCTTTAAGCCCTCCCCTGTACCAGCACTGGCTCGGTCTGCACACTGGAGAGGTCCTCAGAGGGTTTGCAGAGAGAACTTGGAGTTTTTTTGTGGTTTGTTTGAGGTTTTTTTTTTTCTTAATGACTTAACTAAAATACCCTGAAGGCTTTCCTGGAGCACTTATTGAGGATAGAAATCAGGTGAGAGGTGGTCCAACAGGTGGTAGAGGGGTATTCCCATCCTTTTTTACTGATTTATGATGTGTTCTTGAAGCCCCTGGATTCTGGAAACAAGAGGCTTGTGGAACCGAGGGGGCTGAGATGGTGTAGGACATGGTCACTGCCCGTGTCCCTGGCACCTTAGCTTGCGGTGAGCGCCTGGCAGTGAACCTCGGCTGTCCTGCCTGGTGATAACTTGGAAAGAAAATCTGCCAGAAACCACTGGTGTGTGGGATTTGCTACAAAGCTCCACACTTTCTGGAGCATGTCCAGGTGAGCAGCTCATTACCAGCAGATTCAGGAGGTGCCACCATGTCCTGGGCATGGAGGAGAGGTGTCCAGGGAGAGATGCTGGTGCTCCAGCTTAACCTGTATGAAGTTTGGGCTTTGCTGCTGCTCTACAAGTTCCCCAAATGCCAGGAAAGGTGAGGGTGGCAGCAGTGCTGAGGTTGCCCGGGCTGGGAGCGTGGAGGACACCAGCTGGGCAGCAGCCCCTGGCATGGTCTGGGAGGGAATGGCAGCCCCTGGGGTCTGCATGGCCACCACGGTGGCGTGCAATGTCTCAGGGAAGCGAGCCGGCACGTCGGGACCTGGGAGTGGTGCCACTATGGATTTAACGCCAAAGCAGTGACGTGACAGGGGGTCTCCCTTTGTAGGGTGTTTGAAAATGGTATTTTGAAAAAAAAAAAAAAAAAACCACAGTGAAAAGCGTGAAGCGTGTGGATGGCAGACCCGGTGCTGCTCTCTGGGATGCTCCTGCCGCGGGTACCCTGTGTTTGGCTTGTTTTTATTTTGAGTTTCTGCATGAATTTCATTCCCACATCCTTCCTCCTCCCTCTGCAGGCTGGGGGTGGCTGGAAGCACCGTCGGGTTGGGGTTGATCGGCTGTCGGTGCGACTGACACAGACATCACTGCTCCCCTTCATCACCCCGAAACAAAAATTGTACACGCTCTGCTTTGTCAGAAAAAAAAATAAATGTATAAAGCAGAGGTCTTGGGTATCATTACGAAGTCTGTACGTGTTGGGTGAAGTTAGAAGCTGGGTGTTGCTCCTGTTCACCGTGGGGTGAAATTTGAGGGCGCTGGCTGTAGCTCCGAGCAGTGCCTGGGATTTGCTTTGGGGAACGCAGTGTTGGGTCTCAACCTGGAAACACGACACGGCCTCAAATAAGTACCCTCTGGCAAAGGATTGTGTGTCTGGGTGCTGGGTCTGCTCCACGACGGAGGGAGCTCGTTGTCCAATGCCATGTTTTGACCAGGAGTATTTGGGTGACATTAAAAGTAGTCGATGACAGAGACTGGAAATGAAAATTCCAGACTGGATCTACACTGAGTACGATTACTGCCGAAGCTGTGCTGTGAATGCAATATAGGTACTTTATCAAGAGATGGGCCAAAAATTGGGCCAAGTTTCCTTCAAGGTTGGGTTACAGCAGAAGTTATCGTAGAGGTGCTGAGATCTCCTCTGCAGAGCGACTCCAGGAGATCCATGGCATGGCTCTCGGGATTTTTGTATTTCCCAGCTTAACATAAGCTACTGAAGTTGCATCTTTATGTTAATTTTCTGCAAATCTGCATCACCATGAAATAAATGAGGCAGATTTTGGAATACTTTGTTCAGCCGCTGTGATTTTTAGGTTTCCAGTTTTGTTCGCTGAACAAGTTCTTAATTATCTCAGGGCAATTGAAATGCTCTACAAATCTTAGTGCTGTCAGGGTTATTCCTGTGAATAATGTACAGCCCTGTCTCCTGGGAGGCTATCTCTGTTTGAAAGGTTTGCTAATGGGTCATCTTTTCCACTGCACATATGCAGATTTATAATTTATGGCAGCTTCTTGGGACGTGTGCCCGGCTCCGGAGCACCCCAGCAGAGGGTGATCTGGGGCAGCCCTGGGGCCCTCGTGGAGCTGCCTCCAGCAGAGCATCGGCCAGGCTTATTCTGCAGATCCGTGGGATCCCTCTGCCCAAAATTAACTTCTGAAATGTTGGGGGACTTTTCTGCATGTGAGTCTGGTCTCTGGAGGGAGCAGCAGGAGATGACTTGGGACAACAGCATCTGTCAGATGGCTCTCTGTGTGTTACTGGTTTCCAGTTGCTACCAGCTGCTGAAATGGTTTTGTCAACACACCTAAAAGTGGGAACAAATTTCATCTCATAGAATCTACAGAATTGTTGAGGCTGGAAGTGACCTTTCAGATCATGGAGTCCAATCATCAACCCAACACTGACAAACCCACCACTGACCCATGTCCCTCAGCACCACGTCTGCCCGGCTTTTAAATCCCTCCAGGAATGGTGACTCCACCACTGCCCTGGGCAGCCTCTGCCAAGGCTTCACAACCCTTTCAGTGTAAAAAATTTCTCCTAATATCCATCCTAAACCTCCCCTGGCAAAACTTGAGGCCATTTCCTCTTGTCCTATCACCTGTTATTTGTGAGAGGAGAGTTAATTTCCTTTAACGTAACTCAAAGCAGATATTATCCACCTAAAGCCCTGCGTGTCACGCCAAGAGAAACGTTCCTGTCCGTATCTCTGTTTGCAGCAGTGACCCTGCAGCTTGCAGAGAGACCAGAAGGGGTTCCCAGCCATTGCCTGAGGAACAGCAGGAAATAACCAGAACATAGAGTCATGGAATCACCTAGATCCTTGTAAGGGACCTTTAATATTGTTGAGTCCAACCATAACAGGAAAATATTTTCAGTTGCAAAAAAAAAAAGCATTATTCCCAAACTGTGCAAAGTAACTCTCTGATTTCTGGGGGCTGCTGAGCTGTGACATCCCCCAGCTGTCCCCATGGTGTATTTAACCTCTTAGTGCTGGGGTTTGGGACTATGCAGAACTGGGGGGTCACTGGATCTCTGTGGCAGGTTCTAATAGACGTGAGAGGTCCCAGTATCTCTGTGCTTTGTGCTCCACAGCTTTCCCTGGCCATGGGGAACATCAGGGCAGGAGGACTTAGGGCAGGCTCAGTGTCACCGCTGAGCCCAGTGTGTGTCCATCAGAACACTCAAGTTGAGAGACAGCGTGACGTGTCCTCCAGAGGTGCTGTCACCTCGTCAGGGCACAGCTCAACAGAATTTTTAATGACTCTTTTGTTTGTGCGTGTAAATCAGTCTCCTGTTTTAACCAGCTATTGCAGGATGGATTGTTCTTAAAACCTAATGTCACTAAAACTCTGTTACAGTGCTTACCTGCCACCGATGGCTTCTCAGGCAGGGCTGTTACACAAGACCCTACCTAAAAAAATCCCCAAAACCCAAAGAACCGCAGGGAAATTTCTGGCGTTGGCATGTTTACTGCAGCAGAGAGCCCGCCTCTGGTATAGGCTGGGGCAGATTTACTGTACTTTTCTGATTACTTTGTGATTCAGTGCCTTTCTTGGTGCGTTTTGTCATTTACAGCGTGTCTTGCTGCTGTCAGGGCTGAGCATTGACCGTGCCTGTTTGCAAGACGTGATTTGAGAAGGGCCACCAGCCATGCAAAGCCTGGGAGCGGCTGCCTTGGGCTGTGGAAAATCCCACTGCCCATTTTTTCTTGTTTCCTGTCATTTTGGTGGGGGTGGATGAAGGCCATATGGCGCAGAGTCCGGCTGGAGGTCTGTAGCCAGTGGTGTTCCCCAGGGATCAGCCCTGGGTCTGGTCTTGTTCAATGTATTCATCAACGACCTGGACAAGGGGACAGAGTGTACCCTCAGCACGTCTGATGGTGACACCAAACTGGGAGGGGTGGCTGACACACCAGAAGGCTGTGCCACCACACAGTGAGACCTGGACAGGCTGGAGAGCTGGGCAGAGAGGAACCCGATGAAGTCCAACAAGGGCAAGTGTAGGGTCCTGCACCTGGGGAGGAGTAACCCGCTGCATCAGTACAGGTTGGGGGTGACCTGATGGAGAGCAGTTCTTCGGAGAGAGACCTGGGAGTCCTGGTGGACAAGAAGTTGCCCATGAGCAAGCAATGTGCCCTCGTGGCCAAGAAGGCCAATGGTCTCCTGGCAGGCATCAGGAAGAGTGTGACCAGCAGGTGGAGGGAGGTCATCCTCCCCCTCTGCTCTGTCCTGGGGAGGCCACATCTGGAGCACTGGGTCCAGTCCTGGGCTCCCCAGTTCAAGAAGGACAGGGAACTGCTGGAGAGGGGACAGCAGGGGCTACAAAGCTGATTAAGGGACTGGAGCATCCCTCTGCTGAGGAAAGGCTGAGAGACCTGGGGCTGTTCAGCTGGAGAAGAGCAGACTGAGAGGGGACCTCGTCAATGCTGAGCAATATCTAAAGGGTGGGTGTCGAGGATGGGGCCAGACTCTTCTCAGTGGTGCCCGGTGACAGGACAAGGGGCAATGGGCACAAACTGGAACATGATAAATTCCAGCTGAATATGAGGAGAAACTTCTTTCCTGTGGGGGTGGCAGAGCCCTGGCACAGGATGCCCAGAGAGGGTGTGGAGTCTCAGTCTCTGGACGTGTGAGGCAATAGCTAACCTGGTTCCCTCCATGAGGATGGAGCCAGTGCCTTTGATGAAGCTGAGATTTCACCTGGGTGTGTCTGCGATGTTGGAAAAAGTCTCAAAGGAGGTTAGGAACCAGCTGGTGCTTCCTGATCTGCTCACCCATATCTCTGTCAGCGGGTGAAAGCCTGTGTGGAGCGGGTAGGGGGTTGTCCTCATGGTGTCTCCAACTGCTCTTGGGGACATGTGGCAGGGGGGCTCAGACCCCCTCACTGGCAGCTCCAGCCCGGTAGGTGGGTCTGTCCAGGGTTTTAAGGGCTCTGAATGGTCAAGAACAGCTCAGTGGAGACAGAAAGATTTCGGTTTTTTTATTAGGAACACAAAAACTTTTAATTTCTCAAGGCTTTCCTCCTGGCCGTGTACACACAGACAGGGTGAGTCCCAGGTGTCGATACTTGAAGGGGGACCCCCCCCTTTTCACCACTTTGAGGGGAGGAATCACTGGGGACTGGTCTTTGTCAGCCTCAGGAAATCTCCCGTTTGTATGGATCACTCTGCCTTTTACAGATGGCCACGAATCTGTTTTTATTGTAAAAGCATCTTAATGCTGTAGCTATTTTCTTATTTAATTAATTCAGGAGCAAGAAGAAAATGTAATTGCCTGATTAAGAGTCAAAGCACTCTTGAGTTCGTCCCCATCTCTTCCGGTGTCAGGTATGAAGCTCATTATTTTCTGAGAGGGGACTCCTGTTTAGGCTAATCCAATGCAATTAAGCACGGATCTAAGTGTAATTTAGATAATGTAGGACTGACACTATTTTTTAATGAAGCTCTCCATCAGCGTGCTGGCCCCCGTTTGGGTATAGATTCTGTTAATAAATAAGGTGTACCTGGGTCTGTCAGTCAGGGCTTATGGATTGCTCTCCCCCAACTCCATTAATTCCTTGAGCTCAGCGTCCTGTTTCCTGCAGCCAACATCCTGCCATGCCGTGTGAAATACACACCGTTTTAATTAACCAATTACCCAAACGGTGTTTTTCACAAGTTGGTCAGATTTTGGGCTGCTTAAGAGTGGATACAGAGGAATTTGTGTACTTCTGTGAGGGTTATTAATTAGAATTAGGCACGGTGTTATGCTGGACCTGCAGGAAACTGCATTAGCAGTGCATTAACGGTATGGAAAAATTCAAGCTTGGAGGAGCCAGAATTAAATCAAATTAATTCTAGCAAGAATAAACAGAAATAAATGGCCAGAGTGAAATCAAATCATGTGAAACCCTGATTTAATCTGTAGGCTTTTCTGGGAGGTTGTATAATTTTTGTGACCGTTTGTTCTCATAAAGATAGAATCATAGAATGGTTAGAGTTGGAAGGGGCCTTAAAGATCATCGAGTTCCAACCCCCCTGCCATGGGCAGGGACACCTCCACTAGAGCAGGTTGCTCCAAGCCCCATCCAGCCTGGCCTTGAACCCCTCCAGGGATGGGGCAGCCACAGCTTCTCTGGGCAACCTGTTCCAGTGTCTCACCACCCTCACAGCAAAGAATTTCCTCCTAATATCTAGTCTAAATCTCCCCTCTTTCAATTTAAAACCGTTACCCCTTGTCCTGTCACTACGCTTCCTGACAAAGAGTCCCTCTCCGGCTCTCCTGTAGGCTCCCTTCAGATATTGGAAGGCTGCTATGAGGTCTCCCCGGAGCCTTCTCTTCTCCAGGCTGAACAACCCCAGCTCTGTCAGCCTGTCTTCACAGGGGAGGTGCTCCATCCCTCGGATCATCTTTGTGGCCCTCCGCTGGACCCGTTCCAACAGGTCCATGTCCTTCCTGTGACGGGTTTTTCCCTCTTCCTGGGAATGTGCCCGGGTTGGAGATCTCATCACTTCTCGGTGATGAAGTGTCAGTCAGATGAACTGAAGTTATTTTATTTATTTCCTCTCCAGAAACCTAGAATTTGGCAAATCTGAGGTTTTCCTGAAGCTGGCCAAGTGCTACGTGTGTATAAAGTCCTTGTCATAAAGCAGGTTATGCTGGGCAATGACAATTTTTCTGAAATATAATAAAATAACAGTCAGTCTCCTCCAAAACTGCTAATCGGGATCCTGTTACCGGTGAAACGAGTCTAGACACACACACGGAGAGGAGGAGCTCAGCCGGTGCAAAGCACAGCTCAGCAGTGGCTGAAGATATCAGCAAGGTACCGTAAATTCAGCCGTAGGTGCTGCTGCCATCACAAGGCTTTCTAAAATCACCACGCCAGTGTTAAATCGCTAAACCTGGAGCAAGAGATTAAAAATGGACCTGGAGAGAATGCGCAGAAGTTAAATTTGTGCTATAATTTTATTCAAATTCTCCGTGTGAGTGAGGGGCACGTGAACCCACGCGGCATTTTTGAAGCTCTTTCATAAAATGTTGGTCTAACATCATAGGACCATTTAACACCCCCTCCCGCAATTATATTCAGAATAGCAAGCAGTTAATTACAGAAGCATCACTGGCTTTTAATTAGCCTTGCTGGGCAGAGATGATCTGTTGGGAAGCGTTGGCCACCCATTCGCGCTGTGACCTCCTGCTCTAGGGGCTGAACAAAGTCGCCAGGGAGAGCAGGGTTTGGGATGATGGGGTGTCCTCGGGGGCTGTGAGCCTGAACAAAAATATCCCAGGATTTCAGTCCGAAGCTTTTTAGAAAAAAAACACTAATAATTGGCCGAAAATTAACTGGCCAACGTTCAGAGCCCCAACAGGAGGAGGGGCCATTTGAGCAGCGAAAGGAGTTATAGCCAGGTAAAACGTAACAAATCATATTCAACAATAGTGTTTTAAAATGGCTATTTAATCTATTTTGGAAGAGCTTATAATCTGGCAGGAGGTAATACATGAACCCCAGGAGTGTTGGGAAGTGAATCCTTAGCAGTGCCCTTCCTTCCCGGGTGGTTTGAGGACATCACCTAGTTGTGACGAGGACCGGGGCTGGCACTGGCCCCGCTCATGGTGCTGGTGGCTGTGTTCCCTCCCAGGCTGCTCTTGCCAAAGCTCTTGGGGACTCTTTCACCACCCTGAGCCGCTGCATCTGCCCAGAACCTGCAACGGCCATGTCCATTCTACGTCGGGCAAGGACACTAGCTGGGAACCAACCTGTTTCTTTGGAGCAGGTTGGTGATGGAGGAGGCTGTGGTGGTGTGAAGTTCCCCGTGGCTCTGCTCGCCCTGGCACCCTTCGGCAGGTGTCACGATGTTGTCTGTTGCATAGTAAATATCTCCAGCCCCTGCTAGGCAGCACCTGGTCCCACCATTGCTTTGTGAAAAGCCTCGATTAGTCCTCAGTATTTCAGCTGCTGAAGCAACAGCCATGCCGCTTCCAGCCAGGGGACTACCTGCCCTTAGGCTGTTATTCGGAGAACATTCCTGCACTGGCCACAGTTGTAACCGTCAGTCTCGCAGCAGAATGCTGCTGGCCAAGGGTTGCTAATACACATTCTCTGAAGGCTGCAAGGAAAATAACCATCTGGGTCTGCAAAGAGTGAAGCTCGTGAGTCTCTTTCTCTCTCCCTCCTCTCCTTGGAGAAAGAGGTGGGGGGAGCATTTGTAGTTTGTCTCAGTGGCCAGTCTGGCCCAAACCTCGACAATATTTGAGAGTGGTGCTGGGCTGGTGAAATTCCCCTGCCCCGCCAGCCCCCCGGAGGTGTGAGGGCTGAAAGTCGTCACCTGCATCTTGTGAGACCTTTTCTTGCTCCCATGTGGCTTGGGGCATCTGGACTTGGTGGTTGTGGGCTGGAGGAGGACCAGAGGAGCTCTTGCAGCCAGAGAAGAACCATTCAAATTGTCCCAGTTCTGCCTCCAACCCCCTTTTTCTTCTGTTCCCGTCTCCGTACTGCACTCTCTTTGCTGGCGGTGGATTTGTGCAATCGACTTTGTGCTTTCAGGGATTTCCTAAGCAAACAACTGAAGGGACTATCAATATTGCTCTAACAGAACATGGGTGTTTATCCCTGCCTCCCGGGAACACAGATTAGATTACGGAGTTTAAATAAACCACTGTAAACGCCTGGAACACATTTAGCAAGAGAGGGTTGTGTTACGGGGGTGGCTGCTGGCTTGGGACCCCTTGCTCTTAAGGGGCCTTTGGTAGGCCCCCTTGTTTAGAATCATGGAATGGTTTGGGCTGGAAGGGACCTTAAAGATCATCCAGTCCCACACCCCCTGCCCTGGGCAGGGACACCTCCCACCAGACCAGGTTGCTCAAAGCCCCCTCCAACCTGGCCTTGAACCCCTC
Source organism: Numenius arquata (assembly GCF_964106895.1). NCBI lineage: Eukaryota > Metazoa > Chordata > Aves > Charadriiformes > Scolopacidae > Numenius > Numenius arquata. The sequence continues at coordinate 69,196,302 of NC_133581.1, read as the reverse complement.
CAGGGATGGGGCAGCCACAGCTTCTCTGGGCAACCTGGGCCAGGCTCTCACCACCCTCACAGCAAAGAACTTCTTCTTAAATCAAGGTCAAGGCGGTGAAGACAGTCCTGGGGTTGGTCTGTGCAGACCAGGTGCATAGGAATTGAGGGGGTGGAAAAAAAGCATTATCTTTATATTTTTCTCTGACCATCTTCACCCCGTGTAAACTGCCCCTGGAACCCCCTCGCAGGTTGGGAGGTTGCTCCGAGTGGTACAAGCATAACAGGGGGTTTCACTCATAGAATATGGAGAACATTTGTGTTATTATAATACACAAAAATGTGCAATTATGTCTTGATCACAGCTCAGGGATTACATGTTTTTAATGAAGTGAACATTGTCAGTGTAGGAAGCAATGAAAATGAAAAAAGTTGCAGAACTGGAAATTTAATATATATGATAATACACATAAATCTATTAGAAAAAAGTAAAGCAGAATTAATTATATTCAGTACCCAGAGGGTGAATAAAAGTGGTAAAGAATTAAGAAATAAAAAATTCATACTGTAATTAGAATTTTGCATACTAAAATTAGAGAAGGTGTTTTCTGATAACATCCAGAATCTTTTCTAACAGAAAACCATGATGGGAGCAGGGCGTGTTAATTATGCACCAGAGCCCGAAGGTATGAAACCTATACACAAGCTTGCAAAGAGGATTAAATATCCAGTTAGGTTTATGCGTAAAACTTTTACAGTTTTCAACTTTTCATATCCAAATTTCAAAAAAAAAAAAAGTAAAGAAATACAGAGCACAGCAGTGCATTATTTATTTAGACATTTAATGAATAACAGAATAGCAGTTCTATCCAAGCTGTAGGTAAGGCAAGAAGAACTTTCACCACAGCCTTATGTATCTGCAGCATTAGATAAAAAACGGATATTTGACGAGGGAAAATTTGCTCAATTCCAGAAGAGCCACCCCCTCGGTCTGGGAACTCTGGGTTCCCGGCACCTCTTACTGGGTCAGGACACGGGGAGAAACACACAGGTGGTTTTTTTCCCAGGCTCTTTGGTTTGAATGACAGTAGATGCTGGTGACTCTGCCTGTTGGGATGTATCCTGTGGTGCAGAGGACAACACTAGAGCGGTCTTCTGCTCAGCTCATCTTTGTTTCTGTGCTCGCCATGAGGGTTATCCAGATATTGGACTTTGAGCTGGATCTTCATCCCTACCAGTTTTGCCCAGGCTTTATCAATGCCTGAGAGGACTTTATTGATAAGTGTCTTCTGCCTTGTAGGGAGGTCATCTGATGACTTCCACCATGAGACTGGTGGCCTGAGAAGGGTCTGAAGCTGAAGGAGCCAGGCAGAAGCTGCAACCGCCCTTCTCTGAGCCCCTCTCTCATGTGTTCATATCCAAAGATGAACACGTGCACTGGAGATGTGGCAGTTGATGGTGGTGGCAATCGGGCAACCTTGACAATAGCCTGCCCTGGCCTCCAGCAGAGGCTGAGCCTCCGACCCTGCAGGTACTCGCTGTGTTCCCACCAGGGCTGTGCACCTTTGTCCATGGCAGGCTCTTGGCTCACCCTTTAGGGGCTGGGTGCTGTTCTTTCTTCTAGTATTGAGTCCTGTATGAACGATCAGCAAAAAAATTATTAATTATTGTGTTTCAGAAATGTGGGGCACCCTGAAATTCTTCAGGGCCATTTTGGGGAGAAATCCTGTAAAGTCTCATCCTTTTGGAGGAAAAGCAGGGTTACGGGAAGAATACGCTGGCTGTTGTGGGTTGGAAAAAGAGAAGGCAAAAGCAGCTGCTTTGAAATATTTTTGGCATTTGCTATAATGTCCCTCTAATTACGGCATATTTGCATGCCTGAGCAGGATACTGGTGACATGAAGAGTCAAAGGCAACAAACATCTATATTGTTGTTGTGTCTTCCAGCTCTCGGCTGAGTAGGAGGGGACAGTAGATGACGGGAGCTGTGACGCAGTGAAGTGTGGAAATCCCTGCCCTGGATTACGTTGGTGCCGTACAGACAATCTGCGAGCAATATGGAATGTGAGTGCCCCCGTGATGGTCTCCTGGTGGTGGGGTGGGCTGCGGTTGGTTCTGCCCCGAGGAAGAGGGAGAGATGGGGTTCTCTCTCAACCTTTTCAAGTACGAGCATCTGTGATTTGATGGCATCTGAAAACTACACGAAAGACATTAATTCTGGGGCTAAGTTGGGCAGATTGTGCTGGTGATACCTGTTTGGAACCGATGCCGTGTAGGCTGAGCACGCGTCGCTGATGTGAGCTGTAGCCATAGGAACCTAAACCATAGCGTAGCCCGTGCACGGGGATGAGTTTGTCTCGGTGTTTGCGTAAATCTGCATAAATCCATTTAATTGTCATTTTTGGAGCTAATTGGCATCCAGAATGAAGTTGGTATTTGCTATATAGTAAGCTTGATACATGATTAAGAAATCATAGGGTAACGATAAGTACTATTAGCACCAATATTAACAACTAATGTTGTAATTACAGCTGTTTATTTAAGAGAGGGACAAAAGTCTTCGATATTATTTGCAAATATTGATGATAATAGGTGGTGGATGTGGTAGAAAGGAGGCGATTAATGTTTGAATTGTTGTCAAAATGTTTTGTTTTGATAAGCAGTGCCCGTTGTTACATTAATAATAGTTTTTTTGGACAGGGGAGAGGGAGAGGGGTGACCGTGGGCAGGCGGCAGCACAGCCCGGGGAGGGGGAGGTTTTTCCCCTCTGCTGAAGAAGGTACTTCCAGCCTTTGCCGAGGGTTTTGATCCACTACAACTTTATGATGGAAAAAAATACTTTCAAGTAGGCATTTTCACTGGAAGCATTAATTGTTCAATTACAGTGACTATAATTGCATTGCGCGGTGCTTAGGAAGAGGAGACTGCTCTGCTTGCTGAAGTAGGCAGCATCTAACCATCAGAAAAAGAAATGAATCTGAACCAAAAAGCATCTTCAATTTAGGCCCATCTCGATTTAAAACACTCTTTAGGGCTCTCACATTACTCCCAGAAAAGATTACCAATACAAGTGCTTTTTGCAATAGAAATCTTTCCAGTATGAGTAATCTGTTAATGGAAGCGGAGGAGCACCAGAGTTTTGGTCTGATCTGGGTTTTCTCCTCCCAATCCCCTGAATTGTGCCAGGGATCTGGCAGGACACCAGTAGGACAAGGGAATTTTCTCCTTGTGCCCTTGGAGCCCAGTTCTTCTCTTAAATTTCCCCCCAGACGTTACGGTGCTGGGCACTGAGCATGGGGAGAAAAGTGGAAGATGAGTGTCCAGGTAAATTTATTTCGGTTTCTGGTGTGTAAGACCAACTTCATCCCTGCCTTTATTTCCATTTGAGGTGGTTCCTGAAGGAAGAGGTGTCCCAGGCAAGCGCATTTCCTAGCCTTATTGGTCTGAAATGAAAGAAATTCTCTGAAGTTAATCCTAATCTGATGAGGAGCTGTGTAACTCCTGCAGCACAGCTGGGGAAATGGTGCGGGAGGGTCTGCACCAGGAGATACTTCCAAAAAGAGCTTGGAAGAGACATCTAGAAGTTTTCAGAGCAGTAAAAGTTTCACTCCTTTTTTTTTCCCCCTACTCTCCACACGGATGAAGCATGTAAACAAGGCAGGTTCAGTGAAAGGGGAGAGCAGTTTGTCCTTGGGCTGTGCATCCTGATCCTCAGGGGAGTCCCACAGCACAGTCCAGGAGAGGACTGGAAACAGCTCTGAACTCTGCTGGAGGTGACAAATTGAGATCAGTGCCAATATTGCTGCTGGATACAGACATGTCGTGGCTGCCCCATCCCTGGAGGGGTTCAAGGCCAGGTTGGATGGGGCTTGGAGGAACCTGGTCTGGTGGGAGGTGTCCCTGCCCAGGGCAGGGGGTGGCACTGGGTGGGCTTTAAGGTCCTTTCCAACCCAAACCATTTCATGATTCTGTGATATTAGAGTCCTCTGTGGACCTTCCCTATTGCTAACCCCTTATGGGGATGCTGCTGTTCACCCTTGCTGAGACACCCCTTTGAAATTGTTTAATTACATTGCCATAATTAAGTAATCTGGAAAGTTGCCCCCTCTGTTTCCTGCCTGAGGAAGGACTGAAGGGCTGGTACCAGCTGCCCAGTGAAGAGCTGTTTTCTCTCTGGACATGGCAGCCCTCTCTCTGCCGGGATGCTGGGGAGCTGGGATGCGGCGGTGCCACAGCAGGGCATCTTGAGAGGCGACTTCCTTTGGCACCGCTCCTAATTTCTGGTTAACATATAATCTCTATTACACTTACGTCACCTAAAAAACCCAGTTGTTTTTGTATTGAACTCTAAAAGTTTTAAAGTCCTCAAGAGGACTGCAGTCGATGTGTCCCTTCAGAGCACCACCCTCTTAAAATCAGTGTTTTGTCCTCCCATCTCCTGTCTCTCCCTGTATCTACAAACACACACACGGGTTGGGAGATGCTTGTGAGAGTCAGCTCAGCAGGAGATACCGGCTGATGGTGGGGAAACAGAGGTGACACAATTGTTATGTGCTTCTACAGTTTCCCACTTCAGTCGGGATATTCTTGATGATTTCTGCTGTCTCTCACCTGCTCCCGGTTATCAGTAAAATAACAAGAAGGAAGAGTCCCGGCAAAGCCTGTGCTGTGGTTTCCAGCCGCCTCGCCTGTGCTCAGATCTCGTACCTGTGAGATTTCCATTGTTCCCACAGTTACTGCTCCTCGCCAACTATGCCCTTATCCTAAGCCATCGTCTTCATCTCTCCGTAACCCTGTTCTGCCTCCTTTCAAAGGAATCTTTCCCTTAAAGTGTATTTTTTTCCTTTCTCGGCTTTAGCTGGGACAAGGCAGTGGGAGCCTGCGACGGGGACGGGGAAGGGCTCGCACATTTTCCCCTTTCATATTTCAAAGGGGGCTCTTTCTCTTCTGCCGCGGTTGTTCTTTGCACGGCTCAGTCTCCACAACGACAGACTCTGCCTTCCCGGGGGCTGGCCGCGCCTGGGGACTTTGAAGCACACAATGAAAGGAGGAGGCTATATCTGAGAAAGCGGTTTCATGTTTTTTTTTCTGTAGTCCTCAGCCAGGATTTACCACGGATGATCAATGAGCAGACTCACCATGCAAATCAGGGACCCTTCGTTGTGGCCTCTCTCTGGTTGCTCTCCCCAGGAGTTGTTGGATTTATTTATTTGCTGAACACCCAGCGGTGTATCCAGTGTGGGGGGACACACAACCAAAGCCCAGGTGTTGCTCCAGGAATGCGGTGGTCCTTCCAGTGGTTTCCCATGAACAGGGGTTGCTGCCAGCCTTCCAGAGAAATACATGCTCCTGCGATAGGATGCGAATGCGCGATGCAGAGTCCTCTAATTGTTGTCTGAATGCAAATTCCAGCAACGGGCAATACAAAGGCAGCAGCTGTATGAAGCAGGGAAGAGCTCTGAACCAGGACGATAAGGAGCAAGGGAAGAATCGAGAGATTATAGCAATTCCTGTAGTACTCTGAATAAAAGTCTGTGATATCGGCATGTAATTCTGATACCAACAACTGCTGGCTTGCTGGAAGTGGAATTAATGGCAGAGAGGCAGAGATCCCTGCAGCTTCAGCAAGGGTTTGGAGGTGGAAGCGATGGCAGGGCTGGCATCCCCGTGTCCTGTGGTGGGTGGGATGGGTGGAGGGAGAAGGCAGCTCATGTATTTTTTGGTGTAAAGGGCATAGAATCACAGAATGGTTTGTGTTGGAAGAGACCTTGAAGACCATCCAGTGCCAACCCCTGCCCTGGGCAGGGACACCTCCCACCAGACCAGGTTGCTCCAAGCCCCCTCCAACCTGGCCTTGAAACCCCTCCAGGGATGGGGCAGCCACAGCTTCTCTGGGCAACCTGGGCCAGGGTCTCACCACCCTCACAGCAAAGAATTTCTTCCCCACATCTGCATGTGATGACATGGGGCAAAAATGAGCCCAAGCACGTTTCCTTTTAGAATCATAGAATTTATCCCCATTTTTATTTTCCCCATTTATCCATCATTGGCATCACTGGGAGCTGGCTGAGGTGGTGGGATGGCCTTGGCCTGGCAGATGCTCTGCCCTGATGAACCTAGCTTTGCCTTCAGTTCCCCTCAGTGGGAGAAGGCAGCACAACCCCAGCTGGGGCTTCCTCCTTGTTCTGGGACAATCCAGGTGAGCTGGGTTTCCCCAGAGGTCCTGCCTGCTGTCCCCAGAGGCTGGCATGGTCTCCTGTCTCTTCTGTGCTGCATTAACAGGATGAGGCACCATTTACCCAATGGGACAGAAGGACCAGCTCATACGGCTCTGAAGTTCTCACACTGCTCATGAGCTGTGTGGAGGAAGACAGAGAGCAAGTTAATTTTTTCAGAAAATAGGAAGAAAAAAAGAGATGCTGAAGGCGGGGCTGTGTCATGGATCAGAGGGACGAGCTTGAAGTTGAGTGCCTGGAGGAGAGGGGTATATGGAGATGAGACCACCAGTAGGTGATGACAATGAATGGTTGTGAACTGTCATTTCCCAAGCAGCTTCTCGAGTCACAGGGCTAGAGGATTTCTGGGGCTAGGTGAGCTCTTCATCTCCCATGGCAGTACACCTCTGCTTATAAATAAACATTAACCCAGGAGGGCTAGAATCCCAGTGTCCTCTCTCTGAAGTTCGGTGTCGTAATTTCCATTTCAGAGGGTGGTTTTCCTCCTCTAGGTTCCATCTCAGCCCTTCCTACAGAGCAGGGTGGTTCCACCAGAGGACGGTGGCGTCTTGCACAGACCGGTAGCTTCTGGTAATCCATTTCTGCCCAGATGAAGACACTCCCTCCTGTCCCTGAGTGTCCATGTGCCAGGGCCAAGGCTGGTTGTCCCTCTGGTCACGTCATACCCCTGTAACTGAACTGTCTCTCCTCTAACCAGCCAGTGAGAAACCTTTGCCTCGTCTTCAGGAGGGATCTCCCATCTCCTGAACCATCTGCTCCTCTGCGGGTGCCGCTCAGAAGAAAGACGGGCTGGAGAGAGGAGAGTGTGGGAGAAGATAAAAGAGAAAAATTAAACCATTTATGAAACTTTCATCAAAGCCCTGTTTATAATGCTGAAGGGAACGCTCTCTTACCTTGACACAAACTTCATTCATAAACTAGACGTCGTTATTTCTTGGTGTTATTTCTGAAAGACTTTGTCAGCAGCTCAGCAGCTTATATAGACAAGCTCATGATTTGCTTTCTTTTGCGGCTAATCAAAATACTAAATATGGGGTGCCTCGTATCACCCTGAAGTTTTGTGCATGTAATTTAAGTTTGACTGAGTAGAAAAAAAAGTAATAAATAGTAATATTAGTCCTGCGATTCCTTCCCGATGCAGAAGATGAAGCTTCTCAGACGTTACAGACTCTCTAAAATACTGCTGAAAAGTGAACGGAAAGCCTGAGATCAAATAGCTTCAGCAGAAGCCCTTTGAATGATTCTGAAAGCTAAGGGTGACTGTTAACATCATTAAATGGAGTCCGGATTTGATTAATGTCTTAAGAACAGGGATCCAGTTTCCATCCTTTCACACAATTTGAAGAGAGTGTGATTACTTTTTGATTTTCAAGAACAAGTGATTTTGTTTACTCTCAGGGAGTAAAATTGGGTAATTTTATTCACGTGAGGTCCTTTCCTGTTTGCCCTGCGGCGGTGTCAGTGGGGTGCGTGGACTCTGCTCCTCACCCTGGAGCGATCCCCAGTACCTCTTGTATGTTAAAGTACTGCATAAAACGTATTGTCTGGTTTAAAAGGAGAAGGTGGGGCAGCCTGTGGTCCAAACAGAGAATGCAAACAGATGAAAGAAAGAAACCAGCCCTACCTGGTGCTGAGTCCAGGCTGAGCATCCCCACAGCATGGTCGGTGACCCCTGTGATACACCAGTGTCCATGTCTCCTGTCAGCTGTGGCTGGTTCCTGGTCGTGCAATCATGGAATCAAGGAATTTTCAGAGTTGGAAGGGACCTCTAGAGATCATCCAGTCCAACTCCCCTGCTAAAGCAGGATTGCCCAGAGCACATCACTCAGGATAGCATCCAGGCGGGGCTTGAAGATCTCCAGAGAAGGGGACTCCACACCCTCCCTGGGCAGCCTGTTCCAGGGCTCTGCTACCCTCACCGGAAAGAAGTTTTTCCTCATATTTTAATGGAGCTTCCTATGTTCCAGCTTTCCATTGCCCCTCACTGGGAACCACTGAAAAGAGTCCAGCTCCATCATCCTTCAACCCACCCTTTAGGTACTTGTAAACACAGATGAGGTCTCCCCTCAGCCTTCTCTTCTCCAGGCTAAAGAGCCCCAGCTCTCTCAGCCTTTCTTCATCAAGGAGATGCTCCAACCCCTCAATCATCTTAGTTGCCCTACACTGGACTCTCTCCAGTAGTTCCCTGTCTCCCTTGAACTGGGGAGCCCAGAACCGGACACAGTATTCCAGTTGTGGCCTCACCAGTGCAGAGCAGAGGGGGAGAATGACCTCCCTCGACTTACTGGCCACACTCTTCCCTACGCAGCCCAGGATCCCATTGGCCCTCTTGGCAACAAGGGCACATTGCTGGCTCATGGGAAGTTTGCTGTCCACCAGGACACCTGATGCTGTGCTCACAGTGCTTGAGGTCACGTCTCAGTGACTGGGTGAAGACTCAAGGCACAAATCCCACACAGGATGGTTTCTAGGATTGGGGAAGGCAGAGCATCTCACCCGTGTGGAGCACAGCCCCAAGCAAGGAGGGCACCATCTGAATCGAACGGGTTTCACTTTGGAGGGATTGTGCATCAGAGACACCCCGAGGGACACGGTTCTCATCGTGGCTTCTCCTGGGGGCACTACATGTCCTGCCATGGCCTGAACTGAAGTTCTTCCAGGCAGGTTTTATTCTGGGAAGTGGGAACCTGGCATCCAGATGGCACAAGTAGAGGGATAAGGATGGTCGACTCCCTCTTGTGAGCTTGTATAGCTCTAGGTCAGAGTCCACTCAGTATATATGCTGATAGATACACACTTAAGCAATATATACCAGCAAAAGTGCACATTTCTATTAGCTAGCAAAGCACATGGCTATTTTCTATTTTCCGTCCCTCATTATTCTTTAGGACAGAACCACTGAGGTCGGACAGGACCTCCTGAAATAGTCTAGTCCATCCCCCTGCCCATGCAGGATCAGCTGGAGGAGGTTGCCCAGCACCGTGTCAGAGCTTGTCTGGATTTTCTCACTTTAATTCCTCGTGGCATGTGGAGCCTGTATCGGGCAGTGGTTCCCAAACTACGTCCTGTGGAACATCTGTTCTTCCCCAAACTTTTCATTTCCTTTCTGGAAAGAAAGCAGGTAGCAGTTGTCAGGTCGAACGTGTTTTGGTTCCCAAAAGCTGAAGCGAGGAGAACTTTCTCATTCTGTTTGATTAAAAGTAATAAATATGTATGTGTTCTAGCCTAAATATTTTATGGGAAAAAAGTTGTGTTCTGTTAATACTTGCATTAGTAGCTAATTCTGGCACAGCAATTCCATAGCCCACCTGCCACTTCCGTCTTCAAAGGGGTTTGCTCTGCTGGAAGTGCCAAAGGCAGCCTCTGCTGAAGCCCCACACACCATCCTGTGGGACACGGCCAGCGGTGCAGGGACACGCCACTGGGCCAAACTGGAAAGTGAATGTGAGAACAGATCTTTTCTAATCCCAGTTAGGTCCCTGCTTGCTTCCTTCCTGTCTCAACCCACCCAAGGCTGTCCTTTTGCCCAAAGAATGGGTGACTTTGCAATGTTTCTAGCGAATAGCAGGGGATGAAACTTCCAGCTGCTGTGTCCATGCTGCTGTGCAGGACCTTGGATCACCTGAGCTTGTGCTCCCGAACAAAGATGACTCTTCTGGTTGCCAGAAGAGCCATCAGCAAGGTCAAAAATCCCTGTGTGTTACTGCTGAGTGACGAAAAAGTAAAATCATGGATTTTGAAGGAAGGATGCTGAGGAAAGACCCCAAGACCTGGGTCAGTCCCTCTCCTGCCAATGGGGAGCAGTAGCCACCTTGGGGGCTGCTGTGATGGCTGGTGGGTCAGCGTTGGTGCAGGAATCTGCATTTTTCCATGGACTATAGGGAAATAGAGCTATAGGGTTATTTTCCATGGGCTATTTTCTATGGGAAATGCAGTATTTCTCTCACAGCCTCCTCGTCTGGCTTCCCGAAGCTGCCTGAGAAGAATCCAGGCATGGGATTGTCCATCTTAATGCAATTCCGATTTGTCTTAACCCAGGCTATGGTCTAGTTTGTGTGCCTGGAGAAGGTCTTGGGAGTATGAAGGGCTCAATACCCCTTTTCCCTGCATAGCTGAGCTCTCTTCCCCTGATGCCTGGTGGCCTGGCTGGTTCTGTGTGGGTTAAAGGTGTACTGTGCTGGCTCACAGGAGGACAACCAGCCTGGGAAAGCAGCCACCTCCTCTGGGTGGTGCTCCTCTGGGCTCTATGTGTGCCCAGACTCTCCGGTACCTTCTCACTACAAGATGGTAGCGCAGTGGCTTTTGTGAAAACTATAGAAAAATGTGTACTTCTCAGATTTCCCTTTTGGATAGAGCTGGGTCTGGTTTTCACTTCCCAGCAGCTGCTCGAAAGTCTCTTCAGTAGCCGTGCAGATGGTATTTACAGCTACAGATGCTTCAAGAGTAGTCAGTCCTCCCCGGGGTTGGGCCCAGGGAGACCGAACACAAACCCGAGATGTCATTCTAAGACTCTGTTTCACAACGCATTGACAATCCGGGGAGACTTGAAAGGCAGGAACAGGGTTTCACTGTTTTTTGAAAACCTGCAGACATTTCTATTAGACAGATGCTCGCAGTTCTGCAAGGCTGGACACTTTTATTCTTTGTACTTTCAGACTTCTTCTACATAAAGGCTCGTTCCAGCACAAGAAATAACAAGAAATTGCTCCTTAAAGAAGAAAGGATAAAGCAAGATAAAGAACTTCAAAGCAGATACAATTACGATATATCTAGAAAGAAACAAGAAACTACGAGGCGGAATCTGCTATTAAAATCTGCTAAGATTTTCCAGGGAGAGCACATTTATCTCATCGACAATGGGGCTGAGCAATTTCCGAGTTAATGCCAGTGAGATATCCAACAAAAGACGGGGGCTTTAATAGGCAGACTTGTTCCTTGATAGTTTCAGATCTCCACATGGGTTCAGCAGAAAAATACAGTTTATTGTAAAATGTATAAAACTGAAAGTTTTATGTCACCTTAGGAAACTTTTTAAAATATTTTGCTTCTTCAAAGGGAAACTGGGAGTTCAATGGAATTTTAGAGATGACAGAAGGTGTCATTAGGAATTGGCCTCAAAGTCTTCCCTTTTTTCATCAATGTTTTTTAAGACTCTTTGACTAATACAAAACCTGTAATGAATTAATCTCCCTACATTGTAGTTAGAGTGGAATGAGGAAATTAATCTAATAACTAATGAAAAGCCCTTTGGATGCGGGGAAGGACACTGCGAGCACAGCTGTAAAGCTTTTTTCCTCTCTTTTATCGGCCCGCGGTTTTGGATTGCTCAGGGTCACAAAACTGGTACTTGCTTGAGGAGGTCCCACCAGTGCAAATCCATGGACTGGTGGCTCCAAGTGCATCCCCAGCCTCATCAGGGTCTTACAAGAATGAGTTAATTCCAGGTCATCTTCTTCCTCTTGTTAGCGTCAATGTGTGTACGTAAGTGAAGGCTTCTTGGGTATGGTCGTGTTCAACAGCTTTGACAAACACAACCGACAGGTCACGACACCACCGCAAGGAGAGAGGTGTCTTTTAATTTAGTGGTGTGGGCTAAAGTCAAGGAAAGAGGTCTCTAGTGGTGTGTGCTAAAGGCGGGATGTACCGTCAGCTCCATTTCTTTGCTGGGCCGTTCCAGTGACCATCCGTCTCCTCTGAGATGGAGCTGGGTCGCAGCAAGCCAGCTGGAAGAGCAGTGTGGACTACCTGGGGAGGACTGGGGCAACCGGGGATTCTCAATCTTCAAAAACCAGCCCTGAAATATCACACAGTTTTAACGACGTGTGATTCGATGATGTTTAGCAGCAAAGGCTTCCTCCAACTTGGGTTACACATCAAGGGACAAGCGGGCCACCTAAATTTCTAGGCAGTTCTCTATTCTCTACCCAGTTTTCATTGAATCATGGAGTCATAGAATCGTTGAGGTTGGAAGGGACCTTTCAGATCATTGCGTCCAAGAAGGTTTACAAGGGAAAAGCCTCGAGACAAGATCCAGCAAAGATCTTCAGCAGCGCTGGCAGAATATTGTGTCTCACTTGCTGGATTTAACACGTGGCACTGCTTAGTGGAAACACCTCCGTGATTGTTCAGAAGAAAGTAGAAATTAACCATTTAAATGTTTTAATTCCATTTTGGTGTGGTTTTTTCCCTTGTCTTTTCTCCCTGCATAGCTGAGATGTGTGGCTGTGTGCAGAGAACCACAATGACAGCAATAACTTGTCTTCATACTTCTCCGGTGCCAGCACGGAGACAGTTTTCACACCTTGGAAGCATTAATTTGTGGGTGTTATTATCGTGCCCCAAAGCGAGCTCGGCACATTCGCAGCACATAATTAGATGCACCTCCCTCTGGAGAGTTCGCGGTTGAAGGATGCAGGTATGATGGGAACATACATGCTGCTGCGGGGTGAGACAATGTGAGAACCTCCCCGTGGTGGGCTCCCGAGGACTCTGTGAGGATGAGGGTGATGAGGATGCTGCGCTCACTGGGTGGGACGAGTGATGGATGGACTGGGCTGTTGCTCCATTACTCCTTAGCCTGATGCCTGGGGTGGATGATCCGACAGTGAGTTATAACTCGTTGATGTTATAAGCCAAGAGAAAGATGTTCCTCCCTCTCCCTTTCTCCCAGGCCGGGGCAGATCGGAGGATCTGAGCCCCACATTCAGTTCTGGGGCAGCGCTCCGTATTTTTTGGCCATACGTGACTTTCCTGGTGTCTCCCAGTGCCTATCTGTCATCATAATGTTCGATTCCACGGTCCCTGGTGGCGCTGGGTCACTGCCTCTGGCACACCACCAGCCTGGGTATTTTTCAGTTTTTATATCTGTCCCAAAGCGTGGAAAGCAGCACCTTTAAAGTGCAGGTTCTGTGTTGCCCTGCCGGCTCCGGCACCATCCGTTGTTTGTTCATCAAACCAGACCCCTCTCAAACCCTGCTCTGTGCAGAGCTTTCACTCCCGCTGTCACAAAGTGTACGTTCTCCAGCTGCAGCTCAGAGAACTGAATTTCAGGTTTTTTGGCCTCGCACAGTCTCTGTTGGCACCTGCCGTCCGGGACCGTGTCCTGTTTGATTTGTGGGATTATTGATGGCTTTGTGGCTGTGTCAGGGACCTCCTTTAATAAATACATTCTTTCTTCTACTTAAGCAATGAATTGCTAATACGGCTTCTTTAAGATTATTACGATAATAAACAAAATAGTGGCAAAAAGTAGGTAGGAGACTGAATCTGCCAAATGTAAAGGGGGTTGTGGATCACAAACTCCCTTGTTTTTCTTCCCAAATTGAGTCAAGTTCTACTTCCCTCTCTCCAGGCAGCAGTCAGGCTGATCCAGCAGCTCTTCTGAAGGTTTCTGGTGCCATGCTTGTGTTCTCCATGTTTCTGGGTGCGTGTACTTGTATTTCAGCGTAGCTTATGGGGATGGCTCCAGCTCTCTGTTTGGCTTTCCATGACTGCTCGGCTGGATTCCTCTCACTGACACCCACACAAATCCGCCATCACTCCCGGTAACGCCAAACTGAGGAAGAAAAGAAGATTTCCCAAACTTTACCAGTGTTCTGATTGAATAAATCGGTATCTCTTTGACTTATTCCGCCAACTTTTCCTAAGAGCTCATCTAGCCAGAGGTTGCCACCGTCCAGCGGAGAAGTGTCATCGAGCTGATGGAGCACTGACAGACACGAGGCTGGGCTCAGCCCTCCGCTGGTGTCACCCCTCTGGATGCTCGAGGGGAAGCTGGTCTAATTCTTTCCAGTGATATATAACCACTTCTGCCCCTTCCGTAAATGCGAGCCTGCTTCTTCTTGCTTGTAGATTTACAGCTCTCGAGAATTATAATAAAATTTACAATCTTATTATAAAATACAACCTTTGTAGTATGTTAAGCGGGTCTCTGGTGCTTGCTGCATAAATGAATTTACAAAACATTTAATAAACCAACTGTTTTTAGAATTTGAACTAGAGAAAAGTATTGGTTTTGCTCATAGTCCATCACGCACACCTCCTGCAGTGTACGTACCGTGCTGCTTGCAGGGGAGGCCGACTCGTAAAATACAATTAACCTTGCAATCTGTATGTAGATCTCATCATTTTAATATAATGGGGTTAAATATTAATTTGATTAGTGGCATCAGAATTTCTCAGAAATGCACCTCCTTTATTTTCCAGCACTTACAGAGTTTGCAGAGGTATCAGGTGTGACGTTCTGCGGGTATCCAGAGTAAGCCCTGACTGACCTCCAGTTTGAATTTAAGTCATGACCGAACAGGGCTTTTAAATGTCAGGATGGCTGTTATGCTAAAATAAAGGAAAAAATGCGGCATTTGAAATGACTGAGGCCATCACCATAGGATCATAGAATCACAGAATGCTTTGGGTCGGAAGGGACCTTAAAGATCACCTCGTTCCACCCCCTGCCCTGGGCAGGGACACCTCCCACCAGGCCAGGTTGCTCCAAGCCCCGTCCAGCCTGGCCTTGATTTTTCTCCCTTGGCCAATTTTTCATATTTCCATACTTCCCCCTTAGGCATATCAGCAGAGCTAAACCAGCCTGAGTCCTGCCTGGAGACACGTGTGTGAGCAGGAGGAGCCAGGGAGATGCTGCAGGAGATGGTCCCCTGTCCCCCCTGTCCCCTACCACCAGGGCTGCCTCCTCCACCCAACATTAACTCATTTCAGACGATAATGGAGAGGGACTCTGCCAGGGAAGCTCTGGTTGCAGCTGAAATGCAGCTGCCACCTTCTCTGGTGTCTTTTGTTGGAGCGGAGGAAGAGGCACAAACCCTGCTGCCATCATGGTGCTGCTGCCGAGGGCTTTCAGGACACCTGGGCAGTGGGTTTGGTGCCCAACAGTCATAACTTTGGGGTTTTTGTGGACAGATTTGCTCCTCTGGGAGCTTCTGCTGGTAAAATCTTGGTGTGGAGCAAACATCCAAATCCTGGGCTGTAACCCAAACCTTAGAGGGTGTCTTTTCTCGGGGGTCAGGGAATAAGGAGGGTGACCACAGTCGGGACGGGGGCTGAGAAAGCCGCTGCAGCAGTGGTAGATGGTCCCCAGCTCTTAGAAACAGAATTGTCTGGGTTGGAATGGACTTTGAAGATCATCGAGTCCAACCATCAGCCCAGCACTGCCAAACCCACCACTGACCCATGTTCCTCAGCACCACGTCTGCCCGGCTTTTAAATACCTCCAGGGATGGTGACTCCATCGCTGCCCTGGGCAGCCTCTGCCAACCTTGACAACCCTTTCCGTGAAGAAACTTTTCCTAATATCCATCTTAAACCTCTCCATGTGCGGTGAAGCTCATCCCAAGCAAAAGCAGCTAAAACACTGGGTGTGGGAAACCAAGGAGCAAAGTGAGGACATCGGGGGATGGATGAGATGGATGTAGGCACATCAGGAGGAGACAGAAGCTCCCTTTAGCCCGTGAAAGTGGATGCAGGAAAAACACAAGTTTAGCATAATGCAGAGGTAAATGATTTTGTCCTTTTTTTGGTCACAGGAGATGATGCACAGAAGTCCTGGATCCCCCCTCGGCTCCTGGCAGCGGTTTGTGTTGTGGACAGAAGAGCGAAAGACTGGGCGTTGCTGGAGGAACAGAACACAAGCGGAGAAACCTTTGAAGGAGAGGTTGGTGAGCGTGTCAAAGAAGGGGCAGGGGTTAATAAAAACCTGGGGGTAAAATGTCGCTGCTAAATCTAAAACAGGGCATCATATTCCATTTATTATATATCTACAAATTGAGGAATTGAAAATACCAGTGTGAATAGCAGCCTGGATGGACACGCTGGGCGGTACATTATTAGCAGGCACAGTTGATCAAACACCATGCAGGGGGATGCTTTTCATCAGAAAAAACTGCTTTTAAAAATATATCTAATTAATAATTGCTTTTGACATTTTGCGAGTCAATATTTCCTATCTGAAATGAATTTTGAAAAATTAGAACTAATGGACTCAGGAGTGTGATACTGGAGCTCTTGGTTATACCGAGAGTCCATAATTATTGTACCCCAAACCGCACCCCCAACAGCATTCCACGCATTGAGAGATTAACTAGATTTGCACCTAAAAATTCTACTGGCAAGTCAAAAAGAAGACACCTGAGATGAAACAAACCTGCCCAGTTCTAGTGGAACGGATTGCCATCGATGGAAAGTAGCGCTTTATATTTCAAGGTAGTTTGCTATGGGTGGGAAAAGCCCGGACAAATCTAGATTTTTTAATTACGTGTGGCCATGAAAACCCCAAGAGACACTCAGAGAGATCTATAAACACCACCGTTTGTGCATGTAGTTTTTCTGTAAGACTTTAGGGAAAAACAAGTGTGTAGAATTAATGTTTGCCTTATTGAAATGCCATTTACATGGATAAACATGGCATTTTCCAATGGGGAAGTGATTAACGACGAGAAAATGCAGCCTATCTCTGCTTACCCATTGTGGGTATTATTGATCTCTGCCGGTGGGTTACCCGCGACCGTGCTCACTCTGATGCAAACCTTCTCAGTGCTCATCGTAACAGCCAATTTATCAATGATAGGGCCATCAATAATTACATGAACCGTTTGTCCTATCATCATTTTCTCCCTAATAACGAACCTTTAATTTTCTCTCCTCCTACAGTATAGTCGTTGTGAAGGTTCAGAGCTTGCGTTTCAGCTGCGCTGTTGCAGTTAAGCGGTCTATTATTCTTCATAAATTGCTCTACAAAGCCATTAGCACGTGCATCTGCTACTCAGAAGTAATGAGATAAAGGCAGCTGATGGGGCCGGCCGGGGAAGGTGGCGGCGTCTTACGGTGCGCGCTCCCATTTCATCACGGGAACCTCTCGTTTGTCGTTTTCATGAAGAGACTCGTTACAGGAGAGGTGAAACCCGGGAATAATTAACACGGTCTTTTAGAACGGCGAGGTCCTTGAGTTTTTTAATGACACTAACAAGATTTCTTTAATTTGGTGTTTTGCAAGACAAAGGACAGGATGATGTGTTCTCCTGGGTAAGATGGTAGGGAAAGAAAATAGCAAAGAGGTGGGTTTGCGGACATGGCAGTCATTCCAGCCTGGCTTAGGAGGGGGAGAGACCCCCCGGGGCTGACGGCAGCGCTGACCCCCCCCTTTACACCTTCTGCTGTAGGTAGTTTGCCCAGGCCAAGGCATCGCGAAGGGTCAGGGTGTTCTCTGCTGAGCCTTTTCTTTCCTCTGCGTGGTGCCTGTGCCTGCCAGCTCACCAGAAGGTGAGCGGGTTGTTTCTTCTTTCTGTTTTAAAAAGTTTAATTAATCATTTACCTCTTTCTGTAATTAGAGATGCTATTGCCGTGCTACTACTACTTCTAGCTACGTCTGAGAAATTGTTTGTATATACACTCACTGCCTTAAACCGTCATTAGTGACAAGATTTATATAGCTATATAAATAACCCGTCCCTTTTCAATCATGGCACTTTTTGGACTTTAAAGGTTTCGCTCTGTTGAGCAGTCGAATGAAAGGGCACAGGGAAATGTAATGCACTTATTAATAATTTGCGATGTGCTCTGCTGAGCTTCTAAAGATCAAGATCTACAGAAAAGTTTTGAAAAAGAACCCAAGCTGTCATTTGATTTTAATCAGGAGCCGAGACATGCTCCAGGGCATCTTCTGACAAGCACAAAACCCACGTGCTTCCTGTCTGCGGCATCGCTTCGTAAAATCCCCCGGGGAAACCCAGACTGAACTCCCTGAGTCCCCGGCCTCACGATTCACTGTCCAGGTCTGGGTTTGTGGAGCCAAAGTGCGGTCCTTGTCGACAGTGCAGCTCCACAGACCTTGGGGAAGGTGTTATTAATAGTAGTTTTGATTTATATATATATAATCAGACATTGCTTTCCCAGTACTGATTAGCTGGGAGCAGGGAAGGTGCAGAGAATCTGTGAACTCTTGGAATCTCCTCACTGCTCCACTCGCCCCAGAGAAGGGAGCACTGGCAGGGGGACACGATGGATGTGAGAGCCTGGAAAAATGGACTTTGCAGCAGGTTTTTAATAGGTTGAGTTTGAGTTTGTCAAGGTCCCCAAAGGAATGTTGCAATGATCAAGAAGAGCACCCTGCCAAGAGTCGTACCCGTGTGGGTGGATGCTAAGAGGTGTAACTTAGAGAGATGATTCAAGAGAAATAAAGTGAGCAAGACTGAGATGCTCTCTGGCTGTGCGTGCAGCTGACGGTAACAGCCTGGTTTATGGGCTTGGGGGAGAAGCTTTGTGCAGTGACTGGGAACTGTTTAGCAATTTTGAAGGGGGATGGTGGGACTGGAAGGGGCTCGAAGGTCTCCCCAGAGCCTTCTCTTCTCCAGGCTGAACCCCCCCAGCTCTCTCAGCCTGTCCTCACAGCAGAGGGGCTCCAGCCCTCCCAGCATCTCCGTGGCCTCCTCTGGCCCCGCTCCAACAGGTCCATGTCTCTTCTGTGCTGAGGACTCCAGAGCTGGACACATAGAGTCATAGGTTGGAAAAGACATTTAAGACCACCGAGTCCAAGTGTAACCCCTGCTCGGCGGCAGCCGGGCACCAGCCAGCCAGCTCAGACCCCGTAGACACCAAGTTTTTGATCAAGCTCTTTTCACACCGTTATTCATTACAAAGTACAATTAAAACCGGACATGTAGTGAAGTACCTGGTGAGCTTGCATAAAAAGAGAGGAGACTTCATTTAATGGTTGTCAGTTTTACGGCGGTATCGTAAAACTTGTGCGAAAACGATGTTCAGATGCTGTAAGGAGAGTGTTTGGGCCAGCCCTGGTTCCAGCTGAGCACCGAGATACGCACGGAGTGTTGCTGCTGTGGAGTCGTAACTCCTGGGCTTAACACGAGGGAGGTTGTTATACTTAGGCACCTGCCAAAAACTGAATTACGCTGGTCGTTATGTTTCTGATAAGAGAAATGCTTCTAGCAAATTTAATTAGGGAGCTGCAAACTTTTTTTTAAACTTTAAATTAGCTCATCGACAGCGAAACTAGAAATTATATGTAATTAGATTACAGCTTGTTTTCAAGTATTAATAATTGTTTTACAGATCCAAAAATAATATGGTTTTCATTTTGCAATCTGGCTGAAAACCCTGTGCTGTGTCCCGGTGTTTCGGATCCAGCACGGCAGCGGTGGGGCAGCAGCACCTGCAGAGCTGCTCCAGCTTGTGATGGAGAGGGGGACTGGGCAGGGACCTGGGCTTTCGGGTCTTCTTGGGAGACTTTGAGGCCTTGTTGGGCAGGGATGTCTCCTTTCCTCTCCCTCAGCACATTTCGTCCTCCCGGCTTCTGCTGCTGCTTCTGCCTTTCCTTGGAGAGGCAACCAACAACCTCGTCAACCCTCAGGAGATTCCTTCTTCTGGGCACTTGTCCATTGCTGCCACCTTCCCCTTCAGTAGCCCTCACCCAAGCCCTTTTCACTCTGGCCTTCCAGGGAGGGGACTTGCTGGGAGACCAGTGACTGTCCTGAAACTGGACAGGCTTTCTAGGGGTGAGGTGGGAAAACATCTTCATGGACATGTGGTGTAATGTCATGGTAAATGCAAACCAGGAGAGCTGCTGCTCTCAACCTAACACATGGGAGGAGCATGAGAAGGTGCTGAGCTCTTGGAAAGCTGGATCCATGCTGCCCAGACCACAGCACCCCAGAGACAGGGGCTCTCAGGGTCTGGCACCCCATGCTTGGGGACTTGAGATCAAGATTTTCCACAGTGCGAATTGCCATAGTCCACAACGTGGCCCCAGTTAACAGCCTGTCTTTCAGAACTGGGTTGTCACCCTTGCTGTGAGCTGGGATAATAGAATCATAGAATGGTTTGGGTTGGAATGGACCTTAAAGACCATCCAGTGCCACCCCCTGCCCTGGGCAGGGACACCTCCCACCAGACCAGGTTGCTCAAAGTCCCATCCAACCTGGCCTTGAACCCCTCCAGGGATGGGGCAGCCACGGCTTCTCTGGGCAACCTGAGCCAGGGTCTCACCACCCTCACAGCCAAGAAGTTCTTCCCCAGATCTCATCTCCATCTCCTCTCTTTCAGTGTCAAACCCTTCCCCCTCCTCCTATGGCTCCCCTCCCTGATCAAGAGTCCCTCCCAATCTCTCCTGGAGCCCCTTTAGGGACTGGAAGGGGCTCTAAGGTCTCCCCGGAGCCTTCTCTTCTCCAGGATCTCCAGGATCTCACTGTCCCAGCATCCTAAACCCCACTGAGTGTCGTTGCTATCTAAATGTGCATCAGTAGGATCTTAAAATTTTCAGTGAGCACCTCTGTTGAGGGCTATGAGGGACCTTCATATGGAAGCCACCCAGCTTGTCTGCTTGCAGACAAGGTTTATGCCCACAAAAAAGGAAAAGAGACTTGACAGACCTAGCAACCGAGACAAAGTCTAATGCTGCTTTCTGCTTTCTTCTGCCCCCATTTTTTTCCCCAAAAGTAGATCATAGGCAAGTCCCTCTGGATATAGCTGTGACATAAGGAATTGTTAAGTCATGTTGGTTCTTCAGTCTTTACTGGTGGGGAAAAGCAGGTTTTCCTTGATGACTTCTCTGTGCAATAGTCAAAAGTTTTGCGTTTTTGTAATCAGTGGCTTTAACTTGTGTTAGTAAGTTAATCATTTAAGCGCCTACTTTAAAAAGCGTTTGCCTTCAGAATTTTGTATGAACTGCGAGCTCTGGCTGGCTCGTATATTCACTAGCAGATAATGACCTAAAAATTAACAAAATTATATGCTTATGCAGTCCATTCACTCACTCTGTGAGTCAGTTATTCTCCCCAGTGGATGCAGGAGGATAAGAATACTAAATCGAATCTGTGACCTGAAGGGCAGAGGGAAACGAGCTTGTTTGTTTAATGTTAAAAGAAAAAAGCACCGAGTCCTTCCACCAGCCGCTGCCTGGGGAGTGTGTGCATATTTCAACTCAACCATCGCGTGAGGCTCCTGTGTCTCTTTCCTCCAGTCTTGCTCCATCTTTTCTTTGTAAATGTTAGGCTCGCTGGAGCGGGTCCTGCCTCTGGGGTGCACACGAACCCAATTTTAGACTCAGCAGTAGATGAAATGCATTAAAAATCTAAGGTTTGGTTATGTCAATGAGCATTAAGATATAATTGGCATATATTTTAAATGCCTGGTCCAAGGCCCCCACGGAGCTTGGAAGGGTGTGTGCTCCCAGCCTGCCCCCAGGACCCGAGGTGTGTCGTTATGGCCTTTGCTGTTTCACAGTAAGAAATTCTGGGGAAGTGATTGTGGGCTGTGGCACGTGGAGAGACATAGTCTCTGTGTGTTGGTTTAGTCTGCTTCTCTGCGAAGGGTTCAGTCTTAGAAGACTAAATCAAGCTCTCAGCTCCACTTTTCATAGAATCACAGAGTGGTAGGACTTGGAAGGGACCTCTGGAGATCATCCAGTCCAACCCCCTGCCAGATCAGGTCCACCCAGAGCAGGTTGCACAGGAATGTGTCCAGGTGGGTTTGAATGTCTCCAGAGAAGGAGACTCCACCACCTCTCTGGGCAGCCTCTTCCAGTGCTCTGCCACCCTCACAGGAAAGAGGTTCCTCCTCATGTTTAGGTGGAACTTCCTATGTTCCAGTTTGTGCCCATTGCCCCTTATGGAAGAGAAGGGATGTTCCTTAGTTGTTTTGGAAGCTCCGATCGTTGACATCTCTTCTCATTTTTGCCTTGGACTAACCATTGCGGTGTGGGGCTCTGCAGCTCCCAGTGGAAGGTGTGGTGTGAAAGGTGCTGGAGACAAACTTGTGCTGGGACCTACCCGCTCTCAGCAAAGCTTTGGGTGACCCCTTTCTGGCACAAGAGGACCCCAGTAAAGCCCATGGGCTGTGAACAGCCTGCCAGGCCAAGTGCCCCACCACCAATAGGCTGCGGAGGTCCTGCCTGGCCATCTTCTCTAGCCATCTAGTGAAATGTTTGAAGTGCTTTGTGATCTTTCTTGCTTGAAATGTGATTTGGTGCTTTTGTTTATTTTTTAGCAGACTGGGTGCTGGGCAAGAGTCAAAGACTCTTGGTTTGGCAGGGGCCTCTGGAGATGATTTGGTCCAACCCCCAGCTCCAGCAAGGCCATCCAGAGCCAGTTGCTCAAAACCATGTCTGGTCGGGTTTTGAGTATCTGCAAGGATGGAGACACCACAACTTCTCTGGAAAATCTGTGCCAGAGTTTGACCACCCTCATTACAAACCCCTCCTGGACCAACAATCGGACCGGGACGTAACAACAGGAAAAAAAGTGTTTTCTTGTGTTCAGAAAGGATTTTATATCTTTTAATTTGTGCCTCTTGTCCTGTCAGTGGGCACCACTGAGAGGAGCCCAGCTCCCTCACCTTCATTCCCTCTCATCAGGTATTTATTAAAGAATCATAGAATGGTCAAGGTTGGAAGGGACCTTTCAGATCATCGAGTCCAAGCATCAACTCTACACTGACAAACCCACCACTGACCCATGTTCCTCAGCACCACTTCTGCCCAGATTTAAATACCTCCAGGGATGGTGACTCCACCACTGCCCTGGGAAGACTTTATCCACGTGGATAACATCTCCCTGTATTAAAATCAAAGAGTGGCTTGTAAATTACAGTGACCCTGGGGCAGGGCAACCTGTGATGAACTCCAGAGCCACAGTAACACAGAGCGGTCCCTGTAGATCAAAAACCCACAGTGTGAAAAGTATCTTTGGGGATTTTCTGCCAGAAATGTCTTTGATGGTGAGACCAAAGTCATGTAAGGTTCATCTGCTGGGGACAACGGGTTAGTGTGCTGCTAGATGAATATACAGATGAAGAGTGACTAGTTGGGAATGATCCTGAGAAACGGCCTTCTTAATTGACCGACTCAGGGTACGTCCTTTTTCTTGCACACAGTGAAAAAAAGATGAGCGCTTAAATTCTGCAGCGTTGTGCTTTGGGCACATTATGGGCAATTTTGCTGGTCACCTGTATTACATGCTGAAGGTCAGGAGTACAATCCTGTGTTTGATCTGGCTGATGATGGAAAAGGCCAGAGAGGCGTCCAAGCTGTGATAAATTGCGTGGTTAGAACCGTCTCCAGCACGACTAAGGAAAATTTTAGTTATCCTAGAAAAGCTCCAAGAATAATTGTCTGGTGAATAACTGGGGAGGGCAAAGCTTTGACTGGCGGACCCAGAAAAATATAGGAATTTTGCTTTTGTCCTTGTGGAAAGGACTAATTTATTGATATGTGTCAGGAGAAGAAATGTCTTTTGAAATTACCTGCAGGTGATAAAATGAACAGAACACGAATCCTCTGAAGCTGTGGTGCTGATATGCCATTCTTCATGATTGTTAGGAAAGTTCAAGAAGTGAAATATGGATGTGTGCATCATCTGAGCACAGAGAGGGAGATGAAAAGGTGATGTACTGCACTGAAAAGACCAGCGAAACACCGAGCATGTCGAGATGCCAACACTCAGTGGTATTAAACAAAGAGCAGCAGGTTCTGCCGAAGAGGTGTATTTGTATGAACTCGGCAAATAAGCTATTAAGGATCAATTTGTGCCAACATCACTCAGTACTGGAAAGGGTTTTATCTTCGGGCTGGGCTGGGCTCTGCTCTGCAAGCAGCTGGAGGTCCTCACCGTGGCTGGGAGCACTCCCGGACCCTGTTGCTTCCGACCAGGAGTAAGTTAATTTTGTCTGAAAGCAAACAGGCTCAAGGGCGATGAGATGACCTTTCCCAGCCACTCAGCTGAGGAGGAGAAAGCAGCACCCAGGGGGAAGGGGAAGAAGTAATATCTCCCCCTTACTGCTAGAAACTGGTATGAAAAGAAGGAACAGTAACAATTAATGTTGAGCAGAACTGGGGCTGAAAATGAATCAGTACAGAAAGGGTGATGGAAACCCTCCGTTCATATGCGGCCTGGCCCCTTTTTTGTGGGACTTATCAGCTGAGGACAGCCCAAGGACCAGATCTTATACCCTGCTGGCTTTAAAGCACTGACTGAGGTGATGAGATGAGCAAATGACGTGGAGTACAGGAAGGATGTTTTGATTACCTTTAGCTAAGTGTTATTGAACCCATGCCTGCTAAATTCGTTTGCAGGGATGGAAATACACTATTTAATAAATGAAGGAGCTTCTGGTTAAGAACTCAGAAGACTTACCTTTGTGGCAAGTGGGCCTGCAGGAAGTTTGTCCCACAACTTCAAGTTTTAAGTTTTTGACCCTGTAGGTCTATTACTAGTTATGAAGGAGAAGGACCTGGTCCTGCTCCAGCTCCCAGCAGTGACTGGTGCCACTGAAATAGATCAATCGAGCCGTACCGTGGTGCTGTGAGGAGCCCGTCTGACTTCAAAAAGAAATCCTCTTTGAAAACAGTGATTTTTGCTGTCCTGTTTACTGAACCTGCTTCATCTCAGGCCTCTTCTCAACAGTCGGGCGTGAACCTAAACACAGGCTCTCGCGAAGGTTCATTACAGCACACCCCAGAAGGCTTTTGGGGGTAAAACACAGGGGTTGCTGTGCCTTTTCCTTGGGTTGTGAAGCAGCTACATGTGTGATCACAGAAACACTTCCGTGCTGTAACAATCAGTGCTATTTTCCTCTCAAACACGGGAGATTTTGAGGGAGGTCACACAGGGCTGGAAGAAAAACGAGCTGCTCCGGAGAGGTCTGTGGAGTCCCCTCTCCCCAGTTCCCTCCCAGTTTATCCCAGTGCCGCTTTACATCCAGGGCATGGCTGGCAGTGGGATCCCCACCGGGTGCTGCCCTCCCCATGGGAACTCCAGCCCCGATGCTCCCTGGGGCTGGCGGTGGCAGAACCTCTCCAGGACAGGGTGATCCCCTGCAGAAACTCTCCAGTTAGTTAAACATTGTGGTCACAAATTACCTTGAATCAGTGACAAAGGAATTACCAACCTGCACAAATACACTTGATTATGCCAACAGTCAGAGGCTCAAATGGCTCAGAAATGGGTTTTGCAACCAGAAATGGCTGGGAACCTGGTACAGAGGAGAGAGGAGTGTGATGGTGCCAAGGCTTGGATCGGTTCTTGCCCTAGCTGTCATCTCCCGGACAGTTTACCTCATCTTCTGACCTTTGATGAGACGTGCCTCGGCATTGCAGGACCCAGCTTTGGGTGCCTTTTCTCTCCAGTGGAAATAACACGTTTTGCTCTGGCTTCATGGTATTTGTTTGTGCAAAGTGGAGAACTCAAGAGAAATGAAGTGTCTCTCCTCCAACATAGCCTGGCACCGGTGTGCTGCATGATACGTTTGTGTCCATGGGGATGGGGTAGTGTGATTTTTCACCCATGAAATAATGGCCAGACCCCTCATTTTAATATGAAGATGAACCCGTGTGTTCATATGAAGATGATCCCCTGACGGCTCTGAGGAACATCGGGAACCATCCAGGTTGGACACAGCCTGTGAAGAGAGATGTGGGCCCACGGGGGAGGATCAACAAGGAACAGCAGAGACAATCAGGGATCTAGTCATGAGGAGAGATGAAAAGAGCTGGAAATGTTTAGTCTGGAGAAAAGTGATTCCAGGGCACAGGGCAGCAGTCTCTTTTACATCTACTGTAGCTCCACCAAGGAAGGAATGAACTGCTTTCCACGGCTCTTGCAGACAGGACTGGGAGTGATGAGCCAAAATTACAACAAAGAGGAGCAGTTAGATATAGGGGGGGAAATATTATTTTTGTACTGTGTATTGAGAGACCTGGAAATTATCAATATTAGAGGTTTTACAGTAACGGATGGACAATCCGCCTGAGTCTGCTTGATCACGCCTTGGGATACAGGTAGAAGTTAGTTGGTCACTTGAGGTTCCTTTCAACCCTACGTGTTACGATTGTCAGGTAGTATTAAATGCCTTATAATGGGCTATGTAGTAACTTTTAAGATCAGAACTTAAGGGGCAAATGTTAGAACAGAAGTAGAGGTGGAGTCATCATTTTTTTGGAAGACGACCACGGAGAGATTGTCTGAGCCAATAGCATCAGATTTCAGCAGCTTAGTACAAGCCTAGATCATCCGAAAGGGCAACCAGTGCATCAAATGTCCATAATTAACAATTCGTTTAAAATGGCTATTTTGTCCCATCAAACTGTCTCGGAGATATTATTTTCCCTTTTCCTGTTAAACTTCCCAGCAGGACCTTGGCCGTTGTGCAGCTGGAAGGCTGGAAACATCATGGGACGAAGAGGAGCAGTAGGCGAGGGCCAGGGTGACGTGTCTGGGGGCGCTCCCTGCACAGAAAAATGTTTTATTTTTGTAGGAGTAGGGTTGGTTTTTTTCCCCTCATAGAACATCAAAACAGATGACCCTAGAAATGCTATTGCAATTTGTCATACCATATTCTTCCTTGTTTTAGGCCCTTGATTTACAGTCAGCTTTTAATGGATCATCTTGAAAATGGCTTGAGGTTTCTTTTGGCTTTTCATTACACAAAGAGCAAACAGATGCGTTGGGCTGGAATTGCATTTATTATAGATTAAGGGCAACACTGCCTGAAATAATAAATCTCTGCGAGGCAGAACCCAGGAATAAAAAGTGTTTGTGTACTTTGGTGTGGGTTTCGGTGACTGGCGAAGGGTTGGGCTTCTTTGCCACCTCCCTCAGGTCAGAACAGGAAAGGGGAAAAAAAAAAAAAGGAAAAAAGGAAAGAACAGATGAAGAGTTTAAACACAGGGCTGAGGATTCCCGTTAGGGGTAGCTGTACCCTGAGCAAATGGCATTGCGAAGCCTTGTGAGGGGTCCTGGGAGCACGGATGGTTTGTGCACAAATCACCAGAACAACAGTATCTCAAACCCCCCCCAGACCATAGATAAACTAAACCGCTTTGATTAATGGCCGTGACCCAGGCTCACCAGGGGATATGGGCTCGTAAGTGATAAAATAAGATCCTTTTAGGACTCTGAATTGATTTAGACTACTTCTTACATTCAAAAGCCAAGAGCTCTGAAGAAATATCTAGGCTATTGCTTTCAAATGCTTCCCGCTTTTGAAATGAAACTCTCATTGAATTTTCATTTCATTGGCACAATACTTTCATGCACTTCTGCCCAAACGTGGGACAAAACGGCAATTTTGAAAAGAGCCTTTCCTATGTATGACTTTTTAATGCCACGTACAATAAATATATGTAAATCTTTTCAAATTCAAATTATAGAGTAACCGATCAGCTAGAATCTAGAAATAAACCCTAGCCTGGATTTTGCCGGGGCTCAATTTAAGATGACCTGTGCCTGGGTTTCAGACCTGATACACTTTTTCCGTTATCTGCCCATCGATTCCAGCCGGGGTTGCAAAGCCTTCCCAGTCTGGAGCTAAACAATTCCAGCAAAGTGCTCCTGCTCCTCTCTCTGAATCTCTGGGTGTGCAAAGGGAGGGTTCAGAGTGTGTTTACCAGAATAGCATTGATCCAGCCCAAAATACGTATCTCCTCCCACCTTTGGGAGTCCTCAGAGAGCGGCAGAAGGAGGTGGTGGGGCAGGATGGGTTGGTGTCTGCTGCAAGTGGGAGATGAGTCCTCCTGTGCAGAGCCACTGCCTCACCGTGCAGAAACCTTTAGCCATGGTCCAGATGGATCAGCTGCATCTCTGGGGTCTTACAGCTTCTCTACCCATCACTGTCTGAGGTGGTCGAAGTCTGTGAGGAGCCTTCCTCAGCTCCTGGGGAGGTTGGTTGTACGTTAATATTCCTCAGCCTGCTCAGGGCAGGACAGCACCTTCGTTAAGGGCAAGTTCTCCATCACATACACATTCCTGGGCAGGCAAAATTCATCCTATTAGTCATGTCTTTGCTTGCTCTTCAATTGAGGAATATTCGTTAAGGGAGCTGCTCTCTGAGCTCGTGTTAATCGTTTCCCTGGCAGCAGAAAGGCAACATGGGTTAGTGGTGGGTTGATGGTTGGACTCGATGATCTGAAAGGTCCCTTCCAACCCAGACAATTCTATCATTCTATAACATTAAGGCTATAGGTACTTCAGGAGGTGTGCAGCTTTAAAGGTCTGACTCTTCATGGTCGTGGACTCCAAATGCTCCCTCCACTGATTCCTTTGCGATTTAAACGTAGTGAAGATGCAGAGTCTCTCATTTGTTCTCTGGGAGCTGGATTCTGGTTTCCATTTAGCTGATCCCACTGCCTTTCTTTAACTACCCTGGTGCAGGATCCCAGGTGGAGGCTGGTATTTTAACTTCTGGAAGTTGATTTGCAAAGAGTTTGGCTCTGAGGAAGTGTTTGTCCCAGCCAGGAGGCTGCAGGCTGTGGGGCACCTTGCACTTCAGCCTTCCCTAGAAGGTCAATCCCAAGACTCCTGTGTTGGTTTTATCATGGGTCTGTTGTGCCGTCCCGAACCCAACTTCACTCACTTTACAAGAGATGTTGACATTTGCTGATGTTGGCATTATTGGCTGTGGTCTGTGGGCAGCATGAAGTGGGCACCCTTCAGCTATATCCCAGGGTATAGAATCACAGAATCACAGAATGGTTTGGGTTGGAAGGGACCTCAAAGCCCATCCAGTCCCAACCCCCTGCCCTGGGCAGGGACACCTCCCGCCGGACCAGGTTGCTCAAAGCCCCGTCCAGCCTGGCCTTGAACCCCTCCAGGGATGGGGCAGCCACAGCTTCTCTGGGCAACCTGGGCCAACCACCTTCAGAGTGAAAAATTCCTTCCTAATACCTCATCCAAATCTCCCCTTTCGGTTTAAAACTGTTTCCCTTGTCCTATGGCTTCCTCCACCCCGGATCCAGAGTCCCTCCCCGTCTCTCCTGGAGCCCCTTTAGGGACTGGAAGGGGCCCTAAGGTCTCCCCTGGAGCCTTCTCTTCTCCAAGCTGAACTTCCCCAACTCTCTCAGCTTGTCCTCACAGCAGAGGGACTCCAGCCCTCGCAGAATCTTTGTGACCTTCGCTGGACCCTCTCCAACAGGTCCTGTCCTTCCCAGTGTATCTCCCAGTGCCCACCATACCAGGGGGCAGGAGCTGGGGTGGACCTCAGATCCACTGGTGGAGTCACGGTAGGCTTTGTCCAGGTGCTGGGCTGGTGCTTTGGGGTTCTCCGAGAGAATGCAAACATCCATTTGGAGATGTGTCCTCTGGAAGAGCAGCACTGTGCTTGAAATACTCTTGTTTATCTCATTTCCAGTTAAATTGGACTAACACCATTGATTTATATTGGCAGCACAATCTGAGCTGCGTGTTGTTGCTGCAACTGCATTTGTGGAAACACAGGTGACATTTAGGGATTTTCTCGCACATAATCATTCTTAGTAGAAAACAGAGCATGAAGCAGAAATTGAAATGGGCTCTTAAAGGACGAAGCTGGTACAAATGACTGACTCGGTTCCCATGAGTTTCATCGACACATCCCTAGAAGTGTCAAAACAAAACAAAACAAAACGCACAAGCCCTGCTCCGGTTGCTCCTTCTGGCTGATTGGGTGGAAAATTTAAATTGCAGAAGCCGAAGGATGGTACCTGCCCATCCTTACCTCCGTGGGAACCCGTGGGGTGTGTTCCTGCGCTCCGTAGAGGGGTGGCTGGAAGAACCACTGGCAGTGACACACAAGGGCCAACGCTCAACGAGGAGGAGATGGCGAGTGGCACCGAGGAGCCCATTTGGAGGCCGAGGAGCCTGTTTAGAGCCTGAGTAGACCATTTGGAGGCCAAGGAGCCCAGTTGGAGGCCAAGGAGCCCAGTTGGAGGCTGAGGACCCGTTTGGAGGCCAAGGAGCCTGGTTCGAGGCTGAGGAGACTGTTTGGAGGCCAAGGAGCCGGGTTGGAGGCCGAGGAGCCCGGTTGGAAGCCGAGGAGCCTGTTTAGAGGTTGAGGAGCCCGGTTTGAGGCTGAGGAGGCCATTTGGAGGCCGATCCCAGTGCACGGTCAGGTGGAGTGTGTGCCACCTGCCCATCCTTGATCCCGTCAGCTGCTCCGCAGTGTTTTTTCCCTAATCTTGAGGCAATTCCGCTTGTTGGACAGAGAGGGGAAACATCTGCCATTTCCATCCAGATTAGCTGCTTGTCGTGCTGTGCTTTAAACACCCTCAGATGCTGTTTTCTCTTTCCATCTTTCCACTCTAGCTAAATTATTGAAAAATCTGTCAAACAGTTTCACACATGCGTTTGGCCTTAATTAAGGAGAGAGGAGGGTTTTTAAATTGATTTTAATATTATATTACAAGTACAAAGCATTTCCAGCAGCCTGTCATGGGAAGTCTAGCGCAGGGGTAGCTGGGGCTCAGTGCTTCATTTTCTGTTGCTTTCAGCCCAGATCTCTAAGGAAATTGGATGTTTGTGAAAACGCGATTTGTCCCCAGTTAATAAATGTTGAATCTTCTGGATGTTTCAGCCGAAGTTGACAAGGAGGAGAAGGATCAAATGTTGACTTATGGGAAAGTGTCTGTTGGGAGTTTACCCTTGGATATTAGTGTTCCTCTGCTCACAGCATGACTTGATCTTAATTCTTTTCGTTTTCCTTCCTGAGATCCTGTACTGCACAACCCACTGCCAAAATAAGGTTTTATGGTTTTGTGCTGAAGGCAAAAACTAGACTTTTCTTAAAAAAAAAACAAACACAAAATTCAGTGCCAGCCTTTATAAGGCTCAATTTAATGCCCCCAGTTGTGCCCTTTCCCAGCAGCAGACCTACCTGCATGCTGGTGGGTTTTCCAGAAGATGTTTTTCAGTAGCCAACTGTTACTTGGAAGTGTTTGGGAAGTTTTTCCTCTTTTAACAACCTGATAGCATTGTCAATAAGAAAATACTGACAGTAATACCTGATGCAATGTGATGTCTTCCAAATGTTGTATGTAAAGATATTTTATCATCTTTTTCTCCCTAGAACAGGGCAGTGATTTGTAATATAATCAGATTTTTTAATTACCCTCTTTTTTTTTTCCCAGAATGCATTTCAGCTCCAGATTAAACCCCTGAGAATAAAATATAAGAGAATCATAGAATGGTTTGGGTTGGAAGGAACCTTTAAAGGGCATCTCATTCCAACCCCCCTGCCCTGGGCAGGGACCCCTCCCACTAGACCAGGTTGCTCAGAGCCCCATCCAACCTGGCCTGGCCTGTTCCCAGGGGTGGGGAATAAGCCCAGTGTGAGGAAAACTGCAGCAGTAGATCTAGACAAGAACCAGAGTTTACTCCGTTGCTTGTGTTCATGATTCCAGTAGAGCCCAAACAGGTCTGTATCACGGCCAACGTCAGTCTAGGACAAAACACAGCTGCGGGTTTTGGCTTCCACGCAGAGCAGAGCTCAGGAAAAGAAGAAACAGGGGACTGAGAAGTATTAAAGGCAGTGGGTGTACAGTCAGAAAGGTTTCCTAATGCGTTGCTGTTAGTGAGGTGTTAATGTTACCAGCAGCATCCCCTCAATAAACGGGGATGGTGCTTCAAAGGAACCTAAAAATCAATGTCCCCGAGTCCTCCTGACGTTGCAGGGAAGCGGGTGCTAATTCCCTGGTCTCCTCGACCCCTCCAGCCTCACCGAATGCCCATTCAGACTCATAACAGCTTTCCCACGTACAGGGTTTGCTTTCAGTCCTGGTTTATATCTTTGTGCAAAGTGCTGTAAATAAACTGTTAGACCAATAAATACTTGGTGTTCATTTTATTAGAAGAAACCAAATAAATAGATACCCAGAATCCCAGCAAATCAATTTGCTGCTGTAATTCATACGGACCAAGAGATACTGTTTTGAAAATTTAAAATTCATTGAAATCCTTACAGTACTGGCAAATCATTTGTTTTCTTCTTAATGAATATTGTTGACGCTGGTAGTATCAGAGCTCTAAATGAACAAACCCACTTACAAAGAGCAGCGTGAAATGCACATGATTTAAGTGCTGGTGTTACGAGGTAATGGAAGGCTCATCCCGGGCTCATAGAGAACAAAAGCATCGTCTCCCTTGGTCTCTGTAAGCTTTGGATCAGGACCCAGTTGCAGAGCTTTTGTTGTTGTGGAGTTTCATTCCTGATTAACAGGTGTGCATTTACGGGCTCCCACTGTTCCGTGGAATATATTGCAGTGTTGTATAGAAGCTGTAATCATGTTATATTGTAATCAACAAATGTTAATCAGGCAACTCTTAGTTTTACAGGTCCAAAATGAATTCTGTGTCTCACAGCATCTTTGCAAAAATCATTGCAGTAACCTTTAAATCTTTTACAGCAACCGAAAGAAGGTCTGTGGCATTCAGAGCTTTTCTCCAATGGCTGACCCACCAACAAAAAAATTCAGAATAAAGCAGAGCTTCCATCCCTGTCCTCATGTGTTGATACTGTTGCATGGTAGCTCATCTCACGGGGGTCTGACTGCCAGGTATTGGCTTCCTTCATCAATGGTTTCTAGAGAATCTCATGGTTCTCTTTATGGTTTGACACTGAAAGAGGGGAGATTGAGATGAGATCTGGGGAAGAAATTCTTGGCTGTGAGGGTGGTGAGAGCCTGGCCCAGGTTGCCCAGAGAAGCTGTGGCTGCCCCATCCCTGGAGGGGTTCAAGGCCAGGTTGGATGGGGCTTTGAGCAACCTGGTCTGGTGGGAGGTGTCCCTGCCCAGGGCAGAGGGTGGAACTGGATGATCTTGAAAGGTCCCTTCCAACCCAAACCATTCTATGATTCTATGATTTTGTGTAAGGTGGGTACACCCAAGGGAACTCCTCTGGGTGGTCTGTCAAAGAATGACTTTTCTCCTACAAGGACCAGAGATGGAGTCTTATCTCCCAGTGTTATTCCTGTAGCCAACAGCTCTTCATCCTGCTTCTCTGCTGGTGTAGGGCTGCTGCTGTTGTGATTGTTGTGTTGTGACAATGACTTTGTCCCTGGCAGTTAAACAGGCTGTGTTTGCTCCGAGGAATTTGGTAATAGTAATCTGTCCTGGGCATTTCACTGCTGTGATCTGGTGTCCTCTATGACGTTCCTTTCAGTCCCAAAACAGGGTTTCCCCCCCCCGCCCAGAGCTGTGTGTTCATTATTCATAGCAACCCAGGCTGCATCCTGTTCAAAACCTGAAGTGTGGCAGTTTCACACACTTGCTGTAATTGTGCTTTACTTACACTCCTACCAGAAACCTTAGTGTAAAGGTCCAAAGGTGATAATCGGGCAGAGGGATCCCGGCAGATCTAGGCAATATTCATATGTGAACTAATTTGTGCTAAGGATTAAAGGGTGTCTTTCATCTTGTCTGACGAAGTCAGGAGGTCGGTGACAAGGAGAAGAGGAACACAAAGTGGTAATTGGGCTGCAGTGATTGGATTAGGTGGCTGGTGCCCTGGCCAGCCAGACGCAGCTCCTACAGATGACACACAAAGGAGCTGAACTGAGCCAGGACAAAAGCTCAGCCTTCCATGGCGCACGAGGAAGGAGATATAAAAAGTTTAGTTTCCTAAGTGCGTCTATTTAAAAAGTTCAAATGGGAGCTGCACAGCTGGAGGTGTTGAAGTATTGCAGAGCTCTTGTGCAGACCATGCAGATGGATGGCACTGAGAGCTACAGCTCTTGGGAAAAACGTTTGGAAGAGCATCCTATGAGAAAGGGCATTACCTATAAATGGAACCCATTTCTGAGGGTTCTGTAAGACTGTCAAAGGATCCCCCTTCGCTCCACAAATGGCAAAATGCTTTTAGTTTGGAAATGAGTTTTCCTTCAGAGTGACACAGTAAGAAAGATCTCACTGTTTCAGTGTGGTCACCGTGAAGTGTTTCCCTTGTTCCCAAACATGTTAAATCATTAGGTCTTGAAAACACCGGACGGGTCTAGGGTTGTGGCAAGTTTTGTAACAAATGGCAAACCTCCCTCAAGAAGCACACTTTCCATCTTCTGTAGCACTGATTGTCACCTTCATGTCCACGCCACCATCTCTGCTCACGTCCGTCCCTTTCCCACATTAACTCTTTTGCCAAGAGGGAGTTGAGACAAAGAGAAGAAGGGACTTGCCCAGCATCGCCCTGCTCTCGTGTTTCCAAGGCTTCCTTTGCGGTCCTGACAGCTAACGCCGAGTTTTTATCTGCCAGCTCCATCTTCAAGGTTGCTTTTTTGTCGTTCAAGGTTGCCTTGAGGTTCCATTAGCAGAGTTTACCTAGCACCCTCAGCATCGAGTGGCATCTGTCTGATGCCAGGGAGATAGCATTAAAGCAAAGAGCTGAGCAGGAAAGGTTGCCCGTGCTTGGGGAAGTGAGCGGGTGGGTACAGGGAGCACTCGTTACTTAATGCAGCTAATTTACTGCCCGATTCGTCAAGGAACAAAAAGGTCACGGAGATGAGAGAGTGCTCCATCTGTTTTTATTATTCTCCAAGCCCAGCGCTGTGCTTTGCCGTGTTAAATTATATGCAGCAAGCCCCTGACAGAGGAGATAAAACAATTCATTTGCCATTTGAGGTAGACTGTTTTTGTTGTAAACAGTTTGATGGGCTGACATTGACGGTTTTCCCGAATTTAAATCTTAGAGGCACCCTGAGGTTTTCTCAGCATGACTCAATTACTGAACCTGAATTTTAAGTAGAATCCCTTTATGTGACAGTTGCCATTGAACAGTGTCATGTGGAGGGGGCGGAAGCTCCGAAATGTCAAGTTGTCCCTCGGAAAGGCTCTGAACGACAGATAAAGCGGGACCGCAGATGGTTCCCGAGTCAGGACCCGCTGGAGACCCACCAGGAGCTGCCCACAGAAGCAGATGTCCACCGTGCTGGCTCGCCTCTCCCTCCGCCCCAGATTTCCTCTTTTTGGAAAACGTTTAAAGTTCACATAAATTATTCTTTTGGCAAAGGCTGACTAACCCCTGACGCGGGGAGACGTGGTTGAGTCAGGACGGTGATGAGAATAATCCAGATGCAACGGCGTTGAGTCCTGCAGACACCTGGTTGGGGACCAACAGACATAAAAGGGAAACGATGGCATCAAGTTCTGCAGAACATGGTTCTTGGCCACCTACTGTCACTTTGCTCCCCAATGTCCCCTCTCTGACCCCAGGCCCTTACCCACGTCCCTCAGCAGGGAGCAAGAGCCAGCGCAAGGTCCCAGCTGATTCCCAGAGCCCCAGGTACTGATTAGCTGGCCTCTGTCCTGCTAATTGGCCTTTTGGCAGCTGCCAGTATGATAACTGAGTTTTTTTCCTGCCTTTGCCTCCATCTGGGCACCGCTTTTGAGCTCTTTTTTCTTCAGTCGCTGATTTTTCACCAAAAGTGGGTGGACTTTGTTGTGCCTTTGAACCTCCTGTTGCCCCTTTGTGTTTTGTAGGACTGTCAGAAGCGGGGGGCTGACAGATGGCAGCGGGCGGCTACACCAGCACATCAGCTTCATACCCTCAAAAAGTCTACAAACAGGAGCAGAACACGCAGAGCGGGAGGGAAAACCTGTCCGGGTGGTGGTGGGACTGTCCCCCGCGGGGCAGAGGGACCATTCAAAGCCGGGCAGCAGAAAAACACGTCCTGAGTGTGTTTGGGTGCAGCTCCCCGGGATCTCTTGTTTCTTTGATTTTCTCTTTCACTTTTCACTTGCCTGATGAGCCCAGGGAGTGAGGCACAACATGAAAAATGGGATAATGTCCTTCCCCAAACTTTTCCAGGCTTTGCTACTTAAATAAATAACCAAATGTTAGTAATATTCTGCCCCAAAATCTCATTTTTTGGTATGAGCAGCTTTTGCTGACAACCCTCATCAACAAGCTTCATATTTTTCTTTCCTCTCAGCATTCCATTTGCTTTCTGCCTCTCTCCCTCACCTCCATCTACACTTCTCTTACATTTTCACCAATATGCCTGGTGCTCCCCGCTGGCTGCCGCACTGTGCCATGCACAGGGACGGGGGGCACAGTCCCATCTGCTGTGCGAAACGCTTGTGCCACAGCTCTGCTGTCAGTGGGGGTTACCTCTTGTCCTTGGGGTACCACGTCCTGGGTTGTGTGCCTGTGACTATGCCCTGTGTGTCTTTATGAGCATGAAGCCCACGGGTTGAGCAAGGTCACAGTGTCCTCATGTGTCCTTGGGAGCTGTGGGACAGACCAGGAGATGGATTGTTCATCTGGTGGTTCAGCAGATGGAGGGGTTCAAGGCAAGGTTGGATGGGGCTTGGAGCAACCTGGTCTGGTGGGAGGTGTCCCTGCCCAGGGCAGGGGGTGGGAACTGGATGATCTTTAAGGTCCCTTTCACCCAAACCGTTTTGTGATTCTATGATTTGTGGGCTCTTGGCTGTGTCCAGCAATGAATGCTTTGCAGGAGGTGACCCTGCAAGCGTTGGAGGTCCACCAGTGAGAACATGGCCATGTCTGACTGCCCTTTCCGTTCAGTGTAGCCAGAGTTAGCAGTTTATGTCTGAACAGTTAAGGTTCCCAGTTAATAATAATATTCTTCTCCCAGAGACACGTTTTTCATCTGGTTTCTTTCCTTGCTGATGGTCTGCCACCCTGTCTGCGATGGAAGTTGTTACCATGACTGTTTGCAGTTTTCAGCCCGTCCGACTGTCCCGCACTGCCCTAATACATAGTTCATCTCTGGTAGTTCTGGCCTTAGAATGGTGCCTTAGAATGTTAGTTCAGTGCCTTAGAATGGTGCATTTTAACCAATCTTTATAACCAGTCGTTCAGCCCTGCGTATTTTTGAGATCCAGTTGTGTTTGGTTAAATCCATCCTGTTGCAGGCTTTCTTGGCTGAGCACTCAATCCTGTCCTCGCCTCCGTACCTGTTTCCTTACTCATCCTTTTGGCCTTTAAAATGTGTTTTCCCATGTAGCTTCCTTCCTATGAACTCTTTCCTGGCTTTTAATTGCAGTTCCTTCTCCTGTATCCATCCAGCCATTTCCTTCCTGAGTTTAGCAAAGTGCTCTTGGAAATGATAGATTTCCATGTTACATATTCTTATAGGTCTCCACGTAGCAGATTAGCTCCTGGCAAGCCTCTCTGCAGGTAACTCTCATTTCAGATAATTGGCAAAGACTTATCTTTAAAGGTGTCTCGCTACCGATTTGGATGCTTTTTGAATTGAGTTCTCAGATAAGAAGTGATCAACCTACTGGATACTGCTTGGAGAGGAGACCCAGTATCTGCTTTACCAAGGTTAAAGCTCCATAAAGTCTATAACCATTTGTTTTTGACCCAGCTACAGTATTTACAGTAAGACTATTTTTGTTTTGATCCAAAGAGATAATAAATGTCCTCAAAGAATATTTTGAAAGAACAGAATTGATTACAAACCCCTTGAAGCTGGTGTATGGTCTGTGAATATGCACATGCCTCTTTGTCATTGAGTACGTTGTGAAGTTTAAATAAATGTTATAGCTTCTTATTAGACAGCTTTTGCTTCCTCAGATTAATACCATAGATAATGTAGGTATATATATATATATTTAAAATTGACAGGACATTTATTTCTCTTTCCAGTGGCAGAAATCCATTAGAAGTAAACAAATTCTTTACCCTTATCAGGGTGCTTTGTGTTGTCTGCGTTTGGAGATAAAGCTCCCCTATTCCATCACGGCGCGGGCGCATTGGGAGCAGCGTTAAAGGGGGATTGTGCCGCATAACGAAGTTACAGTTGACTGCAGCGACTGGGACTTCGTCCGAAACACATGTTGCATGACAGGTCACGGTCCGTGGTTTCTTTTATACTTCTCTTTCGCTCGTTTGTGAAAGAGCCGTGGTTTTCTGAGCGTTGGAAAAGCCCTTCTGGCTTTGTCCCAAACCCAGTGGAGGTCGGAGGGGTTGTGCTCAGCAGCGAGTCACGCAGGGACGGGGCTCTTAATTAGTGAGCACTCTGCCGCTGAAATCACTGCTGCTTTATTTGGGGATAAACCCAAATTAGACTTCCAATGCTCAGAGATTTCCCCCATAGTCCTGCAGTCGATTTGCTTTCCTTATTCCACCGAGTGAGCCTGATCTTCTTTTCAAATCCACTGAGAGATGCTGCCCTCTGTTAAATCTCTCTGTTGTTCGGATGCCTTACCATGCCCTACAGGGTACAATACAATGACTTTCAAGATAAAATATGTATGCACAGGCAGGGCACAGTGGTTGTGGGAGAGCAGAAGAAAGAAATGACATTTGTAGAGGGAAAGAGAACCAGCACACAGCGAGAACTTTTCTTTCCAGCATCCACAAAACCTGCAAATTTATCCAGAGGTCTCATAAATGGGAATGATTTGCACAGTAGTCGTACATTTATTTCTGCTTAGCTTCTGGCATCATCCAGTGTCATCCTTCACCGGGGAGTCTATAAGTATCAGTCAATCTTGTCGTTTTGTGTTAGGGAAAGAGCTCAACTCCGAAACAATTCCTCATGCAGTGCTCAAAAAAAAGGAAAAACTCAAACCAAAACTAACTGGCGAGCAAGCTCCGAGGACGGGAGTGATCCTGGTGCACAGGAGTGTCACAGCACAAGAAGTGATGGTGCAATCTCTAAGATGGACATGTCCGGTGGGGGGGAAATGGTGAAGCACGGAGTGGTCTGTCTTTTCTGGGGGAGCAGGGCTGGGAGGTGTCAGCTGCAATAAAGGAGAGGTTTGGAGGAAGGGTTTGAGACCTCAGAAGCAGGAGGGTGTTCCAGCTTGGAGCAGTGGTGCCCAGATGAGGGTGGCAGAGCCCTGGAAGAGGCTGCCCAGAGAGGGTGTGGAGTCTCCATCTCTGGAGACATTCAGAACCCTCCTGGACACGTTCCTGTGCAACCTGCTCTGGGTGGACCTGCTCTGGCAGGGGGCTGGAGTAGATGATCTCCAGAGGTCCCTTCCAACCCCATATCATTCTGTGATTCTGTGTGATTCTGTGGTGTTTGCAACCAAAGAGCTCAACAGCCATTCCGGGTCCATGCAGGTTGGGGAGTGGTGAGACCATGATGTCCTTTGAAATCTCTGGTCCTCACCAGTAAAAACTCTCCTCACCATTCACTGCCTTGGACTAGAGAAAGAGGTATCTGTTCTTTTTTTTTTTTTCCTTTGCTGTTTTTGAATTTACCGATAGCTTGTTGATTACGGTTGACATGGATGAGTTATTTTTAACTCTTAATGAATTAGCTAATTTAGTAGTTATTAACAGTTAACAAATTACATTCTGTAGTTGCAAAACCCTCAGAAGCCCTTCAGGAAATAAATTCCTCACAGAATATGAACTGGGACTTACTGAAAGAAATAATTACACACCAAGCTAATTATTGGCTTTGGCCCGTGTTTGAAAAATCACGTCCAGACCATTACACGAAGAGAGTGGTGGCCTGCAAAGGCTCACAGTAGAAAATCTCCCAGGTGTAGTGTGGTCCACACCTGGGTCTGAAGCATCCTTTCGGTGCAGGTTGTAGCAGAAAAATTCCAGCTTGTCCTCCCATCTCTCTCTGCTTCCCGAACTCCAGGGAACTGTCTTCCTCCCTTCATGCACCCCAGGGTCTCTGTGCATCGCATGTCTGCCATCTACTGCCATCACCAGTGGTGAGACCCTGGCCCAGGTTGCCCAGAGAAGCTGTGGCTGCCCCATCCCTGGAGGGGTTCAAGGCCAGGTTGGAGGGGGTTTTGAGCAACCTGGTCTGGTGGGAGGTGTCCCTGCCCAGGGCAGGGGGTGGCACTGGATGGGCTTTAAGGTCCCTTCCAACCCAAACTATTCTATGATTCTGTGATCTCTTCCCCGTTTGCCTCTTTACTTCCCTTCTCACTTGGCTCTTGCAGCTCACTGACTCTTGGACCATCTCTCATGGCCCATGTTTGATCTTTACTTATGAACTTACCCTGTTTCCTCTTCCTCAGTTCCTCTCTTCCTCAGGAGTCCCTGGTTTTCTTGTTATCAGTGACCTTTAATCTGACAGTCCCTGCAGCTTTCCTTTGGATGGCTATCCCCATTCTTCAGTCCTTCGCTTTCATACGTGCATTTCCCCCAGACCTCTTCTTTCCATTGGGCTCCTGACTGTGCATGAACCTCCAGCCCTTGAACCTGTGGAGCAGGAGGAAGGTGGAGCTGAGACTGTCTCACAGCACCTGGCACCATTTCCAGGGAACTGAACTTTTCTATTTTTCTGCTTTTCGTTGAATTCTGTAATCTTGGGCCCCTGCAGACCTGGAAGATTACCTGAAGTTTTTGAATGAGTGACAGCAAAAGAGACAAATGGGAAATTAGGGTGTTTAGTAGGAAACCTCACTTCACTTGATCTGTGAGAGTTAGGAAAAGTTCACATTTAAGAAACTGCCTCTGTGTTCAGAAAATAGCCACCAGTGGGTTTACTCCCAATAACTGGGATCCATAAGTCAATTTTCAATCCCCTTATCGTAGGTTGTGTACGGAATATGAAAGAAACAAGGCATCACGGTATTCGTCTTTTATTTTTAAGAGTATAATAAAAGATTTATGGCACTCATGGTCAATGGGAGGAAACTTCAAGGTCATTTAATTTGTCAGAGCACCAAAGAATATCAGGAAAGCCGCGGCATGGGCTCTGGCACAGCAGGGTCCAAGCGCTTACCCCT
Source organism: Numenius arquata (assembly GCF_964106895.1). Lineage (NCBI taxonomy): Eukaryota > Metazoa > Chordata > Aves > Charadriiformes > Scolopacidae > Numenius > Numenius arquata. Next base: position 69,155,659 of record NC_133581.1, on the reverse strand, counting down.
CTAATGGAGAAGAACAAATGTTAATGTGTCGGTATCTCAATTCCAAATTGTAATTGTAGTGGTATGTGATGTAGCCTGACTGGCAGGTGAGAAATAAATGCTTTAGAGCCATGTTCCTTCATGCATGAAAATGTAAAAAACTGATGTGCGAGAGTCATTGTGAGTTGTCAGGAGCCGGAGCACGTGGAGGACGGAGTGTGGGAGCGGCTCCCTCTGCAGAGATGCACTGCGATGGAAAATCACAGAATTCCCTCTCAGCCGGTTCAAACAAATACCATCTTGTTTTACACTCCAGTGCCTTCAATTGCCTAAGAGAACAGCATTTTTTAACATCTAATTTGAATCATCTGACCTACTGTTGTGCAGCTTTATGTAGTTTTACTGAGCAAAAAATTAAGTAATCAGTAATGTTTCAAGCTGGCGGTGTGGTATGGCATACTTAAGTTTGGTGTGATAATGTTCCTTTTTCCCAGTACATGCTTTTCAGTTGAATACTTGACAAAGCCCGTGGAGATATTAAGTTGATGGAAAACTTCAATATCTGAAAGTTCTCCTCTCCAAGTATTGAGTGTGCATTTCTTCAGTCTCCTGTAGTGTGCTATGGGACAAGTGCCCTTGTGTTATTCAACTGCAAAGTATGAAATGTATGTATGTGTTTCTCCAACAAATATATCAATCTGATGGTGGTTGCTTAAACTTTCATGCACGGTTTATGACAGACAACAGAATTCACCTCCTTTAGCCTCAAAGCCTCGTTCGCGCCCGTCAAATTCTGCATCCCAGCAACATGAATGACGATGGGGCACCGAATTCAGCTCCCTGTGAAGAAACCCTGCGAGTCATGAGTTGTCTGAATCCCTAATGAGTTATTTAATAACAAAGAGATAATTTGGTTGGCAGGCGATGATTCTGTCACTGATAGAGGGAAAACAACTCTCACGGCCCATGAAACAGGAAAAAAAAAATCAGTTTAAAGTTCATGAGAAAAGTAAAATATTTTCTATTTTCCACTGCAGCTTTTTAAAAAGAAGCAGTGTTTTTTCACGGGTTTCTTTTCACTGAAAATGTTCTTTAAAAGTGTTGGCAGTTGTTAAAATGACATATCCCAAGAATGAATAGCTTGTGAAGAACTGTGAGCCTAAAGAGGAGCGTGGAAGGTGGGGATAGAAAAAGGAGAAATAAATTGCCCTATTCATTACTTTTCTTGACACCTTTTCTCACTTCCCATCCTAATTGCAGTCTGTGAAATGCAGTTATCCTGGGTCGGCAGCTCCAGGCAGAAGCTCTTTAAGGAGGTCTTCACCTCTCCGGGAGAATCATTAGGCTCATAGGACGAGCATTTACCTTTTGGGTCCATATTTAACTAGGATTATTTGAAACACAGAGACCAAGAGCTTCGTGTAGATCCTGGTGTTGCAGCAGAAATGCAGGAAATTGCTTCGCTAGTGTCTCTGTGTAGTAATTTTATTGGAATTGATCAGAAAAGTTTGCTGATTCTCCATCCTTCCTAGGAGGTGTGGCAAAAAGACACAAAATCTCTCACTGGGGTGATGATACTGAGACTGCAAAATAAGTATATTCCATTTTTAAGTTTAATCCTAGGTCCCTTCCAACCTAGACAATGTGTTCTGGTATTCTTCAATTTTTCTCATGTAGACGATGCCTGCGGGGGCTACCGTAGCCAGGTTTGCAACGGTGTTAAAGTATTTAATCATATTTCAAATGTAAAAGTGGTGGTTGGCAGCACTCTGCTTCCACTTAGGCACATGCCCAGCGTGTTCCACGCGGGAAAATCACCGATGTGCAGTGTGAGCTGTTAAAAACTAGGCAGTGACGTTATGTGTTTAATAACTTTCTAATATTCTGTGTAAGTTTTTTTTCTGGTCCATGTCACTGCTGATGAGAAAGATCACAGAATCACAGAATCTTCATGGTTGGAAGGGACCTTTGAGATCACCGAGTCCAACCACAAAAAAACCCCCAAAAAAACCCACCCACAACCACACACCACAGCTTGTTGCCCTTGCTTGATGCCCTGCAGCTTGTTGTTATATTCCTGCTCTCAGGCTGATTTTCTGGGGAGAAGGGGTACTTTTGCTGCCCTTCTTTTCCCAGGGATTTCAGCGGAGGGCATGGTGGTTCAGGACTGAAATGATACAACCCAGGCATGTAGCACCCCGTAGTGCCGCAGAATTTTTCCCCGTGGGCTTGAACTGAGCCCCAAGATTTGCAGCTGGTCCTTGTAATGAATGAAAAAAAATTGCAAATCAAAAGCCACCCTCAACTCCTGAGCACTCCCTTTGGTTCATTCTGCCACAGTGTAAAGCAACAGGTTTTTCGTGTGTCTTTTGTGCAAAACTCTAGATCTCATGTATTTCAGCTGCTCTGCAGTCACCCGTTAAGAGTAGTATCTGATGAGCCCGTGTTGCCTTGAAGGGTTTATTTATATTAAGAAAGCTCCTAGCAAATACAGTCTGACAGTTACTTTGTAACCAGGATAATTTCCAGTGATTTACCATCGTGATTTTGCCTTCCTATTGTTTTCTTCAATACTCCCTTCATCAAGAGCCTGTGAGTTCTGCCAGACCACCCTGCAGGCACCAGCACCAGAATTACACGTTTTATGGGGAAAGTCTCTCTTCCCGGCAGCTGGTGATCAGTGTTGCCCTGAAATGTGACTGCTGATGGTTGAAGAACTGGAAATTATATATGAGTGGGATGGAAATGATTTATCCCTTAAAAAAAGAGACCAAAAGTGCAGCTACGCTGCGATGCCCTGTGGTGGCAGCAGTTCCATGTGGTGTGTGAAGCAGCTTTTCCCATTATGTATCCTGAATTTGACTGACATTTCATTTTACCAAGAGGTCCTCTGTTCTTGTACCAAGGTACAGGATTAAAGGAGACACGTGTGTTCAGGAAAGGGGTAATGAGTTCACTAATTATCTTGATGCTGAGCCTCCGAGAAGAGGTCAGCTCCTTTCCTGTTCATCGTTTCTCCTCACCCTTGCTACAACATGGTCAGTAATGACATCGAGAGTGAGGGACTTAGGAGATCTCGACCCCATTAGTGTGCTCCTGCTTGTCTGGGAATCCCATTCCCTTTAGGAGACATTTCTTCTTGGTGGCACCCATCAAAGATCCCCACCTGAGCACTTCCAATGGAGAACTCCACTGCAGTCATGGGTCTGCCTTCGTTTAGAGCGCAGTAATTCAGTGAAACCACTGGCATTGCAAAAAAATGAGGATGGGGTGGGAAGATGCTGCTGGAGATGAAGTGCCCTGTAGGCATCAGGCAGCTCATGGTGTGGAGCAGGGATGGATGGTCATGGTGGCTGCAGCCAGGCTGGCTGTGCAGGGGCTGCTCTGCTGAGCTTTGGTTGCCCAACCGTAGCCCAGCTGGCCATGCTCAGCCCCCTTTCCCTGGGAAGGAAGCAGGTGCCTTTCGAGCACAGTTCATCTAAGCAAGTGGAGATGCCTGCTTGAGGTTGACATCCATCACACCTGGGGTGCAGTGTCACCATCGGCTAGATTTTTCCTAAGCATAAAGAGACTTTGTCCCATAGGAACCCCAGGGTCCTTCCGAATCTCTGGTGAGGAATGGGCATTTTGGGGACGCAGTTCTCCTCCTCCTGCAGTGAGTCTCATATGGGTCATCTGAATTTTGTGCCTTCAGGGGGCCTCAGGTAACCAGTTGGATGTGGCTGTCTAGGCACTGGTTTGCACCAGGAGTGATGGATGCCACCATTATGTATAAATAATGTATATTATCTACTGATAATGTTATGTATAGACAGAGTGGCTGCTGAGGGCCATGCAATGTCTGACATCTGGCTGCATCCCATGCCTGTGGGAACAGAAGCGGCCTGGCTGAAGGTGCCGTGTCCTGTACATCCCACCAAGAGGGACATATGGCTGTGCTGATGATTCCCACACCCCCCTGCATCGTTCCCTGGGGACAAACCTGCTGGTTTAGGTGAGAAAGTGGCAAATCAGACCAACACGGGGACGTGGGAGAAGTCACCAGGACCAGGCGCTTTGGTCTCACCTGAGACTTCAGCACTCTAAAATAACTCCTTCTAAGATGATGAAGCTGGAATCAGGCGGAAACTGAGGAGCGTGTTATGTTCCACGGCAGGGTGGTTAGAAAAACAGAACGGCTGCTCAGACAAAGACAAGCCCTGGGGTAAAAGTGAGACAAAGTGGATACTTGGAAAAGTCAGCGTGATGAGCTGAAAAAATTAGACTTGTCCCTGCTGAATTTAGATATCTGGTCATTTTAACTTGGGCAATCTTTTGCTTGAGCATTTAATCATGCTAATGCTACATGAGTTGTTATCTATTATTAAACCTCCTAGAGCTTTTAAGCAGCAGGCGGAGAGAAAGCTCGGCAAAGTCACATCCATCGGTCCATGAGAAGCGCTGCTGGACAAATCCCAGAAAAAACAGCTGTGCTGTGGTGAAAGCTGCATTGCGCCCAGGGAATAAATACCATACAATATTTACAAATGAGAGAGAACCTCCAGAAACCATATGTCTCTGCTAAATGTCTCCCGTTAGAAATGCAGGAGTTCCCATTAGTCCTTGGGAAAAACAATTCCATTTCAGTTGTGAAGTCAATATTGCAAAGTGCCGAATTGTAATGGCGTTAATTGTATTGCTCAAGAACTTTTAAACCACATTAGTCTCATTTAATTCAACTTAAAGGAACACAAAGAGAATTGAGTTCTCTAAACGTGGCTGGATCCATTTTCCAAAATGCCCTTTTGAGTACAATTCATGTTACAGCAAGAGGAAATTTCCCTTAAGCAGCTGTAGGAAGCAGGCAGACCCAGCCAGGACTTCTGGTGATGTTCATCCAGACTGATGGGGTGACTCCTCTCTTGAGGAGTTGACAGAATACAGCTAAACTCCATGTGTAAAATTCCTGGGCATCTTCTGGGAGGTTTAACTGTCTGAGGTGCACTGGGCCCCCCAGTGGCAGGTGAACTTCTGCTGCCTTTTTCCCATACCCTTTATACGGGCTGTTGTGGTTCTGCTGCAAAGGGGCAATAAAATCCTGGTCAGATACCAAGGGAGCGTGTCTAACCATGTAGAACCCCTGCAGAGACCCTCTGGTAGAGATTCGGTCAATAAATAGTCAGGACTAATAGCTGAGGACTATGTTCAGATGTTGTCATAGAATCATAGAATGGTTTGGGTTGGAAGGGACCTTAAAGATCATCGAGTTCCAACCCCTTTTGTCTTTCTTTGAAAGATCTTTGCTGAGAGATGGGAGCATGATTTGGAAATGTATTACTTACAAACACCTGCTTTGCCTGTAGCTATCATTTTTTGGACAGTTTTTTTGTAGGAGGAGCCATAAGCATTATGAAGAGATGGGAGCTTCTCGCTTACAGGGAGAGGTTGGGAGAGCTGAGACTGCTCAGCCTGGAGCAGACCCAAGGAGGTCTTATCCACCTGGATAAATACCTGGTGGGAGGGAATGATGAAGACGGAGCCAGGCTTCTCTTGGTGGTGCCCACTGACAGGAGAAGAGACAATGGGCACCTATTAAAAGCCATGACATTCCATCTGAACACAAGAAACCCCTGTTTTCCCATGTCGAACACTGGCGCCTGTTGCGCAGAGAGGTCGTGGCATCTCCATCCTTGGAGATGCTCAAAACCTGAGCAGACATTATTTGGGGCAACTGGCACTGAGTGACCCTATTAGGGCTGGGGGTTGGACCAGATCATCTCCAGAGGGCCCTGCCAACCTCAGCCAGGCTGTGAAGGACTGAATTGCACCTTGGCAAGCACATCACGCTCTCCAGTTGAACTTGGTAGTGACATTAGCGGCTACTCTTGTGCAGAGACAACGAAGAATTAGTTTTCCATCTTAAAAAAAATAATAATCGTATTTGCCTTTATTTATAGCTAAAAAAGATTTATAACTTGAAACCTAGCAAGAAAATTTCCCAGACATGCAAAACATATCAACAGCTAATTTTCTTTTTGTAACTTTTTAATTTTCTTTCCACCATATGGCTTAAATTGTGTGTGAATTAATATTATTCATAAATGCAGTACAAATAGGAATAAGAGCAATTATAGCAAAACATTCACCATCTCTTTAATCTCTAAGGTTATGGGGAAGGCTGTTCTCCTGCAAATTTAATATCTTAACAAAAATCACATGGTGTGCAATGGTTGACTTATGCCCCGTGGTACTTGTCAAGTTTGCAATATTTTGCCACAAATTAACAAAGGGGGAATATTTCTGTGAATTTTTATAAGCCAGAGGGAATCTTCCATTTGGCTTCAAAGTGTTTCCAACGTGCTGCACGAGGGTGTGGGATGTGGTAGGATTCAGCTCCCGAGTTTCTGGTATCTCAGCCCTTTCCGCCCTCTATTTTGGGAAGGTGGTAATTGCTTTGGGCTGGCTGCGGTGCTGCGCGCCCGAGCCACGGGGGTTTCTCTTCTTGAGTCACATGTACAGCCGGGATATTGCTGTAGAGCAAATTTTTAAGGGCTATTTAGAAATGAATAGCTACAGAAGGGTCGCTTGGCAGTGACTCAGTAGCATACCTGGTAAAACTGTGTGTGGTGGACGTCAGAGCCCGAGATCACTGGTATTTGCATCACATCCCAACTCCATCTCTCCCGGTACCCTCATTCCCACGGTGTCTTAGACAAGAAGGGACACAGACAAATTCAGAGTGATATTTCCATTTATCTGACTTGCTGCTGGACATCTGCAGCTGAGAAGTTTCATGGGAATAAACTCTTACCTGCATTTTTTTATTTAATTTTCCTTGCTTGACCGTCTTTCATAAACTTGTGTAGTCCATAAGAGGCTGATGAAACTTGCAATAGTTGGTGTGCTTATTTGCATCACACAGCGAAGCACAGAATAAGGGGAAACTTGACTTCCTGAGACCCTAAATCACAGTTTGGTCTGAGTCTTGACAAGCTGCAGCAAGGAAACCCTCAGCCAGTCCCTGCCCCTCCTGGTGGGAAGGCGCCAGGAAGATACCTGCGGGAGATATTTGCTGATGAGAAATTGCAGTGAACCCTTTCCTCACCTCAGTTAAAATGCAGCCTCTTTTAAACAAAATTTATCTGAGATTAAATATGGTGAAAAAAGCTGCCAAAAGTCCAGGTAATTTTTCTTACCATTTTTCACCCAGATGCTGTACATCTCTTCACTAATCTCTCTTCGCATTTACAGTTCAGTTCAATACGACCACTCATTTCCTTTCTCGTTGTTGGTACCCTCACTGTGTTATCCTCTTACATCTGCAGCCCAAAAATGTCTTCTGAAGCTGCGACCTCGGTTGCAAAGCTCTCCCGCAGTAGCACATCCCCCTGTTATCGGTGCAGCCCGTGTCGGGGTACCATCTCCTGGGCTCAGGTACCTGCTCACCAGTTCTTCTCTGACCCTCTCAGCCCATTTCCTCATTCCATTTGAGTATCACGTGTCTGAAGTTTGCTGCTCGTGCTGTTTGAAGACGTGCAGACCCTGATCATCTCATTAATATGCCCAAGTGAGGGTGCGAGCCCCGCTCAGCTGGTGGAGACCTTCCCTGGCTTAGCGTTGGACCTTTAAACAAATCAGAGGATGCTGCCCAGGAAAAGGAAGGGGGAAAACACGCTTTTTTTTTTCCCCCTTTGGGTGATGGAGAAGCTCCCCCTGCCAAGGAGAAGAAGTTTTCTGTAGAACCTGAGACAGACTGGCAGCAACCATAGTCCTGCCTGATGCCCTTCAAGATCGCGCCACAGATCCAGCCCCAGGACTCTGTTGAATCGTCCAAACGAAGCCTCTGAATCTGGGAGTTCCTCATGGTGGGCCGTTATGTCCAGAGACCAGATTGTAATCCCCAGAACCGATTTAATGGAGTGAACCTGACTGAAGTTGTGAGGGACATCAACAAAGTCTTTCCAGAAAAGAAAACGGTTTTGCAATAAATTAATGCCATCTGGTGCTGTGTGTGTGGGACGGACCCTCTGCATCTGTTCCAGCCACAGGAGAGGAGACAGAAAGGAGAAGAACCAGAAGAAAAACAAATAATACATCGCTTCTGAATTGCACTAAAGCCTTGTCTCGAAGAAGCCTCTTTTTATATTTTCCAGCACAGTGAGAAATACACAGGGATGCTCGAAAGCGTATCACAAATTTCCCATAAAGAAGCCTTTCATTATTTTGTTGTTCTTTTTCTTCCCCTCCCCCCACTTTTTGGTTCACGTACAGGCTTTGAGGTAGTTTGGTTTTAAATGGGCTGCACTGAAAACACCCACGGCTGCTTCCATAAATTGTAGTGAAATCCTGGTGGAGAGCGCGGGCTTGAATAGAAGCTTTCATCTCTCCTCCCTCTCCAGCTCTGCTTCTTTGCAGCTGGAGTTTCCATCTGAAATCCTGTTCCCTCCCAGCCGTTTGGCTCTTTTTTTCCCCCCTTTGAGTCGGGCTAAAAGCGTGGGGTTTAGTTAGTAAATGCTCAGGCAGCACGGTGCTGACCTGCAGCACAGCACAGGGCAGCTGTAGGGCTGGGGGGGGAAATACCTGCAAGCCCCCTCCCTGCATCACGTCCTCTTGTGACACATCCTCTTACTAATTGCATCGGTCAGTTATACGATGCACAGTGAGACTGGAGCATCAATATTAAGATACTCATATTCTAGGTCAGATTCTCACTGCTAATTATTTGATTTTCTTTATTCCGGGTTGACATTTGGTCTAATTTATATCCCTGTACCTGGAGTGTGAGTCTTTCAGCTGACAATAACCAGGAGTTATTAATCTCACGTTCCCCCTCCTTTCTTGTAACGCCGGGGATGCTCTGTGTGTGCATCCCCTGCCTGGTTCAGGCTGTTGCTGGTGGGGAGAAGCCGGGGTGTCTGTGGGGCAGGAGCAGGGTGAGCTGAGGGTGGTGGCTCTGCTTCCTAGAATCACAGAATGGTTTGGGTTGGAAGGGACCTTAAAGCCCATCCAGTGCCACCCCCTGCCCTGGGCAGGGACACCTCCCACCAGACCAGGTTGCTCCAAGCCCCCTCCAACCTGGCCTTGAACCCCTCCAGGGATGGGGCAGCCACAGCTTCTCGGGGCAACCTGGGCCAGGCTCTCACCACCCTTACAGCAAAGAATTTCTTCCCCAGATCTCACCTAAATCTCCCCTCTTTGAGTTTAAAACCCTTCCCCCTCGTCCTATGGCTCCCCTCCCTGATCCAGAGTCCCTCCCCATCTCTCCTGGAGCCCCTTGAGGGACTGGAAGGGGCTCTAAGGTCTCCCCGGAGCCTTCTCTTCTCCAGGCTGAACCCCCCCAACTCTCTCAGCCTGTCCTCACAGCAGAGGGGCTCCAGCCCTCCCAGCATCTCCGTGGCCTCCTCTGGCCCCGCTCCAACAGCTCCATGTCCTTCTTGTGCTTCGTCCTTCAGGGGCAGACTATGGAAACCGAAATAGAGGCATCTATGTTTTCCAGAGGTGGTGTCTGAAAGGTTTTCCTGTATTTCTTAGAATTGGTATAAATATTTTAAGTTGTATAGCTTATTTTATTTCTACTTTGCACCCAAAATGACTTTCCAGAACGTTAGCAGATCTGTGTCTCTCTCTAACCCCAAATCTTTACGTCGAATGCCTCCCAATGCAATGCAGTGGCGCTCACACACTAAAAATTCTCATCTCTTTGTCCATTTTTATTTTCTCTTATGCACTGACATTTGCATTTAATTATAAATACTGTGCAGAGCACGTCATCTGTCATTACTCAGTAGACTCAAGAGTCTTTTTCTTGTTTGGGGAATTGGAAATACATCCACTTCGGAAACTGTGAACCAAATGTGTTTTTTAATGATTTTCCCCAAAGTCTCTAATCTTTCAGAAAAAGTTTCCAATGGGGAATATCTAGCAAGTACTTCCAGGACTATCCGGAGGATCATTTACCATAGCTGTCTCCACAGCGCCTTTAATGCAGGGAAAGTTCAGTATAGTCCTTACTTAAAATTACACTTGGAGCGGAGCACGTGGATTTCGAGCGTTCATTAGGGAGCGGCGCGGCATTAATGGTTTGATGGATAGCTTTGCTATCAGCTCTTGAAATAATTATGTTTGGTAAATGGGATGCATGAAGAACTCATCGGCGGTGCCGGGCGATGGTGGTGCGAGGAGCCGAGCGTGCGCCGCTGAATAGGAAAGGTATTTTTTTCCCTGCGATGAAAAAAATGCCATGGTGCGGGTTGTGCTCTGCCACGAAGCCGCTGACGCCAGGGCTGGGCACGGGACGGGCTTTTTGGGTCTGCTCTGGCGGGACCTCCGAGTTCGCATCTCAGAGCCACGTATTTCCAGTGAAAGTGGAAATTCGTAGCATGGGGGGATGGTTTCTATTGAGCCCAGCCGTTTCCTACCAAAGGCAGGTTTCTAACGGCGGGTTTGCGGCGGAGGCGGACTCTGGGGGCTGTCCTGAGGAACCGTGGTGTGCGCAAAACACACCGCTGCCCCCACCAAAAATCTTACAACATTGCAAAGCCTCCTGTGCCTCAACTCCTGCCCTTGAGGAGGGGCAGTTCAAGAATAATTTTCCCACTTTTTTTTTTTTCCTCTCACCCGGAAAACATAAATAAATAACATAGATAAATTCGGCTCTGCCATATCACCTGAAAGAAGGGAAATAGTTGTTATACTTCTGACGGCTGCCCAGGAAGATGCTAAGTTTGCACAGTGCTGTTGTGGGAGCACGTTATCCATCTTCTCGCTGAATCATGGAATCACAGAACGGTTCAGGTTGGAAGGGACCTTAGAGATCATCGAGTTCCAACTCCCAATCACTGGGACGACAGCACAAACCAACTCTTTAATTAGTGCTTAAGCATTGCCTTGTCTATTTACGTGGTTTTATCTTGCTATTTTAGCAGAAAAGTGTTTCCCGTAAGAAGAGGCTGTTAGTTGTGACACTACATTTAGCAAAGTCCCAGATCTGTGCGTTGGAGGAGCCCAGCAGCAGCCTGAGGGGACGGTGCCGGTCAGTGCCATGCCCTGGTCATGGAGGTCCCACTCTGCACGGTGGGACACGGGTGGCCCTGGCACAGCTCCTTTGCAATGGAGTGCCTGCAGGCAGCAGACACGGGTTTGGAAAGAGGCCACCTCCTCCCACCCTCGGGCTTCTTCAAGGAAGGGAGGTGTGATGCTGGGGAGGGCACCTGCTGGGGATCACGGCACCATCACTGCTGTTTTCAGAAGGAAACTGCCCAAAGCAGTGTTTTGGGGGTGTACTTCTCTTGGTGTGTGTCTGGGCATCCCAAGTTTCATGCAAGGAACAATGTTATTCCATGGCTTAGCATTTCCCAGGTGCAGTGTATGGGGCACGGTGAGAATGAAGTTGTGCTGCCATTACCTCTGTGATCCCGAAACGCTTTGGGATGCCAGTGTGAGTAACTGAAGTGGGGAAGACTGATCTCCTTCACAGAATCATAGAATGGTTTGGGTTGGAAGGGCCCTTAAAGCCCTTCCAGTCCACCCCCTGCCCTGGGCAGGGACACCTCCCACCAGACCAGGTTGCTCCAAGCCCCATCCAGCCTGGCCTTGAACCCCTCCAGGGATGGGGCAGCCACAGCTTCTCTGGCCAACCTGGGCCAGGGTCTCACCACCCTCAGAGTGAAAAATTCCTTCCTAATGCCTCATCTAAATCTCCCCTTTCGGTTTAAAACTGTTCCCCTCGTCCCATGGCTCCCCTCACCCCTGATCCAGAGTCCCTCCCCATCTCTCCTGGAGCCCCTTGAGGGACTGGAAGGGGCTCCAAGGTCTCCCCGGAGCCTTCTCTTCTCCAGGCTGAACCCCCCCAACTCTCTCAGCCTGTCCTCCCAGCAGAGGGGCTCCAGCCCTCACAGCATCTCCGTTGCCCTCATCTCAGACCCATCAGCGTGCAGCCAGGATGTTCTCCCACCCGTCTCAGTATTTCACCTCTTCTCAGGCTCGTGGAGAGGCTGCGGTTCAGCCGGAGCAGTGGCTCGAGCTCTCTTCTGGCGCCATTTACCCAGCGGCGTGTTACAATCAAGGAGGATATTAGGAATTTTCCGTGAAGTGCTGTTTTGATGACACTACCTGTCTGAAGAGGCAGCTTCTGGATTCATATGTACATTATCAGCATGGATGTATTCATTATGGCATTAGTGCTGAGGAGCTAATGCGTTCTGCTTATAAAACACGACAATTCTGAGCCTGTTACAGATCCACATCAGAGTCAGGGTATTGTTATTGGTCCGTGCTCTGCAGCCCTGAATGTACCCACTTCTCCTTTGCAGGGGGAACAGTTACCATGCTCTCTTTCTCCTCTCGTTCAGGTTTTAACCCGCCGTCATTTTATTAAGTGGCGCCACTCAGTATTTGCAGAATCACAAGCAGGAAAAGAGTCATTATTTTTTTTTACATAAAGCTACATCGTTTGAAATGGCCAGGAGAAACACCATAAAGGGAGAATAACTGTGGGTACGGTGACAGTTGATTCTGGATTTTTAGTGATCTCTTTCAAAATCTGTCACAGCCAATAGGGATAACCAAAGATTTTTCAGTTTAAAAGGAAAGCTGAAAACCTCTTTGGTCATGGGAGACAGTGGCTGGAGGCTCAGCTGTTTATTCTGCAGTGGCTTCTCTGTGGAAGGGGACGCTGCGGTTCCCCAGAGCACCGAGGGCTGCTGTGTTTAGGAGGCAGTGACCCCACAGGCATCTCCATTCCTCCAGCTCCGGGAAGAGCAGCCTTTATCCCTGTCTGAGCTGGGCCAAGCGCAGGGAAAGCAAACCACAGTCACTGAGGAGCTCTAACCTATACAAAATATCTGCAAAGATGAAGGCACTGCTTGAATATTCCTACTTTTCCACTTGGAGATGCGTCATGCCCAAGGGCACCTCTGCAGGAAGCTTTGCCCAGGGTCCAGAAGGCTGTGGGGTGGGAATGGCCTAGTCCTGCCTCCAGACGGGCGTAAGAAGGGTTCCTTTGCTCCCAGAGCTATGTCCAAGCTCGGGGTCACCCCCAAGCTATGCGAGAGCCGAGCTGAGCCAAGGAGCTGCCCCCCAGGGAGGCTCCAGGTCAGAATCACAGAGTCATAGAGTAGTCTGGGTAGGAAGAGACCTTTAAAGGTCACCTAGTGCAAGTCCCTGCCATAAGCAGGGACATCTTCAACTAGATCAGATTGCTCAGAGCCCCGTCCAACCTGACCTGGCATGTTTCCAGGGATGGGGCACTTACAGTCTCTCTGGGCACCCTAAGAATGCTCCACCATGGCCATAGTGCTCAGGGATGCCAGCTGTGGTGGAGGAAGTTGGTGCAGGTCATCTGCTGCTGCCACAGACGGGAGTTTGGTTGGGGCTCTTTGGTGGCCAGGTTGGTTTTTGAGCAGCTAGTGGGGACAATGTGTGGGTGTGCACTGTGTAGGACGGCTGCTTTCCAGGCCTTGAGCCCACCCAGACCTTTGAAAGTCAGGTTGACCGTTTCGAGGCCACCTCTGAAGTCTGCTCAAGTGGCTAAGGACTGATGCTGGTCTTGTGCTGGAGTCTCTTCTGCAAACCACATGCAGCACTGCTGTCTTGGGTCCATTACTCTCTGCACCTTTCTGCTACTTATTTTCCTTCTCTTTTAAAATGCGTGTCCTTTTTGCTGTCTCTTCTCTCGTCTGGCCTGGATTAGAAATGCTCTGTTTGCTCTTCAATTAAATTGGCCTCTCAGACACTGCAAAGTTCAAATAGTTTTAGTTTTTGCCTTAAATATATCTTTCTGGATTTAATGGGCTTTGCAGACTACGATTTCAAATTGGTTATTAATGGGATTTGTACCAGAGACTCTTGCTTTGTGCTCTTAAAAATAGTATAAGAAATCCTCCCATTGGCATTTAATTTCATTGATTCAGGCACGTCAAGAGGTATCTGTCGGGCATCACGTTGAGACTTGGCCTGTATATGATGGGTCTGCAAAGCGAGGGCTGCACTCCGTCGGGCAAATTCAACAGCAGCCTGGTAATTAAATAAAATTATTGGCTTTTGCTTTCTTTAACACTATTTCTGTTACTATTGTTATTATTGCCTGGAGAATGCCTCCACTGCAAAGCTCCACTAAGACATAAAAGGTGATAACAGAACTGGTATGGACAGCCATGGGCAATGGGTCAGAGACCCACGTCGGCATGTGATGGGAAACCTTAAGGAGATGTTTCTAAAGGACACCCCAGCTTTGGGGGCCTGCAAACATCCCAGAGCGCTGCTGTTTTGCTGCTGTCTCAAGTGAAGGGTCCCTGGTGGAATTTCCTTTGGAGAAGAAGTGGTGGAGTCACCATCCCTGGAGGTATTTAGGAGACAAGTAGATGTGGTGCTGAGGGACGTGGTTGAGTGGTAACTTGGCAGTGTTGGGTTGATGGTTGGACTCAATGATTTTAAAGATCTCTTCCAACCTAGACAATTCTATGATTCCAAGAAGAGTAGCCTCAGGGTTTCTCAGGACCCATTTAAAAACAGACAGACCACTTTGTGTTTGGGGATATTCTGTTCTGAGGCGAGACACAGCCAAGTTGCTGTCCAGGGACACGTGTCCTCCAGCAATGCTGCGTGCCACCAGGTCTGTGAGACATGTTGCACTCTCTGCACTTGTCACAGATGGGGGATGATGAAGTGAGGCACAAACCTTCCTCCCTGTAGCCTAAGCCTGGTCAGATCATTTCCAAAACGTCCATCCTGCAGGCGAAGGTGGTGGTGGAAAGCGGAGCAATATCTCCACGTTTCCTACATACGTGTCCAGTGAGCCCAACCTGCTTGGTCCCTGTTAAAAAAAAAATGGGGTGCGACTAAAATGCAGATGTCCTTTTATTAATGAAGAAAAACCAGTGACATGCTCTTTAATGAGGGGAAAGCAATTGTGATTTGCTGAGATGACTCGGCTGGTGTCCCTCCGTAGCTGATGAAAATGTAATGCGTGTTGGAGTCATCAGCAACACGGTTTTGAATTGCACGTTGTACCGAGCGCAGCTTTAATAGCATCTTCCTGTGAAATGACAGTCAGAAATAAATGTCCTTCAGGATGATTTATACCCTGGATTAGGTGCAGGTTGTAAAAATACACCGCGTTTAAATCACTGTCAACCTTGAAACAACAGCGGAGAAGGTGGTGACCCCAGTTAAAAAGTAAACAAAACAACTGTGTTTCTCCCTAGATTGAACTGCAGGCTGTCTTTAAAAATAAAATCTGCCACTTTAATGTTGTCTCCTTTTAAAGTAAGTGGGAAATGGGGGTGGTGTGTGCATTTCACAATTGCAATTCAAACCAGCTGGATGGGAAGCCATAAGCCACAGCGAAGACTTGGAGCGAAGTTGCATCAGTAACCTGGGTAAAACCGCTGAGAACTGGGAAATACTGATAAACCAGGAAGCTAAAATAGTGCAAGAAGGGTTGTTTTTTTTTTTTTGGAAGGAAGAGTACAAAAATGTTTTTACCCATTTGCAATCTAAGGATTTTTTTTTTCTTTTTGGTCTTTGCTAAAAGCCACTCACAAATCTGAATATCTCCTTACTGCTGTGAAAGCAGCAGAAAGCCCTTTGCTCTGTGCAGCCCTGGGCTCGTGTTTGCCATGCTGGGGGCTGGAGAAGCACCGACCTCTTGGAGCAAAAGCCAACGGCCAGTTCCTCCCAGACACAGGTCTGGTCGTCTCTAGGTGACCACTGAAACACTGAGTCATGCATAATTATTGAATTCTGGAAATCTATCTGTTTTCCCAAGCTGATATTGCACAAATGGATCAGAGCTGCAAACAAACCTGCGCCTGGGCGCCGTAAGGCTGCGCTTTGTCTCCGAGAAGCTGCAGGTATTTCAGTGACCTACGTTCATATCTTTTTATCTCTACCTGTGAATTGCCATCAGGACCTTGCTTTGCTGCCTGAAAAGCCCCTTCTCCTGGTGTCACCCAGCTCCACTCCGCAGCTCGGCTTCCCAGGGGCTGGTCCAGGTGGAGAGCGGAGCCCAGTTGCCATGGCAATGCGGTGGCCCTCCATCATCAGGGCAATGCTTAATTAAACCACTCCTTCTTTAGATGCCTGGGCCCAAGGAGAGGGTCATTCCTAGCCTTCCTGCACTTTAATATTATTTTGCAAATGCCATTAATTTGTGTTCAGCTGAAAGAGAATGGCTTGAACATGCAGCTCTGTGACCTGCAATTTTCCTGTTGTTTGGTCTTCTTTGGAGGAAAAAAAGCAATCAAAACCCAACCCCTACAATTAGTGCAGTAATTATGGCACTGCAGATGATGGCAGTGCTGGCTGGAGCATGGCAGCCCACTTGGCATGGGGTGGGTGTGTGGTTTCAGTGGTGTGAAAGGGTTAGAGCTCTCCACCGGGATTTGGAGGTGGGACAGGGATGGCCTCCAAGAGTCCCGTGTGGTTTCAGAGCCGGGTCTGCTCCTGCCCGGTGCTGCTGTGCCTGCACACACCGTGTCTGCTGAAGCCTGTGCTCACCCTTGCCATGCACAAATCCATGGGTATCCCACAGTGGAAGTAGTAAAAAATACATTATTATGCATAAACCTGCCCACCATGTTTTCCAAAAGTAACTCAACATAGAATCTTAGAATGGTTGAGGTTGGAAGGGACCTTTCAGATCATCGAGTCCAACCATCAACCCGACACTGTCAAACCCACCACTAACCCAAGTCCCTCAGCACCACGTCTGCCCGGCTTTTAAATACCTCCGGGGATGGTGACTCCATCGCTTCCCTGGGCAGCCTCTGCCAAGGCTTGATAACCCTTTGGGTGAAGAAATTTCTCCTTATATCCATCCTAAACCTCCTCTGGTGCAACTTGAGGCCATTTCCTCTTGTCCCATCATCTGTTCCCTGGGAGAAGAGACCGACCCCCCCTGGCTACACCCTCCTTTCAGGGAGTTGTAGAGAGCAAGAAGGTCTCCCCTCAGCCTCCTTTTCTCCAGGCTGAACACCCCCATCTCCCTCAGCCACTCCTCACAAGACTTGTGCTCCAGACCCCTCACCAGCTCCATTGCCCCTCTCTGGACCCACTCCAGCCCCTCAATGTTTTTCTTGTCGTCATGGGCCATTCCTGAAGAAGAGCTAATGAAGCCCTTTGCTGTTGTGGGAACAGGTTGGGAGGAACTGTGGAACCCTGCAGTGCCAAGGTGAGCTGCTGCAGGAGAGCCCTGGCCGTCCTGCTGCCACCAACAGCTTCTCAGGGAGAAAACCAGGTTGTTCTCCTGGGGGCTCGGCATTCACAAGCTGTGACCTCCCCAGGGGTGGCGATTCCCTTGTATGGACACTCTGGAGGTGATCCTGGCCAGGAGGATGCTCCGCAAACCATGGAGCGGGTAGGGGCTGGGGTGGGAGGGCAGCTCCAAAGGACACACGTGGCGCTGGTGGGGCTCCCCATGCTTCTGGAGGAGGTTTTGATCTGCACGGCCGATGACAAAGCTCCCAGGGGACACAAACCAGGCTGATTCAGAGCATGCCCAGGCACAGGCAGCCTGCAGCACAGCGGGGAGATGGTTGATGTCCCACCAGTAGGAGATGGTCCCTGCACTGTAGTACCTGCTGCTCCAGCAACTGGAAATCCTGGCCGTTTAACCCTTTGTGGCAAGGTGAGAAGTGAAGACTCAGCAACATTTCTTCCTCTCAGAATGTTCCTTTCCCTCCTGAGCAATCAAAGCAGGAGTAAGACATCCAGGAGAAGCTGCAGATGTGGAAAGAGAGGTATAAATTCAGCGCACGTTGTTCTCAGGGCCAGGATGTATTTCTGACCAGCTCATCCTTCTTCTCTTGTTTTTCTCCCAGCTACTCTGCAGGGACAGTTCAATTCCACCAAGGAAGACGGAGGGACACACGGTGTCACTGCAGCAACATGACTCACGGCAGCCCCACCGTATTTTGGCTTTCTGCCTGTCCTCACCTGGGGCTCGAGAAATCTCCCCCCTCACACATCTCACCAGCACATCTTTCTCCCGTGAAATGCCTTCGGCCCCTGCTCAGAAGAAGCAGAGCATCCCAGGAGGACGGCAGGGACACCAGAGCCGGCACAGGGTCCCAAGCTGTGGTGGGAGCATCCTCTGGGTTTTGGGCATGGATGGGCAGGACCCTGCGATGGGCAGTGGGCAGAGGTACAGGCAGGGTGGGCAGAGCTGGGGTAGGGTCCAGGCTGTGCTTGTCTGGCCTTTGTGGAGAGCTGCTGCAGCGTGGGGTTAGAGGCAAAGGGAAGAAAAAAGGCAAAGGAGGAGAAACCATGGAATCACAGAATCATTTAGGTGGGAAAAGAGGTTTAAGATCATCGACTCCAAGCATTAACCTCACACTGCCAAGGCCACCATGGAGCCGTGTCCCTTCAGCACCATGTTGAAGTGAATAAAGTGTCACCAAGCAGAGCCGGGGGGGAGGAACGGGCCCTTTTCGGGGGGGTGATCTATTCCCATCCACTGAACCTGGCCCAGGAGACCCCTCGGGGGAAGCCCATTGCATGGATGTTCTGAACCCAGGTGTGTGGCTGTGACCATTAATGTGGCCATTTAATGATTTGCCTTTTCTCATGGCTCTTCCAGGAATTGTTTTAAATCAATTTTAAAAATTACCTTTCTCGTTTGCTTTTAGCAGCTTTTGCCCAGCGCTAACTTGGTTTCCCCTGATGGGTTAATGCCCTCGTGAGTGCTGATGTGTAACTCCTGTAACAGATGCAAAGTTAAATGTGGTCTCTGTTATTATAATGATCATAATTTGATTAAACAAGTTCTCCCTGTTCTGTCCAAAGAAAGGGGTGACTTTTTGCGGTGTGTGTTTGCTGGTGCATGGTGTCGATCTCCGCGAGTGGAGCTGGGATCGATTATGAGGCTATTTTTTCATGAAAGTGCATGGTTTTCGCAGTCCTCTCAGACACAGGGGACGCATTGGGCACAGAGAGCTCTCAGCAGCATGGCAAAGACTCCGTGTGTCGGGATGCAGTAGAAACTCGTCGGAAGCAGCGGAACAGAAGAAGAGACAAAAATTTGACACAAAGACAGGGCTGCAGTGTGGGAGAGGAGCATCCCAGCGGTGGCAGGACACAGCCCAGCTCCTCATATAGAGCAGAATAATTTGCCTTTTCTTTCCATCTTTTTGGGGCAGAAGGGGTACTGCTGTGTATGCAATCAACGCTCTTCCCAACAGCTCATTTCTGCTCCCAGGGAAGAACTTTGGGCTGCTATCAAAACTTTTTTATCACAGTTTATATGCGGGAAGGCTGCCAAAGTGTAAATGAGTCAATACTACAGTGCAGAGTCACAAATGAAGCTACTATAGAGGATGATTAGCTAATTGCAGTAATTACTTTGAAAACATAGCACCCAGACCAAACAGAAAGTATCATAGAGAAATTATTTTTTGTCACTTCGTGTCTAACAGGGTAATAAGGCCTCAACTATTTTCCTAGAACTAATTCTTTGTTTGCTTTACAGGCTGATACCTGCTGATAAGATGCTTTACTTTCAAGTGATAAATTATCTTAATTAACTTTAATTGTTTGCAGATGATTTTATGCAAATTGAGGCATTTAAAGAACAGAAGCAGGGATTTAGCTGTGGTTTGGGAGACGGCTAAGGAGCACTAAACTTTGCTTGTATCAATGGGTCTTTTACTCTTAAAAAATAAGAGTGTGTGTCCTGGGGGGTGACGCTGGGGTGAGGTGGGATGGTGGCCATGTGCCTGCGTGTGGCACTGAGAGCAAACGTCATCCCAGGTTGTTTTCTCAGCTTTTCCCCAAAAACATGGGTGGCTTCTCCCCACTGGCCAGGATACACCCAGGAGTCTCATTCCAGCCCCTCCTGACATGTGGGAGGCACCACGAGTGTGGATTATCTTCCCTGTAGCCGGATTTCCCAGCTGCCAATTGCTGCAGCCTGGGTTTACTGGTGATTTTAAGTCTCGATGTGGCCATGCCTCTTGCTGGGAATTCCGGTGGCTGACACAGACTTCCACCCTAAAAAGGGGAATGTATACCCAGCATACGTGGAGAACAGAAACACCTTTAAAGTGGGTGTACTGAAGAGCAACAGAATATTTTGAGCTATTTACCAGCAGACTGGATACACTGGACGCCCCGTGTGAGGTCCCGAGTGCTGGGAGGGTGCTGGGCACCCCGTAGCACCCACCCCCCGGGAGCCCAGCCGTCCCCAAGGGCTCAGCCCGGGCTGCCCAGCACCAGCGAGGTCTGGAGCAGGTGGCCTGTGATTGCACCCATGCCCTGCTTGACAATTAACCCCAGGTGTTTTCAGTTTTCATCAAGGAAACCCTATAATTGGGGTGGGGAGGGGGGTGGGAGAGCTGTGGATGCTCTGAGCACGGGCTTGTCCTGTTCCCTCTGAGACCTGGTAAGTGTTGTGGTTTTATTTGTATTGTTTTCTTCTGTTTGAGGTTTCTGTTGCTTTTTCTCTGGCGTTTCAGCTTTCCCCGTGTGTTTGTGTGCTAGGGAAGAACGAATGGTTGGATTTAACGAGGTGGGGCTGAGCTCCCCCAGAACTCGCTTCTTGCCATTGTGGGTGTTACGTGTCGATGTTTTTAGTGCCAGATTAAATGCCATTTGGGTATTACAGCTCTCTTTCTCCGGAATTAAAGAGAGGCACCTAGGAACATTATACTCAGTGCTTTCTTTTTTTTTTAATGTAGGATCTGAAAATGTTAATCAGATGAGCCCGTAGCGTACAGCAGCCCTGGGACTGGCTGCTCGCTCCAGGAGATAAATCTCCTTCTGATAATAACTTCAGCGGAGTGAAAATGTGTTTTCATTTGGTAATTCAGGAGGAAAATACGACGTGAAGATGGGGGGGAAGGCTCCTTTTTCCAGGCTACTAGAAGGAATTACAGTGGGTGTTTCAAACTAATGGCCTTGGTGGTTAAATGGCTTGAGCTGGCAGGTGGGGGGGGGGGGCTGTGGAGAAGACCATGAGCTTGGACTGCAATGGTAGGTGGGGTATTTATAAATGTAACTTAAGAGAGTCTGGTTTTACTGCAAATCAAGCTGCAGCAGGTGAGGTGCATTTTGACTCTGATGAAGGCAGCAGTTTGTTTTTCCTTGGGGGAGTAATTTCCTGTAGCAGCTCCACAAAACCCCCCTTTGTGTTGCCAGCAGCGCACCAGGGAGCAGTTCTGTAACCAAATAAGTTAGAGATTCCTTCGTAAAATCCTGCTCTCGCAGGTAGGAGTTCAGACCTGATCCTGTCCCCCCCGGGAGTGAGGAGGTGTCATCACCAGGTGAGCTCAGAGCTGGGTCCTCAGCAGCCACCTCTGTGCTGCCAGCCCAGGGATGAAAGAAAATCAAGTGTCTTGTTTTCCATCCTTCAGGTGCCTGGTTGTCTGTAAAAATCAGAAGGAGCCTGGACAACTGGCTCTCAGTGGGCGCCAAACTCTGTTGTAGTCCTGCGTTCAGCAGCAGTGTTGTTAATGCCTTCTTCAAGTTGTGCTCCACCTGGTGCCTCTTGTGAAACAGCTTGTGATCGGCACCAAAAATGCTTTAAATAGATTACAATGAAGTGTGAACTTTAAGTTTTTGCTTTTATGGTTTCAAAATGCCAGTATTTAAAAAAAAAAAAAAAATACAAAGGCAAGCGTGTTTTCCTTGGTTCTCCCATGTGGCTGTTTGGTGGGGCTTAGGTGGCATCTGACTTGGTGATGACTGTCATTGGTGTTGGGTGGAAAATGAGGAAGGACAAACTGACCAAACTTCTTGTTCTAAATGGCAAACATGACAACTTCTTTAGCTCCAGGTTCACAGTGGACCTGAAAATTTAAAAAAATTGTAAAAGAATAGAATTGGAAGAGACCTCAAAAGATCACCTGTCCCAACCTTTCATGGGAAAGAGAGCAGCTATGAGATGAGCTGGGTATATCTTTATCGTGCTGCTACTTGGAAGTGAAACCCAGTAGCAGAAAAAGCTTTGCCAAAATGAGTATAGCCTACTCTTAATAGGATTTTTGGTTAATAACATCAGCCACTATTAATTTCCTTTATTCTCCAACTTCCTGTGGAAAATATTAGATTGTCATGAAACTAAATTACATCTCATGAAAAGTATAAGTGAAAATGAAAACCATTGACATTAAAACAATGTCTTATTTCAGTCAGTACCCAGAACCTGAACGTTAATTTTTCTCAAAAGCTTTCATTTGCTGTAACGTTGGGCTCTGGCTTGTCGGTATATCCAGGGCTTCCTTCAGTACTTTCCACTCAGAAGCTGTTTAACAATCGAGCTTTGCTGATGAACTTCAGGTGTTTTTAAGTTTTAAATCCTGACACTGCAATCCTGGTTTGTTTTCCTGTACAATGGCTTTGCCTCGTGTGCGTGGCTGACACCAGGTATGTACAATAACATCCAAAAATACTGCAGAAAATGGGAGTAAGCTCCGTCTGTGCATCTCTGACAAAACTGCTTTTCACAGCACAGGAAACCTTGCTATTCCCCCCCAAACAGCATCGGCTCCTGCACAATTGAATGAGATCTGTAAAGGTTGGAAGGTGGTCTTCACAACTAGACTTTTCATATATATGTAATATTTTGTGTGAATTTGGGATGAAATTAAATGTAGTCTTTAATTCTCACCATTGCCAACTTTTTTTCCTTATTTCAAGGGGAAAAAAAAAAAAAATTCTTTTGACCCTGTGATCTTCTCTTGCAGTAATTATCTTTGTGACCTTTTCTTGTGGTTTAAAGATTGAAAACAATAATAGTTTCTCAGTCTTTGTAGCTTGTAATCTCTACTTACGATTCAGAAAGCAGAAGCGATGAACTATGATTTATTTGCTGAGCAGTTACAGCGCGTCAGTGATGTTTATGTAGACTCTTCTCTCCCCTTTCCTTCACTCAACGTCTAACAAAAAGTCTGTTTCCTGGCCTCAGCCATCTGGCTCTCAGAAGAGCTCATTGGCATGTTACGCAGCTCCCCTGGCTGAGGAGGCATCTACAATCCCAATTTAAGTGAAATCAGACGTGCTTTTAAAAAAAGTTCTGGGCAAAGACTGAATGAAATTGAGAGAACTTTATTCACTTCAAGTTTTTCTTTGGATAGAATAAAAAGCATTATTTGCTGAGGGAAATGTCCAGTTGGGACAGCTGGGTGTGTGGGTTGCAGTCCAAATCTCTGTATATCGATAGTTCTTCACAGGCTTTAAACATTATTTGCAGCAAGTTAAGAAGCATCCTCTGATCGGCAGAGGAAGGTGCTCAAGTCGTGTTTCTTCCTTTTTCTTCAAGCATAATTATAATACAAGGTACCTGGTAAAACCAGGTATTCTATTTTTTCTTTTTTTTTTCTCACTTAAAATTGCTGCATCGCTTGAGTTTTGATCTTGGTTTCTTAGGTTTGATTGAACTTCAGTTCGGTGTGAATCTGGGGTCAATGGGAGCAAAGGGGTTTGAAGGAGTAAATCCAAAGCACGTGGCTGGTGCTGTGCAGCAGGAGCCGGCTCGGGAGAGCCCTCAGCCCCTCTTCCATGAGGCTCTATTGGTGGTCAGATGAGTTTCTTAACTGTAGATACATGGTCTAAAAGCCACCACCCTCCACTGCTGTGGTCCATGTGTCTCCATCGCCTGGTTGGGGCTGGTTAGCTCTTGATTTGGTGGGAATTCCTGAGGTGCTGCTTTAGCTGCCCCCAGGTGACTTTGCTGAAGGCGCATCAGCATCTTGTGAAAGTGAGAAACAAGTGAAGTGTAGCAGAATGGAGCCAATAAAGAATGAGGCTTTTAAATTTAGAGAGATGTGTAATTTTCCATCAGCTGGTACCGTTTGGGAAAATCAATGGGTGATGGAGATGGATGTGTTCCTGGGTGTGGGGTAGGGAGAACAAGCTCTGTGGGTGTGTTTGGTGACTGCTGGGATCAGTAATGACCACTCTGCAACGGCTGGAAGAGGCCGATGTGCCAACAGTCAGATGTCAC
Organism: Numenius arquata; assembly: GCF_964106895.1. Classification (NCBI taxonomy): domain Eukaryota; kingdom Metazoa; phylum Chordata; class Aves; order Charadriiformes; family Scolopacidae; genus Numenius; species Numenius arquata. Next base: position 69,131,763 of record NC_133581.1, on the reverse strand, counting down.
TGCTGGAAGCCAACTTGGTTTTGGTGAGATGCCCATATGGGACAGGGCACAGAAAGGCAGTGTCTGGTAGGAACCCAGCGTGAAGCATTACCTGCATAAAGCACTGAACTGCAATCTCTGCCTTCCCTTCGGTTCACATGGGAGTTTGGCAAAGTCTTGGAGACTTTGGCAGTGCCCGTGCGCTCGCAGGCACGTTACCCCTTCTCCATAACTCAACCTGCACTTCTGCTTCCCATGCAACCCATCATGGAAGAGACCTGACGTGGTAATTCCTATCCCAGTTCTGGGGTTTTCTTCTTCCAAAGATACTGATGGGAAGTAGAAATTGAAGGCAAAGCCATGGGCAGTTCCCAGGGATCAAAAGGAAAGGGCTGCTGAAGGAGGAGTCGTTCTGTTCACAGAATCCCGGGTTGGAAGGGACCTCTGGAGATCACTCAGTCCAACCCTCTGCCAGAGCATGTTGCACAAGAATGTGTCCAGGTGGGTTTGAATGTCTCCAGAGAAGGAGACTTCACACTCTCTCTGGGCAGCGTGTTCCAGTCTTGCTGTCCCCTCCTCTAGCACCTTCAAGGGCAGGGGGGAGGCATCTCCACTGAGAACCTGTGCAGGGACTTCTTGAAGCACTCTCATTACACTTATATTCACTTTACAGAATTTGTGTTCCTCTCCTGCACATGCAGATAGTTTGTGGCCAAACAAAAACTTCTGGAACAATTTCCTTATGCTAGGATGCTTTTTATACTAATTTGGGATCAAAGGACCTTAACATAATTGCTTATTCAAATAAGAACCTAGTTGCATATAAAATATTTATAGTAATTGGGGAATTAATTGCTTATCTAGCAATGCTAAAATAACCGTTTCATGAATCTCAAAGATGAGAGCAACCTCTAAGGACTGCTAAAACAAAGAGACCGCATCGTCTTTAAGGTTGGTTTGTTTAAAGGCTCTATTTAAGAGTTGTTTAAGAAAGAAATCCAAACTGTTGTAGCACAAAAAGCCTTTTCTGCAGGGAATAGGAATGTTTGAACAGAAATTCAGCTGCTGTGAAAATTTTGTGGAAATTGAGGAAAACTTCAGAAGGATAAAGTGCGTGAAGAACGTTTGAGTCCTAATTGCAGAGCTCCTCTGGGGACACCCGGCAACACACAGCGAAAGCGGGGTGACCCCCAAGCTGCAGAACTGCAACTCCTGTGTTGGTGCTGTGAGTGAGTGAACAGCGTTCCTTGCAGGCTCATAATGTCACCGAGGCTACGGGAGGTGACAACAGCAACCATCCTGCTCTTAGAAATGCTTAAATAGAGGTTTCTTTGCTACCTTTAGGGAGAAGGCATGAGAAAACTCTAGGAACCTTTCCAAATTGTTGGTTTGCTGCTGCCTTTGCAATGTTCTTCTCTTGCGTGTTGGTGTCTGCCACGTCTAAACCTGCAGCCCGGGGCTCGGTGTGGCATCGGGAGGGGGCACATCCCACCCCAGGGACTCCCTGGTCTTCTGGGGCGCTTTTCTGGCAAGGGCATAGGAATGCTCCTTGTGCTGGAGATGCAAAGTGCCCATCGCCGGCTCCGTGCCCAGCGATGCTCACCACTGGGCAGGGCTGGCTGGGGCCCAGGGGTGCCCCAGCCAAATTTTGATAAATGAAAAACCTTGCTTTGAATTTCAGAGGCGCAGAGTATTTACTTATTTTCCCTCCTTCAAGACCATTCCGTACAATGAGGTGCTTTGTTTTATTTAAGGCGTTGCTGGATAAGGTCGAGCTTGTAAATGACTTCTTTAAAAGCAATATTTGCCAGAGGTACTTTGACTTTATTGGTTGAGATGACTTTTAGTCTCCCCATCCAGGCGCTGCGCAGTGTGCTTATGGCAAACCAAGCAGGATTAATAAAACAAAATTCTTGGCAGGCTTAGCAGCCGGTTATAAACCCAGAGAGGGATTGCTGGTCTTCTAGGGATAATGGGGTGAAAGTAAATATCAAGGAACTTAATGTGTTTGTTTCTGGAGAGTCTGGTCATCTCCTCTCCAAATGGTTGAAGGAGTTTGCACCTCAGTAATGAGCTCAATAGATTTTAATTTTATTTTTTTTCAGATTCTTTGGTTATTTTCACAGGAATATGGGGATGGAGCTGTGAGACTGGAGGGCTGTAAATAAGGTATCTTCATTTAAGAAGGGGCAAAAAAGGCATTGTTATTGCTAAAGGCTTTTCAGCTGGCACTATCAAACAAGACTTTACACTGGTCTTTTAGGAAAATTTAATTATAGATAGAAAGAGAGGAAAAAAACACTATTTTTCCTGGCCTTACCAAAACCAGCCTGTGTCAGATCTCTACCCCAGACTGGCCGCCCTGCCCAGGCACTCACTGATGCTCCTTCTTGGATCCTCTGGCAGCAGCTCCTGCCTCTTTGAGCTGTGCCCAAATGGAAACCTGTGCTTCTACCCCAGCTCAAATCCTCTTTTTTTTTTTTTTTTTTTCCCTTTTGCATTGGAAAACTGGAGGAGAGAAGAGGGAATTACAATGCAGACTTTCCTTCCTCATCATTGCATTATGCCTTTCGTTATCGGCGTCGAACCTGACAGCTTGAAAAATGCCATTCTGCTGGAGTTTGTTATGTAAACACGGAGATGAAATGGAGATGTTCCTTTAATACTCGACTAACTGGGTAACGCTTAAAAACTTCATAAAAGTGCATTATCAACTTCTAAAATGTTCCTCTGAGAACATACCTTCCGCTGTTTCCAAATACTGAGGCCAAGCATATAAATGGGATCCGTTTAGAGGCGTTTTAGTGAGGAAATGTCTTGGTTGGTGTACTTCGTGGCACTGATTGGAGGGCAGCTTGTTAGGTGACAGAGGACCTGGTGCAGTAAACGCTCTCCTCCAACCAGCGTGTTCTTGGCTGCTTGTCCTTTTGCCCCAGCAGGACACATCTTGGTTCTCATCTAGGTGTAGATCTCACAGCTTTGGGTGGCTGGGGAGTCTCTTTAGTGGTCTGGAGAGGAACAGATGGGCACATCTATGGACTGTTGACAAGGATGGCCCAAGCCATGGAGAAATCTCTGTGTGGAAAGGGCTGGTAAAAAGTCTCAGCCTGATAAGACAGGAGAGGGGTGTGAGAGAGATCTCTAGGGCAGGGATCTACAGCAAGGGACTGGGTAGCAATTGTCAACTGTCTCACTGATAGAAGACTGTCAAAATTGTTTATCTGGGGGATGGAATGAGCATAATCTACAACAATTGAAGGGAAATTATAGCTTTTCCCCTCTTCTCTAGCAGCAAACAATTCTCGAACAACTGATGAAACCTTATTTTTATTATCAAGAAAAAGAGAAAGCACTTGGTCATGGCTGGAAGCCTGTCTAATTCTGAGGAATGTGAAAAACTTTGTAAACAAGCAGGAAACCAAAGTCAAAATTAATTCCAGCCAAAAGCTGCTGTAAAAAAGAGTCAAGAAATCACTGGTGCATTTTAATAACTGCTAAAAGGAAGAGGATAAATACAATATTAATTTTATGACTTATTTTTTCACACTTCAGTGAACATAAATTTTTGTAATTGTATTTACTGGGCTTGGCTGTGCTGAAAGATAAGGGATAATTACATTCTTGCCTGATGGGAAGGAGCCTACAAAATTCTACCTCTTTTTAATATGTTAACAATACTGTAATATTAGGGAATTCAATCTGATATTAATTAATGACAAGAGAAAACATCATCAATGAGTAAGTTCTACAGACTTGGTCTGTGTTTTGAGAACTGAAAGTATTTTTTTAATTTTATTTCCACAGTAATTACAATTTTATTGGTCAGAGCCCCATACCGCTATAGCTCCACTGGCTGGGTTGCTGCTGTTTGTATGACCACAGGCTGCACTGAGTATTTTAATGCCCTTTCCAGTTTTGATTTGGTTTCCCAACTGTTTTATTGACTCTTCTCAATGTTGCACCTCAGGAATTTCTGAGCATCAGTAAGAGATGTTGGCAGGTTATCTCGCAGCACTGCTTGGATTGGAAAATTGCATGGAAACTCTAGTTTTTATGCCTTTGTAGCAAAGAGATTTGATGTTCGTCTACGTTTTTTGCATGCAGAAACTGTGAAATGCCTCCATGTAACCAAAACCTGGAGGCTGTGGCTTGTACCTACAAGCAGGAGGACAGAAGTGGAGGTGGGGAGTCCCTGCATTGGGCTTTTGGCCTTGGTGAGAAAAGACAGAATATTGGCCATGACTGAAACCCTAAACCTGCCTGTGAGGGGCTTTGATTTGCAAAGCAGTAAAGGGCTGCTCAAGCTGTGCGGAGGAATAATAATCACAAAGTGTCTGTAGAGCTTTAAATGGTTAATGGTTGTTGGTCTCATGAAGAAGTAACGCTCTACTGGTTGCTAAAAGCCTCATAATAGGAAAGTTCAAATTTTCTGTAGCTCTTGATGTAGTGCAATGTAATCTTAACACAAAAAAGAAGCTGTAGGTGCGACAAAGATGACGGGGATGTTCAAGGGTCCTTGTCCATCGCCTCAGCTGTAGTTGTCACCCTTGTGCCCCCATACTTGGGAGGATGTTGGGACTGAGCACCCAGAGGAGAATCCCAAGATCCCTGTAGCTTATCCCAGCATTGCCTCCAGGGTGGGATGTGCTTGCCAGGGTCTGGTGCCAGAACAGCTCCATCTCCTCTGCATGTCTGCTCCCTTCTGTGCTTTCCTCACTTCCCTCTCACCTTTGTTTACCATTTTGCACCCACTTTAAAGTTAATGTGTTTGCACCGTTACTCAGGTGCTGTTTACTGATCTTGCAGGAGAACCGCAGTCCCCAGCACTTGGTCTGAACAGCCATAATTCCGCCTGGATTCCATAATCTGCTTTCAAAACCAGCTCTGATGTCCCTGCTGTGCTTGCATACACGTGGGTCTGTAAACACACACGGGTCCAAATTATCTGGTGATCTCTTGTGGGACTTAACATTATACTGAAATTTATCTCCCCTTATTTTAGCAAGTATTGGAACTAGTCTCACTGACTTCTAATTTCTTTCCTTTCCTCTTGAAGGCTGCATTATTAAGTGTTCTTAACCAACAAATGCATGTGCTGCTCATAAATATTTAGAAACAGCAGTCTATTAGGAATATATTTACTTGCTAATGCCTTAATTGTCAGGAGGAGTAACTCGTTTAAATATACTGGTTACCCAAATTTATTTATCTGCTCTATGAAAAGAGACCGAGTGATGAATGGTAGGACAAGAGGAAATGGCCTCAAGCTGTGCCGGGGAGGTTTAGGATGGATATTAGGAAAAAATTCTTCATGGAAAGGGTTGTGAAGCCTTGGAAGAGGCTGCCCAGGGCAGTGGTGGAGTCACCATCCCTGGAGGAATTTAAAAGCTGGGCAGATGTGGAGCTGAGGGACATGGGTTGGTGGTAACTTGGCAATGCTGGGTTGATGGTTGGACTCAATCTTAAGGGTCTTTTCCAACCAAAATGATTCTAAAAGGTGTTTAAAAAAAAAAAAAAAAAAAAAAACAAACCCAAAAAAACCCACTTTGGTTCTAGGCTGAGACAATCCAGGCCCAGGAAGGAAAATAACTTCAAAAAGTAGCTGCAAGATCAGATGGGGGGTGCTTCTGAGAAGGTGGGAGCAGAAACAGGTATGAAGGGAGACAGCTTTTCTGTCCCTTTTTTGGGGGGGAAATCTTGTTTGATATTGCTGTGCAGGGTTTGAGGGGGAGTGGTTGAGTCTCGGTTGATGTACAGGTATCAAGGGAAGGGTTTGAGAGAGGTTGCGTGACCATGCTGGGTAAACTCTGATGGGAACTGGAAAATATCTCCTGTTTCAGCCTTCCTAATTTTGCCTGATGTCCCCAGTAATTTGACTGAACAATAGACAGAAATATTGATAGAAATTGTGTTGGAATAATTGCCATGTTCTGGTGTTTGTGGGGGAATGGAGAGCAATGAAGGAGAGAGGAAGGGTAGCAAGAGATAACAGTCTCTGGAAGATACTGGGATGCTCCACCAGGAAATCACCTAAAGGATTGCATCAGATCTTCTGACCTGAGTAGTCTCCTTGGATTGGAGCTCAATCTTCCTGTCCCAAAGATGTAAAACCTCTCCCTGAGTTTGCTCTTTATTGCGGTGTAGCGTTGCCAACCTCAGCCCCACAGTCTCATGTTGGGATGCAGCGGGGGCTTGGCATTAAATCGTGCCCGTAAACACTTCCTCAAGACTAATTGCCAGGGCCCCAGTGTGGTCCCCTCGCTCCTGCCTGAGGATGAGAGGAATGACTGAAGGCTTCCAGCACTCTTTCCTTTCTTTTCCTTGAGGGGACAGTCCAAAAATATCCCAATTAGAGCTTTGTTGTGCTGTGAGGAGGGCGGCCCCTGCCCTAAATGGCTGTGAGAGTGTGAAATAAGAGATAACGAGGTGTGCAACCAGCAGATGGGGTAGAGAACTTGACAATTAAATGTGCCTCTCTGCCTGGGTAACCACTGGGTGGGATCTCCTCTGCTGCCGTGTGTTATGAGGCAGAGCCAGGCTCCTGCACTGGCGTTTGTACATGTGAAACTCCAACAGTTTGGAATTGGGTGCTTTTTGGAAAAGGGTGCACATAGAATGGTTTGGGTTGGAAGGTACCTCAAAGCCCTTTCAGTGCCACCCCTCTGCCCTGGGCGGGGACACCTCCCACCAGACCAGGTTGCTCAAAGCCCCCTCCAACCTGGCCTTGAACCCCTCCAGGGATGGGGCAGCCACAGCTTCTCTGGGCAACCTGGGCCAGGCTCTCACCACCCTCACAGCCAAGAATTTCTTCCCCAGATCTCATCTCAATCTCCCCTCTTTCAGTGTCAAACCCTTCCCCCTCGTCCTATGGCTCCCCTCCCTGATCCAGAGTCCCTCCCCATCTCTCCTGGAGCCCCTTGAGGGACTGGAAGGGGCTCAAAGGTCTCCCCAGAGCCTTCTCTTCTCCAGGCTGAACCCCCCCAACTCTCTCAGCCTGTCCTCACAGCAGAGGGGCTCCAGCCCTCCCAGCATCCCCGTGGCCTTCTCTTGCTCCACTCCAACAGGTCCATTGTCCTTCCTGTGCTGAGCACTCCAGAGCTGATGTGGAAGGGCCTCTGTGCAAGTCCTGATTCTGCTGCCTCGTTCCTCCTTGACTTTAGGTGGATCTTTTATCAGGTGTGATCTCCCATCTACATAGAGGGGATCGCACCCCTCTTTGCTCTCAGGTGAAGAGATGCTCCTAACCGTAGGTGGTTTCTCTGGGGTAGGCTGGTGAGGCGCACAAGGAGCAGTGGTGCTCATTGTCTATGGGTCCGTACTGGGGTTAAGTTGCAAGGGCTGGTGAGAGCTCAGCTCTTTGGGACCTTGTGGGTGTGAGAAGCTGCTGTGGCTCCCTGCCACCCGAATGTCACAATGCATCACTCTGCTGGGGAGCAATTCTGGACTCTGCCATCAACAGGTAACGCTGAAATTACCTTGCATGGGCTGGGCTTGTTCACTGGAGCCACCAGGCAGTCCTGAGCACCCTCCAGAGCGGGGAAGCAGGAAGTTCACAAGATACTTCTGAAATGGTTGTAAGACCTATCATGAAATGCGCTTGGGAAAGGTACAAACTGAGAAGAGTTCTTGAGGAGTACAAATAATCACCTTGAATTCTCAGCAGGGTTCAGGAGAGAGTTGGTTATTTAACACCCTTTAAGCAGAGAAGTTACTTGATTAATTCTCCATAAAAGCCTCTGAAAATCCACCTCTTAAAGTTTAAATATCTTGAAAGAGAGGCTGTTTCCAGTCTGTACCCTCTGGAGAAGGCAGGCACCGTCGCAGTGTGGTTCTTTGGATAGCTTAAACGGGTGAGGGTTGGAGAAACACCTTTCTGTGGCTCCCACTGAAACTGTGGAAAAGTTCATAATATAAAGCCTGGTTTGTTTTTTCTGACTTGCTGTGCTATTCCTCCCCTGCTGCATAGAAAAGGGGAAGCCAAGAATGTGACTAAATGTAAAACAATCCCGGTTTTCTTTCTAAAACTACCTTTTCCAGGTTGGGACAAACCTGAAGTTTGCGATGGGAACCTGTAGCAGGGCACTGCTGGGAGGTGGGAGGATAAAATAAGTTAGCTGTGATTTGGCGAGATAAAAAAAGGCAGAGGGCCGTTGAATGGAATAAAATAAGTATTGACATTAGGTGAGAACCTTCCATTTTCTGTCAGGAAGTCAATAATAAAGTATAAAGAGCAGGAAGCTTCAGCAAACTCCTGTCTCCTCTTGCTCTTTAGAAAAGGTAGTGAACTTTATTCAACTTCTTCAAGAGGTGCCGAGGTGGCCTTCTCCCCCAGCCTGGCTGAGCAGGGGGCTGGGGTGGCTGCCCAAAAATCAACAATCTCTCCAGGCTTGACCTTTTAAAATCCAAGCTTTATTCTCCCTTATCTTCAAATTTGTTTATACGTGAAAGAGCACTTGGCGTTAATCTTTTCGTTTCCCCTCCTCAGGTTCATATCTAGCTCTACAGGTTGCATAGGTAATTAATAATCAATAGTTGCTCACAAGAGCTGCAATGTGAAAAGAAAAGCAGATCCACAAAGAAGAAAAAAATTAAAGCATTCATACAATTCTGTTGGATCAACTAGATGCTGTGGATCGTTACCAGTGCAAAACAGGGGAGCTGTCGTGTCAGCCAAAGGGGTACTCTGTCTTTACAAACGAATGACATTTGCTCTGAAAGTTATGTTGCATCAAAGAGTTTGTTTTTGTTTTTTTAAGCTAAAATTAAAATTAAATGATGAAAAAATGTAGCTATGGCCTTTCCAGAACCCGTATGCTGCGTGTTCTCAGGAGGATACAGGATCATCACCTATGCTAATTGGATTTGCATCAGCCATTCTGTAAATTTGACTTAAGGATAACTGTGCAGCGACGCGTCCCAGCAATGTGTTATTTGATGGTGTGCTGGGTTCGAGCTCCGCTCTCTCTCGCAAGTTATTAGAGTGCCAGTGGCTCTGGGACAGAAGGGAGCTCTTGGTCCAGAGGTAAGCAAAGCCAAAGGGGTCATGACTGCCCCTCCAAAACCTCCTAGTGCTGGAGGTCACTTGGTTCCAGCTCTTCGTCCACCAGCTCCACACTGGTATGGTGGACGTGGGTCTGTGGTACCAAGGCCATGGTTGGTCTCTTTGCTGTGCTCTTACGCAGAGGAGGGAGCTGATGATGATGTTTGTCCTGGTCAAGACCTTGGTACCTATTTGTCTGGTTTTTTTTTTTTTTTTCTTTCCTGATTGGGTCCTTCATTGATTCAAAGTCATCTACAAGCACCAACCAACAATTACAAGACCTCCTGTGGGGAAACTGAGGCAGGTTGTGGGCTCCCCCTTCTTTTATGTCTGTCCCTTCAAAGAAATGTTGGTTCAACTCTGTTAATTAAGCTCGTTACGTGCAGGTTGTGTGCCAATCTGAGGTGTGTAACTCCTGCGAGAGGAGAGATGAGTATTGAGCAGGCAGAGCACGGGCTCCGCAGAGCGCCTCAGGGGAACTGAAGTACATACTGCAGTCGATAGGATTTTAAGTATACGTTGAGCTGCTTCACTGAATCGCCATGATCACTGGTAACGTAACAAAACCAAGGCTCCAAACAGGGTACTTGTTATTTACCAGCCATTCTTTTTTTTACACTAGAAAACTCTTCTAGGCTGACTTGTGGCAGGGCCTCCCAGTCCAGTGTTCTGGTGTTAATTAACAAAAGTATTCTATCTTTATTACTTTTTTTTTATGGCCTATTGTAGTAAATCATATTCCCACATGTCAGTATGAATTCATAATAAAATTAAAGGTTCTATAAAGAAAAATAAACAACTCTGAGATCTTATTCCAGTTGTGTGACTCCTCCTGTCTCTTATCAAAAACACTTAGGAACTTTCCCTCTAAAATCGAGTTTCCAAATCCCTTTAATTTCATTGCAAGTTACAATCTGTAAATACATTTTTCATCTTGAAAGGATTCTTTGGCCAATGATTTCCTTCGCAGTGTGAGAGGAAAGTAACAAAACAGACTGCTGTACCCTTTAGAAATACTTCTCTTCTAATCTCTCAATTAGTAATGAACCTAAAAGTTCAGTATAAATAGTAAACATTGATTTGTTAATTCACATTTGGAGATGGGTTTTCTTTGCTTGGACCTTCATACATACTGCTTAAGGCTATCTTTTTAACTATTTTTTGTTACTGCTTTTTATAATGTAATTTAAGGGAGAACTAAAATTTTAAAAGCATTTTACATTATTAAGCTTTGATATTTAAGGTCCTTAATGTGGAAAGACCTCTAACAACTCAGGAAATGCAGTGGAATAGCTGATTGTGCAGCATTTTGTAGTTTAAACTAAACTAAAGATGTGAATTGGAGGTTAAAAACGACAACTCTAGTGCTGCACTGCTTTGTTCACTGTTCTCTAGCGTTGGTATGAATTCTTGCTAGTGGGGACTATTTTTGGTGCAAGTAGATGTGGATGTGCATTAGTGTGTACAGCTCTTGTGGTTTAGTTTTGTGTGTATTAAAAAAAACTTAGGTTTGTGAAGGAATGCTTTTTGGGGCAGTCTGTAGTGGAGTTTTCTCAGGGTAGTGCTGTTAGTGGAGAGATTTGTTGGTGTTCAAGCCCTACCTTTCTCCTGCAGCCTCACTGTCTGATTTTTTTAAAAGATGAGATTTACAAGCTTGGGTGTACAGTCCCTCTAATTTATTGATCATAAATGTGCATGTGGACTTTAGAAGACTTCTGAAAGCAACCTAAGCTTTTGTTATTCTTGCTTAGCTTTCATGGACATCTTAAACGTAGTGCATGAACAAAGAACACAGAATTTTTCTGGAATTTGAAGTAGCATGGCCACATATCTTTTAAAGTTACATCATCTCGTACTTGTGTTTATCCTGGTTATATGTGTCGCAAGTCTTTTTTCAACTAATGGGCCAAATCTATCTGATATATACTAAAAAAGACAAGGAAAGAGCTAAAAGCAGAGGGAAGGACACTGCTTGCAGCTGCCGTGTCCAGTTCTCAATCTCAGCTGAGATTTTCTTACCGAGGACACTCAAGTCAATCGGGCCATTTCTGACCTTCAAAAATTAATTTCTGAACTTCCAAATACTCAATTTCTCCAAAAGTACAATAGTACTGTGAAATGGTTTTCATTTTGTGACTTCTTATTACAAAGTAGAAAGCCCAGTACGGACCCTGGTTGCCCTGGTCATGAGCTGATCAACCTCCAAAGCTCTCATCCTCGAGTCCCTCACTGTGTTTCTTATTCTTTTAAAATGGGCTAAATGGGATGTACAAATTACTGCATTAAAACCTTGGGGTTTATGTCACTTAGACCATTTTCTGGAACAATGCCATGTATTTCTAAGGCCCCTCTCAATGGCCTTTATAAACCTGTTACGCTCAATCTCAAGGAAATGCATCATATAAACATAAAGCAAGAATTTTGTTGTTAGTATAATTGAAATCTTAACAGCTTAATGCAAGACTTGGCAGTAGTCCAGAAACGTATTTATTACAAAACGAGAAATATCTGTTCAGAAAAAGTTTCCATAATAATGCAGAC